>NC_058084.1:358622945-360020066 GCF_014858855.1 Bufo gargarizans | reverse complement strand
GGAAAATGCAGGGGCATTCTGCCAGATTAACATACTTTAGCCGAATGCGCTTGCGCAGCGCGCACACCCCCTCCTCCAGCTGATTCCAACGAGTCCACATGACTTCCAGTGCAGCTACATCACTTCCGGGTATAGACTTTTGTCTGGGTATAGAAAAGTGGCAGAACACTGGAATCCGGACCAAACTCCACTATCATCATACTCTGGTCCAGGGGTGGATTGGCCATAGACCTTACAGGGAAATTTCCCGGTGGGTCGATGCCCCATCTCTGCCTCTGGTTGGGTACATAATAAGCCATCAGTGGTAATTAACTGACATGCCCTCCTTTTTGCCTTCTTTTTAGCATTTGTTGCTGTTTTTTTGTTAAGGACCGAATAACCTCTTTAAATGGGTGCTCTAAACTCAAGGAATAGGGAAGTAGTTATAACAAACACAGGTTATACGGACACCGAAATACTGCCTGCCAAGGGATCCATTCACATTGCATCATTCTGAACGGTGCATTTTACCACTATTGTAATCCAGAATAACTACGTACCACAATTCCCAGCACGCTCTGCACTCACAGCAGATATAGAACATGAAGAAGGAACTGACCAGTAATGACAGCTCCTGATTGATTAGGACTGAAAGGTCGACCACTTAAAAAGAAAGTTACCTTGCTTCCAAGAACTTTGAAATATGCTGTTTGTCAGTCTTAGGCTTCATTCACACATCAGTGTTAGGTCTGGTTTTTCCGTCAGTGATTGTGAGCCAAATCCAGGTGCGGGTCAGAAACACAGAACAGGTGCAAAATTTTCCATTATACTCTCTGTGGAGGCTTCACTCCTAGTTCTGGCTTACAATTAGGGATGAGCGAATTAACTTCGGATGAAACATAACTTCAGAAATTGATTTATACTGTAAAAAAACATTTCCTGAACTCTGGTTCAGGAAATGTTTTTTTTTTTACAGTATAAATCAATATCCAAGTTATTATGTGAAGTCTCGGGAGACTTCGGCCCACCTAATACTGTACAGAGCAGACTCGCTCTGTACAGTATTGAAATGAAGTTTTATGCGAATCGACTTCGGATGTTTCATCCAAAGTCGATTCGCTCATCCCTACTCACAATCACTGATGGAAATCACTCACTGTGCGAATAAGGCCTAAGGTCACGTGCACATGGCGGTGTCCGTGTTTCTGTCCGCAAACAATGGACTGCAAAATATGGATACCTTCCGTGTGCACACAGCTTTTTTTCACTCCCACTAATAGTGGCTATTCCTATTCGCAATGCGTTGTGGAACGGTCAAACAGATTGAAAATATGGTCGTGTCGAGTCCTAAGCATGAAAAGAAATACATCCACATACAAACCCGCAATATAACGCACAGTACCTCATTTGTGATGTCATATACAACTATGGCCGCTTGGGCTCCTCTGTAGTACATTGGCGCTAGGCTGTGGTACCGCTCCTGGCCTGCTGTATCCCAAATTTCAAACTTTACTGTTGTATCATCAAGACACACAGTCTGGGTAAGAAATGCAGCTGTCGAAAAAAAAAATGTAAAATTATAAAAATAAAAAATAAAGAAACACATTTCTACAACAGGTATATACGTAACGTGACTTAGCTGCATACACCAGTCAATGACATTTTCATAAAATGCGGTCTCAAAAGACAACTCCTTTTAAACTGAAGCTGACCCGCTATCGACTGACCACCACAAGCCCAGCCTCAGAAACCCCTTGTGAAAATCAGCAGTCACCACGGGGGGGGAGCCTCTGCACATGAAATGTAGGGCACAGGCTCCACGTTACCCATGGTGCCCCTCTGACTTCCATGTATCCCCATGCGGCATATGGAAAGTATCTGCGTTTAGGAGACAATCCCTTTAAAGAGGATCTCATATCTGTTTTAGGAAACACTTAGGAAATGACGTTTCTCTATTATCCCTCCAGGAAATGTATGGGTACTGCCATTCACCTTGTCCAGGGAATGTGTTCCTACACAGTCCGGCGCTGATTTCACACTGTCAGAGTGAGTAGGGACACATCCCCAACTGGTGATACCCAGCTATCAATTTATTCATACATTTCTGGGAGGAATAACAGAGGAAAAGCACAGTTCTAAGAAAAGATGTTCCAGAATTGTTGTTTCATGGGGGTATAAATATTTACCTAAACAGACATTTCAGGAGAGATGTTAAAGGGAACCTGTCACCGGGATTTTGTGCATAGAGCTGAGGACATGGGTTGCTAGATGGCCGCTAGCGCATCCGCAATACCCAGTCCCCATAGCTCTGTGTGCTTTTATTGTGTAAAAAAACGATTTGAAACATCTGCAAATTAACCTGAGAGGAGTCCTGTATGTGAGATGAGTCAGGGACAGGACTCATCTCAGGTTCATTTGCATATGTATCAAATCATTTTTTTTTTACACAATAAAAGCACACAGAGCTATGGGGACTAGTTTTTGCGGATGTGCTAGTGGCCATCTAGCAACCCATGTCCTCAGCTCTATACACAAAATCCCAGTGACAGGTTCCCTTTAAAGGGGTTGTCCCACTTCAGTAAGTGGAATTTATCATGTAGAGAAAGTTAATACAAGGCACTTACTAATGTATTGTGATTCTCCATATTGTCTCCTTTGCTGGCTGGATTCATTTTTCCATCACATTATACACTGCTCGTTTCCATGGTTACAGACCACCCTGCAATCCAGCAGCGGTGGTCATGCTTGCACATTATAGGAAAAAAACATCAGCCTCTCTAGTGGCCGGGACCATGGGAGCTCACATAGGCTGGTGCTTTATCATATAGTGTGCAAGCACAACCACCACTGATGATGGATTGCAGGGTGGTCGTGACCCCTGGATATGAGGAGTGTATAAGGTGATGGAAAAATGAATCCAGCCAGCAAGGGAAGCAGTATGGGAAATCACAATACATTAGTAAGTGCCTTGTATTAACTTTCTTTATATGATAAATACCATTTGCTAAAGTGACACAATCCCTTTAAGGTGCAATAATATCAGTAAAATTGAAAGAATTATTTGGGTATACAGAAGGGGGTGAGAGTAGGGACTGTTTTTTTATTTTATTATTGGGTGTCACTCTTAATAATAGAACAGGACCACTGCTAGCAAATAACTGTTCACAGTGTCTGTTTCAGGATCAAAATAGATTTTTAGTCCGATAGGTGCCATATCCAGGGTTCCTTCAGACGAGACTTGTCTACAACACAATGGGGAGATTAATAAAAAGGAAAACTGGCTTAGTTGCCCATAGCAACCAATCTGATTTAATCTTTAATTTTTCAGGGCTCCTTTGGAAAATGAAAAAATCAGGCTGGTTGCTATGGGCAACTAAGCCAGTTTTCCTTTACACCAGTTTTGATAAGTTTCCCCCAATGACTGCATGTATTTGAAATGTATATTAAACTGTTGCCCTTAAAGGGGTATTTCCCATGTCAATACTTATGGCACATCAACAGGACATGCCATAAACATCCGACAGCTGCGGTCCTGTCTTGCAGAGTATGTGAGTGGAGAGGTGGCCACACAAGCATGACTTTCTCCATTTATTTCTATGGGGGTTCTGGAAATGGTTACGCTTCACATCTAGGGTAGCAGCGTTTCGGTAGCCTGTTCCGGCAGGCAAGCAGAGGATCGGCAGAACGTAAACCGCAGCATGCAGCAGTTTGTGTCCGGCGGGTTTTCCATGTGTCAGCAAGCTGTGAACACAATGTCTGCTGGACCTCATTATACTTTGATGGGGCTGGCGGACATTCCGTTTGGATCCGGCAGCGCCGGACCTGGGTCATTCTCAGACGGAACAGCCTGCCGGCATGAAATACGCAGATGTGAAGCTGGCCTAAGCTAAGCATGCTTGACGATTTTGGGAACTCCCATAGAAGTGAATAGAGAGAGATGCATATGCGGGCAATCTGTGTATTCAAAGCAGCTGTGAGACAGGGACCAACCTCAAGAGAGATGGGGGAGGGGGGTATAAAAAAAATATTTTAAAAAATGACATAAGGGGCAGAATAGGTTAAAAAAAAAAAAAAAGCATCACTAACCGATACCCGCAGATGCCGTTCCAACCTTTAGCTGGTCCCAGCTCACCACACAGGACATGGCGGGAGATGCACACTCCACCAATCACTGGCGGCATCGGTGACCCACATCAGCAATTTTTTAACCCATTTTGCCCCTTATACAAAAAAAAAAAAAAAAGGGCAAGCCAGAGGTCCCCTTTAAAGAGCCTTTCCACCTAACATCAAATCAGACGCAAGTTGTTCTCTTTGGTCAAGTAGTTCCAGAATTGTACTCGGCCATTTCTTATTTAGATATGTTTCTGGGAAAAGGGGAGAACAGGTCTGCCATGACATCTCCCACAGAGGGTGTGAGACGGGCGAGGTGGAGTTACTGCTGCATGACTAGGTTCCTCACAATAGAGACAGGCAAACTTTGGTGCTGACATACAGTGGTGGCCATTTGCACTTAAAAAAAATATATATCAAGGTCCAAATTTTTGTGATGGTCGCAAAGTCACTTGCAACTCTGGTCCCCACAAGTAAACCCTGAAGTCAGGGTGCAAGGCACAGTCATAGCCTCCTAAAGGTCTGCCTAGTTATACTTACAATCTCCATCCACTGCAGAAGAGACACCGAGGTGTAGATCCAGCCCCCGAGCTACTCTGCACGGTAGGGGTGCAGGGTGCCGGACCGCCGCCGATCAGACATTGAAGGCCTATTCTGAGGATGGTCCATCAACAGTAAAGGAGTGGACAACCCCTGTTTTCTAACTTTATATAAAGAGTGTGTTTCTATTTCGCACCATCTTCAAGAGCAGGGTTAGGTATGAGCAGGTTTACTGTCACTGACTGTAAACAACAATGTTCTCATTCACTGACAGCAAACAGATCTGGAAAACAATCTAAAATTGTAGCACAAAGTATATCAGAAACTTGAAGAACTTTTAATTCATACAATGGTTAAAAGGGTTGTCCGGGCTTCAGATACTCATAGGATAGGTCGTCAGTATTTGGTGGGGGCCCACACACCGGCACTCCCACCAGTCAGCTATTCCAGGCTGTTGCGGTGCTGAAAGCCAGCAGTGTACAAAGCGGAAGCCTCTGTAGACGGTGTCGTTTCTGGCACTGGAGTACTAGGGGCCAGTTCACATGGAGTTTTTGGGCGCAGTTTTTGTTGTGTTTTCACCTCAAAATCAGCTCCAAAAATGCCTCAAAAAAGAGCCTCCCAATTAATTTCAATGGGAAGCAGAACTTGCTTTGTTTTTTCCACATGGAAAAGAGAATCAGCATGTCCTATCTTAGGCTAGTTTCACACTAGCGTTCGGCTGTCCGCTCGTGAGCTCCGTTTGAAGGGGCTCACGAGCGGACCCGAACGCTTCCGTCCAGCCCTGATGCAGTCTGAATGGATGCGGATCCGCTCAGACTGCATCAGTCTGGCGGCGTTCAGCCTCCGCTCCGCTCAGCAGGCGGACACCTGAACGCTGCTTGCAGCGTTCGGGTGTCCGCCTGGCCGTGCAGAGACATGCGGATCCGTCCAGACTTACAATGTAAGTCAATGGGGACGGATCCGTTTGAAGATGCCACAATATGGCTCAATCTTCAAACGGATCCGTCCCCCATTGACTTTCAATGTAAAAGTCTGGACTGATCCGCTCAGGCTAATTTCACACTTAGCTTTTTTTTGCCAATATAATGCAGACGGATCCGTTCTGAACGGAGCCACCGTCTGCATTAATATGATCGGATCCGTTCAGAACGGATCCGATCGAACGCTAGTGTGAAAGTAGCCTTAAAAAAACTATGTGCTGAAAATGCAGTTTTGTATTGAAGTAAAAACCATAGTTAAAGAAAAGGCGTGTTGAAAAACGGCATGCAAAAAAAGTGTAAAAAAAAAAAGCACTGAAAAAAATAATAACAAAAAAGACACACACAAACAGATTCCACGCTGAATTTTTTAGGAGGATTTTCAAAATCGGTTTTGTGAACATAACCTGAAGCTTAGTTCCCTGAATGAGAAGTGAGCTGCAGTACCCAGGCACGGGCACCATACCATCTACAGAGCTCCATACACCAGCACCGCAGCCCAAAACACCCAATCGGTAGAGGTGCCAAGTGTCAGACCCTCACCTATCGGATACTGATGACCTATCCTGAGGACAGGTCATCAATATCTGTAGCTCCATTTACAAACTAACTGGGAAACCCTTTACACTGGGTTCAGACCTGAGCGTTCGGGATGTCACGCTCTGTATGCGCGATTCTACGGGCGTCTGACATACGCGGCTCCGGAACAAGCGAACGCCTATTGTCGTGCATTTCCGCTAAGTCTATGTACGGGAACGCGCGACAAGATGCCCCAAAGAAGCTCATGTACTTCTTGGGGCGTCGGGCGTTTTACAGCGCGATCGTACGCGCTGTAAACCGCCCAGGTGAGAACCATTCCCATAGGGAATCACTGGTTCTTGCCTGTTGAGCGTTTTACAGCGCGTGGGAACGCGCTGTAAAACGCTCAGGTCTGAACCCAGCCTTAAAGTGGTAACTGGGCTTTGGACAGTAACTGCTGGGTGCAGTAAGTGGTATTTTCTAACCTCCGATCGTGCTTTCTTGGAACTCGTGAAACTGTCCCTTGACGAAGCGTAGCACTAGGCTGGACTTTCCCACAGCGGACTCTCCTAGGAGGACGAGCTTGAACTGACAGATTTTATTCCCGGCGTTGGGCCCATTAGGTCTGGAGGCTCCTCCTCGGTTCGCCATGTTTAAAGGTGGACAGACAAGTCTAATGTGTTTGGCAGTCCGGGAAGCAGAGCTCTGGGATCACTTAACCGTCTGGAAATCTGTAGGTAAAGCAGAAAGAGACAGGTTATAGTGTGAGGCCTATGACAGGTTTGAAGGCCTCAGTGCAGTCACAGCAGGTCCTAGACCAGTGGAGGAGGAGTGGGTCACTGGGACAGTTGTACCATTCAGTGCAGCCCCCTCGGCAGAGGAATCAACTGGACAATGCTCGTGTTGTGTGCAAGCTACTTTACACAAATGAAAACTTATATGGGGAATATTTTAACCACTTCTCAGAGGGAATACAATGGCTTCCTAAGAAATAGCTCTGATTGGCTAGAATGGAGTACGGACCTGCCGCCAGTGTCCAACATAGTCTATCACTAAAGCTGCCCGTACATTTTAGCGTGTTCAGTTGGAAGTTATTCCTCCCAATCCACCCTACACATGCATGCTTGGCCGAGAAAAAATATCCTCTAAATGGGGAGAAAAGCGCTGACAGACACTTTTGGCAGCAGTTTATCTCCTTGAAAATATAGGCATCCGGCATGTGGAAATCCAGCCGTCCGATCCTTCATTCCCCAATATCTCCCATCAGGGGAGAGTTGAGAGGCCCCATACGCATTAGATCAGGGGGTCAACAACCTCCGCCACTCCAGCTGTGGTAAAACTACAATCCCAGAATGCTCCATTCACTTCTATAGGAGCTCTGACAAAAGCCTAATAAGTGTGCATGATGGGAGTTGTGGATTTAACACAACTGGAATGTCGGAGGTTGCCGGTCCTTGCATTGGATGGTCAGCCGACGTGTACATTTTTATCTCCCAATACGTTACTGAGGCCATGCGCTGTCAAGGGCTGTGGATCTCAATGGGGAGCGAACCAGCACCTTTTCCAGTCAGCGCAGACCGTGTCATAGCTCTGGTTCACTCCAAGCGGAGAATCACGCTACCTTGACAGTGTACGGTCTCAATGGCATTTTGGGAAGAGAAACTACCAGCAGCGATTGTTCAGGGACAGGGGAGCTCTGCTGAGGCCAGTGATTTATGGCATGTCAAGAGGGACCAGGAAGTAGAGACTGGTGAGGACCGGGAGACCACAGAGCAGCTACAGCGGAGGATCCGTACTCTGACTGGCAGTTATTTTACGGATCTAAGCCCGTTTTTTTTAAACACATAATTAAATCAACGGCCATCAATGTAACTCACTGACAGACCAGGTCTGCGAAAGCAGGGGTCTGTACGACGCCCATTTGGGCCAATAGTGTCTTAAAGGGGTTCTCTGGGGATTAGGAAAATGAAAATACTTCAATATTACTTTATTATAAATATATTCCCAAATAACTAGCCATTATAACTAATGAAAGGCTTGTCTGGGGAGCAATCATTAGGATAAATAAAATGGCAGCCATCCTATTAGTACACACAAAACCTGTCCTAATCACACAGGAGGACAAGTTACTTCACAACACTGAGCTAAAGAGCAGCCTACTCCTCCTCTCTGCTCTGCTTGTCAGGGATTATCGTCCTGAATACAGATAAGATGTTCAGCTGAATCTCTGTAGATATGGAGTCCATGAGGAGACATGAAGTACAGAGAGGACGGACAGGACAGACTGTGGGAATGGAGACTGCACACAAGTGCTGCTGCTCATTACCACATCCCCACCTCTTCTCTGTACTTCTTTTCTCCTCATGAACTCCATTCCTAAAGAGATTCATCTGAAGATCATATTATAGTGTATTCAGGACCATAATCCCTGACAAGCAGAGCAGAGAGGAGGATGAGGCAGCTGTTTACCTCAGTGTTCATGTCCTGCTGTGTGATTAGGACAGGTTCTGTGTCTACTAATAGGATGGCGGCCATTTTTTTTCTCCTAATGATTCCCCCCCAAAGAAAACTAGCCATTATAACTAAGGATAGGAATATATTTATAATAAAGTAATATTTAAGTATTTTTATTTTCTTAATTCCTGGAGAACCCCTTTAATGAGAAAACCCCTTTAAAAGGGAACCTGTCACCATGAAAATGCAATGTAATCTGCAGCTAGCATATTGTAGAGCAGGAGGAGCTGAGCAGATTCTAGGCTCTCTCTGTATAGACAATCACGGATAGGACCGCCTCCTTGACTTCAAAGCCCAGAATGACACGAATTTACATGTATAAATTGCAAGTTTTACTCAATCTGTTCCAATAAAACTATATATCAATCTGCTCAGCTCCTCCTGCTCTATAACATGCTGCCTGTAGCTCAGAGACCATGTTCAACACGACATTCTCTTTAATGCAATCAGCCAAGCATATACATAAACATTAATAGAAACTAGTAACCAATTAGATATCTTCTTTTGTTTTCAATTATAAACTATAAAAGCTGGAACCTGATTGGTTGTTCTGAAGGGGTTGTCTGAGTCTCACTGCTGCTCCCCACCCATCCGCTAAACTTCACTTTCATTTTCAACACCTTGTAATAATGGAGGTCGCGGAGCTGGTTAGGTGATCGTTTCCTCTGCTACTGCATCACCTGCGCTGACGTAACAACCATGACTCCCATCACGCCCTGTCTCGTAAGGCAATGATGTAAAGGCCATGTGACTTTGCTGTGGACCAGGTAACATTCCCCACACCCAGCGCATGCACAGATACTGCGACCCCCCCCCCCACTTCAGCGTGTGCCACCCTAATTTCACGGTAGGCCCAAGTGACGTGCTCTCTGGGGAATAAAACAAGCAAAATGGACAGTGCAGGAGCCGGATGTGGTATCCAAGTGCGAGTGTCTGTGTGAGAGGACTAGAGAATACTTTGTGGGACCAGTCAGGGTTCAGAAATAACAGAAATGCCCACAACCAGGAAAATCGGCATGTACACAGAGGGAAGCAGAAGAAAATCGGGGTTTGGCTGAATTATATGCAGGCCAACAGGAAAAGAAGCAGCTATATCTAGTCAGGCGAAAGAGACTGCAGTGTTATACAGTGCAGAGCAGACGGCTTCATCAGGGGGCCGAGGAAGGGCAAGTCCTAGGTAAAAAAGATTTCCTCCCTAGGATAGCGCCAGTCACTAATTAGAGGAAATGCCCAGAGAACCCCTTTCCACTAATAATTTTCCCCGAAAACTATGTATTGGTCTGAGTGGGACTGCGAGAGCTCACATACAGCTGCTTCCGACAGGTGATTAAAAAAAAATTAAAGGGGTTATTCAGGAATCTGTGATAGTTATAGCCTATCCAATATCAATTCGGGGGGGGGGGGGGGGGTCCCAGGAGTTGGAGCTGTATGAAGAGGTTGCGGCACTCTGTGATCACTTCGGCCTCTTCCTAGGCCAGTGAAGTTACGGTACATTGGTTGCATGTTTTAGGCACAGCTTAGTCACATTCATACCGCTATACACTGTACAGTGATGTTCTTAGTAAGCTGTGAAGAGACCACCGTGTTCACCAGAGCTCCGACGAGTGTAACAGCCTCTTTAAACAGCTGATCGGCGATCAATATCATCAAACTCTTGGATAACCCCTTTAAACCATTCAGCTTTCAAGGATAAATGAGTACATCCCCACGAGCGGAAATGTGCCAAAAGTTATAATCACCCCTTTTCTCTCCTGCCACTTCCTGTTCCCTGCTTTGTGCTCCCGCTAGTGTACTTTTTCTGGCTGCAGTAATTAATTTATCGCACTTACATAGCGCTGATGTATTGCGCAGAGCTTTACAGACATTAGCATCAAGCTGTCCCCAATGGAGCTCACAATCTAAGGTCCCTATCAGTATGTCATGGGAGCGTGGGAGGAAACCTACGCAAACACGGGGAGAACATACAAACTCCATGCAGATGTTGTCCATGGTCAGATTCGAACCTGTGCTGCCCTCAGCAGTAACATTCCATACACAATGTCACTACTGCAGCCAATCACTGGCATGAGCAGTCATGTGCCGTAACCTGCACCAAGAGCCATCTCCCCCACATAACTCCTACCCCTGAGCAGATCCAGGTTTATATCCGCACTATGGCTTTCATTAATAAGTAGTAGTTTTCACAGCAAGAATAATGGTTCTATTTTTACGGATGAAGGGGGAGACTCTCCCCCGAAACGCATTGTTTTTAACGTTGTTTTTAAATAAAGAATAAGTTTACTATACTTTTATCTGAGAACGTATGACTCCATGGGGCAGCGCTGACAATTTCAGAAGTCTTCCCCTTTTGATTCTAATACTTATCTGAACTCTCCCGGTGATCCCGAGACGAGACCGGCCCGGGGTCGTTGGCAGCAGCAAGGAATGACGAACACCTAACTAAAATCTACATGCTTTTTAAAGGGGTTATCTAACCCCTATAATGCCCGGGCCTCTCACATAGGTTATACATACACTGCTCCCCGCACGGCTGCCACTGCATCTCCCCGTCGTGCAGATGAAAACATCCGGCAAAAGTGGGGGGGAAGCAGCCAATAGCAGGACACGACGGGAACGAACCTCCCTAGCGTCACCCGCGATGCTGGAGAGGGTCGTTCTCGTCGCGGCCTGCTATTGGCTCCCACCAACGTCACTGGATGCAGGCATCAGGAGTGACACGGGTGAAGGGGAGCGAGGTAAGTATAACCTGTGTGAGGGGCCCGGGCATTTTGGGGGCATTATACGGGATGGATAACCCCTTTAAGTTGTTGTGACACAACAGAAGGTTAGAGTAATACTTACCCATACCCTGGGTATACCAGATGGTATTTCGCACTAGACACTCCATATGTTGTTCTTTTTCATATCTGCATTCTGGCTTTCACTAATAAGCAGTAGCTGACAGCAAGAATAGTGATCAAGAGAAACACCTGATAGATGGAATCTGGCACCAAGATGTCAGCAACAGATCCTTCATAGATTGGACTTCTTTTTCCGTTAGAGAATACCGAACGGTTGTACTTGGACTGCAACACTGTTTAGGTGATAAGTATCAAAGTAACAACTACTTGTGTCAAAGTAACATCCGCTTGATTCCCAGGACCGAAGCTTTCCCAGCAGAACATCGTCCAGAACATCACACTTGCTTCCTTCATCTTGGTGCCATCTCTTCCCCAATGTTTCTGGCCATCCACATGATGTAAAAAAAAAAAAGATTATCAGACCAGCCCACCTTCTTCGTTCTCTCCATGTTCCAGTTCTAATGCTCATACGACCACTGTAGGTGCTTTTGGTAGTGGACAGGGGTCATCCCCTTGCTCATCAATGCATGCTGGACACCTATGACCCTGTTGCCAGCTGCTCTTCCTTACAGCCATTTGTTAGGTACTAACCACAACATACCAGGAACAACCCCAACGTATTGGAGATGCTCTGACCCAGTCACCTAGCCATCATAATTTGCCCCTTGACCATTTATCTTGTTGCTGCCTGCTCCCTTTCTGCTTTTCATATCCAACCCTTGACAGGCGCCGATGTCAGTAGCTTATCAATGTTAGTCACTTCACTAGTCAGTGGTTTGAGGCTGGGTTTCCACGTTCAGGTTTTCTGAAGCAGTTTTTGAAGCAAAAGGTGTCACTAATGTGTCACTTAAAAAAAAAAAAAAAAAAAAGTATCTGTTCTCTTCCTTCACACCTGGTTTTGGCTCCAAAAACTGCATCAGAAAACCTGAACATGCAAAGTCAGCCTCAATGTTATGGCTGATCAGCGCACACTATAGGCATGGAAGTCAGCAGCGGCAGACGTCTGGAGCTTTTCTACATTTCTACATTCCAGGGCGCTATGACCTGTTTGTACTTGGCAGGTGATGTCATTCAGACAAGGGCGTAAGGAAACTCTAGACTCAGCAGACACACCTCTGCTTACCACGAATTATATAACCTTCAGGCAAATTGTGAAGTAAGTACAAAGTATGAACAGGTCTTACCTAGTGTATACACTATCAATGGAAGCAGCTGTTACCCTGTTTATGACAAAGTGTATGGGAGAAGTCCAGGTTCTGGTCAAAAGTGAGGAATCAAGGTCATTTATGGACCTCTAATAGCAAGGGTGAAGCTAGTTTCACACTAGTGGCAAGGAACTCCGTCAGGCTGTTCCAGCGGGTGAACAGTCTGTCAGATCCGTCCAGCCGCTAGTGCACGCAAACCGCCGGAGGTCCGCCCCAGCACCTATGACTATAATGGGGGCAGGCCGGAGGTCCAGCGGCAGCACGGCAAACATGCCGAGAGGCGGCCGGAATAAAATTACGACATGTCTGCGACAGCCTGCCGGAGTTCCTTGCCGCTAGTGTGAAAGTACCCCGAGGATATCTTCACACCAGATTTTCACACTGTCAAGATCCACCACTTATAATGAATAGGGCTGTCTCGATACCAAAAAAGTATTGCGATACTCGATACCACGCAAAAATAAAATACAAAAAAGCTGGAGGTCCGGCCCCAGTACGGCAAACAGGCAGAGGCGGCCGGACAAAAACCGCATAGTGCTAGAGCTTTTGTCCGGTCGTCTCTCGACCTGTTTGCCGTACTGCGGCTGGACCTCCAGCCCGCCCCCATTATAGTAAATGGGCCTGGAGCAGACTTCCGGTGGCACGGTGGGCTAGCATTAGCATGGATCCGGCAGGCTGCCACAAGTGTGAAAGTAGCCTAAGTGGCCTGTATTCTGTAACTCATTACCCCCATGTTGCCCATTATGTGAGATGGTACTTTGGGGGTCACTTCCTATTAATGTGAGGCACATGGGGTCCAGTCCAAAAGCGTGTGCCCAGCCTGACATTGAAAACAAGTGACCCCCATCATGTTTAAAACATGGTAGTGGTAAGATTGGGGTTAATGAGTCACATTAACCCCAAATGTTGCTGGCTGCCTCATACATGTTTTTTGCCTGCCTATATTGTGGGCCTGGTACCTGCGCTGGCTGTTCAGTGGACTAATGCACGCCGACGCTGGGGAGAACACCAGACTCCACTTTATGCTGACCTCACTGAGGGCAGCATAAAATAGTGACAGAAATGCTGATTTCTGCGCTGTGTCACTCATGAGCAAAAAGTAAGTGGTTGCTGAGAACCAGCATCATAATCATTGCAGCCCAGGCCTCGAAAAGAGTCCAATCTACCTGAGAAGAGTCCTGGTTATACATAATCTCCTGCTCTCTTGTCCATCTGCTGCTGATTGGCAGTTCTCTCCTAGGGAGAAAGGGAGACAACTAGGTAGAAGCCTGTCAGTCATCAGCAGGTGGCAGGAGAGCAGGAATTCATGTATGACCAGGACTCTTCTCAGGTGGCCGGGAATCTTTTCCAGGCCCAGTCTGCAATGATTGTGATGTTGGTTCTCGGCAACCACTTACTTGTAACTTATAAATGACAGACCGCTGAAATCAACTCACCTGTCTCTACTTTATTCTGCCGTTAGTATGGGAAGCATAAAGTTGATGGCAGGTTCCCTTTAAACCACTGGCCCCCTGAAAAGCAGCGCTCCCATTGCATTTTCATTTTTCATTCCCTGCCTTCACAAAGCCATAACTTTTTTAGGTTTCCGTTCACACAGACGTATAAAGGCTTTGTTTTGTTTTTTTGTGGGACAAGTTTCACTTTCTAGCAGTATCATTTAATATTACACGCAATGTAGCGAGAAGCTGGAAAAAAATCCAAATGGAGTGGAATTGGAAAAAAGGCATTTCCATCATAGTTTTATGGGTTTTGTTTTTACTTTGTTCCCTAGGCAGTAAAACTGACCTGTTCCCTATATTCTCTGGGTAAGGCTACTTTCACACTAGCGTTTTTGTTGGATCCGGCATCTGCATTCATTATGAACGGTTCCGGCTGTATTATCTGTAACATAGCCAAGACGGATCCATCATGAACTCTATTGAAAGTCAATAGGGGACTGATTTGTTTTCTATTGTGTTAGAGAAAATGGATCCATCCCCATTGACTTGCATTGTGGGTCATGGCGGATCTGTTTTGCTCCGCATCCCAGGACAGAAAGCAAACCGCAGCATGAGCAGGTATGAGAACGGAACAGAATGCATTTTGGAGCATTCCGTTCAGTTACGTTTTGTCCCCATTAACAATGAATGGGGACAAAACGGAAGCGTCTTTTTTTCCGGTATTGAGACTCTATGACGGATCTCAATCTCAATGAGGCTGTACAGCGCAGTATTCTGCTGTACAGCCTCTCCGGGGGCTGTATTTCCCCTGTAACTGGGGCTACTATGTCAGCCCCAGTTACAGGAGAAATCAATAGTGTGAATACAAAATAAATGTATGACCTTTTGGGGGACGCAAAGCGTAAAATAAATGGTATTGCCGTGTCCCTGACAGCCAGCTCTATAAATATATAACATGATCCACCCTGTCCGATAAACACCATAATTTTTTTTTTTTTAAACTGGGTAAAAAAAATTAAAAGCCATTTTTGTCACCTTTCATCACAAAAAGCGCAAAACCAAGTGATCAAAAAGGCATGTCTCACAAAATGGTACCAATAAAACAGTCACCTCATCCCGCAAAGAATGATCCCCTACATAAGAAAATAGCTTAAAAAATAAAAAACTATAGCTCTCAGAACATGGAGACACTAAAACATTATTTTTTTTTTTTTTATGCTATTATTGTGTTACAGTGAAATAAAAAAAATACTATACATATTAGGTATCGCCGCGTCCGTAACAACCAGCTCTATAAAAATACCACATGACCTAACGCCTCAGGTGAACACTGCAAAAAAATAAAAACAGTGCCAAAAAAGCCATTTTTTGTCACCTAACATCACATAAAGTGCAACACCAAGCGATCAAAAAGGCGTATGCCACCCAAAATAGTACCAATCAAACCGTCACCTCATCCCGCAAAAAATTTGACCCTAACTAAGACAATCAGTCAAAAAAAGCTATGGCTCGTAGACTATGGAGACTGTAAAACATCAATTTTTGGGTTTTAAAAATTCTATTATTGTGTAAAACTTTAATAAATGAGAAAAAGTATACTTATTAGGTATTGCCAAGTCCGTAACGTTCTGCTCTATAAAAATGTCACATGACCTAACCCCTCAGGTGAAAAAAAACTTCACCTCTCCCTGCAAAAAAACAAGCCCCTGCACAAGACGATTGGCAGAAAAAATTAAATAAATTAATAGCGTTCAGAAAATGGAGACACAAAACATTTTTTCTTTCAAAAATGCTTTATTATGTAAAACTGAAACAAAAAGTAGACATATTTGATATCAATGCGTCCGTAATAACCTGCTCTATAAAAATAGCACTTGATCTACCCTGTCAGATGAATGTTGTAAAAAATAAAAACAGTGCCAAAACAGCCATTTTTTGGTTACCTTGCCTCTCAAAAAATGTAATATAGAGCAATAAAAAAATCATATGTACCCCAAAATAGTACCAATAAAACTGGCACCTTATCCCCTAGTTTCCCAAATGGAGAGAGTTTCTACTGTAAGGGTGCATCAGGGGGGCTTCAAATGGAACATGACATCTAAAAATCAGTTCAGCAAAATCTGCCTTACAAAAACCAAACAGCGTTTCTTTTCTTCTGTGCCCTGCCGTGTGCCTTTACATCAGTTTACGTAAACATGTGGGGTGTTTATGTAAACTGCAGAATCAGTGTAAAAAATATTAAGTTTTGTTTGGCTGTGAACCCTCGATGTGTTAAAGAATAAAAATGAAAAATCTGCAAAAATAGCCCAGATGGAAAGTAGTTAGAAAAAAATAGAATAATTTCATGAGATATTTATTTTTTTGATATTTACGTCTATGGAGCGGTGTGATTTTTTTTTTTGCGGGGCGATCTGTAGTTTTTAGTGATACCATGAGGGGCTGTTTATGCCTTTTTATTATTTTTTGGGTGGGAAGCGAAACAATGAAAAAAAGGCAAATTGTTTTTTTTTTTTTTTTCCTGTTACAACATTCACTGTACGGAATAAATACTTAATAGTTTGGGCATTTTGGGACACAGTGATGCTAATGATGTTTTTTATTGTTTATTTTTATTATGGAGAAAAGGGGGAGATTTGAATTTTTATACATTTTTTTCCCTTTCACTTTTTAAAGTTCCCCTGAACATTTGTGCTGTCCACATCCATATGTCCATTCTGCAAATTATAGAACGTGTCCTATTCTGGTCCGCAAAATACGGTCCACTGACCCATTGAAGTCAATGTGTCCACAAAAGAATGCGGAGGGCACACGGACAGTATCAGTTTTTTGGAGTATACAGTTGTGTGCATGCAGCCTTATCCTGTCCATTAGTAAGAATCCAAAGCCACGGGTGAACTGACCCCTACTAATACTAGTTTAATATTATAGAAACCCATACCGAATGTAAAGGTTGTGTGGGATTTACATATTGATGACCTATCCTTGAGATAGGTCATCAGTAACAGATGGGTGGGGGTGCAGAGAGTGAAACAGCTGTTTGAGGGGGCTGCAGCACCCCTGTAGGTGCAGCCTCTTTGCAGCTTACCGAGCACATCGCTGCACACTATATAGCAGCTGAGCTTGGTATTTCAGCGGCGCCTCTTCATTCAGCTGATCGGCAGTGGAGGATGGGTCAATGTGTAAATCCCGGAGAACCGCTTTAAGCCATACACATTAAAGGGATTTTTGGCCTATCCTCAGGATAGGTTATCAATATCGGTGGGGATCCAAGACCAGTGACGCCATGCTCATTGATCACATGGCCTATTTGCTGCTAAGTCCCATTCAAGTGAAAGGGCCTGGGCTTTATGGCCGTTTTTGCCGGTAGTGCTCCGGCCCTTTCCAGCTATGCCAGGTATGATGAACTCTTGGCAGGCTGTTACTCTGCTGGAACAGCCTGCCGGATGGTTGTAGCACTAGTGTGAAGCTACCCTTATGGCGGATTTACACCGCACAATTTTACAGCCGATTGTTGGGAAGAAAGCGTTCCTTCCCGACAGTCTGCTGCTCGGTCAGTGAAGGAGACCAGATCTCCTTCACAGTATGAAGGGATCGCTATAGCAATTGCTTGTCTCCACACAGAATCGTTGTTTTTGGACAGCACGACCTGCTGCCCAGGAACGACGATTCCAGTGCCAGCACGAACGACAGGATCACCCGATGAACAAGCGGCGCATTTAGATGGGCAGATTTCCGGGACCAGGCGTTCGTAGGAACAGTCTGCTTAGAAGTCGGGCAGTCTAAATGCACCTTCAGCTGACATGAGTCTTGGAACGACGCGGCTTTATGGCATGGAAAAAACTAACTGCGCAGTATAATGACAAGTATTCATATATTTGACAAACACAAGCAGAAAGGCAGCTCCACCACTAATCCCCATGTAAATATGCAGCATATACTTGTTCCACCACCACTGGGGGACGTGGAAGTCTCAGCTACTGGTCAGGCTCGATTTACCTGGTGCCCAAAGCCCATGTTTGTCGTATACAACGGGAAAAGCCAAATGTCTCCTGATGGAGGTCAAAAAGTGTCCTTGTGGCTATTACCGGCCAACATAGGTCAGTAGGGAGCAGAAAGCAGTTCACAGTGGGGACCCTGGCATAGATGGGTTGTCAGCAACATGGGATGAGCGAGATGAGTAAAAGTTGGGGGGGGGGGGGGCAGGCCAGAGAAAAGCCTTTTTGGGGGGAATACTACCTTTAGATTAGGCTTGAGCGAATCAACCTTCGGATCACAGATCCAAAGGTCGATTCGTTCAAAAACTTCAATGTCATTGCTGTTTCCGTACAGCAGTAATATGTATGGGCTCTGTGGAGCCAAAATTCATCTCGCCCAAAGTCGCGCGAGACCGGTGAATTACTACTGCGTATTTAAAACCAATTTAAAATAGTAATCCGAAGTAGGCTTTGGTACCGAGGTACCAGCCAGCACCGAAGCCTACTTTGGATTCCTATTTTAAAATTCTTTTAAACACGCAGGAATACCGTACTAATTCACCAAAGTCTCATGCAATTTCGGGCGAGACGAAGTTTGCCTACGCGGAGCCAATACATTTTAATGCTGTACGGAAATAGCATTAAAAACTAGGTTTTTTAACAAATCAACTACAGATCTATGATCCAAAACGCCATTCGCTCAAGCCTAGTCATCAATATTAAACATCCAGAAAAACTTTAACCGTCTATGTGTGAATATTTTATTATGTACTTTTGAATAAAATAAAAAAAACGTGTGGATAGTTTCCTGGATATCATTTATGAAGTCACTCCATCTATTCTACTTCCTGTCCCGATTCTGTAACTTCCTCCTTTACAGCTTTGCTCAGACCATCCACTATGATCAGAGAGGGAAGGGAATGAGTGACTCAATTAGAGCATCTCACATTACACTGGTCTATGCTCGTCTCTGGATATGCATATCTAGGCCTATCAAGAGCAATCATACTGTTATCCCAATTCTGCTAACTTACTATTATACTAACAGATAACACCTTAGCTGAGCATGGATTACCTATCTACATAGCAGTATCATCACGCTGTGCTGACTGCTAAAGCAAGATCATTTATTTCATTACATTTTTTAATAGCATAGTACTGCCAAAACGGAAAAAGCTTGCACATAAAACAGAAGCATGAGCAGAAGAACGGGCAGATTTCCTAATACAGCCTAAAAACACCTGATTTTTCGCAGTGGCGCACCTACAGAAATTTGTACCCGAATTTTGGTGTAATTTTGAAGCTCTTCCCGATTCCCTCATCTTGTGGGCCATCTCACTGTTCCCATGGCAACATTGGACTAAGCACCAGCCCTAGGTGGGCAGGTTTAAGAAAACAGCCGAGTGGGCTGGCGCTGCGCTGTTCCTCTAACTCCCATTTCAGTGAGTAGGAGGCACACGAACCGCTCAGCAGAAGTAGTGGCTTGTTGTACTACGCTGTGTGTGGCCCCTATTCACTACAATGGGAGATACGGAAACAGCGGAGTACCAGTCCGCTTATCTGTTTGGGTGAGCCCGTCCACCTGGGTCTGGTCGCTGTGGAAACGGTGAGATGGGACAAGCCTTTTAAAAGTAAATTTACCCCAATCTCTGTACAAGCAGTTCCCATAGTGTATAACGGATCCTAGTCCTTACAGCGCCAAGACGATCAGCATTGCTGTGTGCTGTTGGCTCTAGTGCCACGGATCTGTAGCTGTAATATGCCAATCTCACATAGGCCAGTCCATGAAGCTGACTAGACAGTCTTACCCCAATCCAAGAGTCACATAATACAGCTGAATACAGAGGAGACCCCTTAGGGGCGGCAATGTGCCGAGGAGATCTGTATAACGCAATGGACGGCGGACCAATCCTCCTCCTTACAACCTACTAACAGTGTTCGCTCTCATCCCGAAGGGTTGTCCGGCAGGATTATATTTTATATTATAGGTGCCTCACCAATCCTCCGCTGCTGTATGCTGTACCGGGTCCCCGCGGGAAATGCTTGCTCAGCAAATCCCTGACTGAGGCGGTCACTGCAGGGACCAGGAGGAGGAATCCCCCGCCATTACCTGTGTGTCAAAGCGGGACAAGAAAGTGGAGACTAGGGATGAGCGAGCTTGTGTTTTCAAGATTCGGGTTATCTAAGAATTCCGCTATGGATTCTGCTCCACAGACCATAACTTATGCTCTTTGGTAGCGGAACCGATAGATAACTCAAACCTTGTACGCCGAACTTGAAAACACAAGCTCGCTCATGCCTGGTGGAGCCAGTAAATGCCGGACCGGCAACGGTGATGGATCGCAGAGGTGAGTAAAGTATCTTCTTTTTTAATCCATTCTGCCCTATATAAAAATACATAACGGCACTGGACAAACCCTTTAAAAGGCTTCTGAGGGCTTTTTTTTGGGGAAATCCTGGTGTCTTCAGATCATTTCCTCTACCTACCCACCGACGTCGCCATGACTGCTGCAGGCTCTAATGTTTTCCCAAGTCTTTCGGTTCAGCTGCACAGACAGGAAGACTTGGGGAGAACACCTGTCCAAGCGCAGGATGGTGGGGTAAGGCTCCATTCACATGTCTGCAATTCTGTACTGCCGAAAAAAATAGAACATGTCCTACTCTTGTCTCAAGATTAGGCATTTTCTATTTGCCGTCAATGTGCGGTCCGCAAAATGCGGAATGCACATTTCCGGTGTTCGTGTTTTGCGGATCCGCAAAAGACATACGGATGAGTTAATGGACCCTAAGCACAGAGAAAACGACTTCCTGCCCAGGATCTGAAGACGCCAGGATAATGACCCAACCCCCCCAATGCCCGGGCACCTCCATCGTGTAACAAATGCCCAAGAATCTTCTAGTGGGGTGGTCTTCTCAAAAGAGCTCAGCAGTATGCATAACATATAGTAGAACTGAACATCTGATCAGGGTGGTGGTCCTAAAGAGGTTACACTGTGGATGATATATACTTATATACTGTATAATACTCATTGATCACTGGCGGTCTGCACTTCCAGTGGTGCCCACCTACTGATGGTGATCAGAACCATCCTGCACTGGATCACATGCAGTCTATGCTAGGGGCCGGTCTCAGGACATTTGGTGATCAGAACCATCCTGCACTGGATCACATGCAGTCTATGTTAGGGGCCGGTCTCAGGACATTTGGTGATCAGAACCATCCTGCACTGGATCACATGCAGTCTATGTTAGGGACCGGTCTGAGGACATTTGGTGGTCAGAACCATCGTGGACTGGATCACATGCACTCTATGTTAGGGACCGGTCTGAGGACATTTGGTGATCAGAACCATCCTGCACTGGACCTGTGGATTCCCAGCACTGGGGCCGGTCTCAGGACATTTGGTGGTTCACTTCTCTATGGTCACAGGCCTGAGGCCGGTCCCAGGCAGGCGCTGGGCCGTGTTATAGGGTCAGGATCCCCCGTCCAGCGGCGCCATGTAAATAACAACACACGCACATCAATACGCCCCCGGTCACGGCTATTACCGGAGAGCGGAGCAGACACTCACGGCAGCCGCACGGTCATATCAGGCGGACGGACTCCTTTCCTGGCTCTCCCTGCACTCTGCCAGCTTCCTGGGCTACCCGACGGCTCCGTTCTGGCCCAATCACATGATCTCGATGACATCAGCCCAGATACGGGGAGTCGCTGGGCCAAAACTCCTCCAGTGTCACAGCGCGTTTTTTTTCCACCCTCTTCCTCCTTCTTTCAGCCGGGTTATTACGTTGTGCACCCACTATGACAAGCCTGTGTGGGTGGGGCTGGCACATGCCCATGGGTGGAATACTTTATGTCTGATTCTGCCCCAAAATAACATACCCCGTATGGAGTGTGCAGATAATCTTATCATAAAGTGCGTACACAACCATAAAGAGCTCAGATAATGCTGCCCTATAGTATACTGCCAGTCATATAGAGAGATGTCAGTGCACATTGGGGTGAAGCCAGTTATAGCAGTGCTCCCAATGCCAAGCTCATCAGCATCTGTATAATAATGGCCCGTAGACAGGGTCGCTAACCAAAATTTTTATTTTTTCATTTATCCCAAAATTACAGACAGACAGGGATCTGAACCCGGCTGACAAATGCATTGAAACACCGAATCTGTCTCTCCGGTGTTATCCGGAAAAACGGATCCAGTATTTATTGAGCATCCGTTTTTCCGGAACACTTGGTGCCGGATCTGGCATTAATGTATTTCAATGGAAAATAATACCGGCAAGTGCTGCAGTATTTTCTCTGGCCAAATACCGTAAGAGTGACTGAACTGAAGACTGATACATACTGAACAGATTGCTCTCTTTTCAGAATGCATTAGGATAAAACTGAAGCGTTTTTTTCCGGGATTGAGCCCCTAGGATGGAACTCAGTACCGGAAAACTTTAACGCAAGTGTGAAAGTAGCCTTATTTATTCTCCGATGCTGCAGTTATGACAGTAACGGGTCCCTGATGGGCTCCACTTCTTGCTACTGCCCTAACGTGGCAGGAAATGACTGTGAATACTTCTAAGCCAATCACTGGCCACAGCCAATGACCCACCACAGCCAGTAATTGGATCTTTTACAGAGAGCCATAAGTGTCCCTCTTTGGCCAAAAAGTTGGGTGTTATGTAGTAGTTATGCCCCCTTAGTGCCCCCACATTAATTTTTTTTACCCATAGTGACCCCACATGGTAATTATTACACATTATTGCCCCCTCACAGTAGTCATACCCCTTAATGCCTACACAGTAGTTATACCCCCTTAGTGCCCCACACAGTATTTATTCCTCGTTAGTAATGTCCCCCTTGTGCCCTCACACACACAAATGCACATTTAATGCCCCCACATACAGTAGAATGCCCCCTTATTGCCAGACACAGTAGTTATGTGCCCTTTACTGTCCCACACAGTAGTAATGACAGGGGCAAGGCCGAAATTGGCGCTTGCCCCTCATGGTGTCATTGAGACACGTTTTTTATGGTATGGCCATGTTTTCTCACCCCCCCTTTCTCTTTTCTCTCCTTGTTTTTCTCCTCAGGTTAAGCTGGCAGCTGGACGGCAGGTGATTGGCTCAGGAGGGTTGCTGTCCGGTTGCTGGGCTTAGGCTATGAATCGAGGATTGGCCAGGAGGTTCTGTGGCGGGAACTGGACCACTATTTAAGGTCGGTCACTCACCTGGGTCTTGGCTGTTGGAATCTTCAAGCAAGAAGGAAGCATCCCCCGCCCGCCCTTCCAGTTTATGTCGCGGTCTTGTTGAATATGGGGGGGGGGGGGGGGTTAGTCGCCCAGTCTTTTGGGTGGACGGATATTAACTTAAGGGATTGTTAGGTATTTATTTAATTTGAACTCAGTATGATTAATTTATTGTGGTAATATTTATTGGTTAACCCCCAGATTTAATAAAGACCGCGGCCTTATTTATCCACAATTGGTTGTCTGTCGTTATTATAGGAATTAGTTATAAGGGGTTTTTTAGTTGTTGATTGTGACACCATGCCCCATTTGTGCCCCCCCAACAGAATGCCCCCACACACAGTAGAATGCCTGCTTAGTGCCGCACACAGTAGTTGTGCCCCACACAATAATGCTGATTCGCTGCCCCCTTACAACTGTGATGCCGGAAGCATTAACAAAATAAAAAACTGTCAGTCACCATCACCCTGCCCCTATTGAATGGAGCTCATTCTGCTCCCCCCGCAGCAGGTGAGAGGAAGTGACGTCATTGCTCCTGCTGAGCTGAGCACATAAGCTCACAGGTACGAGGAGGATGCTCATCATTCCCCGGCCTGTGCGTTCTCTTACTCATCCCAGCAGACTCTGCTTCACCTTTATATCCTCAGGACACAGAAGCAGTTGGAAGAGGGTCATAGCCGTCCCAGGACTACGGGACAGCTGCTGGATCGGGACGGTTGCGAGGTAAGTTAGGCATATATCAGTGGGTACTTGTCTCTCCTTATGGAGTGCGCCTAGTAGGTGTAAGTAGTCTTCTATATAGATTGGGGACCTTAAAACCAGCAGGGCTCAATGTAGAGTTCGATTTAAAACCGTGTCTGGTAGAGTGAAGAGGGAGCGAGGGGTGAGTGTCGCTACCGTGGTGGATCCATGCAGGATAGTGGAATTCCTTCCTTGTAGTGTCACGTCAACGGGTGGTGTGTCCTTGGATGCTCGACTATGAATGAAGCTATTGTGGTGGGCTGCTATTGGATCGAGGGGAATCATGTGGTTCGGGTGTTGACAACCCTGTGTTTATGAATGAGAATGGAGGGAGGGAGTTGTTTTGTATTGTATACTCTGTTCATTTATGTTATTTTGTTATTTTACATTAGTACATCTTGAGCCGGAGAAGGCTTTGAGATTCTTGGTTAGTTATTGCATTATGTGAACATCCAAAAGGAGAAAACAATATAGGAATATGTATACTAGTGGGCGGCCCTTGGAAGGGGTCGTGGCTCAATAAATACTGCACCTGTGGGGCAGGATATCATCGCCCCTGACGAAGCTGGACTGGCGAAACCCGGGTCGGGTGGATTGTTTTTATGACTGAGATTTTAGACCTTTTTGTAAGTAGAATAAAACCTGCTGATTGCGATAAATACCTGGTGGAACTTCCCTATTTGTACTAATACTTCCCTCTAGGGTGCAGGTGTACGTGAAGGCACCTAGCCTCTGGTAACCGATTGTGTGGCTACAAAGTGAAACAAACTGAGCATTGGAAAAAGAGGGTCTGGGATTGGAACTTTTGCACTCAGAAGGCAGCGCGATCAACAAACTTGTGGACATTTTAACTGTGAAGCGACCTATACTCACGTCGCTTGGTGGATCTGCAGCGCCGATAAGTACACCAAAAATTGGAGACTCTTTTTATATTGTTTATTAGTCTTCTAGGCCAGGCAGTGCGCCTCTGGGAAACAAGTATGCAAATTAGCCTTCTTTCAAAAATGAAAAGAAAGTTGAGCCTCTAATGCCACGAGAGGTAAAGGTAGCTATTCTGCACGTTTTTTCCTGAACGTAGAGATGATCAATGAAAATTGGTGCTTATGTGCACAGACCCAACCCATTAAAAACGAATGGGTCAGGATTCAGTCCAGATGCTATGGGTCAGGATTCAGTCCAGATGCTATGCATTCACTACAATTGCCACATCTGGACAAAAAACTTGTTCATGTGCAAGGCCCTAAGTCAGGGATGGCCAACCTGCGGCTTTCCAGCTGTAGCAAAACTACAACTCCCAGCACGCCCAGACAGCCTACAGCAGCACATGGTGGGAATTGTAGTTTTACAAAAGCTGGAGAGCCGCAGGTTGGCCAGCCCTGCCCTAAGTCAATGTCTGACCTTTTAAACAGTCCTTGAGACATAATTTAGGATTATAGCTAAGACAGTACCTCATCTGCAGACAGCTGAGGTGATTGCCCCTCATCAGTGCAGAACGGGGTACTGGCTCAACTGGGCGAGAAGCCTACGCATATGTACACATAACACTGTAGTGCCCATATAATGTCAACTACACTGCACATGTAAGGCCCCTTTCACACTGGCGAGAATTCCATGCGGGTGCAATGCGTGAGGTGAACGCATTGCACCCGCACTGAATCCGGACCCATTCACTTCAATGGAGCTGTGGAAGATGAGCGGTGATTTTCACGCATCACTGGTGCTTTGAGTGAAAATCGCAGCATGCTCTATATTGTGCGTTTTTCACGCAATGCAGGCCCCATAGAATTGAATGGGGCTGCGTGAAAATCGCAATCATCCGCAAGCAAGAGCGGATGCGGTGCGATTTTCACGCATGGTTGCTAGGAGACGATCGGGATAGGGACCCGATCTTTATTATTTTCCCTTATAACATGGTTATAAGGGAAAATAATAGCATTCTTCATACAGAATGCTTAGTAAAATAGTGATGGAGGGGTTAAAAAATAAAAAACAATTAATAAACTCACCTTAATCCACTTGAACGCTCAGCCTGGCTTGTCTTCTTTCTTTTTTGATGAAAAGGACCTGTGGTGACGTCACTGCGCTCATCACATGGTCCATCACCATGGTGATTGACCATATGATGAGCTCAGTGACGTCATCATAGATCTTTTAGCCAGGTCCTGAAGAAAGTAGAAAGAAGAGGAGATCCGCTACGCGATCAAGTGGATGGGGTGAGTTAAATGTGTTTATTAATTTTAACCCCTAAATGGACATTTTACTATGCATTCTGTATTAAGAATGCTATTATTTTCCCTTATAACTATGTTCTTCTGTGAAGAAGGTCTGGGTACCAAACATGCCGATTCTTCTCACACACGTGCAAAACGCATTAAAACGCTTTGCACTCGCGTGGAAAAATCGTGCATTTTCCCGCAACGCACCCGCATCATGTCTGGCCCTCACACGCGACGCCTGTGTGAAAGAGACCTTATAGTGCACAACTTCACATATACACACAGTACACAACAAATACATACAGGTAACAGATTCTATGTCGATTTTGCACCTATTTTACCCATGCATCAAACATAATACAATATGCGTTATGCCTGATCCACACAAACGTATTTTAGACATATTATACTCCTGTAGGCGGGGGTCCAACACCACTCCGACGCCGATCAGCTGTTCTGCAGTAGCTTCAGCGCTGAAAGTCAGAATGGGAGTACATAGTCAGCTGTCCTGAATTAGCAGGAACTGTCCCTGATTTTCTGAGACAGTCCCAGCAAATTTGGACTGTCCCGATGTGAAAATGGGCAGGGCTATTGATATCCCCGCCCATAAGTAGGTGTTTCCCAGGGGCGGGGTTTTGAGTGCCCCGATTTTTCCATCCTAAACATTAGTAAGTATAGGAGCAGTGCTGCAGTAACCACACCACGGAGAGAGCTGTGTAGTTTCGGTGCAGATCTGCAGAGTGTCTGTCATGAGGGTGTCCCGACCTATCGCTGTCCCTGTTGTGCCTGGGGTCAGAAGGTCGTAGAGGGTGGCTACACGCTCAGTTTCTCAAGGGATCGCTCCATGACCTAATGGTGCGAATGGATTCCGGTCCAGGTTTTCCTGCTTAGGTTTGCGATCCTTTTTGTCCCGTTTTGGAATCTGTGGCTTTTCCTTTCAGCTGTTCTCTCTCAGCCACTCCCAGCTACTATATATTCTCCCTTTCTGCTTCCCTTGTTGCCAGATATAGACCTTCCTTCCAGATCTTCTATTCTGACCTCAGGTGGACAACTGTTGCTGTGGAGCTGTTGGATCTCCGGTTCACTCCTGTTGTCTCTCTTCGGGGATTGTTTGTGGTGTTGGTCCTTTCCCTATTGTTACCCTAGGTGTCAGTGATGAGGACTAGTGCTCCCACTGCCCTATTCGCTGCCTTGGGCTTATTTTAGGGTAAGCCAGGGACAAGGCACATGATCGGCATATGGGTAAGCAGCCAACCTCTCCCTAGTGGAAGGGTACTCTTCCCTCCCCTCTGCGACGCATGTCTGTTACCTGCCATCTCAGATGTGATAGTGTCGGACCCATACTGATCAGACAGTGATGGCCTACTCTGAGGATCGGCCATCAATTGTAAAGTGTTTGGCACCCCCAATAAGGGCGGGTCACACACTGCTTTTGTGGCAGTTATCTATGCAGTTTTTTTTTAGCCAAAACCAGAAAATGAGTTGGTAGGGAATGAGAAAGATAAAGGAATAAGGTATACGTCTCCTTCCTGCTGGGCCCACTTCTGACTTTGGTTAAAAAAACTGGCACAAAAAGCAGTGGGTGACACCAGCCTTATGTGCTGAGACTGATCAACACGTATTTGCTGCATTTCCTATGATGTTTTTGAGTGGGCAAATTTGCGTGTATAGGGGCCCTTACAGAGACTCCAGGGGGGATTTATTAGACTGTACGGCACCTGAGGGGTTAATTGTGCGGATCACAGCCCCCTGTAAGAGATCGGGTGCTGCCAGGCAGCAGGGGGCAGTCATGTACACAGTTCTTAGTATATTCTAACTTGAAGCGTCCCCATCACCATAGGAACGCCTCTGTGTTAGAATATGCTGTCGGATCTGAGTTTTCACGATATAACTCAAATCCGATGGTATATTCTAACATAGAGGCGTTCCGATGGTGAGGGGGACGCTTCAAGTTAAAATATACCCTGACTTTACATTAAAAGTCAATGGGGGACGGATCCGTTTGCAATTGCACCATATTGTGTCAACGTCAAACGGATCCATCCCCATTGACTTGCATTGTAAGTCTGGACGGATCCGTTTGGCTCCGCACGGCCAGGCGGACACCAAAACGACTTTTACTTTCCTTCATGTCTGGTGATCCTCCAAAAATCACGGAAGACACACGGGGAAAAAAAATGGACACGGATCAACGGAGCCCCGTTTTGCGGACCGTGAAAAAAAACAACTGTCGTGTGCATGAGGCCTTAAGGGAAATGATAAATAAAAGTGATGTTTTATAGAAATACAACAGCACATGAAATAAGACGTAGATAGGTCCTAATGGACCATTGGTTAGTTTACTAATATAGTTAACGTCGACATGTGCTGAGAGGTCACTTTAAACTGTAGTTGTTGACCAGTGTATTGCGGAAGCGCCGTATGCGTCCCGCAGCACAGGCATGGAGCCCTTACGTCCGCGTGAACAAGCCCTAAGGATGACTTTTTTTTATTCCAATTTTACAATTAAACTTTTAATAGAAAAAAAAACCAAAAACAAAAAAAGAAACACAAGTTCATTAGAAATCTGGGACGTTGCACTTTGCATTCTGCATTGCCTGGGGGTGTTTGATGCAGGTGTACAGGGAAACTAGGTGTGGCAGTGGGGGCATACTGAATTTTGCTATGGGGCCCAATGAGATTAGTTTACGCCTCTGCCCGGCTGGGGCATGGACATGACTATGTGCACTGCTGGTCTGATATTGATTGCTTATCCTGAGGATAGGCCATTAATATTAAAATCCCGGACAATCCCATTAGAGGCAAAAATAGACTTGTCCTAAATGGCGTTAATCAAGTATATACAGTCATGTGAAAAAATTAGGACACCCTTTGAAAGCATGTGGTTTTTTGTAACATTTTTAATAAAAGGTTATTTCATCTCCGTTTCAACAATACAGAGAGATTAAAGTAATCCGACTAAACAAAGAAAACTGAAGAAAAGTCTTTTCAAGATCTTCTGTAAATGTCATTCTACAAAAATGCCTATTCTAACTGAGGAAAAAGATAGGACACCCTTGCCCCTAATAGCGAGTGTTACCTCCTTTGGCTGAAATAACTGCAGTGAGACGGTTCTTGTAGCCATCTACCAGTCTTCGACATCGGTCTGAGGAAATTTTACCCCACTCCTCAATGCAGAACTTTTTCAGCTGTGAGATGTTTGAGGGGTTTCTTGCACGTACAGCCCTTTTCAAGTCACCCCACAGCATCTCAATGGGATTCAAATCTGGACTTTGACTTGGCCATTCCAGGACTCTCCATTTCTTCTTTTTCAGCCAATCTTTGGTTGATTTACTAGTATGTTTTGGGTCATTGTCATGTTGCATGGTCCAGTTCCGCTTCAGCTTTAATTTTCTAACTGATGGTCTCACATGTTCTTCAAGCACCTTCTGATACACAGTAGAAGTCATCGTGGATTCTATGATGGTGAGCTGACCAGGTCCTGCTGCAGCAAAGCAGCCCCAAACCATGACACTTCCACCTCCATGCTTCACAGTTGGTATGAGGTTCTTTTCTTGGAATGCTGTGTTTGGTTTACGCCAAACATGTCCTCTGCTGTTGTGTCCAAATAATTCAATTTTGGACTCATCTGTCCAAAGAACATTATTCCAGAAGTCCTGGTCTTTGTCAACTTTATCTCTGGCAAATGTCAGTCTGGCCTCGATGTTTCTCTTGGAAAGCAAAGGTTTCCTCCTTGCACACCTCCCATGCAAGTTAAACTTGTACAGTCTCTTTCTGATTGTAGAGGCATGTACTTCTACATCAACAGTAGCCAGAGCCTGCTGTAGTTCTCGAGATGACACTTTAGGGTTTTTGGAGACCTCTTTTAGCATCTTGCGGTCTGCTCTTGGGGTGAACTTGCTGGGGCGACCAGTCCTGGGCATGTTGGCAGTTGTTTTGAAAGCCCTCCACTTGTAGACTATCTTCCGGACAGTGGAATGGCTGATTTCAAAATCTTTTGAGATCTTTTTAAATCCCTTCCCAGACTCATAGGCTGCTACAATCTTTTTTCTGAAGTCCTCTGACAGCTCTTTTGCTCTCACCATGGTGCTCACTCTCACTTCAACAGTCAGGAGCACACCAAACTAAATGTCTGAGGTTTAAATAGGGCAAGCCTCATTCAACATGCAGAGTAACGATCTACTAATTATGTGCACCTGGTGTGATATACCTGTGTGAGATCTGAGCCAATTTAAGAGGGAATACATGTGAGGGTGTCCTATCTTTTTCCTCAGTTAGAATAGGCATTTTTGTAGAATGACATTTACAGAAGATCTTGAAAAGACTTTTCTTCAGTTTTCTTTGTTTAGTTGGATTACTTTAATCTCTCTGTATTGTTGAAACGGAGATGAAATAACCTTTTATTAAAAATGTTACAAAAAACCACATGCTTTCAAAGGGTGTCCTAATTTTTTCACATGACTGTATATGTTTATTTTTATTTTTATAGATGTATTGGAGCAATTTACAAAAAAAGTCAGATTTTTTCAGCAGTGGATGGACAGGTTGGTTGTATACCATACAGGAAAAGGGTTCCTAGCAATTCTATAATATTGTTTCATCATGCCATGTGGTCAATAAGGTCTAATATGGGGAACTTGTGAGGCTCCCTTGCAACTGTTCTAATAATGACATTTTTGGGGCAGAAACGGACCGATTATGCAAAAGATTAAAGGGGTATTCCTATCTAGACATATATGGCATATTTGCAGGATACGCTATAAAAGTCTGCTAAATACAGTTCCCACCTTACAGCAGGTCATACATGCACAGCAGTCTTATGCATTCACTTACATGGGACTTCAGAAGAGGAAGCGAGCAAGCATGCTTGGCTATTTTTGTATGTCCCATAGGAATGAATGGAAAGAGATGGGCATGTGCTGCGTGCTCGCCATTCATGGTGGTATAAAATAGGTTCCAATAAGATATCAGCAAGTATAAAATTGAATGGAAAGCAGCAGATAAAATAGAATGAAAAGCAGCAGATAAAATAATACCGACAATAAGATAGGTAATGGATTATAAATGGCAATAAAAACGAAGTATATAAATATATTAAATCAGACAATATATTCGGTGTGTATATGGATCCCAATATAAACTTTTAAGATAAAAACATTGAATTTGAATATTCGATCAGATAATGTAGATCACTGGTTGAGCTTGGTATAATGTTCCATACAGGATTTATGCGATAATATAAATCACCCTCATACCAGACGCGTTTCTGGTATTAATCCCCCCATCAAGTAGAGAGACCCTGCAAGACCGAGGAAGTCTGGATAACCGCTACCTTAACCAGGGAATTGCCGAAGTCAGCTACTGCTATTATACGAAAGGTAACCATACCACGTGCAGCAAACAAACCTCACTGGCGCCAAAATTCGAATCTGGACATCAGCTCTTGAGACCGGAGTCAAGACAGACACGCCGAGTCGAGAGCCCACTATCCAGCATTGAAAGACCCTCGGGTAAGCCTCTACATATCTCCAGTAAGCGATCGCTCTTCATATTAAACACAGCGGGACGCCGCTCTGCGCATGAACAGCCTGACTACTGTATAACCAAACTCTCAGGCTGCATACGCTTGGGACTTTTGATTACTGCCAATATTGGCGACCAAGGACTGTCTGCAGGAGAGGGTGATTTATATTATCGCATAAATCCTGTATGGAACATTATACCAAGCTCAACCAGTTATCTACATTATCTGATCGAATATTCGAATTCAATGTTTTTATCTTAAAAGTTTATATTGGGATCCATATACACACCGAATATATTGTCTGATTTAATATATTTATATACTTCGTTTTTATTGCCATTTATAATCCATTACCTATCTTATTGTCGGTATTATTTTATCTGCTGCTTTTCATTCTATTTTATCTGCTGCTTTCCATTCAATTTTATACTTGCTGATATCTTATTGTATTGTTATTAATAGTGTTATTAAAGATCCCTATACTTTTAGAGTGTGCCCCACTTCCATTATTTATATTATTCACTACTTTCCGACTGGGTGTTGTCTGTTTAGTGGGTGCACCTCTGTGTGGTTCTCCACCTCATTTTAGTGCGACATTACGTTTTTCGTTAATTATAAAATAGGTTCCCTTAGGTGGAAACCACACCTATTGGCATTAATACATGGAATACCCAGAGTTTATTTTAAAGGAAATGTGTGTTCAGAAAATGACCTATTGTTTAAATCATTGGAAAAATTATTGGAAAAAAATATATAAAAAATCTAAAATCCTAAAGATATTTAACATAAAAACTGGATTTTAACAACAGGTTATTTTCTGATGACATATTACCTTTAAGTCATGCACTTCAAAGAGCAGCCATGTTTGGACTACGGTAATCTATTATGTGAAGGTGGCGGTAGGACATGTAGGAATAAGGAGGCAGGTGTTACGCCATGAATGATGTAAAAAATGAAAGTCAGACATCATGTAGAACATGACAATTTCTAACAAAGCTAGAACCAGCCCTGTACCTCACATGGATCCAGAGATCTCCCCATTCATTGCTCCAATTGCTCTGATAGATTATCTTCAGCCTGGCAGCTCAGGGGGAGTGTCCTTTCTGCTGAAGGTCTTTTCCTGTAACTGACACAGCTTCAAACAGAGCATATGGACAAGAAACCGAGAGCGTATGACCACCTTAGTGAGATGGACAAGAAATAAGGAAAAGGACAAACAGCAGGTGGCGCTATACAGATACATTTTATTGAATAACCCAGTGACTGTACAACATTTTTAATTACATGCAATTCCTAAAGTATTCAGATCCAGGTGCTGGTTTGAAACCACTTCCAGACCGGGTTATTTGCCCCCTTCCTGACCAGGCCTAATTTTGCTAATTTACTTATCCAAGCCATTCAGAGATTGTTTTCTCGTGACACATTGTACATCATGTTAATAGTATATTTGAGTCAATATATTTCACCTTTTTAAATTAAATAATCCAAAAGTTAACGGAAATTTGAAAAATGTCAACGTTTTCTAAATTTGAATCTCTCTGCTTTTAAGACAGATAGTGATGCCTCATAAAATACTCATTAATTAACATTCACCATATGTCTACTTTATGTTGGCATCAGTTTGGTAATCTAATTTTATTTTTTTAGGAGGTGTGGGGGGTTAGCTCTTCTCCGGGGGTCATTCACACAAGTATTGTCGCCAGACACCAAGTTTCAGGACCAAACATTGCTTTATTTGACACCTCAGCAAACCAAACATAAATGATACAAAATAAACACCTGCCCCGCTGGGGTATAACTAAACATATAATAACCTGACTCTCCTAAAGGACCGTTCACACACGGTCATAACATGCGGCTTTCTCAGCCCAATAGTCCAGCAGCCTCCAGGCTGTAGCAAATGCAAGTCCCTTTGGGGGATTGTGGTCCAGCAGTCCTCCCGACTCTGACCTTGTGGCCCTTGTGCTGCAGGCGTCACTGCGCCCCCCAAATTCCAGGCTGTCACTTAGCCTCGTGGTCCCTCAGCCTAACCCGGCTGAGACCACACACACAGAGCCTCAACAGGTCTCTGTTTCTGGAAAACACACTCTCCTTCCCCAGACTGGGAGCCACACCCAAGTCCAGCAACAGGATTAAATACCATCCCTGGACATTGGCATATTCCAAAATTCCGGACTGGAGCATGGGGAACAGGCACCCACCCAACACATTGCCTGTTTCCAGTAAAAGCCCACCCCGGACTAGCTGGAGCCAGCTAAGCTAAGTAGCTTGGTGTCCACCAACTAGCTTAGTGGCCACCTATATCTAGGGCCTTTACTCCACCAAGGCCGGGCCCCTTGGTGACACGCTCCTGTTGCAAACACCCCTTTTTCATGCTTCCCCGGGACTTTACTGCACCCATCACTATTCACATTGCCACAGAGGTTAGAAAGTTTAGAATTTTAGAAGCAATTTTAGAAATTTTTTAAAATTTCCAAAATCAATTTTTTTTAAGGACCAGTTCAGTTCTGGAGTCATTTTGAGGAGCTCACATAATAGAAACCACCCATAAATACCCCATTTTAGAAACTACAGCCCTCAAACTATTCAAAACTGGTTTTCTTTTCAACATTTTATTCAAATTTTTCAGTTGAACATTTCCAGAAGCATATGGATAATATCGACAAGTTCATTCGTCAGTAATACATATATGCAGGAATAATATCCATTTTACATAGACAAGTGCATACATTTCATGTCCCTATTCTACCTTCAAATTCCCCAATGACCCTTTTAAGTCTCTAACCAGATACCACTCTGTATGTTTGAAATTTGTCATAAGAGTATTAAAATGTTCTGCAGACAGATGTTTAGAAATAAAAGCATTCCACTTGTCTAGGAATCTGGTTGACTTCTGATTTTTATGTGCCTCTGCCTCCAGTTGATCCATCAGTAAAAAGTGTCTCATTTGATTCTGGAATTCTCCTTCTGATGGTGTCTCAGGGACTAACCATTTGCGCAATAGACATCTCAAAGCTACAAGTATCGCACCATCTACTAACCCTGGGATCTTAAGACCTTCCGGGAAAACATGAAATAGTATCACCCCCGGTTCACAGGGCAAATCTAGTTGCCAAGTGTCTTTGATCCAGGATAAGATCCACTCCCAAAATAGACGTACCTTTGGGCAAAGCCAAATACAGTGATCAAGAGTAGCTTTAGGAGTACTACATTTAGGACATTCGGTCAATCTGTCCCTGTTGACGCCTGAGCCTGGAATGTTAAAGGCATATATTGCTCTGTGAATCAATTTTAATTGCGACTCCCTCCATCCTTCACACACTACTGTTTTCCTAGTTCTCAACCACCCATGTATTATTTTATCTTTCCAATCTTCTTCCTCCCCCAATAACGCCTTCCATCCCCTACATAGTTGGCCAAAAATTGTATCATTCTCTCTGTCCCTCAGATGTTTATATATTCCCGACAGTGACATCTTATTCCCCAATTGTTTGAGTAATATATCAAAACTATTTGCTGAACATTCTCGACTTACATCTCTCAATCTGCTTTTACAAAAATGCATAAGTTGATAATACTGAAGTTCATGCCCCTTTGGTATTCCAAATTTTCCCTGTATTTCCGAGAAAGTATGATATCTGGGATCTCCATCATGGAGGAGGTGACGAAACAACACAACACCCCTATCTTTCCATAGACTAAATAATTTATTTTGGCTTCCTATTGCGAAATCAGGGTGGTTCCAGAGTGACATAAATTTAGAAGCCAAAAAGGGTAAGTTATACAACTTCCTCACCTCCTTCCAAGTAACTATTGTGTCTCTCACTGTCACCACCGATTTAATGTCTACTGGTAACAATGCTAATTTGGTGTGTAAAAGTGCACCTAAATCCCAACCCTGAGCTAATTCTCCTTCTAGTTTAGTATTAGAATAGTGAGATGTCTGTGCCAACCAATCTTTGCAATGTCTGAAAAGGCTCGCCAAGTTGTATCGTCTTATATCTGGAAAGCCCACTCCTCCTTTTTCCACAGGTAAGAATAAGGTTTTTAATGTCACTCTTGCCCTGTTTTTGACCACACAAATTGTGCGAAAGCGCCATTCAGCCTTTTTATGTCTTTGTGTCGGATCAAAATAGGTAAGGTCTGCATAGGGTCTAATAATTTAGGGAAACTGACCATTTTTATCAAATGGCATCTGCCCAGGAGTGATATAGGTAAATTTTGCCACCTGTTTAGGTCTTGAGTAATTTGTTTTATTAGGGGTGTATAGTTCAGGTTATAAAGTGAGTGGGTTGAGTGTCCAATTTTAATTCCCAGGTACGTGATGTATTGTTTGGCTATTAAAATTGGGCATCCCTGGATAACCTTGGCCTTCTCGGGTCCAGTGCCCCTATGTATAGCAGTTCACACTTACTAGTGTTGATTTTAAAACCCGACACCTTCCCAAAGTCTTCTATTACTGCAATTATTTTGCCTATGTCTTTTGGGGGGTTGGCCAGGAAGAGTATAATGTCATCAGCAAAGAGAGATATTTTCACTTCCTGCGTACCTATTTGAATCCCCTCAAATACATCAGATTGTTCTAGGTATCTTGCGAGAGGTTCTATTGCTATGTTAAACAAAAGTGGGGAAAGGGAACACCCCTGTCTAGTTCCTTTAAGTAACGGAAAGGATTTCGATAAAAACCCTGGTAATGCTATTTGCGCTTTTGGGTCTGTATATAATGTCGATAAGTATGCTCTGAATGCCCCCCTAACATTCATGGAGTCTAGGACCCTCATCAACCAACCCCAGCTCACATTGTCGAATGCCTTCTCGGCATCTATCGTCAACAAAGCCATGGAACCAGAATTTGTTTGTTGCCTATTGGCATAGTCTAGCACTGCCATTACCCGTCTTATGTTGAAAACTGACGATCTTCCTTTTACAAAGCCTACCTGTGAAGGTCCTATTAGGTCCGGCAACATCAAAACTGGTTTTAGAAATGTTGTTAACCCTTTAAGTATTCCACAGGAATTAAAGCAAAATAGAGGTTTTGCAGATTTCACATTTTAATCAATATTTTCCTGTAACACATCAAGGGTTAACAACAAACCAAACCTCAATATTTATTACCCTGATTCTGCAGTCTACAGAAACACCCCATATGTGGTCGTATACCGCTGTATGGGCACACGGCAGGGCGCAGAAGGCAAGGAGTGCCATATGATTTTTGGAGGGCAGATTTTGCTGGAAAAGTCTTTGGGCACATGTTGCATTTGAAGAGACCCTGAGCTAACCCCACAGTGAAAGCCCCCAAAAGTGACCAACTTTTGTAAACTACACTACCCAAGGAATTTTTAAGGGGTGCAGTGAACACTTGACCCAATAGGCGTTTCATAGAATTTATAATACTGTGAAAATGAAAAATATATATTTTTTTTTTACAAGAAAATTGTGCTTTAGGCCCAAACTTTCTTTTTCACAAAGGATAACAGGAGAATATCCCCCCCACAATTTGCTACCCATTTTCTCCTTAATACAGTAACACACCAATTGTGGTTGTAAACTGTTATTTGGGGATATGCCAGGGCTCAGAAGGAAGGAATGGCATCTGGATTTTCTAGGCAAGGAGTGACATGGAATTTTCTTGGTTTTTAAGAGCGATAACTTTTTTATTTTTTGTTGACTGAGCTTCGTGAGGGCTTATTTTTTGCAGAACAAGCTGTAGTTTTTATTGGCACCATTTTGTGGGTACATTTGGCTTTCTGGTAGCTTTTTATCTCATATTTTGGGAGGTGAACTCACACCGTTCACTTGATGGGGTAGATTATGTGATAGTTTTGTTTTAGATGCAACAATACCAAAATTGTCTATTTTTTATTTTTACGTTTTACACAATAAGAACATTTTTAGAAAGAAAATCATGTTTTTGGGCCAATTTCTTAGAGCCATATTTGTTAAATTTTTCTGGCTATGGTCTTGTGTGAGAGCTTGTTTTTTGTGAGATGAGGTGACATTTTTTTTGCTACCATTGGGTACATGTGACTTTTTGATCTATTAACATTATGTTTTTTGCGAGATGAATAAAAAAGCTGTTTTGGCTAATGTTTGTTTATTTTTTTACGGCATTCACCTGATGGGGTAGATCATGTGATATTTTTATAGAGCTGGCCATCACGGAAGCGGCAATACCAAACATGTCTAATTTTTTATAAAAAAATTTTTAACATTTTTTATATGATTGCCCCAGTTACAGGGGAAATACAGCCCCCAGAGGGGCTGTACAGCGTAAGGCCTCATTCACACATATACGTGGACCGCGGGGAGCCGGCTTGGTGGTGGCCGGTCTGGTCCACATATGTGTGAATGAGGCCTTATACTATGCTGTACAGTCTATGGAAGACCCGGCAGCTCCTACACTCTCCCGGCCCCAACGCTCACATGACCACCGGGCCGGTACAAGAAGCAGCACATTGCTTCCTCATCTGTATACACAGCGCTCGTTCGATGCTGTGTATACAGCGATCTAAAAGGCAGCTAAGTATGTTGCACCAGAATTATGGTGTAAAATGCACCCAAAAAAATGGCGTTTTGATTTGCACCAAATATATCAACAGTTTTCTCCAGAATTTTTGCCATAAAGAATGCATCATGCCAGAAATGAGTTATAAATGTCAAAGTGGGCGTGGCTATAAAATTGGCGCATATTACTCCTCAGTTATCATCCTCATATCTGCAGAAATGGCTCAAATTGTTGCAGACAATTAAGCCAGCTTATGTGGTGGTGTTTTGTGTTAAAAGTCGCATTTATGGCAGAAAGATGAGACTTTTTGTCAAAAAGTTGCACTTATGAAAAGAAAATCAATTTGTGGGAACAAATTACATAGTTAGGGTCCATTCACACGTCCGCAAAATGGATCTGCACCCGTTCCGCAATTTTGCGGAACGGGTGCAGACCCATTCATTTTCAATGGGGCCGGAATGTGCTGTCCGCATCCACATTTGCGGATCCGCACTTCCCCATCCGTGCTTCCGTTTCCGCAAAAAAATAGAACATGTCCTATTCTTGTCCGCAATTGCGGACAAGAACAGGCATATTCTATTAGTGTCGGCAATGTGCAGTCCGCAAAATGCGGAACGCACAGTGCCGATTTCCGTGTTTTGCGGATCCGTGGCTCCGTGTATCCGCAAAACAGGTTGCGGACGTGTGAATGGAGCCTTTTACATAGTTGTTAAGGTTGGAAAAAGACAAAAGTCCATCAAATCCAACCTGTAATCCTGCTGTATAGATCCACGGATCGATCCCTGGATCAACGTTCATCTTCCTTTTAGGCCTCATGCACACAGCTGTTGTGCACGCCGTTCCGTGCATTGGGGACTGCAATTTGCGGTCCCCAATGCACGGGCAACGTCCGTGCGGCGGTCGGGACCCATTCAACTTGAATGGGTCCGTGATCCATCCGCACCGCAAAAAAATTGTCCGCTCCGCGTCCATGATGCGGGGAGCACATGGCCATTTTTTGTTTCCATTGTGTTTCTGTTTTTCCGTATAGCATATACAGTATACAGTAATTACATAGGAAAAAATTGGGCTAGGCATAACATTTTCTATAGATGGTTCTGCAAAAACGGAACAGATACGAAAGACATATGAAGTACATTCCGTATGTGTTCAGTTGTTTTTGCGGACCCATTGACTTGAATGGAGCCTGCAGAACGTGATTTGCGGGCAATAACAGGACATGTTCTATCTTTCAACGGAAATATGGAAACGGAATGCATACGGAGTACATTCCGTTTTTTTTTGCGGAACCATTGAAATGAATGGTTCCGTATACGGAACAGCAAAAAAAGGGTCCGTAAATGGAAAAAAAAAAACGGAGTCCTAATAGAAACGATCTAAACTGCAGGATTTTGTCAGTAAATTGACATCCAACAAAAATAAATAAATAACATAAACGTCACGAATCTGAGACAAAAGTCGCAATTTACCACTGTAAATGTCGCAAATATGCTTCAAAAGTCGCAAATATGTTGAAATGTCTCAAGTGTGGTCTGGCAGTGGGGTTGGCTGAAATGGGGCATTTTAGTTAAAAAAAATAAAGTTACATTTTAGTGTCCATTGGTGTTAAAATGTTACATATAGAGAGAAATAGGCGGATAATCAGGTTTATATTTTAAAAAGTCAAATTTTAAAACTGGCGTGCGCCTTTTGATATGAGGTGAAACAAATCACCACTTTTGATTTGTGATGTTAGTATTTTTTTTTAGCAAACGACATGATTATTGATAAATGTCCCCCAAGGTCTCTTATGCTACTTGCGGCAGGTGTAGGCTTCAGTATGGGGGACATACTATGGGCTCACGCTGTGTTATACCCCTCTGCGGGTTTTTCCGTCAGCGGTATATGTTTGAATACCTGAAAACAGTCTTCAATATATACCGCAATGCATTTACTGTAATGGGTCATACGAAGTCCAAAGGATTATTCTTTAGACTTCTTTTGATCTGCTTTCCGTTTTGCCAGACAGAATATCGCAGTCTACCACACCTTAGAACATGAGGAGCCCGAAAGCTACACATTGGTGTGTGTTGTCTCTGTAGTGTGACATCACTGTGTGCATTATCCTTGTAGTATGATACAGAGTTTCTATTATCTCTGCTGCTTCATCGATAGCCTTTAGCAGCTACATCACTACATTTCTTATCACTGTACTGTATAATCAGTGTAGCCCTTAGCTTTTATTGGTATCGGTGACATCACTACATATTTTATCGCTGTACTGTCATTGCGGTCCTTAGTCTTTATCGGTAAAGGTGACATCACAGCAATTATTATCACTGTGACGTCACCCGCTCAGAAGTGAGCGAGAGCAACAGGTAACGGGAGCATACCGCCACCGGCCGGGGCGAACTCCCACACTTGAATACTATGAAATAGCCTATGCTGAAGCCACCTTCCCTCGGATCTGTTTCCTGCTGCCCCACGTATAGAAGAGGAGTGAGGATCGCCGCATGGTAGAAAACCACAGCACGGACACCTATATCAAGGTAGGATTGATATATTAAGATATCAGTGCTGTGGTATATATCTGTGTGAGAGTAGGAAGGTGGGGACAAGTTAGCGAACTATTGTAGAGTAGAGCGTGCAGTGTTACATTGTGTATTATCACTGTACTGTGTCGTTAGTGTAGTCTATAGCCTTTAAAGGGGTTGTCTCATCATGGACAATGGGGGCATATAGCTAGGATATGCCCCCATTGTCTAATAGGTGAGGGTCCCACTGCTGGGTCCCGCACCTATATAGAGAATGGAGCCCTGAAAGTGAAGGAGAGCGCACTGTGCATGCGCAGCAGCCCTCCATTCATTTTCAATGGGGCTGGCAAAAATAGCCGAGCCAGCTGTAGGAATTATAGAAATTAATGGGAGCAGGAGCCGCGCATGCGCGGTACGTTCCCATTCACTTCTATGGGGAGCCGGCTTGGTGGTGGCCGGACTGGAGTCCTCCAGCCACCACGTTGCCGGACTCCGTTCTCGATACCCGCATCCTAGAGATATGCTCCCATTGTCCATGATGAGACAACCCCTTTAAGGCTACTTTCACACTAGTTTTCCGGTATTGTCCCTATTCATTGCCAATGGGGACAAAACTGAACGGAATGCTCCAAAAGGCATTCTGTTCCGTTTAGTTGCGTTTCCATACCGGAGAGCGAACCGCAACATGTTGTAGTTTGCTTTCCGTCCTGGGATGCGGAGCAAGACGGATCCGGCATGACCCCCAATGCAAGTCAATGGCGACGGATCTGTTTTCTCTGACACAATAGAAAACTGATCCGATCCCCATTGACTTTCAATGGAGTTCATGACGGATCAGTCTTGGCCATGTTAAAGATAATACAATGGATGCAGACGGTTGTATTATCAATAATGGAAGCGGTTTTGCTGAACCCTGCCGGATCCAGCAAAAACGCGAGTGTGAAAGTAGCCTTAGGGTCCATTCACATATCCGCAGAATGGGTCCGCATCCGTTTCGTAAATTGCGGAACGGGTGAGGACCTATTCATTCTCTATGTGGCAGGAATAGATGCGGACAGCACACAGTGTGCTTTCCGCATCTGAATTTCTGGAGCGCGCTTCCGGTCCGCGGCTCCGGAAAAAAATAGAACATGTCCACAATTGCGGACAAGAATAGGCTGTTCTATGGGGGTGCCGTCCGGGTGTATTTAGGATCTGCAATTTGCGGATCCGCAATACACTATGGACGTGTGAATGGACCCTTAAAGTGACATCAATACTTTTCTCCTGAAAGTTTTGTGACATTCCCGCTGTTCAGTGACATCACTGTGTTCATTATTTCCATACTCGCATCACTTTGTACAATGTCATCTATTACTGTGACTAATATTCCTGTGCCGCTACTTCACGTTGCTCATTGCCCTTGTGCTGTGACATCAGTACCTTTATTGCCCATAGGCAGAGCTGTCACTGTTTATTATGTCTCTATGGTGACATTATTGGGGGCTCATGTATTAATCCTGCTTACATTTAGACAGCCTAAAGGGCTTGTTCAAGTTAATAAACAATTATGATGATCAAAAAACAGCGATTCAGACATTTTTATTTTTTTGCTGCTACGGCCTTCACCACGGGATAAATACATTTATATTAATAGCATGGGCACTGGACGCAGCAATATCAATTGTGTTTAAAGGGTTATTCCCATCTCAGGCTTTGGGGGTATATCGCTAGGATATGTCCCCAATGTCTGATAGGTGCGGAACCCACCCCTGGGACCTCCACTTATCCTTAGAACGGAACCCGGAAAGTCCCGGAGGGCGCACCGCTCATACACAGCTGCCCTCCATTCATTCCTATGATATCACTGAAAATAGCCGACTGCTTGCCGTCAGCCCCATAGAAGTGAATGGCGCAATGGATGCGTTTACCCAGTACTGCGCCTCCCATTTATTTCAATGGGACTTCTGGAAATACCCAAGTGCACTGTTCGTCTATTTTCAGCGCCCCCATAGGAATGAATGACTTTGCGCGCTCTGTTCTAAGTACGAGGTGCCAGTCCTAGAGGTGTGACGTGCACCCATCAGACATTGGGGGCATATCCTAACTATGTGCCCCAATGTCTGAGATAGGAATAACCATTTAACGTCTTGTTTATTTTAGTCCTCCTTAGGGACTTGAACATATTGTTTGATTGCTTATACTATAGCCTGCAATAGTTTACTATGTAGATTGTGTGATCCTTCACAAGGCCGCAGACTTCCATGACGAGTGATAGGTCCCCCAACGCAATTTTGCCACAGGGGCCAACTGGAGGTCAGAAGGATCCCCTTCCCTCTAACCGCTTAGATGGTACTGTCACTATTGACCGCAGTATCTGAGGGTTTAAGTGTCTGTGATCAGAGTTATCTCCAATCATGGACACTGCTCGCTGGCGGCATCTGTGTAACACAGCCATCCCCTGCCTGCTATAGCACAGGCTCAGCTCCTGAGCAGGCACCATCTTTAAACTCTTGACATTTGCCACACATATAAGGCGGATATCGTGTAGGGGTTAATGTTTTTTTTTCAACCCTATATATTTTTAGTGTAAACTGAATGTGAGATGAAATTAGAAAACAATAGGGGGAATTTATTAAGGCTGGCATTTGATACAGCGCTGGAGTAGGAAAAGCCAAATTTATTAAGAGTTGGCGCATCTTCAGGCAGCCCATGCACCAGAACAGCTATAATATGGCATCCATTTTATTTTGTACAGAAACTAAAGCAAGCCGTGAGAGGACGCGCCCCTCCCGCTAATCTCTGCGCCACCTTTCCAGATGTACGCCATAAAGCTGGCAAACTGGCCTTGATCAATTCCCCTCATTCTGGTGGTTCTGTTCCCGAAGTCCACCACCACCTCAAACACGATTGCCATGATGTGTGTGGAGATGATGCAACAGCATGGCTTTGAAGCAGTAAACAAGGACTGGTGTGGGGGCAGAAGCAGATCTTACATCAGATTTTATTATTTTAACTCCCATTTAGTTTTGGAGGTTGAAACCATTGCCATAGCCTGCCGATAGAGGGCAGTGTCACAGCCGGGAAGCCCAGGGCTCCACCTACAGGCGTGCTAAGGAATAGAAGAGCAGCGCGGAGTGACGTCACTGGTTGCCGGGTAACGCACTGTACACAGCCGCCGTTGCCGGGCAGCAGTGGAGTCTTGAGTGGAGCTCCGGGAGTGAAGTTACCGGACGTATAATGGGAGCGGAGAGGTCCGAGGAGCCGGCGCCGCTGTACCGGGGGAGGTTTATAGACCGGGCGCCCCATGTCCGCTCTGTGAGTACCTGCAGACCAGTCAATGGAAGCTCCTCTATAGTAAATCCCACCCTAGGCTATAATATCGCTGCAGCCTACGGTAGTTACTGCTTTACACAGGTTTTTGATGGTGGTTTTCTGCATTTTTAGTAGCATTGTTTTTCCCCATCATTATTTTCATTTTTTTTTCATTTTTTTATTTATTTCTTCAGCAGGGCTATGAATTTAGCTTGTAAAAACGCCCAAATAAGCGCTGCGCTTTTTATCTTTGGACCCCCGTGGTTTTGCGTGTTTCTGGCGTTTTCTTCATGGCTTTTTCCCCCATAGAGAAGGTGATGTCAAAACGCCAGAGTCCTGCGTGCTGCTGTGTTTTATTTTAAAAGAAGGAAGAAAGACGGGAAAAAAAAAGCCACCTAATAAAACAAAAAGCGTAGGAAAAAAATAAAAATAAAACACGTGTCCTTCGTTTCATATTTCCCATAGACCTTCAGTTACTAAGCTTGTGTTTTTTTTTTTTTTGCGGAAAAAACGAAAAAGTGCAGAAAAATTCCAGAAAAGAACCTACGGTTGACTTCATGCGTGGCGGAAAAATCGCCAGAAGATTTTTACAATGGTGTGGATTTTGGTGAAGATTATTTGTAGATTTATTCTGCAACCGCGCACAGGGCAGGAATTGACGCTTTTTAACCCCATAACATAGGGGGGGGAGTCTTTATGCTGTGTATTTGCTGGCACATTTTTCTGCCATGTGTGGCGGCGCCCTGAAGAAAACACTAGTGGTAAGACACACTGGGGGACGTTTAGTGGCGTAAAAAAAAAGTCGGAAATGATGGTACTCGCCTTATCTGCGACTTTTTGAGCTTCTCACATTTCCAAAGTGTTGCGAAAACATGCAGGGCTTAGTAGGACGGGACGAGGCTTGTCGAGGCCCACCGGATTTACCAGAACTTCCAGCAGAAACTGACGAAGACTTGAGTTTGTGGCGCACAGACTGCCAGAGATGAGACTAATATAGTAAGGCCAGGGGCGTAGCTAAAAGCTCATGGGCCCTAGTGCAAGAGTTCAGCTTGGGCCCCCGTCCCTCAGTGCTTGTTGGCAAGGGGCAGGGGAGCACGTAGCCTTCCTGCTGCCTGAGGCAAACATTGAAAGGGCACCCCCTCATGCCAAATTCCTAACCTAACCCCTTCCCTCCAGCCAGAGGTGTAACTTGACCAGCATGCACCTTCTATAAAACAGGTGTCTTCTCATGTGGTACAAGGGTCTTTGGGGCCCCTCAGGCTCCTGGGCCCGGTAGCGACTGGTACCTCTGCACCCCCTATAGCTACGCCCCTGAGTAAGGCGCATCTTACACCACCACAGGGGGATCATATGGGAACGCTGGCCTTGATTAATCTCCCCCACTGTATGCAAAGTATGCCAGAAAAAAATGCCTAAAATAACGTGAGTAGTAAATAAATAAAAAGACTCCTGCTGTAATTCTGGTATTTTTAACCCCTTAAGGACCAGGCTCATTTTCACCTTAAGGACCAGGCCATTTTTTGCAAATCTGACCAGTGTCACTTTAAGTGCTCATAACTTTAAAACGCTTCGACTTACCCAGGCCGTTCTGAGATTGTTTTTTCGTCACATATTGTACTTCATGACACTGCTAAAATTGGGTCAAAAAAGTTAATTTTTTTGCATAAAAAATACATTTTTTACCAAAAATTTTGAAAAATTAGCAAATTTCAAAGTTTCAGTTTCTCTACTTCTGTAATACATAGTAATACCCCCAAAAATTGTGATGACTTTACATTCCCCATATGTCTACTTCATGTTTGTAGCATTTTGGGAATGATATTTTATTTTTTGGGGATGTTACAAGGCTTAGAAGTTTAGAAGCAAATTTTGAAATTTTTGAGAAATCTTCAAAATCCCACTTTTTATGGACCAGTTCAGGTTTGCAGTCATATTGTGAGGCTTAGATAATAGAAACCTCCCAAAAATGACCCCATTCTAGAAACTACACCCCTCAAGGTATTCAAAACTGTTTTTTCAAACTTTATTAACCCTTTAGGTCTTCCACAAGAGTTGATGGCAGATGGAGAAACAATTTTGAAATTTCTATTTTTTGGAAAATTTTCCAATATAATCAATTTTTTCCAGGAGTAAAACAAGGGTTAACTGCCAAACAACACTCAAAATGGGTTGCCCTGATTCTGTAGTTTGCAGAAACACCCCATATGTGGTCGTAAACTACTGTTTGGCCGAACGGTAGCACATAGAAGGAGGGGAACACCATATGGGTTTTGGAAGGCAGATTTTGCAGGACTGGTTTTGTTTATACCATGTCCCATTTGAAGCCCCCTGTTGCACCCCTAGAATAGAAATTTCAAAAAAGTGACTCCATCTAAGAAAGTACACCCCTCAAGGTATTCAAAACTGGGTTTACAAACTTTGTTAACCCTTTAGGTGTTCCACAAGAGTTAATGGCAGATGGAGAAACAATTTTGAAATTTCAATTTTTTGGAAAATTTTCCAATATAATCAATTTTTTCCAGGAGTAAAACAAGGGTTAACTGCCAAACAACACTCAAAATGGGTTGCCCTGATTCTGTAGTTTGCAAAAACACCCCATATGTGGTCGTAAACTACTGTTTGGCCGAACGGTAGCACATAGAAGGAGGGGAACACCATATGGGTTTTGGAAGGCAGATTTTGCAGGACTGGTTTTGTTTATACCATGTCCCATTTGAAGCCCCCTGTTGCACCCCTAGAATAGAAATTTCAAAAAAGTGACTCCATCTAAGAAAGTACACCCCTCAAGGTATTCAAAACTGGGTTTACAAACTTTGTTAACCCTTTAGGTGTTCCACAAGAGTTAATGGCAGATGGAGAAACAATTTTGAAATTTCTATTTTTTGGAACATTTTCCAATATAATCAATTTTTTCCAGGAGTAAAACAAGGGTTAACTGCCAAACAACACTCAAAATGGGTTGCCCTGATTCTGTAGTTTGCAAAAACACCCCAAATGTGGTCGTAAACTACTGTTTGGCTAAACGGCAGGACATAGAAGAAGGGGAACGCCATACGGTTTTTGGAAGGCAGATTTTGCTGGACTGGTTTATTTACACCATGTACCCTTTCAAGCCCCCTGATGCACCCCTAGAGTAGAAACTCCATAAAAGTGACCCCATCTAGGAAACTACGGGATAAGGTGGTTGTTGTTTTGGGACAATTTTTGGGGTAAATTAGATTTTTGGTTGCTCTATATTACTCTTTTTTGAGGCAATGTAACAAAAAAATTTAATTCTAAAATTGTTTCTACATTCGCTATTTAGTTTTGTGGAACACCTAAAGGGTTAACATAGTTTGTAAAGTAATTTTTGAATACCTTGAGGGGTGTAGTTTCTTAGATGGGGTCACTTTTTTGGAGTTTCTAGTCTAGGCTACATCAGGGGGGGCTTCTAATGGGACATGGTGTAAAAAAAAAAAACTGTCCATCAAAATCTGCCTTCCAGAAACCGTATGGAGTTCCCTTCGTTCTATGCCCTGCCGTGCGGCTATATAGCCATTTACGACCACATATGGGGTGTTTCTGCAAACTACAGAATTGGGGCAATAAATGTTTAGTTTTGTTTGGCTGTTAACCCTTGCTTTATTACCGGCAAAATGGATTTAAATTTAAATTTTGCCCAAAAATAGGTGTTTTGGCACCGTTTTTATTTTATATTTTTAACACCGTTCATCCGAGGCGTTTGGTAAAAAGTTATTTTTATAGCGACGACTTTTACGCACGCGACGATGCCCAATATGTATGGCTCTCAGACTTTGGAGACACTAAGCAGGCATCCTAAAACTGCGGCCCTCCAGATGTTGTAAAACTACAATTCCCACCATGCCCTGATGATGGCTGTAGGTTGTCTGGGCATGCTGGGAGTTATAGTTTTACAACATCTGGAGGGCCGCAGTTTGAGGATGCCTGCACTAAAACTAATATTTTTTGGGGAAAGAAAAATTGTTTTCGTGTCTCCAAAGTCTGAGAGCCATAGTGTTTTATGTTCTCTAGTGAACTGTTGGGGATTATAAAAATTTAGTACTCCATGGAAGTGTGATACTCCCTGAAGCAATCGATAATGCAGAGGCCCGGATGATCGGGGCACGTGTCACATTGAGTTGTGGTGTCCTTCCGTATCCCCCTCTTGTGACACACTCTGCACTTTTTTTGGGTTCGTCCCTTCTTTCCAGTATGGGGGACCACACCTGGAAAGTGTTGGCCAGGGACGATCCGGGCGCCTCCAGTTCCCGAGGTACTCCGGCCTGCTCTTTCCCGGTCCGAAAAGATCAGGTCTTTGAGGACTGCCTCATAGAATTGGAGGAATGTCCCTGTGCTGCCAGCGCTTCGGGACAGCACAAAAGAGTTGTACATGGCAACCTGCACCATGTAGACCGCAACTTTTTTGTACCATGCCCGGGTTTTGCGCATGGCGTTATATGGCGTGAGGACTTGATCAGAGAGATCAACTCCTCCCATATACCGATTGTAGTCGACGATACAATCGGGCTTGAGGACCGTTGCCGCGGTACCTCGCACAGGGACTGGGGTGGTGCTGTTACCGTGGATTGTGGACAGCATAAGGACATCCCTCTTGTCCTTATACCTGACCAGCAACAGGTTTCCACTGGTAAGTGCACGGGTCTCACCCCTGGGGATAGGTACCTGGAGGGGGTAGGCAGGGAGGCCGCGTTGATTTTTCCGCACGGTCCCACAAGCGAACGTGGATCTGGCGGCAAGGGACCTGAACAAGGGAATGCTGGTATAAAAGTTGTCCACGTACAAGTGGTAACCCTTATCCAGCAGTGGGTACATAAGGTCCCACACGAGTTTCCCGGTAACACCCAGAGTGGGGGGACATTCTGGTGGTTGAATCCGGGAATCTCGCCCCTCGTACACACGAAATTTGTAAGTGTACCCTGAGGTACTCTCACAAATTTTGTATAGCTTCACGCCATACCTCGCCCGCTTTGTGGGAATGTATTGGCGGAAACTGAGTCTCCCCTTGAACGCAACGAGAGACTCATCAACCGCGACCTCCCTTCCAGGTACGTAGGCCTGCTGAAATGTGGCCCCAAAGTATCTTGTACAGCCGGTCATAGGCAGGATCACCTCGGGGTGGACATGCTGCATTATCGGAATAATGCAGACATTTCCGGATGGCCTCAAACCGGTGACGTGTCATGACCATACTGTACAGTGGGGTCTGGTACAGGACGTCCCCACTCCAGTATTGCCTGACACTGGGTTTTTGGACTAGACCCATATGCAGCACGAGGCCCCAAAATGTCCTCATCTCGGCTGCACTGACCGGCGTCCAGCCACCGGGTCTAGCCAAAACTGAGCCTGGGTTTTGAGCGACGAACTGTTGGGCGTACAGATTCGTCTGCTCCACCATCAAATTCACCAGTGGGTTACTGAAAAAAAAACTAAAAAAGTCTATTTCAGTAAACCCCACTGTGGGAATCTGGATTCCAGGATTGCCAGCGAAATCCGGAATCTCAGGCTCAAAGTCCACTGGGGGACACCAGCTAAGTTCATCGGCAGGGGGCTCCGGTGAACTTATTTGGTGGGCCGGGAAACCAGTACGAACCCCAGGGCGGCTCGTACTAGGGTGGGCCACAGGATCCCTAGCATGTGTGGCCCCTGGCTCCGCCTGGCGGCGTCTCCGCTGCCTTGGTGGCTCATCGTCATCCGATGATGATGAGGAGGATGCGGATGACAAAAGGAACGTGGGGTCATCCTCATCCTCACTGGGGCTCTCAGAGTCGGAGGCAATCTGGGCATATGCCTCCTCGGCCGAGAACACCCGGCGGGCCATGGGTGTGTGTGTGTGCGTGTGTATGTGCGTGCGTGTAAAACTTTATTCTATGTGCGTGTGTGTGGGGGCACGGGTGTTCACGTACTAAAAAGTCCAGGCAAAAAAAAGTGTTAGGAAAAAAAAAAAAAAAAAAGTTCAAACTTGCTGATCTGCGGTTCAACGCTGATCAGCGGTCGGTGGGGTGGTGGGGCGGGCGATGCGCTAACAGTGGACGGACGCTAAAAAGTGCCGGCCAGTCAGCGCACGCAGAAAAAAAAAAAAAGTGAAGGGTCTGGTGGTGGGGGGAGGGGGTTGGTGGGTGGGGGGGGGGGGGCTGGTGGTGGGGGGGATGCGGGGGGGGCTGGTGGTGGGGGGGATGCGGGGGGGGGCAAGTGGCAGGGGGGGTCTGGGGTCTGAAAGTTGAAAAAAAAAAGTTTGGAATAAATGTGCTTTTTTTTTTTTTTTTTCTAACTTTTCCCTTCTATCCCTGCCTAAAGGTGCCTCTCCCTCACTGACCCTAACCTACCTGGGTGGCGATGGGTGAAGGAGGGTGATGGATGCCGATTTAGGGGGACACAGGAGCTGGTGCTGGACGATGCTGCACGGTCAGGGTGCTGGACAGGAAGAGGAGGGGAGAGAGGAGCGCAGGAAGTTTGAATCTCGCGCCTCTCTCCCCTGCACCAATCAGCACCCTGGACAGCGGCGTTCAGCACCAGGGCCAGCTCCGCCTCTGCAAATCCTCGGACTGCGATTGGTGGTGTAAAATTACGCCACCGATCGCAGTCTTTTTCCGGTTCATCGGGTCACAGGACACCCGAATGGACCGGAAACGCAGAAAACCGCAGGTCTGAATTGACCTGCGGTTTTCTGCGATCGCCGATACGGGGGGGTCCAATGACCCCCCCCTGCGTTGTTACGGGATGCCGGCTGAATGATTTCAGCCGAAATCCCGTTTCGATTAACCCCCGCGGCGCCGGAATTCAGATTTTAAGTCAGGACGTACCGGTACGTCCTCGGTCCTTAAGGACTCGGGAAATAGGGCGTACCGGTACGTCCTCGGTCCTTAAGGGGTTAATGAAACACCACCGCCAAATTCGTGTGGGTACAGACCCTTAGATTGTGTTTATTTATTTTTTGGGCTTGTACTTACTAATGTCACACGGTCAGGTTTCTGCATTCAGTTTTGGGAGCCAAAAGCAGGAGTAAATTTTAAAGAAAAGGGCAATTCGTATGTGTCCTTTAGGCTGGGTTCACACTTGAGCGTTGCGCAAACGCGCGTTTTACGCGCGTTTTTGACGCGCATTTTTATGCGCGTTTTTGTAATAGTAAACTTTGACGCGCGTTTGTGTGATTCACTACAGTGTCCTATGGCCACAAACGCCCCAAAAGTCGCTCATGTACTTTTTGGAGCGTCGGGCGTTTTACAGCGCGATCGTACGCGCTGTAAAACGCCCAAGTGTGAACCATTCCCATAGGGAATCATTGGTTTCTCCTTGTTGAGCGTTTTACAGCGCGTAGGAACGCGCTGTAAAACGCTCAGGTGTGAACCCAGCCTTAGGCCTCATGCACACGACAGTTTTTTTTCACGGCCCGCAAAAACGGGGTCCGTGGGTCCGTGATCCGTGACCGTTTTTCCGTCCGTGGGTCTTCCTGGATTTTTAGAGGATCCACGGACATGAAAAAAAGTCATTTTGGTGTCCGCCGGGCCGTGCGGAGCCAAACGGATCCGTCCTGAATTACAATGCAAGTCAATGGGGACGGATCCGTTTGACGTTGACACAATATGGTGCCATTTCAAACGGATCCGTCCCCATTGACTTTCAATGTAAAGTCTGGAGTTCTGTTATACCATCGGATTGGAGTTTTCTCCAATCCGATGGTATATTTTAACTTGTAGCGTCCCCATCACCATGGGAACGCCTCTATGTTAGAATATACTGTCGGATATGAGCTACATCGTGAAACTCATTTCCGACAGTATATTCTAACACAGAGGCGTTCCCATGGTGATGGAGACGCTTCAGGTTAGAATATACAAAAAAACTGTGTACATGACTGCCCCCTGCTGCCTGGCAGGTGCTGCCAGGCAGCAGGGGGCAGACCCCCCCCCCCCTGTTTTTAACTCATTGGTGGCCAGTGGGCCCCCCCTCCCCTGTTGTTAACTCGTTGGTGGCCAGTGTGCGCACCCCCCTCCCTCCCTCCCTCCCTCCCTCTATTGTTTTAATACATTGGGGCCAGTGTGCGCGCGCCCCCCAACCCCCCCTCCCTCCCTCTATTGTTTTAATACATTGGGGCCAGTGTGCGCGCGCCCCCCCAACCCCCCCTCCCTCCCTCTATTGTTTTAATACATTGGGGCCAGTGTGCGCACCCCCCCCTCCCTCCCCCCATTGTAATCATCATTGGTGGCAGCGGAGTAGAAGATTTTCCTACTTACCTGGCTGCTGGCTGCTGCGATGTCTGCGTCCGGCCGGGAGCTCCTCCTACTGGTAAGTGACAGCAATGCGCCGCACAGACCTGTCACTTACCAGTAGGAGGAGCTCCCGGCCGGACGCAGACATCGCAGCAGCCAGCAGCCAGGTAAGTATGAAAATCTTCTACTCCGCTGCCACCGATGATGATTACAATAGAGGGAGGGAGGGGGGGGGGGGGGGGTTGGGGGGGTGCGCACACTGGCCCCAATGTATTAAAACAATAGAGGGAGGGAGGGGGGGGGGGGTGCGCACACTGGCCCCAATGTATTAAAACAATAGAGGGAGGGAGGGGGGGTTGGGGGGCGCGCGCACACTGGCCCCAATGTATTAAAACAATAGAGGGAGGGAGGGGGGTGCGCACACTGGCCACCAACGAGTTAACAACAGGGGAGGGGGAGGGGGGGGGCCGCACAATGATATTCAAACTGGGGAGGGGGGGGTCTGCCCCCTGCTGCCTGGCAGCCCTGATCTCTTACAGGGGGATATGATGGGGTTAATTGTACTATCATATCCCCCTGTAAGAGATCGGGTGCTGCCAGGCAGCAGGGGGCAGTCTTGTACACTGTTTGTAGTGTATTCTAACTAGAAGCGTCCCATCACCATGGGAACGCCTCTGTGTTAGAATATACTGTCGGATCTGAGTTTTCACGAAGTGAAAACTCAGCTCTGAAAAAGCTTTTATGCAGACGGATCTTCGGATCCGTCTGTATGAAACTAACCTACGGCCACGGATCACGGACACGGATGCCAATCTTGTGTGCATCCGTGTTCTTTCACGGACCCATTGACTTGAATGGGCCCGTGAACCGTTGGCCGTGAAAAAAATAGGACAGGTCATATTTTTTTCACGGCCAGGAAACACGGCTCACGGATGCGGCTGCCAAACGGTGCATTTTCCGATTTTTCCACGGACCCATTGAAAGTCAATGGGTCCGTGAAAAAAAACGGAAAACGGCACAACGGCCACGGATGCACACAACGGTCGTGTGCATGAGGCCTTAGGGTGTGTTTTGCGGTCCGAAAGTCGCAGATCTGCAAAACATGGATACCGGCGGAGTGCATGCCGCTATTTTTTTTAACCTGTAGACATGTCCTAACCTTGTCGGCAAAACTGACATTTTAAATTTTTTTGCGGCTCCGTTGAGATAATTGGATGTGAACCCAAACTACGGCTGTGTGCATGAGCCCTTAGGCTCCTTTCACACTGGCGTTTTGGCTTTCCGTTTGTGAGATCCGTTTCAGGGCTCTCACAAGCGGTCCAAAACGGATCAGTTTTTCCCTAATGCATTCTGAACGGATAAGGATCCACTCAGAATGCATCAGTTTGCCTCCGTTTTGTCTCCATTCCGCTTTGGATGCGGACGTTTTGGTGTCTGTCTCACGATGCGGAGGCAAACTGATCCGTCTTGACCACAATTGTAAGTCAATGGGGATGGAACCGTTTTCACTGACACAATATGGCACAATAGAAAACGGATCCATCCCCCATTGACTTTCAATGGTGGTCAAGACGGATCCGTTTTGGCAATGTTAAAGATAATACATAACGGATCCGTTCTGAACAGATGCATGCGGTTGTATTATCTGAACGGATGCGTTAGTGCAGATCCATGACGGATCCTCACCAAACGCGAGTGTGAAAGTAGCCTTATACTTTCTCCCCTTTTATGATTCACTCCTTTCAAAACTGCATGCAGAAACCTGATTGTGTGGTGGCACCCTTAGGAAAAAAAAATGCCACAAAAGCGTCGTGAGGTGCCACTTTTCAACACACTGTTAGGCTGGGTTCACACCTGAGCGTTTTACAGCGCGTTCCTACGCGCTGTAAAACGCTCAACAAGGAGAAACCAATGCTTCCCTATCGGCATGGTTCTCATCTGGGCGTTTCACAGCGCATACGATCGCGCTGTAAGACGCCCCAAGAAGTACATGAGCTTCTTTGGGGCGTCTTGTCGCGTGTTCCCGTACATAGACTTTCGCGAACGCATGACAATGGGCGTTCGCTTGTCTCTGTATGCGCGATTGCAAACGCCGGTACAATCGCACATACAGAGCGCTCCTTTCAGAACGCTCAGGTCTGAACCCAGCGTTATGGTGTTTGGGACAAACTTTTCAGATGTTTAAGAAAAAGTGCCCGGGGCTTCAGAGCTGCAAGGAGTGTGTTTCATTGAGGGTGGTTTCACCCATGGCATTAGGCTGTGTTCACATGGCACTGTTATGCTGCCACTTTTCCACCCAAATTTGCGGAGGGTTACAGTGGCAGCAAATATCTCATCAAAAATTGCAAAAAAAAATCCATGCGGATAACGTGTAACATTTCACTGCAGATTTGACCTTTTGCAATGCAAGCATTGATATTTGGGGCAAATCCGTATTTAATAAATGCAAAGAAAAAAAGGGGGCCAATCAGCACATCCCAATGTACAGGTGCAAGTCGCCATGGCTGAAAGCGCAGAAGCAAAAAACACAAGGCAACAGCACAAACGAAACAAAAAATAAAAATAAATATATATATATATATTAAATAGTGCCATAGTCACAATAGAGAGTGCACTAGTACTAATGCTATTCTCACTATTAGGGATGAGCAAATCGACTTTGAGCGCTCCGTACAGTATTAGAATGTATTGGCTCAGTTGACCAAGGTACCACTTGGAACAGAGTTCAGAGTTCGGTAAAAGTTTTTTAACAGTAGAAATTAATTTTTGAAGCTATTACCCGAAGTCTCGCAAAGTAATAACTTCTGCTCATCGGAGCCAATACATTCTAATACTGTACGGAGCGCACACTCAGTACAGTATTCTAACGAAGTTTTATGTGAATCGACTTCGGATGTTTCATCCAAAGTCGATTCGCTTATCCCTTCTCATTATATAAATGTGAGGTTCTTGGCAGAAACATTTAGTACAAAATCATTTATGGACACTGCTCGTTTCTGAGGAGTGCACGGCATTATGCTGATTTATAATGCTATGTGTCTCTTCATAATCTTATTGCTACAAAATCAAAGTGACTGCAAAATTTCAGTATAATTCAGTAGCAGTAAGATCATGCAGAGACACACAGCATTATAAATCAGTATAAGGCCCCATGCACACGGCCGTTGTTCACGGCCGTGTGCGGGCCGTGGAACCGCGGCCTGGATCCCTTCCTGTGAGCTGGAGCGCACGGCGTCACTGGTTGCTATGACGCCGTGCGCTCCCTGCTGCCGCCGCAATACAGTACTACACTGGTATGATCTATACCAGTGTATTACTGTACTGTGTCGGCAGCAGGGGGCGCACGGCGTCATAGCAACCAGTGACGCCGTGCGCTCCAGCTCACAGGAAGGGATCCAGGCCGCGGTTCCACGGCCCGCACACGGCCGTGAACAACGGCCGTGTGCATGGGGCCTTATACTGATTTATAATGCTGTGTGTCTCTGCATGATCTTACTGTGCATGGGGCCTAATGCTGTGCACTCCTGAGAAACGAACAGTGTCCATAATGGGGAATCGCGCTAAGATTCCCGCACAGGACATGTTACAAACACTGCTTTTTTGTGAGGAGTTTTGGTCACTTTTCGTGCATTCTTTGGGTCAGTGCCTTTAAAAAAAACAAAAAAACAAAAACAGGTGTGATGTTCGTAAACTGAAGTGACACATCAATGCAGCACTAGCAGCCAGTGAGTGCGGTACATCTTTTATTTGAGTCATCTACTTCATAATAGTAAGGTGTTCAGCTGCCCACAGCCCCACCGTTTCCGTTCCACTGCCCTTTTCCCATTAGCTTTCAGTCCCTGCTGGTCCAGACGTTGCTTGGTCCCATGACAGCTGCAGCCAGAAACTGGCTTCAGCAGACATGTGCTTGAATGGTATGTCGCTAACCTATCAGTAACAGTGACTCACTGGTCAACCACATGTGACTGCTGAGGCCAGTGATTGGCAGCGGTCACGGGGACCGCTTCTGGTGTGGTGGTGTCACGGCCACGGTTATGGTCGTGACTCCTTGGGAGCCGCATACAGTTGCCCGCGGTTGTGGTTGTTGTGTCAACCGCAGCTGAGGCATAATGTAGTTGGCCTCAGTGCGGTTGCCGCGGACAACAGCTTTGTGTGCGGTTCCCGGGGAGTTGTGTGCGTGTGTGGATGCACTTGGTTTGTATGTCTGGTGTGCACTGTGTTTTATGTTTGTGTGCGCACGGACATCATTCCCCGCACTGTGGTTGCCCGTGGCAACGTTTGGTTGTTGTGTACATGTGGTGGCACTGTCCCGGCCCTCGGGCTGACTCCCTGGACGGCTGCTACCCATGCCGTTGCCAGCGTTAACAGCCACAGTGTGTTCTGTTGGACACTTTCCCTTTTATGTGAGTTTCCCTTCTGTGGTGTTTGTAGGGTTAACTCCCTTCCCAGTGTGTGTGTGTGATGTCACTGGGTGTGTCCGACTGTGGGTGTGGCTTCTTGGCCTATATAGTCTGGGGCGTTGCCAGGGCTCAGTAGGTTGCTGCAGCCCTGCTAGCTGGAGCAGCCTCCTGTGTTTCCCATTCTGCCTGTGAGAGCCACCACTGTGGTCATAGGTCTATGTTATGGTCAATATGTATAGTTGTATGCCTATGTCTTTCTGTGTGTGTTGTAGCAAGTTGTTTCTGTTGGGACCTTTATATGTTTCTGTGCAGCATACGGTTCTGGATCCCTGTTTGTGTAGGGATCCAGTCAGCAAGGCTGTGGCAGGTTGGTGAACTTGTTGTTCGCCTGCCATTTCCGTATTGCTGTTTCTGTCCCCCTTTTCCCAACAGCTTGGCCATTGAGACTCCTGCTCCTCCGTGCCAAGGAGGAGTAGGTCGTCTTACCCAGCTCCTAGCGCAGGGATCTGCGGAGGGTAAGATAGGGCTCCGAGGTTCCTGCGCATGGGCCCTCCTACCATCAAGGTCGGCCCATGCAGGTTAGGAGTTAGGGTCAGGGTAGGGATGCTGTAGGAGGTGACCTGCTCCCTATCCTGTTCTCATGGCCGAGTAGCCGCTACAACACCTGGCATCTCACGGCTGAGGGTTTCCCCCATCCTCAGCCGTGACAGGTGGTTACTGGAAACAGTCAGGAATGGTGGCCTGTGGACCGGTGAGTGTTTTACTTTTCAACTTGCCACCGACAAATGTCCATTGGAGTTGTCAGCTCCTAAGCTTGACAACCCCTTTAACATGTACAGTGATACTTGAAAGTGTGAGAGCCCTTCAGTATTTTCCATATTTTTTGCATAAGTTTTACCTAAAACTATATCAGATTTTTACACAAATAAAGATAACCAAATCAAACAAATGAGTCAAAAATATGAGACTTGGTCCTTCATTTATGGAAGTATGTGAACCTTTGCTTTCATATATGTGGTGTGACCCTATTGTGCAGTAATACCTGCAACTAAATGTTCCCGGTTGATTAGTTCTACACATCGGCTTGGAGGAATTTTAGCCCATTCCTCCATACAAAACAGCTTCAACTTGGTTATGTTGGTGGTTTCCTCCCATGAACTACTCACTCCAGGTCCTTCCACATTGTTTCTACTGGACTAAGGTCAGGACTATGACTTGGCCATTCCAAAAGTTACCTTCCTTATTCTTTAATCATTCTTTGGTAGATGTACATATGTACCTAGGGTCGTTGTCTTGATGCATGACCGAAGTTCTCTTGAGATTCATCTCACAGACAGATGACATTTTTCTTTAGAATTTGCTGGTGTAATTCAGAATTCATTGTTCCATCAATGATGGCAAGCTGCCCTGGCTCAAATACAGCAAAACAGGCCAAACCACGATGCTACCACCACCTTGTTTCATAGATGGGATGAGGTTTTTATCCTGGAATGCTGAATTGTCCTTTCTCCAAAAATAACACTTCTCATTTAAACTAGAAAGTAGTACTTTGTGGGTTTGGGAGTGTGCCTCAGGCTACCGCAGTCATAGATTACCTTTCCGGTAGCTGTGATGGCCCTGTGCTAAAAAGCAGCCAAGGAGCAAGATCTGAGGAAAGTAAATCCCCCTTTGTGGATACTGACTTACGTATAATTTCTCAACTCCTGACTTTCGGGTCACTTAAATAAATTTTTTTTTTATAAAATCTGTACTATTGTACAGTACCTACTGAATGACCCCATAAACTCCTGTTTAAATGGGTTGTCCAGGCTAGCTCTCTCACCTGATCTGTTATTGGTCAGGTTTCTGAGGAAATTGATACCCAGTGAGGATCATGCAAAGATCCAATTCTAACTTCTAGCAACCAGAATATTCTTTTAACTAGAAGTCCTGTGGATAGGGGATAACTATGAGATCAGTGGGGGTCCTACTGCTGGGAGCCCCACTGAGTATTAAAACTGGGGCAACTTTACTCCTTGGAGCCCCCTGAAACGACCAAAGCGACAGGTCAAGCATGCTCACCGACGCTCCATTCATCTCAACGGGATTTCTGGAGATAGACAAGTACAACACTCTGCTATTTCCGGAACTCCCACAGAAATGAATAAAGCGCCAGTTTGCATGCCCAACCTGCCGCTCTGTTCCTTTAGGGGGCTCCAAGTGGTACGGGGTCCCAGTTCTCATGATTGGTGGGGGTCCCAGTGCCAGGACACCCATCGATCTTCTAGTTATCCAATATACTTCTTTCTACCAATACTTCTGTCATTGCCTGACTTCTAGTGTTGTCATGGGGAACAATTGCCTGATATTATACACATCTTTGGGGGGAGATTTATCAAAACTAGTGTAAAGGAAAAGTGACTTATTTGCCGTTTCCACTTTTCATTTTCTAAGGTTCCATTCACATGTCCGTATGAATGGTCCGGATCCGTTCTGCAATTATGCGGAACAGGTGCGGACCTATTCATTTTCAATGGGGCCAAAAAAGATGCAGACATCTTTTCCGGTCCGTGGCTCCTGCAAAAAAATAATCATGTCCTATTCTTGTCGGCAGCTGCGGACAAGAATAGGAATCCTCTATATAGTGCCGGCCATGTGCGGTGTCAGTGTTTTGCGGTCCTCAATTTGCGGATCGCAAAACACTACGGATGTCTGAATGGACCCTAAAGGAGCTCTGAAAAGTGAAGGGTGGAATCTGATTGGTTGCTTTGGCAGGTGTAATTACAAGTATGGCACTTCTATGGGATGGCTCTGTCTCTTCAAGTGAATACTACAGAGCCATCCCATAGAAGTGAATGCGGACGCCATACTTGTAATTACACTGCTCACTACTGCAATTGCTTCGGTGAGCAGGTGAACGGAGCACTCGTATGAACGCTGCCTACTCTTCAAACAACTGATGGGCAGGGGTGCTGGGAGTCGGACCCCTGCCGATCTGATAGTGATGACCTATGCTGAGGATAGGTTATCACTATGAATAAAGCAGACAACCCCTTTAAGGGCAAAACACATGTCGGGGTCTGAGGTAGAGGTTGCTGCCTGTATTCCTCTTAATGGTTACAGTCTCACCTGGACAGGTGGATCCGCTAAGCCACTTCTCTGGTAAAGCAGTGGCACAGATAGGCAGCAGTGGCGTAGCAGCTTTGGGAAGTTAAACACTAGAGCAGAGCTGTACGTAGTGCTGGAGTAAACTAATTGTAGACGTGAATGTAGCAGAGCTGAACCCATGGATGTAGCAGAGGCAGATGACTGGTATGGAAAGAGCTGGATTGCTGCTGTAGCCGAGTTGAGCTGGAGGACCAGTGTAGCAGAGCTGAATTGGAGGGTGGATGTAGCAGTGCTCAGCTGGTGGACTGATGGAAATAGCGGGATGCAATGGCCGAGTTTGAAAAACCCACCTGGATATGGCAGGAGGAGAGACTCAGCAGGTCAGAGGAAGGGAGCGAGGCAGCGCACAGCACTGGATCCAGAGCAGGTAAATAACATCGGGTTAGTATTCTGACTCTTTAGGTGGATTGAACTGATATATGGCTTAATGATTAACCCATATTCACCTGTAGGACCCACACTGTTTCCAGCATCGCCACTCCTCTGCCTCCCGCAGTCTTTGTTTGCCTGGACGCAGCAGTGACATGCCCATATAGAAACATGACTGCTACCAAATTCTGTCTTTAGCGGTCTCATGTCATATACCTCAGAGGCCGGTGACTGGCTGCAGCAGTCACATGTATATACAGGAATGTCACTGCTGCACCCTGGTAAACAAAGACTGGAGGGAGACACCTCCACCAGTCCTCCGGTCCCCGCTGCTCTGCACTTCCTGTCCTGGCTCCACACAGCTGGAAACGCTAGGAAAGGCCTGCTCAGCCAATCACTGGTTGAGGCGGGGCACTGCTAACATCAGTGATTGGCTGAGTAGTGACAGGAAGTGCAGAGCAGTAGAGAGAGAAGCAGTGGTGGGGGACCAGTAGCTGAGTTCCCATAATTTGCTATTTTTAACAACTTTTGCCCCCCCTTTTTTTAAACTTCCCAGAAAACTCATTTAAAGTGTAACTGTCATATATATATATATATATATTTTTTTGCTAATGTGTAGGGACAGTTATAGGGTACACAGTGCTGTACTAGGGAGTGCAGGGGGGTAGGGGGAAGCTATAACAGTACGTAGGGGCAGTTATAGTATATTACTGTCGCTATGTCCCTATGTACAGTAGAAGAGCTCCGCCTTGCTGCATTGCTTGTAGTGAGCGCTCACATAGGCATCGCTCCTGGGAGCTGGTTAATCACACAGCGCACTGGGCATACAGGAGGAGAGCTGACAGCGGTGGCTACAATATACATTTATTTATATATTAATATATATTTACACTAGTTATTACTTTATTAGTCCCACTATATGAGGGAGCCCCGAGGGCAGACGCCCGCCAGCTCCCAGCCGTCTCCCTACAGCACTGGGACGGACGGCTGCTAAAGGACATCTCAGACCTAGTTTTCTACTATAAATAAAGGTTTTCCCCAAATAAAGTATGTTGGAAAAATGTTCCCTATTCCTGTCCCTACACAACAGCAAAACAAAAGTAACAATGAAATAGTTCCACTTTAGGCCTGTACACACTATACATCGTTTTGTTTGCTTTTAATGAAACTGAAGCAACAAGACATTGACGATGGGGACAAAGCAAGACTCGCAAAAGGCGCAAATGACTCGTAGTCCCCGCTGCAGACTGTGCAAAGGAGATAAGGTTGATAAATGTCACCCATCAGCGGTCACTTTCTCAGTTACACTTTAATTGATGAATCCTTTATAGACTGTTACTATTTTGAGTTGTAGGCGCCTGAGGCGTACAATACTGGGCATTCTGCAAGACCTTTCATACCAAACCATTGGAAAGTATACACCCGCAGAGGAAACCGAGAAAATGAAAGGCATGCTTTACTGGTTATGGTATTTGTGTTACATTCATCCGTTTTGAAACATTAGGTCTATGCTTTTCTGACATTTTGTTCTAGTAGCTGAAGCTTTATGCAACTTTACCCTATTTCCCCCAAAACATTGTAATATTATAAAATGAAAAGTAATTTATACGCTGGACTGATTTGTTAGATCTGCTTATTTTGTTCAAGAATTCAGTCCCAATATATTTTTTGTTTTACAGAGTAAATGTAATTTTAGATAACTTTTCTGAATTGCTGCCTTGTGTGTGTACATGAGGAATCGCGGGATATCTGGCCATTTTATGACTTATATCCTGTATTTTTCTCTCTACATGCTTCATCTTTAATTGTCAGTTGTCCCTAAGGTTAAGAGTAGCTGCTGTGATGTCTCCCATACATAGCAGACAGAGGATCATGGTTCCCTGTCCGGGCGCACAATAGCCTTAGGAACATTTACCCACCCTCCTGCTCATTGTTTCTTGCGGCCTGTGCCATCTAGTGCTCCGTCCGATCCATACAGACTGAGGCCTACTTAATTCCAGCAGTGCCTCTCACTGCCCATAGGGGAAGTGCAAGCGCTCCCTATCTGGCTCTTAAAGGGCCACTGTTACACTTACTACTCGTTCTCAACTCCTGTCTGACTGCCAAATTTGACCCTCTGCTGCCTGACCTGACTTTTGCCTGATTCCTGGATTTGAACCTGTGCTGTCTGCCTGACCTTTGGTCTGTTACTGGATTGTAAGAACGCCTGCCTTCCCTGACCTTACTTGTCCTTCAATAGGTAGCAGCCCGGTAGCTCCCTGCAATAGAGTCCAGATCCCTGTACAAGGGTTAGGGGTAAAGGCCAGGGGCCTGCTGAGACAACACCCTTATGATTGACCCCAAAACCAAGTCTGTTCAGTAGCACAACGAGTAAAGTACGTTGCTTTGGTGCTGCTTCCCCAGGGAGCACAGTAATAAAGCAGTGCAAGGATCACTGGGTTCTGAGCAGTCAGACCCCCACCAATCAGAAAGTGATGGAATATGCTATTGATGGGAATAACTCTTTAAGAGCAGGGTATGACTTTAGGAAAGGCAATCAGTTTTACATCAGTGGGCACCGCTGCAGACCAGCTGTTTTGCAGGGTCTTCATTGCTGACGTTGGATTTTACACTGGTTTGGGCTGCAGTCATCATAGTATTCGTAGTGACTATACTTTGTATAGTTTAAGTGAATTAAAAAAAGCTACAATACGAAGCACAGCCACTACAAAAAGAGAAGAAGCTGCAGCACCACAGACTCTTCAAACAGCTGGTCTGCAAGGATATGCATCCTTACCGATTCAATATTGATGGCCTATCTTAGGTTTGAAGGGGTTGTCCACCTGAGGGTGGCCTTTCAGCCAGACAGTTCCCTTGTCGCCAGGGCTGTGGAGGGAAGCATGCTTACCTGCTCCATGACATGTGACCCAGTGATGTAACGCATAGGGTTCTTATCACTGCTGTGGCCAGTCATTGGCTCCAGATGCACATGTAACCCCATTTAAACTGGATGAGTGGGACCACTGAAGGACCGAAGGAGTCAAAACCCATTGCTGGGGAGCAGGTAAGTATAGTTTCATCTGCAGGTCCGGTGACGTGAAGGGGTCTGGATGAAAGGGGTCTGGGTAACCCCTTTAATACAGGAACTAATACAAATGTAACCCTTTCACACCTACAGAAAACATTCAACCTTTGATCTTGCTGTTGCAGGCTGGAAAACTATTCCCCACAGGAGAGAGAGCAGAAAGCTGTTTAGCTGAAGTTTACCGTAGGGTAAGAAAAAAATCATATTTTTTTTTATTATTTAACCCTTTTTACCCCGGGCCAGTTTTAATTTTTGCAAATCTGACTTATGTCACTTTATGTAGTAATAACTTTGGAACACGTTTACTTATCCAGGCCATTCTGAGTCTGTTTTCTCGTGACACATTGTACTTCACAACAGTGGTAAATTTGAGTCAATATATTTTACCTTTTATTTATAAAAAAAAATCCCAAATTTACCAAAAATTTGGAAAAATGCACAATTTTCTAAATTTGAATTTCTCTACTTTTAAGACAGATATAGTTATTAGTCATCATTCCCCATATGTCTGCTTTATGTTAGTAAATGTAATTTTTTTTTTTTAGGACCTTAGAAAGCTTAGAAGCTTAGAAGCAATTTTTTAAATTTCCAAAACCATTTTTTAAGCACCAATTCAGATATAAAGTGATTTTGAGGGGCTTGCATAATGGAAACCACCCATAAATGACCCTATTTTAGAAACTACACTCCTCAAATTATTCAAAACTGATGTTACAAACTTTGTTAACCCTTTAGGTGTTCTACAAGAATTAAAGGATAATGGAGGTGAAATTTCAAAATTTCATTTTTTATGCAGATTTTTCAACGTTTCGGCCTTCATCAGTCTTTCTCAAGCAATACCTATTGCTTGAGAAAGACCGATGAAGGTCGAAACGTCGCTTTACCAGACTGTTTCGTGAATAAATCACCACTTGATTCACTACATTGGCGAGTGCTGCGGATCTTTTTGCAATTCACTGGCAGTATTTTGTGATGGACTGTGGTATTTGGTTCTTTTGGGGTGGTATAATGAGCCACAATGTGGAATCACTGGCCCTGCCTTCCATCATCTTGGACCTGGCTACAAAACGTGGTCCACTTTTAGTATTTTTTCCAGGGCCACTTTAAGTTCCCAGTCCGCCCCTGGGAGGAGCGATCGTTATACCATAACTCTTCCCTGTACTGAATCATTATTTGCCGGCAGCAGATCGTGATTAGACACCACAATCTGCCGCTTATAAATGTTATTATTTTTTTTTTTTTTACATGTCAAAAGATTTGGATTGCCTGCTGAATTAGTGCTTGTTTCGTTCATCGGACACTCGCGGCAGTATTAGACTGCCAGATGATTGCTCAGGAGCATTCGTTTACGTGTGTATTTTATGGTAGGCACAGCAGTCAGAGACAGTGACACAACAGCTCAGTTTACACAGGAATTTGCCTGTTTTCTTTATTTTCATCCACAAGCAAAAATATAAGGCCTTTTTATTCAGGCAAAAACACAAAATAAATTCCTGCTCGGCTGAGCACTAACTAAACACAAGATACGGGTGGCCTACTACCAGCCGCACCACACAACACAAAGTAAACTTGGTCCCCTTTTTGTCATTTTAGCAGACTTCAGTGGTAATGGTGAATGACAGTCTTATTCAACCAGTCCCCACCCACACAAGCTCATAGTGCAGACCTTTATAGCCCAGAAAGGAGCTCCATCACCTGGCTGAGAGCTCTATAGGAAACCTGTTCTGGACAGGAAGAGAATGAGGAGCCCCACTACCAACCTGCTCATCATTCCATAAAAATCCAGGCCCGACAACACCATTAACCAAAGTCCTCAGCAAACAATGTTTTGCTAAGGCAACCCATCTTTCCTAGATTTCTGAGATCTCACCCAGATTTTTATAGTTGAGAAATCAACTTCATGTAGCCTAGTACATTGTAAATGAAAGAAACATAGGCGAAATATAACAATTCTCTACCACTTTTCCAGTCACTGTCTCACAATTTGTTAACTCCTTCTGCATTTCCCAGTTGCAACCTGCAGATCCTAGATATGGATGGTTACATCGTCTCAAAATGTGATGGGTGCCGCAGGCAATTAATTCTTTACTCAGCAATAAAGTCTTCAATGCCATAAACAAGCTGCATCTTACTGTCTGAATCCTGTGCACAGTCTTGGTGGTTCTAGACCTTCTATAAGTTTTTCTTTCCCTTAGGCCTCATGCACACAACCGTTTTTTTTTTAAGGTCCGCAAAAACGGGGTCCGTAGGTCCGTGATCCGTGACCAATTATTTTTCGTCTGTGGGTCTTCCTTTATTTTTGAAGGATCCACGGACATGAAAAAAAAAGTCGTTTTGGTGTCCACCTGGCCGTGCGGGGAACCAAACGGATCCGTCCTGAATTACAATGCAAGTCAATGGGACGGGGACGGATCCGTTTGACGTTGACACAATATGGTGCAATTGCAAACGGATCCTTCCCCATTGACTTTCAATGTAAATTCAGGAGTCCCTTTTATACCATCGGATCGGAGTTTTCTCCAATCCAATGGTATATTTTAACTTGAAGCGTCCCCACTCTCCACCATGGGAACGCCTCTATGTTAGAATATACCATCGGATTTGAGTTGCATCGTGAAAACTCATATCCGACAGTATATTCTAACACAGAGGCGTTAGCATGGTGATGGGGACGCTTCTAGTTAGAATATACTACAAACTGTGTGCATGACTGCCCCCTGCTGCCTGGCAGGTGCTGACAGGCAGCAGGGGGCAGACCCCCCCCTCCCTCCCCTGTAGTTAACTCATTGGTGGCCAGTGCGGCCGGCCCCCCCTCCCTCCCCTGTAGTTAACTCATTGGTGGCCAGTGGGGCCTCCCCCTCCTTCCCCCTCCTTCCCCCTCCTTCCCCCTCCTAATTAAAATCATTGACTTTCAATGCAAAGTCAGGACGGATCCGTCTGACTAACAATTAGACTTAGATTTTTTTCTGAAATATAATGCAGACGGATCCGTTCTGAACGGATACCATCGTTTGCATTATAGGAGCGGATCCGTCTGTGCAGACACCAGACGGATCCGCACCTAACGCAGGTGTGAAAGTAGCCTAATACTGCCCTGTACTGCATTCATGGACATGTAGTAGTTCAGGTTTCTGCAGAGAATATAAAATAAAAAACATGAAGCAACTTTTCAGATATGTGTATCTTTACCAGCACTCTGAGTGTTACCCTAAGTTCACACTTGCGCGTTTTACAGCGCGTTCGAATGCGCTGTAAAACGCATAACCGATGCAAACCAATGCTTCCCTATGGGACTAGTTCACATTTTCGCGTTTTACAGTGTGTTCAAACGCACTGAAAAACGCCTGACGCATAAACAAGTTCTTGAGCTTCTTTGGGGCGTTTTGTCGCGCGTTTCCGTACATAGACTTTCGGGAACGCGCGACAATGGGCGTTCGCTTGTCTCTGTATGCGCGATTGCAAACGCCCGTACAATCGCGCATACAGAGCGCTCCTTTCAGAACGCTCAGGTGTGAACCCAGGGTTACTGTGTGCATAAGACAGCTTTGTGTAACGTACAGAGACAGGCTTCTCAGCCGGCCTCTTCTTTCTCTACCCAAGCAATCTGACTTGCTGCCAAGGAAAGTGCAGGGATGATGGAAATAAGCAGAATTGCCAACAATCCGTGCTGGCTGCAAGTTGGATAAGCAGGGACAGGTCAGAAATATCATAGGGCACATGTAGGGAGTCAGAGGCTAGGGTAAGGAGAGAGTTACACATAGCCATTGTCAACGTACGGTACACACTGAACACGCGCTCTCCTTAGCAATTCAAGAATGTTGCTAAGCAGACACTTTACAGGCCACGTTCTTATATGAAAAATACACACATTTCCCTAATAAGGTATATTACAAAAATAATTCAAATCTCTGTCCGTACACAATATAAGAAAGTGAAATAAGGCTAGTTTCACACTTGCAGCAGCGTGATCCGGCAAGCAGTTCCGTCGTCGGAACTGCCCGCCGGATCCGCCGATCTGCATGTGACTGAAAGCATTTGTGAGACGCATCCGGATGCGGATCCGTCTCACAAATGCATTGCAAGAACGGATCCGTCTCTCCGCTTGTCATGCGGACAGACGGATCCGTCTTGTATCTTTTTTTCACAGTTTTACCGGTCTGCGCATGTGCAGACCGGAAGGACGGATCCGGCATTCCGGTATTTTGAATGCCGGATCCGGCACTAGTACATTCCTATGGGGAAAAATGCCGGATCCAGCATTCAGGCATGTCTTCACTTTCTTTTTGCCGTATGTAAAACCGTAGCACTACGATTTTCTCTTTTGCCTGATCAGTCAAAATGACTGAACTGAAGACATCCTGATGCATCCTGAACGGATTAGGCTCCATTCACACGTCCGCAGAATGGGTCCGCATCTGTTCCGCAATTTTGCAGAACGGGTGCGGACCCATTCATTCTCTATGGGGACGGAATAGATGCGGACAGCACACAGTGTGCTGTCCGCATCCGCATTTGCGGTGCGCGGCCCTGATCTTTAGGTCCGCAAAAAGATAGAGCATGTCCTATTCTTGTCCGCAGCTTGCGGACAAGAATAGGCATTTCTATGGGGGTGACGGGCTGGTGTGTTGCGGACCCGCAATTTGCGGGTCCGTAACACACCACGGACGTGTGAATGCAGCCTTACTCTCCATTCAGAATGCATGGGGATATGCCAGATCAGTTATTTTCCAGTATAGAGCCCCTAGGACGGAACTCTATGCCATAAATGAAAAACGCTAGTGTGAAAGTACCCTTACAGTTACGTTTTAAGCCCATTAAAGAGGTTTTACCATTTACACCATTTATCATGTTCCACAAGACAATGGGTAATAGGCAATAAATGTATGATCTGTTGGGGTCCATCCGCTAATACCCCACAGTCCTGAAAACAGAAGTCCACAAGTTTTCTTTGTGAATGGAGTAGCGCTGACCACCGCTCCATTAACTTCTATTGGATTGGCGGATATAGCGGAACACTGTAGTGGCAGTACCATAAGTATTGAACTGAGAAGTCATCTAGATCAGGGATGCTCAACCTGTGGCCCTCCAGCTGTTGAAAAACTACAACTCCCACCATGCCCTGCTGCAGGCTGATAGCTGTAGACTGTCTGGGAATACTGGGAGTTGTAGTTTTGCAACAGCTGGAGGGCCACAGGTTGAGCATGCCTGATCTAGATAGGTGATAGGTGATGCATTGATTGGTTGTTATTGGCCTTTAAGCATTGTCGTGTTTTTACTAGATCACACAGAGATACTGTTTCATCTGTTTTTAGCCTGCTACTCCTCCTGTTGTGCAGAAGTTTCTTAATTCAAGACGCCCCAATCCAGGTGTGCGAACTGTTTTCTATGGCAAAGCCAATGACCCTAAGAAGGAAAACTACATCATTCATGGTGTGAGCACCCGCCCTTCATTAAGTGTAAGTAGCTTGATGGTGTTTGTAAATCTGAATTAGCGCAGTATAATGGAACCATACATTTCATGCATTTTGCTTATATGTTTTGCCTTATGCAAGAAAAGGATTGTCTTAATATTCAATTTGAATCTTACATCATGAATTTTGTATGCATTGTTTCTATCATCATTGTTTACGTATGTTTGTCATATGATTTTTGTCTGCTTTTTCATAACTTAGGCTGGTTCACTAATAAATGTGCCATTAAAAACTTTGTTCCAACAAAAATTACTGGAGAAGAAAGAATCTCTATATTCTAGTGCCAGGAGAACACCTCTTGGGAAATCTCATGATCAAGCAGCAGCGTTCCCAGCTGATATCAACTTCAATGAATCTACATTTGGGCGAAAATATCAACGCAGTTAGTAAACAGTTTTATTCAGTTTTGTAATTTTATAGAGGAGATTATATTATGTTTTTTATATCTTTCTGATTAAATTATACCTTTCTTTTGGATGACGTGAAACAATTTACTGCTCATTTGCTGAGGATGCAAGTTATTATGAGTGAAGTTGTAAAAACACTCAAAACTAATTAAATTTCTTCTAGTTGTTTAAACCCTACAAAAAGAATGAAAAAAATCTACATTAAAGTAGTTATCTGGAAATTAATAAAATACAATGACTGAAAATACTTAAATATTACTTTATTAGAAATATATTCCCAAATAACTTTCATTAGTTATAATGGCTCCCTGAATGAAGGTATTTTCTAATATAAAGGGGGCAGGAATATTATTATATCAATAAAGGACCTTTCATCTGTTTAGCCCTAGTCTAATTAGGGTCTTACCTTATAGGGGAGGGTCCCACTGATGTCAACGTACTTTTTTTTTTCTTTTCAAAAGACCCCCCCCAGTTCATCCGCTGTTGCCCCCGTTGATTTTGGCGCCTTATATTCTAATTAGCCGACTTGGTTATACTAGGCAGAAACTGGAGCGGTTCTCTTCTCCCTGGCTGTGAACGCATCCAATCAGAGTGCACCACTTATAGCCAGGGAGGAGCTCATTCTCCCTGGCTATGAGCGGTGCGCTCTGATTGGATGCGTTCACAGCCAGGGAGAAGAGAACTGCTCCAGTCCCCGCCTAGTATAACCAAATCGGCTAATTAGAATATAAGGCGCCGAAATAAACGGGGGACAACAGCGGTCTTCGGAGAAAAAAAAAGTGCGATGACATCAGTGGTGGCCACCCTATAAGGTAAGACCCTAATTAGACTAGGGCTAAACAGATGAAAAGGTCCTCTTTAAATCTATACATTTTATTTCCCCTGATGATTGCTCCCTAGACAAAACAAGCCATTATAGCTAATGAAAAGTATTTAAGAATATATGTCTAACAAAAAGTCAAATGTAAGTATTTCAGTAGTTTTAATTTATGAATTCATGGACAACGTCTATAGAAGAAGAAAACACTCAGAAAAACAGGACATTATATAGTGTTATAAGCAATAACAAATGTAGATGTATAAGCATTTAACAACCTGTATATATATAATACTGGTCCTTTATTAATATAATAATATTCCTGCTCTCTTTATATTAGAAAATATCTACATTTACAATAATTTTTATTAGATTAGTTTATATATTGCCAACATATTCTGCAGCACTGTACAGAAGTACCCACATTAGTCTGCATTGGTGCCCACAATCGAAATGCCATATTACCCTATCAGTATGTTTTTGTAGTGTGGGAGGAAAAGGGAGTTTCCAGAGGAAACTCACACAAATATGAGCAGAACATAAAACTTCATGCAGATGTTGCCCTTGGTTGGATTTGAACCCAGAACTGCAAGGCAGACGTGCTGGAGTTCTGCTGATTACTATTAGAAGCTACAAAAATCTAATAGCTCGATGTTGCCCATCATGGATTTTTTTCCTTGTACAGTTGTTTTTTTTTTCATTATCCCTCCTTACCCCCCCCTCCACAAAAAATAATAATAATAACAATAAAAGTTGATTGATGATGTCAATGGGAAAATGAAAATGTTCTTACTCTCAGAATGCAGTGATGAAAAAAATAAGTGAAAAAAATGCTGCATCCTGAAAGCCAGGTTGTCTTTAAAGGTATTTTCTGTGAATAGAGAAGGCCCCTAGCCTGCATTGCCTCCTGAAAGATTCATACCTGCCTGTTCCGCGTCACTCCAATCCTGTACACAAGCTCCCCTTTCTCCATCTTCCGGTCCACAGCTTGTTTTCTTCTGGCTGGGGCATGAACTTGGTTACTGCAGAAATTAGATGTCACCGATGAAGCCAATCTTTGGCTACAGCAGCACACATGGCTATGTCCAAGCCCTAGCCAGAATAAGAAGATAAGCAGAGGACCAGAAGATGTAGGAACGGGACCAGCATGCATGACTGTGCAGTGGCGAGGAGCAGTTTAGTATGAATATTTCAGCAGGTGACGCAGGTTGGGAGCCTCTCCTTGATAGTTACTATTCCCAGAGAACCAGGTACACCTACAGTATCTCACATCCCTAACAATTTTGTAAATATTTTATCTTTTCATGGGACAACAGTGTAAATTTGGTGTGCCCTAAAAATAACTCAACACACAGCCATTAATATGTAAAACACTGGCGACAAAGCTGAGTACACCCCTAAGTTTAAAAGGCCAAATTTTGCACAAAGTGTCAATATTTTGTGTGGCCACCATTATTTTCTAGCACTGCCTGAACTCTCTTGGGCATGGAGTTCACTACAACTTCACAGATTGCCAGTGGAATCCTCTTCCACTCCTCCATGACGACATCACGGAGCTGGTAGATGTTAGGCTACTTTCACACTAGCGTTCGGGCGGATCCGTTCTGAACGGATCCGCTCATAATAATGCAGACGGAGGCTCCGTTCAGAACGGATCCGTCTGCATTAAAATGGCAAAAAAAAAGCTAAGTGTGAAAATAGCCTCGGACGGATCCGTCCAGACTTTCAATGTAAAGTCAATGGGGGACGGATCCGCTTGAAGATTGAGCCACATTGTGGCATCTTCAAACGGATCCGTCCCCATTGACTTACATTGTAAGTCTGGACGGATCCGCACGGATCCGCACGCCTCCGCACGGCCAGGCGGACACCCGAACGCTGCAAGCAGCGTTCAGCTGTCCGCCTGTCCGTGCGGAGGCGAGCGGAGCGGAGGCTGAACGCCGCCAGACTGATGCAGTCTGAGCGGATCCGCTCCATTCAGACTGCATCAGGGCTGGATGGCTGCGTTCGGGTCCGCTCGTGAGCCCCTTCAAACGGAGCTCACGAGCGGACCGACGAACGCTAGTGTGAAAGTAGCCTAAGAGACCTTGCGCTCCTCCACCTTCCGTTTGAGGATGCCCCACAGATGCTCGATAAGGTTTAGATTTGGAGACATGCTTGGCCAGTCCAGCACCTTTACCCTCAGTTTCTTTAGCAAATGGTCATCTTGGAGGTGTGTTTGGGGTCGTTATCATGTTGGAATACTGCCCTGCGGCCCAGTTTCTGGAGGGAGGGGATCATGCTCTGCTTCAGTATGTCACAGTATGTGGCATTCGTGGTTCCCATAATGAACTGCAGTTCCCCACAGCCGGCAGCACCCATGCAGCCCCAAACCATGACACTCCCACCACCATGCCTGACTGTAGGCAAGACACATTTGTCTTTGTACTCACCTGGTTACTGTCACTCACGCTTGCCACCATCTGAACCAAATAAGTTCATCTTGGTCTCATCAAACCACAGGACACCGTTCCAATCCATGTCCTTAGTCTGCTTGTGTTTGGCAAACTTTATGCAGGTTTTCTTGTGCATCATCTTTAGAAGAGGCTTCCTTCTGGGACGTCAGCCATGCAGATCATTTAATGCATTGTGCGGCGTATGGTCACGGACAGACTGACCCGCCACCCCTTAAACCTCTGCAGCAATGCTGGCGGCATTTATACCTCTATTTTGAACAGACAACCTCTGGATATGACGCTGAGCACGTGCACTCAGCTTCTTTGGTCAACCATGACGAGGCCTGTTCTGAGAGGAACCTGTCTTGTTAAACCGCTGTATGGTCTTGACCACCGTGCTGCAGCTCAGTTTCAGGGTGTTGGCAATCTTCTTATAGCCTAGGCCATCTTTATGTAGAGCAACAATTCATTTTTTTCCGATCCTCAGAGAGCTCTTTGCCATGAGGTGCCATGTTGAACTTCCAGTGACCATGTTGAACTTCGAGTGACCAAAAAGCCATAATGTTTTCATATTCTCATCATTGACATCACTGATCAACTTACATTATTATTTTAATTTTAAATATTCTCTGACAACCCCCTTAAAGGGGTTAATGTTTATTATTAGAATAGCTGATAATATTTATTATATGCTTTAGTTTATAACGCACTCATTACAACAAGAGGGAGGAAATGTTTCCGAACACAAGTTTACCAGTTCATCAAATTATATAAGATTAGGAGCTCAATGTGTTGCTGTTTTTTTTACAGAAATGTGATTATATAGCCAGGATTAATGTGTAAGGCCTCGTTCACATTTCCGCATCAAGGATCAAAGTAATGCATGTCCCTGTGATTTTTTTTTACTGACCCACGGTCAGTAAAAAGATGCTGAAATGTGAACAGGTACATTTAAATTAATGGGCACGTGTGCTGTCCGCAGAAAATGCGGGCAGCACACGTCGGTGAGAAACGGAAACGTGAACGAGGCCTAATGCTTTTTCTTACCCCTCCTTTGTAGTGTAATAACGAGTAATAAGCCATTTATTAATTACAGAAACTCTTTCCCTTGTTTTCTATTAAGGTTTATCAGCAGGTGTTCTTATAAATCCTTCTAGAAGCTTGCGAGAAATAGAGGAAGACTCGGGCAGAGGACATGATCTTTATGTGGTTACACATAACGATTATGACGTTGGTGAGTACATAATATATTTCACAACTAGAGCTTCAACAGAACTGAAAACTTACAGCATGTCGAAACTAGCAAAAAGAGCAAACACATGATCAAAAGGCAGTGTATTATAAAAACATGACTGGCATATTATTTGAATGTTGAGATGTTTTTATACATTTTACTATGAACATAAATATATAAACATAGATATATGTATATATATTTTTTATATGACTGCCAAAGCTGCACCCTCTTCAAAACTTTACCTGCATATCGTCTCGTGCCGTGTAATTACAACTGTGTCGGGCCATTCAAATGAATGGGATCAGCAATTCTAATTACCCTGCACTGCCGCTACGGCAGCGGCGACATGCAGCTAAGCTTTGAAGTGGACCCAGAAGAGGGAGGAGCAGACTGGCGGCGGCAGGAAGCAGGACTATAAAGGTATGGTGGGAAATCAAATCTTTGTGTACTCCACCATGGAAGGGCCAGTGTCTGGTTGGTCTGTGCCGGGTTCATGTAAGTCAGGTTTGCTATATTGGCCCTGTAATAATACTTTTGGATTTCTGCATAGTTAGCAGTTTGTTTTGTAATTTCAGGATGATAAAGATGTGGTGCATAAAAATCCTTCTGAGCCTAAAAAGAAACTGAAAAGATGCGCTACTTGTGTTGGGCTACTTTCACACTAGCGTTTTTTTGCTGGATCCGGCAGGATTCAGCAAAAATACTTCCGTTACTGATAATACAACCATCTGGATTTGTTATGAACAGATCCGGTTGTATTATCTTTAACATAGCCAAGACGGATCCTTCATGAACTCCGGGGACGGATCTGTTTTTTTATTGTGTCAGAGAAAACGGATCTGTCCCCATTGACTTGCATTGTGGGTCATGACGGATCTGTTTTGCTCCGCATCCCAGGACGGAAAGCAAACTGCAGCATGCTGCGGTTTGCTCTCCGGTATAAGAACGGAACGGAATGCATTTTGGAGCATTCTTTTCTGTTCAGTTATGTTTTGTCCCCATTGACAATGAATGAAGCGTTTTTTTTCCCGGTATTTAGACCCTATGACTGATCTCAATACCGTAAAATAGAAACGCTAGTGTGAAAGTAGCCTTAAGAAGTTGGCAGAGTCTTACTCTAAACGACTTTGCAGTTCCTGCATTGATAAATTGATGAAAGAAGAACAGCCATCTTTATTAGCTGAAATTACGAAGATTATAAAGGAGGAAGTACGCTTCTCAGTGGTCAAATTCATGCCCAAATCTGTTCCGTAGTCTCATGTTAAAAGACCTAGGGCCAGATTTATCACGACTCTGACAGCTCACTCCACTTTCACATGGCTAAAGTCAGTTTCAGCCAAGTCAGATTTATGATCGGCCCTTTAAGACTGTAATAAATGTGGTTTGACGGTAGCAGTTTATCCGTCAGTAAGCAGCTTTACAAAAGTCGCACGTCCTTACGAAAAAGTTGCATGTTCTATTAAAAAGTCTCATAAGATAAACATGGGCCTCACTGGAGTGAAATTGCGAATTTTTTTGCGACTTTTTTGCAACTTTTTAAAAAGTCCCAATAGTAAATCTGTCTAGAGATTCATTTACATAAGAAAACACGCCCACTTTCATAAAACTGGCGAGCATAGTGCAGAGCAGAATAAAGTCGCAAATTTGTGCGCAGTTTTAGCGTTTGCGCTTTTTTTTGTGTGACTTTTTCACTCCATTATTCTGATTTGAGCTAATGATAAATCTGGCCCCTAGAGTTGATATGGACTCGAATTCAGAGGCTAAATCTACTAGTAACATTAGATCAGAGGGAGAAATAGATGATATTGAGGAAGATGAAATGGCTTCTTGTTCTGCGGAAGAGGGAAAAAAGTTCTTTTTTTCATCCAAGCATTTAGACGTTCTCATTTCTGCTGTCCGTCAGACAATGGAAGTTGAGGAAGTCGCCCAACCTCGTTCTATACAGGGCGAGATGTTTGGTGGACTAAAAGCAAAAAAGAAAACACTCTTTCCAGTAAATGAAAATCTAAAATTACTCATATTGGAGGAATGGGCGGAGTTTAAGAATCGTCTAGCCTTTAATGCAGAAGATACAAAATTGTGGCTGGATACCACGAAAATTTATATACCAATTGAGAAAGTAATTAAAAAAACCTCCTTGAGGATTCCTCGCAACTCAGGGACGCTATGGATAGAAAAATAGATGGTCTTTTAAAAAATCCTGGGAGGTATCTTCTGCATTGATCAATAACAATTTTTCGGTTACTTCAGTGTCTCGATCGTTATTTTTATGGCTCTCCCAACTACGGTAGATAACAATCTAAAGATGAAAACCTCCAGTGAAGTCCATTCCACTCTTAATAATGGCAACTGCGTTTGTCTCTGTTGCTTCAGCGGAATCTATTCCCTTTTTAATGCCTCCAGACGTGCGTCGTGGCTTAAAACTTGGTCTGGGGACATTCCGTCAAAAAATAAACGTGGCACGTGCGATGTGTGGAGGGAGGGAAAAAGGAGCCATCTGGTCCCTGCGCTGATGTGACGGAGACCCGATGGCAGGGAAGGCAGCCCGATGCCTTCCTTAGGCATCATGGCTGCCTTTCAGGAGAGCCTGTGAGATCCAGCCTGCTGGATCTCACAGGAAAGCAGTCTGTAAGTGTATTACAGTCTGTAATACACTTACAGCCAATGCATCACAATACAGAAGTATTGTAAAGGGGATCAGACCCCCAAAAGTTGAAGTCCCAGAAGTGTAACAAAAAAGTTTTACAAAACAATTTAAAGTTTCAAGTAAAAAAAAAAAAAAAGGCCTTTTCCCAAAATAAAGTAGAAAAAATTTGTAAAAATATAGGGAAAAAAAGAAAAGTAGACCTATTAGGTATCGCCGCGTCTGTATCGACCGGCTCTAAAAATATTATATGAACTGACCCCTCAAATGAACACCATCAAAAAAATACAATAAAAACTGTGCTTAGAAAAAAACAACTTTTTTTTTGTCACCTTACATAACTAAAAGTATAACACCAAGCGATCAAAAAGTCGTGTGCCCCCCAAAATAGTACCAATCTAACCGTTACCTCATGCTGCAAAAAATATACTTTACCCAAAACATAAAAAAATTATGGCTCTCAGAATATGGAGACACTAAAACATGATTTTTTTTTTTGTTTGTTTCAAAAATGATATTATTGTGTAAAACTTAAATAAATAAAAAAAGTATACATATTAGGTATCGCCACATCCTTAACGACCAGCTCTATAAAAATATCACATGACCTAACCCCTCAGGTGAACACCGTAAAAAAATTAAAGATTAAAAACGGTGTCAAAAGCCATTTTTTGTGACCTTGCATCACAAAAAGTGTAATAGCAAACGATCAAAAAGTCATATGCATCCCACAATAGTACCAATCTAACTGTCACTTCATCCCGCAAAAAGTGATCCCCTACATAAGAGAATCGTCCAAAAAATAAAAAAAACTATGGCTCTCAGAATATGGAGACACTTTAACATAATTTTTTTTGTTTAAAAAATGCTGTTATTGTGTAAAACTTAAGTAAATGAAAAAAGTATACATATTAGGAATCACTGCATCCGAAAGAACCTGCTGTATAAAAATATCACATGACCTAACCCCTCAGATGAACACCGTAAAAAAAAAAAGTGTCAAAAAGTTATTTTTTGTCACTTCACATCACAAAAAGTGTAATACCAAGCTATCAAAAAGTCTTACGCACCCCAAAATAGTACCAATCAAACCGTCATCTCATACCAAAAAAAATTAGTCCCTACATTATACAGTCGCCCCAAAAAAATGCAAAAAACTACGGCTTTCAGAATGTGGACATGTGGAGACACTAAAAAATATTTTGTTTTCAAAAATGCCTTTTTATGTAAAATTGAAACAAACAACCAAAGTAGTCATATTTGGTATTGTCGCGTCCGTAACAACCTGCTCTATAAAAATACCACATGATCTAACCTGTCAGATGAACGTTGTAAATAACAAAAAATAAAAACTGTGCCAAAACAGCTATTGTTTGTTACCTTGCCTCACAAAAGTGCCACCTTATCCTATAGTTTCCAAAATGGGGTCACATTTTTGGAATCTCTACTCTAGGGGTGCATCAAAGGGGCTTCAAATGGGACATGGTGTCAAAAAACCAGTCCAGCAAAATTTGCCTTCCAAAAACCATATGGCGTTCCTTTTCTTCTGCGCCCTGCCGTGTGCCCATATAGCAGTTTACCACCACATATGGAGTGTTTCTGTAAACTAAAGAATCAGGGCAATACATTGAGTTTTGTTTGGCTGTTAAACCTTGCTTTGTTACTGGAAAAAATGGATTAAAATGGAAAATCTGCCCAAAAAGTGAAATTCTGAAATCTTATCTCCATTTTCCATTCTTATGGAACACCTAAAGGGTTAGCAAGGGTTGTAAAATCAGTTTTGAATGCCTTGAGGGGTGTAGTTTCTAAAATGGGGTCAATTTGGGGTGGTTTCTATTATGTAAGCCTCACAAAGTGACTTAAAAAGTAGGTTTTGGAAATTTTAAAAATTTTAAGATTTGCTGGGGAATGAAAAGTAATGTCTATTTTTGGAGGTATCACTATCTATGATAAAAGTAGAGAAATTTAAATTCGAAAATTTGAAATTTGTTTTACAATTTTTGGTAAATTTGGTAATTTTTCATAAATAAAAATGAAAATTTTTTGACTCCATTTTACCACTGTCATGAAGTACAATATGTGATGAGAAAACATTCTTAGAATGGCCTGGATAAGAAAAAGCATTTTAAAGTTATCACCACATAAATTGACACGTCAGATTTGCAAAAAATGGCCTGGTCCTTAAGGTGAAATATGGCAATCCCAATACTACATAACAAAAACAATGACGTTCTTCCAGTGGGAGGAAGACTGAAAACCTTCCTTCCACAGTGGAGAAAAATTACTCACAATACTTGGATTTCAAAAATAATAGAAGAAGGTGTAACAGCAGCGCACAGCCGGTGCTTCCCATTCACTGCTGCAGTCCTGGGCTCTGTCTGTGTGGGTGCTGTTCTGGAATCCGCTCCACAGTTTGCTCTCAGCCTCGGCCACAGCATGCTTGCTGTTTGTTTCCTGCAGCACTTCCTTAAGGTGCGGCGCGTGTCACTTCCTGGGCTTTATGGGTTAGGTCATGTGACCTTGCTGGCCTATCCTAGCCCTCCTGTGCATATATGTAGCCCAGCCCCCTTCCCAGATGCCTCAGTGTCAAGGTCCTTGTGTCCTACTATGCTTCCTGGTTTCCGCTAGTGTTCCTAACTCGTATCTGTATTCCTGGACTATGCTACCTGTTAGATCCCGATCTGCTTGCATTGAATCTCCTGTTGCCAACCTGGATTGCCTGACCTGTGCCGCCTGCCCTGACCTTTTGTCTGTCTGACTACGCCTCGGCCTCATCCTTCAGTCCTGCACCTCTGGTATCTCCTGGTGTACCTGGACCAGCTGCCTCGTGTGCCTATCCTCCTCAAGAGGTAGCGACCTGGTGTTCCCCTTGGAAAAGTCTATCCCCACCATCAGGGGTACTGTGAAGATCCAGGGGTTTACTTAGACAATGCCCTTAGAGGAGGTAGTACACATGGCACAGTGGCTTCACACCCGCTGATTCGTGACAGAAGGATACAGAATAGAATTTTTATATCCTCACCAAGGAAATTTGTTGTGACATTTTGCTCAACCAGAACAGAATTCTGCAATAATGTCAGATTTGGAAAAACTATTGCGTCTGCAAGCCATCAAGCCAGTACCACCAGAAGAAATCGGTCTGGGACATTACTCAAGAGTTTTGTTTTTTTTTTGTAAAAAGGTCAAATAGGACATATCGATCCATTCTAAACCTAAAAATACTGATTCAGTGGGTGAAATATCGACGATTCAAAATGGAATCAATAAATTTGCAATTCAGTTGATTTGTCCAGGAGCGGAAATGTGCACAGTGGACTTAAAAGATGTTTATTATAATGTCCCAATATTTCCAGAGCATCAAAAATTTCTGAGATTTGCGGTTCAGATGGATTCATCCATTCAACATTTCCAGTTCCAGTGTCTACCCTTCAGCCTATCCTCAGCACCAAGAATCTTTACAAAAATAGTAGCAGACGTTGTGTCCTGGTTGAGAAAAGAAGAGGGTATAATAATTATACCTTATCTGGACAACTTCCTATTGACAGGTCCATCTGCCACCATTCTAATTAAACAGCTGGAACTCACCTTGTCAAGTCTTTCCCGCTTGTAATGAATCATAAACCTAGAAAAATCTAACCTTATTCCAGAAACTAGGAACCCTATTGAACTCGGAAAAACAACGTTAATTTCTGCCGATAGAAAAACAGGCAAATATGCGCCAGATTTCCTTATTCCAAAGGAAAGAAGTCTGGTCTAGTCAATTCCATTCAAGACCTTCGCAGAAAACAGTTCTCATTTGTTGGAACCCAGATCTAAATACTTTGGATCAGACGCTAAGACGGAGTCTTTCATGGTGGATAAATCCAGAGAACTTATCATTGTGATTTCCATGGACTTAAGAACCTCAGATTCTAGTAACAACAGATGCCAGTAAGTCTGGCTGGGGAGCCCAGGTGCAGGACTTATACTTCCAGGGTCCCTGGGGTCACAACCAAAGGTCTACCAAAGGTCCTCAAACTTCAGGGAGTTGAGAGCAGTCTTGAAAGCTTTCCTAAAAGTGGAAAATCTTCTAAAGGGCCTACATGTACGGGTTCTCTCAGACAACATTGCAATAGTATCATTCCTGAAACATCAAGGTGGGGAGGGGGGTCCGAGATTTCCGCCCCTTCAGCATTTATCAGATCGGATATTCAGCTGGACAGAGAAAAATGTACTGTCAGTTTCAGCAATCCACCTGAAAGGAGATAAAAATGTGACCGCAGATTTCTTAAGCAGACATTCCATACATTCAGGGATTGGTGTCTCAAAAAATAGGTATTTCATGTACTTTGCAAGAAATAGGGGACTCCTCAATTGGACCTCTTTGCCACAAGAAAAGATACCCTTCTTCCGTTTTTTTTCTTCTCACTGAATCCGTGGGACAGACCAGTGGCAGTAGATGCTTTGTCTCAGAGTTGGGATATGGATCTGGCCTATGCCTTCCTGCCTTTTCCTCTAATTGGGCCAATCCTGAAAAAGCTGAGGTCAGAATGTGTAACTCTGGTCCTAATAGCTCCATATTGGCCGAAGCAAAGCTGGTTTCCAATTCTAAAGAACTTGGCATTGGAGGAACCCTTCTTTCTTCCCCCAGAAGAAGACGTATTGTCTCAGCGGCCTCTTTGGCATTCACAAGTGCACAGGTTGAAGCTGGCAGCATGGTTTCTGGAGAGCAGATACTACGAGCCAGGGGCCTGTCAGAAAGAGTTATAACAACCATACTACAAAGTCACAAGAAGGTTACTTCTGCCATCTACAGTAACATTTGGAAGAAATTCAGTTTCTGGTCTGTTTCTCTTCAAAAAGAGTTAGTTTCCCCTCCTATTCAGGACATTCTAGAATTTCTGCAGGAAGGTTTTGACATGGGTCTCAGGTCCAGTACTATAAAAGTTCAGATTTCGCCTTTAAGTTGGTTTCTTGACTTCCATCTAGCAGAGCACAATTGGAGGAAAACATTTTCTCGTGCCATCTCCAGGATCCGGCTTTTGATAAGAAAGTCAGTTCCTCCTTGGAACTTGTCACTAGTATTGAAGCACCTATGTAATCCTCCTTTTGAACCTTTAGAAAACTGTGAAATAAAAATACTCTCTTTCAAAACAGTATTTCTAGTGGCCATAACATTGGCAAGGAGAGTAGGAGAGATACAGGCTCTCTCTTCAAGAAAACCATATATGAGGATTCTGGATGACAGAGTAATCTTAAAATAGGACCCAACTTTTATGTCAAAAGTCGTCTCATCTTTTCATCGTAACCAGAAAAAAATTCTACCCTCTTTTTGTACAGATCTGATGAATATGAAAGAACAATGTTTTCATACTCTAGATGTTCGTCGTTCAGTAATACAATATTTAGAAGTCACTCGCCCCTTCAGGAAAGATTCAGCTTTGTTTGTACAATTCGTGAAAATCTATTGCAAGATGGATTAAATCAACAATCCAGCAAGATTATACTTCCCAGAACAAAGACTGCCCATTCAAAGTCACAGCCCATTCTACTCGAGCTGTGGCCGCTTCTTGGGCAGAAAGAGCTAATGCCTCAGTGGAACAAATCTGCAGGGCAGCTACCTGGTCTAGTTTTCAAACCTTCTGCAGACTAGACCTATCTGCTAATAGAGACTTAGCCATTAGACATAAAGTCCTACAGGCTGTGGTTCCTCCCTAAAGTAGTATTATCTGGTATTGCCCCATGTGTGCTGTCATGGAGGACATCCTGGAAAGTAGAATTTAGACTTACCGGTAATTCGTTTTCCAGGAGTCCGACATGCCAGCACCCTACTTATTTCTCTCTAAAGATATATGGTTTATTTCTCGAGAATATATATATATATATATATTTATTTATTTGCTGCTTGACCGTTGTGATGATTTAAAAACACTGGTGTTGGAGGGGAGGCTTTTAACCTCTCCGTGCTTCCTGTCCCTTTAGAGGTATATAAGGACATCCTCCATGTGTGCTGTCATGTCGGACTCCTGGAAAACTATTTACTGGTAAGTCTATATTCTACTTTCTTTTGTTGATCTGAGGCTCCGTTCTTGAGTTATGATGCTTTTTTTTAATGTACAAATTGAGCCTTTGGTGCAGTAAGGGTGTCACCATTGCTCTTGTTGCACCCAAGCTGCACTCCCAGAGAGGGGCTGGCCACAGAAAGGAGTGTAGCTTGGTTGCAACAAGAGCAATGGTGACGCCCTCATAGCACCAAAGACAATTTAACCCTAATTTGCATATTAAGAAAAAGTATAATAACTTGGGAACAGATCCTCAGATCAAGAAAAGAAAAACACCATTTTAATCAGGTGAAACACAGCTACAGGGAGTGCAGAATTATTAGGCAAATGAGTATTTTGACCACATCATCCTCTTTATGCATGTTGTCTTACTCCAAGCTGTATAGGCTCGAAAGCCTACTACCAATTAAGCATATTAGGTGATGTGCATCTCTGTAATGAGAAGGGGTGTGGTCTAATGACATCAACACCCTATATCAGGTGTGCATAATTATTAGGCAAAATGGGTCAAAAGAAGGACTTGACAGGCTCAGAAAAGTCAAAAATAGTGAGATATCTTGCAGAGGGATGCAGCACTCTTAAAATTGCAAAGCTTCTGAAGCGTGATCATCGAACAATCAAGCGTTTCATTCAAAATAGTCAACAGGGTCGCAAGAAGCGTGTGGAAAAACCAAGGCGCAAAATAACTGCCCATGAACTGAGAAAAGTCAAGCGTGCAGCTGCCAAGATGCCACTTGCCACCTGCAACATCACTGGAGTGCCCAAAAGCACTAGGTGTGCAATACTCAGAGACATGGCCAAGGTAAGAAAGGCTGAAAGACGACCACCACTGAACAAGACACACAAGCTGAAACGTCAAGACTGGGCCGAGAAATATCTCAAGACTGATTTTTCTAAGGTTTTATGGACTGATGAAATGAGTGAGTCTTGATGGGCCAGATGGATGGGCCCGTGGCTGGATTGGTAAAGGGCAGAGAGCTCCAGTCTGACTCAGACGCCAGCAAGGTGGAGGTGGAGTACTGGTTTGGGCTGGTATCATCAAAGATGAGCTTGTGGGGCCTTTTCGGGTTGAGGATGGAGTCAAGCTCAACTCCCAGTCCTACTGCCAGTTTCTGGAAGACACCTTCTTCAAGAAGTGGTAAAGGAAGAAGTCTGCATCCTTCAAGAAAAACATGATTTTCATGCAGGACAATGCTCCATCACACGCGTCCAAGTACTCCACAGCGTGGCTGGCAAGAAAGGGTATAAAAGAAGAAAATCTAATGACATGGCCTCCTTGTTCACCTGATCTGAACCCCATTGAGAACCTGTGGTCCATCATCAAATGTGAGATTTACAAGGAGGGAAAACAGTACACCTCTCTGAACAGTGTCTGGGAGGCTGTGGTTGCTGCTGCACGCAATGTTGATGGTGAACAGATCAAAACACTGACAGAATCCATGGATGGCAGGCTTTTGAGTGTCCTTGCAAAGAAAGGTGGCTATATTGGTCACTGATTTGTTTTTGTTTTGTTTTTGAATGTCAGAAATGTATATTTGTGAATGTTGAGATGTTATATTGGTTTCACTGGTAAAAATAAATAATTGAAATGGGTATATGTTTTTTTGTTAAGTTGCCTAATAATTATGCACAGTAATAGTCACCTGCACACACAGATATCCCCCTAAAATAGCTAAAACTAAAAACAAACTAAAAACTACTTCCAAAAATATTCAGCTTTGATATTAATTAGTTTTTTGGGTTCATTGAGAACATGGTTGTTGTTCAATAATAAAATTAATCCTCAAAAATACAACTTGCCTAATAATTCTGCACTCCCTGTATGTGTCTATGCCAACAGTTTGATAGGGTGTTGCTGATGAGATTCCCTTTTAAGCGTATTCCGTGTGCTGACTTCCACTGGAGTACTGTTTAACATGAAATATGCATGATCCAGAAAGTAATAATTATATACATAAAAAATTTGCAAACTGAATGTACCGTGCTCTAATAAATATACAATAGATTGATTCTGTAGTTCATACCTGGAACATATCTTGTGTCCAGACAAAAGATTCAAAAAGCTTCACGCTCTAACACCGTCCAATCACAGCTTCATCAGTATGATCTCTCTCTAAATATATTGGCGCTCAGAATGATGAAGATGACTCCACCTCAGTAGAAGACTTGTGGGAGCCACCCCTTTTGGCAAACCACTAAAAATTTACATATAGGGCACCAGAAGTACCTAGGACAATATCTTGGCGTATCTCATAAACTGGAGGGCAAAGGATGCCCAGACAAATAAAATAAACACCAAAGGAAACAGCAAAACAGCCACTAATTCAGGCAAGGAGCTAGCGTTGAATATTTAACCCCTTTAGGAGACAAACATTTTTCAACTTGCTGATAGAGCCTATTTTTGCAATTCAGATATGTGTCACTTTATGTGGTAATAGCTTTGGAATGGGTTTACTTATCCAAGCAATTCTGAGATTGTTTTTTCGTGAACAATTGTACTTTATGGTAAAGGTAAATTTAAGTCGATATGTTTTACCTTTATAAAAAAAATCCAAAATTAACGGATTTTTTTTTTTTTTAAATTGATATTTTTTTTACATTTGAATTTCTCTGCTTTTAAGATTGTGATACCTCATAAAATACTTAAATTAACATTCACCATATGTATACTTTATGTTGGCATCATTTTGTAAATGTCATTTAATTTTTTAGGAAGTTAGAAGGCTTAGAATTTTAAAAAGTAATTTTTCAAATTTGTAAGAAAATAATGTAGATCATGTAACATTTTGATAAAGCCGGTCATTAAGGACGTGCCGATACCTAACGTGTATTCGTATTTATTTTTCATTTTATTTTTTACATTCATTTTTATTGATGAGGGGAAAGGGTGATTTTTTTATTTTTGCTTGTAACTTTTAATTTTGTATTAATAAAATCCACTTTTTGAACTTTTTTTTTTTGTCCCACTGTGGGACATCAACTTTTGTGAGTCTGATCCCCGCTACAATGCATTACAATACAGGAGACTGGGTGTCATAGGCTTCTAAAGCTGGCTCTGATGCATGTGGAAGGCATTGGCAGCTGCATGTGGAAGGCATTGGGCTGCCATTTACCAGCCATTGGGTCCCCATAACTTCCCGCTGCCCTGTACATGTATGGCAGATGTTGAGAAGGGGTTAAAGAAGACCTGTGACATGTATGTTTTTAGTAACTACTGTACTTGCATTCCCCATGTAATAACAATTCTGGAGCATCTATTCTTATGGCTTTATGTTGTGTCATTTCTGTATTATTTCTACTAGATCTACTGCTAATTGCTAGCAGTCTGCAGTAAGGGTACAGAGGGGTGGTAACCTGTTTGGTGTATGTACCTGCACAGTCTGAAAATGGCAGCACTGATTGGATACAGTGAGTCTGTGCAGGTACACTCCCCCCCCCAACTGGTTACCACCCCCCCCCTGTACCCTTACTGCAGACTGCTAGAAATTCATTCATAACTTCTAGCAGGAATAATAAAGGAATGGAACAACATAGAGTCATAAGAATAAATGCCTCAGAATGGTTATTTCACGGGGAATGCATGTAGTTACTAAAATAGACATGTCAGGAGCGGTGACAGGATCTCTTTAAACGGGTCCTTTTTAAGGTCCTGTTTACATCATGGCTGATATTATGTTTGATCTCATATACCACACCTTTGGCCAGGGATAGTCTATGAGCATGTTGACATATGTCAGCAAATGCTGCAGACATGTATGTGAAATATAGATCCGGATTGTGATGTGTTCACTGCTTAACATAAAAAATAACAAGCAGTATATAAGAATTCTTTTTGGGTACATTCACACAATTTTGTGTATTCGCTCATCTCTACAACCAACCTATATATAGGTGAAGGCACTATAGCAGGTTGCCACAATGTAATGTTAAGGGTGCATTCACACGACCATATGTTTTTTGTGGTCCGCAAAACACACATGACGTCTGTGTGACATCCGTGTTGCATCCGTTTTTTATGTGGACCCATTCCTACGGCCAAGAATTGGACATGTTCTATCTTTAGCGGAATGGACTTCCGGATGCAGAAAGTACACAGATGTCTTCCAGACGTCACAGAGATGTCAACTGTATTTTGCGGATCCGTGTTTTGTGGACCGCAATATACATAGTCGTGTGAATGCACCCTTAACGTTACATTGTGGCAACCTGCTGTAGTGCCACCTAATATTATATACTTTATATTGGTTGGCTGTAGAGATGAGAGAATCAATTTGTCTCATTAGCCAGACTTCTTCAGCTGTGGTGGGGCTGTCCACCTACCGTATGATTGACAGGGCCGGACAACCTGGGTGACCCTGTCATTCTCCTGCCTGTGCTGCTGAAGCTTAAATTTAGGCTCGGGAGCAGCTACTGCGCATGCGCTGCTACCCAGAAGTGTAGCAGCACATGCACAATAGCTGCTTCCGCAACCGAATATGAGCTTTGGCAGTGGCACAGGCAGAAGATTGGCAGGGTCACCCAGGATGTCAGTCCTTGTCAATCATACGGTAGGTGGACACTTCTTCACCTGGGGAGACAGCCCCACCACAGCTGAAAGTCTGGTTAATGAGACAAATCTACTTATTAGAATCAATTCACCCATCTCTAGTTGTTTTTATATAGCAGAAACATTGGATATAGATATAAGATTTCTGTTCGTAAATGAGGGACCAAGTTGCAGCTTTTATTTCTCATTTTATTTTGTAAGTTTATTTTGTATTAAGGTATTAATACGGTTCCTTATATCTTAGGGGAGATAAGAAACAGAAAATATGACTGGACAAAATATAAAAAGGACACCAGGTTTGGAATTGAGACGCCTCACTTTAATGATGGCCGAAATGTTGCACGAAGCTTAAGGTGGCTTCAGGAAATGAAAAAGTAGGTTCTTCAGCACTGGACTGTATGTATTGTTGGGCTTTATTTTGTTATAGCTGCTGTAAGTAACCCTTATTTATTAAGATAACCCGAAGCAATCTTAGTACAAGATGTACCTTGTATGGCATTACCCTTCAAGGGTTCACAATATAAACATTTTCTATGAAAACCATTGCCCTTTTATTCTTTTCATAAACTCAATAAACAATAAGCAGATATATTAGAAAATAATGACCTGAAAACGTCTGTGTTTTAGGAATGAAGCAGCTAACATAGTTTCAAAAAGAGTCGATGATTTCCGGGAACGTTCACAGCATCAACTTGGGAAGGTTCTGGACCCGTAAGTGCCACCAACTCTCCGAATTATCCTACAAATGCTAATATCAAGAGTTAGGGTCCATTCACACGTCCGTGTGGGTCTTGCAGATCTGCAAAACACGGACATCGGTGATGTGTGTTCCGCATTTTGCGGACCGCACATCGCCGGCACTTAATAGAAAATGCCTAATCTTGTCCGCAACTGCGGACAAGAATAGGACATGTTCTATTTTTTTCGGGAACGGAATTGCAGACCCGTGCTGCCTCATAGAAATGAATGGGTCCACAATTCCGTTCCGCAAAATGCGGAACGAAATTGCGGATGTGTGAATGGAACCTAACTCTTTCTGTTCTCAAATTTTAATTTCATTGGTCTGAAACAGAATGTTTCCTATGTGTATGTACGGTGACTATATGGCACATACTAATATAGTCTTTGTTGCCATTCTGTGCTGCTTCATTATCCATGTCCTTATAGGGCAAATCTTCTGTGCTGTCCGCATAGATGTCCTGTCCATAAGATGGCCGCTGATAGAGGGTCATGTGACTAGACACCTCACTTGGACTCCTCCATCCTAACACACTCCCAACCATCAAGTGCTGATGGCAGGTGTAGTGTATTTGAATGGAGAAGACTGAATGACATGTCTGAGTGACATATCTGGGCATATGACTCTCCATCAGCAGTCATGTTTAGCAAATAGACTTGCTTTACAAAGGGACATGGCTTACGAAGCAGAGAAAATGGCGCCCAACATCAACTAAGCCTTTATTAGTAAGTGCCATAGCTATAAACCTGTGCTGATATATGCGTTATACACTTATTTTTATTGAGATATTTTAGGATTGCATCTCTTAGAAAACCTTCAGTTTACCAACAATTGAGGTTAAAGAGGACCTCCCCTTCTGGACCTCCCCTTTATTCTTCCTCCTAGAAGTTTTGAATGAATTGCTAGCTGTTTGCTTTGAAGGCCCAGATGGGTGTTACCAGTTGGGGGGGGAGGGGTGCTCCTGCATAGTCTGACAATCATAGCACTGATGGGATAATGTGAGACTGTGCAGGGACACCCCCCTCCAACTGGTAACAACCATCTGGGCCGTCATTGCAAACTTCTTGTAATTGATTAAGGCTACTTTCACACCTGCGTTCAGGTGTCCGCTCGTGAGCTCCGTTTGAAGGGGCTCACGAGCGGCCCTGAACGCAGCCGTCTGGCCCTAATGCATTCTCAGTGGAGGCGGATCCGCTCAGAATGCATCCGTCTGCCAGCGCTCAGCCTCCGCTCAGCTCAGTGAGCGGACACCTGAACGCTGCAAGCAGCGTTCGGGTGTCCGCCTGGCCGTGCGGAGGCGAGCGGATCCGTTCCGACTTATAATGGAAGTCAATGGGGACGGATCCGCTTGAAGATGACACCATATGGCTCAATCTTCAAGCGGATCCGTCCCCCATTGACTTTCAATGTAAAGTCTGAACGGATCCGCTCAGGCTACTTTCACACTTAGTTATAATGCAGACGGATCCGTTCTGAACTGAGCCACCGTCTGCATTAATATGAGCGGATCCGTTCAGAACGGATCCGCTCGAACGCTAGTGTGAAAGTAGCCTTACAACTTCTATCAGAAGAAATAAAAGAATGGCACATCATAGAGTCTTTGTTTTGTTTTTTCTTTGTAGTTTTTAGTGCTTCTTTACTGCCTTTCTGTTTTAGGAATTTAAATGCTTTTGTCACGTGACCAGATAGTGAACGCAATAAACAAAATCCCCAAAAACTATGGTGGAATGGTGAAATTTTGTCTTTGTCTCGTAATAAAAAAATTCACTATACAAATTTCACACTGGCCACTAGGTCTTATATATGTCAAGTCATCCTGTTCTTTGAGAGCTGCCCCATGGGCCATAGACACAATGGAGGGGACCTCATTGACTTCTATGGTAGATTTTTCTAGGCATAATTGGTGACTTGAAAGGGTTGTCCAGCCGTTAATATTGATGACCTTCCGTCAGGATAGGTCATCAATATCTGATCGGCAGGTGGTCCGACACCCAGAACTCCTGCTGATCAACTGTGAGACGAGGAGGCGGCGCTCCATGCGAGCACCTAGTCTTCTCACTACATCTAATCTCCTGTGGAGCGGTGGTGTAGTGTAATTACAAGTGCCAGCTCCATTCACTTGAATGGAGCAAATACTTATATTACACTTCTTCCTAGATGAAGTACAGAGTAATAAAGAGGAAACGGCGGTCGCATGGAGCACTGCCTCCTCTTCAAACAGCTGATCGGCGAGGGTGTCTCGTGTCGGACTCCCACCGATCAGATATTGATGACCTATGCTGACGATAGGTCATCTATATGAATGGCTGGACAACCCCTTTGAGTTGGTAAGCTGTGATATCGCCTATTGAGAATGGTGGATCCCGTGTTATCTATACAGAGTTGATAGCTGTCAATGTAATTCTGCCTGCCTGTGATTATAATGTGATATCTACTGAAAAGTTACCTGAACAGAACAGGAAATCTCAATATATTATTAGGCTTAACCTCTTCAGGACCCTGCCATTTTTCACCTTAAGGACCAGGCCAATTTATGCAAATCTGACGTGTCACTTTACGTGGTGATAACTTTAAAACACTTTTACTTATCCAAGCCATTCTCAGATTGTTCTCTCGTCACATATTGTATTTCATGACAGTGTTAAACTTGAGTCAAAATATTTCATTTTTATTTATAAAAAAATACCAAATTTACCAAGAATTTGGAAAAAATTTCTATTTCTTTGCTAAAATAGTTATTACTTTACATTTCCCATATGTCTACTTCATGTTTGGATCATTTTGTAAATTACATTTTCTTTTTTTTGGAAGCTAAAAGTCTTTTTTCAGAAAATTTCCAAAACCCACTTTTTAACAACCAGTTCAGGTCTGAAGTCACTTTGTGAGGCTTATATAATAGAAACCACCCATATATGGCCCCATTTTAGAAACTACACTCCTCAAGGTATTCAAAACTGATATTGCAAACTTTGGTAACCCTTTAGGTGTTCCACAAAAATTTAAGGAAAATGTAGTTGAAATTTCAGAATTTAACTTTTTGGGCAGATTTTCCATTTTAATCCATTTTTTTGAATTAACAAAGCAAGGGTTAACAGCCAAATAAAACTCTATTTATTGCCCTGATTCTGTAGTTTACAGAAACACCCCATATGTGGTCGAAAACTGCTGTGTGGGCACACGGCAGGGCGCAGAAGGAAAGGAATGCCATATGGTTTTTGGTCTGCCATGTCCCATTTGATGCATCCCTAGCCGCCACCGGACCGCCTAACGCAGATGTGCGGTCCGGAGGCGGCAGCCCTGCGCAGAGTCACGCATATATGCGTCATCTCGCGAGGGCCGAGATTTCCTGTGAACGCGCGCACACAGGCGCGCGCTCACAGGAACGGAAGGTAAGCGAGTGGATCTCCAGCCTGCCAGCGGCGATCGCTCGCTGGCAGGCTGGAGATGTGATTTTTTTTTTAACCCCCTAACAGGTATATTAGACGCTGTTTTGATAATAGCGTCTAATATACCTGCTACCTGGTCCTCTGGTGGTCCCTTTTGTTTGGATCGACCACCAGAGGACACAGGTAGCTGTGTAAAGTACCACAAAACACTACACTACACCCCCCCCCCCTGTCACTTATTAACCCCTTATGAACCCCTTATGAACCCCTGATCACCCATGATCACCCCATATAGACTCCCTGATCACCCCCCTGTCATTGATCACCCCCCTGTCATTGATCACCCCCCTGTCATTGATCACCCCCCTGTCAGGCTCCGTTCAGATGTCCGTATGATTTTTACGAATCCACGGATACATGGATCGGATCCGCAAAACACATACGGACGTCTGAATGGAGCCTTACAGGGGGGTGATCAATGACAGGCGGGTGATCACCCATATAGATTTCCTGATCACCCCCTGTCATTGATCAGCCCCCTGTAAGGCTCCATTCAGATGTCCGTATGATTTTTACGGATCCACGGATACATGGATCGGATCCGCAAAACACATACGGACGTCTGAATGGAGCCTTACAGGGGGGTGATCAATGACAGGCGGGTGATCACCCATATAGATTCCCTGATCACCCCCTGTCATTGATCACTCCCCTGTCATTGATCACCCCCCTGTAAGGCTCCATTCAGATGTCCGTATGATTTTTACGGATCCACGGATACATGGATCGGATCCGCAAAACACATACGGACGTCTGAATGGAGCCTTACAGGGGGGTGATCAATGACAGGCGGGTGATCACCCATATAGATTCCCTGATCCCCCCCTGTCATTGATCACCCCCCTGTAAGGCTCCATTCAGACGTCCGTATGATTTTTACGGATCCACGGATACATGGATCGGATCCGCAAAACGCATACGGACGTCTGAATGCAGCCTTACAGGGGGGTGATCACCTCATATACACTCCCTGATCACCCCCCTGTCATTGATCACCCCCCTGTCATTGATCACCCCCCTGTAAGGCTCCATTCAGACGTCCGTATGCGTTTTGCGGATCCGATCCATGTATCCGTGGATCCGTAAAAATCATACGGACGTCTGAATGGAGCCTTACAGGGGGGTGATCAATGACGGGGGGGTGATCAATGACAGGGGGGTGATCACCCCATATAGACTCCCTGATCACCCCCCTGTAAGGCTCCATTCAGACATTTTTTTTGGCCCAAGTTAGCGGAAATTTTTATTTATTTTTTTTGTTTTTTCTTACTAAGTCTCATATTCCACTAACTTGTGTCAAAAAATAAAATCTCACATGAACTCACCATACCCCTCACGGAATCCAAATGCGTAAATTTTTTTAGACATTTAGATTCCAGACTTCTTCTCACGCTTTAGGGCCCCTAAAATGCCAGGGCAGTATAAATACCCCACATGTGACCCCATTTCGGAAAGAAGACACCCCAAGGTATTCCGTGAGGGGCATATTGAGTCCATGAAAGATTGAAATTTTTGTCCCAAGTTAGCGGAAAGGGAGACTTTGTGAGAAAATACAAAAAAAATAAAAATTGCCGCTAACTTGTGCCAAAAAAAAAAAAAAATTCTATGAACTCGCCATGCCCCTCATTGAATACCTTGGGGTGTCTTCTTTCCAAAATGGGGTCACGTGTGGGGTATTTATACTGCCCTGGCTTTTTAGGGGCCCGAAAGCATGAGAAGAAGTCTGGGATCCAAATGTCTAAAAATGCCCTCCTAAAAGGAATTTGGGCCGCTTTGCGCATCTAGGCTGCAAAAAAGTGTCACACATGTGGTATCGCCGTACTCAGGAGAAGTTGGGGAATGTGTTTTGGGGTGTCATTTTACATATACCCATGCTGGGTGAGATAAATATCTTGGTCAAATGCCAACTTTGTATAAAAAAATTGGAAAAGTTGTCTTTTGCCAAGATATTTCTCTCACCCAGCATGGGTATATGTAAAATGACACTCCAAAACACATTCCCCAACTTCTCCTGAGTACGGCGATACCACATGTGTGACACTTTTTTGCCGCCCAGGTGGGCAAAGGGGCACCTTTAGGATTTTACAGGTCATTTTTTACACATTAGGGCCCCTAGAATGCCAGGGCAGTATATCTACCCCACAAGTGACCCCATTTAGGAAAGAAGACACCCCAAGGTATTCCGTGAGGGGCATGGCGAGTTCCTAGAATTTTTTTTTTTTTTGTCACAAGTTAGCGGAAAATTATTATTTTTTTTTTTATTTATTTTTTCTAACAAAGTCTCATATTACACTAACTTGTGACAATAAATTAAAAATTCTAGGAACTCGACATGCCCCTCACGGAATACCTTGGGGTGTCTTCTTTCCAAAATGGGGTCACTTGTGGCTTAGTTATACTGCCCTGGCAATTTAGGGGCCCATATGTGTGCGAAGTAGTTTGAAATCAAAATCTGTAAAAAATGTCCGGTGAAATCCTAAAGGTGCTCTTTGGAATGTGTGCCCCTTTGCCCACCTAGGCTGCAGAAAATCATGTGCTATTTTTATAGAGCAGGTCCTTATGGACGTGGCAATACCTAATATGTATACTTTTTTATTTATTTAAGTTTTACACAATGTCATTTTTGAAACAAAAAAATATCATGTTTTAGTGTCTCCATAGTCTGAGAGCCATATTTTTTTTTTTTTTTTTGTGCAATTGTCTTATGTAGATGCTCATTTAGGTAGTGCATCATTTTTGCGGAATGAGATGATGGTTTGATTCGTACTATTTTGGAGTGCATATGACTTTTTGATCGCTTGCTATTACACTTTTTGTGATGTAAAGTGACCAAAAATGGCTTTTTGGGCCTTTTTTTATTTTTTACAGTTTTTACCTGAGAGGTTATCTCATGTGGTATTTTTATAGAGCAGGTTGTTACAGATGCGGCAATGCCTAATATGTCAACTTTTTTTAAACAAAAAAAAATCATGTTTTAGTGTCTCCATAGTCTGAGAACGATAGTTTTTTTTATTTTCTGGGCGATTTTCTTATGTAGAGGCTCTTTTTTTGCGGGATGAGGTGACAGTTAGATTGGTACTATTTTGGGGGGCATACACCTTTTTGATCGCTTGGTGTTGCACTTTTAGTGATTGTAAACATTTTTTAGCACAGTTTTTATATATTTTTTTTTTTTATAGAGCCAATTGATACGGACGCGGGGATACCTAATATGTCGACTTTTCTTTTTTTTCCCCTGTTTATTTTTATTTTTTTATTACTTTATTTTGGGAAAATGACATTTCTTTAGTTTTTTTTTACATGAAACTTAAATTTTTTTGTAAATATTTATTTTTTTTACTTCTTTTTTTACTTAATTATTTGTCCCACTCTGGTACTTCAACTTTTGGGGGTCTGATCCCCTTTGCAATGCATCACAATACACTTACAGCCTGCTTCCTGTGAGATCTAGGGGGCTGGATCTCACAGGCTGTCACGAAAGGAAGCCACGATGCCTAAGGAAGGCATGGGGCTGCCTTCCCTGCCATCTGGTCCCCGTCACAGCAGCATGGGAACCCAATGGCCACCCCGCACTCGGCAGGATCCCGCACGTGCCACGGTCAACGCTTACCGCCGTAGTGCAAGGGTTAATGCGCCGGCATCGTTGTTTTCACGGAATGCCGGCGCATACAGCAGGGGTCCGACTATCAGTGACTGCTGGACCCCTGCCGCTGATCGGGTGGGCGCAGCTCTTCCACCCGCCCCATCAGCCCGCTGTACATGTACGGCGCTGGTCCTTAAGTCACATCCACCAGCGCTGTACATGTACAGAAGTAGACAGAAGTTGGCTGATGATTGAACACCAGTTGAACAAACAAACATCTGGTGAACGATCTGTTTGAAAACGCGGCCATACACATTTTAGTCCATTTTAGCCATTACTGTTATCCAAATTGGCCATACATGTTCAATGAAGCTAAGCCATGGACAAAAAATATTTCTGTGAATGTTCTTTCGTTCATGAATGATCTTTCTTTTAAATGAAAGGTGTTTCATCCAACTATTAAAAATATTAAAATCTGAAACAAGCCCAACTTCTTTTCAAACGATAATGGTCTATTATCGGTTGGCTAAAATGATCGTTTGTTAAATTTTAACCAATGAACATTAATTTTGCTGAAATCATTCTTTTTCTACTTTAGACTAGATTTGTAAAAACGCCTCAATTTCCTTTTTGGTGAGACATTGTAAGAAAACATAGTATCCCTAAGGCCCCATTCACACGGACGTATTTTTGTTTCGCATCCATTCCCTATTTTTTGTGGATTGCATGTGGACCCATTCATTTAAATGGGGCCACAAAACCAGCACATCCATACGTCTGTTTCATGGCCCCACAAAAAATTGAATGTCTTATTCTTGTCCGTTTGTGAACAAGAATAGGTATTGTTACAATGGGTCTGCAAAAAATAAATAAACAGATGCAACATGGACGTCACACGGACAACATCTGTATTTTTTGTGGTGTCATGTGAACGCACCCTAATGCTTAGGATGCAGATGCTTCTAGAAGTATTTTAGTTTCTGACCCCGTTGTCACATGTATTGCCTCTTTTTCTAGGAGGGGAGAAGGAAAGGAAAATGTGCTGTGCAGAATGTTGGCGTATATCATAAATGCATTGTAATTTGAATCTGAAAAGAGGTTTTCAAAGCTGGGCACCACTGTGCCTATTGTACGTATACAGTTGTTATATAAAATATTTTCTAGTTATAATTGTGTAATATAATTATCGGATTTGTCATTTGTGCACTTTTTTGTGTATTCATTGTCTCTCCTTTAGCTCGAAGGCCTCTTTCACATGGGTGTTGCGGAAAAATGTGCTGGTGCGTTGCAGGAACACGCACGATTTTTCCGCGCGAGTGCAAAACATTGTAATTCGTTTTGCACTTGCGTGAGAAAAATCGGCATGTTTGGTACCCAAACATGGGATCGTTGTTGTCACGGATGGTGTAACAGAAAACAAGAAGTTACAAATAAGGATCCGACTGGCTTGATCCGAAACTAAGGAACAAAAGGGTGACCCCTATTTAAGCCCTGAAACTCTCCCTGTCTTCTCAGCCCATGCAAAGATCTCTGATAGAAAATTGCATGCCCTCGTGCCTCGACTGTATGATACCTGAACACCCTATAATATTGAGGGGACACGACCACCGGCTCCCTACACTTAATACGGAGGGAGTCAGGGACACCTAGGATCAAGCAAACAGGAAAACACAAATGAATGAACAGACTTATCTGTAGAAGCATCAGTTGTAGCATCCAGCATGTACACACTCCAGGAAGTTGTATAAACCACAAAGTGATGCAGTATGGGAGGGGATTTAAAGGGATGCAATCAGTGCAACTAGATGACAGCTGAGAGAGGGAAACGAGATGACAAAACGAAAGCAAAACAAAAGAACCTCAAGCAGGAGGTTCTGAAGAACGTCTGTCAGAGCTTCTCAGATGTCTGGCGTTGACAGTACCCCTCCTTCTACGAGTGGACTCCGGACACTCAGAGCCCACCTTCTCAGGATGGGACCTATGGAAAGCCCTGATGAGACGCGTGGCCTTAATGTCCGTCACTGGGACCCACATCCTCTCCTCAGGACCATAACCCTCCCAATGAACGAGGTACTGGAGAGAACCGCGGACAACCCGAGAATCCACAATCCTAGAGACCTGAAATTCAAGATTACCATCAACCAGAATCTGAGGAGGAGGCAAAGAGGAGGGTACAATGGGTTGGACATAAGGTTTTAATAGGGACTTATGAAAAACATTGTGGATCTTCCAAGTCTGAGGAAGATCAAGACGGTAGGCAACAGGATTGATGGCGGACAAGATTTTGTAAGGCCAAATAAACTTAGGACCCAACTTCCAGGAGGGAACCTTCAATTTGATATTCTTAGTAGACAACCACACCAGATCACCAACATTCAGGTCCGGACCAGGCACACGTCTCTTATCCGCCACACGCTTATATCTCTCACTCATGCTCTTTAGATTATCCTGAATCTTTTGCCAAATAGATGACAAAGACGAGGAGAATCTCTCCTCATCAGGTAAACCAGAAGGCCCCTCTCCAGAGAATGTCCCAAACTGCGGATGAAACCCATATGCACCAAAAAATGGTGACTTATCAGAGGACTCCTGACGATGGTTCAGCAAACTCAGCAAGGGACAAAAAAGCACATCAATCCTCCTGATTCTCCACCACAAAACAGCGTAGATATGTCTCCAGATTCTGATTGACGCGCTCTGTTTGGCCATTCGACTGCGGGTGGAAAGCAGAAGAGAATGACAACCTAACCCCCAAGCGAGAACAGAAAGCCTTCCAGAATCAACTGCGTGCCCCTATCAGAGACTATGTCTGAAGGAATACCATGCAATTTGACAATGTGATCAATAAATGCCTGCGCCAGCGTCTTAGCATTGGGCAACCCAGGAAAAGGTATAAATGCGCCATTTTGCTAAAACGGTCCACCACCACAAGAATAACAGTCTTCCCCGAAGAACGAGGCAGGTCCGTAATGAAGTCCATGGACAGATGTGTCCAGGGACGGGAAGGAATGGGTAACGGAAGAAGAGGACCTGATGGCCGTGAATGAGGGACTTTGGCACGAGCGCAGGTCTCGCAGGCTGCCACAAAACCCTCAACTGACTTACGAAGCGTCGGCCACCAGAATATCCGAGCGATGAGATCCACTGTGGCTCTACCCCCCAGGTGCCCAGCAAGGACAGTATCGCGGTGCTCCTTAAAAACCTTGTGTCTTAAAGCGAGAGGCAAAAACAACCTCCCAGGAGGACAAAGATCAGGAGCCTCTGCCTGGGCTGCCTGAACCTCTGCCTCCAAATTAGGATAAAGAGCAGAGACCACCACACCTTCAGCCAAAATGGGACCCGGGTCTTCAAAATTCCCGCCTCCCGGAAAACAACGTGACAGGGCATCCGCCTTCACATTCTTAACCCCAGGGCGGAACGTGACAACAAAATTAAACCTTGAAAAGAACAAAGACCATCTGGCCTGTCTCGGGTTCAGACGCTTGGCTGACTCCAAGTAGGCCAGATTCTTATGGTTGGTAAACACGGTAATAGGGTGTCTGGCTCCCTCTAGCCAATTGCGCCATTCCTCAAAAGCTAACTTGATGGCCAACATCTCCCACATCGTAATTTCTCTCTGCGGAAGAGAGTTTCTTCGAGAAAAAGGCACACGACCGCACCCACACCCACCTCAGAAGCGTCCACCTCAACTATGAAGGGCAGAGCGATATCAGGTTGTACCAAGATGGGAGCGGAAGCAAAACTCTCCTTGATACTAGAAAAGGCCTTACGCGCCTCTACCGACCAGGAGGAAAAATCTACCCCCTTTCTAGTCATATCAGTGAGTGGTTTAACAACAGAGGAATAATTCAAAATAAACTTCCTGTAATAATTGGCAAAACCCAAAAAACGCATCAGCGCCTTCTGATTCTCAGGAAGCTCCCACTCAAGCACAGCGCGGACCTTCTCGGGGTCCATGCGAAAACCAGACGCTGAGAGAAGAAACCCCAGAAATTGAATTTCTGGAAACGCAAACACACATTTTTCCAGTTTAGCATACAATTTATTCTCCCACAGGATGAGCAAGACCTGATGTAGGTGGTCCTTATGAGTTTTGAAATCAGGAGAAAAAATCAGAATGTCATCTAGATACACTAGTACAAATTTCCCCATTAAATGATAAAAAATGCTGTTCACAAAATGCTGAAAGACGGCTGGAGCATTCATCAAACCAAAAGGCATAACCAAATTCTCAAAATGGCCCTTAGGGGTATTGAAGGCCGTCTTCCAGTCGTCTCCTTCTCTGACCCTATTACCAGGTTGTATGCCCCTCTTAGATCCAACTTGGAAAAAACTTTAGCCCCAACAACCTGGTTTAACAGGTCCGGGATCAGAGGAAGCGGATAAGGGTCACAAATTGTGATACTGTTCAGCTCCCTGAAATCCGGACATGGACTTAAAGAACCATCTTTTTTCTTAACAAAGAAAAAAACTGCGGCAACAGGTGACTTTGAGGGTCGTATGTGTCCCTTTCTCAGGCTCTCAGAGATATAAGCACGCATAGCGACCCTTTTAGGTTGGGAGAGATTGTATAAACGAGATTTAGACAGCTTGGCGCCTGGGATGAGATTAATAGGGCAATCGTACTCCCTGTGAGGGGGGCAACTCCTGAACACCACTCTCAGAAAACACATCTGAAAATTCAGAGAGAAAAGATGGTACAGTCTTAGTAGAAACCTCTGAAACAGATGTTGTGAGGCAATTCTCTCTGCAAAAGTCACTCCAACCATTTATTTGCCTCGCTTGCCAATCAATGGTGGGGTTATGTTTAGTGAGCCAGGGTAGCCCCAACACTAGAGGAGTAGGCAACCCGCTTAGGACGAAACATGACACATCCTCAACATGAGTATCACTCACAATCAAACGGATATTGTGAACTATGCCCTTTAATGATTTCTGAGAAAGTGGAGCAGAATCAATAGCAAAAACAGGTATATCCTTTCCCAAAGTGCCTACCTGGAAACCATGTGTTATAGCAAATTGATTATCAATGAGATTGACAGCTGCTCCACTATCTCCAAAAATCTCACAAAAAATGTTCTTGCTCTCTAGCGCCACCCTGGCAGGTAGGACAAAACGGGAACTACAAGCAAACGGAAAACCTTCAATTTCCGCATCAACCTTGCCAATAGTAACAGATGGAACATTTTTAGAGGATTTTTTTCTTTTTGTTTCTTTATTACTCTCAAAAAACTGCCTGAATCTCCTAGAGGGACAAACATTTGCCAAATGATTTATACCTCCACAACAGAAACAAACCCTCCTCTGAGAGCTGAATCTTCTATTGTCAGAGGCAAGCAAACCCAGCTGCATGGGCTCCTGCTCATAGGGGATTGAGAGAGACTGAGACCCCTGCGAACTGAATGAGACCGCCGCACTGTCCTTGTACTGAGTATGACAGGAAGGAGTGATTTCTCCTCTCTCTCTAAGACGCCTGTCAATACGAACGGCCCGAGACATGGCAGAGTCCAAGGAGGTAGGTCTCTCATGAAAGGCAAATGCATCTTTCAATCTCTCTGAAAGACCATGGCAAAATTGACTTCGGAGTGCAGCATCATTCCAACCAGTATCAGCTGCCCATCTCCGAAATTCTGAACAGTATATCTCTGCGGACTGTTTACCCTGGCATAAAAGACGTAGTCTAGACTCAGCCAGAGCAATACGATCCGGATCATCATATATCTGACCCAGGGCTAAAAAAAATTCATCCACAGAACGGAGGGGCCGTGCCCCCACCGGCAGCGAAAAGGCCCAAGACTGAGCGTTATCCCTGAGCAGCGAGATAATGATCCCCACCCTCTGCTCCTCATCACCAGAGGAATGGGGAAGTAGGCGAAAATGGAGTTTGCAAGCCTCTCTAAAACGAACAAAATTCTCACTACCCCCAGAGAACGTATCCGGAAGCGAGATTTTAGGCTCAGAACAAATTCCATGAACGCAAGCAGAAACGGTCACCTCAAACTGAGAGACAGTTTTCCTGAGATCTGCTACCTCCAGTGAAAGACCCTGCATGCGGTCAATCAAGGTTGAAACCGGATTCATGCTTAAGACGGTTTTGGCGGTTTATAATGTCACGGATGGTGTAACAGAAAACAAAAAGTTACAATAAGGATCCGACTGGCTTGATCCGAAACTAAGGAACAAAAGGGTGACCCTATTTAAGCCCTGAAACTCTCCCTGTCTTCTCAGCCCATGCAAAGATCTCTATGATAGAAAATTGCAATTAATAGTGAGGGGACACGACCACCGGCTCCCTACACTTAATACAGAGGGAGTCAGGGTCACCTAGGATCAAGCAAACAGGAAAACACAAATGAATGAACAGACCTATCTGTAGAAGCATCAGTTGTAGCATCCAGCATGTACACACTCCAGGAAGTTGTATAAACCACAAAGTGATGCAGTATGGGAGGGGATTTAAAGGGATGCAATCAGTGCAACTAGATGACAGCTGAGAGAGGGAAACGAGATGACAAAACAAAAGCAAAACAAAAGAACCTCAAGCAGGAGGTTCTGAAGAACGTCTGTCAGAGCTTCTCAGATGTCTGGCGGTGACAGTTGTTCTGTAGATTGTATTATTTTCCCTTATAACATGGTTATAAGGGAAAATAATAGCATTCTGAATACAGAATGCATAGTAAAATAGCGCTGGAGGGGTTTAAAAATTATACAAAATAATTTAACTCACCTTAGTCCACTTGATCACGAAGCCGGCATCTCCTTCTGTCTTCATCTTAGCTGTGTGGAGAAACAGGACCTGTGGTGACGTCACTCCGGTCATCACATGATCCATCAAATGATCTTTTACCATGGTGATGGATCATGTGATGACCGGTATGACGTCACCACAGGTCCTTTTCCTGCACACCGCACAGAAGACAGACAGAAGAGATGCCGGGCTGCGCGATTAAGTGGATTAAGGTGAGTTACATTTTTATTTTTATTTTTTTTAACCCCTCCAGTGCTATTGTACTATGCATTCTGTATTCAGAATGCTATTATTTTCCCTTATAACCATGTTATAAGGGAAAATAATAATGATCGGGTCTCCATCCTGATCGTCTCCTAGCAACTGTGCGTGAAAATCGCACCGCATCCGCACTTGCTTGCGGATGCTTGCGATTTTCACGCAACCCCATTCATTTCTATGGGGCCTGCGTTCCGTGAAAAACGCACAAAATAGAGCATGCTGCGATTTTCACGCAACGCATAAGTGATGCGTGAAAATCACCACTCATGTGAACAGCCCCATAGAAATGAATGGGTCGGGATTCAGAGCGGATGCAATGCGTTCAACTCACGCATTGTATCCGCACTGAATACTTGCCCATGTGAAAGGGGCCTTATAGTAGACATTTTAAAACAGTTGTTTATACTGTACTCTTTTTCACCAATGAATTTCCGTTAGATACCTTTAGTAGAAATTGCAGATCACCCCTGTGACTCCAGCAACTGCTAATGGGATGAGTGTTGTGCGAGTTCTGTGTCTGAACAGAAATGTATGGGCTGTAAAGATAGGAAAAGACTACTTTGAATCTTTAATGTTATTTCCATCACTTGATTTCTGTGATTTTGCAGACATTGAAAAACGACACATATACCTATGCTATGCCCACTCATACACATTGTTCTCAGTAACATTTATCAATCATAATAATCATATATTTTATGCTAAATGTAAAGTGAAGAGAAACTAATTAATAAATAGATTTAAAAAAAATTATATTGTATAAGTAGAATTTTCATAAAGGGGTATTCTTATACATTTATACGTATATACCGTATAGATATATCCATGAGATGAGGCCAAAATGTCTGATAGATGTGGGTTCCACCCCTACAGATTTTTGCGCCCTGGAAATAAATAATGAAGTTCCCATTGAATGTCTGCAAGCAAAGTCTTGAAAGTCGCATGATATTAGTACTGAGACAATTTAAAATGTCTACAACATCTGAAATAAAAAGGAAATCATTTCCTATTCTTCACAGGATCGCAGACAGTTTGAAAGTTCCTGCTGATCATACTTTTGGGATTCTGCTTCGACCTGAAAAATATGGTAAGAATTCTTTTTTGTAGTGAAAATCTAATTTTACATTTCTCATTTCTTTTAGACATGCTTCGCTAATTTTATTTCCGTGGAGTGAGAAAACTACGAAGCCTGAGTACTTTGTATGTGATATAAATTAGGTTGTAGATAATTATCCAATTTCTCAGACAGCATCCTTTCCAAGTGTAAACCCTTAAAGGGAATGTGTCATCAGAAAATGACCTGCTGTTTAAATCACTTTTTTATGTTTAACATATTTTTAAATAATTTTTGATGCTGTTATATTACATTTTTCATGTCATTTTTACATTTAAACTAAAACAAAAAATGCTGCAGTTTTTGCACTGGCCCCTATGTTTAATAATGGGGACCACTTTTTAATTTGTACAAATCACTTTACTGCAGTTTTTTATTATTCTAATCCTGCCTGTATTGAAAAGGAGATATCACCTCTGTGTATAGATAAGACAGGATCTACCATTTACAATAGGTGATTGTCAGAGCTTATCTGTTCTTTCCTTGTACAATGACAGGTCACAGAAAATGCCTAGAAAACTCTCCCATAGAAGTCAATGAGGTCTCCTCCTGACCATCGTGTCTATGGCCCATAGGGCTGCCGTAAAGCAATTTTTAATGCTTTGTAAATGCTCTTAAGAAGAGCTCAGGCAAGATGGCCGCCCCCATAATAATGTTTAGGAAACAGAATAAAAAAATCTACAATCAAAGAGTAAATGTGTTACTATCTGGTTTTAACTGGCAGGTACAATTTTTGGTGATCATTTTCCTTTAAAGAGTAACTAAACTTTTGTATATATTTTTGTTACCCTGTCCCTAATGCCCTAATAACACTTTTTGTAATATAGTCTATTAATGTTTTTAGTATTTTTATTTCACTTTTCCCTACCTAAAGCACATGTTTCGCTGTGTGGTTAAAATCTACTGTGTGGTTAAAATGACATTTTTATCAATGGGGCTGCAGCACAGCGAGTACGGGCAGGAGAGCATATTGCTGCTCCTGCCTGTGCCCCTCGGAGGTTTACTAAATGCTGGCATAGCACATGAGTACTCTGACCTCAGGTCAGACAAAAAAAAAAAAATCAACTATCACCTCTCCTGTTCCATATGCCGCTGCTGCTGCTCCTGAGATCCAGCGCACTTTCTGCCATGCTGTGCTGTGACCCAACATCGCACAGCGGGAGGTGGCTGAGCATGCCTACGTCCTTATGTGTGCAGGTCACAGCATAGCGTGCGGCACCAGCAGCCAAAGAGCAGGGAGCGGTGGGTACAACCAGCACAAAGGGCGCTATATTCACTGCTCCTTGGTCCTAATGTAGTAAGGACTACTGTAAAGGATACACATATATTAGTATTTGCCCCATAAGACGCATTGACATTTTCAAAATGTCTTATAGGGTGAAAATATGGCATATCGCCATCTGAGCCAAAAGTAGTAAAATATAAAAATAAAAGCTATACATATTTGGTTAACAGTGGAAAAAAATGCAAAATCTGATCAATAAATGTACCCAAAATAATGCTAATGAAAAATACAATTTGTCACACACACAAAAATAGCCCTTATAGCTCTAAATAAACAGGAAAATATTGTGTGGTAAGGTCATTAGGAACCAAATAAAACTAAACTTTCATTCTTCTCTTGTTTCAGGAGTTGGAGATGTTCTTCACTACAGAGCCCCCAAAGATTTTCTGCGTGGTAAAGAGAAGCAAAGGGCCATACTGGCAACTGTTCAGCAACACTTGAAGAAAGCAAATCATCAACATTTTACATCATTATTGGAAGCTTTCAGGCATTATGACAAGGTTGGCTGCTGTACTGCTTGCAAAGCATCAGTAGTTTGTGCCTTTGCATACTATATGTATAGAATTAGAAAACGGCGGTAATGGGTGCTAGCCGCTGTAAAAGGGGAAGTGGCAGCCAGAAAAGTTCAGGTAGTAGGTAAGGGCCAGGATTGCTTGTAGTCTCCCAAGCAATTTGTCCATAGAAGTCAGGGATGAAGTCCAGCACTCTTCTGAAGTAAATATAAAATTACTAGAAAAATTAATGGCTGACGCGTTTTGGACTGTATATCTTTCTTCATAACCTAGATTATGAATAAGGGTGTATACGTCCAAAACGCATAGGACATTGCTATGGACTTTTCTTCTCTTATCATGTATCTACTGTAAATTGAGTAATTTTTTTCACTACCTCTAAAGAGTGCTGGACTTCATCTTTGTTTTCTATGGACAGTAGTAATAGATGATAGAAGGGAGTGATAGTACAAAGCAGAAACTATAGGAAACAATGCATGTAACAGAGCTTAGTCCATGGAAGTATATGAGTGGAGTTCCTCTGGCTCTATATTGTGGAGCTGTAGGTACAATGTGCCTCTTTTTGTCACCATATTAAGGAGGTATTCTCTAAAATGTATGCTTCTTTGAGAACTTGCATCCATAAATATGACAACTGACTGCCATAGGGGGTTCATTTCTCCTATATCAGATGACCGTACAATACCTGGTATAAAGACTGCACCTCCCAGAATGTAAATCTTTAGTTGGCAAGGAGATTTCTACTCTGAAGCCAGCAGAATGGTAAGTGCAGCCTGAAGCCCAGACCCTGTAATAAATAGTACAGTGTATTTATAAGGTTACTCAATGTTTTTGTAGATGAATTCTACAGGTAAGGGTGGGTTCACATCACGTTTTTCCCATCCTTTTAACGTATACAAAAAAACGGATGCTTCAGACTGATGCAATACAGTGGGATCCGTTTACCATAGAGTTCCATTGTGGGGAAAAAAAAACTATACTTTTTTTTTTTTTTTTACTAGACGTCGCAGGATATAAGAACGTGGTGTGTTACGTTTTTGTATCCTTTTTTTTGTAACGTATATGTCAAACGGAGACAAAAAACGTGTGAACCCAGCCAAAGCTGTAAAATGGTGTCCAAAGATGAGTATGCACTCGGACAATGTCCAATGAGTTCTGATAATGTCAAAGTGTGTCGGGACACCCCCAATGTAGTAGAATGGTGCCTGCCAGTTGTCAGTTTCTTCATACATGTCTAGGTGTGATAACAGAGCAAAGGCACAACACAGAATTTGAAAAAATGCGCTGACATTGTTATTTCAAAAAGAATATGCCATATTTTTGGGACTATAAGACTCACTTTCTTATGTCAGCTGTGTTGCATAGCTGTGTTACTAACAAGTACTGACATTGGACCCTCCACTTCATTAAACCACCAGGGAAGCTTTAATTCTTCAAGTTTTATGTTGTCTAATCCTGGGGTGCGTCATGGTCTGGTCTGGTGCATCTTATAGTGCGGACAATATGGCATGCATTTACTAAAGCAGACATCTCAGTACAAGTGACAGGTCCTATTAAACCTATGCCGTCCCACAACCCTGCTATTCTCTGACAATTCAACTGTGAAATGGCAAAATAAACCCAGTGAGCATTTTACATCTAACTCTTAAAGGGGTTGTCTGGGATTTTTTTTTTTTATCGGACTGCCAGCCAGTGAGACCTGTGAAGGCAAACATACTTAGCTTCTCCTCGCCACTCACTTACCACTCCATGACTCTCAGGCTTTCTGCACTGCACTTCTAGTCCCATCTGTGAACATCTGCATGGCCGGGGTCACGTGTGCTACAGCAGTCAATGACTAGCTTCAGCAGTGATGTGTCCCATGACCCAGCAGTGAAGTCCCATTTGGGGACATATCTTTGCCTGCAGTGGTGCACATGACCGTATGTTCACCGACGGGGGCTGGAAGTGCATTGCAGACAGTGTGGGAACCACAACCAAGAACTGAAGAGCAGGTAAGTATATTTTTCTTCACAGGTACCACTGGTGCGATAAAAAAATAAATCCTGGACAACCCCTTTAAGACTTATCCTGTCCATGTTAATGGTTTTGATACTTATAGCCAAGCAGATTAACCAGAAATGGTATTTAGATGTTTCCTACTGTTCTTTGTTCGTTCCCTCTATTTGACCACTAAGAACTTTTTCCTATTGATTTTATTATATTTTATCCTTAGAATGGTGATGGAAAAATCGATAAGGATGATTTGAAAAAGACCTGTGACCAGTTTGGTCTTGATTTGGACCCTGTTCTCTTGGACTCCTTAATAGAATATTGTGATGTAGACAAAGATGGTTTGATAAGCTTCATAGAGTTTGCAAACTTCCTGAACTGGAAAGATAAAATGTCAATTGGAAGTGAAGGTAAGAGTACATAACCCACTATTTATCTATTCACATTCAGGTTTGATGTGCTTTCAATTTGGTTTTATGAAATAAAAAAATAAAAAAAAAAAAATAAAAAAATATATATATATATATATATATATATATATATATAAAAATTGATATTATTCTGTATTGTAAAACAAAAAGGACAATTTAAAAATGTAAAAATGTATTACAATCACATAAGAAAGGTGGGTGAGCTGGAAGGGTAATATAAAGTAATCGCTAGCGTAAAAACAGCCTTCTTACAATTGTATAGATCCCAATAAAGATGCAGTTGCCCCCCATTTAGCAATGTTCAGTATCGAACATTAGCTATTTACTAATGTCAGTTGAGTCCATATATATCACTCTTACCTCTCTCTGTGCTGTAATTTCTTAAAAAATCTTACTTTTATAATATGCTAATTACCTCACTACCAGCAAGTTGGGCGGTTACTATAAACACGCCCCCTCCTCCACTAGATAGACAGGGCCAGTGAGCGCTCTCCTCCTCCCGCTGGCCCTGTCTACCCATGAAATCCCGCGCCTGCACCATACCGGTCCTCATTCGGCGCAGGCGCACTGAGGAAGGAGCTGGCAAGCGAGCACCCTTCTCTCAGAGCGCCTGCGCCGAATGAGGACCGGTATGGCGCAGGCGCGGGATTTCATGGGCAGACAGGGCCAGCGGGAGGAGGAGAGCGCTCGCTGGCCCTGTCTATCAAGTGGAGGAGGGGGCGTTTTTATAGTCCGAGGATGATGCGGCTACCAGCAAGTAACTGCCCAACTTGCTGGTAGTGAAGTAATTAGCATATTATAAAAGTACGATTTTTTAAAGAAATTACAGCACAGAGAGAGGTAAGCGTGATATATATGGACTCAACTGACATTAGCAAATGGCCAATGTCCGATACTGAACATTGCTAAATGGGGGGTGACAGAAGCCCTTTAAAGTCAAGACGTATACATTGTAGGCTACAAAACAGAAAAACAAAATGGTCAGAACGCCATTAAAAAAACTAAGAAGTGAAACAGCGGAATTGAATATAAAAAATTTCTGGTGATTAAACTACCACAAATTTTCACAAATCTCATCCACATGAGAGCGTCAGCACTGGAATCTGTCAAGTTATGCTGCAATTTTTACCTTTTAAGACTCAATATGAAATCTGTGGAAAATCTGCATAATCTCTGCACAGAAATTGACACGTGGATTTTTGCCAGATACACTGCGGATTTTCCTGCTCCGTGTGGCTGTACTAAAGGTCTGTGATCTTATGGGGGTAAGGAGAGGGTACAATGAGTATTAAAATTAAATAGAAAATAAATACAAAGAAAAAAACTATTATTATATAAAAATAACTGTAACATAAAGTGGGACACAGCTTAGTTATATTTAAAAAATTGCGAAAAATGTGAAAACAGATGCAATGAAAAATCCAAATAGAGAAATGTAATAAAAATAAAGCTGCACGTGTCATGCTAAAAGGAGATGCAAAAGTGATTGAAATTACCAAACAAAAAATATAAAATAAAACATTATTGCTTTCAATAATATACTATTATACTACTGTATATCTGGTCATGAACAGAGGAAAATGGCCTAGGCTCGAACTGGTTAAGCCATTAATATAACTACCAATTTTTTCCCGCTAAACGGACAAGAATAGCGCAGGTTATTTTTTTTTGCGGAGCAACGGATGCGAAAAGCACACGGAGTGCTGTCCGCATCTTTTGCGGCCCTATTGAAGTGAATGGGTCCACATCTAAGCCACAAATACTGCGGCTCGGATGAGGACCAAAACAATGGTCGTGTGCATGAGGCCTAATTTGCTGATTATTTTTTTATTTAATGCCATGATGATAATGGTTTAATTGAGCAGTTAACTCTATCGTAATCTATATCAGAGTGCACCCTAACTTTTATTTTAAAATCCCCATCGATTTATCATTTGTTAGGGTCTTTTTATATGGGGCAGTTGCAGCCCCAAATAAGTTCCAATTGACTACATACAAGTCAATCTACACTCATTTAAAGGAGTTATCCCATGACTAATGTAAAAAATTTAAACCAGACAATATATAGTACATGACAACCTCTTTCTAACAAAGCTAGAACCAACCCTGTTCTTCATATGGATCCAGAGATCTTCACATTCATTGTTCTGCAAAATTTATATCAAGCTGACCGCTCAAGGGGAGTGTCTTTTCTGTTGCAGCTGAGGGGGCGTGTCCATGCTCTCCCTATCACAGCTCAGGAGGCAGCTGAAGGATGAAACTGAGCATGTGCGGCCTTCTCAGTGAGCTGGACAAAGAAATAGGAAAAAAACAAACAGCAGGTGGCGCTGTACAGATACATTTTATTGAATAATTCGCTGGCTATGCTAAATTTTGAATGACCTGCAACTACAAAAGTATTCAGATACAGGTGCTGGTTTAAAAACTGTAGAATATTTTTCGTGGGACAGCCCTTTCACATGGTCTGAAAGTGAATGGGGACGAATTATCTTTATTGCAATCGTTCATTTCCCATTCAGTTTTCATATTGTCAGCAGCGCATTTAATGTTTACACAATGTGAAAATGATTTTTGGTGCCACATGACAGATTCCCCGACAAATTAGTTTTTGCCCGTTTGTCAGTGGATTGGCAGCACATTTACCTGGGACAATTATCATAACAATGTTTTGCATGTGTAAAAGGGCCATCCATCCAGTGGATAGGTGATAAATGTGTATGGCTGCAATACTCCTCAAGTTATATGTATAACAAGCATATTGTGACCATTAACGGGGTTGTGCAGGCAGTACATATCGATGACCTATCCACAGGATACATCATCAATATCTGATCAGTCGAGTCCGACTTCCAGCTCCCCCGCCAATCAGCTGTTTGAAGAAGAGGCGGGGCTCTCACTTGCGACAACACGCATTGTAATCTTGAAGAGGAAGTGGAGCTTACACGAGTGCTGCCTTCTCTTGAAACAGCTGATCGGCAGGGGTGTCGGGAATTGTAACCCCGCTGATCAGATACTGATGACCTACCCGAGGATAGGTCATCAGTATGTTCTGGCTGCACAACCCCTTTAAAGGGAGTCTGTGAGCAGTATAAACATACCTTTTTTTTTTAGAGCTATTATTATCAGGAGTAGTGTGAGTATGAAATTTTATTCAGCCAAGTTCTGTTCCTGCAAGTGCACTGTTTTGAGCTGCTTCACAACCCCTCCCCTCTGCTTTGCATGACAGCTGTAGTGGTCTTCTGGTTTGATGTTACAGCTGTTTCTCAGAGAACTGGTGTGGAGGGGGGTTGTGAACAAGCCAATACAGGGAGCATTTTCTATTGAAGCTGAGCCGCCAGGATACTTGCAGGAGCAGAAACTTGCAGAATTAGGGCTCACTCACACGAATGTGTGCCAGCCCGGTCCAGGCTGTGGACCGCAAATTGCGGTCCACAATGCACGTGAACCGAACGCGCGCCCACCATTGCGGGTTCCGCAATCTGCATCCGATGGTCCGCACCGCAAAAAGTAGTGAATATTCCATAGTACTTCTGTGGGCTTCCGATGCCATGCCTCCATTCTGCACCGCACCATATCATCGTGATTCTGGACCTATTCAAATGAATGGGTCCACATCCGTTATAAGGTGCACACTTAAAACTTTATATTCACACTACTCCTGATAATAAAAACACCACAGTATGTATTTTTGTACTTTTCTCCCCAGCCCTGACTTCATACTGTCAAGTTTAGCATTGTCAAAACTCCCTTTAAACATTTAGTTAACTATATGAAAACTTAAAGAAGACACTTCTGTAGTTTCACCTGAAGGTCAACTGAAACCTGAAGATCTCATGTTGGAAGAAGGGGCATCAGAGAAGATACTCCGGACTCTTTCAAGGGGAAACCAAGCTCCTGAATTTTACGAGACCTCATCTTCTAGGATAAATTCAGCGGTTGGACATCTAAGTTCTTCTTGTAAGTGCTATGTAATCTATAATCCTGCACAGTGTATTATCTTAGTTTTTTTAGTGTCTGGCAAAGGGAACCTGTCTCGTTGAACATGGTGTCAGAGCTGCAGACAGCATGTTATAGAGCAGGAGGAGCTGAGCCGATTGATATATAGTTTTGTGGAGGAAGAATAAGTTAAACTTGTGTTAATTCATTTATATTCCTGTTTATTCTAGAGGTTCTCCTATCGGTGATTGTACAGCCTTCCCTCTATGACTGTGTATACGGAGATAGCTGTCAATCACTAATAGGACCATCTCCTGGACTTCAAAAGCCAAAATGAGCAGAAATGTAATTGAATAACTTGAAAGTTTTACAAAATTTTTCCCCATAAAACTATATATCAATCGTCTCAGCTCCTCCTGCTCTATAACAGGCTGTCTGCAGATCAGACACCATGTTCAACGTGACAGGTTCCCTTTAAGATGTCAGACTGAGATTGATTGACTTTTAAAATGTATTTATCTTTTTGTTACTCAGATATTCAGACTTATGGCATACCTACTATTCGGACAGATCTTGCACCTCCTAGACTTCGCAGGATCAGTGATAGAACTAATTATGGGGATGAGTCAAATGCATTTGGATTGCTGTGTCCATCCATCTTTACTCAACACATGGTCTATGAATGTGATATGTTTAAATCAAGACCAAAGGAAGAGGTAATAGTAAAGCACTTTATCTTTGCTGTGCTACAGTTTGGGTTTGCTGGTGGTCTCTGATCTCTCATTTCAGTATGTGTTATTGTACACATTTTAGGTTACTTTCACATTTGCGTTTTTGCCTGATCCGGCAGGAATCGGCAAAAACGCTTTTTCGTTATGAACGGATCCGGTTGTACGGTATTATCTCTAAAATAGCCATGACGGATCCGGCATTAAAACCATTGTAAGTCAATGGGTGCCGGATCTGTTTTCTATTCTGTCTGAGAAAATGGATCCGGCACCATTGACTTGCATTGTGTGTTATGCCGGATCCGTTTTCCTTCACATCCCATGCCGGACAGAAAACCCCTGCTTGCAGCAGTTTTCTGTCTGCTATGGGAATGCAACTAAATGCATTCCGGTGCATTCCATTCTGTTTAGTTCAGTTTTGTCCCCGTTGACAATGAATGGGGACAAAACCGAAGCGTTTTATTCCGGTATTGAGATCCTCTGCTGGATCTCAATACCGGAAAAGAAAAACGCAGATGTGAAAGTAGCCCAAGCCCCATGTACGCAACTGAAAAGCATTACCAACATATTCAGGACGAGTTATACAATCATGTACCTGACTCCCTTTTTGTAGCATCTGAGGGATTCTTAAATGCATTATAAGGCTAGGTTTACACGGGTAAAATCCATGTGAGCCAAAACAGTGGCAGATCAGCAGCACATTTTTGGAAAAACTCCACCAAAAACGTGCCCAAAAAAAAATGCTAGCTAGCTTTATCCTTTTGACTTTAGTAGAGAACACAGCTAAAACCCCCTTAAAGAAGTAACATCACTTCTCAAGCAGATTTGAAATTAGCGTCAGACAAAAATGCAGCCATGTGAGTATTTTTACATTGGGATCAATGGGAGGCTGTTCGTGGCGTTTTTTATGTGGATTCCGCAGCCTTCTAAATAAGTATGTATATGGCAGTTTACTCTGGAGCCTAGCAAGAGGTGTGATTGTTTAGCATGCTTTGAAATGCATAGAGTGAAATCCACAGCGCAACCGCACCAAGATCTGTGACAAAATTCCACTGTACTACATGAGGGGTTTTATTTCAGATTTGCTGTGAAATCTGCAAAGGCACTCAGCCTAAAGCCTCATGCACATGACCGTATTTTTGGCCTCCATCCGATCGGCATTTATTGTGATTGCCTGCTTTTTTTTAGCAACTCCAAGAAATGAAAGGGTCCCATTCATTTCTATGGGGTTGCATAAAATGCAGACAGCACACAGATATCATCCGCGTGCTTTCCACATCCATGGGGCCGTTCCACAAATGATAGAACAATAGCCATCTGTACAATAGGGGCCTTAAAATACATATGGTCGTGTGCCTGTAGCCTAATACTGGTTGTAACTCGACAAATACAGAGGAAGTCATGTAATGTATCTTGTCACGGTAGGTGAGGGAAGGGAAGCAAACCAAGTACAACAAAAGCAACAACACACCAGGCTAGGCCCCAAAGCTAGGGAACAGGGAAAGGTCACCACCTGACAATCCCTGAGTCTTTCCCTGACTGCTGACGACATGAGCAAATCCTAAAGGTGAAAGTGCTCATGCGCTGGAACCTAAGCCTAGCTGAAACTGAAACACACCCTCAGCTAGGAAGCTAGGCATAAGACAACCGGTTCCTAGCGCATAGTGCAGGAACCAGCGTCTTCCTGAGGCCTAGCCAGAGCAAACAACAAAAGGGAAGGAATAGGACATAGCTTAAGACGGACGGGGAGCAGGAGATCCACCAAACACTAGCTGAGAACTCACGCCTCTCACAGGGCAGGGCGTGACATAGCTACAAAGTTAGGCTACATGCACACGACCGCGCTGTGTTTTGCGGTCTACAAATTGTGGATCCACAAAGCACGGATGCCGGCCATGTGCGTTCTGCAGTTTATGGATCAGGCCGCGCATTATAGAAATTCCTATTCTTGTCCGCAAAACGGTTTGATCTGCTCTGGCGATCAACTGTGGGTCAAGCTCTCTACACTTCTGGCAAACAGCTGATTTCCCCATTCAAGGGAAATGGAAAATTACACAGATGTCATTCAGATGAACGACTGTCAATGTAATACATGGATGGCTTGAATCCACCAGAATAGGAGCTGCGTTATCTCTGTTCTGGCTTATATAAGGGGGTCTTGGCCTGGGGACCACCCTCTATGACATCCATATGATCTAATATGACATGTGGAAAGAGGTAGTTTTCTTAATGTAGTACAGTTCTAAGGCTGGAAACTGGTGCTCAAAAGCAGATATGGAAGGTACTCGAGAGCTGTCCTCTGGAGCTGGTGATAAATCTTTGACAGATTCTGTGAACATTCGGTGAAGGAAATCTTTTTCTCCTCTTTTGCAGATTGCACGCATTCTACATAATATTGGTGTTAATATTCCAGATAACACTTTTGAAGAGCTGTGGAAATTCGCTGAAAAGAGACATCCAAAAGGAGAAGTTTCTGTTGAGACGATGAGAAGTGTTTTAGATGATGTGCAGTCAAACACCAAATTATACTCAGTGGCTTGAATAGCAGTTTAGTTAAATGCATAATTTCCCTGGAAATACATTGAGCTAATTTAAATATTAATTGTGTATTGTTAAAGTATTTCACATGAATCGTATGTAAAAAAAAAAAAAAAAAAAAAGTTCGATGTATGGGTAAATGTATCTTATATAACTCCATTTAAATGCATATTCTTTTATTATTGATATAATGGATATTTGTTGGAACCTCAATTTTGGAAGATCTTTAAAAGGGTTTTCCGAGAATTTTGAGTACTGATATCTGATCGGTGGGGGTCCTATACCTGGGACCCTTGGCAATCAGCTGTTTGAGAAGGCACCGTTGCTCGCAGTAGTGCCGCAGCCTTCTCACTGCTTTCCCTAAGCCACGTGACATCACTTTCATTGGTCACATGGCCTAGGCGCAGCGTAGCCCTATTGAAATGAATTGGGCTGAGCTGCGATACCAAGCAAAGCCGCTATCAAATGGACGGCGCAGTGCTTAGTGAGCAGAGAGAAGGAGCGTCAGTGCCTTCTCAAACAGCTGGTCGGCGAAGGTCCTGGGTGTCGTACCCCCCCCCCCCCCCACCAATCAGATACTGATGACCCATCCAGACGATAGTAAAGTCTTGGAAAACCCTTTTAACGAGCATAGGTCATCAGTATTTGTTTGGTGGGACCTGACACTGGGCAGCGAACCGAGCACATCGCCATAGCACCATACATTATACAGCGGCTGAGCCTTATATTGCAGCCCAGGCGCATTCACTTGAATGGGACTGAGCTGCACATAGGCCACGTGACTGATGAATGTGATATCACTGACCTAGGAAGAGGCCACAGTGTTCACCAGGGCGCCACAGCCTCTACAAAACAGCTGATCGCCGGGAGTGATGGGAGTTGATCAGATATGATAGGTCATCAATATTTTACTCCCATAAAACCCCTATAAGTTACATTATAAAGCCAAATTATTGGGTGTTACTTTGTATCCAGCAAGGTTAATATCATACTGGAGGCCACTGACATGAACATTTTTTTTCTAATGATTTAAATAATGTTTCTATTAGCTATCAACTCTTTGGCATTAAAAATGTTTCAAATAAAGGAAATATGCCCAACTGGTCAGAACCCTAAGGCCACATGCACACAACCATATTTGTTTTGCGGTCCGCAAACAGTGGATCTAAAAGATACAGACACCAGCCTGTATGTGCATGCCGCAATGTCTTTGTAAAAATGCCTATTGTCCGCAGAATGGACAAGAATAGGACATGTTCTATCATTTGCGGAGCCGCTGCATGGATGCAAACCGCACACAAACCACTGCTCAGGTGACTTTTCAGAATAGGCTGTCATATGTGTGACCATCATATGACTGTTATTCTGTATTTATCAGACATTTTCTCTATCTCTAATTGTTTGTCCTGAGCTTAGCCCATGTGGGGAGGAGACTAGCTGCTATGACAGCTATACAAGGCACACCGAGAAGAAGAGATCCTGCTCCCCTATCTTTCTGTAACACACCCTTAGAAACTGCAGCATGGAGGATATTATACTACAGTAATGAGCAGTGTAGCAGTGAATCCAGCTGTAGGGTCAGGTAGCAAAACCCTTGCTAGAAGCAGCAGAATTGAGCAGGGAATGCTCCCCTTCTGTGAGAAGCAGCTGTAACATGATTCATCAGTAAGGTGATAATACGACCCCTCCCAATGGTGCAATCACCTTGTGAAGGCTGCTTCTTTGAATATGGATATTACCAGTGAATTCAGAGTATGATTGCTGACGCTCAGGGCTTTATGCCACTTCCACATAGTGAGGATTTGACCAGTATTTTTCCTTTATATTTAAGGGGAGTCTGTCAGCAGTTTTAACCTCTTTATTCCCCTTCATGCGGCAATCTCAGGTGCCCCATGGCATTCTTGTCATTTGCAGTATCCCAGGCTGTCTGCACTGAATGCTCCATGGCCCCTCTCCTTTACTATAGGGTGACTGCTCTAGTGTTCTCCTTACTGAAGACCAGTTAGTTACTTAGATCACAGGGGAGGGTTGACCAGCCTATCACAAATTTTCCAAAAGCGCTGTAAGCTACACTATTTTGATGATATAAGGGAATCTGGCCTGATGTTCTCATATGGGAAGTACAGTCCCCTTTTTTAATATAGTCTCTTCACTGACTAAATGGTGCTCCGGTGTGGAACATGGTCAACGATGAAAGGGCACGACTAGTACATTAGTCGTTTCCATTGTGTAATATTTTGCTTTCTTTAGTTTCTAATGCCATGTGCAGTGTTATTCAATAGCGACTAATGATGTGGTCATGTTTCCCTACATCAGCATACATGGGGAGCACCACTCCGTCAGTGAGGGGACTGAAGTTTTGTAGCATGTTTACTGTGAGAAAACTCCTTCAAATAATCCTAAATATTCTGCTAGTGGACAATTTAAGGTGTTGCCCAATAACCTCAAGTAGGACTACCTTCTAAATAGTATTATGAGGCAGTGCATCCCAGGCAACCTGTCCCAGAGTCGAGTAGCATTCTATTTAAAGGGGTTCCTTGGCATTTTGATATTGATGGCATATCCTCAGCAATATCATCAGCAGGCGTGTGACTCCCCGCATCCCCTCCGATCAGCTCTTCGAAGAGGCTTTGTGCTCTGTGAGTGTTTAGGCCTCTTCTTAGGCCAGTGACCTCACCGTATATCGGTCTCGTGGCCTAGGAGCAGCTCAGTCAAATTTAAATGAATGGGCCTGTATGGCCCTGTGCTTGGTAACCTGTGAGAAGGCCGCAGTGCTCCAGTGAGGTCAGCTGCCTCTTTAGCTGATTGTCGGGGGTCTGAATTCCACGGACCTGGTATTGAAGGCCTATTTTAAGGATAAGCCATTAATATCAAATTCCTGGAGAACCCCTTTAAGGCTGAAATAGCCCTAACCTGAAAAGAGAAGGGGTAGGAGGCCTGTCAGTACTCAGACCAGACCATTTTGTGACCATTTTATATGAAGTTAGATTTTTCTGTTTTGGCTGTGTTTGTTTGGCAATTCTTTGTGAGTAACACACTAGTCCCTCACTGACAGCTGCTACATTTATGCTTCTGATAATCTTTATGAAGAGCAAACCTAGGGTAATCCATGCAAGATAAATTGGTATTGGTATTTTCAAAATGTTTATACATCAAGGGGAAAACAAATCTGAGCAAACCTTTTCTATTTTGCCATTTTGATTTTGTACGCCGCTGTTGCGTGAAGCTCATTCATCTATGTGGACATTGGCACATTCATTTACTTTCCTTCAGCCAAAATTTCTTTCCCAATTCCACTGCTGGGAAAAATAACATTGTTCAGACAGTTTGTCTGAAAAATCAAAATGAGGACTAAATAAAAAGAGCTTCATTCCTTTCGCCAGTTTGTTATTGCTGAGTGAATAGAGGTTCCCTGTTGAAGTCAGATTTGAAGTGAACTTGAATCAATGCTTCTCCAGCCTTTTCATCTTTATAAAACCCATTATGGGTAAGTCTCAGAACAGGCTATTGAATTCTGTCTTGCTTTGACTCACAATATGCACTAAACAGTTCTGTAAAATGTAATCACTCAGACACATAGATATGAGAGCATTGTCAAAATGGAACAGACTTTATGAAATGAAAGTGCTGTAAGAATTCTGGAATACATAATGAATGCATATAAATTGGAGCACTAAACTAATTTCTCATAAGCCTTTTGCCTTCTGTTTCCAGATCCAAGTAAACTGTTCCACAATGAAACACTCAGAAAAGTCGATTTTGTACTGTATTTAAAATTTTGTGGAATAATGCAAGTTAATTAAGGATGAAGTCATTCGATGTTAATGAACCTTGGAAGTTTAGGCTACCAGACGTGGTATTATATTTTATCCCGTTTTCAACATTTGACGTACATGTACGTCAAAATTAGTGTTGATCACAAATATTCTCATTTGCAAATTTATATTGCGAATATCGGCACTTCGAGAATTCGTGAATATTTTGAATTTTATAATTTTTTTAATCATTACACATGATCCCTCCCTGCTTCTAGCTTGAGAAGTCTGCAATATCTTTGACTTTAGGAGTAGTGTTGATTGCAAATTTTCAGAATGCTAATTTTTATAGCAAATTTTTCAATTGCAGATTTTCGCAATCAAGAAAATAAGGACTGGAGATAATGAATTCGCAAATTCGCGAATATATGGAGAATATTTGCCCAAATATTTGCGAAATATCACAAATTCGAATATTGCCCCTGCCGCTCATCACTAGTAAAAATAGCAGAAGGGGTATATGGAGCGCCAGGAGCTCAGGAGCTTGCGGTTTTATACAGTTGACAACCTACTGTAACAATGACTGATTTCACTAAATGGAGTGAAAAAAATTAATCACCGGAATAATATACTAATACTCAAAGGTGAATTTCATGTATGAGATATTTGTCAAATTAAAACATAGCCCTTAATTAATCCACTAAAATATACCCCTACCGGAATCCTGTACAAGAAAAACCAGAATGGCCATCTGAACTTCATTAAGAAGGACTATGCCAACGTCTTTGTAATCATTCCAGGACGTGGTAGGACAACAGTGTTATTTGTACCATTTTGGTTGGTGCTGCCGTGCACTATGGTACCGCCGTGTACCAAAACAGGTATGTTTCAGGAATTATCTTGTCTATTTTTGTGTCTGTGTACACTATATATTTTAGTGGATTGATTTAAAGGTTACGTTTTAATTTGACAACTATACCATACATGGAATTCACCTTTGAATATTAGTACAGTTGACAACCTCCCTCATTGACCAGTTAGACTCATCTTGTCCTTTGATTGCTCCCCCCCTCTGAGGTGAAATCGCAGGGTGCCGATCAGTTGTCTTGGCAATCCAGGCCTGTTATGTAAGTATTTTGTGGCAGGGCTTAATAGGAAGACATCACAAGTACCACAGACTGCAAAAGTAAAGTGCCCTATAGGAACTAAAACAAGGAAAAAACTTTTTTTTAAACATTTAAAAAAGTATAAAAAAATTGAAATAACTTTCTTTCCAAATTTACATATAAAAAGAAACAAAAAATAAATATATTTGGTAGCATCATGTCTGTAAATTATTTATTTATATATTTATCTTACGTTTTTTGGCATGCTGCAGTTTTCTCTCCGGCTAAAAATCCAGAACACTTGCCGGAATGCCATTGAAATGTATTAATGCTGGATCTGGTACTAAGTGTCCGGTTTCTTGATCTGCTCATGCGCAGACCTTTAAAAATAGGAAGAAAAAATATATTGGATCCGTTTTTTCCGAAAAGACAGATCTGGTATTGCAATGCATTTGTCAGATGGATCCACATCCGGATCCATCTCACAAATGCATCTGGATTGCCGGATCTGCCTGCCGGAATCCTCTGCCTGTGACTACCCTAAGACTACAACCCCAATTCCAAAAAAGTTGTGGTGCTGTGTAAAATGAAAATACATGTAAATAAAAACAATGCAATAATTAGCAAATCACATAAACCTATATTTTACTCACAGTAAACATAGAAAACATATCAGATACTGAAAGTGACCCCTGACGAAGCCAGTTTGCTGGCGATTCGCATAGGGTACTTTCTCCCTCCCTGGGGTCAGATTGAGCTGCTGGACACATGGTATTATAGGTTGCTTTCAATATGTTTTATTGGGCCATGCTTGTCTTACACATTAACCTGTTCTGACCTGTCCTTCACATTTGTTGTGATTCTGGGGTACAGGGAGTGGGTGATGGCTTACCATGGCAACCCCCATGTGTGTTTTATTTTAAATGTTTTTATGGTGTTAGTTATATATGGTATGCATTTGGGACTTTAATAAAGCTTGATAATATCTTTTATTTTTGCCTTTGGTGTGCTCAAATGTATTGACTACCACTTTTCTTTAGTGTTGCATGGTAATCTCCAGGTATGGCAGTTGCTTGTATATATTTTGAGTAGTGCCCACTTGTTGCTGGTATACAAGATGCTGAAGGTGAAACATTTAACAATTTCATGAAAAAATTTACTCGTTTAGAACTTGATGGCAGCATCGCATTTCAAAAAAGTTGGGACAGAGCCATGTCTCCCACTGTGTAGCATCCCCTCGTATTTTAACAGCAGTTTGTAAACAAGTGGGAAGAGAGGAGACCAATTTTGCTGGAGTTTTTGGAGAAGAATGTTGTTTCATTCTTGTCTGATGTAGGATTCCAGCTGATCAACAGTCCTGGGTCTTTGCCGGATTTTCAGTTTCATGATGTGCCAAATGTTTAATGTTGGTGAAAGGTCTGGACTGCAAGCAGGCCATTTCGGGACCCGGATTCTTCTTTTGTTATGATGGATTTAGTATGTGATTTAGCATTGTCTTGCTGATCTATGCAAGGCCTTCCCTGAAATACACATTGTAGGGGAGCATATGTTGTTCTAAAACCTCTGTATATTGTTCAGCATTGATAGTGCCTTTCCAGATGTGTAAGCTGCCCACACTATAGGTACAAATTCAGCCCCATACCGTCAGATACAGGACTTTGTACTGGGTGCTGATGACAAGCTGGATGACCCTCTCCTCTTTAGGGTGCATTCGCACTACTGTAAGTGTTTCGTGGTCCCCAAATTGCGGATCTGCAAAACACGGATACCTCACTCCGCATTTTGTGGTTAAGAATAGGATATGCTCTATATTTTTTTAGGGGCCGCGGAACAATGGAAGTGGACAGCACACAGTGTGGACTCATTTATACGGTCATGTGAATGCACCCTAAGTCCACAGGACACAATATCTGTGGTTTCCAAAAATAATTTTGATTCTTCTGACCATAAAAAAGTTTTCTATTTTGCCTCAGTCCATTTTAAATGATCTTTGGCCCAAAGAAGATGATTGTGTTTCTGGATTGTGTTGACATATGGCTTCTACTTTGCATGAGACAGCTTTAACTTACGTTCGTGGATTGCATGGCAAACTATGTTAACATACAATGATTTCTGGAAGTGTTCCTGAGCCCATGCAGTGATCTCATGTACAGAATCATGCTTATTTTTAATGCATTGGCAACTATGGTTCTGTAGATCACCAGCATCCACTATTGACAGTTCACCTTGTCCCCTGCTCACATGGATTTCTAAAGATACTCTAAATCTTTTGATGATATGTGCTGTATATTGTGGGATATTCAAAATCTTCTCAGTTTTACGTTTAAGTACATTTTCCCCAAATTGTCCCACAATTTTTAGATGCAGTTTTTCGCAGATTAGTGAACTTCTGCCCATATTTGCTTCTAAGAGACTGTTTAACATCCTCCTATTACACCCAGTTTTGTGACTTACCTGTAGTTGCAAATTGCTTCTCAAGTTGTTTTGTATTGGTACCACTTAGTTTTCCAGCCTTTTGTTTCTCCTGTCCAAAATTTTTTGAGATGTGTTGCTGCCATCAAGTTCTAAATGAGTTCATTTTATTCATGAAATGGTAAAATGTCTCACGTTCAATGTCTGATATGTTGTGAATCAGAATAAGACCACAGCACTCATCCACTAACGGCTTTTATGGGTGCACGTCCCAGGTTGATTCCTTCCACCACAGAAATCTGTATATATCCTGTCTATTAAGTTTGAGACAGCACGCCAAAGGAATGATTTCAAAAACTCTGCTTTTCTTCATTCAAATTTCAACACCAGTGGAACATTTATTGCAATGTTTCGGGCCCAATTTTGGTGCCCTTCTTCAGGGCAAAAAGATAAAGATGCACAATCACAATACATAAAACTTGATCATCACTTGATGAAAAAAAATAAAAAAATGCACTTAATTACAAAGAACAGAAAAAATTCTTGCATGATTAGAACAAATCGCTTTATAAACCCACGGCGTGCACCATGTGCACCATATATTTTTTTTTTTATAAGCTTTGTTGCAGATTCATGATCGCTATGTAGGCTTGCTATATATGCTGGTCTTCAGTGACCTTTGACTAACATTTTCCTATGAAGTACGTGTGATGTTTATTCCACTGCATCCTAATGGCTCTCTTTCTGTCAATTGCTGATGGGTATATTAACCCAGGATTTCGGCTCGAGATATTTGTGAGATCACTTAGGAAATAAAATTCAATATAATAGGCAGTTGTATATTTGCCTTGTAGCTATATATGTGTACTTTGGTCCTGTGGCAATTTGTTTTCCTCCTGACACTTGATCCCTAATTTGTATCATGTTTAGCCCTGTGATATTTTGATAGTACTTGACCTTTTATATATCTCAATATCACTAGGCCATGTAATCATGACATTGTTTTATTGTTCTTCCCCCTTTGTTTGAGAATTATGTCAATGTCATTGAATCATGTTATATGATGACACAATCATGTATATCACCATAATGAAATTATGCATAGTATTTTAAGCTGATCATGGTAAAATTTTCTGATTATGATTTACTGCCATAGTTATCAATCATGTAAATGAATATTTGTTCTAATCATGCAAGAATTTTTTTCTTTTCAATTTTTTTCATCAAGTGATTTTTATATTTTCTGATTGTGCATCTATATCTTTTTGTAGCCTGAAGAAGGGCACCAAAATTAAACCCGAAACGTTGCAATAAATGTTCCACTGGTGTTGAAATTTGAATGAATAAAAGCAGAGTTTTTGAAATCATTCCTTTGGCGTGCTGTCTTAAACTTAATAGACACAATGTCTGATATGTGTCTTGTGTTATATTGGGAATAAAATATAGGTCGATGAGATTTGCAAATCATTTCATTCCATTTTTATTTGTATTTATACATCTGTCGTGGGTAAACTGTTTAAAGGTTTTCTAAGAGATGCTGTCTTGGAGTACCTCAATGAAAATAAGCAAATAACACCATATCAGCATGGCTTCATGAGAGATCGGTCATGTCAAACTAATGTAATCAGTTTCTTTGAGGAGGTAAGTTCTAGACTTGACAGTGGCGAATCAATGGATGTCGTGTATCTGGACTTCTCCAAAGCATTTGACACTGTACCGCATAAAAGGTTAGTATATAAAATGAGAATGCTCGGACTGGGAGAAAATGTCTGTATGTGGGTAAATAACTGGCTCAATGTCAGAAAAGAGAGGGTGGTTATTAATGGTACACACTCAGATTGGGTCACTGTCACCAGTGGGGTTCCTCAGGGGTCAGTATTGGGCCCTATTCTCTTCAATATATTTATTAATGATCTTGTAGAAGGCTTGCACAATAAAATATACATTTTTGCAGATGACACTAAACTGTGTAAAGTAATTAACACTGAAGAAGTGTCACCACCAGACATCTGAGAAGCTCTGACAGATGCCTTTCAGAACCTCCTCCTTGAGCTTCCTTTGTTTTGGTTTTCAGTTCCTCATCTCGTTAGCCTCTCTCAGCTGTCTTGTAGTTGGACTGATTGCATCCCTTTAAATTCCTCCCCATAATGCATTAGTGTGCGGTTTATACAACTTCCTGGAGTGTGTGTGCATGCTGATCCTATTTTCCAGTCTTCTACAAGCTAAGTGTTGTACATTCATTTGTGATTTTCTGTTTGCTGGATCCCAGGTGACCCTGACTCCCTCTGTGGCTAGTGTAGGGAGCCAGTGGTCGTGTCCCCTCACTATTATAGGGTGTTCAGGTGTTATACAGTCGAGGTACGAGGATATGCGATCATCTACCATTGGGATGTTCGCATAGGCTGAGCAGTCAGGGAGAGTGCCAGGTCTTATGCAGGGGTCTCCCTTTTTGTTCCTTAGTTTTGGATCCAGTGAGTCATATATTCATTTTGTATCGTCTTGTTTCCTGTACACCTTCTGTGACATTGTAAACCGCCAAAACCGTCTCAAGCATGGATCCGGTTTCACTTTTGACTGAACACTTCCAGGGTCTTTCATTGGAGGTAGCTGATCTCCGTAAGACCCTTTCTCAGTTTCAAGTGACCGGTTCAGCTTGCGTTCATGGAGTTTGTTCTGAGCCTAAGATCTCGCTCCCGGATACGTTCTCCGGGGGTAGTGAGAATTTTGTGCGTTTTAGAGAGGCTTGCAAACTCCATTTTCGCCTTCTTCCCCATTCCTCTGGTGATGAGGAACGGAGGGTGGGGATCATTATATCGCTGCTCAGGGGTAACGCTCAGTCGTGGGCCTTTTCGCTGCCGGTGGGGGCACGGCCCCTCCATTCAGTATATGAATTCTTTTTAGCCCTCATATATAATGATCCGGATCGTATTGCTTTGGCTGAGTCTAGACTACGTCTGTTATGCCAGGGTAAACAATCCGCAGAGATATACTGCTCAGAATTTCGGAGATGGGCAGCTGATACTGGTTGGAATGATGCTGCACTCCGAAGTCAATTTTGCCATGGTCTTTCAGAGGGATTGAAAGATGCATTTGCCTTTCATGAGAGGCCTATCTCCTTGGACTCTGCTATGTCTCAGGCCGTTCGTATTGACAGGCGTCTTAGAGAGAGAGGAGAGATCACTCCTTCCTGTCATACTCAATCCCAGGACTGCAGCGGTCTCATTCTGTGCGCAGGGGTCTCAGTCGCTGTCAGCCCCTTCTGAGTAGGAGCCCATGCAGCTGGGGTTGATTGCCTCTGACAATAGAAGATTCAGCCTGCATGGGAAGGTTTGTTTTTGTTGTGGGGGTATAAATCATTTGGCAAATGTTTGTCCCTCTAGAAGATTCAGGCAGTTTTTTGGGAGTAATAAAGAAACAAAAAGGAAAAAATCTTTTAAAAATGTTCCATCTGTTACTATTGGCAGGGTTGAGGCGGAAATTTAAGGTTTTCCGTTTGCTTGTAGTTCTCGTTTTGTCCTGCCTGCCAGGGTGGCGCTAGAGAGCAAGAACATTTTTTGTGAGATTTTTGTAGATAGTGGAGCAGCTGTCAATCTCATTGATAATCAATTTGCGATAACTCATGGTTTCCAGGTATGCACTTTGGGAAAGGATATTCCTGTTTTTGCTATTGATTCCGCTCCACTTTCTCAGAAATCATTAAAGAGCATAGTTCACAATATCCGTTTAATTGTGAGTGATGCTCATGTTGAGGATGTGTCATGTTTCGTCCTTAGCGGATTGCCTACTCCTCTTGTGTTGGGGCTACCCTGGCTCACTAAACATAACCCCACCATTGATTGACAAGCGAGGCAAATAAATGTTTAGAGTGACTATTGCAAAGGGAATTGCCTCATCTGTTTCTGAGGTTTCTACTAAGACTGTACCATCTTTTCTCTGAATTTTCGGATGTCTTCTCTGAGAGTTGAGTTCAGGATTTGCCCCCGCACAGGGAGTACGATTGCCCTATTAATCTTATCCCAGGCGCCAAGCTGCCTAAATCTCGTTTATACAATCTTTCCCAACCTGAAAGGGTCGCTATGCGTGCTTATATCTCTGAGAGTCTGAGAAAAGGACACATACGACCCTCGAAGTCACCTGTTGCCGCTGGTTTTTTCTTTGTTAAGAAAAAAGATGGTTCTTTAAGACCTTGTCTGGATTTCAGGGAGCTGAACAGTATCACTATTCGTGACCCTTATCCGCTTCCTCTGATCCCGGACCTGTTTAACCAGATTGTTGGGGCTAAAGTCTTTTCCAAATTAGATCTAAGAGGGGCATACAACCTGGTCAGGGTCAGAGAAGGAAACGAATGGAAGATGGCCTTCAATACCCCTGAGGGCCATTTTGAAATTTGGTTATGCCTTTTGGTTTGATGAATGCCCCAGCCGTTTTTCAGCATTTCATGAACAGCATTTTTTATCATTTAATGGGAAAATTTGTATTAGTATATTTGGATGACATTTTGATTTTTTCTCCTGATTTCAAAACTCATAAGGACCACCTACGTCAGGTCTTGCTCATCCTGTGGGAGAATAAATTATACGCGAAACTGGAAAAATGTGTGTTTGTGGTTCCAGAAATTTAATTTCTGGGGTTTCTTCTCTCCGCTTCTGGTTTTCGCATGGACCCCGAGAAGGTCCGCGCTGTGCTTGAGTGGAAGCTTCCTGAGAATCAGAAGGCGCTGATGCGTTTTTTGGGCTTTGCCAATTATTACAGGAAGTTTATTTTGAATTATTCCTCTGTTGTTAAACCACTCACTGATATGACCAGAAAGGGGGTAGATTTTTCTTCCTGGTCGGTAGAGGCGCGTAAGGCCTTTTCTAATATCAAGGAGAGTTTTGCTTCCGCTCCCATCTTGGTACAACCTGATATTTCTCTACCCTTCATAGTTGAGGTTGATGCTTCTGAGGTGGGTGTAGGTGGGGTCTTGTCTCAGGGTTCCTCTCCTGCCAAATGGCGACCGTGTGCCTTTTTCTCGAAGAAACTCTCCTCCGCAGAGAGAAATTACGATGTGGGAGATAGGGAGTTGTTGGCCATCAAGTTGGCTTTTGAGGAATGGCGCCATTGGCTAGAGGGAGCCAGACACCCTATTACCGTGTTTACTGACCATAAAAATCTGGCCTACTTGGAGTCAGCCAAGCGTCTGAACCCGAGACAGGCCAGATGGTCTTTGTTCTTTTCAAGGTTTAATTTTGTTGTCACGTTCCGCCCTGGGGTTAAGAATGTGAAGGCAGATGCCCTGTCACGTTGTTTTCCGGGAGGTGGGAATTTTGAAGACCCGGGTCCCATTTTGGCTGAAGGTGTGGTGGTCTCTGCTCTTTTTCCTGAATTGGAGGCAGAGGTGCAGGTAGCCCAGTCAGAGGCTCCTGATCTTTGTCCTCCTGGGAGGTTGTTTGTGCCTCTCGCTTTAAGACACAAGATTTTTAAGGAACACCACGATACTGTCCTTGCTGGGCACCCGGGGGCAAGAGCCACAGTGGATCTCATCGCTCGGAGATTCTGGTGGCCTGCGCTTCGTAAGTCAGTTGAGGGTTTTGTGGCAGCCTGCGAGACTTGCGCTCGTGCCAAAGTCCCTCATTCACGGCCATCAGGTCCTCTCCTTCCCTTACCCATTCCTTCCCGTCCTTGGACACATCTGTCCATGGACTTCATAACGGACCTGCCTCGTTCCTCGGGGAAGACTGTGATTCTGGTGGTGGTAGACCGTTTTAGCAAAATGGTGCATTTCATCCCTTTTCCTGGTTTGCCCAATGCTAAGACGCTGGTGCAGGCATTTATTGATCACATTGTCAAATTGCATGGTATTCCTTCAGACATAGTCTCTGATAGAAGCACGCAGTTTGTTTCCAGATTCTGGAAGGCTTTCTGTTCTCGCTTGGGGGTTCGGTTGTCATTCTCTTCTGCTTTCGACCTGCAGTCGAATGGCCAGACAGAGCGTGTCAATCAGAATCTGGAGACATATCTGCACTGTTTTGTGGCAGAGAATCAGGAGGATTGGTGTTCTTTTTTGTCCCTTGCTGAGTTTGCTTTAAATAGCCGTCGTCAGGAGTCCTCTGATAAGTCACCATTTTTTGGTGCATATGAGTTTCATCCGCAGTTTGGGACATTCTCGGGAGAGGGGTCTTCTAGTTTACCTGATGAGGACAGATTCTCCTCATCTTTGTCATCGATTTGGCAAAAGATTCAGGATAATCTAAAGAGCATGAGTGAGAGATATAAGCGTGTGGCAGATAAGAGACGTGTGCCTGGTCCGGACCTGAATGTTGGTGATCTGGTGTGGTTGTCTACTAAAAATATCAAATTGAAGGTTCCCTCCTGGAAGTTGGGTCCTAAGTTTATTGGGCCTTACAAAATCCTGTCTGTCATCAATCCTGTTGCCTACCGTCTTGATCTTCCTCAGACTTGGAAGATCCATAATGTTTTTCATAAGTCCTTATTAAAACCTTATGTTCAACCCATTGTACCCTCGCCTTTGCCTCCTCCTCCGATTATGGTTGATGGTAATCTTGAATTTCAGGTCTCTAGGATTGCGGATTCTCGTGATGTACCTCATTCATTGGGAGGGTTATGGTCCTGAGGAGAGCATGTGGGTCCCAGTGACGGACATTTAGGCCACTCGTCTCATCAGGGCTTTCCATAGGTCCCATCCTGAGAAGGTGGGCTCTGAGTGTCCGGAGTCCACTCGTAGAGGGAAGGGTACTGTCACCACAAGACATCTGAGAAGCTCTGACAGATGCCTTTCAGAACCTCCTCCTTGAGCTTCCTTTGTTTTGGTTTTCAGTTCCTCATCTCGTTAGCCTCTCTCAGCTGTCTTGTAGTTGGACTGATTGCATCCCTTTAAATTCCTCCCCATAATGCATTAGTGTGCGGTTTATACAACTTCCTGGAGTGTGTGGGCATGCTGATCCTATTTTCCAGTCTTCTACAAGCTAAGTGTTGTACATTCATTTGTGATTTTCTGTTTGCTGGATCCCAGGTGACCCTGACTCCCTCCATGTCTAGTGTAGGGAGCCGGTGGTCGTGTCCCCTCACTATTATAGGGTGTTCAGGTGTTATACAGTCGAGGTACAAGGATATGCGATCATCTACCATTGGGATGTTCGCATAGGCTGAGCAGTCAGGGAGAGTGCCAGGTCTTATGCAGGGGTCTCCCTTTTTGTTCCTTAGTTTTGGATCCAGTGAGTCATATATTCATTTTGTATTGTCTTGTTTCCTGTACACCTTCCGTGACAAGAGGACAGTATACTGCTAACAGAGGGATCTGGATAGATTGGAGGCTTGGGCAGATAAGGTTTAACACTGACAAATGTAGGTTATGCACATTGGAAGGAATAATTTGAGTCGCCCGTACATACTAAATGGTAAAACCCTGGGTAACACTGACATAGAAAAGGACCGAGGACATTTAGTAAACCGTAAACTAAGTTGTAGAATCCAGTGTCAGGCAGCTGCTGCCAAGACCAATAAGATAATGGGTTGCATAGATGCCCGTGATGAGAACATAGCCTTGCCACTTTACAAATCACTAGTCAGACCACACACAGAGTACTGTGTACAGTTCTGGGCTCCTGTGAACAAGGCAGACATAGCAGAGCTGGAGAGGGTCCAGAGGAGGGCAACTAAAGTAATAACTGGAATGGGTGGACTACAGTACCCAGAAAGATTATCAAAATTAGGGTTATTCACTTTAGAAAAAAGATGACTGAGGGGAGATCTAATAACTATGTATAAATATATCAGGGGTCAATACAGAGATCTCTCCAATCATCTATTGGACTATGACGAGGGGTCATCTACTGCGTCTGGAGTAAGAAGGTTTGTACACAAATATAGAAGAGAATTCTTTACGGTAAGAGCAGTGAAGATGTGTTTTTTTTTATTTTTTATTGCGAAGCAAACAACAAATAGGACAAAGAAAAAATATGGGGAATTCAGCCCGCACAACCCCTAGCAGGTGCAGATTGCTATGGCGAAATACAGATACAAGCGCAAAAACACAAAATGCAATCGCACACTGCAACCAGCACTCTGCCCTGCCTTTATGCTGGATGTTGAATAAGGCATTGGTGTACATTTTGGCCAAAGCGTAATAAGCCACTCACCACGTCAAGGTTGCCTTAATGAGTGGTCCCTAACACTAGTTCCTACCTTTTATGGGCCATGACAGCCACACAAAGTCCAGGGAGCGCAGGTACAGCATGCACGCCAAGCACGATCTGCTTTTAACCCCGTCCGGTGCCATTACAGCTTTCATGCGATCCAGGGATGCAAGTACCAACATGCATGCTGAGCCCACTATATACTTCTCCTGGAGCCAAATGGCTACTGGTAGGTGCTATATAAGCAGACTCAGTTTTATACTGACTTTAAAACCAGCCTCCAGGGCATACTAGCTGGTCAGGTGTGCATGACTGCTTGGAGATCGCCACGCCTCCAATATATACTACAAAGAAAAAATATGGGGGATTCAGCCCGCACAACCCCTAGCAGGTGCAGATTGCTATGGCGAAATACAGATACAAACGCAAAAACACAAAATGCAATCGCACACTGCAACCAGCACTCTACCCTGCCTTTATGCTGGATGTTGAATAAGGCATTGGTGTACATTTTGGCCAAAGCGTAATAAGCCACTCACCACGTCAAGGTCGCCTTAATGAGTGGTCCCTAACACTAGTTCCTACCTTTTATGGGCCATGACAGCCACACAAAGTCCAGGGAGCGCAGGTACAGCATGCACACCAAGCACAATCTGCTTTTAACCCCGTCCGGTGCCATTACAGCTTTCATGCGATCCAGGGATGCAAGTAACAATATGCATGCTAGGGGTTGTGCGGGCTGAATCCCCCATATTTTTTCTTTGTAGTATATATTGGAGGCGTGGCGATCTCCAAGCAGTCATGCACACCTGACCAGCTAGTATGCCCTGGAGGCTGGTTTTAAAGTCAGTATAAAACTGAGTCTGCTTATATAGCACCTACCAGTAGCCATTGGGCTCCAGGAGAAGTATATAGTGGGCTCAGCATGCATGTTGGTACTTGCATCCCTGGATCCGATGAAAGCTGTAATGGCACCGGACGGGGTTAAAAGCAGATTGTGCTTGGCGTGCATGCTGTACTTGCGCTCCCTGGACTTTGTGTGGCTGTCATGGCCCATAAAAGGTAGGAACTAGTGTTAGGGACCACTCATTAAGGCGACCTTGACGTGGTGAGTGGCTTATTACGCTTTGGCCAAAATGTACACCAATGCCTTATTCAACATCCAGCATAAAGGCAGAGCAGAGTGCTGGTTGCAGTGAACAAATAGGACAAAATAACAGAAAAAGTCAATGTGCATAACTATTCACCCCCCTAAGGTCAATACTTTGTAGAGCCTCCTTTTTCGGCAATCACAGCTCCAAGTCGCTTTGGATAAGTCTTTATGAGCTTGCCACATCTTATCACTAGGATTTTTGCCCATTCCTCTTTGAAAATCTGCTCCAGCTCCTTCAAGTTGGATGGTTTGCGCTTGTGAACAGCAATCTTTAAGTCTGACCACAGATTTTCTATTGGATTGAGATCTGGGCTTTGACTAGGCCATTCCAACACATTTACATGTTTCCCCTTAAACCACTCAAGTGTTGCTTTAGCAGTGTGTTTGGGGTCATTGTCCTGCTGGAAGGTGAACCTCCATCCTAGCCTCAAAATCACACACCGAGTGGTACAGGTTTTGCTCAAGAATATCATTGTATTTAGCACCATCTATCTTTCCCTCAACTCTGACCAGTTTCCCAGTCCCGGCTGCAGAAAAACATCCCCACAGCATGATGCAGCCACCACCATGTTTCGCTGGATGGTGTTCTTTGGGTGATGTGATGTGTTGGGTTTGCGCCAGACATAGCGTTTTCTTTTATGGCGGAAAAGTTACATTTTAGTCTCATCAGACTAGAGCACCTTCCTCCATACATTTTGGGAGTCTCCCACATGCCTTTTCGCAAATTCACAATGTGCCTTTTTGTTTTTAGCTTAAAGTAATGGCTTTCTTCTGGCCACTCTGCCATAAAGCCCAACTCTATGGTCGAGCGTACGGCTTATTGTCATCCTATGTACATATACTCAATTCCCTGCTGTGGAACTCCGCAGCTCCTCCACGGTTACCTTAGGTCTCTGTGCTGCCTCTCTGATTAATGCCCTCCTTGCCCGGTCCGTGAGTTTTGGTGGGAGGCCGTCTCTCGGCAGGTTTGCTGTTGTGCCATGATCTTTCCATTTGGTTTTCTGATACATTTGATGGTCCTCCTGGGGATCATCAAAGATTCTGATATTTTTTTAAAACCTAACCCATACTTCTCAACAACATTGTCCCTTACTTGTTTGGAGAGTTACTTGGTCTTCATGGCAGTGTTTGGTTAGTGATGCCTCTTGCATAGGTGTTGCAGCCTCTGGGGCCTTTCAAAAAAGGTGTGTATATGTAATGACAGATCATGTGACACTTAGATTGCACACAGGTGGACATCATTTCACTAATTTTGGGACTTCTGAAGGTTATTGGTTGCATCAGAGCTTTTTATGGGCTTCCTAACAACGGATACGCACATGCCAATTTTTTGTTTTCTATTTCTAAGCAATAGTTTTATTTATATATTTTTCTCATTTCACTTCACCAACTTAGACTGTTGTGTTCTGATCCTGCACATAAAATTCAGATTAACAAAACATTGAACTTAAAGGGACACTGTCAGGCCTTCTGAGCACAATTAGATCTTTATATGCCCTCCTAGGTCTTGTAATAAGTTTCCAATTCATATAAGTATTATCTCTGTGCGCATTGTTTACAGTGAAAAATAATCTTTATAATCACCTGTCAATCAACTGTCCTTTATGCCCAAGGGGCGTTATTTGCGCCGCATTTGTGCCCAGCCACGCCCCAACTGCCAGATCCTTAGACACGCCCATCTTATTAGAATTCACTTCGCTGGGTGGTATTTTCCTGACCCAGACATTCCGAGATCCTGCGCATGCGCCCGGCACCCTCACTCGCCGGGATCACATCGCGCCTGCGTCCCCTATTGAGGCCGATGACCGTAACTTCGTATTGGGCATGCGCGGGATCTCCGAATGTCGGGGACAGGAAAATACCGCCTAATGAGGACAACGCTACAGTACACAATACCCGCAGGACAAGGGAATTCTTCCAGGAGAATAACATCACTCTTTTGGCCCATCCTGCGTGTTCCCCTGATCTAAATCCATTTGAGAACCTTTGGGGATGGATGGCAAGGGAAGTTTACAAAAATGGACAACAGTTCCAGACAGTAGATGGCCTTTGTGCGGCCGTCTTCACCACTTGGAGAAATGTTCCCACTCACTTCATGGAAACGCTTGCATCAAGAATGCCGAAACAAATTTTTGAAGTGATAAACAATAACGGCGGAGCTACTCATTACTGAGTTCATGTTTGGAAGTTGGATTTCTGTTTTGGGGGGTTTAGTTTTTTTTTGGAGGTGTGGTCCTAAACTTTTGATCAGCTGAAAAACAGCCTGTTTCAGTTTATTCGTTGTTTTCATTAAATTGAATGCTCAAAAAATGTTTTGTCTCACTCCCATTTCTTCTTGTTGCATGTTGACGCTCTACTTGGAACCTTGTTAAGATCCAGCCATGCTAAATATGATTTTTTGCCATTTTTCAAGTGGTCTTAAACTTTTGATCAGGACTGTATTTATATATATATATATATATATAACACAGAAAAATCCGCGGCACTCCTTAAAGTAGAAAAATTTGCAATTTATTCACACATGTCAGCAAAGACAACGTTTCGGTTCTCTCACAGAACTTGACTTGAAAAAGGTTCTGTGAGAGAACCGAAACGTTGTCTTTGCTGACATGTGTGAATAAATTGCACATTTTTCTACTTTAAGGAGTGCCGCAGATTTTTCTGTGTTACATTACTGGTCCTGGATCGAGGGATCACTGCGGGCACCGCTACAGCTTCAGCTGCATATTAAGGAGTGCTGCCTGACCTTTGTTATGGATATATATATATATATATATATATACACACACAGTACAGACCAAAGGTTTGGACACACCTTCTCATTCAAAGAGTTTTCTTTATTTTCATGACTATGACAATTGTAGATTCACACTGAAGGCATCAAAACTATAAATTAACACATGTGGAATTATATACATAACAAAAAAGTGTGAAACAACTGAAAATATGTCATATTCTAGGTTCTTCAAAGTAGCCACCTTTTGCTTTGATTACTGCTTTGCACACTCTTGGCATTCTCTTGATGAGCTTCAAGAGGTAGTCACCTGAAATGGTTTTCACTTCACAGGTGTGCCCTGTCAGGTTAAATAAGTGGGGTTGGGCCCAGCACACCACTGAATGCACTAAGACTGAGTGAACAGATGAATGTGTGAACAGGGTCAAACACATGACGCCAATACTTACTGATAAGCAGTGAAGAAGCTCTTAGCGCATATTATTGATCAAAAATATGTCGGGCCCACCTACCAGACGACAAGGTAGCTTCTTATCAGGTAGGACCTACTCTAACACAGAGGGTCCAGCTCCATTGTTACTCTGATTAAAAACACCAAGGGGTGGGGGATGGACTCGAAGTGCTAAGTTCCCAAGAGGATGCCTAGTCCTCTATAATATACATATAACCAAAAAACAGAATAATATGCACTAAGAGTTTCTTCACTGCTTATCAGTAAGTATTGGCGTCATGTATTTGACCCTGTTCACACATTCACCTGTTCACTCAGTCTTAGTGCATTCAGTGGTGTGCTGCTACTTTATTTGTTTGCTGTATTATTGCCGGGTAGCTTGCACCTACAATTTGTCTCTGGAGGTGCTGTTCTGTTTTTTGGTTATATGTATATATATAGATATATATTTATTTATTATACTGTAATTCCTTGAATTATTATATCCCCTTCGGTGTCCCAGTTATATAAACATAATTATGAGCCTCTGCTAGCTCAGCTACAGGCAGAGGTGCACCATCTGACCAAGTATGAGATCTCTTGGATAGTATTCTTGCACACACACACACACACGATTATAACAGTACCTTTGTTGTTTTTGTCCCATCTAGTAAGGCTGACAAAACTAGTTTATAAAGTTATGGAAATGAGGGCACACAAGTGCCCAGGATTGGCATTCTGGCTGCAAGTGCCCTGGCCCCTCTGTGATCTGCATGCCTAACCCCTCCCTATTGTTTCCTCTGGCCCGCCCTGTAATGTGTAATGATCAGTTCTTGTCACGGCCTATCGTTTACGCTGTGACCCTGTTGCCACACTTGCGGTTGCCCGCGGCAATGTGTTGCTGTTAGAGCATGCGGTGGCATTGTCTCGGCCTTCTGGGTGATTGCCATGGCATAGTTGCCATGCATGTTGTTGCCGGAGGTAACGTGTGGCTTAGTTTGCTTGTGTTTGCACTTCCCCTTTAAGTGGCTTCCTTCCTCTGTCTGGTGTCGGAAGGGTTAACTCCCTTCCTAGTGTTTTGTGAACACTGGGTTTATGTGTTTGTGGGTGTGGCTGCTTGGGCTATTTAGTCTCTGCTGGAAGTCTGTAGCTGAGGGTTCATGGCTCCTGGCTTTACCATCAGTCCAGTGAGGGCCACCCTTGTGGTCATAGATGTTCTATGTCATCCTGGTGTCTCCTTCCCTTCTTGTCCCTATTTGTATGGAGTGGGTTATGTGCAGGGTGTTTGAATGTCTAGTTTGGTGTTACATGTCTGGTTGTGTTTGGTGTCATGTTTACTAGACATTCCCCTGTCTCACGTTATTGCAACTATAGTGTCCTGGGTTCCTGTGTGGTTTGTGGTGTGTGCTGTGTCCTTTTTATGTTGGTGTGGACACTAGCACTTGTGCACGGGTTCCAGTCAGTGTGTCTGTGGCAGGTAAGTGTGTTACTGGTTTCACTTACCTGCCATCTCCTTTAGCTGTATGTGTTTCCCCTGCTTGCAGCCTGGCCTTAGTTAGAGACTCCTGTTCCTCCGTGTTGTGGATGAGCAGGTAGTCTCTCCCCTGCTCCTAAGTGATGGATTTCTAGGGCGACTCAGGATATTAGGTATCCCGTGTATAACAATATAACAAAACAATAACAAATACAGGTGCACTCTGCAGTCTCACTAAACCCTCAAACTGATTTTAAAATTGAGAGATTAGTCAATATGTCCTACGGTGTAGAACATGTCTAAGCCCGGGCACCACGTCAAGGTTTCTCAAGTAGCCCGAGACCTAACACTCTCCTACCTGAGCCGTATGGGCGATACCAGGAGCCAGTGGGCAAATTACAGGAGCATGAGGCCGACTCACAAACAGATCACCAGTTACCTCCAGCATGTAACCATGCTTGCAATGGGAGGTGGGAGGAGTCTGCAAATCCCACTCAAGACTGACTGATATGGCCCAGGCCTCACAGGTGCACCTAAATGTGGCCTGTAGATGGAAAACAGGCACATTTAAATTGGAGTTTATACACCTCCAGGAATCTATATATACAAACCAAAAAGACAAGGTGGCATTAGCAGGAGGTGCTCAAACCCACATGCAGTCGTGCATATATACAGGGGAGCAAATCCTGCACTTGTGGCCCGTTGCTAATGGCGATCCCCAGCAAAATGCATACGGTGGAGGATGCCCGCGGCGAACCACAAGTACCACAATAGACATCTCACACAAGGTAACAAGTGCGGATGTCATAATCAATATAACAATATAACAAAACAATAACAAATACAGGTGCACTCTGCAGTCTCACTAAACCCTCAAACTGATTTTAAAATTGAGAGATTAGTCAACATGTCCTACGGTGTAGAACATGTCTAAGCCCGGGCACCACGTCAAGGTTTCTCAAGTAGCCCGAGACCTAACACTCTCCTACCTGAGCCGTATGGGCGATACCAGGAGCCAGTGGGCAAATTACAGGAGCATGAAGCCGACTCACAAATATATCTCCAGTTACCTCCAGCATGTAACCATGCTTGCAATGGGAGGAGGGAGGAGTCTGCAAATCCCACTCAAGACTGACTGATATGGCCCAGGCCTCACAGGTGCACCTAAATCCTGTGTATAAGCCGTCCCACCATCACGGTCCGCTCATATGGTGAGGAGTCAGGGAGAGGATTAGGGACGCGGTAGGAGGTGACCTGCTCCCTTATCACTCCTTTCGGCCAGGCTGATCCCCTTTTTGCCTCCTCACCGCACGGTGGGGGGTTTTCCCCACTCCCCGGCGTGACAGTTCTTGCCTGTTCACTTCACCTCCTGCCCCAGGCAGGCGCAGTGCTCATAGCATCTTTACAGTGGCAGGCCTGGGAGCCTTCACAAGACTCCTGGCTGGCATAGTAACTGAACGGCTCCCCTGATCTCGTTGATACCATTTGATCATCAGATGGATGGAGCCACATCCTTCTAAATGACCTCTCAGATCCTGTGGTTGCAATTCACTGTGGCATCTGAGGGTTTAAATATCAATGATCAAAGTCATCTATGATCATAGATACTTCAGGCAGATGTTTGCGATGCAAAACAGCAGGCACCCACCAGCTACGGCATCCACTCAGCTCCTGAGTCACTGCAATATATAAAGACTTGACATGTCTGGCAGATGTTGCTAAGGGGTTAAAAAATTCAAAATATTCTAGTCAAAAATATAGTAACAAATGGGTTTATTTAGCAAACTGGTGTAAAGTAGAACTGGCTTAGTTGCCCATAGCAACCAATCAATTTTCCAACTTGCATTTTTGACAGCTTCTTTGGTGAGATAAATGCCCCCAATAGTTTGTAAAGCTAAAAAATAAAACACAAGTTCATCCAGTTTAGCCTATTACCTTGCTACAGTGTATTGATCCACAGGAAGGTAAAAGACCCCATGAGGTAGAAGCCAATTTTCCTTAACTTAGGGGAAAGATTCCTTTTCACTTCCAAAGCTTACCATCAGAATGAGTTCCTGGATGACCAACCCTTCTCCAGTAACCTAATAACTATAACATGTAATATTATTACACTAAAGAAAGGCATCCAGACCCTTTTGGACTTTTTAGTGAGTTCACAATCACAAATTCCTCTGGCAGAGTACCATAGTCTCACTGCTCTTACCGTAAAGAATCCTCTTCTATGTTTCTTTACTTTACATCTGTGGATGTCCCCTTTATACAGTTATGATGCTGAGTATAAATACACTGGACAAAAATATAAACGCAACACATTCGGTTTTGCTCCCATTTTGCATGAGCTGAATAGCTGAGACCTATTACTCTCAAATATTGTTCATCAATCTGTCTAAATCTGTGTTAGTGAGCACTTTTGCCCCTTTTGCTGATGTAATCCATCCCACCTCACAGGTGTGGCATATCAAGGTGCTGATTAGACAGCATGAATATTGCACAGGTGTGCCTTAGACTGTCCACAATAAAAGACCGCTCTGAAATGTGCAGTTTGATCACACAGCACAATGCCACAGATGTCGCAACGTCTGAGGGAGCGTGCAATTGGCATGCTGGCTGCAGGAATGTCTACCAGAGCTGTTGCTCGTGCAATGAATGTTCATTTCTCTACCTTAAGCCGTCTCCAAAGGCGTTTCAGAGAATTTGGCAGTACATCCAATCGGCCTCACAACTGCAGACCACGTGTAACCACACCAGCCAAGGACCTCCACATCCAGCATGTTCACCTCCATGATCGTCTGAGACCAGCCACCCGGACAGCTGCAGCAACAATTGATTTGCATAACCAAATAATTTCTGGACAAACTGTCAGAAACTGTCTCAGGGAAGCTTATCTGCATGCTCGTCGTCCTCATCAGTGTCTGGACCTGACTGCGGTTCGTCGTCGTAACCGACTTGAGTGGGCAAATGCTCACATTCGATGGCGTCTGGCCCGTTGGAGAGGCGTTCTGTTCACGGATGAGTCCCAGTTTTCACTGTTCAGGGCAGATGGCAGACAGCGTGTGTGGCGTTGCATGGGTGAGTGGTTTGCTGACGTCAACGTTGTGGATCGAGTGGCCCATGGTGGAGGTGGGGTTATGGTATGGGCAGGCGTATGTTATGGACAACAAACACAGGTGCATTTTATTAATGGCATTTTGAATGCACAGAGATACCGTGACGAGATCCTGAGGCCCATTGTTATGCCATTTATCCACGACCATCACCTCCTGTTGCAGCATGATAATGCATGGCCCCATATTACAAGGATCTGTACTCAATTCCTGGAAGCTGAAAACATCCCAGTTCTTGCATGGCCAGCATACTCACCAGACATGTAACCCATTGGGAATGTTTGGGATGCTCTGGATCGGCGTATACGAGAGCGTGCTCCAGTTCCTGCCAATATTCTGCAACTTTGCACAGCTATTTAAGAGGGGTGGACCAACATTCCACAGTCCACAATCAACAACCTGATCAACTCTATGCGACGGAGATGTGTTGCACTTCGTGAGGTAAATGGTGGCCACACTAAAACAATTTGTATTTCCTACTTGGCTTGAATAGTACCAACAATATTGTGTTTAGGCCCGAATTCCTTGTGGCAAGAGCCAAGAAGATATTCATTCTGCTTTCAGAGTGAATTCATTCAGAAATAATGAAATGACCCACCAATGTCCCTTTACAATGTGAGACTTTGGTTTTCACTGAACATTCTCATTTATTTGCTTCATCTCCATTGAAGACAGCAGTGTAGCCAGTGTTGCAGTGGTGTTCCTTGGTTCCATGAACCCTCCATCTATACAGAACATGTGTACATCCAATTGCAGTTTTAATCCCAAATGTTTATTTTCATTGCACATACAATCAATGATCAATAAGGCCAAACAGGTAGATTGTGATTTAAGCCATATGAATTACATTCTAGTAGCAAGTGATTGATTCCAAGAAGGATTGCCTCTTGCTAAACCTTTGGAGCCTAGGACCATTAATGGATCCAGTGGTATTATGGTTACCCTAATTGATAATGATTTTAGCCTAAGCCCTTTTTTTTTTACTAAAGAAGGGGACAAAGTGGATACCTCTTAAGACACATTTGGTAGACTTTAATAGCTTGGTTTGTGATATGGAACTTGACAGAACGGGATAAAAAAAAAGAAGGGTAATCAGGGGTGTAGCTAAAGGGGAAGTGGCTGTTTTGGGGCCCGAATTCAAAAGGGGCCGACCGAGGATAAAGACTAAAAGGTTTTACTGTCAGGACCCCAACAGTATTATACAATGACATTATATACAGTGACATGGTAGCAAATGGACCGAGCAGCTGCCGGGCCTCGTCTGAGAGAGAGATCTTGACTAGCCACAAGAGTGAAGGTTGCATGGGAGGAGGGGGTTGCAAAAAAGTTTTTGGAGATGGGGCCTGTTCAAAAATTTGCCATGGGCCCAGTCATTTCTAGTTACACCACTGTTGGTAATTGCTGCTTTTTTTGCTGTGTTTTATTATTGCTTATATCTCAATTTATTGTCCCTTTAACCCTTTCAGGACCAAGCCATTTTTCACCTTTCTGCCTAGGCCATTTTTAGCAATTCTGACATGTGTCACTTTATGTGGTAATAACTTTAAAACGCTTTTACTTATCTAGGCCATTCTGAGATTGTTTTCTTGTCACATATTGTACTTATGACGGTGCTAAAATTGAGTAAACAAATGTAATTTTTATTTATATAAGCTGCCATGTCACATTTGAAGACCCCCTGATGCACCCCTAAAGTAGAAACTCCCAAAAAGTTCCCCCATTTTAGAAACTACACCCCTCAAGGTTTTTTTTTTACGGTGTTCACCTGAGGAGTTAGGTCATGTGATATTTTTATAGAGAAGATCGTTATGGACGTGGCAATACCTATCATGTATACTTCATTTTTTTTATTTATGTTAAGTTTTACAGAATGATATCATTTTTTTAAACAAATAAAAAAACATGTTTTAGTGTCTCCATAGTCTGAGAGTCATAGTTTTTTCAGTTTTTTAGAGATTGTCTTAGGTAGGATATATTTTTTGCGGGATGAGATGACGGTTTCATTGGCACTATTTTGGGGTGCATATGACTTTTTGATTGCTTGCTATTACACTGTTTATGATGTAAGGTGACAAAAAATTGCTTTTTTGACACCGGTTTTATTTTTTATTTGTTTATGATGTTCACCCAAGGGGTTAGTTCATGTGGTATTTTTATAGAGCAGATTGTTGCGAATGCGGCAATACCTAATATGTAAACTTTTTTTTTTTTTTACATTAAACACAATAAAAGCATTTTTGAAACAAAAAAAATCATGTTTTAGTGTCCCCATAGTCTGAGAGAGCCATAGTTTTTTTTTATTTTTTGAGTGATTGTCTTAGGCATGGGCTCATTTTTTGCGGGATGAGGTGACTGTTAGATTGGTACTATGTTGGGGGGCATATGCCTCTTTGATCGCTTGGTGTTGCACTTTTAGTGATGTAAGGTGACAAAAGTGTTTTTTTTTTTTAACAGTTTTTTATTAAAAATTAATTAATTCACCTGAGGGGTTAGGTCATGTGATATTTATATAGAACCAGTTGATACGGACGCGGAGATACCTAATATTATTTCCCTATTTTTTTACAATTTTCTTTTTACTTTATTTTGAGAAAAAGATCCTTTTTTTTAACTTAAAACTTTTTCTTTTTTCACTTATTTTTCTTTTTACTTTATTTTCTTGTCCCACTCTGGGACTTCAACTTTTGGGGATCTGATCCTCTTTACAATGCATCACAATACTGTATTGTGATGCATTGGCTGTAAGTGTATTGCCAGTGTAATATACTTACAGCCTGCTTGCCTGTGAGATCCAGGGGGCTGGATCTCACAGGCTCTCCCGGAAGGCAGCCACGATGCCTAAGGAAGGCATCGGGCTGTCTTCCCTGCCATCGGGTCCCCATCACAGCAGCGTGTGGACCCCATGGCTGCCTCCTCCTTGCACGGACATCGCACGTGCCGCGGTCAGCGCTGACCGAGGCCGTGCAGGGGTTAATGCTCCGGCATCAGTGATTTAACTGATGCCGGCGTATACAGCAAAGGTCCGGCTATCAGTGACTGCCGGAACCCTGCCGCTAATCGGGCAGGCGCAGCTCCTGCACCCGCCCAATCAGCGTGCCGTACATGTACGGTGTTGGGCGTTAAGTCACGTCCAGTTGCACCGTACCTGTACTGCGCTGGGCGTTACGGGGTTAAGCAGAACACTGAAAGCATTTTATTCAGTTACTATTATAGCTGTCATGGGGAACAGATGTCCATATTTGAAAGCAATAGGTGAAGCATTCCATCTTGTAACACAAATATAATACTGTAAGTTAATTAATATAAGTTGATAGCCCTGTGTTTGTGAAATGCTTGGAAAGCTCCTAAATGAAGACTGTCAGAATTCATTTGGTTTCTAAAAATGCAGTTGTGCTTTCCTCTGAAATGATTACTGTGATTATGACTCGTGCCTTTATTATCGACAAATCTATGTTGACACAGTTGAGGTGAATGTTTGACATAGAAAGCATGTAGATGGAATACATTACAATGAGATGGTATGTTAAAAGAGTGAACAGCAGCAAACAGCTGATTGGTGGGGTGTTTGGTGTTGGACCCCCACGACCTGATACTGATGACTTATCTGGAAGATAGGTCATCAATATAAAAAAGCCAAAATAGCCCTTTAAAGTACAGTGTACCGTGGTTGTTAATTATACAGCATAGACTATAAGGGTTATTTACTATACTGAAATATGCCTAAATTAGGCGCATTTTAGGTGCAGACGGAGACTTCAACTTGCTCACGCCAAGTCTAAAATTGTGGATGTGGCGTGCAAGGGGCGGGTGTCACCGCCAGACATCTGAGAAGCTCTGACAGACGTTCTTCAGAACCTCCTGCTTGAGGTTCTTTTGTTTTGCTTTCGTTTTGTCATCTCGCTAGCCTCTCTCAGCTGTCATCTAGTTGCACTGATTGCATCCCTTTAAATCCCTTCCCATACTGCATCACTTTGCGGTTTATACAACTTCCTGGAGTGTGTACATGCTGGATGCTACAACTGATCCTTCTACAGATAAGTCTGTTCATTGATTTGTGTTTTCCTGTTTGCTTGATCCTAGGTGACCCTGACTCCCTCCGTATTAAGTGTAGGGAGACGGTGGTCGCGTCGCCTCACTATTATAGGGTGTTCAGGTGTACAGTCGAGGCACGAGGGCATGCAATTTTCTATTATAGAGATCTTTGCATGGGCTGAGAAGACAGGCTGAGAAGACAGGGAGAGTTTCAGGGCTTAAATAGGGGTCACCCTTCTGTTCCTTAGTTTCGGATCAAGCCAGTCGGATCCTTATTTGTAACTTCTTGTTTTCTGTTACACTATCCGTGACAGCGGGCTGGCAGACCAGTCTCATTCATCTTTTTCATCTGGTTTAGGTGTAGAAAATGGTCTAAATGCACAGCAAGGAAGCTGCTTTACATTTAGAACCAGCGCTGGATGCGCCGAAGTTATGGAGAGGCCTGCGCCAACTACGGGGCTTTATTAAGACCAGCGTCTAAAACGCCAGTCTTAATAAATGTGCCCCTATATCCTTTGGTGGTAATCAAGTGCCTCAATATATCAACTTGTGTTGTATACCTTCATTACAAAAAAAAGAACTATTTTGAATACACATTTTTATTCTCGTGGAAACCTATGAAAAATATAGGAGTTCATTTAGTACTTGGTGTCACTTCAATAGACTTTCATGGATAGAGTTACATGGTTCAGTCAAGCCAGTTTCTGATTAGTCCTAAACTGTATCAGGTTTATAATGCAGTATGTAATGGACATGAATGTTTGGTATAAAATGAGTTTTAATAACTACTTTGAGAGTCAAGTTTGTATTAACCACTTCAGCCCCGCTAGGTGAAACCCCCTTCATGACCAGAGCACTTTTTACACTTCGGCACTACACTACTTTCACCGTTTATCGCTCGGTCATGCAACTTACCATACAAATGAATTTTACCTCCTTTTCTTCTCACTAATAGAGCTTTCATTTGGTGGTATTTCATTGCTGCTGGCATTTTTACTTTTTTTGTTATTAATCAAAATGTAACGATTTTTTTGCAAAAAAATGACATTTTTCACTTTCAGCTGTAAAATTTTGCAAAAAAAACGACATCCATATATAAATTTTTCGCCAAATTTATTGTTCTACATGTGTTTGATAAAAAAAAAATGTTTGGGCGAAAAAAAAAATGGTTTGGGTAAAAGTTATAGCATTTACAAACTATGGTACAAAAATGTGAATTTCCGCTTTTTGAAACAGCTCTGACTTTCTGAGCACCTGTCATGATTCCTGAGGTTCTACAGTGCCCAAACAGTAGAAACCCCCCACAAATGACCCCATTTCGGAAAGTAGACACCCTAAGGTATTCGCTGATGGGCATAGTGAGTTCATAGAACTTTTTATTTTTTGTCACAAGTTAGCGGAAAATGATGATGATTTTATTTTTTTTATTTTTTCTTACAAAGTCTCATATTCCACTAACTTGCGACAAAAAATAAAAAATTCTAGGAACTCGCCATGCCCCTCACGGAATACCTTGGGGTGTCTTCTTTCCAAAATGGGGTCACTTGTGGCGTAGTTATACTGCCCTGGCAATTTAGGGGCCCATATGTGTGAGAAGTACTTTGCAATCAAAATCTGTAAAAAATGACCGGTGAAATCCGAAAGGTGCACTTTGGAATATGTGCCCCTTTGCCCACCTTGGCATCAAAAAAGTGTCACACATCTTGTATCGCCGTACTCAGGAGAAGTTGGGGAATGTGTTTTGGGGTGTCATTTTACATATACCCATGCTGGGTGAGAGAAATATCTTGGCAAAAGACAACTTTTCCCATTTTTTTATACAAAGTTGGCATTTGACCAAGATATTTTTCTCACCCAGCATGGGTATATGTAAAATGACACCCCAAAACACATTCCCCAACTTCTCCTGAGTACGGCGATACCAGATGTGTCACACTTTTTTGCTGCCAAGGTGGGCAAAGGGGCACATATTCCAAAGTACACCTTTCAGATTTTGCAGGCCATTATTTACACATTTTGATTGCAAGGTACTTCTCACACATTTGGGCCCCTAAATTGCCAGGGCAGTATAACTACACCACAAGTGACCCCATTTTGGAAAGAAGACACCCCAAGGTATTCCGTGAGGGGCACTGCGAGTTCCTAGAATTTTTTATTTTTTGTCACAAGTTAGCGGAAAATGATGATTTTTTTTTTCTCTTTTTTCCTTACAAAGTCTCATATTCCACTAACTTGCGGCAAAAAATAAAAAATTCTAGGAACTCGCCATGCCCCTCACGGAATACCTTTGGGTGTCTTCTTTCCAAAATGGGGTCACTTGTGGCGTAGTTATACTGCCCTGGCAATTTAGGGGCCCATATGTGTGAGAAGTACTTTGCAATCAAAATCTGTAAAAAATGACCGGTGAAATCCGAAAGGTGCACTTTGGAATATGTGCCCCTTTGCCCACCTTGGCATCAAAAAAGTGTCACACATCTGGTATCGCCGTACTCAGGAGAAGTTGGGGAATGTGTTTTGGGGTGTCATTTTACATATACCCATGCTGGGTGAGAGAAATATCTTGGCAAAAGACAACTTTTCCCATTTTTTTATACAAAGTTGGCATTTGACCAAGATATTTTGCTCACCCAGCATGGGTATATGTAAAATGACACCCCGAAACACATTCCCCAACTTCTCCTGAGTACGGCGATACCAGATGTGTGACACTTTTTTGCAGCCTAGATGCGCAAAGGGGCCCAAATTCCTTTTAGGAGGGCATTTTTAGACATTTGGATCCCAGACTTCTTCTCACGCTTTAGGGCCCCTAAAAAGCCAGGGCAGTATAAATACCCCACATGTGACCCCACTTTGGAAAGAAGACACCCCAAGGTATCCAATGAGGGGCCTGGCAAGTTCATAGATGTGTCATTTTACATATACCCATGCTGGGTGAGAGAAATATCTTGGCAAAAGACAACTTTTCCCATTTTTTTATACAAAGTTGGCATTTGACCAAGATATTTTTTTATTTTTTGCATAAGTTAGCGGAAATTGATATTTTTTTTTTTCTCACAAAGTCTCACTTTCCGCTAACTTAGGACAAAAATTTAAATCTTTCATGGACTCAATATGCCCCTCAGCAAATACCTTGGGGTGTCTTCTTTCCAAAATGGGGTAAGTTGTGAGGTGTTTGTACTGCCCTGGCATTTGAGGGTCTCTGCAATCATTACATGTATGGCCAGCATTAGGAGTTTCTGCTATTCTCCTTATATTGAGCATACAGGTAATGAGATTTTTTTTTCCGTTCAGCCTCTGGGCTGAAAGAAAAAAATGAACGGCACAGATTTCTTCATTCGCATCGATCAATGTGGATGAAAAAATCTCTGCCAAAAAAAAAAAATGGAGGGGAAAGGCGTCTGCCAGGACATAGGAGCTCCGCCCTACATCCATACCCACTTAGCTCGTATGCCCTGGCAAACCAGATTTCTCCATTCACATCAATCGATGTGGATGAATAAATCATTGCCGGGATTTTTTATATTTTTTTATATATATATACAAAGTGCTTGCCAAAGCATAGGAACGCCGCCTCCTCCTCAGCTCGTATGCCTCGGCAAACGTATCTGTCACTGCAGAGGAGAAAATCCCGTCTTGCAGCGCCGCATACACCGACTTGCGTGTAATCTGACAGCAGCGCAATGCTTCTGTCAGAATGCACATCGGTGCTGCAGCTAGTCAATCGGTTGGTCCACCTGGAAGGTAAAAAAAGAAAAAAAAAAAAAAAAGAAAAAACCAGGCCGCAACGCAATAATTTTATTAACTTTGCAACAGAACATATAAACTTTAACTTTTTTAACTGAACATTAACGTGTTTGCTTACTGGTGTGTTTTTTTTTTTGTTTTTTTACCTTTATAGAACAAACCTCTCCTTCCCCATGGGTCAATGTGCAAAGCGCAAATCGCCCAAAGATGTGGCGAAGTGCGTTATGCACTTTGTCCCATGTGAAAGGAGACGTTTGCAGCAGCAGTGAGTGAATGGGCCCTAATAGCCCTGTGTGCCTGTCCTGGTGAGATGATCCCTATGCTAATAGTGTACCTATGAGTGGTACTTCCGGAAACACTCTCCAAAGCATAGGGCAGGGTGGTCCGGACAGTCAGGACAGAAATAGCGGGTGTCACGCCTTATTCCACTCCTGCTACAGACACGACATCTTTTTCGGGGTGACTGTTGGGTTGAGGTACCAGGAGCGACATTGGGGAAATGTCGCTCGTGTAGACGGCTAACTACACTGGTGGTTGGGGCCACGGAACCTCCTGGATACAGGAGGTTCTCGATGATCTCTTCCTGAAATTTGAGGAAGGATCCAGTTCTCCCAGCCTTACTGTAGAGAACAAAACTATTGTACAGAGCCAATTGAATTAAATATACAGACACCTTCTTATACCAGCGTCTGGTGCGTCGGGAAACTAAATACGGAGACAACATCTGGTCATTGAAGTCGACCCCTCCCATGTGGAGGTTATAGTCGTGGACTGAGAGGGGCTTTTCAATGACACGGGTTGCTCGCTCAATTTGTATTGTCGTGTCTGCGTGAATGGAGGAGAGCATGTAAACGTCACGCTTGTCTCTCCATTTCACCGCGAGCAGTTCTTCGTTACACAGTGCGGCCCTCTGCCCCCTTGCAAGACGGGTGGTAACGAGCCGTTGGGTGAAGCCCGCGCGACTAGTTCGCGCGGTACCACAGGCGCCAATCCGTTCTAGAAACAAATGCCTAAAGAGGGCCACACTTGTGTAAAAATTGTCCACATAAAGATGGTACCCCTTGCCGAATAAGGGTGACACCAAGTCCCAAACTGTCTTCCCACTGCTCCCCAGGTAGTCAGGGCAACCGACCGGCTCCAGGGTCTGATCTTTTCCCTCATAGACCCGAAATTTGTGGGTATAGCCTGTGGCCCTTTCACAGAGCTTATACAATTTGACCCCATACCGGGCGCGCTTGCTTGGGATGTATTGTTTGAAGCCAAGGCGCCCGGTAAAATGTATCAGGGACTCGTCTATGCAGATGTTTTGCTCTGGGGTATAAATATCTGCAAATTTCTGGTTGAAATGGTCTATGAGGGGCCGAATTTTGTGGAGCCGGTCAAAAGCAGGGTGGCCCCTGGGACGGGAGGCGGTGTTGTCACTAAAGTGCAGGAACCGCAGGATGGCCTCAAAACATGCCCTGGACATGGCAGCAGAGAACATGGGCATGTGATGAATCGGGTTCGTGGACCAATATGACCGCAATTCATGCTTTTTTGTCAGGCCCATGTTGAGGAGGAGGCCCAGAAAAGTTTTAAGTTCGGAAACTTGGACTGGTTTCCACCGGAAAGGCTGGGCATAAAAGCTTCCCGGGTTAGCGGTGATAAATTGTGTGGCATACCTGTTTGTTTCGGCCACAACTATGTCTAAAAGCTCCGCAGTCAAGAACAGCTCAAAAAATCCCAGGGCCGAACCGATCTGAGCCGTCTCAACCCGAACTCCAGACTGGGCAGTGAAAGGGAAAACTACAGGTGCGGCTGAAGTTGGGGACTGCCAATCAGGGTTTGCCAGCACCTCTGGGATTCTAGGGGCTCTACGGGCACGTCTTTGCGGTGGCTGCGACGGGGTCACTACTGCACGTGCCACCGTACCAGCTTCAACTGCCCTTCTGGTGCTCGCTACTTCACCAGGTTGTACAGCAGTGCTGCTGGTGTATGCCTCACCACGTAATCCGACAGCACCAGCCCCACTCTGCTGCTCTTGAAGCGGATCCTGCGCAACCTGCGGTCTAGCGACACGGGGCCGGGTACGCCTGGTGGTATCAGGGACCTCAGCCTCCTCGTCCGAACTTTGGGTCAGAGAGCCACTGCTTTCTACAGGTTCGTATTCTGACCCGCTGGATTCATCAGATGAGGGTTCCCACTCCTCATCCGACTGGGTCAGAAGCCTGTAGGCCTCTTCAGAAGAATACCCCCTGTTAGACATGTGGGCAACTAAATTTAGGGGTATTCCCTGAGACTACCCAAGAAAAAAAAAGCAAGCCTGTCTTACAAAGGGGAGGCTGGCGAAGTACCGGAGGCCGCTGCGGTTGATAAAAAATATCAAAACTGATTTTTTTATCGCCGCAGTGCGTGTAAAGTGAATGTGCAGTGATCAAAAAAAATTATTTTTTTTGTCACTGCGGTGGGGCGGGTGTGGGCGAACGCACGTGTGGGCGACCGATCAGGCCTGATCGGGCAAACACTGTGTTTTGGGTGGATGGCGAACTAAAGTGACACTAGTACTATTATAGATCTGACCGTGATCAGTTTTGATCACTTCCAGATACTATAAAAGTACAAATGCTGATTAGCGATACGCTAATCAGCGAATAACGGACTGCGGTGCGGTGGGCTGGGCGCTAACTGATCGCTAACTACCTAACCAAGGGACCTAAACTATACCTAAAACCTAACGGTCAATAACAGTGAAAAAAAAAAGTGACAGTTTGCACTGATCACTTTTTCTTTTCACTTGTGATTGACAGGGGTGATCAAAGGTGTGATCAAAGGGTTAATTGGGGTTCAGGGGGGTGATCAGGGGCTATAGTGTAGTGTTTGGTGTACTCACTGTGAAGCCTGCTCCTCTGCTGGATCCAACCGACGAAAAGAACCAGCAGAGGAGCACAGCAGCCATATAACAGATCATATTTACAAATATGATCTGCTATCTGGCACTTTGATTGGATTTTTTAAAAATCAGCAACCTGCCAGCCACGATCATTGGCTGGCAGGTTGCTGACGAAATACTTCTGTGCGAAATGCCGGCGCGAACTGCGCATGCGCGCGCGCATAGTCGCGTCATCTCGCGTCTAGCGAGATGACGCGTATATGCGTGACTGTGCGCAGCGCTGCCACCTCCGGACCGCACATCTGCGTTAGGCGGTCCGGAGGTGGTTAAATAAACCGTTATAGTATGGATAAAATGAGACTAGAAATAAAACTAATAGGAGTGTTTGGGTGACATCACATTTTAGGCTGTTTACACAAGCCATTTTTGCTACTGTTTTGGCATTATTTTTGCTGGAACTTTGCAGCTTTTTTTAAAGACTTTTTTTCCCCCAAAGGCTTGGCCTATAAGATTGCTTTCTGTGAGTCAATGACAGTCAATAATGCTTTGGAATTATAAGTATTAAAAACATGATATTAGTGATCAAATGATCACAGCTTTAAAGGGGTTGTCTGCCTGTCTGCCCGACCTGCCAGGTGGCCAGACCTGCAGAAGGGAGCATACTTGACTGCTCCCCACTGCTGGGTTTCAGTTCCTTCGGTCCTTTTCTGCCACTGCCTCTCTCCAGTCTCCACCTGTCAACATCCTGTTTGATGTGGGTTACGTGGCCACTGCAGACAATGACTACTGCAGTGTTAACGTGTCCCCATGCGTGACGTGACTCAAAAGTAATTGTGGATTAGCTGTTTTATTGTATTACTGTTCCCAAAATGGTACCTGTAAAACAAATACAACTTTTCCTGCAAAACAAGCTACCAAAAGCTTATAAAAAAAATTGAAAATTGAAAAGTTATGGTCCTAAGGATACACAATAAAAAAAACATTAGGCAAGTATACCATATAGTATGGTATTATATAATAGTATGCCATGACAAATGACAAACTAAATTTCAGTGCATTCCTAAATGTGAGCAGCTCAGTGGCTCAGTGGTTAGCGGTGGTGCTTTGCAGCACAGGGTTCAAATTCAAGCAAGGGCAACATCATCAGGAAGTTTGCATGTTGTTCCTGTGTCTGTGTGGGTTTCCTCCCAAACGTTCACGAATGGGCGATCCGGGCGAACCGCCATTGACTTCAATAGGCAGGCGAATTTTAAAACCCACAGGGACTCTTTCTGGCCACAATAGTGATGGAAAAGTTGTTTCAAGGGGACTAACACCTGGACTGTGGCATGCCGGAGGCGGATCCATGGCAAAACTCCCATGGAAAATTACGCAGTTGACGCAGAGTCGGGTTTTAATCCATAAAGGGCATAAATAACCTAACATTCCTAAATTGTTTGGAATAAGGTGCTTTAAAACATCAGGTATGATGTTGTATCGATCAGGTAGTGTAAGGGTTACGCCTGCTTCACAGTGACAGACCAAACTCTGACAGACCAAACTCCCCGTTTAACGCACCGCAAACAAACGCAAACAGTCCATTTGCACAACCGCAAACTCCCCATTTGCACAAGGTTGGATACCAAGCTAGCCATGTCCCGTTCCTTGTCCTCACTCACGTCATTGAAGGTCTCTTCCTCCACCCAGCCACGTACAACACCAAGGGTCCCCGAAAGGTGACAACAAGCGCCCTGGGACGCCTGCTGTGGTTGGTCTTCCACCTCCTCAAAGCCACCTTCCTCCTCTGACTCCTCTTCTACAGACTCCTCTCTCTGATTTTCCGCAGGTCCAGCAATGGACGACGACAAGGCTGCTTCTGGTGGTAATGGTGACCACAACTCTTCCTCTTCATGCTCATCTACGGCCTGATCCAGCACTCTTCGCAGGGCACGCTCCAGAAAAAACGCATATGGGATGAGGTCGATGATGTTGCCTTGGGTTTGACTGACCAGGTTTGTCACCTCCGCAAAACGACGCATGAGCCTACAGCCATTGTGCATGAGCGTTCAGTAACGCGGCCAAAAAATACCCAGCTCCGCAGAGGCTGTCCTCTTTTTTTTAATTAAAAAAAATCTGTTCTTACCAGTTTAATCTCTGTTTTGTCCCGGTGTATGGAATAGATTTTAGGAACCGGGAGATGGAAAAAGATGCTTGGTCGGTCCTTTTACTTCCAATTTGGGGCACTGCGTGTGCGCCTTGCAATGTACTGTGCTACCCGATATGAGTGGTATGTGAAGTAGTGCTATTCCTATCAGTTTAATCCCTGTTACGTCCCCTATCAGTGGACGTGTATGGAAAGGATTTTAGGAACCGGGAGATGGAAAAAGATGCTTGGTTGGTTCTCTTACTTCTAATTTGGGGAACTTCACTTGCGCCGTGCAATGTACTGTGCTACCCGATCTGAGTGGTATGTTAAGTAGTACTATTCCTATCAGTTTAATCCCTGTTACCTCCCCTATCAGGGGCCGGTGTATGGAATAGATTTTAGGAACCGGGAGATGGAAAAAGATGCTTGGTCGGTCCTCTTACTTCCAATTTGGGGCACTGCGCGTGCACCGTGCAATGTACTGTGCCACCCTATATGAGTGGTGTGTTAAGTAGTACTATTCTTATCAGTTTAATCCCTGTTACGTCCCCTATCAGTGGACGTGTATCGAATATATTTTAGACAACCGCAAAGAGTTATCAATAGTTGACACACTCATGACATAAATTTTATTCCTCTATGCGTCAATCTTGGTGTGGTGATGACTGTGCTCGTGCGTGCATTTGGGAGATTGCAGGCGATGGCAGTTTTTCAAAGCCTATGGTCATGCTGAGGTAGTTCAGTGACAGTTAAGTGACCCAGAAAACAACGATTCTGCAGTGTGGGCCCATTGTTGGCCTAGTAGGCTTTAATGATCACCTTAGATGATCACAAAGAAAATTCATGTTTTTTCTATGCAAAATAATCCAGCCGATCGCTTTTGGTCTGTTCACAATGAAGCAACAACCTTATCATCTGGGGTGTGCCAATATTGCCAACACACTCATAGAGGTGATCGCTTCATTGTGATACGCAAGCCCCTTCACCACAACAAGTTAACGATCACGAAGGGGAATTGACACATGTATGTGCCTTTTTTTTTTTGTCTTAGCAGCCACAGTGCAGCACCAGAGGCCAGAAAAATTAGGCATGTACACATGCCTGAAAAATTAGGTATTGTTGCAGCCGCTGCTGTAGCAGTGGCCGGAAAAATTTATGTTTTCCAGGCAGAAAGTGCACTAAAACATTGCGGCTTGAACCCTAGTTGGTGGCGGAGAAGTCACGCAAGTCATCCAGCATGCAGAGATAAAATACAGCAGCGTGTGGACCATTTTTAGCCAAAGGCATCTCATCTCATCAGGCCTTTTTTAGTCAAATGTATCGCTCACTGTCAGTCCCTTCAGGATCCATGCCTCATTCATCTTAATAAAGGTGAGGTAATCTAGACTTTTTTTTACCTAGGCGACTTCTCTTCTCAGTGACAATACCTCCTGCTGCACTGAAGGTCCTTTCTGACAGGACGCTTGAAGCGGGGCAGGCTAGAAGTTCTATCACAAATTGGGATAGCTCAGGCCACAGGTCAAGCCTGCACACACAGTAGTCAAGGGGTTCATTGCTCCTCAGAGTGTCGATATCTGCACTTAAGGACTTAAAAAGCTCTGCATGTCCTCCATCAACAACACGTCTGTAAAGCGTCCTGTCCTTGCCGGTGTGGTCGTGGTAGGAGGAGGATTACTTTCACCTCTTCCCCTGTTAGATTCCCGTTGTGCTGTGACATCACCTTTATACGCCGTGTAAAGCATACTTTTTAACTTGTTTTGGAACTGCTGCATCCTTTCCGACTTCCGGTAATTCGGTAACATTTCAGCCACTTTCTGCTTATACCGGGGGTCTAGTAGCGTGGCCACCGAGTACAGGTCGTTCTCCTTAAGCCTTTTTATTCGAGTGTCCCTCAACAGGCATGACAGCATGAAAGACCCCATTTGCACAAGGTTGGATGCCGAGCTACTCATGTCCCGTTCCTCGTCCTCACTGATCTCACTGAAGGTCTGTTCTTCTCCCCAGCCACGTACAACACCACGGGTACCAGATAGGTGACAACGAGCACCCTGGGATGCCTACTGTGGTTGGTCTTCCTCCTCCTCAAAGCCACATTCCTCCTCTGACTCCTCTTACTCAGACTCCTCTTCAGGCGTTGCCGCAGGTCCAGCAAGTGATGCTGATAAGGCTGTTTCTGGTGGTGATGGTGACCACAACTCTTCCTCTTCACGCTCATCTACGACCTGATCCAGAACTCTTCGCAGGGCACGCTCCAGGAAAAAAACAAATGGGATGATGTCGCTGATTGTGCCTTCGGTGGGACTGACTAGGTTTGTCACCTCCCCAAAAGGACGCATGAGCCTACAGGCATTGCGCATGAGCGTCCAGTAACGTGGCAAAAATATACCCAGCTCCGCAGAGGCTGTCCTAGCACCCAGGTCATACAAATACTCATTGATGGCTTTTTCTTGTTGGAGCAGGCGGTCGAACATTAGGAGTGTTGAATTCCAACGTGTCGGGCTGTTGCAAATCAAGCACCTCACTGGCATATTGTTTCGCCGCTGAATATCTGAAAAGTGCGCCATGGCTGAGTAGGAACGCCTGAAATGGCCACACACCTTCCTGGCCTGCTTGAGGACGTCCTGTAAGCCTGGGTACTTATGCACAAAGCGTTGTACGATCAGATTCAACACATGTGCCATGCACAGCACATGTGACAACTTGCCCAAATTCAATGCCGCCAACAAATTGCTTCCGTTGTCACACACCAGTTTGCAGATCTCCAGTTGGTGCGGAGTCAGCCACTGATCCACCTGTGCGTTCAGGGCGGACAGGAGTGCTGGTCCGGTGTGATCTCTGCTTTCAGGCAAGTCAACCCCAAGACGGCGTCACACTGTCGTATCCGGGATGTGGAATAGCCCCTGGGGAGCTGGTTGGGTGCAGTTGATGTGGAGCAAGACGCAGCAGCAGAAGAGGACTCGGCCGAGGAGGTTAGCGAAGATGATGGAGTAGGAGGAGTAGAGGAGGTGGCAGCAGGCCTGCCTGCAAGTCGTGGCGGTGTCACCAACTCCTCTGCAGAGCCACGCATTCCATGCTTGGCAGCTGTCAGCAGGTTTACCCAATGCGCAGTGTACGTGATATACCTGCCCTGACCGTGCTTTGCAGAGCAGGTATCAGTGGTCAGATGGACCCTTGCCCCAACACTGTGTGCCAGACATGCCATGACTTCCTTTTCCACAATAGAGTACAGGTTGGGGATTGGCTTTTGTGAAAAGAAATTTCGGCCGGGGACCTTCTACTGCGGTATCCCAATAGCTACAAATTTTTTGAAGGCATCAGACTCCACCAGCTTGTATGGTAAATGCTGGCGGGCTAAGAGTTCCGACAAGCCAGCTGTCAGACGCCGGGCAAGGGGATGACTCTGTGACATTGGCTTCTTACGCTCAAACATTTCCTTGACAGACACCTGACTGTGGGCAGATGAGCAGGAACTGTTGAAGGTGAGAGGCGGAGTGGCGGATGGTTGAGAGGGGGCAAGGAGGACAGCAGTGGTTGACGTGACTGAAGATGCTGGACCAGGAGGAGGATGGTGGCTTTGGTTTGTGTGCTGCTTGTACTCATCATATGTTGATCCCATAGGCGTTTGTGATGTGAGATCATGTGCCTTCGCAAAGCAGTTGAACCTAGGTGGGTGTTGGACTTCCCATGACTCAATTTCTTTTGGCACAGATTGCAAATGGCATCGCTGTTATCAGAGGCAGACACACAAAAAAAATGCCACACTGCTGAGCTTTGCAATGACGGCATTCTGGTGGTGGCAACAGCATGCGTTGATTGGCGCGCTGTCTGGCTGACCCCGGGTGCCGATACATGCTGTCTGACTGTGCCACTAGCTCCTTGCGACGACCTCCCCCTGCTTCCAACTCATCTCCTCCTCCTCTCTGTCTCCCCATCTTAAATTTCCCCCTGTTCTTCTTCTCTTCGAGTGGGCACCCACCTGACATCCACGGACACATCGTCATCATCAACCGCTTCACTTGTATCTGACAACTCAGCAAAGGAAGCAGCAGCGGGTACAACATCATCATCATCGCACCGTACGTCCATGTGTGTAATGCTGCCTGACTTAGACATATCCCTGTTATCTATATCCTTTGGCAAATATGGTTGCGCATCACTCATTTCTTCCAAATGATGTGTAAATAACTCCTCTGACAGATCAAGTGAAGCAGCTGTGGTGCTAGTGTTGGTGGTGGCGGCAGGCGGGCGAGTGGTAACTTGAGAGGTGCCCAAAGCTGAGCTGGAGGAGGATGGTGCGTCAAGGTTCCAAGCTGAAGCTGTAGAAGATTGGGTGTCCTGTGTTAGCCAGCCAACTATGTCCTCAGAACTTCTCGAGTTCAGGGTACGTGGCCTCTGAACACTGGGCATTATTCTAGGGCCAAAGGAAATCACAGCACCCCGACCACGATGGCCACTGCGGGGTGGCCTGCCTGCCTGTCATTTTTTTTCTGATTAGTTGTACTATGCGTGCAAGCTACCAGATATGAGTGGTGGCACTGGGCACTGGCAATAGTGGGCACAGTACACGCTGTAGGCCTGACACACACGCTTGCAGGCAACTGCAATTATATTACAGTGAAAAAAGTTTTTTTTTTTTTTAAATGCAAGCTACTGTGACACCAGATATGAGTGGTGGCACTGGGCACTGGCAGTAGTGGGCACAGTACACGCTGTAGGCCTGACACACATGCTTGCAGGCAACTGCAATTATATTACAGTGAAAAAATCGTTTGTTTTTAAATGCAAGCTACTGTGACACCAGATATAAGTGGTGGCACTGGGCACTGGCAGTAGTGGGCACAGTACACGCTGTAGGCCTGACAAACACGCTTGCAGGCAACTGCAATTATGTTACAGTGAAAAAATGTTTTTGTTTTTTTTATGCAAGCTACTGTGACACCAGATATGAGTGGTGCAACTGGGCACTGGCAGTAGTGGGCACAGTACACGCTGTAGACCTGACACACATGCTTGCAGGCAACTGCAATTATATTCCAGTGAAAATGTTGTAGTTTTTTTTTTTTAATGCAAGCTACTGTGACACCAGATATACGTGGTGGCACTGGGCACTGGCAGTAGTGGGCACAGTACACGCTGTAGGCCTGACACACATGCTTGCAGGCAACTGCAATTATATTACAGTGAAAAAAGTGTTTTTCTTTCAAATGCAAGCTACTGTGACACCAGATATGAGTGGTGGTACTAACAGTAGTGGGCACAGTACACGTTGTAGGCCTGACACACATGCTTGCAGGCAACTGCAATTATATTACAGAGAAAAAATATATAACAAGGAAGACTGATGTACTAGCCCTAAAAAGGGCTTTTTGGGGTGCTGTCAGGATGCTGTCCTTACATCAGATCAGATGAGTATTTGAGGACTGGAGTGGACACAGAACACTGCCCTAGCTATCGATTTCCCTATTAAATCAGCAGCAGCTGCACTGTCCCTGCTCTAGCTAACACTGCAGCTTCCGAATGAATTTAAGATGGATGCTGTCCTTGCGTTTTGCTAGGAGGTGGGAGGGTCTGGGAGGGAGGGTATGCTGCTGATTGGATGTGTCTGCTGACTGTGAGGTACAGTGTCAAAGTTTGCTCAATGATGACGTATAGGGGGCGGTCCGAACATTGCATATGTTCGCCCACCGCGGGAACTGTTCGCCGGCGAATAGTTCAGGACATCTCTAATGATAATGTCTGTAAAGTGCCGTGGAATATGTCAGTGCTATATGAGCAAGCAAAAGGAATAAACTAATTGTGTCTAATGTTTCATGTGTTTTCAATGAACACAACACATAGAAAGGCTGAGTACATTGTAGGACATTTATCAAGCCTGATATTTCCATACACCAATCTTGATACCCTCTGCGCTGGAGTAAGCTGCACCTAATTTATTAAGAGGCAGAGATTAGATGCATCTCTGGCACTCCGTGTGCCAGATACTTAAAGGGGTTTGTCCCATGAAAAAATATTCTACTGTTTTCAAACCAGCACCTAGATGTAAATACTTTTATAATTACATGTAATTAAAAATGTATTCAATAAATTGTATCTGTATAGCACCACCTGCTGTTTGTTCTTTCCTTATTTCTTTATCCAGCTCACTGAGATGGCCGCACATGCTCAGTTTCATCCTTCAACTGCCTCCTGAGCTATGATATGGAGAGAGCTGCAGCAGAAAAGACATGCCTCCTGAACTGTGATAGGGAGAGAGCTGCAGCAGAAAATACACGCCTCCTGAGCTATGATAGGGAGAGAGCTGCAGCAGAAAAGACATGCCTCCTGAACTGTGATAGGGAGAGAGCTGCAGCAGAAAAGACACGCCTCCTGAGCTATGATAGGGAGAGAGCTGCAGCAGAAAAGACACGCCTCCTGAGCTATGATAGGGAGAGAGCTGCAGCTGAAAAGACACGCCTCCTGAGCTATGATAGGGAGAGAGCTGCAGCAGAAAAGACACGCTTCATGAGCTCCAGCAGAAAAGACACTCCCCTTGAACTGTCAGCTTGATATAAGTCTAGTAGAGCAATGAATGGGGAGATCTTTGGATCCATGTGAGGTACAGGGCTGGTTCTAGCTTTGTTAGAAAGAGGTTGCAGTGCACTATATGATGTCTGATATGATGTTATAGTACATCCAGTGGGGAGTGATAGGCTATGCCCAGCATACTAACTCCTACTCCTTTCCTTACAATTTTCGGAAAGTGACAACCTTGTGGCTTATATAGGTTAGTAAATGCCCCTGATTATCTTGTAATTAAATTGTGTCTTTGGTCATGATTTGTGCACTATCACAGCAAAATCTGAATTTGAATCTAAGACCTTATTCAGATGGCGATATTATATTTGAGTCTTACTGTCCGTATTGCAGATAGAACACTCAGACCATTCATAGATCTATTAGACTGCACCGATACCTGCATTTATCAGATTTGTGCTATTGCTATGTTACTACATTTTTTACATTTAAATACATTTAATAGCAAAGGTTTAATTTTCAATTTAACACCAGAGTTTCCTATATAACTCTTCTCTCCTTGATTCTCTATTCATTCTATTTGTGTCCCAAAAGATCACCTTCCCCCTTCTTTTTTTTTTTTTACAAATCTCAGATCAGATCTGTTTCTGCCTGTAAGGCAATTGACTACAACAGTAGCCACTTCCCACTGCTCCTCTGCAGAAGAAGACTAAACTCATTAATCTTCACACCTTTAATAAAATTAACACCTCTGGGCAAATTTTTCTTTTGTCTACCTTATCACTGACCGATACTGATCTTGTGTTTCCTAACTAGCATCATCAAAAGTAGGAAAATAAATGTTTGCACTTATGTTATATTGGTAACTCTTGGTAACAAAAGTGTCAGAAGGGAACATCTCCAACCCTCACAGGACCTTCTTCTTTATTCTCCTCTTCTCTGTTCCTCACACAATCTCCTACAAGATTTCTCACGTGCATCCTCCATACTTTGGAACTCACTACCCCAGCATCAGACTCTCCATCTATCCTCCAACATCCAAATGTTCAAAAGCAACCTGAAAAGCCACCTCTTCAGGAAAGCCTACCATCTTCAATAAGCATGCTCCCACCATACAGCCAGATCAGCAGCTTTTACCCTCACCCACTGTGTATTTTCCCTTACCCTTGTAGATTGTAAGCTCTCGCGGAAAGGGTCCTGGGGAGCAATGTGTAATAGGTTAGACAACCCTATTAGGGCTTGTTCACAAGGTGGATTTCTGCCTATCATTGTTTTTAATGACAATTAGTGCTGCTGTTCCTACAACAATTTCTAAAGTACATGCGTTTCCAAACAGCAGCAAGAAAGGACATGTCCCTTCTTGACGTGGTTTCTGTGCAGAAAATGTTCAAAACGCCATGGTGGGTTACCCCAATTCGATGTGGAGGCGGATCAGCAGCCACAAGTGGAAAACCTTGAAATCTGAGTCTTGGATCTGTGATGTGGATTCCTCAGAAGGTTTCTCCATCATGTGAACATACCTTTGATTAAGGCGCTCTCTCCCCCAGGAGAGATATTACCCTCCAAAAATATACCTTTAAGGCTCCATGGACTTCTGTGCATAAGGCCTGAGTATATATGTAATTTGTTATTTGTATTAATAATTAGGCAATGCACTGCAATCATAAATGTCTTATTTTTTAGATGGAAATGTATTTGCTAGTTTTCTGTCACTGGAAACATGTTGATGGGCCAATTTCATTTAATGAATGGAGGTTGTTAAACAGATCAGGGATATATGACTGCTATGTGACCCGAGGGCTGCGTGTAATGGTTTCAGACCCATGCATTATATTGCCTTCAATAAATGATTCCTTCAGTATAATTATTCACAGGTTGACATTATCCTTATTCCCATTCACTTTTTCAGTTTATTAGTTATGTCTGAACATAAGACCCTGGGGCAGAGTGGTCAGTTCTTGAAAATAATGATGCTTGAATGGTAAATGTGTCGTAAGAACAATCATGGACTAAATATTTTTATGAATGTTTTAGCCTATGATTCATTGGAGAATTGTAACAAAGCTAGTAGATAGCCCTGCACCTGACATAACAGAATTTGACAGATGTGAAATAATTCATGGACATTTACCAGCTAATAATAGTTTACATGCCATACATGATTCCCCATGGATTGCACAGTAAACATAAACTATAGTTATAAGTGATAGTTATAGTGCTTTTCATATATACTGACTGTTGTGTAAGCTTTTTATGCAATTTTAAGAACCCTAATGTGTGTGAGTGTTACGCTGCACAGTTTGTTTTCTCCACATTTATCAGTTTAATGGAGGCTAAAAACAATGTCAGGTCAGAAAATGTATGGAAGATGCAGATAAATGAGTGTATTGTATGGTCACCAATTCTAGCTCTCATTAATGAACACTATGAAAAAAATACTTAGTAGTGGATGCTCCCATTAAAATGTCTAACAAATTTACTATTTTTTTTAATTTATGCAAAAATATTTTAATAAAAAAGTCACTGTTTTACCCACTTACCATCTTCTACGTCAGAAAAAAGGAACACCATACAGCTGTAAATGCTCTTCTTCCACTCACACAATAGAGTCTTCAGGAGATGTGTAGCTACCATTGAATTTACTGGAAAATGTAAATATATGTAATATAGGTATATATATATATATATATATATATATATATACCGAGCTCTGCTTATAGTGGCATTTTCAGGATGCCACTACTCACAGGGAAAAAGTGGGTTGGCAGTACATGTGCCAACAGCACTGTCCTGTACTTCTAGTAAAGGCCAAAGCTCCTTCCCCAGAAGCCACAACTCCAGTGGCTAGGTTCTCCTCTGTAGGTTACATGCAATCAGATAGGTATGATGACGCCATGGACTCTTGGTTCGATGAAAACTCAGTGTTGGGATGTCCTGCAGCTCATTTAAAGCATGCTGTGGAGCCCTAATCCAATTGTAAGTCTCTCTCCTTACTAGTGTCACGGTTCCCATGTACAAGCCATGACAGCTACAGTATGCAGGATCCATTTTTGAACAGATACCAGCAAAATCCGTCAGACACCACTGACTCTCATCGGCCCTTCAACATCAACAATTCCTATGACATTCCTGAAACAATTGCACTGAATGGAAACTTTAAAGGTTATGTACACCTGCGGAGGCAATTTTTTTTTAGCATTGAATTTAATTAATTTTGAGCTAAAAATATTTTTTAATTGGTCTTTTTAAAAAATATTGAGCTGTTCTGTCACAAAGAGTTAACTGTTTGTCTAGCTGTGTGAATTGCACTTTTTATTTTCACTTTGTGCCTGTCATCTAATAACCCTTATCTGTAATTTACTAAGAGGTCGTAAACACTTATTTAAGCCGCATTTTTATCAGTAATATAAGAACTGAGCTAAAATGAGTGTTTATAATGTCACAGAGCAGAGATAAGGAGTCCATCAGATTAGCTTCCTGATAGAGCAGAGAGAAAACTCAGACCCCTCTGTTAGAGCATTTCAGCCCTGTACAGAAAAAAGGGCTCCATATTTGTAATAAAGACCAATATTAGCTCAAAATAAGTACAATGCAATACTAGCCTTTTGCTTATTTAAAGAGGATCGTTGATGGTGTATGTTTTTGGTAGAAGACCATTACCTTGAATACGGTGTCATAATTCAAAACTCTGCATACATGCTCACCTACCTACATTCTGTAAAAAGTTATACCAATATTAAAAAGATTTTCTTTTGTAGGGTAATTCTCATTGGAGGAATATCCTGTGGGTATGCAATTGCATGTAATCGGAATATCCCTTTAAGACTTCATGCACACATCTCTGTTATCAGGGTTCTCTGAGCAATAGTACAACCCACCAGGAGTGCAGCAGTCTCTCTTGGTGTCCAAACAGGGGATTCAGAGTGTGGTTCGTCCCTCTCTCACCTGACGTCTACTAATGGCAGTTGGACAGACAATTATTGTGGTCTGTTGCTCCCTACATACCCACCAATCCCTACAGTTCTTATTTAGAGTGCCCCTGTATTCACTGCTTGTGCTCCAATTGGTTGTTTGAAAAGCAGAACATTGATATTTTATAATTCTTAAATTTTGTTCCTCGTCCTAAATGGCTCATGATTCCTTTTCTGTGATTTTTTTTATTTTTATTTTTGTGTGTGTGTGGGGCTCTATAAAAATGCTCTGAAAACGAACATTTTGTGGGTGGTGTACTTCTTTGCATTTAAAAAAAATATCTCAGTTGACCCAAAAAATGCACCAAAAATGATTAAATAAATATAAAAAAACAACGACAAAATATTTACTATTTCCCCATTGCCTAACTGCTAACATCTGTCTGTAGCAGCGGAAAAATCCTGGAGAAATGACACTGCCATATAGACTACCAGATCTTCAGACATGGCAAATGACTACCATCAAGTAGGGTAGTAAAATTCCTTTAGCTTCCCTTTCTTGCCATCAGTATTTTGCTTCTTCCACTTCATCTTAGGTAGAACAGCACAATGAATATTTGTGGGTTCTGCTTAGACTCATAAGACAGCTCTGTTGGAATGATCACAAAACCAGAATTTCAAAAAATAAAGTTTTATTACATAAACCATATAATTATATGGTCAATTGCTTCCTTTACAAAACTGGCTACTGGGAAGTTTTATATATATACCAGATGGGGGCACCAGAGGACCATGATGATTCATTTTGAAACCAACTTCCCAGCATTGTCTATAGGATACATCTGAAGCAGCATGCATTTTCTAAGAATTACAATATTAAATTATAGTATTGTAACCGTTGTATTATATCTAGGAAACACTTGTTTTGCAACCACTTCAGCTAACGTATTCATTTCTATTTTCTAGAAATAGCTAAATCTTAAGTACACATTAAACTATACCTTTTATGTGGAGCAGAAAGAAAAAGTAGAGCAGACTTTATGCAGTTGATAATGGAACAGCATGTGTCTATCTTACCCTGCTCATTTTTATTCTGTCAACACTTAGGAATATAAGTCATATTTCGTACAGTGTTTAACAAGAACCTGCATTCATTTTTGTTTGTTTTCGAGCAGATGCATCCTTCCTACCACCTGCAATACCTTTGTTACCAAGTCAGAGACAGATGACGTCATCAGTGACACGTGATGCGTTGCTAGGTAGCCTTTAAAATGATATATTTTTAATGGCAAGCAACAGTCGAAATGACAAGATTGACAAAATTGCCATAAATAAGGACATGTGAGGGAGAAAGCCTTTGCCTACAAAAGACACAATTCTTGACTTTACTTGTTTTATTTAAAAACCCGCAAGCCCCATAACCTTTACAAGTAATGTATAATACATCAGATGGAAATCAATAATTTATTTCATTCCTAAAAGCAACTTAGTAGAACTAAGAAAATATGTATCACACCTGAGTGGACGGATTAGCCACGTATGGTTTCCTGTAATACTTTGTGCAAGAATGAATGTGGATTCCTGCAGCATAAATGGGTTAAAGCATGAGGATTCAGAAGAGCACATGGGATTTCAGTGACCTATATATGAGGATAATTTGTGGTTGAGTGTGTTAGCTGATGGTGTGGCTATTAGATTTCTTCACCAGTACTTCAAGACATATTGGAAATCTACCTTTTTATGCTTGCGAAGTTAAGGTCCTTTTAGATGAAGCGATCATCAGGCCAATTTGATATGCCCACTCCCGATAATTGTAAATTGTAACGTTTCCAGTAGTCACCTGATGAATGATCATCCGGGAATCGTGTCTCTTATCTAGCACCAAAAATTATTGTTTCTGGTCAGCAGATCATCCAGTATAAATAGGGATATGCTTTCCAGAAACAGTGATTCTCTATCTATGATCACTGCATGTAAACTTCCTCTCCTCTGACAATCAGGCAATTATCAGGAATGTTTGGTTCATTTCCGATAATTGTCTGAAACATCAGTCCATGTAAAAAAGACAATACGTTATGTTAGAAGTATCAACTTTTTAAACCAATTTTTTATAATTAAAAAAAAATGCTTACCAAATTGAGGCTACCATCCCAGGGCTATAACTGTAGGAAGGCTTCTATATAATGTATGTTTTTTTTTTAATCACATTTTCACTTTTGCGTCACTCACTACAGAGTTTAATACTGTCTGTGGAAATGATATCAGGATGAAAACTGTGCATCACAAGCTTGGTGAAATAAGGTATCATAGTCATATCATAGCAGAAGATCATCATGCACAATGGCAAGCATTGGCTAGTGTGGTTGAAGTCACAGTGCCACTGGACTATGGAGCAGTGGGACCACTGGAGTGATGATTAGCTATCTGCCAGTCTGACAGATGAATCTTGCTTTGGTGATTGCCTTGAGAATGCTACATACTAGAATACAAATTGACTACTTCAACATTTGGTGGAGAATGAATTATAGTATGCGGCTGTTTTTTTTAGGTTTGGTCTAGGTTCCTTGTTTCAATTGAAGGGTAATGCTATAACAAACAAAGATATTTTAGATAACTGTATCCTTCCAGCTTTGGGGAAGACACTTTTACACAAAGTGAGGTCCATAAAAACATGGTTTGATGAGTTTTGAGTGGAGGAACAGAAGTGGTCTGTACAAAACCCTGACTTTTGGAATGGAACACCATTAATGAGCTAGAACTTCTCAGCCACAATACATGCCTGAGCTAACAAATGTTCTTTTGGCTGTATAGGCATAAATTCCCACAGGCACATTGTGAAAATCTCATGAAAGCCTTCCTTGACTACTTAATGCTTGAATAGTTAGAGAATGAGATTTGGACAAATTCAGCCCCTTCTATGTAAGGCCCCTTTCACATCTGCGTTCTTTTCTTCCGGCATAGAGTTCCAGTCATCGGGGCTCTATGCCGGAAGAATACTGATCAGGATTATCCTAATGCATTCTGAATGGACAGTCCGTCCTTCAGGATGCATCAGGATGTCTTCCGTTCCGCTTTTTGCTCCGGCCAAAAATCCGGAACACTTGCCGCAAGGCCGGATCCGGAATGAATGCCCATTGAAAGGCATTGATCCGGATCCGGCCTTAAGCTAAACGTCGTTTCGGCGCATTGCCGGATGCGACGTTTAGCTTTTTCTCAATGGTTACCATGGCTGCCAAGACGCTAAAGTCCTGGCAGCCATGGTAAAGTGTAGTGGGGAGCGGGGGAGCAGTATACTTACCATCCGTGCGGCTCCCGGGGCGCTCCAGAGTGACGTCAGAGCGCCCCAAGCGCATGGATGACGTGATCGCATGGATCACATGATCCATGCGCATGGGGCGCTCTGACGTCATTCTGGAGCGCCCCGGGAGCCGCACGGACTGTAAGTATGCCGCTCCCCCGCTCCCCACTACTACTATGGCAACCAGGACTTTAATAGCGTCCTGGCTGCCATAGTAACACTGAAAGCATTTTGAAGACGGATCCGTCTTCAAATGCTTTCAGTACACTTGCGTTTTTCCGGATCCGGCGTGTAATTCCGGCAAGTGGAGTACACGCCGGATCCGGACAACGCAAGTGTGAAAGAGGCCTAACCCCTGTTCCAAATTAAGCAACAGTGTATATACTAGCAGCTTGGAGAATCAGACAAACACAACTGGTACTGTGATCTAAATCAATTCTACTTTATTGTAGTCAGTGTGGGGCTTATATACCCCTTCAAAAAAAAGTTGTAAGCATCATAAATTTTAGGGGGGGGGGGGGGGAGGGTCATGTGGACAGAAAGGGTGCTGGCTTCGCAAACTCAGTAGAGAAGCGCATCTTCAAGCAAGTTGCTCGTTACCTTTATCCCAGCCAGCAACAAGCCCAAGGATGCACTGTACCGAGATAACACATACCAAAGCAAGTACATGTATGGGGTGACCTCTAAGGAAAGTGTTGCATACAGGGTTATAGGTGAAACTGTTGAGAGAGAGAGAAAGAGAGACAAGATGGAGTTCATAATGAATTCTCTCACAGGGCCAACCATATACTAACACCCTTGATTTTGAAATGGAATGTCCAACATGCTCCTATTGGTGTGATGGTCAGGTGTGCACTTGCTTTTGGGTATATAGTGTTACTTTTCCCTACATGTGTGATCTAGGAATGCAAACATGAAAGTATACTTAGTGGTGATGAGAGGAAAAGAGAGAAGATGTGCTTCCACAGAAAAGAATTATGATTATTTGCTACTAGAGGGGGAGAAGGTGTAAGGGGAAAACGTAGTGCCAGAAAGTAAAAAGGGGAATTGAAAAAAAAAGGTAAGCAATGTGTCACTAAAGCAGTTTGGGGGAGTGAAGAGGAAAGGGAAGTGGGAACACATGTTGTTAGAGCAGGAAATTAAAGGTGAGTCTGACCCACATTTAACGAGGCTGCAATTAAATAAAATTGAAGGAAACATCATCAGTGACTCATTGGATTTAAAGCATACTTACACATTTAGATGACTTTTCAGAATAAGCAGCTCATATTTGTGTATGTGACTAATAGCACTATAACAGGACATAATATGACTTGTATCCTGCACTGCATTTTTTATTTTTTTTGCAGTTTACCCATCTGCAGGTTCTACCTCTAATTCTCAGTTGCTGGTTGGTAGAGATGTCTGTTGTCTGTCATGATAAGGATCACACAGAATGTAGAAGAAATTCTGCTGATTTAGGACTTTCTAAAGAAAAGAAGAACCTTAAGAAGGTCCTTAAGGTAAAATATGGCAGGGTCCTTAAAGGGAACCTGTTATCGGGATTTTGTGTATAGAGCTGAGGACATCCTAGCACATCCGCAATACCTAGTCCCCATAGCTCTGTGTGCTTTTATTGTGTAAAATAAACGATTTGATACATATGCAAATTAACCTATGATGAGTCCTGTCCCTGAGATGAGTCAGGGACAGGACTCATCTCAGGTTAATTTACATATGTATCAAATCATTTTTTCTACACAATAAAAGCACACAGAGCTATGGGGACTGGGTATTGCAGATGTGCTAGCGGCCATCTAGCAACCCATGTCATCAGCTCTATACACAAAATTCCGGTGACAGGTTCCCTTTAACTCCTTAAGGACCGGGCTAATTTTCACCTTAAGGACCAGGCCATTTTTTGCAAATCTGACCAGTGTCACTTTATGTGGTGATAACTTTAAAAACGCTTTGACTTATCCAGGCAATTCTGAGATTGTTTTTTTTTTCGTCACATATTGTACTTCATGACACAGGTAAAATGGAGTAAAAAAAAATAATCATTTTTATTTACAAAAAAATACCAAATTTGCCCAAAATTTTGAAAAATTAGCCAAAAAATTTCCAAGTTTCTATTTCTCTACTTCTATAATACATAGTAAGGCTACTTTCACACTAGCGTTCGGGGATCCGCTTGTGAGTTCCGTTTGAAGGCTCTCACAAGCGGCCCGAACACATCCGTACTGCCCTAATGCATTCTGAGTGGATGTGAAAGTAGCCTAATACCTACAAAAATAGTTATTACTTTACATTCTCCATATGTCTACTTGATGTTTGGATCATTTTGTTAATGACATTTTATTTTTGGGGGATGTTACAAGGCTTAGAAGTTTAGAAGCAAATTTTTCAGAAAATTTCAAAAACCCACTTTTCAAGGACCAGTTCAAGTCTGAAGTCACTTTGTGAGGCTTACATAATAGAAACCACCCAAAAATGACCCCATTCTAGAAACTACACCCCTCAAGGTATTAAAACTGATTTTACAAACGTTGTTAACCCTTTAGGTGTTCCACAAGAATTAATGCAAATAAGAGATACAATTTCAAAATTTCACTTGGCAGATTTTCCATTTTAATAATTTTTTTCCAGTTACAAAGCAAGCGTTAACAGCCAAACAAAACTCAATATTTATGGCTCTGATTGTGTAGTTTACAGAAACACCCCATATGTGGTCGTAAACCGCTGTACGGGCACACGGCAGGGCACAGAAGGAAAGGAATGCCATATGGTTTTTGGAAGGCAGATTTTGCTGGACTGGTTTTTGTTGGTACTATTTTAGGGTACATATGATTTTTGGTTGCTCTATATTACACTTTTTGTGAGGCAATGTAAGGCTACTTTCACACTAGCGTTCGGGTGTCCGCTTGTGAGCTCCGTTTGAAGGGGCTCACAAGCGGCCCCGAACGCATCAGTCCAGCCCTAATGCATTCTGAGTGGACGCGGATCCACTCAGAATGCATCCGTCTGGCAGCGTTCAGCCTCCGCTCCGCTCAGCAGGCGGACACCTGAACGCTGCTTGCAGCGTTCGGGTGTCCGCCTGGCTGTGCGGAGGCAAGCGGATCTGTCCAGACTTACAATGTAAGTCAATGGGGATGGATCCGTTTGAAGATGACACAATATGGCTCAATCTTCAAACGGATCCGCCCCCCATTGACTTTCAATGTAAAGTCTGGACGGATCCGTTCAGGCTACTTTCACATTCAGAAATTCTTTAACAATATAATGCAGACGGATCCGTTCTGAACGGAGCCACCGTCTGCATTATATGAGCGGTTCCGTCTCAGACGGATCCGCTCTGAACGCAAGTGTGAAAGTAGCCTAACAAGAAATAGCTGTTTTGGCACCGTTTTTATTTTTTGCTATTTACAACATTCATCTAACAGGTTATGTCATGTGGTATTTTTATAGACCAGGTTGTCACGGATGCGGCGATACCTAATATGTATAAGTTTTACACAATGATTTCATTTTGAAACAAAAAAATCATGTTTTAGTGTCTCCATAGTCTGAGAGCAATAGTTTTTTTTTCAGTTTTTGGGCGATTATCTTGGGTAGGGTATGATTTTTTCAGGATGAGATGACGGTTTGACTGGCACTATTTTGGGGTGCGTATGACTTTTTGATCGCTTGCTATTACACTTTTTGTGATGTAAGGTGACAAAAATATGGCTTTTTTAACACTGTTTTTATTTTAATTATTTTGCGGTATTTGAGGGGTAAGGTCATGTGATATTTTTATAGAGAAAGTTATTAAGTTATTACGGATGCGACTATACCTAATATGTATATATATTTTTTTTTTATGTAAATTTTACACAATGATTTCATAAAAATAAAAAATAAAAAAATCATGTTTTAGTGTTTCCATAGTCTGAGAGCCATATTTTTTCAGTTTTGGGGTGATTATGTTAGGTAGGGTCTCATTTTTTGCGGGATGAGATGATAGTTTTGATTGGCACTATTTTGGGGTGCATATGACTGTTTGATCGCTTGCTATTACACTTTTTGTGGTGTAAGGTGACAAAAAAATGGCTTATTTAGCACAGTTTAAATTTTTTACGGTGTTCATCTGAGGGGTTAGGTCATGTGATATTTTTATAGAGCCGGTCGATATGGACGCGGAGATGCCTAATATGTATACTTTTTATTTATTTATGTAGGTTCTACACAATAACAGCTTTTTTAAAATAAAAAAAATAGATTTTTTAGTGTCTCCATATTCTGAGCCATAGTTTATTTATTTATTGGGTGATTGTCTCAGGTAGGGGCTCATTTTTTGCGGGATGAGGTGACGGTTAGATTTGTACTATTTTAGTGGGCATACGCCTTTTTGATCACTTGCTGTTGTACTTTTTGTGATGTAAGGTGACAAAACAATGGTTTATTTAGCAGTTTTTATTTTTTGCAGTGTTTATCTGAAGCGTTAGGTAATGTGATGTGTTTATAGAGCCGGTCGATACGGACGCGGCGATACCTAATATATTTTTTTTCCCCCTATTTTTTACCTATTTTCTTTTTACTTTATTTGGGGAAAATTACATTTTAGTTTATTTGTACTTGAAACTTTAAATTTTTTTGGGAGAAAACTTTTTTTCACTTTCTTTTTTGTACCACTTTGGGAATTCAACTTTTGGGGGTCTAATCCTTTACAATGCATTCCAATACTTCTGTATTGGAATGCATTGGCTGTATAAGTAATACAGTGTGTATTACTCATACAGCTTCCGGCCTGTGAGATCTATGGGCTGGATCTCACAGGCTCATCACAGGAAGGCAGCGCTGATGCCTCAGGAAGGCATCGCGCTGCCTTCCATGCTATCGGGTCCCTTCTACAGCCCCACGGGGACCCGATGGTACCGCCGCCAGCCGCAACCTGTAAAAGCCGCAAACTGCAGGTCTGAATTGATTTGGGCTGCGGTAATCGGAAATACACATGACGTACTGGTCCTTAAGTACCGGGACAACAGGGAGGTTAAAGGGTTAAAGGCTATGTACACCTTTTGTTTATTAATGCACTGTACTCATTTTGATCTCAAAATCATTTCTTCAATTAGTCTTTATTAAAAATGATGAGCTGTTTTCCCTGCACAGCTTTGAATTTATATACTAGCAGGGTCTGTATTTTCTCTCTACTCCATCAGGCAGGGAGCTCAGAGACTCCTTATCTCTGACCTTATAAACACTAATCAAAGCTCCAGTCTTATCTTACTGATAAGAATGTGGCTTAAATAAGTGTTTATAGCCTTTTAGTAACTTAGAGATAAGGGTTATTAGATGACCGACACAAAGTGAAAGTAAAAAGTACCATTCACAAAGCTAGTAAAACAGTTAGCACTCTGTGACAGAATGGCTCAATATTTTTGTCTCCGAAGATGTACATAGCCTTTAAACAAAGATGGCGATTATTTTGTTAAAACCTTTATATCGTAATTCACAGGTAAAGTTTAGGATTTTTGTTCCAAGTTTTTGCTCCAACAAGATGTGCTATATTCACAAAGCCTGTGACATTTAATATGAAAACTGGCAGTTTTCTTACAATACCATTTCTTGCAATGAACATGAAATGCTTGTGTATGGATCTTTCATAAGGGGTCTATGGTACCATGCAGTGTCTGCCACTTGTCTCTTTATCAAGTGATTAGGTCACTATGCTCCCATAGATTTTCTTTTAAATTCAACTGCACCCTAAGAATCTGACATTTAGCAAGGCTTTAATATAATTCTTTCAGACATAATAAAATGGATTTTGAAGAAGAAACAAACATTCTGTCAGTGCACGAAAGGAGAGTTGTGGATTCCCTGTAGTGCACAATAATAAATTTCATCCTTCTGTTAGCTCTGCAAATAATTAAGCTTGTATTATAAATCAACTCTTACAATTACCGAATTACCTGTGCCTAAAGGAGAACACAGAAACTGAATTTATAATTCAGGGATATTGTTTTCTTCTAATACACATAGGTAGAAACTTATAGTAAGATCAGTCCTGTACCTACCATGTAGAGAGACTACGCGACTACTATGGGGCCTGGGCAAAATGTGGCAGAGTACTAAACTTCTGTTCCTGACATAAATCCATAGTATTTTCCGACAGCTGCCACTTGGGGGAGCTTGGCGTAAAGAGATTTTTTACAGCTTCTTTTAAGTTCAGTTGTACTGTATAACTTCCTATGCACTGAGCTCCATCTAGTGGTGGCTGCAGGCAGACCGTTTTATAATGCACTGGATAAAGAGAATCAGGATTTAGAACTGTATGGGGAGATTTATCAACAAATTCATGCCAGTTGTCTGATGTACATACATTGAGCAATATGGTGTTTACAATGAGTGCCATATTTATGAAGCAGCTGTTAGATTTTTTTTTTTTCGACATAGAAGTTGAGGAAAGAGGGTGAGGGCGGTAAAGTGGCCCATGTATTTTAATATAACTGAATAGAATGAAATAATTTCTTATACTGTATGTTCTGACATCTTTTTATGTAATAAGTGAGATATTTATATAATAATTGGATAATTGAGAAGACTATATGAGACCAATGATAGCATTATTGCTCACGTCATAACATTATAGAACTGAGAGAGGAGTAGTTAATGGAAGAATTACTGTGTAAAAATGATTTTATACTTATATGTGGTCATTTATCACACTGGTATAATGTAGAACTGGCTTAGTTGCCCATAGCATTCAATCAGATTCCACCTTTCAATTTTGACAGCTCCTTTGGAAAATGAAAGGTGGAATCTGATTGGCTGCTATGGACAACTAAGCCAGTTCTACTTTACACCAGTTTGATAAATGACCCCAATAATGTATTAGCATACTCCTGTATACTAATACATTATCATCTGTGTCTCTATGGCACAGGTTGTAATTAGGGCAACACCAATGTGCCCTAACAGCAGAATTACTGAAGTTACAGTCCTGGGTCCTTTCTAGGTCCCTGGGCTGATTGCCAAGGGCTTACCTTGCCTCCTTTCAGATCACTATGACCCAATCAGAGGGTTAATTCCCCTTTGATTATGCTGTGATCAAAGACTGTGGCAATAAAAGGGATAATAGTTGGGATTGGAGCTACCCCTGATCCTTGCTGTAGAGCAAAATGCTGCTCTAAGAACTGGAGCTCTTAGATATAGTTCATTTGTACAGCAGGAGTTGCTCTGCTACCTTTAAAATAGTGACAACAAAAGACAGTGGGTGGTCCTTAAGAGGTTAAAGTAATAGAAATGAATGTACAAAGTATGTTAAAGATTATCAAATATTTCATACTGTCTGTAAACAAAAATTACTGGACATACACTACTGACAAAAAGTTAGGGATATTTGGCTTGTGGGTGAAATTTCCAGATGAACCGAAAATGTACTCCAACCTTTATAGGTGAACGTAATGTGACCTTCTCTAAACTTTTTAATGCAAATATCCAACTGTTAAATGTTTCAGTACTTTTTGCACAACTTGCTGTTCTCTAACAAGGAGCTTAACAGCAAAATTCACAACAGGTGTTTGATACATGAATCGCCCAATACATTTCATGGTTCAATTAGAATTGTTATTTAAACAGTCCTCCTCATCAGGTTGTTCACATTTTAAAATCATAAAACCAAGACGACACCTAACAATTGATCAACAGTACCTCGCCATTGAGAGGCTTCAAGCAGGATGTTCTCAGACAGAAGTGGCCAGTGAGCTTGGAGTGTCACAGAGTGTCGTCAGCAGGTTACAACAGAGATACAGAGAGACTGGAAGAGTCACAGAAAGGCATAGAAGTGGACGTCCTTTGGCCACATCCCATACTGATGACTACTTCATTGTGAACAATGGCCTGCAGATCTGGATGATGACTACCACACAACTCCAGGTACATTTAAGGGAGGTAAGAGGCACCCAAGTGTCATGTCAGACCATTCAAAACCATTTTCATCAGCGTGGACTGCATGCTAGACATCCTGCAAGGGTACCTGACCACAGGCATCATCCTCTTCCATGGGTCAGGGAGCATCTACGCTGGATGAGGGACTAGTGGGCCTCAGTGCTGTTCATTAATGAAAGTCGATTCACACTGAACAGAAATGATGGCCGTCGACGATGTTGATAAAACGTCAAAGAGAGTGCTATGCATCGGCCACTGTTATAAGAAAAAAAGGGATTTCAGCTCACCCACCGTCCTCCTTCGCCATCATGATTAAGACGTACAGTCCAAACGTGTAGACCTTGCCTGTCTGGTCAGCCTATAAATTTTATAATGAAGAAATAAAGAAATTGGATTTTATCCTGAGCCTGCTGCTGAATTTTTTTCTACTGTTTTGATCAGCCACTGTTGTCTTATTTTTTTAACTATATATTTCAAGAATTGTTATATAAAATAGCCAGTGTAAAATGAAAGGTGATCCTGGATGAATGGAACCTGTATGACTTTAATGTCCTTGCAGAACCAATGTCTGTGGAGATAAAAGAGAGTGACAGAAAGAGGTGAGTTAATGACTCATTCTCTGAATTGACTGAGGTCAGTAATTTGGACCTTCATGGTCACTTTTGTGGAAATAACAGTTTTGTATAACTTTGTAGAAATTGTGGATAATCAGCAGGATGTGGCATTTGAAAGATTTAAAGGATACCTGCAGAAATAGAAGTGTTTAAATAAGCGGCGAAAGAGATGATTATGCATCTTTATTAATATTTATTGCTAGAGGTTGAAGTACTATTTCCCTGCCTATGCCTGGGTATTGCCATTGGGAAATGGTTATAAGCTACAGGTTGACGAAAGAATCAGGCTCTTTAAAGAAAGTCAATGTCATACCATAGAACATTATATGCTGCGGGACCTCTGGGCTTTCTAATACTTATTAGATAGCAGTCATATCCAGTTGATATCAGCAGAATCTTCCAACAAGTATTAAGGCTGTAGAGAGCCTGTATTTGTGGGCGGGGCGTCAGTGCCCTATATATACCCGTTACTCCTGATCACCAGCGGTGTGTCTCACGTACCCCCCCTCCCACCCCATTTCCATACACTTCAATAGGGTATGCCCTCTCCAGGCCTATCCACGCACGTGGCTCCAGGCACAACTCAGCCAAATAGCTTGGGTTTTGGGCATGCCTTACCCATGATCATTACGTGTCAGCCCAGTCCACAATTGATATTAATTGTTGGACATTCAGGCATAACATGGCACTGTTTATGGGGGGTCATGGAATATTTTTGCCAAGACACCTCTGCTAACCTTGATCCTACCATGTTTGTTAATGCCTCTTAGAGTAAGACCATGCGGTGCGGTTGTGATGCGCTAAAGAACCGCAGCATTCCCAATAGAAGTCAATGGGAAAATAGGTTTCTGAGTTGGAGCTGGCACTTTCAAAGTTGTGATGAATGCACCTGATTTACATGTGGTTGACAGTATGTAAAACATGTCCTGCTGCTTGCAGCTGCTAACCACATGGGATATACATTTCAGTAGCCACTTGAGATATATGGTTAACCTATTTTATCACGATTTGTCAACCAGAATGCCAAAGAACCATGGAAATTCACAACAGTTCAAACAACAGTCGATAAATGATAGACACCCTAAAAGCATGATTATGCATCCAGTGACCACATCCAGTAGGCCTTATGCATTCCATAACCACATCATGACCGCACTGCGCTGTGTGGCCGTACCCTAACAAAAATCTGTTCTACTTCCTAGTTGTGATTTTTCATCTGCTGACATGACCCTTGGCTATACCTATGACTCTCCTCTCTGCTTCTAAAATAAAGAAGCACTCCCCTCCAAAAAATTTATTCCTTGGTCTATTCCTAAAAGAAATGTTCAATTGTGACAAAACTCGGCATGCAGTTATGTCTCAGGCAGATATTAAACTGATTACAGATTTGGTCTGATTAGACACTCTTACGACAATTAGGTATAAAAGTGCTTCCAAGCTGTCCTATAAACAAAAGCTCTCACAAACTACTTTTGGGTAGTGTACCTCTTGGTGAGAAATCGTTGACTGCTAGACATGCCTCTACGATGCACTAGAAGATATATTGCCCACTGATAGACTTTGAGAGGAGGCGCATCTTTGGACTGACAGAAGCAGGATGGCTGTTTTGATGAACTGTCCACCATTCAGGCCCTTCTGACATAGATGTTAAGAGCAGATGTTACGTGAGGGCATAAATGCATGGTAAACAGTCTCTGGACGGCCCAGACAGAGCACCAATAGAGAGGATTATTTGATCCACTAACAAGCACCATCAGCTCTTACAGTTTTGTTGTCCACCATCCAAACACAAGCGGCACCTTCATTAAACACCTCTGTCTCTACCCAGACCATTTCCAAAACTTAGCAGAAGGAAATTTGGTGTCCTGTCAATGACAGCCATTCACCGTCACCTTTGTTTGCAAGGGTGTTGTGCATGATAAACCTGGACTGCTTCAGACTGCAAATATTACCTTTAGAGATGGATCCCAGTACTGTTTGGGATCCCACTACAGTTGGACTCAAATATGGAGACCTAGTGGTGAACGCTTAAATCCTGCCTTTGTTGAGGAGCGACACAATTCTTCAATTGCTGGTGGGATGATCTGGGGATAAGTCACATATATGAGTTTGTCACCCCTAGTAGTTATTAGTGTTGAGCGCGAATATTCGAATATCGAATTTTTTTCGCGAATATCGGCACTTCGCTAATTCGCGAATATTTCGAATATAGTGATATAAATTCGATATTTCGAATATTCTTTTTTTTTTTTTTTTTTTTAGTGTTATATTTTTTTCTTTCCCACTTCCCTAAAGTTGTTCTTACCTGTCCTTTGGATTCCTGGCTTCCTGGCTGCTCCAGTCAGTGCCCGTTGCCGCTTCTGCCGACTTCCATGCTCATGGAGCGTCCCCATCACCATGGGAACATCTCCATATACTAGAATGTACTGTCGGATTTGAGAATTACGTTGAAATCGCAATTCGATTTTTTTCAAGTTATAATAATCGAATTTCGATTTTAACTTAGCACTGCTATATGCCATATTAGTTAGCCTAATATGGCATATAGCAGTGCTAAGTTAAAATCGAAATTCGATTATTATAACTTGAAAAAATCGAATTGCGATTTCAACGTAATTCTCAAATCCGACAGTACATTCTAGTATATGGAGTCGTTCCCATGGTGATGGGGACGCTCCATAACTAAGCATGGAATATGGCTTCAATGGCTTGGTAGAATTAGCGAATTGACGAATATATTCGTTATATTCCACAAAACGAATATAACGAATGTATTCGTCATATTCCACAAAACGAAGATAACGAATGTATTCGTCATATATCACAAAACGAAGATAACGAAGTATTCTGCATCTTCATTTTAGCTACCTATTCATCAATTTCGCTAATTCTAGCAATGATATAGGAAAGTTGACTATAGAGACAGCTAAGTTTAATTCGCTATGCGATTATATGACTGCTTTTTTTTATAAATAGTATAATTATAATAATTATCAGGTATTATAATTATTCTATTTATTAAAAAAAAAGCAGTAATATTCGATTTTTTTCAAGTTATAATAATCGAATTTCGATTTTAACTTAGCACTGCTATATGCCATATTAGTTAGCCTAATATGGCATATAGCAGTGCTAAGTTAAAATCGAAATTCGATTATTATAACTTGAAAAAATCGAATTGCGATTTCAACGTAATTCTCAAATCCGACAGTACATTCTAGTATATGGAGTCGTTCCCATGGTGATGGGGACGCTCCATAACTAAGCATGGAATATGGCTTCAATGGCTTGGTAGAATTAGCGAATTGACGAATATATTCGTTATATTCCACAAAACGAATATAACGAATGTATTCGTCATATTCCACAAAACGAAGATAACGAATGTATTCGTCATATATCACAAAACGAAGATAACGAAGTATTCTGCATCTTCATTTTAGCTACCTATTCATCAATTTCGCTAATTCTAGCAATGATATAGGAAAGTTGACTATAGAGACAGCTAAGTTTAATTCGCTATGCGATTATATGACTGCTTTTTTTTATAAATAGTATAATTATAATAATTATCAGGTATTATAATTATTCTATTTATTAAAAAAAAAGCAGTAATATAATCGCATAGCGAATTAAACTTAGCTGTCTCTATAGTCAACTTTCCTATATCATTGCTAGAATTAGCGAAGTTGATGAATAGGTAGCTAAAACGAAGATGCAGAATACTTCGTTATCTTCGTTTTGTGGAATATGACGAATACATTCGTTATATTCGTTTTGTGGAATATAACGAATATATTCGTCAATTCGCTAATTCTACCAAGCCATTGAAGCCAACCATATAGTAAACCAGGTCCAAGTTGGAATCGCAATTCGATTATGTCAAGTTATAATAATCGAATTTCGATTTTAACTTAGCACTGCTATATGCCATATTAGGCTAACTAATATGGCATATAGCAGTGCTAAGTTAAAAATCGAAATTCGATTATTATAACTTGAAAAAATCGAATTGCGATTTCAACGTAATTCTCAAATCCGACAGTACATTCTAGTATATGGAGATGTTCCCATGGTGATGGGGACGCTCCATGAGCATGGAAGTCGGCAGAAGCGGCAACGGGCACTGACTGGACAGCTAAGTTTAATTCGCTATGCGATTATATTACTGCTTTTTTTTTAAATAAATAGAATAATTATAATACCTGATAATTATTATAATTATACTATTTATAAAAAAAAGCAGTAATATAATCGCATAGCGAATTATACTTAGCTGTCTCTATAGTCAACTTTCCTATATCATTGCTAGAATTAGCGAAATTGATGAATATGTAGCTAAAATGAAGATGCAGAATACTTCGTTATCTTCGTTTTGTGATATATGACGAATACATTCGTTATCTTCGTTTTGTGGAATATGACGAATACATTCGTTATATTCGTTTTGTGGAATATAACGAATATATTCGTCAATTCGCTAATTCTACCAAGCCATTGAAGCCATATTCCATGCTTATGGAGCGTCCCCATCACCATGGGAACGACTCCATATACTAGAATGTACTGTCGGATTTGAGAATTACGTTGAAATCGCAATTCGATTTTTTCAAGTTATAATAATCGAATTTCGAATTTAACTTAGCACTGCTATATGCCATATTAGTTAGCCTAATATGGCATATAGCAGTGCTAAGTTAAAATCGAAATTCGATTATTATAACTTGAAAAAATCGAATTGCAATTTCAATAGGAGAGTAGCCTTTAAGTTAAAATCGAAATTCGATTATTTAAATCGCATATTAATCGCGATAACAAGAATAATGACGAATATTCGATTTCGACGAATATAAAACGAATATTCTATCGAATATTCGCGAATTTCGTCGAAATCGAATATGGCACCTGCCGCTCATCACTAGTAGTTATACAAGGGACACTAACAGCTTAGCAATATGTGCAGGACATCCTGAGGCCACATGTGTTGCCTCTCATGACAGGACTTCCAACTGCAATTTTTCATCAGGATAATACATCAATGGTTTCTCAGGAATGTCTCTACCAGACTGCAACACTTCCTTGGTTTGCCCAATTGCCTGATTTTTTGCCAATCGAGCATTTATGGGACCAGCTTGGACACCAGCTTTGGCAACCTACAAGTGTGCAGAATCTACAGGCCCAGCTGCAACATCTGTGGGCAAATGTGCTACAAGATACTATACATAACTTGTATGTCTCCATGCCCAACCTTATCTTATTTTGTATACAGTCTAGAGGTGGCCTAATAGGGTGCCAGAACCTCCTTTCAATTGTACAGTTTTCCCCAATAAACTTATCCTTTCTCTTTAATATTGTAGTCACTTAGATCTATCTTCATTACATTCACACATGGAAAGTTTCAATCAACAACTCTTTCTTGGTGCATTATTTCCTTGTGAATGAGTGCATATAATGTAAGTAGTAGGACATGTAGTTTGCTTAGAAAGATTGATGCTCTAGACCTCTGCTGTACCACGTGACCGACACACAGATTCTGCAATTCACACAGCCTCTTATGTGGACCGAAAGTCACTTTCTCTTTTCATACCTATGGGATGCTCTATCTGAGTCTCATAGAAATGAGTAGAGAAAGTGACATCTGGTTTGCACATTAGAGAATGTGTGACTCAGTCCGAGGTCCTGAATTCTGGTCACATGGTTCAACAACGGGCCAAAACAAAGGTCCATGGGTGAATTGGCAATAGATGCCCAGGGGGCCACTTATTCCCTCCTCTTGGCCGTCAGAAAGGTACATAAAGATCTGATGCTCTCAGCATTACTTAATGTAGGAGCATCAGGCACTTATGCACTTGGCCACTGTGGGGTGGGTGGCAGTATTTTGTGCTGCATTGTAGTATTGTGTTTTCCCAGAGGCATTATTTTGTACTGCACTGTGGTATTTGGTTCTGCTGGGACAGTATATTGTGCTGCACTGTGGAATTTGGTTCTGCTGATGCAGTATTTTGTGCAGCACTGTGATATTTGGTTCTGCTGGGGTAGTATTTTGTCCTGCACTATGGTATTTTTAGCCCCGCCTATGCCTTTTGCTCCGCCTTCTGTCAATAAAGACTGCCTACAAAATGAGGTCACTTTTAGTTTTTTTTTCCAGGGCCACTTTAAGTTCCCAGTCTGCCTATGCAGAGGTCTTCTCTTCTGAATAAAGCCATCACTAACCAAACTACCTGCCATACTAATTTCATCATTTAAAGGGCTTCTGTCACCCCACTTTTTTTTTTGTTTACTTATAATCCCTATACTGCGATTAATGCATACATAATCTAATTAATCATTTTGGTCCAGTAGATTTTGTTTAAAACGTGCTTTTAAAATATGCAAATTACCTTGCTACCAGCAAGTAGGGCGGCTACTTGCTGGTAACAGCCGCATCCTCCGATCCTAAAGACGCCCCCTCCGCATGTTGATTGACAGGGCCAGGGAACGGGATCGACCTCTGCTGGCCCTGTCTGCTATCAAGATCTCGCGCCTGCGCCGTAACGGTATTCAGTCGGCGCAGGCGCACTGAGAGGCGGCCGCTCGCTCGGCCGCTCCATCCTCAATGCGCCTTCGCTGATGACGTCACATTGACACCCGGCGCAGGCGCATTGAGGATGGAGCAGCGGAGCGAGCGGCCGTCTCTCAGTGCGCCTGTGCCGATTGAAGACAGGTACGGCGCAGGCGCGAGATTTGGAATGCAAACAGGGCCAGCAGAGAACGATCCCGTTCCCTGGCCCTGTCAATCAACATGCGGAGGGGCGTCTTTAGGATCGGAGGATGCGGCTGCTACCAGCAAGTAGCCGCCCTACTTGCTGGTAGCAAGGTAATTTGCATATTTTAAAAGCACGTTTTAAACAAAATCTACTGGACCAAAATGATTAATTAGATTATGTAGGCATAAATCGCAGTATAGGGATTATAAGTAAACAAAAAAAAAAAAAAACGGTTTAGTGGGGTGACAGAAGCCCTTTAATTTATTAATGGACTAAAGTATAAAAGGTTTTGTGGGAGTACTTCTTTCTGAAAGAAGGAGAAGATTTAACATTTTGATCTTGTATCTAAAATATATTTCTCTATTATCTATAAAACTAGCAAATAATCCTTTTATAGTGTATTTCAATAGAACCTTCTATAAATAGTTGTCTAATTTAAGACACAGTTTGAAGTCCTCTTTACTTCTAAAACCTTCCCATTAATGAAAGCATAATGTAGAACACCGGTAGGTTGTTGGATTCAGAAAAACATAGTCTAACATCATTCTCTGTTCACTTATTCCTAAAAATATCTCTGCAGTAAAACTGACAAAATATAATAATGTCCTAATAGGTAGAAACACATCTTTCCTGAATTTGATAACGAGTTTCTTATACATTTATGCATAGGCATTCATTTTGGCAGTTTACATAGTATATACCTTCTAATAATAGAGACCAGGCCAGCACAGTGTTAGGAATACATTATGTTATTTGTTCCATATGGAAGAAATATATTTATTAAATGACATAGTTTACAAGTGAAATCACTTATTAACCCCTTAAGGACACAGCCAGTTTTAACCTTATGGACCAAACCAAATTTTGCAATTTGAATGTGTCAATTTAAAGTCAGGTCCATAAATATTGGGACATCGACACAATTATAACATTTTTGGCTCTATATACCACCACAATGGATTTGAAATGAAATGAACAAGATGTGCTTTAACTGCAGACTGTCAGCTTTAATTTTAGGGTATTTACATCCAAATCAGGTGAACGGTGTAGGAATTACAACAGTTTGCATATTTGCCTCCCACTTGTTAAGCGACCAAAAGTAATGGGACAGGATAATGATCATAAATCAAACTTTCACTTTTTAATACTTGGTTGGAAATCCTTTGCAGTCAATTACAGCCTGATGTCTGGAACGCATAGACATCACCAGACGCTGGGTTTCATCCCTGGCGATTCTCTGCCAGGCCTCTACTACAACTGTCTTCAGTTCCTGCTTGTTCTTGGGGCATTTTCCCTTCAGGTTTTGTCTTCAAGTGAAATGCATGCTCAATCGGATTCAGGTCATGTGATTGACTTGGCCATTGCATAACATTCCACTTCTTTCCCTAAAAAAACTGTTTGGCTGCTTTTGCAGTATGCTTTGGGTCATTGTCCATCTGCACTGTGAAGCGCCGTCCAATGAGTTCTGAAGCATTTGGCTGAATATGAGCAAATAATATTGCCCGAAACACTTCAGAATTCATCCTGCTGCTTTTGTTAGCAGTCACATCATCAATAAATATAAGCGAACCAGTTCCATTGGCAGCCATACATGCCCATGCCGTGACACTACCACCACCATGCTTCACTGATGAGGTGGTATGCTTAGGATCATGAGCAGTTCCTTTCCTTCTCCATACTCTTCTCTTCCCATCACTCTGGTACAAGATGATCTTGGTCTCATCTGTCCATAGGATGTTGTTCCAGAACTGTGAAGGCTTTTTTAGATGTCGTTTTGCAAACTCTAATCTGGCCTTCCTGTTTTTGAGGCTCACCAATGGTTTACATCTTCAACCCTCTGTATTCACTCTGGTGAAGTCTTCTCTTGATTGTTGACTTTGACACACATACACCTACCTCCTGGAGAGTGTTCTTGATCTTTTCTTCACCAAGGAAATAATTCTTCAGTCATTCACCACAGTTGTTTTCCATGGTCTTCCGGAAAACTGGTGTATTCCTTCTTTTTAAGAATGTTCCAAACAGTTGTTTTGGCCACTCCTAATGTTTTTGCTATCTCTCTGATGGGTTTGTTTTGTTTTTTTCAGCCTAATGATGGCTTGCTTCACTGATAGTGACCGCTCTTTGGATCTCATCTTGAGAGTTGACAGCAACAGATTACAAATGCAAATAGCACACTTGAAATGAACTCTGGACCTTTTATCTGCTCATTGTATTTGGGATAATGAGTGAATAACGCACACCTGGCCATGGAACAGCTGAGAAGCCAATTGTCCCATTACTTTTTGTCTCTTAACAAGTGGGAGGCACATATGCAAACTGTTGTAATTCCTACACCGCTCACCTGATTTGGGTATAAATACCCTCAAATTAAAGCTGACAGTCTGCAGTTAAAGCACATCTTGTTCGTCTCATTTCAAATCCATTGTGGTGGTGTATAGAGCCAAAAATGTTAGAATTGTGTTGGTGTCCCAATATTTATGGACCTGGCTGTATGTGCTAATAACTCTGGAGTGGTACATTTGGGTCAATATGTTTTATCTTTATGAATCAAAAAAAATCTGAATTTACAGAAAATGTGGAAAAATTCACAATTTTCATTTTTCTTTTATTTCTCTGCTTTTAAGACAGTGGTAACTCACAAAATAGTTATAACTTAAAGAGAATCTGTCACCTGCTTTTAGCATTTTAAGCTTTTACCATTGCCATGTTCAATAAAGTACCTTATTTCCTGCAGTGGTCTTCTTACTTTATTTAGTTTTGTCATTTTGATAAAAAAGATCTTTTTCTGATATGCTAATAAAGCTCCAAGGTGCCCAGAAGGGTGTTTTTTTTCCTCTCTGGAGCCCAGTGACGCCCCCCCCTGCAGTGCCCAGCCCACCTTAATTTGAAGCCCAAGAACGCCTCCTGATCCTGAAATAACCTCCCACAGCCCCAGCAAACGGTTCCGTTCTCTCGCCACGTCATCTTCTACCTTCAAGAAATGCCTCGTTCTTCTTCCTGTCGGCCGCCAGAAATCTCGCGCAGGTGCACTACCGCCTGCGGCCTGCGCCTGCACGATCATCAAGCTCCTGAGGCAACAGTGCTCAGATTACGTCACTGGGCTCGGCGCATGCCTAGTGAAACTTTTGAGGCTGTTGCCCTCAGGAGCTTGATGATCACGCAGGCCGCAGGCGGCACTGCACCTGCGCAAGATTTCTGGCGGCCGACAGGAAAAAGAACGGGGCATTTCTTGAAGGTAGAAAATGACGTGGCGAGGGGGTGGAACTGTTTGCCGGGGCTGTGGAAGGTTATTTCAGGATCAGGAGGCGTTCTTGGGCTTCAAATTAAGACAGGCTTGGCACTGCAGGGGGGGGGGGGCGGGGGGGGGGCGTCACTGGGCTCTTCAGAAAAATATCTTTTTTATAAAAATTACAAAACGAAATAAAGTACGAAGACCACTGCAGAAAATAAGGTACTTTATTGAACATGGCAATGTTAAAAGCGTAAAATGCTAAAAGCAGGTGACAGATTCCCTTTAACATCCACCTCATGTCTACTGTAGGCTACTTTCACACTTGCGTTTGGTGCGGATGCGTCATGGATTTGCACAAACGCTTCCGTTCAGATAATACAGCCGCATGCATCCATTCAGAATGGATCAGTTTGTATTATCTTTAACATAGCCAAAAGGAATCCGTCTTGAACATTGTGTCAGTGAAAACGGATCCGTTCCCATTAATTTACATTGTGTGTCAGGACGGATCAGTTTGGCTCAGTTTTCGTCAAACGGACACTAAAATGCTGCAAGCATTGTTTTGGTGTCCACCTCCAAAGCAGAATGGAGGCGGAATGGAGCCAAACTGATCCTTATCTATTCAGAATGCATTAAGGGCAAAACTGATCCGTTTTGGACTGCTTGTAAGATCCCTGAACGGATCTCACAAATGGAAACCAAAACGCCAGTGTGATAGTAACCTTATTTTGGCATCATTTTATTTTTTGAGGACTTTAGAAGGTTTAGAATTTTAGGAGCAATTTTTCTAAATTTCAAGAAAATTTCCAAAACCGGCTTTTTAAAGGACCAATTCAGTTGTGAAGTGATTTTGAGGACCTTACATAATAGTAACCACTAGAGATGAGCAAATTTAAAAAAAATTTGATTAGGCAGATTAGCTGAATTTTCCGAAAAGATTAAATTCGATCTGCAGAGAGCCTGTACAGTGGTGTACAACACTGTGCCTTGCACGCATAGGCAGTCTGCTGTGGTAGTGAAACAATACTGTGAGTCAGTATGACATGCAGATGACAGGTGTCACTCTTAGAATCACTGCACATTTCATTTATTTGGGCAGGTACGGGGCCAAAACTGACCAAATAACTTACGTGTGAACTCAGCCTCACAGGTCAATATTAGCGTCAAGAAGAAGCACACTCCTTTTACACCCTCGTCAGCTGATTCCACATAGATGTCTACAGAACCTGTTCTATTAAATGCTTATACAAGTAGAACCCCCGACAGAGTGGAGAGGGTGTCAGTAGTAAGTTTGTGTTGACATTGCTAATTATTTTGCTCTTCCTCTGATTCGTCAGAACAATAACCCCAAAAAAATGGATCTTGTCTGTTGAGCATCCGCCTTCTCTCGGTCAGCATTTGGTCAGTAATGCATCAGTATTGTAAAAGCCAAAAGAAAAACAGGAGTGGATCCAAAACAGAGATGACACGTAAATGGAATATTAGCATGTATTCTGTGTTTTGTACCCATTCCTGCTTTTAGCTACCAAATCATAAGCCAATTCTGATGCAAAATAGGGACCATGTCATACAAGCCTTACAGCTGCTTCATAGACAGGGTTCGTTGTGCATCTAATTTTTCCTTCCTTCTGACAGAATAAATGATGATGTCAACCAGGCCAAAAAGGCAAAATAGTGGCATGGAGTGGGGAGAGTGGGAACAGCATGAGAAGTCCACAGAGTGGCCCAGTGACATAGTGGTGAGGTAACAGCAGCATGAGGAGACTACAGAGTGGCAAGGTGACATAGTCTGGAGGTGGCAGCAGCATGAGGAGACCACAGCATGGTGATGTGGCAGCAGCATGAAGAGACCACAAAGTGGTGAAGTGGCAGCAGCATGAGGAGACCACAAAGTGGCACAATGACAGAGTGTGAAGGTGGCAGCAGCAGCATGAGGAGACCTCAGAGTGGCCCAGTGACATAGTGTTGAGGCAGCAGCAGCATGAGGAGACCACAGAGCGGTGATTTGTCAGCTGCATGAGGAGACCACAGAGTGGTGGAGTGGCAGCAGCATGAGGTGACCACAGAGTGGCACAATGTTCAGAGTGTGGAGGTATCAGCAGCAACATGAGGAGGCCACAGACTGACAAGGTGACATAGTGTGGAGGTGGAAGCAGCACGAGGAAGCCACAGAGTGGCCCAGAAACAGAGTTGTGAGTTGGCAGCAACATGAGGGGACCACAGAGTGGCAAAAGGTGTGGAGGTGGCAGCAGCAGCATGAGGAAACCACAGAGTGGCCCAGAGACAGAGTTGTGAGTTGGCAGCAGGATGAGGAGACCACAGAGTGGCAAGGTGACATAGTGTGGAGGTAGCAGCAGCATGCGGAGACCACAGAGTGGTGATTTGGCAGCAGCATGAGGAGACCACAGAGTGGTGAAGTGGCAGCAGCATGAGGAGGCCACAGAGTGGCACAATGTTCAGAGTGTGGAGGTGGCAGCAGCAGCATGAGACCACAGAGTGGCCTAGAGACAGAGTTGTGAGTTGGCAGCAGCATAGGGAGACCGCAGAGTGGCAAGGTGACATAGTGTGGAGGTGGCAGCCGCATGAGGAGACCACAGAGTGGCCCGGTGACAGAGTGGGAAAGTGAGTGGCAATAGCAGTACCCGCTGACAATGGTGGGTGTAAGAAGGAGCACTTGGCATCAGATGTGTGGCATCAGGCGGGTGGCAGCATCAGAATAATAGCTGAGGCAGGTAGCCAGAAGAAACCAGTCTCTTTTGTCAAGGTTTGGGTGAGCCAGCAGGGATGATCTAATCTGATGCATCAGGCATTGGTGGGTGGAAATCCTGGCTGATCCACGCCCGATTCATCTTGGCAAAGGTCAGTCTCTCCACATTTTGGGTGGACAGGCGAGTTCTCCTTGGGTAACTATGGCTCCCACTGCACTAAAAACCCGCTCTGATGCCACACTACTGGCCAGGCAAGACAGCTTTTCCAGGGCAAACTCGGCCAGTTGTGGCCACAAATCCAGTTTGGCTGCCCAGTAGTCCAGATGATCTTGAATGTGGTGTGGCAGGGTGCTGTCCAAGTATGCCACCACCTGCTGGTTCAGGTTCTGCTCCAGGTCTAGCTGCTGCTGACGGTGATTAGTTTCTTCACTAGGCGGGTTAAGAAAGCTGCTCATTATCGACTCTAGACTCAAGCTGCTGCTGATGGAGATAGTACTGCTCCTACCCCCCCACCCCGCCACAGCAGCCATAGCAGTGGAACGAGAGTGCAGAGGACCCCCTGGTCAGACCTGCGAGAGGATGGACGATGGTGCAGATAGGCAGTGGCCAACTGGCTACATAGGATGTCTCTATAGTAGTTCAGTTTGTCCTCCCTCTCAGCGGGTGTAAAAAAGGCCCCCATTTTGGACTGGTAGCAAGGGTCCAACAAGGTGGAGAGCCAGAAGTCAACCCTCTGCTGAATGGTGACAATTTGGCTGTCATTAACCAAGCAAGTGAGCATGCAGTGGGCCATTTGCGCAAGTGAATCGGAGGGACTTCCTGCCTCCATCTCCACTGCATACTGCCACGGTGTGCCTGGGTCATCTGCCTCATCTTCCTTATCTCCCCTTGTTTCTTTCGCTGCTCCTGATCCTCCTACACCTCCTCTCCTGTGTAGAAAAACCACCCATTTTGCTACAAATTGCTTGTGCTCCAATGTCCTCCTCCTCCAGTTCAACCCCCACAGGGCTCATGTGGCCATGAGATGTAGGCACAACGTCTCCAGTTCCCTGACCCGCCAGATTTGCCAGCATATCTTCCAGGATATGAAGCAGTGGAATGACATTGTTCATCCTGTAGTCCTGGCAATTGACAAATAACGTGGCATCATCAAAGGGCCTGAGCAAATGGCAGGTGTCACGCATGATCTGCCACTGGCTGACATCGAAGTTACATATGGGAGTACTCCTGTCCGCTTGGATCATCAATAAATCATTTATTGCTTTTCTCTGTTCATATAGTCGGTCCAACATATGGAGCGTAGTATTCCAATGGGTGTAAATGTCGCATATCATCCTATGTTGGGGGACGCCGTTCTGCTGCTGTAGCTGAAGGAGGGTGTGTTTGGCACTGTACAAGTGACTGAAGTGCATGCAAAGTTTCATGGCCATTTTTAGGATGTCTTGCAGATGGGTGGAAGACTTCACAAAACCGCTTGACAACCAGATTGAACACGTGTGCCATACAGGGTGCATGGCTCAGCCCTTGTTGACACAGCGCCGACACCATGTTCTTCCCGTTGTCTGTAACCACGGTTCTGATTTTGAGTTGTCGCGGAGAAAGCCAGGTTTTGAATTCTTGATAAAGGACACAGATCATCAGTTCCTCCCCTGTGTGACTCTGTTCGCCCAGGCAAACGAGAGGTGGAACAGCTTGACACCGCAGTGCCCTGCACATGTGGTATGTTGGAGGAGCACTCTTAATTGTCCCTGCAGTAGAGGCCGAGGACACGGTGGTGGATGAGGAGGCAGAGGCGGAAATTGTCGCAGCACCAACGGCGTGAGAACATGGAGGCGGAAGCAGCATCATCTGGCCAAGTCGCTGGTGTGGCTGGGCAGGAACGACATTTACCCAGTGGGCCGTAAAGGACATATATTGTCTTTGACCATAGTTACAGGTTGCTCTTCCTGAGGATTGCTATACCAAGTGGCTTCTGATTAAGTGGAGTTTAAAGAATCGGACTTCTGGTGCTGAGTGTGATTTCCTGGGAGTGATAGCAGGTGGCTGAATGTGGTTTGAAGCAAAGATACCTGAAAGTTACGTTTTTGCAATTTAGTACTGCAATTTAAAACTTTTTTATTCTCTGCTGTGTACTACTATTTAAATCCATATTTTTTCTCTGCTTGGTTAAGGGGAGTTGCTTGGGCAATCAGGTGCTATAAATTGAACCACTGAACTCCCCCAGAGGCTTGCTGTACCAATTGGCTTCTGATTAAGTGGAGTTTAAAGAATTGGACTATTGTACTTTTTGTGATGTAAGGTGACAAAAAAATTGCTTTTTTGACACCGTTTTCTTTTTTCGTTTTACGGTGTTCACCTGAGGGGTTAGGTCATGTGATATTTTTATAGAGAAGATTTTTACAGACGCGGCGATACCTAATATGTCTACTTTTTTTATTTACACTAATATCATTTTTGAAACAAAAAAAATAATCAGGTTTTAGTGTCTCAATAGTCTGAGAGCCATAGTTTTTTTTATTTTTTGGGCGATTGTCTTATGTAGGGGCTTATTTTTTGCAGGATGAGGTGACGGTTAGATTGGTACTTTTTGGGGGGCATATGCCTTTTTGATCGCTTAGTGTTGCACTTTTATTGATGTAAGGTGACAAAAATGGCTTTTTGTGACAATGTTTTTATTTAAAAAATGTTATGGTGTCTATCAGACGGGGTAGATCATGTGATATCTTTATAGAGCCGGACGTTACGGACGCGGCAATATCTAATATGTGTGTTTTGTTTTAAAAAAAAAAAAATTATAACATTTTTATTTTTTTAACTTGAAACTTTTTTTATTGAAAACCCATTTTTTTAAACTTTTTTTAAAACTTTATTTCTGTCCTACTCTAGGACTTCATCTTTTGGGGGTCTGATTCCCTCTGCAATGCATTGCAATACATTTGTATTGTAATGCCTTGCCTGTTAGTGTATGACACTGAGTCATACACTAACAGATTGCCTATGAGACCCAGCCTGAGGCTGGATCTGCTCGGCTCCCGTAGAAGGCAGGTCCCGATGCCGTGCAAGGCATTGGGCAGCCTCTGCACCGCATCGGGCTGCCTTCTCACCCAGAAAGGAGCTGATATCTGTGGCGCTGGGGCTGTTAGCACATCCAGTGATATACTCAATTGGCTAACTGTAGATATGGTCCAAGAGAAGTTAAATAGGGTAAATGGGAACAAAGCTCCGGGTCCAGATGGAGTACACCCAAGAGTGCTTAACCTCTTGCGGACACAGGGGCGTATCTGTACACCCTGATGTCTGAGTCCTTAAGGACACAGGGCGTACAAGTACGCCCTATGTATTTCTGATCACTGCCGCGCGGCGGACGGTGATAGGAACCGGGTGCCTGCTCAAATCATTCAGCAGGCACCCTGTGACAATGCCGAGGGAGGTCGCTGTGTATCGGCAATCGCTGCGGACCGCAGCATAGAAGGGGTTTGTGGTTGAGGGAGCCCATTGAGTCACCTGATGGGTGAGAAGGCAGCCCGAAGCTGTGCAGAGGCTGCCCAATGCCTTGCACGGCATCGGGACTTGCCTTCTACGGGAGCCGAGGAGATCCAGCCTCAGGCTGTGTCTCCTAGGCAACCTGTTAGTGTATGACTCAGTGTCATACACTAACAGGCAATGTATTACAATACAGATCTATTGTAATGCATTGCAGAGGGGATCAAACCCCCAAAAGTTGAAGTCCCAGAGTAGGACAGAAATAAAGTTAAAATATTTTTTTTTTAAGTGTTTTCAATAAAAAAAATAAAGTTTCAATATCACATGACCTAACCCCTCGGGTGAACAACATTAAGAAAAATTATAAAACGGTGTCAAAAAAGCAATTTTTTTGTCACCTTACATCACAAAAAGTACAATACCAAGCAATCAAAAAGTCATATGCAACCTAAAATAGTACCAATTAAACCGTCATTTCATACCGAAAAAAATGAGCCCCTACATAAGACAGTCGCCCAAAAAATAAAATAAATATGTAATTTAGAATATGGTGACACTAAAAAATATTTTTTAAAAAAAAAAGCTTTATTATACAAAACTGAAACAAACAACAACAACAAAAAGTCAAATTTGGTATTGTCGCGTCCGTAACAACCTGCTCTATAAAACTAGCTCATGATCTAACCTGTCAGATGAACTTTGTAAATAACAAAAAATAGTGCCAAAACAGCTGTATTTTGGTTACCTTGCTTACAAAAAGTGTAATATAGAGCAACCAAAAATCAGCTGTACCCTAAAATAGTACCAACAGAACTGCAACCTTATCCCATAGTTTCCAAAATGGGGTCACTTTTTTGGAGTTTCTACTCTAGGGGTGCATCAGGGGTTTTTCAAATGTGACATGGCAAGTTAAAATTATCCCAGTGGAATCTGCCCTCCAAAAACCATAAGGTGTTCCTTTCCTTTTGTGCCCTGCCGTGTGCCCGTACAGCAGTTTATGACCACATATGGGGTGTTTCTGTAAACTACAGAATTAGGGCAATAAATATTGAGTTTAGTTTGGCTGTTAATCCTTGATTTGTTAGCGGAATTTTTTTTATAAAAATGGAAAATCTGCCAAAAAAGTGAAATTCTGAAATTTCATCTCCATTTTCCATTAATTCTTGTGGAACACCTAAAAGGTTAACAACGTTTGTAAAATCAGTTTTTAATACCTTGAGGGGTGTAGTTTCCAAAATGGGGTCATTTTTGGGTGGTTTCTATTATGTAAGCCTCACAAATTGACTTCAGACCTGAACTGGTCCTTAAAAAGTGGGTTTTGGAAAATTTCTGAAAAATTTTAAGATTTGCTTCTAAACTTCTGAGCCTTGTAACGTACCCAAAAAAATAAAATGGCATTCCCAAAATGATCGAAACATGAAGTAGACATATGGGGAATGTAAATTAATAACTATTTTTGGAGGTATTACTATGTATTATTGAAGTAAAGAAATTGAAACTTGGAAATTTGCCAATTTTTCAAAATTTTTTGTAAATTTTGTATTTTTTGTTATAAATAAAAATGAATTTTTTTGACTCAATTTTACCAGTGTCATGAAGTACAATATGTGATAAAAAAACTGTCTCTGAATGGCCTGGATAAGAAAAAGCATTTTAAAGGTATTCACACATAAAGTGACACTGATCAGATTTGTAAAAAATGGCTTGGTCCTTAAAGGGCTTCTGTCACCCCCCAAAAGTATTTTTTTTTAGGCTAATTAAAATCCTTATACTGTGATTTTTCAATATATAGTGCTCTTAGCCTTTTCTGTTGGCTAGTTTCTTTAAAAACAGCACTTTTATAATATGAAAATTACCTCTCTACCAGCAAGTAGGGTGGTTACTTGCTGGTAGCCGCCACATCCTCTTTTCAAAAAAACGCCCCCTCCTCCTGCTGATTGACAGGGCCAGCGAGTGCTCTCCTCTGGCTGGCCCTGTCTGCAATTCAAATCCCGCGCCTGCACCTCATTCGGCGCAGACGCTCTGAGAGAAGGACGCTCACTTCCTCAGCACTTCCTTAGTGCGCCTGCACCGATGACGTCTTCTCTTTCGGGTTTAGAGGTGACGTCATCGGCGCAGGCGCACTGAGGGAGTGCTGAGGAAGCGATGCGACTAAAATGATAACGGGCATGGAGGGTCTTAGTTATGAAGAAAGATTAAAATAATTGAATTTACTTCTCTAAGGGGGGAAATGATTAACCTATACAAGTATATAAATGGGCCATAAAAAAATATGGTGAAAAGCTGTTCCATGTAAAGGGTGCACTGCCTCCGACTGAAGAAGAAAAAGTTCAGTCTCCAGAAGCATCAAACCTTCTTTACTTAGAGAACTGTGAATCTGTGGAATAGACTTCTTCAGAACGTTGTCACAGCAGGAACAGTGGACAGTTTATAAAAAGTCCACTGGTCCACTGTCCTATTCCTTGGTTGAACTTGATGGACGTACAGTACAGACCAAAAGTTTGGACACACCTTCTCATTCAAAGAGTTTTCTTTATTTTCATGACTATGAAAATTGTAGATTCACACTGAAGGCATCAAAACTATGAATTAACACATGTGGAATTCTATACATAACAAAAAAGTGTGAAACAACTGAAAATATGTCATATTCTAGGTTCTTCAAAGTAGCCACCTTTTGCTTTGATTACTGCTTTGCACACTCTTGGCATTCTCTTGATGAGCTTCAAGATGTAGTCACCTGAAATGGTTTTCACTTCACAGGTGTGCCCTGTCAGGTTTAATAAGTGGGATTTCTTGCCTTATAAATGGGGTTGGGACCATCAGTTGCGTTGTGGAGAAGTCAGATGGATACACAGCTGATAGTCCTACTGAATAGACTGTTAGAATTTGTATTATGGCAAGAAAAAAGCAGCTAAGTAAAGAAAAACAAGTGGCCATCATTACTTTAAGAAATGAAGGTCAGTCAGTCCGAAAAATTGGGAAAACTTTGAAAGTGTCCCCAAGTGCAGTCACAAAAACCATCAAGCACTACAAAGAAACTGGCTCACATGCGGACCACCCCAGGAAAAGAAGACCAAGAGTCATCTCTGCTGCGGAGGATAAGTTCATCCGAGTTACCACCCTCAGAAATCGCAGGTTAACAGCAGCTCAGATTAGAGACCAGGTCAATGCCACACAGAGTTCTAGAAGCAGACACATCTCTAGAACAACTGTTAAGAGGAGACTGTGTGAATCAGGCCTTCATGGTAGAATATCTGCTAGGACAGTGTTTCCCAACCAGTGTGCCTCCAGCTGTTGCAAAACTACAACTCCCAGCATGCCCGAACAGCCTTTGGTTGTGCGGGCATGCTGGGAGTTGTAGTTTTGCAACAGCTGGAGGCACACTGGTTGGGAAACACTGTGCTAGGAAACCACTGCTAAGGACAGGCAACAAGCAGAAGAGACTTGTTTGGGCTAAAGAACACAAGGAATGGACATTAGACCAGTGGAAATCTGTGCTTTGGTCTGATGAGTCCAGATTTGAGATCTTTGGTTCCAAACACTGTGTCTTTGTGAGACGCAGAAAAGGTGAACGGATGGACTCTACATGCCTGGTTCCCACCGTGAAGCATGGAGGAGGAGGTGTGATGGTGTGGGGGTGCTTTGCTGGTGACACTGTTGGGGATTTATTCAAAATTGAAGGCATACTGAACCAGCATGGCTACCACAGCATCTTGCAGTGGCATGCTATTCCATCCGGTTTGCGTTTAGTTGGACCATCATTTATTTTTCAACAGGACAATGACTCCAAACACACCTCCAGGCTGTGTAATGGCTATTTGACCATGAATGAGAGTGATGGGGTGCTGCGCCAGATGACCTGGCCTCCACAGTCACCGGACCTGAACCCAATTGAGATGGTTTGGGGTGAGCTGGACCGCAGAGTGAAGGCAAAGGGGCCAACAAGTGCTAAGCATCTCTGGGAACTCTTTCAAGACCATTTCAGGTGACTACCTCTTGAAGCTCATCAAGAGAATGCCAAGAGTGTGCAAAGCAGTAATCAAAGCAAACAGTGGCTACTTTGAAGAACCTAGAATATGACATATTTTCAGTTGTTTCACACTTTTATGTATATAATTCCACATGTGTATAATTCCACATGTGTTAATTCATAGTTTTGATGCCTTCAGTGTGAATCTACAGTTTTCATAGTCATGAAAATAAAGAAAACTCTTTGAATGAGAAAGTGTGTCCAAACTTTTGGTCTGTACTGTATGTCTTTTTTCAACCGTATTAACTATGTAACTATGTAACTAGCTGGGCATTGTAAGTTGTGGTGCCAGAGCTGTGGTAGAAGAAGGAAAAGTGCATCATGGGTTTGGTTGGATACAGCAATAGGAAGTGATACATATTTGATGCAAACCAGAGTTATTTGTTTACATGGTGAGGAATAGGAATAATCCAAATGAAAAAAAAAAATTGTGTGGGGAAGATGTAAGTAAAAAGTGAAGTTCTTGGTAATGGAGCAACCCATTCATCAAAGTGTTTGATGAATAGGTTGCTCCAGAGTTTGCTACAAGAAAGGTAAGAACTAAGTACAATCCAGATTTTCAAGTGGCTATCACATCATAACTCTCTTCCTGAAGCTGGGTCTTTAACCGCTTGCCGTCACACTAACGCCGAAAGGCGTGAGTGCGGCGGCTCTCTTAGGTCACACTAACGCTGAAAGGCGTCATCTCGTGAGACCCGAGATTTCCTGTGAACGCGCACGCGCATGCGCGAGCGTTCACAGCGGCGTGCTGCTCGGAAGTTATACTACAGCCTGCCAGCGATGATCATTCGCTGGCAGGCTGTAGATGTTTAAATAATCGCATCAAAAAGGTATATCAGACGCTGTTTTGTTAACAGCGTCTGATATACCTGCTACCTGGTCCTCTGGTGGTCCCTTTTGCTTGGATCGACCACCAGATGACACAGGCAGCTCTGTAAGTAGCACCAATCACCACACTACACCAATCACCCCCTGTCACTTATTAACCCCTTATTAACCCCTGATCACCCCATATAGACTCCCTGATCACCCCCCTGTCATTGATCACCCCCCTGTAAGGCTCCATTCAGACGTCCGTATGTGTTTTGCGGATCCACGGATCCGCAAAACACGGACACCGGCAATGTGCTTTCCGCATTTAGCGGATCCGCACATTGCCAGAACTATATTGAAAATGCCTTTTCTTGTCTGCAATTGCGGACAAGAATAGGACATGTTCTATATTTTTGCGGAACAGAAGTGCGGACCCGGAAGTGCAGATCCGCAATTCCGGATCCGAGCGGGACAAAGTCTGTCCCCATAGAAATGAATGGGTCCGCAATTCCGTTCCGAGAAAATGCGGAACAGAATTGCGGACGTGTGAATGGGGCCTAAGGGTCCCTTATCACCGTCAGTTAGTTAGCTACTTTTTGCCACAAGTTAGCGGAAATTGATTTTTATTTTTTTTTCTTAAAAAGTCTCATATTCCACTAACTTGTGACAAAAAATAAAATCTTACATGAACTCACCATACCCCTCACGGAATCCAAATGTGTAAAAATGCCCTGTGAAATCCTAAAGGTACTCATTGGAATTTGGGCCCCTTTGCGCATCTTGGCTGCAGAAAAGTGTCACACATGTGGTATCGTGGTACTCAGGAGAAGTAGAGCAATGTGTTTTGGGGTGTATTTTTACATATACCCATGCTGGATGAGAGAAATATCTCTGTAAATTGACAACTTTGTATAAAAAAAATTGAAAAAGTTGTCATTTACAGAGATATTTCTTACACACAGGATGGGTATGTGTGAAAAGACACCCCAAAACACATTGCCATACTTCTCCTGAGTACGGGGATACCACATGTGTGACACTTATTTGCAGCCTAGGTGCGCAAAGGGGCCCAAATTCCAATGAGCACCTTTTAGGAGGGCATTTTTAGACATTTGGATTCCAGACTTCTTCTCACGCTTTAGGGCCCCTAAAATGCCAGGGCAGTATAAATACCCCACAAGTGACCCCATTTTGGAAAGAAGACACCCCAAGGTATTCCGTGAGGGGCATGGCGAGTTCATGTAAAATTTTATTTTTTGTCACAAGTTAGTGGAATATAAGACTTTGTAAGGAAAAAAAAAAAAAATTCCGCTAACTTGTCCAAAAAAATAAAAAAACTTCTATGAACTCGCCATGCCCCTCACTGAATACCTTGGGGTGTCTTCTTTGCAAAATGGGGTCACTTGTGGAGTTTTTATACTGCCCTGGCATTTTAGGGGCCCTAAAGCGTGAGAAGTAGTTTGGAATCCAAATGCTTAAAAATGCCCTGTGAAAGCCTAAAGGTACTCATTGGAATTTGGGCCCCTTTGCGCACCTAGGCTGCAAAAAAGTGTCACACATGTGGTATCGCCGTACTGAGAAGAAGTAGGGCAATGTGTTTTGGGGTGTATTTTTACATATACCCATACTGTGTGTGAGAAATATCTCTGTAAATGACAACTTTTTAATTTTTTTTATACAAAGTTGTCAATTTACAGAGATCTTTCTCTCACCCAGCATGCGTATATGTAAAACACATTGCCCTCCTTCTTCTGAGTACAGCGATACCACATGTGTGACACTTTTTTGCAGCCTAGGTGCGCAAAGGGGCCGAAAGTCCAACGAGTACCTTTAGGCTTTACAGGGTTGCTCACAATGTAGCCCCGCCCAAAATGCCAGAACAGTAAACACACCCCAGAAACACACCCCATTTCGGAAAGTAGACACCCCAAGGTATTCACTCAGGGGCATAGTGAGTCCGTGGGAGATTTATTTATTTTTTCCTCAGAAAGTGTCATTTTCCGCTAACTTGTGAAAAAAAATTAAATCATACATGAACTCACCATGCCCCTCCGCAAATACTTTGGGGTGTCTTCTTTCTAAAATGGGGTCATTTGGGGGGTATTTATACTATCCTGGCATTCTAGCACCTCAAGAAACATGACAGGTGCTCAGAAAGTCAGAGCTGCTTCAAAATGCGGAAATTCACATTTTTGTACCATAGTTTGTAAACGCTTTAACTTTTGCGCAAACCAATAAATATACACTTATTGGATTTTTTTTATCAAAGACATGTAGCACAATAAATTCTGACACAAACTTGTATGGAAATGTAATTATATTTGAACTATTTTACCAGAAAAGTTAAAAAGACACTTTTTTTGAGAAAATTGCGGTCTATTTTGATGAATACCAGAAAAACTAAAACTCTCAGCAGCAATCAAATACCACCAAAAGAAAGCTGTATTTGTGAGAAGAAAAGGAGGTAAAATTCATTTGGGTGCCAAGTTGCATGACCGAGCAATAAACCATTAAAGTTGTGAAGTACCAATTTGTAAAAAAGGGCCTGGTCACTAGGTGGGTATAAACCTGTGGTCCTTAAGTGGTTAAACATGGCAGGCACCATAGCCACAGGATTTCAGCTGTTTTAAACATAAGACACCCCGAGCTAATGTCTGTTAGTGATGAGCGGCAGGTCCCATATACAAATTCGCGATATTTCGTGAATATTCGCTAGAATATTCGTTTCATATTCACGAATATTCGCATTCGAGATTATTTTTGCGATTAATCTTAATTGAAAAAATCGCGTAATGCGAAGTTGATCAAAAAAGAATATATAGCAGTAAATATAGTGCTATATATATTTGTTTTAAGAATATTCGTCATATTATAAAATAAGAACATATTACAATATAGCGAATATTCGAGAAAATACAAACAGAGCAATTTAGCTAAGCTAATATAGTGCTATAATATTTATTTTTAATAGTGTCAATTTTAAAAGTTCAGACTATAAAACAAAATATTATAGCACTATATTAGCTAAATTGCTCTGTATATGTATTTAGCGAATATTCGCTATATTGATATATATTCTTGTTTTAGAATATGACGAATATTCTAAAAAACTAATATATAGCAATATAGCGAATATTCGTAACATTCACATATAGACTGCAATTTAGCTAACATAATGTTCATAAGAGAAAAAAAATTACGACTATGAAAAAACGTTTATAGCACTATATTACCTAAATTGCAGTCTATATGTGTATTTTACGAATATTCGCTATATATTCCTGTTTTTATATTCTAAAAAACAAAGTTATAGCAGTATAGCGAATATATTCGTTATTTAAAATATTCGTCTTTTTTATCTTAATATGTACTGTTATTCCATTTTGGCATACTCCTCCCCGACAAGCGTCCCCGTCACCATGGGAACGCCTGTGGGTTAGAATATACTATCAGATCTGAGTTTTTACGATCTCAGGGAAAACTCAGATCCGATAATATTTTCTAACCCACAGGCGTTCCCATGGTGACGGGGACGCTTGTCGGGGAGGAGTATGACAAAATGGAATAACAGTACACATAAAAAATAAAAATAATTAATATTCTGCATAACGAATATATTCGCTATATTGCTATATATTCGTATTTTAGAATATTAGTCATTTTCTTCCCCATATGAAAACATGATTCCTTCCTGCTTAAGTTGCTTGTGGGCCAATGACTCATTGACCCACAAGTAAGAAGCAGGGAGGAATCATGTTTTCAGATGTAAAAAAATGACGAATTTTCGATATAGCGATATATGAAATATTTGTGTATTTGTGATATTTGTGATAAATATTCGCTTTTCGAATATTCGCACTCAGCACTAATGTCTGTGATCTGTGATAACAATGATCATGTATATTTTTAACCCCTCCAATTCCATGGTCAATTGTGATAATGGCATCTGAGAAGCTTTTCCCTGGGATTGCTTTTTCTCCCAGGGCCCAAATGACTCCCCTACACAGAGATCAGAAGGCTGTTTGTTTGTTTGTTGTGGTAGCCTTAAGGCTTGTAAAGGCTCCGCGGCCACCTTAGCTACAGTGCCTATGGAGCCCTGCCACATAGACTGCAATGGTAATTTATTGCAGTCTATGGGAGAAGTGACCTAATGATCGCATGTTCAAGTCCTTTAAGTGAGAAACCAAGTAAAAAAAGTTTTAAAAATATATAAAAACATAAAAATGTAAAACATCCTTCTTTTGCCATATTAAAAATGAAAATAAACATCATTAGCATTGCCACATCCTAAAATGATCAAACTATTACAATATAAATTCATTTATCCCGTACATTGAACACTGTAACAGAAAATAATCTAAATGGTCCAGTTGTCATTTTTTGTTTCTTTACCTCCCAAAAAAATTTAATAAAAGTGATCAAAATATTATACACTCCTAAATGTTATCAATAAAAACTACAGATTGCTCCACAAAAAATTAACTCTCACACAGCCCATATAATATAACAAATGTATGGGGGTCAGAATATGGTGATGCAAAGAAATACATTTTTTCAAAGTACCTTTTTACTTTTTTTCCAAAATATTAAAACAAAAGAAAAACTATATAAAAGTGGTATTACTATAATTGTACTGACATTACATTACATACATTAACAGGTCAGTGTTACCACCACTAAACGCATACAACTTTTTTAAATTCAACTACATTTGGACATCTTTTGCATATATTATATGCAATAGAAAAGGATGCTGTTAGAAAGTACAACTACAAAAAAGTAAAAGAGTAAAAAATGAAAATACAAAAATGGAAAATCGCAAAGTCTTGAAGGGTCCAAGGTATTGACATGTTGTCTCTATACTGCCATGACCAGCTTTACCCTCACCTACTGTGTCTTTTCCCATTCCTTGTAGATTGTAAGCCCTTGCGGGCAGGGTCCTCTCTCCTTTTGTACCATTTTGTAACTTATCTTGTTCATGAATATTGCAGTTGTCTGTATTATGTACGTATACCGATATTCATATGTATTTCGTATGTATTTTTTTAAACTTAAAAAAATGGTCATTACAGCCTTCATCCAGATATCCTTTGAAATCGTACCCCTCTGTTATATGATTTGCACAAATAGCTAAAAAGGCCCTTAGTGCCCTATGAAGAAGAAGTTTATGGTAGTTATTTAGAGGACTTATTCTTTTTCAGAAATAGTATATTCTTTAGGTTCTAGCTAGCAACATAACAAAAAAGTGGATTGCTGCAATTGCAGAAGCTATTTAGGGCAATTCTGCTTGACGTGAATGGCTTTTTGTTTGTGCATTTCTGTTGCATCTATCTCGAGTATATTAGCATACAGTATAGTACTTGCTCAGACTAGTGTATCACTCATGTATTGATCATTTTGGAGATGGAGCATAAAAACTTTCAGAGTTCTGAGGTAATCTTAGAAAGCCTCATAAAGAGGACCTGTCAGCCCTGACATTTCTATTTTAGTGAGCATATCGGGATGAGCTGGATTTTGACCAATAGTGAGCCACTTCCAAGAGGCAGGGCTAGCGAGAAGGTTCTCTTGCTTGGGAGATATTTATTTCCATAAAATAACAGTTCTTGAGCATCTTTTCTTAGAAGTCTGTGTTGTGCCGATTCTCTGTTATTCCGCCAAAAGATTTATGAATACATTGACAATTTGGTGTTACCATTCCACTTGCCAAGGGAATGTGTTCCTACATAGTTTGATTCTATCAGCGCTGATTGGACTGAGTGAAGGCACAATGCTGACTTCTAAGAAAGATTCTCCAGAATTGGTATTTTATATGCAATAAATTATTAATAAAACAGACATGTCAGGAGAGAAGACAGGTTCTCTTCCTCTGCTTGATTTAGGAAAATAAAAATCCTTTCAATATATTTATAGTCATAAAAACCGAGTTCACACATTCCTGGTCTCTGTTTAGATTGCCTGGTAGTCTTATGACATCTATTGAGACTTCACATAACGGTAATATTCCTGTGATTCCTCAATGGATATAATTTAACTACAAGGTCCCTAGGCCCTGAGCAGGTAAAAATGCTAGCCTCAGAAGTGTATGTTTACATCAAGCATACAAATTCATGAGAATCTCAGAAAAGGCCTTTAAGCGTCACTGTTGGCCACAGCAACCATTCTACAATCAAGGTCATCAGATATCGATTCCAGCACTGGACTATTGGGGAATTCCCCATGGAAGAAATCCTATTATGGATGTTATATAAAACCTGCTTAATTCTCTAATAATTACTGAACAATTGTTTTAAATATGGCACTTCTCTTTATCATATAATAAAACTGACCATATTCAATAGAATATGTTGGAAAATGTAAAAAAACACAATTGGGAATACATCCAGGAGGTAAATGAATATCAGAAAAATAATGAAAAACAGCAGAGGAGTATTTTATGTGAGATTTATTAATGAAGGCTTTGAAGAGCCATGAAAAGGAGTTCTGATAAGTTACTGAATCCTGCTTGTCATATGAGATTGATAAAAAAATGTTAGATGACCCTGTGACATTAGAAGGTCCTTATGGTGAATGTGATTCATACGCCACCATAAAGAGCGGCAGAGGAGTGAGACAGGGTGGTGATTATGTGGCTAGAGATAAAAAATGTAACTGTCGGCCAGTACAAACCCCAAAAATTAGCCAATAGGCATTAACCTGACAGCAAAGAACTTTGGATTCTGTGGCTGGAGGTGCATTAGGCAGTCACAGGATAAAAATGTATCTTTCGGCCAGTACAGGCCCCAAAAATTAGCCAATAGGCATTCACCTGGCAGCACAGAACTTTCGATTCTGTGGCTGGAGGTGCATTAGGCTGTCACAGGATAAATATGTAACTGTCGGCCAGTACAGGCTCCAAAAATTAGGCATTCACGTGACATAAAAGGCCTTTTATGCCGCTGTTTATACATAAGGCAAGGACTATTCTTTGTTCTGTGTGGTGGAGGATATGTGTGGGCTGGCATGAGGAAATTCAATTACACGTGGTCATCACAGGTGTTGAATTCCTCCGAGATCTATGCCTCATTCATTTAAAAAAATGTGAGGTAGTCCACACTGTTGTGAGCTAGGCAAGTGCGATTATCGGTCACGATCCCCCCTGCTGTGCTGAACGTCCTTTCGGACAGGACACTCGATGAGGGCCAAGCCAAGCATTCTATGGCAAATTTTGCCAGCTCTGGCCACATGTTAAGACTGCACACCCAGTAGTCAAAGGGTTCCTCGCTTCTCAGAGCGTCCACATCGGCCGTTAACCCGATGAAGTTGGACACCTGTCGGTTTAGACTTTCCCTGAGGCTGGATCCGGAGGGCGGCTGTCGATGGGTTGGCTGCAAGAATGATCTCATATCTGAAGTGACCAACACATCTTCAAACCGCCCTCTTTTTTCAGGTGAGGTAAGATTGGTAGCAGAACCTGTTTCGCTGTGGGTGGAAATTCCTATGCCAGTGTCCGCAACAGCAGAATGCAGCATTTCTCTAACAGCAAGTCCTGGAAATGCTGCATTCTGACAGCCCTCTGTGATGCTGATAACTTGTCCGCCATTTTGTGTTTGTACTGGGCGTCTAAGTACATTGCCACCCAGTACAGGTCCTTGACCTTTATGCTTTTTATACAGGGTCCCTCTTCAAACACTGGAGCATGAAGGCCCAATTTGCAGTAAATTGGAAACGGGGGAGTTTCCTGGCTCCTGCTCATCGCCCAGGAGAATGTCGTCCTCAGTCTCCTCACCCCAGCCACGAATAACACCAGGGATCCCCGAAAAGTTTAAAGACTGCTCTTCTTGCTCCCCCTCCTACTCCTCCTCTCCCCAGCCACCATCCTCCTTTGACTCCTCTTCTGACTCCTGGTGACTTGTCTCAGATGGAGTACCCCCCCTTGGAATTCATTCAGCATTGCGACTTCCTCATCTTCCAGCTCCTGCTCCTCGACAGCTTGATCAATGACACGACGCAATGCACACTCCAGAAAGAAGGCGTAAGGTACGATGTCACTGATGGCGCCCTGACTGCGACTGACCAGTTTGGTGATCTCATCAAATGGCTACAGAAGTCTGCATGCATCGCACATGAGCAGTCACTGGTGCAGTGAACAAAACCAAGCTCCCCAGAACTTGTCCTGCCACAGAGTTTATACAGGTAGTCGTTAACCGAACGTTTCTGCTGGAGCAGCCTATCAAGCATATACAAGGTGGAGTTCCAGCGCGTAGGGCAGTCACAAATAAGATGTCTGATGGGAAAGTGGTGTCGCTGCTGAATGTCAGCAAGGCGAACAATGGCCGTGTAAGATCTTCTAAAATGGCCAGAGATTTTCCTGGCCTGCTGCAAGACATCCTGTACCCCGGGGTATTTGGCAACGAATCGCTGCACAAATAAGTTCAGGACGTGTGCCATGCATGGCACGTGTGTCATTTTGCCCTCTTTCAGCACGCTCAGCAGATTGTCACAGTTGTTGCACACAACCTTACCAACTGTCAAATTGAGCGGGGTTAGCCACTGATCGGCCTGTGACCGCAGAACTGAAAGGAGTGCAGGACCAGTGTGGCTCTTGGCTTTCAGCCACAGCACAGCATGGCAACGTCTCAACTGGCATGTCAAATAGGTTCTGGGGAGCTTGGGGGGTGCAGCAGAAGAGGTGGTAGCAGTGGAAAAGGAGTCAGCCGAGGAGGAGACGGAGGATGGAGGAGGAGAAGAAGAGGCAGGCCTGCATGCAATCTGTGGTGGTAACACCAAATCCACACGGGTGCCACAGGTTACAAGCTTGACGGCCGTCAGAAGGTTCAACCAGTGGGCAATAAAAGTTATGTACCTTCCCTGCCTGTGTTTGCTAGACCACGTGTCTGTTGTCAGATGTATCTTGGCACCGACACTGTGTGCCAGAGATATATTAACTTGCCGCTGAACGTGGCCATATAGTTCAGGGATGCCCTTCTGGGAGAAATATTTCATTCCGGGGACCTTCCATTATGGTGTGCCAATGGCCACAAATTTTCTAAAGGCCTCTGAGTCCACCAATTTATATAGCAGTAGTTGGCAGACTAGCAGTTCCGACAAGCCAGTGGTCAGCCGTTGGGCAAGAGGATTATCCAACGTCATCATTTTTTTACGCTCGAACATTTGGGCCACGGAAGCCTGACTTGTGCCAGAGGAAAGAGACGATGGCACGGTGGAAGGTGTAGTGGAGGACAAATAAGAGGAGAGAGGGGAAGGAGAAGAGGCAGAACGTGGAGCGCCGGGAGTGTGGCTTTGTGGGTCCTGACAGCGTTGCTCCCACTGGGCTCGGTGATGGGAGGCCAGGTGCCTTCTTAAGGAGGTCGTCCCTAGGTGAGTGTTGGGCTTACCGCAACGTATGTGTTGACAGCACAGGCTGCAGATGGCAACACTATTATCAGCAGCGGACACATTAAAAAAGCCCACACTGTGGAGCCATGTGCCGGCATCCTGGGAGCGCAATATGTGACCGTGCATGGTGGATGGCTCACTCCAGATACATTTGCTGTCTGCTTTTTGCCTCCTGTGCACCTTGAGTTCTGCCTGCTTCTCCTCCTTCTCCTCCCTATCTGCTGCTCAGTCTTTCCCTCTGAACTCCCCTCCTCTTCCTCTCTTGTGGGCACCCACGGGATGTCCATTATCGTCGTCACCTTCACCACCACTGACATTTGAGATCTCGGAGTAGGCGGCAGCAGCGGGGACCACCCTCCTTGGGCTGAACTGGGTACTGTTGTCAGACCGCTGGGTGGCGGCTGTTTCTACCCCCTCTTTCTCATCCGATGCCAAGATCAGTAAGGTCTGGGAATGGATCGAAAAATAATTCCTCTGATTCGAGTGGAGGGGGTATGGTCATGGTGGTGGTAGTGTCTTTAGGGGTGCACACAGCAGAGAGTGAGGAGGATGCAGATACAGAGAATGAGGAGGGTGCTGAAGCAGAAGGCTGAGTGAGCCACTCAACGAACTCTGGTGTGCCCTTTGAAGTTATAGCACTTGCCTTCTCCAACTTTTCACTTAGGCTCCGGCGTGGTGCACCTGCCCGACCCCTACCACCCCTGCGGTACGGTCTGCCTCTTCCTCTGCTTGTCATTTTCTAAATGACCCTCTGCCTAAATCCGTAGAGAAGAGAAGTATTTGTGGAAGAAGGTATATAGCAGCCCTTAATCAGTATTTGATGGAAAAAGGTATATATCAATAGCACCCCTTAATCAGTATTTTGTGGAGGAAGGTATATGGCACCCCTGAATTAGTATTTGGTGGAAACAGGTATATAGCACCCCTCAATCAGTATTTGGCGGAAACAGGTATATGGCACCCCTCAGTCAGTATTTTGTGTAAACATGTGTATCGCAGCTCTCAATCTGTCACGGCCTATGGTGTACGCCATGACACTGTTGCCACGCCTGCTGTTGCCGGTGGCAACATGTTGCTGTTTTGGCATGTTGTGGCAGTGTCACAGGTTTTGTTGTGTGCGCCGTGACTTGCTGGCCACGCATGCTGTTGTCTGCGGCAACCTGTTGCCTTTTTGCTTGTGTGAAATTCCCCTTTAAGTAGTGTCTCCCTGCTGTGTGGTGTGTGGGGTTAATTCACTGGCTGGAGCAAAGAGGTGAGTTGGGTGTGGTCTCTGGTCTCTTTATATACTTTGGCCTTGAGACTGAGATCAAGTTTTGGTTTGTCTGCCTTGCATGAGAGATGCCTGCTCTGTGCATGGATGAGTTTCTGAGGGCCATTAAAGTTTGACATCAAGGTTATTGGCAGTGTCATCTGCAATGTCTTACTGAGTGTTTCCTCCTTGTCTTCTTTCCCCTCCTGGTGTGTCATTTATGGTGTTGGTTAAGTAGCAGGTTTGTTGTACGTCTTGTTTGTGGTTGCATGTCTGGGATGTTGTTGGTGTTTGTCCCTGCATGTGTGCAAAACGTCTCCCTTTGTGTGTGTTACCTCCGAAAGGGGGTCCCATTGGTTTCCCGGAGGGATGAACCTAAAGATATATGCAGCCTTGCCTGAAGCCACCTTGCATCGGTGTCCGCATGGGGGTCCAGGTTGTTTTGGTGTTTTTCCATCATTACGGTAGGTAAGTGTTTGATGTTCAGTTGTTACACTGTGTTCTTACATGCTGTGCAGTTGCTGCATTGTCTTTCTCCATGTCAGCTACTGGGCCGCTGGAGACGCCTTTCATCCGTGGTGATGGATGAACAGGAGGTCTCTGCTCTGTCACGATTTTGAGGGCGATACAGGAATTCCTAGACTTCTAGGTTCATGGGTAAGGATTTGACTGGCTTGATCCGAAACTAAGGAACAAAGGGGTGACCCCTATTTAAGCCCTGAAACTCTCCCTGTCTTCTCAGCCCATGCAAAGATCTCTATGATAGAAAATTGCATGCCCTCGTGCCTCGACTGTATGACACCTGAACACCCTATAATAGTGAGGGGACACGACCACCGGCTCCCTACACTTAATACGGAGGGAGTCAGGGTCACCTAGGATCAAGCAAACAGGAAAACACAAATCAATAAACAGACTTATCTGTAGAAGGATCAGTTGTAGCATCCAGCATGTACACACTCCAGGAAGTTGTATAAACCGCAAAGTGATGCAGTATGGGAAGGGATTTAAAGCAATGCAATCAGTACAACTACATTACAGGTGAGAGAGGCTAACGAGATAACAAAACGAAAGCAAAACAAAAGAACCTCAAGCAGGAGGTTCTGAAGAACGTCTGTCAGAGCCTCTCAGCTGTCTGGCGGTGACAGTACCCCTCCTTCTACGAGTGGACTCCGGACACTCAGAGCCCACCTTCTCAGGATGGGACCTATGGAAAGCCCTGATGAGACGAGTGGACTTAATGTCCGTCCATGGGACCCACATCCTCTCCTCAGGACCATAACCCTCCCAATGAACGAGGTACTGTAGAGAACCGCGGACAACACGAGAATCCGCAATCCTAGAGACCTGAAATTCAAGATTACCATCAACCACAATCGGAGGAGGAGGCAAAGACGAGGGTACAATGGGTTGGACATAAGGTTTTAATAAGGACTTATGAAAAACATTATGGATCTTCCAAGTCTGAGGAAGATCAAGACGGTAGGCAACAGGATTGATGACGGACAAGATTTTGTAAGGCCCAATAAACTACAGGCCCTAAAACAATTACAAAAGACTGAAAAAATCACTATACGGCCTGCTGACAAGGGAGGAGCCATTGTCATTTTGGAGACAGAAAAATATGATGCAGAGTGTCAAAGACAGTTGTCAGACACTGACACATACTCCAAACTGATGAAGGACCCCACAAAAGAATATATGGAGCAGTTGGTGGACTATGCCAGAGATGGTTGGGAAAAGGGAATAATAAATGAACAGGAGTTTGGATTTATTAGTACCACCCACAGTAGACTACCAGTATTCTACTGTCTTCCAAAGGTCCATAAAGATCAAATGAACCCGCCTGGTAGACCAATCATCTCTGGTATAGGTTCACTAACCTCCAATTTGTCAGAATACATTGACAAACTTCTACAGCCAAGTGTGAAAAATAATTTTGCATATATTAGAGACACAACTCAAGTTATTAAAATAGTGGAGGGGTTAAAATATGAAACTGACTGGATATTGGGGACTTTAGATGTAAGTTCCCTTTATACAGTTATAAATCATAATCAGGGAATACAAGCATTGAGGAACCAACTAAAGATACATAGTGATTTCTCTGAGAAACAAATAGATTTTATAGCGGAGGGGGTAAAATTTATTCTAACCCATAATTATTTCGCTTATAATCTGGACTATTATCTCCAGACCAGGGGAACTGCCATGGGTACCAGGTTTGCCCCCAGTTATGCGAATTTATTCATGGCAAATTGGGAATGTGAAGAGATGTTGCCCATTCTGGGGGCAGGCCTGGTACTCTGGCATAGGTTTATCGATGATATCCTATTTATCTTGATATATTCCTTGCAAATATTGATACCAATGCATATAATCTAAAGTTTTCTGCCAATATAAATATAGAGAGAATAGAATTCCTAGACCTACTAATCAAAGTACGGAACAACCAGTTAATCTGTAGTACATATCAAAAAGAGGTCTCCCGAAACAGTTATATACTGTTTTCAAGCTGCCATCTACCAAGATGGTTGCTTGAAGTACCAAAGGGCCAATTTAAACGCATAAAAAGGAACTGTACAGATGTAAACGATTTCGAAGTTGAGGCCGAAATTACGAAAAAACGTTTTTTAGAGAGAAATTACCCGAGCAATGTATTGGATAAGGCACTCACAAAAGTTAAAAATATGCATAGAGAGACCTTCTTTGTAGAAAAAATAAAGAAGGACAGAGAAGAAGAAGAAAAAGATCAGTTGAGAATGATATTACCCTTCAACAAACAACATAGAAAAATAGAAGGAATTGTGAGGAAACATTGGCATCATTTATTAAGTGATAGACTAATAGGCCCTTTGGTTAGCAATGGTCCTCAAATAAAATACTCAAGAGCTCAGAATTTGTCCTTAAAAGTAGCACCAACTGTTCCAAACAAAAGGAACAAATCATCCATGCAGGGTTGGTTGAATTTGAGTGGCTTCTACAAATGTGGGAAGTGTAGAATATGTAAAATCACATCATTTCCCAAGAAGACCACTGAAATACAATCACGTGTTAACGCTTTTACATGGAAAATAAAGGAATTTCTGACTTGCAGCTCAACTAATATTCTGTATGTCATAGAATGTCAGTGCAAAAAACAATACATTGGACGGACAAAACGTACATTGAAAAAAAGACTGTCAGAACACATTACAAATATAAGAAATGGTTATGAGAAGCATTCTCTCTCATTACATTATAAAGAATACCATAATAGAAACCCTGAAGGTATGGTCTTCGCAGCTTTCGAAAAAGTGGATGTGCACTGGAGAGGGGGAGACCATATCGCCAGGATGTCAAGGCAGGAATCCAGAAGAATCTTTGATTTTGAAACACTCCTCCCACGAGGACTTAACTCGGACTTTGAGTTGTTTGGTTTCCTGTAGACATTGGGGATGGGTGCCCTCCTCTGATGGTGACATCCTGAGTCGGGCTGTTTAGCAGCACCAGGATCTCCCCTCGGAGTTGGGCCCCCTCCCCAAAATTCATCCATCTATCTTGCAAAGTCTATTGACTTTGCAGAACAACTCAGGAATGAGAAGTAATAAGATTGGAATTAAGAAACAAATCACATATCCATTTTCTTTGTCTCTAAAATAACTTTTTTTGCCCTCAAGTAATAGGGGATAACAAAAAAACTATAGGGAAGCATATAATGAAAAAAACGCATCGAAAACGCATATGCGTTTTTTTCAAATGCGATGCGTTTTTCCTAAAATTTGATGCGTTTTTTGTTTAATATCTATTAGAACTTATACAACAACTGAAGAATCTAATATGGGGTAAATTTAAAATAAGGATTAATAAAATTTTAATGAATTGAGTGAGATTTAAAAGAAGGAAAAGGAATCCAAAGACGTTTTTCTGAACGTTCTTCTGAACCTGAATGTATTTTATATTTTATCTGTATTTTTATTAATGTCAGTTTATTAATAAAGTTAAAATTGTCTATAGAGATATATATATATATAATGATATACATTGAATATAAGACAAAATACTATATATGAAGACTAACAATCCATGTCGGGTATTTGGTGGGGCTTGTGATAGAGGAGTATATAAAGAAGAGGGTAGAGGCACTCGCAATATAGCCACTGAGGAAGAGGGAGACCCCTCGAAACGCGTCTGGCTGGTCCTGCGAGTGATACACTACCCACCTGAACCCAAGGAAAGAGATCCACAAGTTATCGGCAATATTATCAGCTAATACAAGCCTCTAGATACCAGCAAAAGAGGAACTGATTGGAACTATCGCGAGATTACGCGATCCCTGCATGCTGCTTCCTGGAAGGTGACACGCACTGACATTACGTGGAATGCCGAGACCGGAGAGCAACAAGCGGGAAGTTTAAAGTTCTAAAACAGCAGATCTCATATCGAGTGCTACAAAGGATTCAATTCTATCGGCAGTAGAAACTACACAGCGACAAGCATTCTGAAAGGCAAGGTAAGAGGGTTTACAGTGAGGGGGACGCCAGATTACTACCTATATCCTTGTACTTGGAGTGCGGACTCTGTATGCTGATACATTTGTGTCTTCACTCTGCTACAGCAGCGTTACTAAATACTGGACTGAACTCCATGTAGGGAAACCAATAAGTTGCTACAACAACTTTATATGGACACAGTTATCATATGTTTCACTTTATTTATATATTTATCATTATTATTTCTTTCACAAATTAATATTTTTTCACAAATTATTATCACAATGTATTTAATTTAATTCATCTATATTGATGTAAGCAATTTTTCTGAACCCCAACAGTATTTTGTCAACCATAGATAAATCAAGCTCAGTGTATTTACACTATTATCAGTATTTTATATTATATTATATGTTTTATAACTTTTATGTGATATTTTATTGCACATTCTACTATATAAATATTCTACTATAGACATACCAGTTGGTGAGTGCCTGTTTTTATTTTTATGTTAAAATACATTACGCAATTGCAATATATTGTTTTATTGGATGATCAGGTGAAACATCCTAAAAACAGAGCACCTTGACCACACTAACAGACATGGGTGAGCCACATTATATTTGTGTTTTATTCCAATAAACTTAGGACCCAACTTCCAGGAGGGAACCTTCAATTTGATATTCTTAGTAGACAACCACACCAGATCACCAACATTCAGGTCCGGACCAAGCACACGTCTCTTATCCGCCACACGCTTATATCTCTCACTCATGCTCTTTAGATTATCCTGAATCTTTTGCCAAATAGATGACAACGACGAGGGGAATCTGTCCTCATCAGGTAAACCAGAAGACCCCTCTCCAGAGAATGTCCCAAAGTACGGATGAAACCCATATGCACCAAAAAATGGTGACTTATCAGAGGACTCCTGACAACGGTTATTTAAATCAAACTCAGCAAGGGACAAAAAAGAACACCAATCATCGCTTCTCGGCCTTTTGGCTAAGATCAAGTGTAGTATCTGTTCTTATCAGTTTAATATCTGATACGTCCCCTATCTGGGGACCATATATTAAATGGATTTTTCGAACAGGGAGATGGAAAAAGAGCTTGCTCTGTCCACTCCACGCATTGACCTGGTATTGCAGTACCTCCAGGACCGGTGCACAAAAAAAAAAAAAAAAAAAAGAACACAAATCCTCCTGATTCTCCGCCACAAAACAGCGCAGATATGTCTCCAGATTCTGATTGACGCACTCCGTCTGGCCATTCGACTGCGGGTGGAAAGCAGAAGAGAATGACAACCGAACCCCCAAGCGAGAACAGAAAGCCTTCCAGAATCTGGAAACAAACTGCGTGCCCCTATCAGAGACTATGTCTGAAGGAATACCATGCAATTTGACAATGTGATCAATAAATGCCTGCGCCAGCGTCTTAGCATTGGGCAAGCCAGGAAAAGGAATGCTAAAACGGTCCACCACCACCAGAATCACAGTCTTCCCTGAGGAACGAGGCAGGTCCGTAATGAAGTCCATGGACAGATGTGTCCAAGGACGGGAAGGAATGGGTAACGGAAGGAGAGGACCTGATGGCCGTGAATGAGCGACTTTAACACGAGCGCAGGTCTCGCAGGCTGCCACAAAACCCTCAACCGACTTACGAAGAGCCGGCCACCAGAATCTCCGAGCGATGAGATCCACTGTGGCTCTACCCCCCGGGTGCCCAGCAAGGACAGTATCGTGGTGCTCCTTAAAAACCTTGTGTCTTAAAGAGAGAGGCACAAACAACCTCCCAGGAGGACAAAGATCAGGAACCTCTGCCTGGGCTGCCTGAACCTCTACCTCCAATTCAGGATAAAGAGCAGAGACCACCACACCTTCAGCCAAAATGGGACCCGGGTCTTCAAAATTCCCACATCCCGGAAAACAACGTGACAGGGCATCCGCCTTCACATTCTTAACCCCAGGGCGGAACGTGACAACAAAATTAAACCTTGAAAAGAACAAAGACCATCTGGCCTGTCTCCGGTTCAGACGCTTGGCTGACTCAAAGTAGGCCAGATTCTTATGGTCGGTAAACACGGCAATAGGGTGTCTGGCTCCCTCTAGCCAATGGCGCCATTCCTCAAAAGCCAACTTGATGGCCAACAACTCCCTATCTCCCACATCGTAATTTCTCTCTGCGGAGGAGAGTTTCTTTGAGAAAAAGGCACACTGTTGCCATTTGGCAGGAGAGGGACCATGAGACAAGACCGCACCCACACCCACCTCAGAGGCGTCCACCTCAACTATGAAGGGCAGAGAGATATCAGGTTGTACCAAGATGGGAGCGAAAGAATAACTCTCCTTGATACTAGAAAAGGCCTTACGTGCCTCTATCGACCAGGAGGAAAAATCTACCCCCTTTCTAGTCATATCAGTGAGTGGTTTAACAACAGAGGAATAATTCAAAATAAACTTCCTGTAGAAATTGGCAAAACACAAAGAAACGCATCAGCGCCTTCTGATTCTCAGGAAGCTCCCACTCAAGTGCGGACCTTCTCGGGGTCCATGCGAAAACCAGAAGCGGAGAGAAGAAACCCCAGAAATTGAATTTCTGGAACCGCAAACACACATTTTTCCAGTTTAGCGTACAATTTATTCTCCCGCAGGATGAGCAAAACCTGACGTAGGTGGTCCTTATGAGTTTTGAAATCAGGAGAAAAAAATCAAAATGTCATCTAGATACACTAATACAAATTTCCCCATTAAATGATAAAAAATGCTGTTCACAAAATGCTGAAAGACGGCTGGAGCATTCATCAAACCAAAAGGCATAACCAAATTCTCAAAATGGCCCGCAGGGGTATTGAAGGCCGTCTTCCATTCGTCTCCTCCTCTGACCAGATTGTATGCCCCTCTTAGATCCAACTTGTAAAAAACTTTAGCCCCAACAATCTGGTTAAACAGGTCCGGGATCAGAGGAAGCGGATAAGGGTCACGAATTGTGATACTGTTCAGCTCCCTGAAATCCAGACATGGTCTTAAAGAACCATCTTTTTTCTTAACAAAGAAAAAAACTGCGGCAACAGGTGACTTCGAGGGTCGTATTTCTCTGTCCCTTTCTCTGTCCCTTTTCTCAGGCTCTCAGAGATATAAGCACGCATAGCGACCCTTTCAGGTTGGGAGAGATTGTATAAACGAGATTTAAGCAGCTTGGCGCCTGGGATGAGATTAATAGGGCAATCGTACTCCCTGTGAGGGGGCAGCTCCTGAACACCACTCTCAGAAAACACATCCGAAAATTCTGAGAGAAAAGATGGTACAGTCCTAGTAGAAACCTCTGAAACAGATGTCAAGAGGCAATTCTCTCTGCAAAAGTCACTCCAACCATTTATTTGCCTCGCTTGCCAATCAATGGTGGGGTTATGTTTAGTGAGCCAGGGTAGCCCCAACACTAGAGGAGTAGGCAACCCGCTTAGGACGAAACATGACACATCCTCAACATGAGTATCACTCACAATCAAACGGATATTGTGAACTATGCCCTTTAACGATTTCTGAGAAAGTGGAATGGAATCAATAGCAAAAACAGATATATCCTTTCCCAAAGTGCATACCTGGAAACCATGAGTTATAGCAAATTGATTATCAATGAGATTGACAGCTGCTCCACTATCTACAAAAATCTCACAAAAAATGTTCTTGCTCTCTAGCGCCACCCTGGCAGGTAGGAAAAAACGGGAACTACAAGCAAACAGAAAACCTTCAATTTCCGCATCAACCTTGCTAATAGTAACAGATGGAACGTTTTTAGAGGATTTTTTTCTTTTTGTTTATTTATTACTCTCAAAAAACTGCCTGAGTCTCCTAGAGGGACAAACATTTGCCAAATGATTTATACCTCCACAACAAAAACAAACCCTCCTCTGAGATCTGAATCTTCTATTGTCAGAGGCAAGCAAACCCAGCTGCATGGGCTCCTGCTCAGAGGGGATTGAGAGAGACTGAGACCCCTGCGCACTGAATGAGACCGCCGCACTGTCCTTGGACTGAGTATGACAGGAAGGAGTTATCTCTCCTCTCTCTCTAAGACGCCCGTCAATACGAATGGCCCGAGACATGGCAGAGTCCAAGGAGGTAAGTCTCTCATGAAAGGCAAATGCATCTTTCAATCCCTCTGAAAGACCATTGACTTCGGAGTGCAGCATCAGTCCAACCAGTATCAGCTGCCCATCTCTGAAATTCTGAACAGTATATCTCTGCGGACTGTTTACCCTGGCATAAAAGACGTAGTCTAGACTCAGCCAGAGCAATACGATCCGGATCATCATATATCTGACCCAGGGCTAAAAAAAATTCATCCACTGTACGGAGGCCGTGCCCCCACCGGCAGCGAAAAGGCCCATGACTGAGCGTTATCCCTGAGCAGCGAGATGATGATCCCCACCCTCTGCTCTTCATCACCAGAAGAATGGGGAAGTAGGCGAAAATGGAGTTTGCAAGCCTCTCTAAAACAAACAAAATTCTCACTACCACCGGAGAACGTATCCGGGAGCGAGATCTTAGGCTCAGAACAAACTCCATGAACGCAAGCTGAACCGGTCACCTGAAACTGAGAGACAGTTTTACGGAGATCTGCTACCTCCAATGAAAGACCCTGCATGTGTTCAGTCAAAAGTGAAACCGGTTTTGGCGGTTTATAATGTCACAGATGGTGTAACAGAAAACAAGAAGTTACAAATAAGGATCCAACTGGCTTGATCCGAAACTAAGGAACAAAGGGGTGACCCCTATTTAAGCCCTGAAACTCTCCTTGTCTTCTCAGCCCATGCAAAGATCTCTATGATAGAAAATTGCATGCCCTCGTGCCTCGACTGTATGACACCTGAACACCCTATAATAGTGAGGGGACACGACCACCGGCTCCCTACACTTAATACGGAGGGAGTCAGGGTCACCTAGGATCAAGCAAACAGGAAAACACAAATCAATGAACAGACTTATCTGTAGAAGGATCAGTTGTAGCATCCAGCATGTACACACTCCAGGAAGTTGTATAAACCGCAAAGTGATGCAGTATGGGAGGGGATTTAAAGGAATGCAATCAGTACAACTACATGACAGCTGAGAGAGGCTAACGAGATGACAAAACGAAAGCAAAACAAAAGAACCTCAAGCAGGAGGTTCTGAAGAACATCTGTCAGAGCCTCTCAGCTGTCTGGCGGTGACAGCTATAGGAGGTGACCAGCTCCCTTTTCCCTGCTTATTTCCTAGTAATTGGTGACATTGTACGGTGGGGCGTTTCCCTTACTCCCCACCGTGACACAATCAGTATTTGATGGAAGAAGGTATATAGCAATAGCACCCCTCAATCAGTTTTTAGTGGAAGAAGGTATATGGCACCCCTCAATCAGTATTTGTCAGAAACAGGTATAGAGCACCCCTCAATCAGTATTTGACGGAAACAGGTATATGGCACCCCTCAATCAGTATTTTGTAGATGCAGGTGTATTGCAGCCCTCAATCAGTATTTGTGGAAGAGGGTATATAGCAATAGCACCCCTCAATAAGTATTTTGTGGAAGAAGGTATATGGCACCCCTCAATCAGTATTTGGCGGAAACAGGTAAATAGCACCCCTCAATCAGTATTTGGCAGAAACAGGTATATGGCACCCCTTAATCAGTATTTTGTGGAAGCAGGTGTATTGCAGCCCTCAATCAGTATTTGGTGGAAGAAGGTATATATAGCAATAGCACCCCTAAATCAGCATTTAGTCGAGCAAGGTATATGGCAACCCTCAATCAGTATTTGGCGGAAACAGGTATATAGCACCCCTTAATCAGTATTTGGCAGAAACAGGTATATGGCACCCCTCAATTAGTGTTTTGTGGAAGCAGGTGTATCGCAGCCCTCAATCAGTATTTGGTGGAAGAAGGTATATAGCAATAGCACCCCTCAATCAGTATTTTGTGGAAGAAGGTATATGGCTAACCCTCAATCTGTATTAGGCAGAAACAGGTATATAGCACCCTTCAATCAGTATTTGGTGGAAACGGGTATATGGCACCCCTCAATCAGTATTTTGTGGAAGCAGGTGTATCGCAGCCCTCAATCAGTATTTGTCAGAAACAGGTAAATAGCACCCCTCAATCAGTATTTTGCAGAAACAGGTATATAGCACCCCTCAATCAGTATTTCGTGGAAGCAGGTGTATCGCAGCCCTCAATCAGTATTTGGTGGAAGAAGGTATATAGCAATAGCACCCCTCAATCAGTATTTTGTGGAAGAAGGTATATGGCTAACCCTCAATCTGTATTAGGCAGAAACAGGTATTTAGCACCCTTCAATCAGTATTTGGTGGAAACAGGTATATGGCACCCCTCAATCAGTATTTTGTGGAAGCAGGTGTATTGCAGCCCTCAATCAATATTTGGTGGAAGAAGGTATATAGCACCCCATAATCAGTATTTGGCATAAACAGGTATATGGCACCCCTCAATCAGTATTTTGTGGAAGCAGGTGTTTAGCAGCCCTCAATCAATATTTGGTGGAAGAAGGTATATAGCAATGGCATTCTTCAATCAGTATTTTCAGGAAGAAGGTATATGGCACCCCTCAATCAGTATTTGTCAGAAACAGGAAAATAGCAACCCTCAATCAGTATTTGGCGGAAACAGGTATATGGCACCCCTCAATCAGTATTTTGTGGAAGCAGATGTATTGCAGCCCTCAATCAGTATTTGGTGGAAGAAGGTATATAGCAATAGCACCCCTCAATCAATATTTTGTGGAAACAGGTATATAGCATTACTCAATCAATATTTGGCAGAAACAGCTATATGGCACCCCTCAATCAGTATTTTGTAGATGCAGGTGTATTGCAGCCCTGAATCAGTATTTGGTGGAAGAAGGTATATAGCAATAGCACCCCTCAATCAGCATTTTCTGGAAGAAGGTTTATGGCACCCCTCAATCAGTATTTGTCAGAAACAGGAAAATAGCACCCCTCAATCAGTATTTGTCAGAAACAGGCATATGGCACCACTCAATCAGTATTTGGCAGAAACAGGTATATGGCACCCCTGAATCAGTATTTTGTGGAATCAGGTGTATTGCAGCCCTCAATCAGTATTTGGTGGAAGAAGGCATATAGCAATAGCACCCCTCAATCAGTAATTTGTGGAAGAAGGTATATGGCACCCCTCAATCAGTATTTGGTGGAAAAAGGTATATGGCACCCCTCAATCAGTATTTTGTGGAAGCAGGCGTATCAAAGCCCTCAATCAGTATTTGGTGGAAGAAGGTATATAGCAATAGCACGCGTTCAATCAGTAATTGTGGAAGAAGGTATATGGTACCCCTCAATCAGTATTTGGCGGAAACAGGTATATAGCACCCCTCAATCAGTATTTTGTGAAAGCAGGCGTATCACAGCCCTCAATCAGTATTTTGTAGAAGCAGGTGTATCACAGCCCTCAATCAGTATTTGGTGGAAGAAGGTATATAGCAATAGCACCCCTCAATCAGTATTTTGTGGAAGAAGGTATATGGCTAACCCTCAATCAGTATTTGTCAGAAACAGGAAAATAGCAACCCTCAATCAGTATTTGGCGGAAACAGGTATATGGCACCCCTCAATCAGTATTTTGTGGAAGCAGATGTATTGCAGCCCTCAATCAGTATTTGGTGGAAGAAGGTATATAGCAATAGCACCCCTCAATCAATATTTTGTGGAAACAGGTATATAGCATTACTCAATCAATATTTGGCAGAAACAGCTATATGGCACCCCTCAATCAGTATTTTGTAGATGCAGGTGTATTGCAGCCCTGAATCAGTATTTGGTGGAAGAAGGTATATAGCAATAGCACCCCTCAATCAGCATTTTCTGGAAGAAGGTTTATGGCACCCCTCAATCAGTATTTGTCAGAAACAGGAAAATAGCACCCCTCAATCAGTATTTGTCAGAAACAGGCATATGGCACCCCTCAATCAGTATTTGGCAGAAACAGGTATATGGCACCCCTGAATCAGTATTTTGTGGAATCAGGTGTATTGCAGCCCTCAATCAGTATTTGGTGGAAGAAGGCATATAGCAATAGCACCCCTCAATCAGTAATTTGTGGAAGAAGGTATATGGCACCCCTCAATCAGTATTTGGTGGAAAAAGGTATATGGCACCCCTCAATCAGTATTTTGTGGAAGCAGGCGTATCACAGCCCTTAATCAGTATTTGGTGGAAGAAGGTATATAGCAATAGCACGCGTTCAATCAGTAATTGTGGAAGAAGGTATATGGTACCCCTCAATCAGTATTTGGCGGAAACAGGTATATAGCACCCCTCAATCAGTATTTTGTGAAAGCAGGCGTATCACAGCCCTCAATCAGTATTTTGTAGAAGCAGGTGTATCACAGCCCTCAATCAGTATTTGGTGGAAGAAGGTATATAGCAATAGCACCCCTCAATCAGTATTTTGTGGAAGAAGGTATATGGCTAACCCTCAATCTGTATTTGGCAGAAACAGGTATATAGCACCCCATAATCAGGATTTTGTGGAAGAAGGTATATAGCACCCCATAATCAGTATTTGGCATAAACAGGTATATGGCACCCCTCAATCAGTATTTTGTGGAAGCAGGTGTATCGCAGCCCTTCAATCAATATTTGGTGGAAGAAGGTATATAGCACCCCTCAATCAGTTTTTTGCATAAACTGGTATATAGCAGCCTCAATCAGGATTTTGTGGAAGAAGGTATATCGCAGCCCTCAAGCAGTTTTTTTTGGGGGGAAACAGGTATATCACACCCATTGCAATTAGTTACTCCAATACCGTCTGTCCCTCACATCTGCTGCACAATACCAATACATTATAATATAATTTATATGTTAGAAAGTATATTATAAGTATATCACACCCCTCTATATTGCACCTATCGATAACACACCTATACCAGTCCTTAAAACGACTTTTGTGTCCCTAACTGTCCCTGCTCCAAAATGCAACATCTCCCTGCACTGGCAAAACACATAATGTAAAATGGCTGCAAGAATCTGTTATAGGGTTGGGGGTGGGTCCATTTGCTGAAACATCTCAATTGACTGTCCTGTCCCACCTGATCGATGTGTCATGGGTCAAAGTTCAGCTCTAAGCAAAACAATATGGCGCATGCGAATATCGCCATATGTTCGCATTTTTTGTGAATTGCGAACGAGCAAAGTTCGCCGCGAACCGCAAGGCCATCTATACTCGGCACATGGTGGTATTCGGCCGAATACCACATTTGCTCGAACGCAATGCTCGAGTCTCCTCCCCGCACGTTTGTTGGCTGCTATGCAGCCAATAAGCGTGCAGGTAAGTACTGCCCTTCACTGTAATGTCGTAGCCATGTTGGTTACTGGCATTACAGTGATTGGCTGACCGGTACGCATCATTGTGTGCTATATAACACCCGATGACATGTGTTCGGCTCAGTGTTAGTCAGGGAGATCTGTGCTAAAGAATAAAAAGATAGTGTAGGGAGTAGGGAGAGCACCCGAGCATCCTGAGGTGTTCGACCCAAACACCCGAGCACTTTGGTGCTCGATCAACACTATTTACTACATAACCCTGCTCCACTCCGATGCTGGTTTTCACAAGTAGTGAATATAGCTATGCTGGTAGATAGATTTGCAGCTTGTTGTAGCATTTAATGAGATAATCTGTGCAATTTAATGCAGTCGTAGAGCACGTTTATCCTACTGCTTAATGTCATTCACAGTTTTTGTGTCTCAATTGTGTAATTCAAGCCAGTGGTAACACTATTAGTATACAATCACCAATGTATAAAGTGTATCTACAATGGTAAATTATGTAGACCATAGGCCCTAGGCTTGTTCTCAAATTTGCCTCTTATGCCCCACTGTCCTTCACATCCCTGCCAATAAATATCACTACTGTTCTGTGCTAACATTTACAACTGGGTATTACCATTCCCCTGTCATATGGTTGTGCCGTATACCCCTATATACTGACTGTGTTCATTCATTGCTGACAGAATCATACTGTCTTGGGACACATCCTCTTGACAAGAGGAATGGTAATACCGAGCTTTAAATTTGGTCTGTGCTTCATGGAGAAGTAAAACAGACATGTCAGAAGAGGTGACAAGTTCTCTTCCAGTGACTCAACTGTAGTCTTTTCTTCTTTATCCAGCCCAGACCACTATGAATACTTCTCCGTGTGACTGCAGATCTGCAGCCATCCCCAGCCTTAACATTAAAACCAATAGACCAAAAACAGAATGCAAAGTAACCACAGAACCAAAAATACAGTAAATACAAATCCCAATGAATAAATAAGGAGGATACCACACTCACTAAACTATTTCAACAGTTATAAGTTTACAACTGCCCTGAAAATACTGTAGATTATATCAGTAAGTAGACATAAATATACAGTAATATTATAATAAGATATTCTTCTTTAGCAACAACCACAGTAAAAGAATAATTAAAAACATCCATTAAAATCGCAATAGTGATGGACGATGTGCAGAGCATGGCATCAATAACAATATCACCTAAATACCAGATCACCGGAGAGAGTAAGTCACATAAATATATATACAAGTGCAACCTGAAACTTCTAAAGTAGGTAACCAAAAAAATAAATATTACCCACACACACTATACTGTCCAGCACTCCAGTGTGAGTTCCAGCTTCGTCAAGGAATGCTGGATCAGGGTTGGCCTCAATTAATCACATAACTGGGCCTGCTATGTATCTTACCGGGCACATGTTCAGGGCGATGAAGTTAAAGCACCATCACAACCAGCGTCTAAGAGTAGGGGACTGTATGTGATGCTACTATATAATTAATTGCTACTATATAACTTTCCATTTAAGATCATTGTCCAAATTGCCCATAATATAATCCACTACTGTCTACTATCTACTATTACCTTTGAGTTATTTTTATTTGCACAGATACAATATGAAATTAATGAGGAATAGGTGTATCTTTATAATGAAAAAACTCCAAATCCTCTGCTTCTCATGACACTGTCATAATGGGTAAATGATGATTATTTTCAGCACCCTCAGGGGGAACCTTGCCCTGATATATATATTTTTCATTTATATGAAAATATTTAATTTCTATACAACTATTGATGTTAAAGATAGGTGAGTAGGTGACCCCTATAGGGGCAATGATGCACAGACACATACAAAGACATCCATAACTGTCTAGAGTGATGTAGCATTACAGTATCAGTTACAGTCCCTTTTCTTCAAATTAATTTAATTCTATAAAAAAAAGTCTTCTTATTTAATTCCCTAGATCCCAAAGTTTCCATTATTGGTGGATGTACTGCAAATAACTTCAAGTGGCCTTGTCTCGTGGGACCACCAAAGTATAGCAAATTTGAATCTTCTAAAGCCTGTGCAGCCACTAGAAAATGTTGCTTTCTTCACATTTTAATGATTAGGACTACCTATAACCATTCCAAAATCATTTATATTATCCTGATCCCATGGAGTTCAGAAGTAACTGCTTCTTTCCTGCTATAAGACTTGAGGGACCTGCACCTTCTCCAACACACGGAGAGGTACAGTCTCTAAAAGTTGTTATGTACAAATCTATAAAAAGCTTTCCCTTCTAGGTTTACATCAGTCTCTTCAGACTCTCCCTGCTTCGGGGAGTATGGTATTAATTCAACAGTCCAGGTTTCAAACAGGCCTCTTTTTCCATACCTCACTTTTCCATAGTGTTTGGGGGAGACTCTAATCCACCATCTGACTCATGATCTTCCATGAACTCCAGTGAACCCGCTGACAATCTCTTACTCCATTGCTTCATTGCAGTCAAAGGGGTTGTTCTTCATACGTCACACTTCTCCCAATTGCACAGTAGCAGTGCCCACATGATCCGAACTTCATAACAGTATGACACAGATAATTTTAGGACTCCTATCTTTGCTATAGTATTACAATAAATACAAAGAATAAAAATAATTAACAATAATTTAGGTTCTGCTATTTCCATCCCTCTCTTCCTATAAGTGTCCAGTAGAAAATATATAGAGACTTAGTCGTCAGATTGAAAACAGAGACATATGACCATGATTCCACCCTTTTATCCTCAAAGTGCCACTATTTCCTAACTAAACCACAATATATATATCTCAAGTTGCCTCAAGCATGGAAAAGTTCCTTCAGACCTCAAACTGGCAATCTGACAAATCCCTGGACCATCATTCTGATCATCATACAGCATATTGCTGATAATGCCTGTAGCTTCATGTATTTGGTGTTTGAAAAAACATATTCAGCTTTTTCTTAATTTGACTGTTTCTGCTAGCACAAGTTCCAGTGGGAGGTCAAGCAACAGTTTTATGATTTTAACACTAAATATCTATTTATAACTGGAGATTAAAGGAGCACTAAAGTATATCTTCATTTTATGTACAGGCCACCGTAATCTCTTGTTCCCTGGAAGCAGCTATTTCAATGGAATTATTGTCAGGATTGCTTCTGCCCCACAATCACAAATCTATTTTACCTACCTGTCCAGTTTTGAGAAATACTTGAAAAAATTCCATACAAATTCATAGATAATACTTGGCTGCACCTTGTTTGGACTCATAAATCTCAGTCTGTGCAGCTATTTGGTTTAGTAGTCCGTACTTTATAATAATTCTGCCCTTGCTGTTATAGGAATCAATTCACTATGCACTGCATTTTTTTCTGTATCTCTGGTAGATACAGAAGCCACAGCTGCAGAGGGAGCGACATCCAAAAGTAATGGTGAGACAGGAGGTGTTTCTCAGGCTACCTCAAACTACCGGTAGGCACTATAGTTACATTGTAGTCACAGAACACAGCTATTCCATAATAGTGATGCGCTAAAAGACAGCCAAAGAGCAATCATTGATTGAAATATGGTACACATGAGCTATTGACAATATTATTATTAGAGATGGCCTTGCAGTTCGCCCAGTGGTCGTTTCGCGGTGAACTTTGCTCGTTCGCAGTTCGCCGAACGGGCGAAAATATGGTGATTAGAGTTGAGCGGACACCTGGATGTTCGGGTTCGACGAGTTCGGCCGAACTTGAAAAAAAAGTTTGGGTTCGGGACCTGAACTTGACCCGAACTTGAACCCGAACCCCATTGAAGTCAATGGGGAACCAAACTTTTGGGAACAAAAATGGCTCTAAAATAGTCTTGGAAAGGACTAGAGGGCTGCAAAAGGCATCAAAATGTGCTTAAGAGCATGGGAACTGTTCTGCAAACAAATGTGGATAGGGAAATGACTTACAATAACAGAAAATACAGAAAAATTAAAAATAACAATCTGGATCTAGGAGTAGGAGGTTGAGGAGGCGGTGGATGTGGCGGTGTAGGTTGACGTGGAGGTGTAGGTGGAAGCGGCAGTGAAGGAGGAATAGGTAGCCAACACTGATTTGTGTTATTTTTTATTTTTAAATTGGCGTATCCCCCAAAATATTGGGACATATAACAAAATAAAACTAAGAATAAGTGCACTTGAGTACAAGAATGGATGGTTGATGCTGGTATAAATGGCTCGCGGTGGCCCAGCTGCGTTAGCGACCTCTTCCTCCTCCTCTGACTTCGTCTTGTGCTTCTACTGTGCCCCCGCTGTCAGGTGGGAATGCTAACATCAGTGTGCGCTTGTAGTTGCACATCTTCCGATCAGTAACAGATGTTTTCACTAAATTTTGTTCCCTGTCAGCAATGCAGAGCAGGGGTTCATTCACGGCAAAAGGGGGTTCATGTCACCCAGCAATAGAACAGAGGATTTTGAGAGATTTAGGCCCCTGTCACCCAGGCACGGCAGGGGTTTATTCACGGCAAAAGGGGGTTCATGTCACCCAGCAATAGAACAGAGGATTTTGAGAGATTTAGGCCCCTATCACCCAGGCTTAGTAGGGGTTTGTATACGCCAAAAATGGTAAAATGTCACCCGACAATTGAAAATAAGATTTTTTTCAATTTAGGGCACTAAAATTGGTACTTTTTTGCATTAAAATGGCTATAAATTAGTCTTTTAAAAGGCTAGAGGGATGTAAAAGGCAGTAAAATGTGCTTAAGAGCATGGCAACTGCTCTGCAAACAAATGTGGATAGGGAAATAACTTAAAATAAAATAAAATAACTAAAAATTACTCATTATTAACCTGCAACTCAGAGAAGGAGGTGGATATGGAGTCGGAGGTTGAGGAGGCGGTAAATGTGGTGTTGTAGGTGGAGGCAGCAATGGAGGAGGAGGAGGTAACCAACAAAGTTTATTTTTATTTTTTATTGGGGTAGGTAGCCCCCAAAATATTGTGATAAATAAAAAAATAAAAATAAAACAAAGAATCATTGCTCTTGACTTGAGTACAAGACAAGTCTTGTGGGATCCAAGCCTGGTTCATTTTAATGAACGTGAGCTTGTCCGCGTTGGCTGTGGACAGGCGGCTGTGCTTGTCTGTGATGACGTCCCCTGCCGTGCTAAACACACGTTCACATAATACACTGGCTGCAGGGCAGGCCAGCACCTCCAAGGCGTAAAGGGCAAGCTCAGGCCATGTGCCCAATTTGGAGACCCAGAAGTTGAAGGGGGCAGACCCATTAATCAGTACGTGTAGGTGTGTGCACACATACTGCTCCACCATGTTGGTAAAATGCTGCCTCCTGCTAAGATGTTCCATATCATCTGGTGGTGCTGGTTGTTGTGGCGTGCTGACAAAGCTTTTCCACATGTTGGCCATGCTAACCCTGCCTTCTGAGGTGCTGGCGGTGCCCCAGCTGCGTTGGCAACCTCTTCCTCGTCCTCTGCCTTGTGCTTCCACTGTGCCCCCGCTGTCAGGTGGGAATGCCACCAGCAGCGCGTCTTCCAGCATCACGCATCTTACGATCACGCTCCAGTGACGGAATTAAGGACAGTACGTTGTCCTTGTAACGGGGATCCAGCACTGGCCACCCAGTAATTAGCACAAGTTAGAGTGTGGGCAACTCTGCGGTTGTTGCGTAGACACTGCAGCATGTAATCGCTCATCTGTGCAAGGCTGCCCAGAGGCAACGAAAAGCTGTCCTCTGTGGGAGGTGTATCGTTTGTGTCCTCTGTATTCCCCCATCCACGCACCAGTAATGGCCATGAGCTGGTCTGGGTGCCACCCTGCTGTGAACATGGTTTCTCCTCCTGCATCTCCTCCTCATCCTCCACCTCCTCATCCTCCACAACTGTGCCCTGGCTGGACAATTGTGTACCTTGGGTTTGTGGGTGCAGGAACCCACCCTCGGAGCCACTTGGGAATGACTGTCCGGAAACCCTACAAAATGATCCCTCTTCCTCCTCCTCCTGTGCCACATCCTCTTCCATCATCGCCAGGAGCGTTTTTTCAACGAGGCATAGAAGTGGGATAGTAACGCTGAGAACTGCGTTATCGGCACTGGCCATGTTGGTGGAGTACTCGAAACAGCGCAACAAGGAACACAGGTCTCGCATTGAGGCCCAGTCATTGGTGGTGATGTGGTGCTGTTCCGCCGAGCGACTCACCCGTGCGTGCTGCAGCTGAAACTCGCACAGTCTGGCCAGCATGTGCAAGGTGAAGTTCCACCTTGTGGGCATGTCGCATATGAGGCGGTGAATGGGATGGCCGAAGTTGCGCTAACAGGTGAGCAGCAGCAGGGTGAGAACGCCGAAAGCGCGCACAGACGGCCCGCACTTTATGCAGCAGTTCTGACATGTCGGGGTAATTTTAAGAAATCTCTGCACCACCAAATTCAGCACATGCACCAGGCAAGGGATGTGCATCAAACCGGCTAGTCCCAGAGCTGCTACGAGATTTCGCCCATTATCGCACACCACCAGGCCGGGCTTGAGGCTGACTGGCACAAACCACTCATCGGTCTGTTGTTCAAGGCCCGTCCACAGCTTCTGCGCAGTGTGGGGTTTCTCCCCCAAACAGATACGTTTTAAAACTGCCTGCTGTTGTTTACCCCTGGCTGTGCTGAAGTTGGTGGTGAAGGTGTTACGCTGACCGGATGAGGAGCTGGCAGAGGATGAGGAAGCGGAGTAGGAGGAGGAAGCAAAAGGAGGCAAACTGAAGCACCCTGCAATCCTTGGTGGTGGAAGGACATGCGCCAAACTGCTATCCGCCTCAGGCCCAGCCACTACTGCATTTACCCAGTGTGCTGTTGTGGAGATATAATGGCCCTGACCGCGCTTACTGGTCCACGTATCCGTAGTCAGGTGCACCTTGCTACAGATGGCGTTGCGCAGTGCACACCTGATTTTGTCCCCTACTTGGTTGTGAAGGGAAGGGATGGCCCACCTTGGAAAGTAGTGGCGGCTGGGCACGACGTACTGTGGGACAGCCACCGCCATAAGGCCTTTAAAACTATCCATCTCCACCAGACGGAATGACAGCATTTCAAAGGCAAGTAATTTTGAAATGCTGGCATTGAGGGCTAGGGATCGCGGGTGGGTAGGGGGGTACTTCCTCTTCCTCTCCAGCGTTTGGGATATGGAGAGCTGAACGCTTCCGTGTGACATTGTGGAGATGCTTGGTGACCCAGGTGTTGGTGTTGCTGGCAGATCCTCTGTTTGTGGGGTGCCAGGTGGCACTGTCACTCCAGAGGTGGATGAAGAGGCCGCAACTGCAGCAGAAGAGGAAGCAGGAGGAGCCAGAGATCCACTGTCAGCAACCCAATCTACTATCGCCTGTACTTGTTCAGGCCTCACCATTCGTAGAGCAGCATTAGGCCCGACCAAATACTGCTGCAGGTATTTCACACGGTCTGAACCTGTGTAGGCCTGAAGTAAATCACTGCTGAAGAGCTGCAAGCAGCATCAGCCAACATAATCCGATGTGCCCAAAGATGCAGAGACGTGAATGGGAACCACTTTCAGCATCTTTTGTTTGTGGGTAATAAAAAATGCAGGATTTGCATGCAAAACTGTTAGCTTAGTGAATCAGGCACAGGCAGGAGCTCTCTCCACTCAGCTAATCCTGGCATAGCACATTGTTACAGGGTACCCATGTGCTATGCCAGCATTTAGCCATCCTCTGTTTGTGGGGTGCCAGGTGGCACTGTCACTCCAGAGGTGGATGAAGAGGCCGCAACTGCAGCAGAAGAGGAAGCAGGAGGAGCCAGAGATCCACTGTCAGCAACCCAATCTACTATCGCCTGTACTTGTTTAGGCCTCACCATTCGTAGAGCAGCATTAGGCCCGACCAAATACTGCTGCAGGTATTTCACACGGTCTGAACCTGTGTAGGCCTGAAGTAAATATATCTTTGCACAAAATGGCTGTATTTCAAATGGCTGTATTTCAAATGCCTAATTCAAACCCCTGTATGTATAGGGGGGATCACACACATCCTGAATCAGTATAGGCCTGAAGTAAATATATACTTGCACTATGACGCTTGTTGATTGGCTGCTGTGCAGCCTTTCAAAAAGTTACAAGAAAGCGGCGAACACCGAACCCGAACTTTTACGGAAATGTTCAGGGTCCCAAAATCCTAAAGTTCGGTACGAACCCGAACTTTACAGTTCGGACAGTTCAGGTTTGTTTCTGATAGCCGATCCGACCACAATTGTTAGACAAATGTATTTGTCAGATTTGTGGGAGGGGAGGCGGGTGAACGCTGCTATTTAGGGCCGTCCTCGGGCCCTTCGAGACGTCAGCACGCCGGCTTTTCACCCACCCACCCACACCATTTTACGTTTATTTCATATTACGGTGGCCCCCTTTAGGTCGCCCTACTACTACTACAGCAGTTATGGCATAACTCTAGGCCGAATTAGTGTGAGGTAGGTCAGGTTCGTTTCTGATAGCTGATCCGACCATAAATGAATAAAAGTTTAGTTACTCTTTAAGCAATAGGTCGTTTTCTGATGACACATTCCCTTTAAGCCTTATGCACACGACCTTTCTTTTTTTTTGCGGTCCGCAAACCGCGGATCCGCGAAAAATGGAAGCCGCCCATGTGTCTTCGGCAATTTGCGGAATGGGCGGCCCATTGTAGGAATAGGACATGTTATATTTTTTTTGCGGGGCTATGGAATGGAGCAACGGATGCGGACAACACTCGGAGTGCTGTCCGCATCTTTTGCGACCCCATTGAAGTGAATGCGTCCGCGTCCGAGCCGCAAAAACTGCCGCTCAGATGCGGACAAAAACAACATGTCATGTGCATGAGAACTTAAGAGGTTAATATAAAAACAATAACCCCCACTCTACACAAACTAATACTACGTTATAATATTATAAACACAGCTATTTTTTTTTTTTCATAGAAATGCTCACAGGTGCACTTTAATAAATGTATATTAATATTAAATAATTCAGTTCAAATTAAAATAATTAAATAATGTGGGTAGATGATAAAAATATTCTAATATAATTAGATGTGCGGCTTTATTGGGAGCATCACAGACGGCGTATATTTTTGTTCTGAATTATGTAATAAACTACGGTTGTTTATTTAGCAAAATATTTGATCTGTATTGATTATAGATAGAATATACGACAAACTAACATACTATATATACGTATATATATAAGGTATGCGACACAGATAGCCGTTAATGACACATTAGAAATTAAAATTGAAATTGCCTTTAGGTCTTAGCTGATGTAAAATGCCTTTTAGAGTAACCCCCAGCCAAACTCCAGCACAGCAGTGACAGCTGCACATTTACAAAGAATAAATGAATATATATTCTCCCTAGAGCATTAAGCCAAGTTGGCTGTTGGCTATCTATAAGGAGCAGATATTATTCTAGACTTGAACGGACATTTTTTCCTCAACAAAATTAATGTCTCAGCTCAGACCTTGAATTTCCTAAAATGATTAAACTCATTATCCCCATATTTCATATATCAATCAGTTTTGTTAAGATTTATTATTGGGTCTTGTCTTCCCAGTAAGTAAGGGAAATTACAATTTTGTGACTATTCTCTTTCAATTTTTCAGCCAGGGTCATAAGGGATTAGGCAGAATGTCTCCTGTCCTTCAGTCGTCTAAAAATACATATACCGTAATATTTATTGGCTTGCAGCTATTTTTGTCCGCATTTCCGTTTCCGAAAAAAATAGAACATGTCCTATTCTTGTCCGCAATGTTCTATTCTAGTGCCGGCGATGTGCGGTCCGAAAAATGCGGAACGCACATTGCCGGAGTCTGTGTTTTGCGGATCCGTGGATCCGCAAAGCACACTACAGATGTATGAATGGGGCCTTATATGCAAAATTTCACCTTTGAAAACATTGGTAGGAAAACAAGGAATACTGTACTACAATCGTTAACTCTGAGTATATCATTTTGACTTAAGTGTAATTGCTTTTTGTGCCTTATGGGAAAACTGAATTTAAAGTACCGAACCTGTAGAAGCAAAACCTATTAAAAGAAATGACAATACGATTGACAAGTATCTAAGTAAATGTCCCTGAAGCAGGCACATCACTCTTGTAATACTTTTGTATTTAATAACACAAAAGTATTCAACATCACCCTAAAAAGGAAGGAATTGTTTGATCACTTTTATAATGCTTTGAAATGCTTAGTATTCTAAAGCATTATACCCTCTCAGTGTTATACTGACAGGCAACCTCTTAGGCCCCACCTCTGGCATGGCTTAACTCCTTAACCCACCAAGATGTACATGAACGTTAATGGGAAGTATGGTGTGTACCCTGTATAATAGAGCAGACACCTGCTGGGAGTGACCGGGATCAAAGATAACTCAGATCCAGGTAATTTAACCCTTCAGATGCCCCGTCAATAGCAACTGCAGCATCTGTGGTGTTAGAGAGAGGGCAGAAGCTCCCTCTGTCTTCTGATGGGAGCCCCCAAGGTGAAATTGTGGGGGTCTGATCAGATGCTTGTGAGGTCTCCGAATACTGCCATAGCGAGCTGCCTGTGAAGCCAAGCCAGAGGCAAACTGTAAAAATTCCATAGACTGCAGTAGAATTCTATCGCAGTTTATGGGAAAAGCCATCAGAAGATCCCTAAGGGGAATAAAAAGTACAGTAAGAAAATAAAACTGATCAAACAATTCCTTCATTTTTAGGGTAAAACCATGGCAGTTGATTTTTACTATTCAAGGAGTACTTGTGAGTTGTCCTTCATGTTCTTGATTACTACTGGAATGTAAGTACTAAATGGGCTGTTTCATCAGAGACAACCTTTTTCAGAATGCAACTGTTTCATTGGTCAGCTGATCGCTGTGGGTCCTGATCTCAGAACCCCTGGCCAACAACTGACATTGCTTGACATGCAGAAAGCCACAGCCAGCCTGGAAACGCACAGTAATACTACATTGTGACACAAAGTTGGCTCTAGAGTGACCATCAGTTCTGTCTCAAAATGGGGAGGTCTGACAGGAGGATCCCCGCCATCATGTTCATATACCCTCATAGTGCGCATCGAGAGGGATTGTTTTTTTATTATTTTTTAAACCCTAAAAATATTAGACACACATGCACACTTGGATGTGCCTCATATCAATGAGAAGGCAAACTCTAAAACTTAACTTTTATTAATAACAAAAAGAAAAAAAAGCAGATAATACAAATTCAGTTATTTACTACAGACATCAACTAGTGTGATTGCTACTGGACACAAAATCATGCGTACAGAACATTGATCCAACACTGTCACTCTGTGAGAAATAGTAGAGATAGGGTAGCATAGAGCCAGGGGCGGACCATGCGACTGCTATGGGGTCCAGGGAAAGAGGGGGCCCAGTCTTAGTGGGGATCATCTGCTCTTCTACTGGGGGTGAAAACTTGGTCAGGACTCCACCCTGTAAAGGAACAACTTTTAGTAAATGAAGAATTAGAAAAATGTCCCAAGGGTCAGTGAAAGGTGTTTAGGCGGAAACCCTTCTGTCCTGTGTGGGGGCCTGGTTTGATCCTTGCTATGGGGCCCTTACTTCTCTATGTACGCCACTGCACAGAGCAAAGACTCATCCTAGTAAACTAACTATTACACTCTAAATAGCAGTATGATTGCCCAAAAGGGGGTGGCCTGGCAAGAAGCAACTGTCCCAGGTGCACCCTAGTACTCCCTAATACTAGACTCAAGTAAGAGGATCTACCCAGGGAACAGAGCTGGCCTGGGAAGCATAATGACATCAAATCATTACTGAAGTAGAGCATTCAAATATACTGACAGGGTGATACACCATAAAAACAAATTATTCCACAGTCCAAGTTCCTCCTGTAAAGGTAATAGAAGCATGCCAAAAAGTCATAAACAAAATTAGGATACCAATAATTTGTGGTGAGTTCAAACTCATGGTTCCCCACAATCCACGGTGGAGCATACAATCCCCAATTCCTCATCACCAATAGATGCACTGGCACATTTTTGGAATTGGCATTTCATATGCTTTGGAAGTGCTCAGTATACTGGCACCCCAAACCAGAACTGACACTTGTCAGGTGAAGGGGAATACCCACAAGAGATGTCAAGCCCATGAGTGGTAGACAATCACAAAGAGCGAGTGTACGTAAGCATATACATAAAAGATAGATCTGAATGAAAGAGGCACGGTCTACTTAGAAATGGGAGTGCCCATCAGTAGGTGGAATTCATTTGTCGCAGCGTAGTCGTATGAAGTGTCCATCAAGAGGTGGAGAGCCTGTGTGTTAGGTAAATACCAAAAGGAATAGGTTACTGTAGCATGGTATTAGTTCATTATGCAAATTAGGCATTTAGGGCAACAAGGTCATTGCCGTTGCTTTTGTTGCACCAAGTCCCAAGCCAGGCAGTAGGTACGTAATCTCCCTTTGTTCTGTATTCTCACACATGCGCTGTTCATTCGCATATTGACTCGTGCAGTACAGTGTTGCCTATGGGACTCAAACAAGGGTACTGTGCATGCTTCATTCAGTCTTATTTCCTTGCATGTGTGGTATTCTTGTTTGAGAATACAGAGCCAGGCAAGATGACATAGCCACTACCTGAGTGTTTCAATCAATGGTATGAGGAAGGGGCTGGTCAGAGCGGTACTTGTGTGCAAAGAGAGAACAGTGACACTCTTTTGGCACTAAAGGTCATTTGCATATTGATAGAAAGTGGAATTTCTCTGCAGGGGAGCCTACAACAAAATAAAGGCACTATTGTAATCAGTTGAGAAACACCAGTCTGGCACTGATTACATAGGGATGACACTTAGTGACCAGCCTGTTTTGGGCCTTACTGACCAAGCGTTTTTTTTCCCCCTATTTTCATCGTCGCGTTCCAAGAGCTATAATTTTATGTTTAAAAATGTTATACATTTTACAGTGTTAATTTTTCTGTATAAATAACATAATATCTTTATTCTCTGGGTCAGTATGATTAAAGTGATACCAAATACATATATTTTTTAACATTTTACAACTTTTTTTGCAATATAACCCCTTTTTTTTTTATAAATTGCTGCTTCCCAAGACCCATAACTTTTTTCTTTTTCTTTTTATGGAGTTGTGTGAGGAGTTGTGTTTTTGCTGGACGACTTGTATTTTTCATTGGTATCATTTTGGAGTAAATGGTGCTTTTTCATTGCTTGTTATTACTTTTTTCCAGTGGCAACTAAGAATGAATTAGCAGAATTCAGAAGTCAATCAACTTTTTACTCCACTTCTGAAAGTAGCAGGGGACGGCTCAGTGCTCAAAATGTCTCAAAATGTTAACTCAAATCCCTGCATGCGACAGCACTTGCGACTAGCGATGGATTAACATTTGCCGGGATAGTTCGCGAACGTGTGTTTGCTGAGGGCCCCATTGACTTTAATGGCAGGCAAAACTGAAAAACCTTCAGGTTATATTTGCAGCCACCAAAAACGTACTAGAAGTGCACAAATAGTCCCACAACATGTACAATGACATACCAGAGGGGGATCATTGGCAAAAATTCCCACCAAAAATATGTATTTTAGTCCGGGGCCAATTTTATTTTAGGCCACAGGAGTACAGGCCCCAAAAATTAGGAATTCATTTGACAGAAAAGAACTTGTGATTATGTGGCTGGCGGTACAGTACATTAGGCGGTGACTTGCTAAAAAATTTACTGTATGCCAGTAAAAGCCCCAAAAATTAGGCATTAACCTGACAGAAAACAAACTTGTGATTATGTGGTTGGAGGTACATTAGGCGGTCACTGGCTAAAATTTTTTACTGTAGGCCAGTACAGGCCCCAAAAATTAGGCATTCACCCAATGGAAAAGAACTTGTGATTATGCGGCTGGGGGAACATTAGGCGGTCACTGGCTAAAAATATTACTGTAGGCCAGTACAGGCCCCAAAAATTAGGCCTTCACCCGACAGAAAAGAACTTGTGATTATGCGGCTGGAGGTACATTAGGTGCTCACTAGATAAAAAAAAATTACTGTAGGCCAGTACAGGCCCCAAAAATTAGGCATTAACCTGACAGAAAAGAACTTGTGATTATGTAGTTGGAGATACATTAGGCGGTCACTGGCTAAAAATTTTACTGTAGGCCAGTACAGGCCCCAAAAATTAGGCATTCACCTGACAGAAAAGAACTTGTGATAATGTGGCTGGAGGTATATTAGGTGGTCACTGGATAAACATTTTACTGTAGGCAAGTACAGGCCCCAAAAATTAGGCATTCACCTGTCAGAAAAGGCCTCTTATGCCGCTGTATATACATAAGACAAGGACCATTGTCCTGGGTGGTGGCGGATATGTGTGGGCTGGCATGAAAAAATTCAATTACACGTGGTCGTCACTGGTGTTGGATTCCTCCGAGATCCATGCCTCATTAATTTTTAGAAAAGTGAGGTAGTCCACTCTGTCGTGAGCTAGGCAAGTGCGCTTATCGGTCACGATCCCCCCTGCTGCACTGAACGTCTTTTCGGACAAGACACTCTACAAGGGGCATGCCAAGAGTTCCATGACAAATTGTTAACCCGATGTAGTCGGACACCTGTCGGTATAGGCGTTCCCTAAGGCTGGATGCGGAGGGTGGCTTTTGATGGGTTGGCTGCAAGAATGATCTCATATTCGAAGTGACCAACACATCTTCAAACCGTCCTCTTATTGCAGGCGCGGTAGAATTGGTACCCGCACCTGTTTCACTGAGAGTGAAAATTCCTCTGCCAGTGCCCACAACAGCAGAATGCAGCATCTCTCGCAGCAAGGCCTGGAAATGCTGCATTCTGCCAGCCCTCTGTGATGCTGGTAACATGTTCACCATTTTGTGTTTGTACCGGGGTCTAAGTATGTTACCACTAGTGATAAGCTGCAGGGGCAATATTCGAATTTGTGATATTTCAGGAATATTTGGGAGTATATTTGTCATAAATTCGCTAATTCGAGAATTTGCAATTATTTTCTCGATTACGAAAATCGTCAATGTAATATGCGAATTGCTTACTGCCAGAAGTTTCCTGAGACTGGAGAAGATGGTTGCCAGCAACTTTCTTAAATGTGAGGATGAACTCCTGATCACTGTAAGTAATTTCACATTACACCATTGATTTTGAGTACATTTTGAATGCATGACAGAACAATAGCTTTATATGCAGATAGAGTGATTCAATATATTCGCGATTGAGAATATTGCGCATATTTTTGCGCAATACATACAACTTCACATTTTATCAGGTCTGAGTTGTTATTACTGACTGGTACACTAAGTATTGTCTGTAGCATGTATGTATGGACAGCAGAGAAATATCTCTAGCATGCACATTGCACATCTATTTTCCTGCCCCCCATACACTCACAGTCTATAGATTAGAGTTTGTGTCCTGTTGGTCAGGAGAAGGGTGCACCACAGGGATGTGAACCAGCTTTGCACCACATACCGTACCATCACTTCACTAGACGGGTACATCTCTGCTCAGCTGGCAAATATCCGATTGCTCAGAACCCACACTTACAATTGCAATCCAATCTTATAACGGTAACATTAACCCCTTCAACCCCGGGCCTGTTTTCACCTTCCTGCCCAGGCCATTTTCTGACGTGTCACTTTATGTGGTAATAGCTTTGGAACACTTTTACTTATCCAAGCCATTCTGAGATTGTTTTTTCGTGAAACATTATACTTCACGATAGTCATAAATTAGAGTCAATATATTTCACCTTTATTTGTGAAACAATCCCAAATTTACCAAAAATTTTAAATTCCCAAATTTCTATTTCTCTTCTTTTATAATAGATAGTGATACCTCATATAATAGTTATTACTTTACATTTCCAATATGTCTACTTCATGTTTGCATCATATTGAAAATGACATTTTATTTTTTGGGGATGTTAGGGGGCTTAGAATCTTGAAATTTTTCGGAAAATTTCCAAAACCCACTTTTTAAGGACCAGTTTAGGTCTGAAGTCACTTTGTGAGGCTTTCATATTAGAAACCACCCAAAAATGACCCCATTTTAGAAACTACACAGTGAGTAGTACACAACCAGGTTGCCTCCTCGGCACCCGTAGAAGGCAGGTCCCAATGCCGTGCAAGGCATTGAGCAGCCTCTGCATGGCATTGGGCTGCCTTCTGACACATCGAGTCCCCGCCACAGCAGCGGGGGGACTCGATGCGCTCACTCACCCGATACAAACCCCTTCTATGTTGCGGTCAGCGCGGACCTCGGCATAGAAAAGGTTAATCCGCTGGCATCGGCTTTTACAGCGATGTCGGCGGATACAGTAGGGGCCCGTCTACCAGAGACTGCCGGGCCCCTGCAGTGAACGCGCGCACCGCTCCGGTGCCCACGCGATCACCATGACGTACTATTACGTCAAATTGCGGGAATGCAGTGGTTTCCATGGGTCGGGAAGGGGTTAAATCTAATATTTCCCCTTCAAAGACTTAAATATTTTTTGCTGTGTTGTTGAGGACATTGTTTTCAATACTTGTAGTAAAAAAAAAAAAATATTGTGATTATATGCTTGCATCCTTATTGGAGCGGGGAAAGGATCGGACCAGGGTCCAAGAAGAGAAGCTGGCCATTGTGCGGGGGATACGGAAGGAGCTTTTGAGGGAGTTCAAGGGGAAGCACAGTGTGATGGCCGTCATTAAGCACTGGTCCGATCTTAAAAGGAGGCACATCGTATGGATCAATGATATACGTGACAGAATATCCCCAGGTACAATGCTTACATTACTTTTGTATCTTTAGTCAACACACTGTAATGTATATATACAGTTATACAAATAAGCATTTCATTTCTTTACAAATGATTACTTAGTACCTGGTGTGACATGTAGCAAATCATCCGGTTACATCATACATCTGTACCTTGCCATGAGTATACAGTATATATATTTAAACATATGGCGAGTAAGGCTACTTTCACACTAGCGTTCGATTGGATCCGTTCTGAACGGATCCGATCATATTAATGCAGACGGAGGCTCCGTTCAGAACGGATCCGTCTGCATTAAAATGGCAAAAAAAAGCTAAGTGTGAAAATAGCCTCGGACGGATCCGTCCAGACTTTCAATGTAAAGTCAATGGGGGACGGATCCGCTTGAAGATTGAGCCATATTGTGGCATCTTCAAACGGATCCGTCCCCATTGACTTACATTGTAAGTCTGGACGGATCCGCACGCCTCCGCACGGCCAGGCGGACACCCGAACGCTGCAAGCAGCGTTCAGCTGTCCGCCTGTCCGTGCGGAGGCGAGCGGAGCGGAGGCTGAACGCCGCCAGACTGATGCAGTCTGAGCGGATCCGCATCCATTCAGACTGCATCAGGGCTGGACGGAGGCGTTCGGGTCCGCTCGTGAGCCCCTTCAAACGGAGCTCACGAGCGGACCAACGAACGCTAGTGTGAAAGCAGCCTTAGAGATGTATGATGTAACCGGCTGATTTCATACGTTTCACACCAAGAAATAAGTAAATATATATATATATATATATGTATATATACATACATACACACACATACACAGTGTATATACTGGTGAAACTTGAAAAATTTGAATATCGTGCAAAGTTCATTTATTTCAGTAATGCAACTTAAAGGGATTCTGTCACCAGGATTTCACTTACTGAGCTGTTAATATGACCACATCAGTCTGCATGATTTATATTACAATATACTAGTATTACTGCCCTGTGTCTTGTAATTTGTCTATAAAATCGCTTTCATTAATATGCAAATTACCTAAATAAGGAGCCCAAGAGGCTGTCCCTCTGTCCATTGGAGCCAAGCCGCACCCCTTCTCCTTGGGCCCAGCACCGCCCCACTGCTAATTTATTCACTCCTGATCACTGACCTCATATGCCTGGTGCACCGTAATCTCGCGCATGCGCTGTGAATAGACCTGTCAGCGCCCGTGCGGTGTCCTGGCATCGGCCTCACAGAATACATTGCGCATGCGCTGACTGGTCTTTCCACGGAGCAAGATTAAGGTTCACCAGGCATATTAGGTCGGCGATGAGGAGTGAATAAATTTGCAGTGGGGCGGTGCTAGGCTCAAGGAGAAGGGGTGCGGCTGGGCTCCAACGGACAGATGGACAGCCCCTTGGGCTCCTTATTTTGGTAATTTGCATATTTATAAAAGCGATTTTATAGACAAATTACAAGACACAGGGCAGTAATACTAGTATATTGTAATATAAATATTGAAGACTGATGTGGTCATGTTAACAGCTCAGTAAGTGAAATCCTGGTGACAGAATCCCTTTAAAAGGTGAAACTAATATATGAGATAGACTTTTTACATGCAAAGTGAGATATTTCAAGCCTTTATTTGTTATAATTTGGATGATTATGGCTTACAGCTTATGAAAACCCCAAAGTCACAATCTCAGGCACCCTTTGCTCAGGGGGTATGGATTAATTAGCTGACTAGAGTGTGACACTTTGAGCCTAGAATATTGAACCTTTTCACTCAGCGAGGTACAGGTCGTCGACGGACGAGATGGAGGTGCTGGAGGTGTCCGCTGAGGAGGAGGGAGAGCGTGCCGGATCCTCCCAGTCGCAGCAGGATGGGCCACCCCCACCTGATGTGGGCGAAGAGGTGGAGGAGGCCAGACCCTCCTGGCAGCCGGATTCCCCCCCCCCCCCCCTAGCTCCAGATGAGGAGGAGGAGAATGTCACCAGCCTCCACCAGGAGGGTAAATGTGCGCACACAGGAATATAATTCTGTATCTATGCCTCTTAATCTGAATTGCAACATCTGGGAGCAGGTGCGTAAATTGGAGAAACTGCACCGCAAATGGATGAATGAGATGTTGGACCTGCATGACCTTCTTAAAAAGTTGCCTTAGAGACATTTTTGTTAATAAATGGTTTTTTTCTGTTCTAACCTTTGCTCACAGTTTTGGCGTAAATTTAACCGACAAGGTTGCAATAAGGCCCCTTTAGTCCAGGGTCAAACTCATCAGGATCAGAACAGACAGCATCAGCAGCAGGTACATAGTAACGGTCTAGTGTAAGGCCTACACATAACTTGACCAAAAACATCAGGATCAGGAGACGCAGTAGCAGCAGCAGCAAGTAATTGGGAATGGTGCAGTATAAGGCCTACACATAGCTTGTCAGACCCAAGTGGTGGACTAAGGGGAACAGCAGAAGTGGAGCCCCTGACCTGGCTCCACTGTCCCTCCCCCCGCTGATGCCTGGGTCTGACTAGGCACGGGGGTTCTGTGGCTGAAATCACCTGCACCAGTTGAAAGGGATGTCACTGGGGTACTGAAGGGCGGTACCTCTTCCTCCTCCTCCATCTCTTCCAAAAGGTCCTGACTGTCCGGACCAAGCTGCAGCTCACTCTCCTGCATTACCTCCCCCAGGATGTCACTGTCAAACAGCAGCAGGGATGAGTCTTGGGGAATGGGGGCTGGTCCTGCAGGAGGCAGAGAGCTGCTTCTGCTGCTCTGAGCCAGTGCAGAGGACTCTGTGCCACTGGCTTGTGTCACAAAAGACACCACTGCCTCAGCGTCTTGAGACAAAATTGGGCGGCTGACACGGCCAAAAGAAATTCGGATTAGGTGGACGCCCCTTCCAGTTGAGTCTGCCCCTCCATGGGTAGAGAAAAGGCCACTAAACATTAGATATCTGTAAGGAATAAATCAAGGCAACTGGACTTACTGTAGATTTCTTGAAAACGTTTCACTTGTTCTTCCAACGAGCTTTCTCAATTCTGAATGAAAGCTCGTTGGCAGAACGAGTGAAACGTTTTCAAGAAATCTACAGTAAGTCCAGTTGCCTTAATTTATTCCTTACAGATATACCATGACCTGGATAAATGAAAACCTTCACAGACACTCAACACTAGTGAACTTAAATATAGATTATTTGTATATAATCACTCACATATATCTTTGAAATCGTATTTTAGTGATCTGGATAAATTAAAACTTAGCTTTTATTATAGCTCCTATAAGATAAATGAGATTTGGTTCCTTAAAGTGAAAAATAAAGGGGGTAGGTAGTCGTAGATTGCTCGCAGTATCCCACGGTAACGGGGTTTGTACTTAGAGCAATATTCAAATGTCCACAAGACAGAAAATATGAAATGACTGATGTATTCCACACGTGATAATAAAGGCTTAGATGATTAGAGTGGTACACATCAGTATTCAAGCCACAAATTTCCGGATTTGGTACACACAGGCACCAATATCTGACACATCAGTATTCAAGCCGCAAATTTCCGGGTTTGGTACACACAGGCACCAATATCTGATACATCAGGTGGACATATAACAAATATTAAACAACAAGGACTATATGCACAACGACAAAACACAACATAAATAATGACATGGATGTATGTAAATATCGGTGTTACATTGAACACACTCATACATCCACGGCATATAGGTGCACGGCGGCACCGCTTGAAAAGAGAAAGATACACCACCAGGTGTCCTACCGTACAGGTGAGATGTACTCCAGGCACCTGTGTTCTTTGGTGTCTTAATCAGGCAGGGTGGTCCTTTTCGGCAGTTGGAGGGTATGTAGAGGGAATAAAAGCGATCCTTTGTTCTATCCCTAATTGGCCCTCACAGCCCTACAATAAACCTCCATGACTGACCACGAGGTGTCCCACTAGTTGGGCCCCCGTCTGGAACCTAGCCCTGGAATTGTGGTCCCTAAAGGCCCTACAAGGGTCCCTACATGCACGTTTCTGGGGTGGGGGACTAAACCCCTCCCCTCATCAGGGGATATAGTTTCTAAGGGCCGAAAAATACAAAAAGAGGGTCACCAGAGATGGTGGCTCTCCTGTAAAGTAAGGCGCACAGGTGAGTGTGCAGCCGGCAGCGGGAATGAAGGAGAGAGGACCGATAACATAAAGTTTCCTCCCTCCTATCACTGAAGTGGAGCGCACAGATGAGTGCACAGCCACAGTGTAAGGTGGAGCGCACAGATGGGTGCACAGCCGCAATAAAGATGGAGAAGGGGGACAGATGAAAGCGCCCCTTGTCCTCTTGTAGTGCACAGGTTGGTGCCGCAGGCATATGTCTTACCAAGACATATGCCTGCGGCACCAACCTGTGCACTACAAGAGGACAAGGGGCGCTTTCATCTGTCCCCCTTCTCCATCTTTATTGCGGCTGTGCACCCATCTGTGCGCTCCACCTTACACTGTGGCTGTGCACTCATCTGTGCGCTCCACTTCAGTGATAGGAGGGAGGAAACTTTATGTTATCGGTCCTCTCTCCTTCATTCCCGCTGCCGGCTGCACACTCACCTGTGCGCCTTACTTTACAGGAGAGCCACCATCTCTGGTGACCCTCTTTTTGTATTTTTCGGCCCTTAGAAACTATATCCCCTGATGAGGGGAGGGGTTTAGTCCCCCACCCCAGAAACGTGCATGTAGGGACCCTTGTAGGGCCTTTAGGGACCACAATTCCAGGGCTAGGTTCCAGACGGGGGCCCAACTAGTGGGACACCTCGTGGTCAGTCATGGAGGTTTATTGTAGGGCTGTGAGGGCCAATTAGGGATAGAACAAAGGATCGCTTTTATTCCCTCTACATACCCTCCAACTGCCGAAAAGGACCACCCTGCCTGATTAAGACACCAAAGAACACAGGTGCCTGGAGTACATCTCACCTGTACGGTAGGACACCTGGTGGTGTATCTTTCTCTTTTCAAGCGGTGCCGCCGTGCACCTATATGCCGTGGATGTATGAGTGTGTTCAATGTAACACCGATATTTACATACATCCATGTCATTATTTATGTTGTGTTTTGTCGTTGTGCATATAGTCCTTGTTGTTTAATATTTGTTATATGTCCACCTGATGTATCAGATATTGGTGCCTGTGTGTACCAAACCCGGAAATTTGCGGCTTGAATACTGATGTGTCAGATATTGGTGCCTGTGTGTACCAAATCCGGAAATTTGTGGCTTGAATACTGATGTGTACCACTCTAATCATCTAAGCCTTTATTATCACGTGTGGAATACATCAGTCATTTCATATTTTCTGTCTTGTGGACATTTGAATATTGCTCTAAGTACAAACCCCGTTACCGTGGGATACTGCGAGCAATCTACGACTACCTACCCCCTTTATTTTTCACTTTAAGGAACCAAATCTCATTTATCTTATAGGAGCTATAATAAAAGCTAAGTTTTAATTTATCCAGATCACTAAAATACGATTTCAAAGACACTCAACACTAGCAAAGTAATTCCTAAAATAACACAATGAACACAAACCCTATTAAAGCACAGTAATCCCTCCCTATCACACTCCATTGTATACATGACTACTGGGGATTGCCGTTCGCAACGGATCACATTTGCAGGATTTGCTCCCCCGGATGGAAGTCTGCTACAGCACAGGGGGTTTGGAGCATCTCCTGCTTTGTAAGATTCTGTGAATCTGTTTGTATATGCATGACTGGAGGTGTGGCAACTCCAGGACTGAATTTGCCTGATTTTTAACTATAGGTAATATTCAGGTGCACCTGTTTTGCCTGCGCCACATGAATCAGTGATAGGTGGGACATACAGCCTCCTCCCTCCTCCCATTGTATGTGTGATTTCACGCTGGAGGTAACTGGGGGTCAGCTGGCTGTGTGTTTATGCCCTATCAATAATTGCTTATATGGCATAGGTAGGGTAGCGTTAGGTCCCGTGAGACTATGAGAGACCTTGGCGAGGTGCGCGGGCTCTGGAATTTTCTTGATATAAGAATATATTGGCGAAAATCTCATTTTTAATACCAGTGTGAGGGTTTAGCCATATATTGTCAAGTGTACCATTTTTGTGCACTATTTCTTTGTCTACTCTTTGTTCTATTTTATTAATTAAATACGCATATCTGGATATCCTGTTTAGGATTTCCTTGTGGTAAATGTGGTCCGCTGCGGGTATCCTTCTTTGTAAGCAGGAAAAAATGCTGGGGGATTGCTGTTAGCAACAGACCACATGTGCAGGATATGCTCCTACGTTTAAGGTCCCATGCACACGGCCGTGTGCGGGCCGTGGAACCGCGGCCTGGATCCCTCCTGAGTGCAGGAGCGCACGGCGTCACTGGTTGCTATGACGCCGTGCGCTCCCTGCTGCCGCCGCAATACAGTAATACACTGGTATGATCTATACCAGTGTATTACTGTACTGTGCCGGCAGCAGGGAGCGCACGGCGTCATAGCAACCAGTGACGCCGTGCGCTCCTGCTCTCAGGAGGGATCCAGGCCGCGGTTCCACAGCCCGCACACGGCCGTGAAACACGGCCGTGTGCATGGGGCCTAAGAATGCGCAACAGCATTTGGCGTCTCAGCATTTTTCTGCCTTTCTAAACCACTTTGGTATGTAGGATGTTTTTGTGGCACATGTGGTCAGTTGCGGTAATCCTCCATTGTATACATGACTTCTGGGGATTGCCGTTGGCAACGGATCACATGTGCAGGATTTGCTCCCCCAGATGAAAGTGCGCCACAGGATAGGGGGTTTGGAGCATCTCCTGCTTTGTAAGACCACTTTATTCTGTGAATCTCCCTATCAGCTACATTATATCAGGATACCTAGTACTGGTCCTTGCCCTTTATGCTTTTTATATAAGGGCCCCTCTTTAAACACTGGAGCATGAAGGCCCCCATTTGCACTAAATTGGAAGCAGTGGAGCGTCCTGGCTCCTGCTCATCCCCCAGGAGAATGTTGACCTTGGTCTCTTCCCCCCAGACACAGACAACACCAGGGATCCCTGAAAAGTTGAAAGTCCCCCTCAAAGCCTGCTCTTCTTGCTCCTCCTCCTTCTCCCAGTTACAGCTAACAGTTCAAACAAGCCAGCGGTCAGCCATTGGGCAAGAGGGTTATCCAGCGTCATCAACTTTTTACTCTCAAACATTTGAGACACGGAAGCCTGCCTTCTGCCAGATGAAAGCGACGATGGCACGGTGAAAGGTGGTGTGGAGCACAAATCAGAGGAGAGAGGAGAAGAAGAGGCAGGACGTGGAGCGCCGGGAGTGTGGCTTTGTGGGTTCTGACGGTGTTGCTCCTACTGGACTCGGTGATGGGAGGCTAGGCGCCTTCTTAAGGTGGTCGTCCGTAGGTGAGTGTTGGGCTTACAGCGACTTATGCGTTGACAGCAGCTGACACGTTAAAAAAAGCCCACACTGCGGAGCCATGTGCCGGCGTCCTGGGAGCACCAGAAGTGACTGTGCATGGCAGATGGCTTGCTCCAGAAACATTTGCAGTTTGCTTTTTGCCTCCTGTGCCCTGCAAGCTCTGCCTGCTTCACCCTCTTCTCTTCCCTCTCTGCTGCTCCGTCTCTCCCTCTGAACTCCCCTCCTCTTCCCCTCTTGTGGGCACCCACGTGATGTCCATCGACATCTCATAATTCACCACCACTGACATTTGAGATCTCGGTGTAGGCAGCAACAGTGGGGACCTCCCTCCTTTTGCTGATCTGGGTACTGTCATCAGACCGCTAGGTGGAGGCCGTTGCTACCTCATCTTCCTCATCCGATGTCAAGACTGGCTGCGCATCGATAAGGTCTGGGAATGGATAGGAAAATAATTCCTCTGACTTGAGTGGAGGGGCTATGGTAGTGGTGGTGGTGTATTTGGGGGTGCACACAGCAGAGAGTAAGGAGGGTAGAGATACAGAGGATGAGGATAGTGCAGAAGCGGAAGGGTGAGTGAGCCACTCAACCAACTCTGGTGCGCCCTTTGAAGTAATCCAACGCGCCTTCTCCAACTTCCCACTTAGGCTCCGGCCTGGTGCACCTGCTCGACAACTACCACCCCTGCAAAACGGCCTGCCTCTTCCTCTGCCTGTCAATTTCAAATTAACCCTGTGCCTAAGTCCCTAGAGAAGAGCAGTATTTATGGAAGCAGGTATATCGCAGGCCTCAATCAATATTTGGTTGAAACAGGTATATCGAACTCCTTAATCAGTATTGTGTGGAAGCAGGTATCTCGCAAGCCTCAATCAATATTTGGTGGAAACAGGTATTTCAAACCCCTTAATCAGTATTGTGTGGAAGCAGGTATCTCGCAAGCCTCAATCAATATTTGGTGGAAACAGGTATTTCAAACCCCTTAATCAGTTTTTTGTGGAAGCAGGTATCTCGCAGGCTTCAATCAATATTTGGTGGAAACAGGTATATCAAACCCCTTAATCAGTATTTTGTGGAAGCAGGTATATCACAGCCCTCAATCAATATTTTGTGGAAGCAGGTATATCGAACCCCATAATCAGTATTTTGTGGAAGCAGGTATATCGAACCCCTTAATCAGTATTTTGTGGAAGCAGGTATATCAAGCCCCTTAATCAGTATTTTGTGGAAGCAGGTATATCGCAGCCCTCAATCAATATTTGGTGGAAGCAGGTATATCGAACCCCTTAATCAGTATTTTGTGGAAGCAGGTATATCGAACGCCTTAATCAGTATTTTGTGGAAGCAGGTATATCACACCCCTTAATTCGTTTTTTGGGGGGCAACAGGTATAGCACACCCGTTGCAAATAGTTGTTCCAATAGAGCTTGTCCCTCTATATAGCTGCGGTATAGCAGCAGAACCGCACACAACTGCTGCTCAATACAAATGCACTATATACTTTCTATGTTAGAAAGTATATGATAGACATATCACACCCCTCAATCAGTTTTTTTTTGGCGCAACAGGCATATCACATCCGTTTTAATTAGTTGTTCCAATAGCATTTGTCCCTCTATATTGCTGCGGTATCGCAGCAGAACCGCACACAACTGCTGCACAATACAAATTCACTATAATATACTTTCTATGTTAGAAAGTATAAGTATATCACACCCCTCATTATATCACACCTATCAATAGCACACCTATACCAGTCCTAGCGTTTGGTGTCCCTAACAGTCTGTCCCTGCTCCACAAAGCAACCTCTTCCTACACTGGCAAAACACAGAGTGTAAAATGTATGCCGGATCGGGTTCTTTGATAGGGTGGGGGTGTGTCCATTTGCTGAAATGTCTCAATTTGCTGTATTGTCCCACCTGATGGATGTGTCATGGGTCAAAGTTCGTTGCAATGCAAAATAATATGGCGCCCCGGACATCACCATATGTTCGCATGTTCGGCGAACGCGCAAAGTTCACACCGAAACGACCTTCCTGCGAGCCGCAAGGCCATCTCTACTGCGACATTTCCATGGCAAAAATCTGATGTTCCAGATTTGATAAATATCACCCTAGTGTATGTTTTTTTTTTTTATATTTGACAATGATACAAAAGCATTTTATTGATTTATTGTTAATAATGAAATAATACATTTTTCAAGAAAACTGAATAAGCAGAATATGCATAGGTAAACTATGTGTCTGCAGATAATACAGGTATAATTAATTTACTGCAAAGATCCAGCCCCACAATAGTTAGCTTTTCTTATCATTACATATGTTGAAACCCTAGAGGGAGTTTTAGGAAAAACAACTAAATTGGCTGAACTAATAAGCACTACATTTGGGTCCTGGCACATCACCCTGTTGGCTTGTTAAGGTGACAGTGATGCGGTGCATACAAGATTTTAGATATGTGCATTTTTCACAGTAGGATATAATTTACTGCTCAGTATGTTGTTCCCAACCCTACATCTATTATTAGCCTCCGTTACTGTCAGGATAAGGGAATGATTTGCAATTATTTTTTTCAACTCATCAGTTGTAAGAAACAAACTTTAAGTTGTGGCATTTGAACAGTGAATATGCCTGCCATTGGCTTGAGGCATACATCTTCAAACAGGATGAAATATTGGCCTTGTCAGGCAAAGGCATTATATCATCTAAAACATTGAGCTCTACCTTTCCATTAATGGACTGATCTTACTGCTCAATGCACGAGTCCCATCCTATGTTCAGCTGCTGGTGCACTGAGAAGAAGAGCATTTCACAGATCAAGAACCCTAGTTATACTCAGGATGTATAGAATGACGGGTGTGAAATATCAAATTCTGTACATCTTATGTGTCTTTTGTCTTCAGGGCTTAGTTTTATGATACCATAATCTATGAGATAAGACTGTAACATATTCTGTTATAGTCATGTATGTACCTGACTGATCTATCATACCACATTCCTGCTGGCTTTTGGTATAACAATATATAATGTAAAGAGGAGCAAATTGTTTCTGAATTAATTGGATTTGTTATGAATTTCCCAAAAGTTTCAGATTTCAGCAAATCCCAAACTTTTGTGATTCGTCTTTAAGGATTTGCTCTAAATTGCAATTTACCATTTTACAGATCAGAAGACAAAAAAGGAGGACGCTTGATGGCGGTTCCCCATAATACCTTTCAGGCAGCCCTCGCTTTATAACAGCCAATCATGAGGGACTATGAGGTCATGAGGTGTGAGCCACCTACGAGTCATAGTCACTATAAACAGCCCAACCAGGAAATGCTGGTGCTTTGTGGAGATATATCTACTAGCGATGTCCTCGTGTCATGATGCAGGTGGCTCAATGTCTTTATAGCTGCGGAAAAGTTGGAACTCAGGCTGCAGGCTGGAAGAGGCCTGTAGCCTGCTTCGCTGATTGAAATATGAAACAGGAGTCAGGGGAGTATTTGTTTTGTGTCACTTTTGGGGATACTATAGCTACTAGGGACACTATAGAGGGGCCTATAATATCTAATGGGGTATTATAGAGGTCGTATAATAACTACTGGTGGCACTATATTGGGGTCTTCATTTACTATTAGAGCACTATAAAGGGGCCTATACTAACTACCGGGGCACTATAGAGGGGCCTATATTAAATCCTGGGGAACTGCAAAGGGGCCTATATTAACTACTAGGAGCATTATAGAGGGGCCTATAATAACTACTGGAGGCACTATAGAGAGGTCTGTGATAATTACTGAGGACACTATAGAGGGACCTTTGATAACTACTGGGGGCACTATAAATCAAGCTTTCCTCATCATTCTGCACTCAATATCTCTTACTGAGAAAGTGAAAACTGAATTTTAGAAATGTTTGCAAATTTATTAAAAGGGCTATGACACTTGAAATTTTGCTCTGGGGGTCTCCTATTTCTTTTGATCATCTTTGAGGTGTTTTATACCTTGATTTGAGCCCACCTGCGATAAATTCAGTTGATTTGACATGATTTGGAAATCTACATCCCTGTCTATATAAGGCAGACAATGCTGACAATGCATATTGGAGCAAAAACCAAGCAATGAGGAGGGAAGAACTGCCTGTAGACGTGATCTAGAGGCGTGATCTTGTGGAGCCACAGATCTGTAGTAGGTTACAAAAACTTTATGTTGCCCTGAAAAGTTACCAAGAGCACAGTGGCCTCCATAAATCTTGAATGAAAGAAGTTTGGAACAACCAGGACTGTTCCTAGAGCTGGCCACCCCACCAAACTAAGTAATTAGGGTAGAAAGGCCTTGATAAGAGAAGTGACCAAGGCTTCAATGGTCACTCCAGCTGAGCTTGAAAGATCCTGTGTACAGATTGGAGAAACTTCCAGAAGGTCAACTATAGCATACAATCTAGGCTTTATGGCAGTGGCCAGCAAGAAGCCTTTCCTCAGTAAAATACACATGAAAGTTTGGAAAAAAAGAACTTAAAAGACTGAGAAACAAGATTCTCTGATTTGATGAAACCAAGATTGAAGCTTTTTACCTCAATTCTAAGCATTATATTTGGAGAAAACCAGGCACCGCCTAATACCATCCCTACTGAAGCATGGTGGTGGCAGCATCATGCTGTTGTGGGTGTTTTTCAGCATAAAGTACAGAAATATTTGTAAGGGAAACCTGATTCAGAATTCTATGGACCTCAGACAGGTTTACCTTCCAAGACAGAGGGTTAACTCTTTAAATGTGCTTACGTGGCCCAGCCAGAGCCCTGACTTGAACTTAATTTAACATCTCTGGAGACAACTGAACATGAATGTCCACCAATGGCCCCATCCAACCTAACTGAGCTTGAGAGGATCCACAGAGAAGAATGGCAGAAAATCCCCAAATCCAGACTTGGGGCTGTAACCACTGGCAAAAGTGCTTAAACTAAGTACTGAGTAAAGGGTCTGAATACCTACGTCAATGCAAGATTTTTCCTTTTTCAATAAATTTGGAAAGATTTAGAATATTCTTCACATTCTCATTATTGGGTATTGAGTGCAGTCTGATCCGAGAAAATGTGAACATATTTTTTTGTAGCACATAGCCCCAACAACATAACAAACTGTTAAAAAGTGAACTGTTTGAAGAATGCACTGTAGTGTGAGATCTGTGAGTCCAGTGGCTGGTGCCTTTTAATGACTGGCTGAGTTTTCTGCATGGCTGTGCATAGAGATAGTTGACAATCACTGAGTGGGCCTACCCAATGGACTCCTAAGCATACTGTAGAAAGAGCAAGTCTTTCAATGAATAAAATACAACACATCCTGATTATTTTCCAGCAAAACTATGTATCAGGAGTCAGCAACCTCTGGCATTCCAGTTGTGAAACTACAACTCCCAGCATGCTGGCAATTTGTAGTTTTGCAACAAGTGGCGTGAAAAAAGGTTTTTGGCCCCTTAGTTTTATAACATTTTACAAAGATATTGCCATTTTATATAACTAGCACTCATTGTGAGCATTATGAAATTCGTTCACACTTCATCTACTGAGGTTATGAAATTCGTTCACACTTCATCTACTGATAAAAGGTGAATTGCATTATGGATTCCGCTACCACGGACCACAACACAATTATATGACTGGACTCCCCTGCATAACGGAAATAGGACGGATCCGTTTTGCAGTCCATAGACTTCTATTATGATGGAATGAATAACGGAATGCCTCTAAAGGTATTCCGTCATAGAATTTCTTTATGGTCCGTGGTAACGGAACCCATAATGCAATTCACCTTTTACCAGTAAACGAAGCGTGAACGAATTTCAAAGTATGAAATTCTCTCATCTCTAGTCATATTAGTGACAGACAGTCACAATATATAAGTAAAAGGTAAAATGTCAAAATTAATTTAGTGCACAGATTATAAAAATACTTGGGCATGGATCTCATACACAGTAAAGTTCAAAATGTATGATGAGTGAACATTCATTCATGAACATCACACAATTATTATCTCTTATATATATATATAAAAATGAGTTTCTGTCTGTCTGTCTGTCTGTCTAGACGTCTTTCTGTTCTTTATGCGCGACCAAACGACTGAACCGATCTTCATTAAATTTGGCCCACTGGTAGATCAGGTGTCCGAGAAGGTTTTAGATTGGGTCTCAGCTCTCTAGGATGTACCGTTCTTGAGATTCCCAAAAAATGACCTGCATTAGCAATACAAGCCTGCAAGTCTTTCTCTTCAAATCCCAACTGCCATACACACAGTTTTACTCCAGGTTTCCATAACACATCCATTTTTATTCACTGGGTTAGGTCAGCTTTAGGCTAGGGCTATAGGACGACAATAAGTTGCACGACACATAGGGAAAACTACCCAGCTAAATGCATTTTTGCGACTGTCATGTTGCAGTTGCATTATGTCGCATGTTGCTGTGCGACACCATAGCATATCATTATAAAAATTGTTGAGACAAAATGTTGCGCGACACATGTTGTCGTGTAGTCCTAGCATTAAAGGGGCAGGGCGTCATGGAGGACACTATTAAATGGGCGGACACTGTGGAGGTCACTGTTAAAGAGGTGGGCACTGTGGAGGTCATTGTTAAATGGACAGGCACTGTGGAGGTCACTGTTAAAGGGGCGGGTGTTGTGAAGGTAACTGTTAAAGGGGCGGGCACTATCAAGGTCACAGTTAAAGGGGTGGACACTGTGGAGATCACTGTTAAAGGGGCGGACACTGTGGAGGTCACTGTTAAAGCGGCGAGCACTATTTAGGTCAATGTTAACCTCTTAAGGACATAGGGCATACAGGTACGCCCTTGTGCCCTGGTACTTAAGGACACAGGGCGTACATGTACGCCCTGTGCATTTTCGATCACCGCCGCACGGCGGGCGGTGATCGGAACCCCGTGCCTGCTCAAATCATTGAGCAGGCACTTGGAGCAAATGCGCCGGGGGGTCCAGGGACCCCCCCCATGTATGCGATCGCAGAAAACCGCAGGTCAATTCAGACCTGCGGTTTTCTGCGTTTCCGGGTTATTCGGGTCTCTGAAGTCCCGATAACCCGGAACAGGATGGTGATGGTGGTGTGATTTCACCCCACCAATCACCATCCAGCGATCCTGAGTGGTGATGGTGACATCACCACTCAGGATCGCTTTCTGATTGGTCTGTGGGCGGTCCGGCGGCAGATTCAAAAGAGGCAGGCGCTCCTCTCCTCCTCCTTTTGTGTTCCGGAGCCGGAGGAGCTGCCTGCACGTGTCTGCTGCACCGCTGCCTGCACCCGATCTGTGCCCCCCAGGACCCGATCTGTGCCCCCCAGGACCCGATCTGTTCCCCCCAGGACCCCATCAGGTACATAGGGACAGCTAGGGAAAGTTTGGTTTAGGCAGGGAAAAAAAAGGGAAAGTTAGTTTCTGAACTTTGATTGCATCACCCTAAGTTAGGGTGTCTGGGGTCCACAGCACAGCTGTGTGACCCTAGACCCCCCAGGGGTGCTGCCACTTCCCCCCTCCCCCCCCCCCCCCCCCACCTTTTTTGGGGTGCATTTTTTTTTTTCGATTGCCTCTGACTCCGAGAGTCCCAGTGAGGATGAGGATGACACCACATTCCTGTTGTCATCCGCATCCTCCTCATCATCTAGCGATGATGATGAGCCCCCAAGGCGGCGGAGACGCCGCCAGGCGGAGCAAGGGGACCGCCATGTTAGGGACCCTGTGGCCCACACTAGTACGAGCAGCTCTGGGGCTCGTACTGGTTTCCCGGCCCACCAGTTAAATCCACCGGAGCCCCCTGCCGGTGAACTTGTCTGGTGTAGCCCAGAGCGATACGAGCCTGTGATTCCTGATTTTGTAGGCCAATCAGGAATCCAGATTTCCACAGTAGGCTACACTGAATATGACTTTTTTTGTCATTTTTTCAGTGACCCACTGGTAAATCTGATGGTGGAGCAGACGAATCTGTACGCCCAACAGTTCGTCGCTCAACACCCGGGCTCCTTTTTGGCCAGGCCCGGTGGCTGGACGCCGGTCAGTGCAGCCGAAATGAGGACATTTTGGGGCCTCGTGCTGCATATGGGCCTGGTCAAAAAACCCAGTGTCAGGCTGTACTGGAGTGGGGACGTCCTAGACCAGGCCCCACTTTACAGTAGAGCCATGACATGCTCCCGGTTTGAGGCCATCCGGAAATGTCTGCATTATTCCGATAATGCAGCATTTCCCCCCCGAGGTGATCCTGCCCATGACCGTCTGTACAAGATACGGCCGGTCATCGATCACTTTGGGGCCAAATTCATGGAGGCCTAAGTACCTGGAAGAGAGGTTGCGGTTGATGAGTCTCTTATTGCGTTCAAGGGGAGACTCATTTTCCGCCAGTATGTGCCCTCCAAGCGGGCGAGGTATGGCGTGAAGCTATACAAAATTTGTGAGAGTACCTCAGGGTACACTTACAAATTTTGTGTATACGAGGGGCGAGATTCCCGGATTCAACCCCCAGAATGTCCCCCCACTCTGGGTGTTACCGGGAAACTTGTGTGGGACCTTATGTACCCACTGCTGGATAAGGGTTACCACCTTTACGTGGATAACTTTTATACCAGTATCCCCTTGTTCCAGTCCCTTGCCGCCAGATCCACGTCCGCTTGTGGGACCGTGCGGAAAAATCAACGCGGCCTCCCTGCCCACCCCCTCCAGGTACCTATCCCCAGGGGTGAGACCCGTGCCCTTACCACTGGAAACCTGTTGCTGGTCAGGTATAAGGACAAGAGGGATGTCCTTATGCTGTCCACAATTCATGGTAACGGCATCACCCCTGTCCCTGTGCGAGGTACCGCGGCAACGGTCCTCAAGCCCGATTGTATCGTCGCTTACAATCGGTATATGGGAGGAGTTGATCTCTCTGATCAAGTCCTCAAGCCATATAACGCCATGCGCAAAACCCGGGCATGGTACAAAAAAGTTGCGGTCTACTTGGTGCAGGTTGCCATGTACAACTCTTTTGTACTATCCCGAAGCGCTGGCAGCACAGGGACATTCCTCCAGTTCTATGAGGCAGTCCTCAAGGCCCTGATCTTTTCGGACCGGGAAAGAGCAGGCCGGAGTACCTCGGGAACTGTAGGTGCCCGGATCGTCCCTGGCCAACACTTTCCAGGTGTGGTCCCCCATACTGGAAAGAAGGGACGAACCCAAAAAAAGTGCAGAGTGTGTCGCAGGAGGGGGATACGGAAGGACACGACTACTCAGTGCGACACTTGCCCCGATCATCCGGGCCTCTGCATTGACGGTTGCTTCAGGGAGTATCACACTTCCATGGAGTACTAAATTTATATCCCAATTTAGCACTGACATCGGATAAAAAAAAACTGGTTCTCAGACTTGAGACACCCAAAAAAAACTAAAATAATTTATTAAAAGTAGACATATTAGGTATCGCCGCGTCGGTAATAATCTCCTCTATAAAACTACCCCATGACCTAACCCCCCCGATTTACACGGTCAAGGAAAAAAAAAAAAAAAGGTGCAAAAAAAGTTTTTTTTTGTCACCTTACATAATAAAAAGTTTAATAGCAAGCGATCAAAAAGTCATATAGCCCCCCAAAAAGTGCCAATAAAGCCGTCCGCTCATCCCACAAAAAATGAGCCCCCACATGAGATAATTGGATAAAAATTTTTTAACAAAAATGACCCTTAGACTTTAGAGATACCCCCAAAAAAATTTGAATCAAAAAAGATAATATAGTCTAAAACCAAAATAATTGTAAAAAAAGTTGACTTATCAGGTATTGTCGCATCCGTAAGAATCTCCTCTATAAAAATACCCCATGACCCAACCCCCCAGATTAACACGGTCAAAAAAATAAATAAAAATAGGTGCAAAAAAAGAATTTTTTTGTCACCTTACATAACAAAAAGTTTAATAGCAAGCGATAAAAAAGTCATATAGCCCCCAAAATAGTGCCAATAAAACCGTCCGCTCATCCCGCAAAAAATGAGTCCCCACATGAGATAATTGGATAAAAAAAATAAAAAATGACCCTTAGACTTTAGAGATACCCAAAAAAAGATTTGTATCAAAAAAGATAATATAGTCAAAAACCTAAATAATTGTAAAAAAAAAGTAGACTTATTAGGTATTGCCGCGTCCGTAAGAATCTCCTCTATAAAAATATCCCATTACCTAACCCCCCAGATTAACACAGTTAAAAAAAAAAAAAAACGGTGCCAAAACCGCTATTTTTGGCACTTTTCCATTTTAATCAGTTTTTTCCGGTAACAAAACAAAAACAAGGGTCAACAACCAAACAAAACTTAATATTTATTACCCTGATACTGCAGTTTACAGAAACACCACATTTGTGGTCGTAAACTGCTGTATCAGTAAAAGGGAGGCCGCAAAAGGAAAGGACCGACATGGTTTCTGGAAGGCCGATTTTGATGGCCTTTTTTATTGACACCATGTCCCTTTTGAAGCCCCCCTGATGCACCCTAGAGTAAAAACTCCCCAAAACTGACCCCATCTAAGAAACTACACCCCTCAAGGTATTCAAAACTGATTATACAAACTTCATTAACCCTTTAGGTGTTCCTCAACAGTTAATGGCAAATGGAGATGAAATTTCAGAATTTCAATATTTGGTAACCTTGCGTCACAAAAATGTAATATAGAGCAACCAAAAATCATATTTACCCTAAAAATAGTCCCCAAAAAAATGCCACCTTATCCCGTAGTTTCCAAAATGGGGTCACTTTTAGGGAGTTTCTACTCTAGGGGTGCATCAGGGGGCTTCAAATGGGACATGGTGTAAATAAACCAGTCCATAAAAATCAGCCCTCCAAAAACCAAACGGCGCACCTTTCCCTCTACGCCCCGCTGTGTGGCCGTACAGTAGTTTACGGCCACATATTGGGTGTTTCTGTAAACGGCAGAGTCAGGGCAATAAAGATAGTCTTGTTTGGCTGTTAACCCTTGATTTGTTAGTGGAAAAAATGGGTTAAAATGGAAAATTAGACAAAAAAATGAAATTTGCAAATTTCATCCCCATTTGCCAATAACTCTTGCGCAACACCTAAAGGGTTAACGACGTATGTAAAATCAGTTTTGAATACCTTGAGGGGTGTAGTTTCTTAGATGGGGTCACTTTTAGGGAGTTTCTACTCTAGGGGTGCATCAGGGGTCTTCAAATGGGACGTGGTGTAAATAAACCAGTCCATAAAAATCAGCCCTCCAAAAACCAAACGGCGCATCTTTCCCTCTACGCCCCGCTGTGTGGCCGTACAGTAGTTTACGGCCACATATTGGGGGTTTCTGTAAACGGCAGAGTCAGGGCAATAAAGATACAGTCTTGTTTGGCTGTTAACCCTTGATTTGTTAGTGGAAAAAATGGGTTAAAATGGAAAATTAGACAAAAAAAATGAAATTTGCTAATTTCATCCCCATTTGCCAATAACTCTTGCGCAACACCTAAAGGGTTAACGACGTATGTAAAATCAGTTTTGAATACCTTGAGGGGTGTAGTTTCTTAGATGGGGTCACTTTTAGGGAGTTTCTACTCTAGGGGTGCATCAGGGGTCTTCAAATGGGACGTGGTGTAAATAAACCAGTCCATAAAAATCAGCCCTCCAAAAACCAAACGGCGCACCTTTCCCTCTACGCCCCGCTGTGTGGCCGTACAGTAGTTTACGGCCACATATTGGGTGTTTATGTAAACGGCAGAGTCAGGGCAATAAAGATACAGTCTTGTTTGGCTGTTAACCCTTGATTTGTTAGTGGAAAAAATGGGTTAAAATGGAAAATTAGACAAAAGAATGAAATTTGCTAATTTCATCCCCATTTGCCAATAACTCTTGTGCAACACCTAAAGGGTTAACAACGTATGTAAAATCAGTTTTGAATACCTTGAGGGGTGTAGTTTCTTAGATGGGGTCATTTTTGGGTGGTTTCTATTATGTAAGCCTCGCAAAGTGACTTCAGACCTGAACTGGTCCCTAAAAATGTAGTTTTTGTAAATTGCTGAAAAATTTCAAGATTTGCTTCTAAACTTCTAAGCCTTATAACATCCCCAAAAAATAAAATATCATTCCCAAAACAATTCAAACATAAAGTAGACATATGGGGAATGTAAAGTCATCACAATTTTTGGGGGTATTACTATGTATTACAGAAGTAGAGAAACTGAAACTTTGAAATTTGCTAATTTTTCCAAAAATTTGCTAAATTAGGTATTTTTTTGGTTCAAAAAAAATATTTTTTTGACTTCATTTCACCAGTGTCATGAAGTACAATATGTGACGAAAAAACAATCTCAGAACGGCCTGAATAAGTCAAAGCGTTTTAAAGTTATCAGCACTTAAAGTGACACTGGTCAGATTTGCAAAAAATGGCCTGGTCCTAAGGTGTAAAAAGGCTGTGTCCTTAAGGGGTTAAAGGGGCGGCTTTGTTGAGGTTACTGTTAAAGGGGTGGGTGCTGTGGATGTCACTGTTAAAGGGGCGGGTGCTTTGGAGGTCAATATTAATGGGGCAGGCACTGTGGAGGTGACTGGTAAAGGGGCGGGCACTGTGGAGGTCACTGGTAAAGGGGTGGGCACTATCAAGGTCACTGTTAAAGGGGCAGGGCACTGTGGAGGTCACTGTTAAGAAGGCGGGAGCCACTATTAAAGAGGGAACTTCTGTGAGGTCACTGTTAAGGCAGAAGGGCACTGTGGAGGTCACTGTTAAGAGGGCAGGCCCATGAGGAGGTCACTGTCAAGAGAGTAGGGTGCTCTAAAACTCACTGTTACAGGGGCGGGCTGCTATGAAGGTCAAAGTTAAGGGGATGGGCTACTGTGGAGGTCCCATTTTGAAATGGCGGGGCACTGTGGGGGAGTCAGTGTTAAGGGGTGGGGAACTGTGGAGTTCACTGTTAAAGGGGCGGAGTACTGTTGAGGTCACTGTTATGGGGGATACTGTCGATATCTTTTAGCAATACACAGAAACATTAAATGCAATAGATAAAATATACCCGTGCGAAGCCGCGTCTTTCTGCTAGTAACTAATAAAAATGAAATATAAAATTTAATTTGTCATGACACATTAAGTAGCGATGATCCTGTCAAATCAGAAATAATATTATATGGATGAATGTTTATTTACGTAAAATATAAATTAACTGCTGTAGATTTTTTAATTAAAATAATAAAATATTCTAGCATTGACAGATGCTGCCCATGGACAGAGACGTGGTACTGCTCCTGGAAAAAAAAAACATGGTCCGTGGTAACGGAATCCATTACGGAATTCTTAGATAACCCTAACGCCAAACCTCCAAATTGCAAGTTCGCTCAACACTAGTAGCTACCTAAAAACAAATAATTTTTTGAAAAGTTTCTTATTGTGCAAAAGCAGTACAACATAAAAACTTGATATAGTATTGTCATAATCAGAATGTCACGAACAATAAAGTTACTATTTCATTTATCCCGCACAGGGAACATTGTAAAACCTAAACCCCAAAAACAATAGCGGAGTTTCTATTTTGCTATTTTTTACATTCTTCTCCTAGCAAAATGAATAACACATGTAATATATATATATATATATATATATATATATGTATATATACACAGTGGGGCAAAAAAGTATTTAGTCAGCCACCAATAGTGCAAGTTCTCCCACTTAAAAAGATGAGAGGCCTGTCATTTTCATCATCGGTACACTTCAACTATGAGAGACAGAATGGGGGGAAAGAATACAGGAAATCACATTGTAGGATTTTTAATTAATTAATTGGCAAATTCCTCTGTAAAATAAGCATTTGGTCACCTACAAACAAGCAAGATTTCTGGCTCTCACACACCTGTAACTTCTTTAAGACACTCATCTGTCCTCCACCCTTTACCTGTATTAATGGCACCTGTCTACAACCTCAAATAGTCACACTTCAAACTCCACTATGGCCAAGACCAAAGAGCTGTGGAAGGGCACCATAAACAAAATTGTAGACCTGCACCAGGCTGGGAAGACTGAATATGCAATAGGCAAGCAGCTTGGTGTTAATAAATCAATTGTGGGAGCAATTATTAGAAAATAGAAGACATACAAGACCACTGATAATCTCCCTCGATCTGGGGCTCCACGCAAGATCGCACCGTGTGGGGTCAAAATGATCACAAGAACGTTGAGCAAAAATCCCAGAACCACACGGGGGGACCTAGTGAATGACCTGCAGAGAGCTGGGACCAAAGTAACAAAGGCTACCATCAGTACCACACTACGCCGCCAGGTACAGTGCCAGATGTGTCCGCCTGCTTGAGCCAGTACATGTCTGGACCCGTCTGAAGTTTACTAGAGAGCATTTGGATGATCCAGAAGAGGATTGGGAGAATGTCATATGGTCAGAAGAAACCAAAGTAGAACTTTTCGGTAAAAACTCAACTCGTCGTGTTTGGAGGAGAAAGAATGCTGAGTTGCATCCAAAGAACACCATACCTACTGTGAAGCATGGGGGTGGAAACATCATGCTTTGGGGCTGTTTTTATGCAATAGGACCAGGACGACTGATCCGTGTAAAGGAAAGAATGAATGGGGCCATGTATCGTGAGATTTTGAGAGAAAACCTCTTTCCATTAGCAAGGGCAGTGAAGATTAAACGTGGCTGGGTCTTTCAGCATGACAATGATCCCAAACGCACCACCCGGGCAACGAAGGAGTGGCTTCGTAAGAAGCATTTCAAGGTCCTGGAGTTGCCTTGCCAGTCTCCAGATCTCAACCCCATAGAAAACCTTTGGAGGGAGTTGAAAGTCCATGTTACCCAGCGACAACCCCAAAACATCACTGCTCTAGAAGAGAGCTGCATGGAGGAATGGGCCAAAATACCAGCAACAGTGTGTGAAAACCTTGTGAAGACTTACAGATAACATTTGCCAACAAAGGGTATATAACAAACTATTGAGATAAACTTTTGTTATTGACCAAATACTTATTTTCCTCCATAATTTGCAAATAAATTCTTTTAAAAATAGACAATTTAGAGAAGCTCACCAGCAACCTAATGGAGCCCAGTCCTTCAGGTACCAACTGAAAACCAAGTAAATTTGAAAGACAATCAGACTGGCTCACAGTATTTTTGCATTTATTACAATTAATAAAATTACAATTATTAAAATATATTGCCTACTAAATATTATTATACATATCCTAATTGCATGTCAACATATTAGCATAATTATATAGGTATTTTAAATACGGAGCTCACGCATATACCTAAATGACAGGAGTACTCCAAAATGTGACCACTTGATTTTACTACGTGGTGTCTGTCTGCAGCGTGCTATACTTAAACCTTTCAAATGCTCAGATGCTTATGTGTTGACTTGCCGATAATCTACATACAAGTCGTTCAAAGAATGTTCAATTTGCGGTCACCGGTGCATGGTCTCGACATCCAAACATTACTTCATGCTTTTTGAATCTGCGTTGATTTCCTACCTCCTGCCACGAGGTAATGGCTCGGCTTATCCTTCTCGGCGTCTCACGTGACCTGACCTGGAGATGGTTTCCTGGTTAGTGATGTCATCCACCTGTGCCGGTCGAAGTAGCGGAGATCGATGTAGCAGAGCCACGCCGGTGCAACACTACACACAGTTTTACACCAGGTTTCCATAATAACCCAGCCATTTTTCTTTACTGCTGTAGGTCACAGTAAGGGGATGAGGTGCTGTGGAGGTCACTGTTAAGGAGGCTTGGTGCTGTGGAGGTCAAAGTAAAAGGGGCAGGCCCCGTAGAGGTTAATGTTAAGGGGCAAGGTCCTGTGGAGGTCACCGTTAAGGGGGTGGGGTGCTGTGGAGATCACATTTAAGGGGGTGAGCTACTGTGGAAGTCACTGTTAAGGGGGCAGGCTGTTGTGGAGGTCAATGTTAAGGGGTGGGGTGCTGTGGAGGTCACCCTTATAGGGCCAGGTGCTGTGGAGGTCACTGTTAGGGGGGCTGGCCACTGTGAATGTCATTGTTAAGGGGCAGACCTCTGTGGAGGTCAATATTAATGGGAGCGGTGATGTAGAGGTCAATATTATGGGGGCGGGGTGCTGTGGAGGTTACTGTTAGGGGCGGTGTGCTGTGGAGGTCACAGTTAAGGGGTGGGTCACTGTGGAGTTCACAGTTAAGGGGTGGGCACTGTGGGCAGTCAGTGTTACAGCGATGGGCCGCAGTCGAGGTCGCTGTTAAAGGTGGCAGGGTACTGTGGAGGTCACATTTTAACTGGGAAGGGCACTGTGCAGGTTACTGTAAAGGGGAAGGCAACTGTGGAGTTGAATTTTAAGGAGGTGGGGAGCTGTGGAGGTCACTGTTAAGGGAGCGAGTTGCTGTGAGGGGGTCACTGTTAAGGGGGTGGACAACTGTGGAGGTCACTGTTAAGGGGGTGGGACATTCTGGAGGTCACTGTTATCGCGGATACTGTTGATATCTTTTAACCACACACAAACACTCAATGAAATAGTATTAATATACCCGCACAAAGCTGGGCCATTCTGCTAGTACATTATATAAATCCTAAAATGGTACCATCAAAATAATGCAACTCACAAAAACACAATCCCTAATGTGGCTACAAAAATGGAAAAATAAAAAGCTTTGGCTCTCAAAACACAGTAGTGAGAGAAACTAAATAAAAAAAAAACCTGCATCACAATTTGATATTGCATTTTATCCATTATGGGTTAAAAAATGTTTTTTTCAATTGGTGTTTTTTAAAAATGTTCTGCTGTTCCTGAGATGCAAGGGTTAAAAATCTGTCTGTTTGCAAGGTGTCACAGTCTGTTTTCTTTGAATCCCATCAGCTGATGGCTTATGTGTAGCTCTTACCTCCGATCTCATAAGTTCTCATTATAGCTTAATTCTTATCGAACTGATATAAATATGGCTTAACTAAGTCTTTATGAGGCCAGGAGATTAGATTAAAAAAAAAACAAAAAAAAACTGACTGACAGCTTGCAAACAGACTCATTCTAAGGGTCCATTCACACGCCCGCAGAATGGGTCCGCATCCTTTTCGCAAATTGTGGAACGAGTGCGGACCTATTCATTCTTTATGGGGCAGGAATGGATGCACACAGTGTGCTGTCCACATCCGCATTTCCGGAGCGTGCCCTTGATCTTCCGGTCCGCGGCTCCGGAAAAAAATAGAACATGTCCTATTCGTGTCCGCAATTGCGGTCCAAGAATAGGCAGTTCTATGGAGGTGCCGGACGGGTGTCCGCAATACACTACGGATGTGTGAATGGATCCTTAACCCTTGTATCTCAGGAATGGGTAAAACAAGGAAAAATTTAAAAAATGATTTTTAGCGCAAAATGAGTAAAATGCAATCATAAAAAATGCCTTTAAAGCCCAAATCAGCTGTGTTCTTACAGGGTTAAAGCTCATGGTCCCCTTACCAACCACTTTATCCATAACGCATTTCAGCTAATTAACTGCATTTCAGGAGCATTTATGATTTCAATTGCCATCCATGCACTTGAAGGAGTGCTGCAAATTTTAAAACATGACAGAGGCTTCCTATTTTGCATTAACTCTCTTTACTAACTCCACAGCAGTAAAGAAAAAACGTAAAGAGTAACAAGTAGATCACTGCGCAGCATAGTATATAAGGGTCATGCTGCGTGTACACTTCCTCTTTCTTTACTGCTCCATCGCAGACAGGTCAGACTTTTTGCTCCCCTGGAGCTTTACTTACTTATTGTACTTTAATCTCGATTATTTTCTATTATTTTCTATTATTATCATTCCCTAACGGGTTCCCCCACTGCCCCTAAACCTGGAGTACCCTCTTGGCTTCCTCCTTGCGGCCAAAACCATTCGCGGCCGTTTTCGCGCCGGCCCGCTTCACAATCGCGGCCGGCCTAAAAATTTAGCCCCCGGCTTGCGGCCTACACTCGCAGCCGCCATTTTGGGTCGCAGACATTGTGAGATTTCGCGGCCATCTTAATTTACCTCAGACATTTCATTTGAGGACTCAGTGTGGCGGTACTAACTTGCGCTTACTCCTGCATTACTGGTTTTTCAGCCCTTTGTTTCTGGCACCCCTGTGCCTGTCTCGGTTTACCTGCTCAGCATTCCATCTGCTTCAAACAGACTGCTACTCAGTTCTCTGTGCCTCATCTCTATCCTGTGGCTGGGTCAGTCAGGTCAGTGCTGCTGCCTGTTTATTATTGTGACCTGCACTTAAGGGTCCCAACCCTGTGCAACCGGGGTGAGCCCCCACTATAAATACGCTGCTTATTGGGAGACTAGCTGTTGCAGTTCTCTCTAACTGGGTGAGCCCCAGTTTATAAGGTCATTATTATACCCTGCTTGGATTTGTAGTGGGCTCTGTTCCCATACTAATAAAACTGACCCTACGCCTGTTCTCAAGACCTGGGTGCCCGTTTATAATACTGTGCCTTTCAGTGATATACCAGCCTACCCTTATCATGGAAGATTCCCAGAACATCCCTGTCGACTTCCAAGCCATGATTAACGCAGCTGTTGCTGCCTCTGTGGAGAAGGCACTCTCCAAGGCCCGAGCCTCGTCTTCTGACGCACCTAAAACCCGCAGACGTCCACGTCACGAGTCGGACTCCGATCGATCCGACTATCAGACAGGAGATGAATCCCGCCCTACAAAACGCAATGACAAAGGCAAGGACTATGCACCCAAACCACCCAAGGGTAAGGCACCTGCCAAGCGTAAATCTGCCAAGCCACACACCTTGGCCCCCTCGTCAGGAGTACTCTTCAGATGAAGAGCAGGGCTCTGCCCAGTCCATGTCAGTGCTGGATGAGTGGCAAGCTGATGCTTCTGAGTGGGATTACGACGCATGGGGCTCGGACGAAAAGTCTGTCTCCGCTTTCATGCGGGAGACCCCCCTGGGTGCGGCCCAGACAGGAGGTATCGAAGACACTGCGGACGCAGAGCCTCCTCTTGACTCAGACACCATTCTGGACCCCTCAGGTCAGGCGATGTTTGACCCCCGCAACATACGGCACCCCAGATCGGGTGACTGGTCGCCTCCAGAACACCTTTCCAGGTTCATGCACCTGTGGCTCCGCAAACCTCTGGAGAAAGAGGTCCGCAACCGACTCAAGTCTGAATGCCCACGCCCTTCCCTGCCGGATAAGGTCGCTCAGACCCCAGAATTCGACAAGGTTATGACGACCTTTATGATGCGCAGTGGCAGAGACCCTCGACGGGGGGTAGAGAAAGGCCTATGGGGCGCCCAAGATAACCTGTTGGATTCCGTAGGCCCCCTCGCTCGCATTATGTATCTGGCAGATGACGCCTATGCCAAAGCTGATTCCTTCTCCACCGAGGACATCAGGGAATGGGCACATGACATTCGAGAGTGGGCACAACAGTGTTTTTGTTTCATCGGAAACACCAATGTAACGCTCTCTTCGGAGAGACGAAAAGCAGCGTTATACCGTATTAACGGTAAATTGGCAGACCTTGGCACAAAGGAGATTGGGCCCCAGGCACATGGGAAACTTTTCGGTGAACCATTCCTCAAGGAACTAAACAAACACGTCAACGTGTTCACCTCCCTAAATAAGGCACAATCCTCAGTGCGCAGTGTTTTCAGAAGCAACCCTACGCAACCTGGCCAGGATTGTGGGACTCCTCTCTGCTTCCATTCAAGCCATATTTCCGGGTCCTCTCCACTACAGGGCCATGCAACGTCTCAAGGCGAAATACCTACGCTGCAGTCCTACTTACGACCAAACCGTCCCTGTGACGAAGGAAGTTCGCGAAGAGCTGTCATGGTGGCTGGACAGCATGCAAGCCTGGAACGGCAAGGCCATATTCGGAGACACTCCAGATTTCGTTTTGGAATCAGACGCCAGCTTGTGGGGATGGGGTGCCACCAACGGAACCATCTCCACGGGAGGAACATGGACGATGCAGGATCTCTCCATGCACATCAATTGCCTCGAACTCCTGGCGGGGTCCTTCGCAATCCGCAGCCTGGCCCGGGAGTGCTCCAATTGTTGCATCCTCCTACGCATGGACAACGTCTCCGCAGTCCAGTACATCAACCGCCTGGGAGGCGCTCGCTCACGACTGCTGTCGGATATCACGAGGGACATCTTCGACCACTGCCTCCCTCGCAACATCACGTTACAAGCGGAATACCTGCCGGGAGAAATTAACCTCACAGCCGACTGGTTCTCTCGCCATTGGAGAGACGTCAGCGACTGGAAGCTAAACACGAGCATCTTCAGGGCCCTGGCAGCCCAGAGGGGTCCCTTTCATCTGGATCTGTTCGCCTCTCGCAACAATCACCAGACCCCGGAATTCTTCAGCTGGCTCCCGGACCTAAAGAGCAAGGCGACAGACGCATTTCTCCAACAATGGTCAGCGACAGGAGCCTACGCCTTTCCCCCATTCTCCATGATTGCGAGAACACTACACCGGATGCGGACGCAACAAATCAAACTGGTTCTCATAACACCCTTGTGGCAGAGCCAACCGTGGTTCCCGGACCTCCTGGCCTCCTCCTGCATGGATCCTCTCCTCCTTCCATCCTCCCAGGACCTGCTCACGGATCCCAAAGGGTGTCTCCACCCTCTCCTCCTGGAAGACCGGCTACCCCTGGTGGCTTGGTCTCTTTCCGGGGTTCCTAGCGAGTCAGCGGACTATCGCAGGCTGCTAGGGACCTCTTATGGGACTCATGGGCCCCGGGAACTAGACGCTGCTACCTTTCAGCTTGGGCCTCCTGGTCTACTTGGTGCATGGAACGGGACTCCGATCCATTTATGGCACCTGTTCCCATGATGATTAATTTTCTTTCCTCCTTGTTTTCTTCTGCCCGCTCTTATCGTTCAATCAACGTCGTTCGCTCCGCGATTTCTGCAGCCCATACCCCCGTCGGGGATCTCCCGGTCGGCAAAGACCCTCTGGTCTGCCGCCTACTTCGTGGCATGCGGCTCCGCCGCCCCCCCGGCCCCCGAATACCATCAACTATGGGACGTGGGACTGGTTCTCAGTTTTTTCAGGGATTGGCTTCCGAATGACCGCCTCTCCCTTCGCCAACTATCCGCTAAATGCGCTTTTCTCCTTTGTCTGGTGTCTTTCCGACGGGTTTCGGACGTTCGGGCCTTCGATGTTGATGCCTTTGAGGTGGCCCCTGAAGGAGTCACATTCCATATCTCTCGTCGCACTAAGTCGGGTTCGGCGTCGGTCTTTTACCCCTTTTTTCCAGACGACCCGTAGCTCTGTGTCGTGTCCACCCTCCGTAGATACGTTTCAGTTACCTCCTCACTCCATTCCTCTTCGTCGGGTCAACTCCTAGTTTCCTACGTGCGCCCTCACGCCCCAGTCTCGGTCACCACGCTGGCCCGTTGGATCCGCTGGATCCTTTCCCTCGCAGGTATAGACCCCGCTTTCGGCGCCCACTCCATTCGCGGAGCGGCGGCTTCATCAACCTTCCTAGCAGGGGCGTCCCTTTCGGATATTCTCCGAACGGCGGACTGGTCTAGGGAATCTACTTTCCGTACCTTTTATTTTCGCACTCCCCCTTCTGCGGGGACGTCTCTTCTTCAGAGTTAAAATTGCAAAATAGGAAGCCTCCTGTCATGTTTTAAAATTGAAGATTATGCTAGCTTTAGTGTACTAATAATCTTAATTTTAATAAGGACAGGAGGCGACTATTTTTCCTCCCTTCTGTTCCCTACCCTGACTCCTCGGGGGAGTGGATCTCAAGGTGACGGATATGAGGTTTGATTTTAATAATCTCTCTATTTTGGGACATATTCGGAACCTCTCACCCTCATATTGCCTTCTAGACGGACAGATTTTAATTGTAACTACATGCTTACACCTACCATACATTTAACCACTAGGCAATTTACACTCTGTTTGTAATGATTTAACTTTACACCATTCCGTTAAGGCCCACAGGCGTGAACAGTTACGGTTCATTACCTAACCTATATTTTATATACTCTCCTTTCAGTGTAACCCTCTTCAGGACCTCCACTGGTCGCTGGTTTGTTAACCTCACGACTCCATAAGATGAGATGAAGACTTCGTTTGGTCTTATCTCCAACCTTGTTACCAGGATTCTCCTCAAGTTCCGCTCGCCAGAAACCGCTGTTGCAGTTTTCGTTGTATATCTGGATGTTCGAGCTCAATCGAGACCTGGATGTCGCTTCTAGAAAGAGGAAATGTACACGCAGCATGACCCTTATATACTATGCTGCGCAGTGATTTACTTGTTACTCTTTACGTTTTTTTTTTTACTGCTGTGGAGTTAGTAAAGAGAGTTAATGCAAAATAGTCGCCTCCTGTCCTTATTAAAATTAAGATTATTAGTACACTAAAGCTAGCATAATCTTCAATTGCAAAGCATTGCTCTATTCCCAGATAACTGTCAGCTTTTGCTATCATTTACTTTAGTCCAAATTTTCTGGGTCGGATAATAGTCATCAATTCTCTTTGGTTGTACATTTAGACCTTGATATTTAGGTAAGCACTCTACAAGTATTAGTGTAATCAGATACTGAACAGAATATTTCTAGGGGCTTTTTATGTTTTGATGATTAGTTTCATTTACATGCAAATTATTTCCAGAGAATATATTTGAACATTTAGACAAACAAGGATTCTTGCCTTGTCACCTGTAATCTAACAGATTGCAAAGATCAAGGCCTAGATTTTGCTTTCACAGTTGGTTCTGAATTTAATTTTATATATTTAATTTATGGCAATTTGAAGGTCATCCAAACTACAACAGTCCCAAAAAAGAGAAAAATTCACTTTTTTCATTAATGATGTGAATCGCCATCTGTGCAGAACTTTTATCATGCTGTTTCGTTTCATATTAATCTATGACTGACAATTTATTCTCAGCTGATGTCAGTTGGCTCTTAGGTATACGGTGCGCTGGCATACAGATACTTAGCCGGCTAAGTAGTAAACACGTTATTGTCTTCATTTATCAAACTTGTGGTCAATTAATTATACAGGGAGTCGAAGAGAACAGCTGGTATTTTACATTGATAAGATCAATGGTACCTAAGGGCCCCACCACAATTTGTCTCCTGCTACAATTCAACATTGTTAGATTTTAAATATAATTTGAAATATGAAACGACTTTCTGTGGTAACGGGGATGATATTCATATTTTGAATTTCTATTTTATTTAAAGAGAACCTGTCACTATGAGATAGTGATTACGAAGCGAACATCAGTGTGATACCCTAATAAACTTGTAATAAACTCAATTACACCAACGAAACAGTCCCCCGAAGAGCCAAATGGGTCTGAAAAGAAAGCACTCTCTAGTCCAGTGATGTCACGTGGTGCTTCATATGATTTTTTCTAGGCTACTTTCACATCAGCGTTTTCCTTTCCGGTATTGAGATCCATCATAGGATCTCAAAACCGGGGGAAAACGCTTACGTTTTGTTCACATTCATTGTCAGTGGGAACAAAACTGAATGGAACGGAACTGAGTGCACCAGAATGCATTCCATTTCGTTTGGTTGCTTTCTCATGCCAGACAGAAAACCGCTGCAAGCAATGGGATACTGTTCAAGACGTATCCGACATGAAACACCATGTACATCAATGGTGCCAGATCCGATCTCGGACACGAAAGAAAACAGATCTGGCGCCCATTGACTTACAATGGTTTTGCTGAATCCGCTCAGAACAGATGCAGACGGTTGTATTATCATAACGGAAGCGTTTTTGCTGATCCATGACGGATCCAGCAAGAACGCTGATATGAAATTAGCCTTAGCCAATCAGTTGTTCTGAAAGGGATCATATGATGCAGTCACATTTACACAGCTTCTGAATGGCTAAGAGGGATCATGTGATTTACCATGTGATGCCACAGAATCAGGAACTGCGTTTTTCCTGCCCCCCTCCCAATTTCCCTTTGGGAGGCTGTTTGGAGGATCTGGTTACAGTCACTAATGTGAGTCAATGATTATTACATGGAACTGAAACTTTGGGGCAGATTTATCAGAACTGGTGTAGAGGAAAACTGGCTTAGTTGCCCATAGCCAACAATCAGTTTACCTTTCTTTTTCCAAAGCAGCTCTGAAAAATGGAATCTGATTTATTGCTATGGGCAATTAAGCCCGTTTCCCGTTGCAGCAGTTTTGATAAATCTGCCCTTTTGTCTGCAGTTAGTGTCCAGTGAACCACATAGGAAAGAGGGGCCATATAGCTAAAATGACAGTGTAGTGGTTTATGCTACTATAAGCCCCACTGCCCTATTCCTCGTGGAAAGAAAAAGCCTTGACTTTGGTCCCTTTCCTATTAAAGCATCATGGCCCTCTACAATATGTACTGTATGTCCTTGCAGGAGTCCTTTATCATACCACCAGACTTCTTCAGTCTACATTATTTTACTACTGGGTGACTGGGGTAAAGTAGTTTATGTGCTGTCACCAAAATAGATTCCACACACTTGCTAAAATATTTTGGAAAATTTGACAAACCATGGGTAAACACGTTCCGTATCCACAAAGTAAGGGTAGCATGGGTATCATATAACTGTAGGGATCAGAGGTGCAAAGCTTATTGGCTGCAAGGTGACTTTTTGTATTCCTTCCATTTTAACAAGAACACAAAGTTTCAAGGCACTACTATGGCAAACTATGGAATAAGGGGGCATCTTTATTTATCTTGATTTTAGATACAATGCACCATACACCTACAAATGTCCGATAATTTCTGCAACGGATTTAACTTGAATCCATAGCAAAATCCATGTCCTGCATCCATATTTTGTCGCAAATTTTGATGTGGATTTCACCCCATGTAGTGAAAAGGATAACATCAACTGTGATCTCAAATTTCTGTGTGGATGGAGTTTTACAAATGGTTGTAATAAAAAACGTTGAACTATTTGCCTTCTGCAGCCTGTGTATATTCACATACAGTGCAGACTGCTCAGTCCCATTAAGTGTGAAATCTATCAGGCAAGATCCCTGATGGCTCAATCTGTAACCCTAATTTTTGGTCTTCTGAATAATCTTCACAACCAAGTAAAAACTTGTTTATCTTCAGGGGGTGCTTCTGCCAGAACGGCGCAAGTCGCCAGACCTGCGAGGGAAACATACTTACCTACTCCCTGCCGGTGGGTTCTAGTTTCTTAGTGCCCTGCTACCTCGCTCCGATCACTCCTTGTGAACGTTCTGTTTGATGGCTGCAGCAGTGACATGTCCCTCATGTGTCTCGTCACTCAGTTAAGTGACACATGAGAAACACGTAAACACTGCAGCCAGTTATTGACTGTAGGGTCCAGGATACCCACATCAAACAAGATCAGCTGGGACCAGAGCAAGGCAGCGGTGGCGGGGGACCAAAGTAGCTGGAACCTGCAGAGGAGGGCAGGTAATTATGCTTCCCTCCGCCGGTCCAACAACATCGGGGAGGTCTGGCAGAAAGGCCCCCCAAAGGTGAACAACTTAGAAGAGTTTTATCATGTTTTGTGACAGGTCCCTTTTAGTAACTAATTGCAGTAACAATTCTGGAGCATCTATAACCCTGCTCTGTTCTGCTCCTCAGTTAATGCTACTGGAAGTTTATCAATGACTCTGTAATAGAGTGTTACCAATTTCTAGTAGAAAATCCTGAAGGACGTAACTAATAAAAGTAATATAAAAAGATACTCCATAATTGTTATTACATGGGGAGCACAATTATTTAGTAAAGCAGACAATGTCAGGAGACGTGGTAGGGCTTCTTTAACTAAAAAGCTCATTAAGGACAGAAGAGATAATAACAAAGATGTTTTTTTAATGGAGGCTAAAAAACCGTATCGCCACCCGTTGACTTTCAATGTATTTAGTGACTGATCCATTATTATATTTTTTCGTTTTGATTTGTCACAACCGCATCATAACGGAACGGATGGATCCTTCATATGCAAAATCAAAACAGATCCGTTTTATTCTGGTATTGAGATCCTCTACAAGTGTGAAAGTAGCCTAAGGTTGTAGTAGGATTAAATACCTGTGCTTAGTGGATATGGACAAGAGTCTTGTGTTCTATCAAGAGCTTGGTACATTATATTCTTTATATATTTGGTGTGACATATACAGTGGGATGCGAAAGTTTGGGCAACCTTGTTAATCATCATGATTTTCCTGTATAAATCGTTGGTTGTTACGATAAAAAAATGTCAGTTAAATATATCATATAGGAGACACACACAGTGATATTTGAGAAGTGAAATGAAGTTTATTGGATTTACAGAAAGTGTGCTATAATTGTTTAAACACAATTAGGCAGGTGCATAAATTTTGGCACTGTTGTCATTTTATTGATTCCAAAACCTTTAGAACTAATTATTGGAACTCAAATTGGCTTGGTAAGCTCAGTGACCCCTGATCTACATACACAGGTGAATCCAATTATGAGAAAGAGTATTTAACCACTTACCGCTAAGCTAACGCCGAAAGGCGTCATCTCCGCGGCGCTCCCAGGCTACGCTAACGCCGATTGGCGTCATCTCGCGTGAGCCGAGATTTCCTGTGAAAGCGCGCACACAGGAGCGCGCGTTCACAGGAACGCATAGTGCACAAGTTCATCTGCAGCCTGCCGGCCGCGATCATTGGCTGGCAGGCTGTAGATTTTTGAATCGTCCAATGAAATGGTTATGTCAGACGCTATTTTGAAAATAGCGTCTGATATAACTGCTGCCTGGTCCTCTGGTGGTCCCTTTCGCTTGGATCGACCACCAGAGGACACAGGCAGCTCAGTAAGTAGCACCAAACACCACACTACACATTAGATATTACCCTGTCATTTATTAACCCCTTATTTAGCACCTGATCACCCATATTAGACTCCCTGATCACCCCCTTGTCCACCCCCCTGTCATTGATCACCCCCCCTGTAAGGGTCCCTCATCCCTGCCAGGTAGTTAGCTACTTGCTAGGTAGTTTAGCGCCCACCGCACCGCACCGCAGTCACCGATTAGTCGCTGATTAGCGTCATCGCTGTCGCTAATCAGCACTAGTACTATATAGTATCTGTAAGTGATCAATACTGATCGCAATCAGATCTATATAAGTACATTAGGGTCACCTTAGGTTCTACAAAAAACGCAGTGTTCGCCCGATCAGGCCTGATCTTGTGCGCACACTTGCGTTCAGTCCGCCCCGCCGCAGTGACAGAATTTCTTTTTTCTGATCACTGCAAAAACACTGTAAAATCGCTGCGCCGCTATAAAGATCACTTTTGAGCTTTTTGGATCTTTATTAGCGATCGTAGCTTTACTTCGCAAGCACTCCTTTTTACTAGGCAGGTTTGCTCTTTTTCCCGGGTAGTCTCAGAGGAATACCCCCTAAATTTAGTGAACCCAAAATGTCAAACAAGGGGTATTCCGCTGAAGAGGCCTACAGGATTCTGGCCGTGATGGATGAAAGCGATGGGGACGCCTCATCCGCTGAATCCAGTGGTTCAGAATATGAACCTGTAGACAGCAGTGGCACTCTAACGGCTAGTGAGGATGACGAGGTAGAGGTCCCTGCTACGGCCAGACGTACCCGATCCCATGTCAGGGTTCTGCATACCCTGCATGATGATCCTCATTTTCAGCAGAGTGGTGCTAGCGCTGATCTTGTTTATGGTGCGGCATACACCAGCAGCGCAGCACAGCCTGGACCTTCTACCAGCACTGCCGTATTCCCTGGTGAAGTGGCGAGCACCAGAAGGGCAGTTCCAGCTGGTACAGTGGCACGTGCAATAACTCCCCTGTCGCAGCCACCGCGTTCACAGGCCCGTAGAACCCTTAGTCTCCCAGAGGTGCTGGCAAATCCTAATTGGCAATCCCCTGATTCCGCCGCACCCGTATTGCCCCCTTTCACCGCCCAGTCTGGAGTTCGCGTGGAGACGGCTCATTTAGGATCGGCCCTTCAGTTTTTTGAGCTGTTCTTCACCGCGGATCTCTATGACCTAGTTGTGGCAGAAACCAACCGCTACGCCACACAGTTTATTACCGCCAATCCGGAAAGCTTCTATGCCCAGCCTTTCCGGTGGAAACCAGTCACCGTTTCCGAGTTTAAATTTTTTTTGGGCCTTCTCCTCAGCATGGGTCTAACTAAAAAAAATGTATTGCGGTCATATTGGTCTAAAGACCCAATACATTTCATGCCCATGTTCTCTGCTGCAATGTCTAGGGCACGTTTTGAGGCCATCATGTGCTTTATGCATTTTACGGACAATAGCACCTGTCATCCAAGAGGCCACCCTGCTTATGACCGGCTCCATAAAATTCGGCCCCTCATAGACCATTTGTCATCCAGATTTGCAGATGCGTATACCCCTAATCAAAACATCTGCATAGACGAGTCCCTAGTACATTTTACCGGGCGCCTTGGCATAAAACAGTACATCCCCAGCAAGCGCGCCCGGTATGGGGTCAAACTGTATAAGCTCTGTGAAAGGGCCACAGGCTATACATATCGTTTTAGGGTCTATGAGGGAAAAGACTCAAAACTGGAGCCGGTCGGATGTCCTGACTACCTGGGGAGCAGTGGCAAGATTGTCTGGGACTTGGTGTCACCCTTACTCCACAAGGGGTACCACTTATACGTGGACAATTTTTACTCAAGCGTGGCCCTCTTTCGGCACTTACATCTAGTCGGAATTCAATGCTGTGGCACCGCGCGACCTAGTCGCCGGGGCTTCCCCCAACGGCTCGTTAGTACCCGACTTGCACGGGGGGAGAGGGCTGCCTTGTGTGACCAAGAACTGCTCGCGGTGAAGTGGAGGGACAAGAGGGACGTTTACCTTCTGTCCACCATTCACTCAGACACGACTGTCCAAATTGAACGGGCAACTGGAGTCATTGTGAAACCCCTCTCTGTCCACGACTATAACCTTTACATGGGAGGGGTGGACTTCAATGACCAGATGTTGGCTCCCTATTTAGTTTCCCGCAGAACCAGACGCTGGTATAAGAAGGTGTCTGTTTATTTGATCCAATTGGCGATGTACAATAGTTTTGTTCTCTACAGTAAGGCTGGGAGAACAGGATCCTTCCTAAAATTCCAGGAAGAGATCATTTCGGAAATCCTGTATCCAGGAGGGTCCGTGCCCCAAGGCCCTGATGTATTGAGCCGGCTACATGGCAGACACTTCCCGTCTGTCTATCCTGGTACCCCAACTCAACGTTCCACAAGAAAAAGATGTCGTGTCTGTAGCAGGGGTGGAATAAGGCGTGACACCACCTTTTTTTGTCCTGACTGTCCTGACCAGCCTGCCCTATGCATAGGGGAGTGTTTCCGCAAGTTCCACACTCAGGTACACTATTAGCATAGGGATTGCGTACACAGGACAGGCACACAGGGGTCTTAGGGCCCTTTCACACAGAGCTGCCACAAACCTCTCCTTTCACCTGGGACAAAGTGCATAATGTACTTCGCCGCATCTCTGGGCGATTTGCACTTTGCACATTGTCCCATGGGGAAGGAGAGGTTTGTTCAATAAAGGTAAAAAAAAAATAAAAAAAAAAAAATCACCGGTAAGCAAAAAAGTTATTGTTCTGTTTCAAAAGTTTATAAAAGTTAATGTTAATAAATTTATTGCGTTGCGGCCTGTTTTTTTTTTTTTTTTTTTTTTTACCTTCTAGGTGGACCAAGCGATCAAGCAGCTGCAGCACTGATGTGCATTCTGACAGAAGCATTGCGCTGCTGTCAGATTACACGCAAGTCGGTGTATGCGGCGCTGCAAGACGGGATTTCTCCTCTGCAGTAACAGATACGTTTGCCAAGGCATACGAGCTGAGGAGGAGGCGGCGTTACTATGCTTTGGCAAACACTTTGTATATATAAAAAAATATTAAAAATCCCGGCAATGATTTATTCATCCACATCGATTGATGTGAATGGAGAAATCGGGTTTGCCAGGGCATACGAGCTAAGTGGGTATGGATGTTGGGCGGAGCTCCTATGTCCTGGCAGACGCCTTTCCCCTCCTTTTTTTTTTGGGCAGAGATTTTTTCATCCACATTGATCGATGCGAATGAAGAAATCTGTGCCGTTCATTTTTTTCTTTCAGCCCAGAGGCTGAACGGGAAAAAAAATCTCATTACCTGTATGCTCAAATAAGGAGAATAGCAGAAACTCCTAATGCTGGCCATACATGTAATGATTGCGGAGACCCCCAAATGCCAGGGCAGTACAAACACCCCACAACTGACCCCATTTTGGAAAGAAGACACCCCAAGGTATTCGCTGAGGGGCATATTGAGTCCATGAAAGTTTTAAATTTTTGACCCAAGTTAGCGGAAATTGAGACTTTGTGAGAAAAAACTAAAAAAAAAATCAATTTCCGCTAACTTATGCCAAAAATGTTTTTTCTATGAACTCGCCATGCCCCTCATTGAATACCTTGGGGTGTCTTCTTTCCAAAATGGGGTCACATGTGGGGTATTTATACTGCCCTGGCTTTTTAGGGGCCCTAAAGCGTGAGAAGAAGTCTGGGATCCAAATGTCTAAAAATGCCCTCCTAAAAGGAATTTGGGCACCTTTGCGCATCTAGGCTGCAAAAAAGTGTCACACATGTGGTATCGCCGTACTCAGGAGAAGTTGGGGAATGTGTTTTGGGGTGTCATTTTACATATACCCATGCTGGGTGAGATAAATATCTTGGTCAAATGCCAACTTTGTATAAAAAAAAAGGGAAATGTTGTCTTTTGCCAAAATATTTCTCTCACCCAGCATGGGTATATGTAAAATGACACCCCAAAACACATTCCCCAACTTCTCCCGAGTACGGCGATACCAGATGTGTGACACTTTTTTGCAGCCTAGGTGGGCAAAGGGGCACACATTCCAAAGAGCACCTTTAGGATTTCACCAGCCATTTTTTACAGATTTTGATTTCAAACTACTTCTCACGCATATGGTCCCCTAAATTGCCAGGGCAGTATAACTACCCCACAAGTGACCCCATTTTGGAAAGAAGACACCCCAAGGTATTCTGTGAGGGGCATGGCGAGTTCCTAGAATTTTTTATTTTTTGTCACAAGTTAGCGGAAAATGATGATTTTTTTATTTTTATTTTTTTCCTTACAAAGTTTCATAATCCACTAACTTGCGACAAAAAATAAAAAATTCTAGGAACTCGCCATGCCCCTCATGGAGTACCTTGGGGTGTCTTCTTTCCAAAATGGGGTCACTTGTGGCGTAGTTATACTGCCCTGGCAATTTAGGGGCCCATATGCGTGAGAAGTAGTTTGAAATCAAAATCTGTAAAAAATGGCTGGTGAAATCCTAAAGGTGCTCTTTGGAATGTGTGCCCCTTTGCCCACCTAGGCTGCCAAAAAGTGTCACACATCTGGTATCGCCGTACTCAGGAGAAGTTGGGGAATGTGTTTTGGGGTGTCATTTTACATATACCCATGCTGGGTGAGAGAAATATCTTGGCAAAAGACAACATTTCCCATTTTTTTATACAAAGTTGGCATTTGACCAAGATATTTATCTCACCCAGCATGGGTATATGTAAAATGACACACCAAAACACATTCCCCAACTTCTCCCGAGTACGGCGATACCAGATGTGTGACACTTTTTTGCAGCCTAGGTGGGCAAAGGGGCACACATTCCAAAGTGCACCTTTCGGATTTCGCAGGCCATTTTTTACACATTTTGATTTCACACTACTTCTCACGCATATGGTCCCCTAAATTGCCAGGGCAGTATAACTACGCCACAAGTGACCCCATTTTGGAAAGAAGACACCCCAAGGTATTTCGTGAGGGGCATGGCGAGTTCCTAGGATTTTTTATTTTTTGTCACAAGTTAGTGGAATATGAGACTTTGTAAGAAAAAAATAAAATAAAAAATAAATCATCATTTTCCGCTAACTTGTGACAAAAAATAAAAACTTCTATGAACTCACTATGCCCATCAGCGAATACCTTAGGGTGTCTACTTTCCGAAATGGGGTTATTTGTGGGGTTTTTATACTGTTTGGGCATTGTAGAACCCAGGGGCGTAGCTAAACGCTCATGGGCCCTGGTGCAAGAGTTAGGCTTGGGCCCCCCTTCCCTCAGTGCTTTGTGTGTCTTCTTATGCAGCACAAGGGTCTTTGGGCCCCCTCAGGCTCCTGGGCCCGGTAGCGACTGCTACCTCTGCACCCCCTATAGCTACGCCCCTGGTAGAACCTCAGGAAACATGACAGGTGCTCAGAAAGTCAGAGCTGTTTCAAAAAGCGGAAATTCACATTTTTGTACCATAGTTTGTAAACGCTATAACTTTTACCCAAACCATTTTTTTTTTACCCAAACATTTTTTTTTATCAAAGACATGTAGAACAATAAATTTTGCGAAAAATTTATATATGGATGTCGTTTTTTTTGCAAAATTTTACAACTGAAAGTGAAAAATGTCATTTTTTTGCAAAAAAATCGTTAAATTTCAATTAATAACAAAAAAAGTAAAAATGTCAGCAGCAATGAAATACCACCAAATGAAAGCTCTATTAGTGAGAAGAAAAGGAGGTAAAATTCATTTGGGTGGTAAGTTGCATGACTGAGCAATAAACTGCTTAAGTTGTGGAGTGCCGATTTGTAAAAAAGGGCCTGGTCACTAGGGGGGTATAAACCTGTGGTCCTTAAGTGGTTAAGGGGGTCAATTGTAAGTTTCCCTCCTCTTTTAATTTTCTCTGAAGAGTAGCAACATGGGGGTCTCAAAACAACTTTCAAATGACCTGAAGACAAAGATTGTTCACCATCATGGTTTAGGGGAAGGATACAGAAAGCTGTCTCAGAGATTTCAGCTGTCTGTTTCCACAGTTAGGAACATATTGAGGAAATGGAAGACCACAGGCTTAGTTCAAGTTAAGGCTCGAAGTGGCAGACCAAGAAAAATCTCGGATAGACAGAAGCGACGAATGGTGAGAACAGTCAGAGTCAACCCACAGACCAGCACCAAGAGACCTACAACATCATCTTGCTGCAGATGGAGTCACTGTGCATCGTTCAACCATTCGGCGCACTTTACACAAGGAGATGCTGTATGCGAGAGTGATGCAGAGGAAGCCTTTTCTCCGCCCACAGCACAAAAAGTGCCGCTTGAGGTGGGCTAAAGCACATTTGGACAAGCCAGCTTCGTTTTGGAATAAGGTGCTGTGGACTGATGAAACTAACATTGAGTTATTTGGCCATTACAAGGGGCTTTATGCATGGAGGAAAAAAACACACAGCATTCCAAGAAAAACACCTGCTACCTACAGTAAAATATGGTGGTGGTTCCATCTTTCTGTGGGGCTGTGTGGCCAGTGCAGGGACTGGGAATCTTGTCAAAGTTGAGGGACGCATGGATTCCACTCAGTATCAGCAGATTCTGGAGACCAATGTCCAGGAATCAGTGACAAAGCTGAAGCTACGCCGGGGCTGGATCTTTCAACAAGACATCGACCCTAAACACTGCTCAAAATCCACTAAGGCATTTATGCAGAGGAACAAGTACAACGTTCTGGAATGGCCATCTCAGTCCCCAGACCTGAATATAATTGAAAATCTGTGGTGAGACTTAAAGAGAGCTGTCCATGCTTGGAAGCCATCAAACCTGAATGAACTAAAGATGTTTTGTAAAGAGGAATGGTCCAAAATACCTTCAACCAGAATCCAGACTCTCATTGGAACCTACAGGAAGCGTTTAGAGGCTGTAATTTCTGCAAAAGGAGGATCTACTAAATATTGATTTCATTTCTTTTTTGTGGTGCCCAAATTTATGCACCTGCCTGATTGTGTTTAAACAATTATAGCACACTTTCTGTAAATCCAATAAACTTCATTTCACTTCTGAAATACCACTGTGTGTGTCTCCTATATGACATATTTAACTGACATTTTTTATTGTAACAACCAACGATTTATACAGGAAAATCATGACGATTAACAAGGTTGCCCAAACTTTCGCATCCCACTGTATGTATTGTTCCAATATACAGCAGTTATAGATTTATTAACTAGTAACTAAAATAATCCCTTATAAACTTCCTAATCTCATTGATCCATCTCCCCATCTGTGCCTGCAGTCTCAAGCTGTCCTACCATTCTATTTCACTGGTTTCTGCTCTCATAATTCATTTGAGACATGACAAAGTACTGCATTTGTCAGTGTCTGTTTAGAGCCTCATTTGCATGGTGGCTTTGCTTTTTCTCTGAAACTTCATTTCTGTTGCAGTATTTTTATACTTGTGGTTCCCTTTTCTGTGACATATGTATGAATGTTACTCTATTTGTGTACGCCATAGTGGATACTACAGTAGGTATGTACTGCCCATAACATATAGTTTATGTTTTGATAATGAACCTGACCCTTTACAGGGAGTGCAGAATTATTAGGCAAGTTGTATTTTTGAGGATTAATTTTATTATTGAACAACAACCATGTTCTCAATGAACCCAAAAAACTCATTAATATCAAAGCTGAATATTTTTGGAAGTAGTTTTTAGTTTGTTTTTAGTTTTAGCTATTTTAGGGGAATATCTGTGTGTGCAGGTGACTATTACTGTGCATAATTATTAGGCAACTTTAACAAAAAACAAATATATACCCATTTCAATTATTTATTTTTACCAGTGAAACCAATATAACATCTCAACATTCACAAATATACATTTCTGACATTCAAAAACAAAACAAAAACAAATCAGTGACCAATATAGCCACCTTTCTTTGCAAGGACACTCAAAAGCCTGCCATCCATGGATTCTGTCAGTGTTTTGATCTGTTCACCATCAACATTGCGTGCAGCAGCAACCACAGCCTCCCAGACACTGTTCAGAGAGGTGTACTGTTTTCCCTCCTTGTAAATCTCACATTTGATGATGGACCACAGGTTCTCAATGGGGTTCAGATCAGGTGAACAAGGAGGCCATGTCATTAGATTTTCTTCTTTTATACCCTTTCTTGCCAGCCACGCTGTGGAGTACTTGGACGCGTGTGATGGAGCATTGTCCTGCATGAAAATCATGTTTTTCTTGAAGGATGCAGACTTCTTCCTGTACCACTGCTTGAAGAAGGTGTCTTCCAGAAACTGGCAGTAGGACTGGGAGTTGAGCTTGACTCCATCCTCAACCCGAAAAGGCCCCACAAGCTCATCTTTGATGATACCAGCCCAAACCAGTACTCCACCTCCACCTTGCTGGCGTCTAAGTCGGACTGGAGTTCTCTGCCCTTTACCAATCCAGACACGGGCCCATCCATCTGGCCCATCAAGACTCACTCTCATTTCATCAGTCCATAAAACCTTAGAAAAATCAGTCTTGAGATATTTCTTGGCCCAGTCTTGACGTTTCAGCTTGTGTGTCTTGTTCAGTGGTGGTCGTCTTTCAGCCTTTCTTACCTTGGCCATGTCTCTGAGTATTGCACACCTTGTGCTTTTGGGCACTCCAGTGATGTTGCAGCTCTCAAATATGGCCAAACTGGTGGCAAGTGGCATCTTGGCAGCTGCACGCTTGACTTTTCTCAGTTCATGGGCAGTTATTTTGGGCCTTGGTTTTTCCACACGCTTCTTGCGACCCTGTTGACTATTTTGAATGAAACGCTTGATTGTTCGATGATCACGCTTCAGAAGCTTTGCAATTTTAAGAGTGCTGCATCCCTCTGCAAGATATCTCACTATTTTTGCCTTTTCTGAGCCTGTCAAGTCCTTCTTTTGACCCATTTTGCCAAAGGAAAGGAGTTGCCTAATAATTATGCACACATGATATAGGGTGTTGATGTCATTAGACCACACCCCTTCTCATTACAGAGATGCACATCACCTAATATGCTTAATTGGTAGTAGGCTTTCGAGCCTATACAGCTTGGAGTAAGACAACATGCATAAAGAGGATGATGTGGTCAAAATACTCATTTGCCTAATAATTCTGCACTCCCTGTATTTGTATTTCCTTTTCATTTATTGCATCTTAGCAACCTTACATGTAAGCAACAGTCTTTGCTTTAGGCCGACCGTATTTTCGTTCCGCATCCGATTTTTGGCTACTCAAAAGCGGACCCATTCATTTCAACGGGGACAGCACACCAATGTCATCTTGTCCATTTTGCAGACAAGAATAGGCATTTTTACATTGGAGCCCGCTAAAAATGGAGCATGCACACGGACTGCAAAAGTATTTTGCACATCTGTGATTTGCGGACAGCAAAATGGATACAGGAGGCCTTATACTGTGTACTGCAGAATTACTGACACTTCTATTTTTTCATTATTTTTTTACTGTCACTTCTATTTATTCATTTTCCTTAACCCCTTACAGGTTCATGCACACAACCATATGTATTATGCGCTCCGCAAAACACAGATCAGCAGAAAAAAAATATATATGGATGACATCCGTATTGTATCATTTTTTTTTTTTGCAGATCCATTGTAACAATACCTATCCTGGTCCGCAAAACGGGCAAGAATAGGACATATTCTATCGGCCATGCAGACATATGGAGACGGAATACACACAAAGTCATTTCCATGTTTATGCAGACACATTGAAGTGAATGGTTCCGCAAAGAAAATGTAACGGACGTGGAAACAGAATGCGCTCATGTGCATGAGCCCTAAGGGTGAGGCCAATTTTCCCTTTTGTATTTTCATTTATTCTTTCTTCCTCTCTTTCAGGAGCCATTACTTTTTTACTTTTCTGTTAAAGGGAACCTGTCACCTAAAAAATGCCTCCCAAACCACCAGCATTACAATAAAGTAGCCAGCAGTACGCTTCTAAAGATCCTATTCTTCCTCCGACCAGATGCACCAAAATCTTGAAAAACGAACTTTATTCCCCTGCATGCGCTATGTAACAGCAGAGTTTGAAGTCAAGGGGGCCATCACTTTTGATTGACAGTAGATAGTTTTTGGCTGTTCAGCAAAGCCGGCCGAAGTCTCACACATGAGTCCTTTGCAGGCGATTGCGCATCAGAACGTTCACGTGCGTGGCTGTCAATCAGAGGTGAAGGGGCAGGGAAAGGGTGTGTGGTTATCCTGCCTTGTAGCGACGAGGCTGCTGCCCCCTTGACTTCAAACTCTGCTGTTACATAGTGCGTGCACGGGAATAAAGTTCGTTTTTCAAGATTTTGGTGCATCTGGCCGGAGGAAGAATAGGATCTTTAGAAACATACTGCTGGCTACTTTAAGGTAATGCTAGTGGTTTGGGAGGTGTTTTTTAGATAACAGGTTCCCTTTAACATAGCAGTATGAGGGCTTATTTTTGCGGAATAAATAGTTTTTTTAAATGGCACCAAATCATGTGTTTAAAAAGTGTAAAAGCAATTGTTTATGGTGTGAAATTATAGAAACCCCCTCAATTCATCCATGTTTTTTGTTTTTACAGTGTTCACTGTGTGCTGACAATGACATTATTTTGTATGATTTCAATGATAACGAAATTATAACTTCCGCTGTCAGACCAACAATGGCTGATTGGCGGCGGTGTGGAGTGTCAATCAGATATTGATGGCCTACCTTGATCATAGGCCATGCCTTATAAAATCCTTCATATCCTGTATGAGAAATGGGCTCCTATCAATGAAAAGGACATTCTGTCAGGCTTTTTCCACTGGCACCTTCTTCATACCACAGTCATTAACAAACACTGTAGCATTTCAGATGACACTCATGTGTTAAAGTGTAACTGTCATTCTATTTTTATTTGTGTAAGTTATAGAGGCAGTGATACTGACCATTTTTGTAATATACTTTAATTACTGTAATCATACATTTCTATTAGAAAAATTGCTCTAAAGTGGCCCATTTTGAGCCTTAGCAACAGTCCTCTGTCTTCTGTTTATATAACAGAGGAGACTTGCTAACACTGACTGTGTTATGTAAACAGAAGACAGAGGAGCGTTGCTAAGGCTCAAAATTGGCCACTTTAGAGCTATTTGTCTAATAGAAATGTATGATTTCAATAGTTAAAGTATATTATAAAAATGGTCAGCATCACTGCCCCTATACATTACACAAATAAAAACAGAATGGTAGTTATACTTTAACCCCTTCCCGACCAGCGCCGCGGGACGTGGCTTGCCGCCCAGCGCATTACTATTATGGCGAGCTGATTGTCCGGGTGCAGTAGCTACGCCCACCCGATCATCTGCATGGGACCCGCTGTTCCCATTAGCCAGACGCCTGCTGTATGCGCCGGAATCGGTGAAAACACTGATGCTGGCGCTTTAATCCCCTTCTATGCTGCCCAGGAGTTTCAGCCTCAGGCTGGGTCTCCTAGGCAACCTGTTAGTGTATTACTCTGTGTAATACACTAACAGGCAATGCATTACAGTACAGATGTATTGTAATGCATTGCAGAGGGGATCAGACCCCCAAAAGTTAAAGTCAGAAATAAAGTAAAAAAAGTAAAAAGCTGTGTTTTTAATTTAAAAAAGTTTCAAGTGAAAAAAGAAAAAGTAGACATATTTGATATCATTGCCTCCGTAACAACCTGCTGTAAAAAATTAGCACATGATCTACCCTGTCAGATGAATGTTGTAAAAAATATAAAATAAAAATTATGCCAAAACTGCCATTTTTTGGTTACCTTGCCTCACAAAAAACGTAATATAGAGCAATTAAAAATCATATGTACCCTAAAATAGTACCAACAAAACTGTCACCTTATCCTGTAGTTTCCAAAATGGGGTCACATTTTTGGAGTTTCTACTCTAGGGGTACATCAGGGGGGGATTCAAATGGGACATGGTGTCAAAAAACCAGTCCATCAAAATCTGCCTTCCAAAAACCACATGGCAATCCTTTCCTTCTGTGCCCTGCTGTGTGCCCATACAGAATCAGGGCAATAAATATTGAGTTTGGCTATTAACCTTTGCTTTGTTAGCGGCAATCAAAATGATTAAAAATGGAAAATCTGCCAAAAAAGTGAAATTCTGAAATTACATCTCCATTTTTCTTTAATTCTTGTGGAACACCTAAAGCAGGAATGGCCAACCTGAGGCTCTCCAGCTGTTGCAAAACTACAACTCCCAGCATGCCGAGACTACCTACAGTTATCAGCCTACAGCAAAGCATGGTGGGAGTTGTAGTTTTACAACAGCTGGAGAGCCTCAGGTTGGCCAGCCCTGACCTAAAGGATTAACAACGTTTCTAAAATCAGTTTTGAGTAGCTTGAAGGGTGTAGTTTCTACAATGGGGTCAGTTATGTTTTTTTATTTTTTTATTATGTAAGCCCCACAAAGTGACTTCAGACCTGAACTGGTCCTTAACCACTTCAACCCCGCTAGCTGAAACCCCCTTAATGACCAGGCCACTTTTTACACTTCTGCACTACACTACTTTCACCGTTTATTGCTCGGTCATGCAACTTACCACCCAAATGAATTTTACCTCCCATTCTTCTCACTAATAGAGCTTTCATTTGATGGTATTTTATTGCTGCTGACATTTTTACTTTTTTTGTTATTAATCGAAATGTAACAATTTTTTTGCAAAAAAACGACATCCATATATAAATTTTTCGCTAAATTTATTGTTCTACATGTCTTTGATAAAAAAAAAAATGTTTGGGTAAAAAAATAAAAAATGGTTTGGGTAAAAGTTATAGCATTTACAAACTATGGTACAAAAATGTGAATTTTTCTCTATACCCATGCTGGGTGAGAGAAATATCTTGGCAAAAGACAACTTTTCCCATTTTTTTATACAAAGTTGGCATTTGACCAAGATATTTCTCTCACCCAGCATGGGTATATGTAAAATGACACCCCAAAACACATTGCCCAACTTCTCCTGAGTACGGCGATACCAGATGTGTGACACTTTTCTGCAGCCTAGGTGGGCAAAGGGGCACACATTCCAAAGAGCACCTTTAGGATTTCACTGGCCATTTTTTACAGATTTTGATTTCAAACTACTTCGCACACATTAGGGCCCCTAAATTGCCAGGGCAGTATAACTACCTCACAAGTGACCCCATTTTGGAAAGAAGACGCCCCAAGGTATTCCGTGAGGGGCATGGCGAGTTCCTAGAATTTTAAATTTTTTGTAACAAGTTAGTGGAATATGAGACTTTGTTAGAAAAAAAAAAAAAAAAAAAAAAAAAAAAACAGCATTTTCCCCTAACTTGTGACAAAAAAAATAAAAATCTAGGAACTCGCCATGCCCCTCACGGAATATCTTGGGGTGTCTTCTTTCCAAAATGGGGTCACTTGTGGGGTAGTTATACTGCCCTGGCATTCTAGGGGCCCTAATGTGTGCAAAGTAGTTTGAAATCAAAATGTGTAAAAAATGACCTGTGAAATCCTAAAGGTGCTCTTTGGAATGTGTGCCCCTTTGCCCACCTAGGCGGCAAAAAAGTGTCACACATGTGGTATCGCCGTACTCAGTAGAAGTTGGGGAATGTATTTTGGGGTGTCATTTTACATATACCCATGCTGGGTGAGAGAAATATCTTGGCAAAAGACAACTTTTCCCATTTTTTTATACAAAGTTGGCATTTGACCAAGATATTTATCTCACCCAGCATGGGTATATGTAAAATGACACCCCAAAACACATTCCCCAACTTCTCCTGAGTACGGCGATACCACATGTGTGACAATTTTTTGCAGCCTAGATGCGCAAAGCGGCCCAAATTCCTTTTAGGAGGGCATTTTTAGACATTTGGATCCCAGACTTCTTCTCACGCTTTCAGGCCCCTAAAATGCCAGAGCATTATAAATACCCCACATGTGACCCCATTTTGGAAAGAAGACACCCCAAGGTATTCCGTGAGGGGCATGGCGAGTTCCTAGAATTTTTTATTTTTTGTCACAAGTTAGCGGAAATTTATTTTTTTAGTATTTTCTCACAAAGTCTCCCTTTCCGCTAACTTGGGACAAAAATTTCAATCTTTCATGGACTCAATATGCCCCTCACGGAATACCTTGGGGTGTCTTCTTTCCGAAATTGGGTCACATGTGGGGTATTTATACTGCCCTGGCATTTTAGGGGCCCTAAAGCGTCAGAAGAAGTCTGGAATATAAATGTCTAAAAAAAATTACGCATTTGGATTCCGTGAGGGGTATGGTGAGTTCATGTGAGATTTTATTTTTTGACACAAGTTAGTGGAATATGAGACTTAGTAAGAAAAAACAAAAACAAAAAAAAAACAATTTCCGCTAACTTGGGCCAAAAAATATGTCTGAATGGAGCCTTACAGGGGGTGATCAATGACAGGGGGGTGATCAGGGAGTCTATATGGGGTGATCACCCCCCTGTCATTGATCACCCCCCTGTAAGGCTCCATTCAGACGTCTGTGCGATTTTTACGGATCCACGGATACATGGATCGGATCCGCAAAACGCATACGTGTCAAGGAACCATGAACCAGACGTACAACAAGAGATAAGTGGAAATAAGAAGGCTTTATTGAAAATCAAGCTGTAAGGCAAAGTCCAAACGGATGGCTAAACCGAAGCAGGGTCTTGCGAAGCCAGAGGTCAGGAACCAGGAGGGTAATCAGACGAAGCCTGGATTAGGAACCAGCAGGGTAGTCAGACGAAGCCTGGATCAGGAACCAGCAGGGTAGTCAGGCGAAGCCAGGATCAGGAACCAGAAGGGTAGTCAGACGAAGCCAGGATCAGGAACCAGAAGCAGCAGCAGACTTAGAAGCATGTGAACACAGGAGGACCAAGCAAGGAACTGAAGCCACAGACCTCCTATATATATGAGCTAGGCATCCAGCTCCTCCCAGTGGGAAGGAGAAGCCGCCGGGTGGGAGGCTACAAGAAACCCAGAAACCAAGATGGCCGCCAGCACATGTCAAACGAAGGAGAACAGCAAGAAGGTAAGACCATGACAGTACCTCCCCCTCAAGGGCCCCTCCTCCGCGGAGTAAAGAACGGTTTCTGAGGGAAGCGTGCGTGGAAGGCTCGGAGCAAGGCAGGAGCATGGACATCTGCGGAGGGAACCCAGGAACGCTCCTCTGGACCATAACCACGCCAATGGACCAAAAACTGCACCCGACCGCGGACCAGGCGTGAGTCCAGGATATTGCTCACCTCATACTCCTCACGATTGCCCACTTGGACCGGACGAGGCCGAGGAACCGAGGAAGTGAAACGATTACACACCAGTGGCTTCAACAGGGAGACATGAAACACGTTGGAGATCCGCATGCCAGGAGGAAGCGCAAGGGCATAGGCTACCGGGTTTACCCTGCGAAGCACTCGGAAGGGACCAACAAAGCGAGGCGCCAGCTTGGGAGTGGGCACTCGAAGGTTGAGGTTGCGGGTGGACAACCATACGCGGTCTCCGACCTGGTAGGAAGGAGCGGGTGCTCGTCTGCGATCAGCCTGGAGTCTCTGGCGCTGCGCAGAGACCTCAAGGGACCTCTGGATCTGTACCCAAGAAGCACGTAGGACGGAAAGGTGATCCTCCACAGCCGGAATATCCTGGGGAGAGAATACCTCCGGTAACACGGCAGGTTGGAACCCATAATTGGCCATGAAGGGAGACGTCCCAGAGGAAGAGTTCACCGCCATGTTCCTGGCAAACTCAGCCCAAGGCAGGAGGTCAACCCAATTGTCTTGGTGATCGGAGACATAGCAACGAAGGAATTGCTCCAAGGCCTGATTGGATCGTTCTGCGGCCCCATTGGACTGAGGGTGGTAGGCCGAGGAGAAAGAGAGATGAATCCCCAACTGGGAGCAAAAGGAGCGCCAGAACCTGGACACAAACTGACTCCCCCGATCCGACACAATCTCCTTGGGCAAACCGTGCAACCGGAAGACCTCCCTGGCAAAAATCGTGGCCAACTCTTGTGCAGAGGGTAACTTCTTGAGAGGAACACAGTGGCACATTTTGGAAAACCGATCCACAATCATGAGAATGACCGTATGGCCTCGGGATACAGGGAGGTCCACAATGAAATCCATCCCCAGGTGTGACCATGGACGCTCCCCGGTGGCTATGGGTTGCAAAAGGCCCAACGGACGGTGCCGAGGGGACTTACTCTGGGCACAAACGGAGCATGCCGCTACATATGCGGCGATGTCGGAACGTAGAGAAGGCCACCAGAACAGACGTGAAACAGCCCAGGACAGCTGATTCTTTCCAGGATGCCCCGCGGCCTTGGAGTTATGGTAGGTTCGCAACAACCGAGTGCGCAACTCCTCAGGCACAAAACATCTGCCGTTGGGTCTCCCAGAGGGAGCACCAGATTGAGCCGCCAAAATCTGCTCACCCAGGGGAGAGGTCAGGCTGGTGCGAATGGCGGCCAGGATCTGATTCGGAGGTATGACCGAAGTCGGAATCGACTCCTCCCCGGACAGCTCGGAGTACTGCCGTGATAAGGCATCCGCTCTGATGTTCTTGGAACCGGGTAGGTAGGAGACCACGTAATTAAAACGTGACAAGAACAGAGCCCATCTGGCCTGACGTGGTGTCAATCTCTTGGCCTCAGAGAGGTAGGTCAGATTCTTGTGGTCCGTCAGGATGAGAACCGGAACCACCGAGCCCTCGAGCAAGTGCCTCCATTCTTTAAGGGCCTGCACGATGGCCAATAACTCCCTGTCACCAATCTGGTAGTTGCACTCCGCGGAAGACAGTTTCCGGGAGTAAAACCCACAAGGAAGCAGAGGACCCTCTGGTGTTCTACGCTGAGACAGAAGGGCGCCTACTCCCGTCTCAGACGCGTCCACCTTGAGGACAAAAGGCAACCCAGGGTTGGGATGCGACAGAATCGGAGCCGACACAAAGGTGGACTTTAGAGCCTCAAAAGCTCGGATGGCCTCGAGCGGCCAGACCTGGGGATTACTGCCCTTCCTGGTCAGATCCGTGAGAGGCTTGGCTAGCATGGAAAAGTCCCTGATGAACTTCCGATAATAATTGGAGAAGCCCAAAAAGCGCTGCAGGGCACGAAGACCACTGGGCTGGGGCCACTGTAAGACAGCCGAAACCTTCTCAGGATCCATGGAGAACCCCTCAGCGGAAATGATGTAACCTAAGAAGGTTACCTGGGATCGGTGAAATTCGCATTTCTCAAGCTTACCGAACAGCTTGTTTTCTCGTAACCGTTGCAACACTCGTCTGACATCCAGAATGTGGGCCTCCATGGATTCAGAATATACCAAGATGTCATCCAAATAGACCACCACACACTGCTGCAACAGGTCACGGAAAACATCGTTGATGAATTCCTGGAAGACTGCGGGCGCATTGCACAACCCAAAGGGCATAACCAAGGATTCATAATGACCGGTCCTGGTGTTAAACGCGGTCTTCCACTCATCGCCCGCCTTGATCCTTACCAGGTTATATGCCGCCCTCAGGTCGAGTTTGGTAAAGACCGTGGCCCCTTTGAGGCGATCGAACAGCTCGGAAATCAAGGGTATCGGGTAAGCGTTCTTGATCGTGATGCGATTGAGACCCCTGTAATCGATGCAAGGCCTCAACTCACCGCCCTTCTTTTTCACAAAGAAAAATCCAGCCCCTGCCGGGGACGAGGATTTGCGAATGTGTCCGCGTGAAAGCGCCTCCCTCATGTACTCCTCCATGGCCTCATTCTCCGCTACCGACAGTGGATAGACTTTGCCACGAGGAGGAACGGCACCAGATTGTAACTCTATGGCACAATCGTATGGGCGGTGCGGAGGTAGGGCAACCGCACGCACCTTATCGAATACATCCCGATACTCCTCGTATTCAGGAGGCAACAGAGAGTCCGAGGAAGTACACAGCAACTTGACAGACCCATGGATGCAACTAGCCCCACACTGCGGTGACCACGAGAGGATCTCGGCCGACCTCCAATCGAAAGTCGGATTATGCTTCTGGAGCCAGGGGTACCCCAAGACCACCGAGTAGTGTGGAGACGAAATAACCTGGAGACAGACCGACTCTCTGTGAACAGCACCAATGGCCATCCCCACTGGAAGGGTCTCATGAGTCACGTGTGGCGGCAGAAGGGGTCTGCCGTCTATCGCCTCAAGAGCCAGTGGGGAACCTCGAGGCTGCAGAGGAATGGAATTGGCGGCAGCGAACACACTATCAATGAACAAACCACCAGCACCAGAGTCCACCAACGCCTGAGTCGTCACCGAGCCCCCGACCCAGGAGAGGACAACAGTAATCAGTGGTTTGTCAACACGGGTAACCGGGGACGAGGAGACTCCACCCAAGATCTGCCCCCGACAGGATCTCAGGTGCGAGCGTTTCCCGGACGGTTCGGGCATGCCAACCGAAAATGCCCACCGAGACCACAGTACATGCATCGGCCCTCGTGTCTCCGGAGTGCCCTCTCCCCCTCGGACAGGCGAGCAAACCCCAGCTGCATGGGTTCACCCCCAGACAAGTCATCCCCAGGAGGCGTGGGAGGAGAGGGAGGCACGGGTGGGACAGCAAACGTAGGCGCCAATCTGTTAGAAGACCTCCGCAGGCTCTCCTTAAAGGAAGGTCTCTCCCTGAGTCTGGTGTCAATCAAAATCAGGAAGGAAATAAGAGACTCGAGCTCCACTGGTAGGTCCTTAGCTGCAACCTCATCCTTCAAGGCATCCGAGAGACCATGAGAGAAAGCAGCGACCAGAGCCTCATTATTCCAGCCCACCTCTGCTGCCAGGGTACGAAACTCAATGGCGTATTCAGCTACGGATCGTGAACCCTGTCTGATGGACATAAGGAGCTTCGCAGCAGAGGCAGCACGAGCCGGCACATCGAATACCTTCCGAAGAGAAGCAACAAAACCGGAAAACTCGGCAACCACCGGATTGTTGTTCTCCCATAAAGGGCTGGCCCAGGCCAAGGCCTTGTCCGAGAGCAGCGAGATCAAGAAGCCCACCTTTGATCTCTCAGTAGGAAAGGCATGTGGCAGCAACTCGAAATAAATGCCCACCTGGTTAAGGAAACCTCGGCACTGAGTTGGCTCTCCCCCAAAGCGCTGTGGAAGGGGGGCAGAACCGGTCATACCCCGAAACACCGCAGGCGCAGCAACAGGTGTCGGGGTAGACTCTGGCGCAACAACCGGAGCGGCAGTAGGAGCGGGCCCAGGAGCGACAACCGACCCATCGGCAACGAAAGCTAAATGAGCCGTGCGTTCAAGCAGGGTTTGCAACGCCACAGCGAACCGACCCAACAGGTGATCCTGCTGATCAAGTCTGGCAACCAGCGTAGGTAGCGAGGATGGCCCTGTACCGTCAGAATTCATGGCTTGGTCCTAATGTCAAGGAACCATGAACCAGACGTACAACAAGAGATAAGTGGAAATAAGAAGGCTTTATTGAAAATCAAGCTGTAAGGCAAAGTCCAAACGGATGGCTAAACCGAAGCAGGGTCTTGCGAAGCCAGAGGTCAGGAACCAGGAGGGTAATCAGACGAAGCCTGGATTAGGAACCAGCAGGGTAGTCAGACGAAGCCTGGATCAGGAACCAGCAGGGTAGTCAGACGAAGCCAGGATCAGGAACCAGAAGGGTAGTCAGACGAAGCCAGGATCAGGAACCAGAAGCAGCAGCAGACTTAGAAGCATGTGAACACAGGAGGACCAAGCAAGGAACTGAAGCCACAGACCTCCTATATATATGAGCTAGGCATCCAGCTCCTCCCAGTGGGAAGGAGAAGCCGCCGGGTGGGAGGCTACAAGAAACCCAGAAACCAAGATGGCCGCCAGCACATGTCAAACGAAGGAGAACAGCAAGAAGGTAAGACCATGACAATACGGACGTCTGAATGGAGCCTTACAGGGGGGTGATCAATGACAGGGGAATGATCAATGACAGGGGGGTGATCAGGAAGTCTATATGGGTGATCACCCCCTTGTCATTGATCACCCACCTGTAAGACTCCATTCAGACGTCCGTATGCGTTTTGCGGATCCGATCCATGTATCAGTGGATCCGTAAAAATCATACGGACGTCTGAATGGAGCCTTACAGGGGGGTGATCAATGACAGGGGGGTGATCAATGACAGGGAAGTGATCAGGAAGTCTATATGCGTGATCACCCCCTTGTCATTGATCACCCCCCTGTAAGGCTCCATTCAGACGTCCGTATGTGTTTTGCGGATCCGATCCATGTATCAGTGGATCCGTAAAAATCATACGGACGTCTGAATGGAGCCTTACAGGGGGATGATCAATGACAGGGGGGTGATCAATGACAGGGGGGGTGATCAGGGAGTCTATATGGGGTGATCATGGGTGATCAGGGGTTCATAAGGGGTTAATAAGTGACAGGGGGGGTGTAGTGTAGTGGTGTTTTCTGGTACTTTACACAGCTACCTGTGTCCTCTGGTGGTCGATCCAAACAAAAGGGACCACCAGAGGAACAGGTAGCAGGTATATTAGACGCTGTTATCAAAACAGCGTCTAATATACCTGTTAGGGGTTAAAAAAAAATCACATCTCCAGCCTGCCAGCGAGCGATCGCCGCTGGCAGGCTGGAGATCCACTCGCTTACCTTCCGATCCTGTGAGCTCGCGCGCCTGTGTGCGCGCGTTCACAGGAAATCACGGCTCTCGCGAGATGACGCATATATGCGTGACTCTGCGCAGAGCTGCCACCTCCGGAACGCGAATCTGCGTTAGGCGGTCCGGAGGTGGTTAAAAAGTGGGTTTTGGAAATTTTCTTAAACATTTTAAGAATTGCTTCTTAAATTCTAAGTCTTCTAACGTCCTAAAAAAATAAAATAACATTTACAAAATGATGCCAACATAAAGTAGACATATAGGGAATGTTAAGTATTAAATATTTTATGAGGTATCACTTTCTCCTGTCACTGGGATTTTGGGTATAGAGATGAAGACATAGGTTGCTAGATGTCAGCTAGCACATCCGCAATACCCAGTCCCCATAGCTCTGTGTGCTTTTATTGTGTAAAAAAACTGATTTGATACATATGCAAATTACCTGAGATGAGTCCTGTATGTGAGATGAGTCAGGGACAGGACTCATCTCAGGTTAATTTGCATATGTATCAAATCAGTTTTTTTACACAATAAAAGCACACAGAGATATGGGGACTGGGTATTGTGGATGTGCTTAGCGGCCATCTAGCAACCCATGTTCTCAGCTCTATACACAAAATCCAGATGACAGGTTCCCTTTAAAAGCAGAGAAATAAAAATTTTTAAAATTGCACATTTTTCATAATTTTTAGTAAATTTTTCATAAATAAAGGTGAAATATATTGGCTCAAATTTATGACTGTCATAAAGTACAATCTGTCACGAGAAAACAATTGCAGAATGGCTTGGATATGTAAAAGTGTTTCAAAGTTATTACCACATATAGTGACACATGTCAGATTTGCAAAAAATGGCCTGTGCCGGAAGGTGAAAACTGGCCCGGGGTAGAAAGGGTTAAAGTGTATATGCTGTATAAAAGTGCAGATTAGTAGAGCAAGAATTTATATGTTGTGATGGGGATGAAAGAACAAATGAAGAAAAAAATTGCTGGATAAATGTCTTTTTTTCGATTTTGTTTATACTGTAGCTCAATATTCCCTAGAACTGAACTAAAGTCTTTGCCAAAACGTAGAAAAACTGTAACTGAAAATAGAGCAGTATACTGTACAGAAACATTTGTTTGCCTTGATATATGCAGCCCCTCTCCAGGGCACTCATAACATTTCCTCACCACTACAAAAACATGGCTTAATTGAAAGTAGTGGTATTTTTCTCTTTGATACATATAATGCAATATGCTACAATTGGATTTTTAGCAAACGCTGATAAATAACCCTCAAGTTATATGAAATATTAATCATTTTCAAGCCTTTACGTTTGTGTATCATGGTAGATAAAATATTGTTCAATATTGTGCATTCCATCCAAGATGCATTTGAAGTAACAGATACAACTTGTGAAAATAAGGTTTGATAAAAAGGTCTGTATTTTTTTCTAATAACATCACCGCTCTTGTCCATGGGCTGTGTCTGGTATTGTAGTTCAGCCCCTAAATGGTGTATCAGGTAGCTGCAAGGATTCAATAACGGAAAACCCTCCAAATAAGCCCACTCATTAGGTAAAAACACCTAAAGACAAAAGACATCAAGCTCTAAACAAGCTCTTCAAAGTCATGCTTAACCTAGAAAGTAAGGGGGCTCTCCAGGACATTTTTTGAAAATACTATGTGGTAATATCTGTAGAAGAAATAGAATAGAAATATAATTTTATCCATTCCAACACTGCTGGTCACTCTGTTGGATAACTCCCTATAGCCTGTTTGTATGGGTATCATCATTGAAGTCACACACATCAGGGCAGGATTTTTAGGCATACTGCACATGCAGCACAGGACTGTAGAATAGAAGTCCCAAAATTTGGGAGAAGTCTTAAGGAGGCACTGCATTAGCGTGTACAGCTAACGCTGGCACAGCTGCTGGTGCAAAGCATTAAAGGGGTTTTCCCATGAAAAATATTCTACAGTTTTCAAACCAGCACCTGGATCTGAATACTTTTTGTAATTGCATGTAATAAAAAATTTACCATAGCCACTGAGCAATTCAATAAAATATATCTGTATAACGCCACCTACTGTTTGTTCTTTTATCTTATTTCTTTGACCTGTTCACTAAGAAGGCCGCACATGCTCAGTTTCGTCCTTCAACTGCCTTCTGATCTGTGATAGGAGAGCATAGACACGCCCACTTAGCTGCAGCAGAAAAGACACTCCCCTTGAGCTGCCAGCTTGATATAAATCAGGCAAAGTGGTGGATGGGGAGATCTCTGGATCCATGTGAAGTACAGGGCTGGTTCTAGCTTTGTTAGAAATAAACTGTTGTGTACTATATGATGTCTGATTTTCATTTTTTACAATAATCATGGAGAAAAAGTGCCGGGAAGAGCAGATCCCAGAAGTTAGGGATGTCAGCAGAGCAACCAGGACTGCAAAAGTGATATGGGCAATTGGGGCGGACTGTGATTTTGCACACAGCAGTTATTTGGCCCAATTACAAATGGGATTAGGAGTGCAATAAAACAATTAAAAAAATATTCAATAAGAGTAGCAAAGAACCCCTTTAATAACATAGTAACATAGTACATAAGGCCGAAAAAAGACATTTGTCCATCCAGTTTGGCCTGTTATCCTGCAAGTTGATCCAGAGGACGGCAAAAAAAAAAACTGTGAGGTAGAAGACAATTTTCCCCAAATTCCTTTCTGACTCCAATCAGGCAATCAGAATAACTTCCTGGATCAACGACCCCTCTCTAGTAGCTGTAGCCTGTAATATTATATTACACTCCAGAAATTCATCAAAGCCCCTCTTGAATTCCTTTATTGTACTCACCATCACCACCTCCTCAGGCAGAAAGTTCCATAGTCTCACTGCTCTTACCGTAAAGAATCCTCTTCTATGTTTGTGTACAAACCTTCTTTCCTCCAGACGCAGAGGATGTCCCCTTGTCACAGTCCTGGGGATAAATAGATGATGGGATAGATCTCTGTACTGACCCCTGATATATTTATACATAGTTATTAGATCTCCCCTCAGTCGTCTTTTTTTCTAAATTGAATAACCCTAATGTTGATAATCTTTCATGGTACTGTAGTTGTCCCATTCCAGTTATTACTATAGTTGCCCTCCTCTTTACCCTCTCCAGCTCTGCTATGTCTGTCTTGTTCACAGGAGCCCAGAATTGTACACAGTACTCCATGTGTGGTCTGACTAGTGATTTGTAAAGTGGTAGGACTATGTTCTCATCACAGGCATCTATGCCCCTTCTGATGCAACCCATTATCGTATTGGCCTTGGCAGCAGCTGCCTTAATCAATAAAACCAAAATGCAAACTCTTGCCGATTTCTCAACTTACAATTAGTTCTGCAAACTCCAGGAAAAAAAAACAGGATGGATATTTTATCTTGTTTAGACTGTTGTGTCAGAAGGTGTTGGAGCTCACCTAAGCATGGTGTCAATTGAACTCAGGTCAGAGGAGAGTAGACATTTCTGTATAACCTCCCTGGTTTCTTCATCTTGTATGTAGCACTTCCTGCTGCTGTGTCCATCATGCACTTCTCCTTTATCTGCCACGGCTCCATGACCGCCCCTAACAACATCAAGCTAGTTTGTAGCTCTTCCCACTCCTATCACGGTCTCTGCTGCTGCTTTGACACACCCATAGACATAATATCACAGGAAAAAAAGGAAGAGATGAATGGAAATGGTCATGTGATCACAGTCCAGAAGACAGGAGCAAAAAAGGTTACAAAATTACAGCTACTTTCATAAAGGATTATTTTAAAGGATTTTGATACAAACCTTAAAACTTCTTTGAGATTGGCCATACACACGAGCTAACTGTTTGTTCATATGACAGCTATATCTCTTAATCCTCCCACACATATTCATGTTTGGCTCAGAGGAGCATGTGTATGTAGTGACTGAGGAGAGGGGAGAAAAAACTAAAGGATTGAGCAGTTGAAATTCAACTTGCCTGATCCTTGTCTCACCCATCCGCTGTTAGCAGGACCCATATACATTATATAGTCGCCAAACGCGCTAAAATCATAGACATAGGATATGTTCACACAATGGATTTTCAAAATCCACCTACAAAATTTTGCATGGAATTCGTGTGTTTTTCAGTGCACTTTTTGTGTGGTTTTGCTTACTTTAAAGAGTAACTAAACCTTTATATAAACTTTTAATAAGTTCTCCCTAATAAAACTATCTGTAATATACTTTTTTAATACATTTTCTATTTTTACTACACTTTCCCTGCATAAATTGCACCACTCACTGTGCACTTAAAACTCTGTTCTCTGTTCACAGCTCACAACTCAGCAGTGTACGGAGTACATTTTATCAATGGGGCAGCAGCAGCACTGTGAGTACTGGCAGGAGTGCATATTGCTGCTCCTGCCCGTGCTCCCTGGACGATTACTAACTCTTGGCATAGCACATGGGTACCCTGTACCCATGTACTATGCCAGGATTAGCTGAGCTGAGCAGGCTCCTGCTTCACTAAGATAATGGAACTGCATGTCAGCTCTTAGCTTAGCGGAGCAGGCAGAAGCAGGAGCCAGCTAATCCTGGCATAGCACATGGGTGAAGAGTACCCATATGCCATGCCAAGAGTTAGTAATCGTCCAGGGAGCATGGGCAGGAGCAGCAATATGCGTTTCTGCCCGTACTCACAGTGCTGCTGCTGCCCCATTGATAAAATGTACTCCGTACACTGCTGAGCTGTCAGCAGTGTACAGAGAACACAGTTTTAAGCGCACAGTAAATGGTGCGCTTTAGGCAGGGAAACGTGTAGTAAAAATAGAACATTCCTTAATAAAGTATATTAGAGATAGTTTTATTAGGGCATTAGGGAGAACATATTAAACATTTATATAACATTTTAGTTACTTTTTAATTCAGCATTTTCAGCTTGTGTTTTTTGGTGCAGAACCCTGCAGAATATGCAAAAAAAATAATGCATGGACACATGGAGAGCGTTCACGTTTCTCATTCATTTGAATGCTGATTCCTCCCCTTTGTAAAAAACAAACAAATGCTGCTTCCTATTGAAATGAATGGGAGGCTGTTTTCAAGGCATTTCTTAGAGCTGATTTTGAGGTAAACTAGCCAAAATCAGCGTCAAAAAGCTGTGTAATGCGTATAGCCACCATAAGGGTACTTTCACACTTGCGGCAGAGGATTCCACCAGGCAGTTCCGTTGTCAGAATCCTGACGCAAACAGATGGCATTTGTCAGACGGAGCCGCATGCGGCTCCGTCTGTCAAATTCATTGAAATACCGGATCCGTCTCTCCGGTGTCATCTGGAAAAAAAGGATCCGGTATTTATTTTTTTCACAGATTTAAATATCTGCACATGCGCGGATTGGAAGAACGGATCCGTCAATGCGGCAATTTTAATGCGGCACAAATGGAAATTAATGTACGGATCCGGGATTCCGGCAAGTGTTCTGGATTTTTGTCGGGAGAGAAAAATGCAGCATGCTGCAGTATTTTCTCCAGCCAAAAATCGTAAGAGGGACTGAACTGAAGACATCCTGATGCATACTAAACGGAATGCTCTCCAATCAGAATGTATTAGGATAAAACTGATCAGTTTTTTTCCGGTATTAAGCCCCTAGGACGGAACTCAATACCGGAAAAGAAAAACGCTAGTGTGAAAGCACCCTAACTCTCTATCAGTGTTTCTCTTTTTCCTGCAGATACATAGACTTTTCCACAAAACCATTTAATTGTTAATGAGTATCTATGAAGATGAGGAGATAAGTGCTAAAGCTGGGAAAAGTCAATGAAATGGATGCAGTTGCTGTAAGTGGGTAATTAACGATCAACAAATGTACAGTATTTATACTGCAGATTAGATTTGTAATTACATGACTTAAATGGGGCTGATGCTTTTTTCGATGATTATAACAGACTTAAATTAATGGTGATCAGAAATATGTTCAAAAGTGTCTGCTGTATAGGAAATTACTAAAAAGACTATTATCTGTAGCTGTAACAGTCTATGATCGTTCTATCCGGACATTCTGATATAACATGTACATTTTTCACCTAGTACAGCGTGTTCCTCTACTTCCACCCACTCCCTGTCCCTTTCTAAAGAATATTCAATTGAGAATTCTTCCTCATTATAGAGAAGCAAAGCAAGATATTAATTTTATCATTAAAATAATGGGCATTTTGAAGGATAAATCGCTGACTCCTCTTAGATTAATTGTCTCCCACAACAATTTTATTTCAAATCTGAAAGCGTGTGTCTGATGGCTGATTCAATTTCATCTTGTGAGCTTGTGATACTGTATCTGCTCTGTTTAATCTGGATTACCTCATGTTGACAGCCTGTTAGTTTGTGACAGGTCATTATTATCTTGCTCTTCCTCTAGCTATGGATATGTCTCCGAATTGGAGTCTAATCAGATACTATTGTATGTGACCCGGAGCCTCCTATAACTCAGCTACGGCAGATCAGAAGCCTCGTCATGTGATGTGCACTTCCGACACGACATGCTGCTCGTCACTTAATTATTTTGGGAGTTTTCATTTTTATCAGCAATGAGTATGTGATTATAATTTAGGAAAATGTAAACGTACCGACCCAGAGTCACATGTAGTCACATTCAGTTGTGTGTCTTTCTCAAACATTTTTATATTTTTTTGAAGCTTCAAAGTGCCATTTCTGCAAAGTTCCCCTTTCTATTGCTTGCCAAATGTGGGTTAGACAGGAAAGCACATAGCTGTAAGCTAGTAAACAATCTACTGGAAGGCTATAAAAATGCCTTATGGAGAAGATATTGACAGGGGCAAGGCAAGACAAGAACATTTTTTCTTTGTTGTAAAATTGAATTTTTAGGTATAACATTTGATACTGTAGCTATGGAGTTCAGGCTTCCAATGGATAGTTAATACGTTGTTAGAGCTCTTTAGAAAGATGTTATTGGTTAAGAAAACTACATTGAGGAAATTGTTCTGTTCGTTTTTGCTTCAAAAATAATTCCTATTGGGAGGGTATTTTCTAGAAGACTTTACATGGAAACTAAAAGTTTTAAAGTCTCAGTTTTACCACATAAGATTATCCATATCGTTAAAAGATGATTCAAGAGTTTGGGAGGAATTTCTGATTCCTTTTAATGGAGATAGCATGTGGCAGCGTTATCGATTCTGAGGCATTAGGCCTAGTCACTGACACATCAGGTTCATAGGGTTATGGAGCATGTTTTCAGGGCCAGTGGTCTGCGGAACCATGGCATGAGTCTTGGAAATTGGATAGCGTTTTGAAGAATTTATTGTTACTTGAGTTATTGCCATTAGTCATGTCTTTAGTAATATGGGGGCAGAAGCTTGCTGATAAGAGAGTTTTGGTTTATACAGATAATAAAGGTGTCTTATTTGCAGTGAATTGTTTCTCCTTTAATAATGAGATGGTAGTAAAGTTCCAAAGTTTTTTGGTTCTTTGTTGTTTTCTTAAGAATATATGGCTTAAAGCTACTTATAGTAATAGTAGATCGAATTCAATAGCAGATTCTCTTTCTCACGCACAGTGTGAGAAGTTCAACACATTGGTTCCAAATGGGGAGAAGGAAGGCATTCTGTGTCCACATTACCCGTGGAGTCTAATTTAGCATTGATATGTGAGCAGACCCGGAATTCTTTGGCGTCTAATACGTGGAATGGGTATGTGTTATCTTGGAATAAATGGATGTTAGTTGTATTATGGATTTTATTTGTAGTTTGGTTACGGCAGGTTTGGCGTGTTCAGCCGTTCAGAAAACATTATCAGGGGTGTCTTTCTTTTTCAAGTTAGCAGGTCTTCCTCCTGTCAATAGTTAATTTGCGGTCAAGCAATTTATTAAAGATTTCATGAGAGGTAGTGTTCTTCCTGACGTCCAAAGGCCTATTACAATTGATTTATTATTTAGATTGATTTCTGCCTTGCATCATTGTTCAGCTTCGGTTTATGAGTTTAATTTGCTTAGGTCTGCATTTGTGTTAGCATTTTTTCAAGCTTTGAGGGTTAGCAAGCTAGTGGTCCCCAATGTCCATGAAGTTTCTTCTTTGTTGATGTCTGATATTCAGTAAATGTCTTCCTTTGTTTTGATTATGGTTAGAAAGTCTAAGATGGATCAGTTAGGGAAGGGTTTGGTCATTTCACTGAGTCAGTTCTGCGGTTCAGTGATTTGTCCAGTATTAGCGGTAAGGGAATTCCTGGATGTCAGGCCCCTGGAAGTGGTTCCTTTCTAATCCATGTCGATGGCTCTTCACTTTCTAAATTTCAGTTCAATGCGGTTTTTAAAAGATTGAGGAAAAGAATAAAGTAAGGCGGCTCAACTGCTCAATTGAATGGCAGAGGTGCTGAACTGCTGATTTGACTCACACAGTCAAAAGAGAGCAATATATAGTAAGAAGGTAGCAGGCACACTCATAGATGGGATTAGATAAAATAGTTTTATTTTAAATACTTAATTAAAATATGTATGAGATTGTTCCTGGGCACTGATTGTGTGAGCCGGATAAGAGGGTATGTGGTAAGATTATTGGTGAAAACAATTGGTGAATCAAGTCCATATAAATTGATGGTTGAAGTGAAAGTAATTAAAAATTAAAAAGGATAACAAAAAGTGGTAAAAGTTGATAAATGGCTGTACAAGCCATGCGAATGTTAGTGCTGACAAGCAATTTGTATTATAGTCCTTTTTGATGGGATACAGTGGAGTGGTCTCCCTTCCCAGCGGTTGGTAATAGTAAAGTATTACTTTGTTTAAAATCATTTGTAGCTTCGCTGCAGAGTAGTATTTGTATGTGTATACAGTCACGTACAATATCATGCAGGTCTTTGCTAAATAAAGAAGAAGAAATACTGTGGGGGAATTGGTATTCTGAACCTGAGTACAGCGTCTAGTACTGTCTTGGGTTCAGAATTCACTTACCCACCACGCAATGATGTCCTCCGTCAGTATTCCGAGTGGGTGCTTCTTGCAGCTCGGCTCTCCAGCTCACGGCATCCCACGTGGTATCCAAGCGCGCGCGTCTGTTGTGTGACGTAATGGGTGCACGTGACCTTGTGTTGGACTCGTGAACGGGATCCGCTGGGCTGTTTAGGTGAAGCAATTGAATCAGTGGAGCCCTCCTAAATGAAATTCCTAAGTAAGGATTCTTGGTTGTAGGATGTTGCTTGTATGTAAGCAGCGGTCCCCCGTACTCTTAAACGTGCTTCGGGACTCCACTCGATCCCTTCATCAGTAAGTGGAGGACTTGCATCATCTGCATGGTATTTTATTCGGTGGACCATCCAAATTCAATCAATCAATTAGAGTTGATTGGGAAATTATATTGGTCTGTGGCTTACTTGGGAAAAAGTCCCAATGTGAAACAGGAAAATGTCCCAATATAAAACAGGAATGTGTCCCAATATAAAAAAAATGGGATTAAAAGTAGAGGCAAGATCTGGAAATCTTGGGATGTGAAAATATAGAATGTATAAAAATATATGGAGATATAAACAGAGTTTATATATTTGTATGTGACGAATAAGGGAAACTATAGGTGAAAACATGAACTATATAAATGTAGGATATGTGTGTGTGTGTGTGTGTGTATATATATATATATATATATATATATTGTGAGAAGGCACAAAGTGCCATAATAGATGATAGATACGTGTCACCGAGGTGCCTGGCCTCAGTGAAATGAACCGGTAATGTTTTGTCAGTAACCCTAGGTTACTGACAGTTGCTAGAGGTAGTTTAGCTGCTAGCTGCAGCTGATTCGGGCCGGGTTTCATTGGAGTAGTCAAAGAGCAGGGTGGGATGACTACTCCCATGTATCCAGGCCAGGTGTTGGCTGGCCTATTTAAGCCAGGAATCCCAGGAGAGCTGGGGGGGTGGTTCCTAGTCTGGAAGTGTAACAGACTGGGAGTAAAGCTGTGTGGTGTGTTGCTGTGGATAAGCCTGCCGTTGCCTACTCTTTTCCCCCCTCTCCAGCGGGTGGTGGAACTCTGGAACTACAGAGGACTGTGAGTTGTACCATTTCATATGAACTGTGTTTCTTTGTGTTTACCCGTTGAAATAAGCGAGCATTTGTTGAGGCTGTGTTGAACAAAATAAAATACTATTCTTTAAATGACACCTGAAGTCACTGTTTGAGCTGATCCCCACAAGTGGTGTCGGATGCGGGCATAAACCCGCGGTTGAATTACATGTCCTGGGTCAAAGCTGCAACACAGAGTCAACCCACACCAGCTGCCATGGAGGAAGTGATTAAGCACCTGGTGCAGGCAAACTTGCAGCAACAGAAAGCACTTACGGACGCCATGCAAGCCCAGCAAGAGACCAACAAGCTGCTCATCCAGCAGATGGCCGTTCTGACCGACGCCGTTCGCACCCGGGAGAGTTCAACTCCTCCCACTCCAATTGATGGTCATCGTGTCAGGAGGACTGTGAGGGAAGCTTTACAAAAGATGACCCTGGAGGATGACGTCGAGGCTTTCCTCACGGTGTTCGAGCGGGTGGCTGACCGGGAAAAGCTACCACTGGATCAGTGGGCTGAAGTCCTGGCCCCGTATTTAACTGGGGAGCCCCAAAAGGCCTATTATGATCTTGCCCTGCAGGACTCTAAAGAGTACCCCAAATTAAAAGCTGAGATCCTGGCACGGCTGGGTGTTACTTTGGTCCCAGCTGTTTGACTTGCTACATCTGGTTCAAAAGTGGTTGCAGCCAGAGGTTTTCTCCCCTGCTGAAATGGTGGAGCGTGTAGTCATGGCCCGGAAGGACTCCGATAGTCAGAGACTAGGGGCCAAGCCTACTTGAGAGGGTCGTGTCAAGGTCAGGGGGATGCCTGAACCCATACCTAGAGGAATCTCTCGGGAAATCATTTGCTGGAGATGTCGGGCCCCGGGTCACATGGTAGCCCAGTGTCCCCTCACCACGGAGCCCATGGACTGTTCTGTGGGCCGGCGCAGTTCCTTCTTTGCGCAGCCAGCTTGCAGCGCCGTACCAACGGGGGGGGGGAGGGACCCCAGATGTGTACACTAACCGTCAATGGAACTCTGGTATCAGGACTGTTGGACTCAGGGAGCTTGGTCACCCTGATCTCGGCCTCTCTTCCTCATGTGTTGGTCCCTGGGAAAATTCTGGGAGTCACATGTATTCGAGAGGACACCAGAGTTTACCCGGTGGCCCAGGTTACTCTGGAGACGGGGTGGGCTGCCCTGACCCACCACGTGGGAGTAGTGAAATGCTTACTGCATGAGTTTATTATTGGTCGTGACTGCCCCCTGTTCTGGGACCTGTGGGCAAAGGTTGCTATGCCGAATTACCCCGCAGGCCCATGCAACTGTGGGTGGGAGTCCAGAGGCAACCCAGGAGTTTCCTCTGACTGTCCTGCTAGGAGACAATGAGGAAGAGGATACCCCATAGGAAAATGTCCCCGACTTGGAGGTATCCCAGGGAAAGTTTGGTACAGCCCAACTTTGAGATTTGACCTTAAAAGGGGCACTAGAAAATGTGGAGGTCTTTAATGGGGCTCCGCAAGAGCCGAGGGTCGACCAATGGTTTCAACACTTTGCACTGAATCAGGATCTATTATACCGGGTGACCAAGATACGGGACGAAGTGATAGAGCAGCTACTAGTCCCGGGACCATATCGACGTATGGTTATGGACATGGCCCATTCCCATGTGTTAGGTGGTCACCTGGGTGCAGACAAAACACTTAAGAGGGTCCTACAATGATTTTATTGGCCGGGGTGTTACCGAGAGATTAGGGAATTCTGTCAATCGTGTCCAGTTTGTCAGGTCACTTCCCCGGTAGCACACTTCCGTAGCCCTCTCGTCCCCTTACCAATCATTGAGGTCCCCTTTGAAAGGATAGCAATGGATTTGGTAGGCCCATTGGTGAAGTCCGCTAGGGGGCATCAGTACATCCTCGTAATAACTGATTACGCTACCCGGTACCCCGAGGCTGTTCCCCTACGGAACCCCACATCCAAAAATATTGCCTGGGAGTTGTTCCATGTCTTCTCCCGAACGGGTATTCCCAAAGAGATTCTTACAGATCAGGGGACCCCGTTTATGTCAAAAGTGATGAGGGAACTGTGCAAGGTTTTAAGAGTCACTCAGCTGCGAACCTCCGTATACCATCCTCAGACGAATGGCCTTGTGGAGTGTTTTAATAAGACCCTAAAGGCCATGCTGAGGAAGGTGGTAGAGAAGGATGGGCGGGACTCGGATTGTCTGTTACCATACCTACTGTTCTCTATTAGAGAAGTGCCCCAGTCCTCCACAGGTTTTTCACCCTTTGAATTAGTATATGGCAGACACCCCAGAGGTCTCTTGGATGTGGCAAAGGAAACGTGGGAAAGTGAGGCCACTCCCTACAAAAGTGTAGTAGAGCATGTAGCACAGATGCAAGAGAGGATGCCGAGGGTGATGCCCATTGTAAAGGAACATATGCTTCAGGCTCAGGAGACACAGGCCAGGGTATATAATAGGACCGCTTGTCTAACACAGTTTAATCCGGGAGATCGGGTGTTAGTCCCTACTCTCGAAAGCAAATTCCTAGCCAAATGGCAGGGTCCCTACGAGATAGTGGAAAAAGTGGGAGAGGTCAACTATAGGGTACACCAGCCAGGGAAGAGAAAGCCCTACCAGATATACCATGTCAATCTGATCAAACTCTGGAAGGAGAGAGACCCACCTGAAGCTTCTTGCCTGGTGGCTCAACAGGGGTCCACCATCAAAGCTGTTAAAATTTCAGAGACCCTATCCCCCTCCCAAAAACAACATTTTAGGGAACTGCTGCAGAGGAATACATATCTCTTCACAGAAACCCCTGGCTGTGCAAATGTGATAGTACATGAGATCCTCACAGATCCCCAAGTGAGAGTGAACTTAAAACCCTATAGGATCCCTGAAGCCCGCCAGAACGTGATTTCCAAAGAGGTTAGGAGGATGATGGAGCTAGGGGTGATTGAAAGGTCTAAAAGTGGCTGGTCCAGCCCCATAGTGTTAGTGCCAAAACCAAACGGGGGGGTGGAGTTTCTGCAATGACTACCGCAAGCTTAATGAAGTGTCCACAGTTGATACTTACCCTATGCCCAGGGTAGATGAGCTGCTCAAACGGCTAGGCCCCGCAAGGTATATTAGCACCTTAGATCTCACTAAAGGATACTGGCAGATCCCACTGTCGCAAGAGGCTAAGGAGAAGACTGCGTTCTCTACACCTGAGGGGTCTTTTCAGTATGTAAGAATGCCGTTTGGCTTGCAGGGGGCCCCTGCCACCTTCCAAAGGGCTATGGACCAAGTACTACGGCCCCATAAGGAGTATGCCGCGGCATACTTAGATCACAATGTCATTTTTAGTCGCAATTGGGAAAGCCATCTAGGAAAAAGTTTAGGCCATCCTTGATGCTCTAAGGAAGGCGGGGTTTACGATAAACCCAGCCAAATGTGCCCTAGGCATAGAGGAAACCAGATACCTAGGCTACATAGTGGGGAGAGGGGAGATTAAACCCCAGCTTAACAAGGTAGAAGCCATTCAGAATTGGCCCCGTCCACTAACTAAGAAGCAGATCAAGGCATTTCTGGGTATTGTGGGCTACTATAGGCGGTTTGTCCCCTGGTTCGCAGAAATAGCGGCTCCCCTGACTGAGCTGAAAAAAGGGCAAAAAGTCTGCTATGGTGAGGTGGTCCCCAGTAGCGGAAAGGGCCTTTCAAGAGCTTAAACAGGCTCTGTGTAAGCAACCAGTGTTGATAGCCCCGGATTTCTCCCGTGAGTTTGTGGTCCAGACTGATGCCTCCGATGTGGGTCTGGGTGCAGTCATGTCTCAGGTAGTGAATGGAGAAGAGCACCCAGTGATGTACCTGAGTATAAAACTGTCCCCAGCAGAAAATAATTATGCCATCGTTGAGAAGGAGTGTCTGGCCATAAAATGGGCACTAGACTCCATTAGGTACTATTTACTAGGAAGGAAGTTTAGGTTAGTGTCAGACCATGCTCCCCTAAGGTGGATGCGAGAGAAGAGGGGGAATAATGCCTGAGTTACCCGCTGGTTCCTTGCACTTCAAGATTTATCCTTCTCAGTAGAACACAGGCCAGGCAAGAGGCAAGGGAATGCAGACGCCCTGTCAAAGGTACTGTCATGGAACCATGAACCAGACGTACAACAAGAGATAAGTGGAAATAAGAAGGCTTTATTGAAAATCAAGCTGTAAGCAAAAGTCCAAACGGATGGCTAAACCGAAGCAGGGTCTTGCGTAGACAGAGGTCAGGAACCAGAAGGGTAGTCAGACGAAGCCTGGATCAGGAACCAGCAGGGTAGTCAGACGAAGCCAGGATCAGGAACCAACGGGGTAGTCAGACGAGGCCAGGATCAGGAACCAGAAGCAGCAGCAGCAGTCTTAGAAGCATGTGAACACAGGAGGACCAAGCAAGGAACTGAAGCCACAGACCTCCTATATATATGAGCTAGGCATCCAGCTCCTCCCAGTGGGAAGGAGAAGCCGCAGGGTGGGAGGCTACAAGAAACCCAGAAACCAAGATGGCCGCCAGCACATGTCAAACGAAGGAGAACAGTAAGAAGGTAGGACCATGACAGGTACACAGTCTGGGGGCTAAAGATGTCCAAGCCCCCGGCTTTGGACAGAGGGGGGGATATGTGAGAAGGCCATAATAGATGATAGATACATGTCACCGAGGTGCCTGGCCTCAGTGAAATGAACCGGTAATGTTTTGTGAGTAACCCTAGGTTACTGACAGTTGCTAGAGGTAGTTTAGATCCGGGCCGGGTTTGATTGGAGTAGTCAAAGAGCAGGGTGGGATGACTAGTCCCACGTATCCAGGCCAGGTGTAGACTGGCCTATTTAAGCCAGGAATCCCAGGAGAGCTGGGGGTGTGGTTCCTAGTCTGGAAGTGTAACAGACTGGGAGTAAAGCTGTGTTGTGTGTTGCTGTGGATAAGCCTGCCGTTGCCTACTCTTTTCCCCCCTCTCCAGCGGGTGGTGGAACTCCGGAACTACAGAGAACTCTGAGTTGTACCTTTCATATGAACTGTGTTTCTTTGTGTTTACCCGTTGAAATAAGCGAGTATTTGTTAAGGCTGTGTTGAACAAAATAAAATACTATTGTTTAAATGACACCTGAAGTCACTGTTTGAGCTGATCCCCACAATATATATATATATATATATATATATATATATATATATATATATATATATATATCCAGAAAATCAGCAGCACTCCTAGCTTCAAGCAGTTCAGGTGCCAGCATTATCCCCTTGGTCCTGGGGTCCAAACACAATCCAAATATAACGCAGCACTCCTTGGGAAAAAAAAGTGAAAAAAAGTGATATTTATTCAACAACACATGTTGATACAAGCAACGTTTCAGCTCTCTCACAGAGTCATTATCCAGCCAAGTGATAATTGACTTGATAATGGCTCTGTGAGAGAGCTGAAACGTTGCCTGTATCAACATGTGTTGTTGAATAAATATCACATTTTTTCACTTTTTTATCCAAGAAGTGCTGCGTTATATTTATTTGGAATATATATATATATATATATATATATATATGGAATTATCTATAGAATGTAGAAGACGTGGCTGTTCCATGGAAAGGGATCCTATATAAAGATGTCGCAAAGATGTTTTTTCAATGCAAAATTATCCAGCCGATTGCTTTTGGTCTGTTCACAATGAAGCAACGACCTTATCATCTAGGGTGTGCCAACATTGCCATTGCCAACACACTCATAGAGGTGGTCGCTTCATTGTGATACGCAAGCCCCTTCACCACAACAAGGTAACGATCACGAAGGGGAATATAATAGCCCTGGTTTATTGTGGGAGTCTTTTGAAGACATTGACTTTGGGAGCACAGAAGAGTCTAGATTTTGAGACATTACTGACTACAGGGGGGACTTGCACAATTGGTCTACAACTAGTGGGGTGAGGGCAGATCTGACCTTTCTGGTCCAAAGGGAGTGGGAACTGGAGCAAGATTATCAACAGTTGTTTCGCTCCATTCAAGCCCAGCACAAGATACAAGACAGTTGGATACCAGGCCCAGACCTGCAGCCCTACCCCTGGCAAGTCACAGCTGAGGTATCCCCTAGTTCCTCACCAACTGTGGAGGTAGGGGACTTCATAGACTGGTACTGGGAGGAACCCCAGTCGGCAGGTGGAGATGGGACCGAGATCTCTCCACCGGCCCTACAGGGATGCTGGGCAGTCGGCCCAGATCCCCAACGGCAGCCGGAGTTTCAGGGAGTAGGGACAGTTGGTCCTGCTCCCCAGCGGCAGTGTAATTTGAAGGGAGAGGAGACAACCGGTCTCTCTCCCCAACCACAGGGGGACAGCACCCCTAACTCCAATGATGCAGATGGGACCGCAGTCTCTGCACCAGGCCTATCGGGATGCTGGACGGCCGGTACAGAGTCCCCACCAACCCTGCAGGAATGCCAGGAGGAGGAGGTAAGCGATCCCTCCTCTCCACAGCTGATCCGCAACAAGGTCCTGGGGGTAGGATTCCCTGACCCCATCCCAGCGGAAGAGCTGGCATCTGGGCAGAGCGCAGTTGGCCTCTGCCCTCCCCTATGCTCTTCTCCAGAGGCTGACTCCACACAGGCTTCCCCAGCGGAAGAGCTGCCATCTGGGCAGAACACAGTTGGCCTCTGCCCTAACTTTCCTTTTGTCACCGGGCAGGACTATACCCCGGTTGCTCCAGCGGAAGAGCTGGCAACGGGGCAAAGCACAGTTGGCCTCTGCCCTCCCTTGTCCCCTTGTCCCAGGCTCATCTATCTGCAGGTCCCCCCAGCTGAAGCGCTGGCACCAGGGCAGAGTACTGCCGGTCTCTGCTCACTCAGCGACCCACAAAGTCAAGAGACCAGTGCCCATCACAGCCATGGTGAAGCCATGGGACCGAAACAAGCTACAAAATTGCCCAGGTGCAGTAACCAAGTGTTGGGGGGGGGGGGGGGGGGGACTGCACTGCGGATTGTATATTATTGTGGGGCGGCTGTCTTGTTGATTGTAATTTACTGTGGGTGGGTGACTCGACTAACTCAGGCACTGACCAACAGAAGGTCAGCTTTCACACTTGCGTTGTCCGGATCCGGCGTGTACTCCACTTGCCGGAATTACACGCAGGATCCGGAAAAACGCAAGTGTACTGAAAGCATTTGAAGACGGATCCGTCTTCAAAATGCTTTCAGTGTTACTATGGCAGCCAGGACGCTATTAAAGTCCTGGTTGCCATAGTAGGAGCGGGGGAGCGGTATACTTACAGTCCGCGCGGCTCCCGGGGAGCTCCAAAGTGACGTCAGAGCGCCCCATGCGCATGGATGACGTGCCATGCGATCACGTGATCCATGCGCTTGGGGCGCCCTGACGTCACTCTGGAGCGCCCCGGGAGCCGCACGGACGGTAAGTATGCTGCTCCCCCGCTCCCCGCTTTAGCATCCCGGCAGCCATGGTAACCACTCTAAAAAAGCTAAACGTCGGATCCGACAATGCGCTGAAACGACATTTAGCTTAAGGCCGGATCCGGATCAATGCCTTTCAATGGGCATTCATTCCGGATCCGGCCTTGCGGCAAGTGTTCAGGATTTTTGGCCGGAGCAAAAAGCGCAGCATGCTGCGGTATTTTCTCCGGCCAAAAAACGTTCTGTTCCGGAACTGAAGACATCCTGATGCATCCTGAACGGATTTCACTCCATTCGGAATGCATTAGGATAAAACTGATCAGGATTCTTCCGGCATAGAGCCCCGACGGAACTCTATGCCGGAAGACAACAACGCAGGTGTGAAAGAGGCCTTAGTCTCCCCCCGAATGGGAAGATATGTGGCGAAAGCCACTTCGCCGCAGTGTTTTGGAGGGAGCTGTTTGCCAGCCTCCTTCCCCAGGATTATGGGCCCTCTCATCAGCCAGGCCTCCTCTGTTCACAAAGGACTTGGACTAACTTGAACCCCTGGTCTAATTCGTGCCATTTTGGGATGTTAAATGTCTATGTGTATTGAAAAGGGTGGGACATTGTATACGTTGAGTAGTGACGTCTGTTCCATTGTCTCTCTGTGTGTATTGGCGATGTCCTTTGTCCTGAGAGATAATTGAATTACTTCTCGGTTGTCTCCAGGACAGAGCATATTGTGTATTCGCCTGCCTGTGATGATTGCATCAACCCAGTGTGAGTTAATTGTATCACAGGCAGAGGGGAGGATTTTGTGTGGGAGTGTCTTAGTGTATTGTACGTGGTTATTGGCTGTTTTTACAAAACCCTGTGGGTGATAACCTCATTGGAAGATGTGTATAAAATGCTTGTGTGTTAAAATAAAGAGGCTGCTTTATACCTTCATGAAGTTTTGGCTCATGTTTGGGGAATGGGATAACTACACTCTTGGGGATTGCTATATCACAATACTCCCCTGAGTTTAAGCTCTTGTAAGAGCTTGTTCATGGTTCCTGCTCTCTGGATGTAGGAGAGGTTCACCCACTGGAAGCTGAAGCCCAGTCTTGGGTCCAGCGTGGGTGGAGGACGGTGAGACCCCAACCAAGCTGCGGCAGTTCGTGGGGTCTGCAGTGCGTACGGTGTCAAGTGGAGTGCTTAGAGTCCTCGGAAAGCACTAGGAGCATCTATCGACGGAGGTACCCGGTCGGGGTGCCAGGAGATCCGTTACACTCCCCATCTGAACTTTCCCCCTGTTCTTCTTCTCTTCTAGCGGGCACCCACGTGACATCCACGGACTCATCGTCATCATCAACCGCTTCACTTGTATCTGACAACTCAACAAAGGAAGCAGCAGCGGGTACAACATCATCATCATAACACCGTACGTCCATGTGTGTAATGCTGTTATCTACATCCTCTGGCAATAATGGTTGCGCATCACTCATTTCTTCCAACTGATGTGTAAATAACTCCTCTGACAGATCAAGTGAAGCGGCTGTGGTGCTAGTGTTGGTGGTGGCGGCAGGCGGGCGAGTGGTAACTTGAGAGGTGCCCGAAGCTAAGCTGGAGGAGTATGGTGCGTCAAGGTTCCTAGCGGAAGCTGTAGAAGATTGGGTGTCCTGTGTTAGCCAGTCAACTATGTCCTCAGAACTTTTCGAGTTCAGGGTATGTGGCCTCTGAACACTGGGCATTATTCTAGGGCCAAAGGGAATCACAGCACCATGACCACGACGGCCCCTGCGGGGTGGCCTGCCTCTGCCTGTCATTTTTTTTTCGATTAGTGGTACTATGCGTGCAAGCTACTGTGACACCAGATATGAGTGGCACTGTGCACTGGCAGAAGTTGGCAGAGTAGACACTGTAGGCCTGACACAAACGCTTGCAGACAACTAACTGCTATTCAATCTATTACAGTCAAAATTGTAGTTTTTTTTTAAATGTACACTACTGTTACACCAGATATGAGCTGCACTGGTGTGACACTGTGCCCTGGCAGGGCCTGAAACGCACACACGCGTGCAGGCAACTGACTGCTATTATTTCAGAGTCAAATTTCAATTTATTTTATTTTATGTACACTACTGTTACACCAGATATGAGTTGCACTGGTGTGACACTGTGCCCTGGCAGGGCCTGAAACACACACGTGTGAAGGCAACTGACTGCTATTATTTTACAGTCAAATTTTTATTTTATTTTTTGTAATGTACACTACTGTTACACCAGATATGAGTTGCACTGGTGTGACACTGTGCCCTGGCAGGACCTGAAACACACACGTGTGAAGGCAACTGACTGCTATTATTTCACAGTCAAATTTGTAGTTTTTTTTTTAAATGTACACTACTGTTACACCAGATATGAGTTGCACTGGTGTGACACTGTGCCGTGGCAGGGCCTGAAACGCACACGCATGCATGCAACTGACTTCTATTATATTGCAGTCAAAAAAGTTTTTAGTTTTTTTTAATGCAAGCTATTGTGACACCAGATATGAGTGGTGGGACTGGGCGAGTGGGCACAGTATACGCTGTGAGCCTGACACACACGCTGGCAGGAAACTGCAATTAGATTACACAGGAAAAAAAATAAAAGCAGACTGCTGTTCTAGCCCTAAAAAGGGCTTTTTGGGGTGCTGTCCTTAAAGCAGAGATCAGATTAGTCTTTCAGGACTGTAGTGGACACTGAATACACTAGCCTAGCTATCGATTTCCCTATTAAATCAGCAGCAGCTACACTGTCCCTCCTCTCACTAAGAATGCAGCTTCCGAATAAATCTAAAATGGATGCTGTCCAGGAGGTGTGAGGATCTGGGAGGGAGGGTCTGCTGCTCATTGGCTGGAATGTGTCTGCTGACTGTGAGGTACAGGGTCAAAGTTTACTCAATGATGACTAATAGGGGGCGGACCGAACATCGCATATGTTCGCCTGCCGTGGCGAACGCGAACAAGCGATGTTCGCCGGGAACTCTTCCGTATAACAAAGGACCCAATACTTATGAGGTAACTAGTTTGTCTGTAGGGTCAAAGTATATTGTAAGGAATATGGTACTTGGCATTGTAGCTGTTCCATTTTAAAAGGTTCCTAATCTTGGAAAGAAACTGTTGGCCTTATGTCAATATGAGTCTATTGAATGTCAACACTGGTCCGTGTGGCAAAAGACCCAGTGGTGAGAAGACAATAACCGATTGACCATAAGGCAAAAATGTATTACTAGAATATTAGATTAATAAATTGCATATTGTATAGCTTATATAACTGGAATGTATATATTTGATAGTGACGGATATAAAATCATATAGTGGTCTAGTGTAGAGAACCAGTGATGTATGATATTCCTATATAGTATATAATAGAGGGTGGTTAGGCTTGATTATATCTTCTATAATATTCCCAGTCTGGGGGTGGTGTAGTTGGAGATCTCTGGATTACTCCGAATGTCCATGTTATTATGTTGCGAATTGGCGGTGGCTCTCCACCAAGGGGGGACCAGAGCACACATTAATAGTCTCATCGGTCCCCCATTGGCGGGCAGCAGCCACCCAAATTTAACGTTTCAGAGGAAGCCAAAGATCTCCATTTCTGCGTTCAACCCATTTGGTACAATCAAGTCGAATTCAAAGATCCTTCTGGATTCTAATCTTGACATCCTGTGTATATGATTGTCGCCCATCCAATCTTTTGTTACTTTCTCTAATGCTGTGTATTTTAATCCAGTGGGGTCTTTATTGTGGACGAGTTTGAAATGTTTTGATACTGTATGTTTTTCAGATCCCTTTTTTATGTTTGAAATATGTTCAGATACCCTTTTTTTTTAGAGTCCTTTTGGTTCGGCCTATGTAGATTTTTTGACATGGACATTCCAGGGCATATATGACGTTGGTTGAACTACACGTTAAAAATTCTTTGATCTCCTGTTTGTGTGAGTTTGTCTTGGATATAACATGTGTGTGTTTTTTTAGGAAATGATGTTATATTGCAATTGTTGCATTTTCCACACCTGTAAAAGCCCGTAATGTCTATCCATTCTTGGAATGGAAGAATTTTTCTTTGGGGTCTGTTTGATAGATTGGGCTACTTTTAGGCCTAGATTTTGTCATGAGGGTGTCAAGAGCCACGTCTGACTCCGTTATACCCGGGGTCAGGAAGTCGCAGCGGGTGGCTGCGCGCTCTATGTCTAAAGATCACGTTGTTTCTTAGTGATTGTTTTCTGTGTTTGCCTTGCAATCCTTTTTGTCTCACTCAGGGATCCGTAGCTTCTCCTCCTCAGCTGTTTCTTGTCTGCCACTCCCAACCTCCTTATATTCTCCTCTCACACTTCTCTAGTTGCCAGTTATAGAGCTTCCTGCCTGGACTTCTATACTGACCCACTGGAGCTGTGAATCCTGGTTGTTGTTCCAGAGTGCTACCCTCCGGATCCCTGTTGGGCTTTTTGTTGTCTCCTGTTGTCGCCCACCTGGGATTATATGTTGAGTCTGTATTGTCTGTCCTCCCCTTGGTGTTTTCCTTTAGAGCTAGTGGTGCGGACTAGTGTTCCCACCGCCCTGTTCACTATCTAGGGCTCATCTTAGGGAAAGCCAGGGTTTTAGGCATGTGATCGGCGTACGGGTGAGGAACCCGTCTAGGGACGTCAGGGCAGCCAGGTGAGGGGTCACCACCTTCCCTCTCACTTGGGCAGGGCCTTCCTCTTTCCCTCCCTCTGTGTCACGTATGTGATAGTCACGCCGATCGTGATAGATTTGGGGCCTTCGTAAATGTTATTTGTGGGATGGTTGGGATGATAGGTCCTATGGTTTTGTCTTGTTTTATATGGTGCCAGTGGTTGTTGATGATTTGTTAGATTTTTTTTGTGTTGTGAGTTGTAAGGAAGGATGATTCTAAAGGAGGTGTCTTTCTGTGTGTATTTTTCATAATTTTTGATAAAGAAATCTTTTCTGTCCATATGTCAAACTTGATTTAATGATGAGTCGATGAGTGAAATTGGGTATTTCTTATCTACAAATTGTTTTCTAATTTTTTGTGCTTCTTCCTCAAATTATGTTTCCAATGTGCAATTTCTTTTTACTCTTCGGAATTGTCCTTGTGGTATATTTATCAGCCAGGAAGGTAAGTGGCAGCTATCAAATTGTATGAAGCTGTTTTTAGCTGTGGGTTTTTGATATGTTGTGCTGGTTTTTAAAAGATGTTTGTCTTTTCTGGGTTTAGAGTCTGAGCCTTATTTATCTCATTCTTTTCTTATTGGTGCCACCACAGAGGCGGCTAGAATGGTCTTGGATAAGGCCCTGATTAAGAAAATTGGAAGGTGGGAATCTGATAGATATAAGCTCTATATTAGACCTAATTTGGTGTTGCTATAATTTAACTCTTTTTCAGATTCTGATCAGATCTATGTTTGGATTTTCAGTCATTCCTTTGATTCCTGGGCAGAGAAGAAGGCTTCAGTTCGTAACTATGCTCAACAATTGTTTTTTGATATTCTTTCTGTATCAGTTTATTAGTTAGGATTTAGGGGGTTGCGTTGGAACCAAGTTGTTCTTATTATTAAGGGTGAATTGCAAGTTCATCTTCCTCCTCAGGTCATTATATTTCACTTAGTGGGTAATGATTTGGGGAAAATGAAAACGCTAGATTTATTGGCAGACATTAAAAAGGATCTGGCCTACATTAGTCAGTAGTTGCCAGGAGTTATTTTGGTTTTCTCTGAAATTATTACCCGATTTTTATGGCATAATTCCCATCTTCGTTTCTTGGATAAGATCCGTAAGAGGATTAATAGGGGATTAGCGAAGTTCCTGCCTTCTGTGAATGGGTGGTCATTTCAACACCTTGAATTAGATGGTTTGGTTATGGGGCTTTATCGGGGTGATTTGGTTCATCTCTCTGACATTGATTTAGATATTTTTAATATGGGTTACATTCAATCATTGAGAGAGCTGCAGTTTTGTTGGGGGGACGGGGGCAAGTTTGGCTGATGCCGCACTTGGCTATTGGGGGTTAGTCGCCCAGCTTTCTGGGTGGACAGAGGATTGGTCAGTAATGGACTTTTATTAATATATTTGGAATTTTAAGGGTTAATTATTTATGAATTTTTGTTACCCCCAAATTTAATAAATACTGCGGCCATTTTTATCCACAATTAGTAGTATGTCTTTATTTATAATATTTATTAATATTAAAGGGCTTCTGTCACCCCACTAAAGTCATATTTTTTTGGGGGGCTAGTTAAATTCCTTATAGTGCGATATATGAAAATATAATGGTGTTACTTACTTTCCTTCAGCCGTTTCTTATAAAAACGAAGTTTTATAATATGTAAGTCAGGTCTCTACCAGCAAGTAGGGTGTCTACTTGCTGGTAGCAGCCGCAAAAAACGCCCCCTCGTCGTGTTGATTGACAGTGGGCATCAGATAATGGGGGCATATCCTAGCAATATGCCCCCATGTATGTGATGGTAAAACCCCTTTAACTTCTGGAGTATTTTGTGTCCATCAAAAAGGGTATAAATACTACCTGCAGATCTCCGAAGGTAAACTCTAAACAAGACATCTTTAAAGAGGCTAACCTGTGTCTTTGATATCCATATTGGGCATTGCTGCACAGTGAAAGCTTGCTCAAATTTGACCCAAGCTAAGGGATTGCTTTTTTACTTTATGTGCTTTTATATAATATAACAACTTCTGTATCTGTTTACTATGATTTGAACTAAAAAGGTAATTTATCAAACTAGTGTAAAGTAGAACTGTCTTAGTTGCCCATAGCAACCAATCAGATTCCTCCTTTCATTTTCCAAAGGAGATGTCCAAAATGAAAGCTGGAATCTGATTGGTTGCTATGGGCAACTAAGCCAGTTTTACTTTACACCAGTGTGATAAATGACCCCCTAAGGGTCCATTCACACATCCGTGTGTGTTTTGTGGATCCATGGATCCGCAAAACATGGACACCGGCAATGTGCGTTCCACATTTTGCAGACCACACATCGCCGGCACATTATAGAAAATGCCTATTTTTGTCCGCAAATTCTATTTTTTTCGGGATCGGAATTGCGGCCCCATAGAAATAAATGGCTCCGCAATTGCGTTCCGCAAAATTCGGAACAAAATTGTGGACGTGTGAATGGAGCCTAAGAGTCCTTTCCATGTAGTAAGAGTCCCTGCTTATATCATCTGCTGTCAGTGCCAATTTCTGTTGAATCACTCCTCTCCATGTTTCTCATCACTAATCAGAAAGTTATTATCTGGGGGAGAAAAACAGAAGTGGATCGCACATCCACAATGCTATGTTTTGATCTAACTCGCTTCTCAGTGCTATATTAAAGTGTACAGCCCCCCCATACTGCATGCTGTACAAGAGGCAATAGTGTACATTTTGATCTTTAAAATGGCCTGGTGTTTCTGGGAATCCATGATGCCGGGTACAAAATCAAGGTTGCTAGTCTCTGCTACAGAAAAACAGCCCAACATCATCAATGGCCCATCTCCATGCTTAACTGTGGGGATGGTATTCTTCAGGTCAAAAGCCTGGCCTTTCGCATGCCAGACATGCACTGTAGTCTTATTTAAATTCCTCCTGGTATATTCTAGTCAACTTTTTATGTTCTTTTTGGTCAAGAGTGGAGTACGGCCATGAAATCCTTGTTTATTCAACGCACGTCTTATAGTTGCCACTGAAGCACTTGTACCAGCCTTCATGTCATCCTGTAGTTGTCTTGCAACTAGTAGTTGTACTAAGTTGCCAAGGGTCCATGATGAAATTCTTCCATGGCCAGGCAGGTTTGCAGTTGTTTGCTCCCAATGATGTCTCTTGGAATGTTTTTGGGAAAACTTCTTATACTCAAGGTGCATTTTAATAATCTTCTCCCTCGGCTTTTGTGGAAGCTCTTTAGTCTTTCCCATAATTGCAACTGACCTTGACTACCTTCATGGGTGGTGTTTATATATTCATCACAGCTGAAGCAAATGAAGGATTATTAAAGAGTTCCAAAAGGCTTAGTTAGTTTTCAACTTCACTTTATGCCATAAAACCCGTCAGAAACCCTTTAAAACAACAATATTATATAGGGGCTGAATAACTGTGACATAGCTATTAGTGTTCAGCATGAATATTCGAAAAGCTAATTTTTATCTTGAATATCGCCACTTTGAGAATGTGCGAATATTTTTAATATAGTGCTATATATTCATTATAGCGAATATTCGTCTGTTTTCCATCTGAACACATGATTCCTCCCTGCTTCTTTCTTGTGGGCCAATGACTCATAGGCCCACAAGCAACTTAAGCAGGGAGGAATCATGAGTTCAGATGGAAAAAAATGACTATTATTCTAAAAAACTAATATATAGCACTATATTCAAAAGTGCTACAGTATATATTCGTTTTTAACACACGACTGTATTTAATGCGTAATATTTGCATATTATGCGATCATTACCTTGCCGATTTTTGAGTAAGAAGCTAGATGTGTCCCTACTCCAGTTAGCCACTCCAGGTATTTGGGGTAACTGTGGCAAGTCTCCAGCAGAGTGGAGATTTATAGGTGCAGAGTTCAGATATTGGTGGCTCTCTTCCCCTGGTACAAACTGCTGTAAGGGCTCATGCACACGAAAGTATTTTCTTTCCGCTTCCATTCAGGTTTTTTTTTGCAGACCGTATGCGGAACCATTCACGTCAATGGGTCTTCAAGAACAACGGAATGTACTCCGTGTGCCAGTGGCGTAGGGATCGCCATAGCAACCATAGCAGTGGCTATGGGGCCCTACGCCACTGGGGGCCATCCGGGCCGGGCTGCTTTCTGTTGACACACACTACAACACAGGCAGCCGTAACTACCAGCGTGTGTGACAGTTTATTTTCAAGTTAGTTAAATATGATTCTTGTTTCAGTTCAGGGCCCCTTCACAGCAGCAGCGGCAGCAGACCCCTCACTTACGTGATCTAAGGGTTAACCCAATGCGTCTTTCTCAAACATCCTAAACTGTGTATACATAATCATGTTAATACATACAGCTCTGTCAACTTACTGTGATGCGTAGTGTGAACCAGGGGATAACGCCGCTGCGGTAGACTCCAATGACACGTGCGGCCGATCGCATCACTTCCCTCAGCATTCCTCCATGTCAACTGCGCCTGCGTTTTTCCTCCATGACGTCAGCCGCAGGACGCTCAGCTGGTGCCATGGAGACCGGGCGCCTTCCATCCCCGTCACCGCTAGAGTAGAACATGCGATCACGTCTAACCTCCGTAGTGACAAGATCCAGCGTCAGGCCTCCTGTCACCATGTAACGCCCCTACAGCCGCTGCCATGGTAACGCTGTATACAATTTCCTTCTGAGTGAAGCCTATAATAAAGGCTTCTATTTTATTGTATATTTTTATGTATTTTCTACCCATAGTACGGGGCAAATCGGTCCCTGTTCCTTTATACTAGGGGTTGGTTTAAGCATTGATGTTCACTTAAAAAGAACTTGTGAGTAAGGGGAACGTATATAAATAAATGAACTAGGTGTCCACTACTCGTCCATACCTAAGGCTGAGTTCACACGGGCGAGATTTCCGCGCGGGTGCAATGCAGTAGGTGAACGTATTGCACCCGCACTGAATCCTGACCCATTCATTTCAATGGGGCTGTGCACATGAGCGTTTTTTTTCATGCATCAGTTCTGCAATGCTTTAAAATCGCAGCATGCTCTATATTCTGCGTTTTTCACGCAGCCCTGGCTCCATAGAAGTGAATGGGGCTGCGTTAATAACGCATTGCATCTGCAAGCAAGTGCGGATGCAATGCGTTTTTCACTAATGGTTGCTAGGAGATGTTGTTTGTAAACCTTCAGTTTTTTATCACGCGCGTGAAAAACGCATCAAAACGCATTGCACCCGCGCGGAAAAAACTGAACAACTAAACGCAATTGCAGCCAAAACTGACTGAACTTGCTTGCAAAATGGTGCGAGTTTAACTGAACGCACCCTGAACGCATCCGGACCTAATCTGTCACGCTCGTGTGAACTCAGCCTTAGGATTAGAGTACCCAGTCATTAAGGTGATCCAGAGAAAGGCAAAAAAAAAACCTTTGAGGTAGAAGCCAATTTTCCCCACTTTAGGGGAGTAAAAAATTCCTCCCGACTCCAATCAGGCAATCAGACTTAGGCCTCTTTCACACGGGCGTCATGTTTTTTGCCCAGATAAGAGGCGGGTGCGTTGCGGGAAAATGCGCGATTTTTCCGCACGAGTGCAAAACATTGTCATGCGTTTTGCACTCGCGTGAGAAAAATCACGCATGTTTGGTACCCAAACCCGAACTTCTTCACAGAAGTTCGGGTCTGGGATTGATGTTCTGAAGACTGTATTATTTTCCCTTATAACATGGTTATAAGGGAAAATAATAGCATTCTGAATACAGAATGCTTAGTATAATAGTGCTGGAAGGGTTAAAAATAATAAAAAAGTTAACTCACCTTCTCCTCTTGTTAGCGTAGATGCCGGTCTGTTCTTTAGCTGTGGACTGAATGACCTGAGGTGATGTCAGATCACATGCTCCAATCACATGGTCCATCACCATGGTGATGGAGCATGTGATCTGACGTCATCAAAGGTCCTTCAGCCACAGCTAAAGAACAGACCGGGATCTACGCTAACAAGAGGAGAAGGTGAGTTAACTTTTTTATTATTTTTAACCCTTCCAGCCCTATTATACTATGCATTCTGTATTCAGAATGCTATTATTTTCCCTTATAACCATGTTATAAGGGAAAATAATACAGTGAATAGACTGTCACCTAGAACCCATGCGTGAAAATCGCACCGCCTCCGCACATGCGTGCGGATGCTTGCGATTTTCACGCAACCCCATTCATTTCTATAGGGCCTGCGTTACGTGAAAAACGCACAAAGAGGAGCATGCTGCGATTTTCACGCAACGCATAAGTGATGCGTGAAAATCACCGCTCGTGTGCACAGCCCCATAGAAATGAATGGGTCAGGATTCAGTGCGGGTGCAATGCGTTCACCGCACGCATCGCACCCGCACGGAAAACTCGCTCGTGTGAAAGGGACCTAACTCCCTGGATCAACGACCCCTCACTAGTAGCTATATCCTGTAATATTATTACACTCCAGAAATACATCCAGGCCCCTCTTGAATTCCTTTATTGTACTCACCATCACCACCTCCTCAGGCAGAGAGTTCCATAGTCTCACTGCTCTTACCGTAAAGAATCCTCTTCTATGTTTGTGTACAAACCTTCTTTCCTCCAGACGCAGAGGATGTCCTCTCGTCACAGTCAAGGGGATCAGGCTGGCGCCACCCATAAGGAGAGTAGGCCACCGCGTAGAGCGCACTCTGCCTGGGGGCGCCAGCAGGAGTCTGAATCCCAAGCAGTAGCTCCCTGCCGCCGCCTGAGCCCTGCCCCCTACTGACATCATCTCCTTCACTTCACTGCTTCTGTTCTTGCCGGCCAGATGCGCTGCGAGTATGATCAGTCACTTCAGGCAGAGCGTTCGCATCAGCTGACACATAGCTACAAGATCATTTAGAATGCTTTTCAGAAAAGTATGTCCTGGGATTCATGACCTCTACACATCAGAGGCAAGGCATTTACCCTCACAGCCATGAAAGCTGTATAGCTAATTGCTTAAAAAAAAAAAAAAAAAAAAAAAAAAGACTTCTACTGATACCTAGTGTACTGTTACCTATTGTACAACCATACACATGACAGCTGCCCACTGTGTATGGATGTAGCAGAGCTGGGTGTGTTGGGGCAGCTGTCATGTGTATGGTTGTACACTAGGTATCAGTAGAAGTCTTATATATTTTTTTTTAAGCAACTAGCTGTAGTTGTAGTTTTGCAACAGCTGGAGGCACACTGGTTGGGAAACACTGACCTAGTGTACTGATACCTAGTGTACAACCATACACATGACAGCTGCCCCAACACACCCAGCTCTGCTACATCCATGCACAGTGGGCAAAGTTATCTACAGTAGAAGTCTTATATTTTTATTTTTTTTAAGCAACTAGCTATACAGCTTTCATGGCTGTGAGGGTAAATGCCTTGCCTCTGATGTGTAGAGGTCATGAGTTTGAATCCCAGGATAAACTTTTCTAAAAGTGTTTTTATTTTATTTTTTTAAATACCGGACTGTTACTTTACTGCCACGGGGGAGGGGGACTATTGGCGCCATGATACTGGCACATGAAGGGGGGAGGAGAGTGGCACTTGATACTGGCACATTAGGAGACAGGGGGAGAGGATGGCACTATGATATTAGCACATGGGGGGGGGGGGGCAAGAAATGGACATGAATCATGAGGGGCAGAAATGTGAAATGATTGGGGGGGGGGGGGGAAGAAATGGACATGAATCATGAGAGGCAGAAAATGGACATGAATCATGGTGTCAGAGGCTGCAGGACAGTGACTGACAGCAGGGTGGCACACACTTGTGTACAGGGGTCAGGGCACACCTGTTGCTTGACTAGGGGCTATAGATTCTGACTGGCACAGGGTGCCCAGCAGTGGCACATGGAGCCTAATAGGTGGCACAGACTGTCTAAAGGGCTATGAATGGTACAGGGTGCAGGACAGTGCCAGACTGGCAGAGGGCACAGGGCAGCATACTGTTTTATGTTGCCCTGGTGGCACAGGATTTCAGACAGTGGCTGAATGGCGCCTGACAGTGAATAGGTGGCACTGCTCGTGTTTGGTGTGTCCTGCTGAACAGCGCATCTCTGGGATGGTACTAGGTGGCAGACAATGGCTGGATATTACATATACATGACCATAGTAAGACTGGCACAGGGTACACGACCATAATTAAATGTTACATGCAATAGGTGGCTGAAAAAGGGGCAGGTAAAGGGGTGTGGTCAATGGGTGGAGTCAAGGGGGCAGCAAAATTAGCTTTTGCCTAGGGTGGCAAAAATCCTTGCACCAGCCCTGCTGGGGATACATAGCTGATGGGATAGATCTCTGTACTGTCCCCTGATATATTTATACATATTAATTAGATCTCCCCTCAGTCGTCTTTTTTCTAAAGTGAATAGCCCTAATTTTGATAATCTTTCAGGGTACTGTAGTTGCCCCATTCCAGTTATTATTTTAGATGCCATTCTCTGGACCCTCTCCAGTTCTGCTATGTCTGCCTTGTTTACAGGAGCCCAGAACTGTACACAGTACTCCATGTGTGGTCTGACTAGCGATTTGTAAAGTGGTAGGACTATGTTCTTATCACGGGAATCTATGCCCCTTCTAATGCAACCCATTATCTTATTTGCCTTGGCAGCAGTGGCCTGACACAGTTTTTTGCAGCTTAGTTTGCTGTTTATTAAAATTCCTAGATCCTTTTCCATGTCAGTGTTACCGAGTGTTTTACCATTTAGTATGTACGGGTGACTTGCATTTTTCCTTCCCATGTGCATAACTTTACATTTGTCAGTGTTAAACCTCATCTGCCACTTATCTGCCCAAGCCTCCAATCTATCCAGATCCCTCTGTAGTAGTATACTGTCCTCATCAGTGTAAATTACTTTACACAGTTTAGTGTCATCTGTGAAAATTGATATTTTACTATGCAAGCCTTCTACAAGATCTTTAATAAATATATTGAAGAGAATAGGGCCCAATACGGACCCCTGAGGTACTCCACTAGTGACAGTGACCCAATCGGAGTATGTACCATTAATAACCACCCTCTGTTTTCTATCACTGAGCCAGTTACTTACCCACATACAGACGTTTTCTCCCAGTCCGAGCAGTCTCATTTTATATACTAACCTTTTATGTGGTACAGTGTCAAATGCTTTGGAGAAGTCCAGATACATGACATCCATTGATTCGCTGCTGTCAAGTCTAGAACTTACCTCCTCATAGAAACTGATTAAATTAGTTTGACATGACCGATCCCTCACAAAGCCATGCTGATATGGTGTTATTTGCTTATTTGCTAAGATAGCGTCTCTCAGAAAACCTTCAAACAGTTTACCCACAACAGATGTTAAACTTACCGGCCTATAGTTTCCAGGCTCTGTTTTTGGACCCTTTTTGAATATCGGCACCACATTTGCCATGCGCCAATCCTGTGGGACATTCCCTGTCAGTATAGAGTCTACAAATATCAGAAATAAGGGTCTGGCTATGCCCAGCTCCTCTTGATTAATTCCACTGTTCCCTGCATCGTTGGCGAAATCCCACGCCGGCTTCCTCACTGTGACGTAGTCGGCGCAGGCGCAGTGAGGAAGCCGGCACCAGGATCGCATCATTCACTCACTGCGCCTGCGCCGAAGACCGAAGTGAACAGCGCAGGCGTGGGATTTCGCCAACGATGCAGGGAACAGTGGCATTAATCAAGAGGAGCTGGGTGGGCACAACACAGGACCTGGGCGGAATACAGGGTGAGTGGACGGAGCCTCTAGATGCTGATTTTACGCCCACATAGCACCTAGAGGCTCATTAGCATATAATAAAAGTGCTTTTTTTTAACAAAAACGGCCGCAGGGACTAACATTAGAAACATACTGTTATGTAGTGCTGACATGGGCGCATCGCTAATGTCAGTCAGCTACATAACAGTATTTCTGGTAGTAGAAACCCTTTAATTCCTTTAGGATACGGGGGTGTATGCCATCCGGTCCTGGCGATTTGTCTATTTTAATCTTTTTAAGTCGCTGATGTACTTTATTTTCCTCAGTGAATACATTGTATATATATATATATATACACACATAAACACACACACAAAGCTTATTAGGCAGAGAGAAGGGGCTCTTGGCTCAATATCTTGCTTCTGACACATGGCATAATTCTACACACACACTCTTTTTTCTGAAATTGCTAATGTTTACCCTATCAAGCAGCATAAATTTGAAATTGTCTTTTCAAACGGCATTCTTGCCTATTCTTCAAAAACGCAAAGTGACAGGTCCATTTAACAGCTAATAGAAGAAGAAATGTTCTCTGTTAATTGTTGGTGGTACAACTGTGAATCATTATTCTGTGGATGGATGTTTGCATACAGTTGCCAAAACACATGTAACAAAAAAGTCTGACTTGAAAAGTAAAACCAATTTCTAAAATAAAAGAATAAAAACAAAAAACATAATACATGAATATATTTAACCCCTTCAGGACATTATGATTTTTCGTTTTGGCATTTACATTTTTTACTGTTCCTTCCTGAAGCTGCAAATGTTTTATTATTTTTTGTTCACGTAGACGTATGAACTACAGTATAACAGCTTGTTTTTTGCAGGACAAGTTGTACTAGTAGCCAGGGGCGTACCTAGAGCATTTGGCACCCCCCCCCCCCCAAGAAAGTTAAGAAAACATGCACAAACTTTTTTCAATGTTTTCAATAATATTTATTACAAATTTTCGGATCCGCAAAACACATGCGGACGTCTGTATGGAGCCTTACAGGGGGGTGATCAATGACAGAGGGGTGATCACCCATATAGACTCCCTGATCACCTCCGTCATTGATCACCCCCCTGTAAGGCTCCATTCAGACATCCGCATGTGTTTTGCGGATCCGATCCATGTATCAGTGGATCCGTAAAAATCATACGGACGTCTGAATGGAGCCTTACAGGGGGGTGATCAATGACGGAGGTGATCAGGGAGTCTATATGGGTGATCACCCCTCTGTCATTGATCACCCCCCTGTAAGGCTCCATTCAGACATCCGCATGTGTTTTGCGGATCCGATCCATGTATCAGTGGATCCGTAAAAATCATACGGACCTCTGAATGGAGCCTTACAGGGGGGTGATCAATGAAAGGGGGGTGATCAATGACAGAGGGGTGATCAATGACAGGGGGGTGATCAGGGAGTCTATATGGGGTGATCAGTGGTTCATAAGGGGTTAATAAGTGACAGGGGGGGGGGTGTAGTGTAGTGTAGTGGTGTTTTGTGGTACTTTACACAGCTACCTGTGTCCTCTGGTGATCGATCCAAACAAAAGGGACACCAGAGGACCAGGTAGCAGGTATATTAGACGCTGTTATCAAAACAGCGTCTAAAATACCTGTTAGGGGTTAAAAAAAATCACATCTCCAGCCTGCCAGCGAGCGATCGCCGCTGGCAGGCTGGAGATCCACTCGCTAACGCTTACCTTCCATTCCTGTGAGCGCGCACGCCTGTGTTCGCGCGTTCACAGGAAATCTCGTGTCTCGCTAGATGACGTGTATATGCGTCGCTGTGCGCAGCGCTGCCACCTCCGGACCGCACATCTGCGTTAGGCGGTCCGGAGGTGGTTAATAAAATAAAAACCTGCACCCCCTTAAAAAAAATCACTTTCCATCTGCACCAAAAAGAAAAAAAATCCAAATCCCCATCAATAAAATGAACAAATCCTGCACCCCCCCTTAATTACACCCTCTCTTCTCCCCTTAATTACACCCCCTCCCTTAATAACACCCCCCTTAATTACACAGTGTAATTAAGGGGGGGTGTTATTAAGGGAGGGGTGTAATTAAGGGGGGGGTGCAGGATTTGTTCATTTTATTGATGGGGATTTGGATTTTTTTTCTTTTTGGTGCAGATGGAAAGTGATTTTTTTTAAGGGGGTGCAGGCTGCACCCCCTTAAAAAAAAATCACTTTCCATCATCTGCACCAAAAAGAAAAAAAATCCAAATCCCCATCATCAATAAAATGAACAAATCCTGCACCCCCCCTTAATTACACCCTCTCTAGGTTCTCCCCTGATAACATCCTCCCTTAATTACACCCCCTCCCTCCCCACCTTAATTAAAATTTACACGGTACACCCCGACCCCCCCCCCCTTAATTACACAATTATTTACTTTACTTTTACTGTGTGTCTCACATTTATTTTGAATGATGCCCGTTGCCCGCCGTCCGGCCGCTGGTATAAGATGGATGGGATCCGATCCTTCTTCTGATCCGTGAAGGCGGCGGCGTGGCGTCAGCGTCGTGACGTCATCACGTCATGTTGCGCGCCGCCCGCCGCAATAATCCGAGTCGCGTCGCATGGTCGCAGCAGTGGATGGAGCCGGCCCGGGGACGGGTGACTCCGGCGTCAGCACCCCCCTTGTGAGTGGCACCCGGGGCGGCCCGCCCCCCCCGCCCCCCCCCCCCTTGGTATGCCACTGCTAGTGGCACCAATTTATATTGCAGGCAATGTAATAGGCAGGTGGGAAAAAAATCCAAATTGAGTGGAATTGGAAAAACTAAATTCTGACACAGTTTTGTATTGTTTTTACGATGTTCCTAATTCAGTAAAAATCAGCTGTTACCATCATTCTTAAACTACAGTGATACTACAATTATATAATTTTTGTTGAGTTTTAATGCATAAAAAATAAAAACTTTGCATCTCCATATTCATATTGTGACCCTAATAACTTTTTATTTATAGTTATGTCTACAGAGCTACATGAGGGCTCACTTTTCAGGGTGATCTGTATCTTTTATTGATACCATTTTGGATTGTGTATGACTTTTTGATTACTTTTTATTCAATTTTTTGAGTGGCAAAGTTATAAAAAATTATAAATATTTTTTTCTGTTTTGGTGTTCACTGTACAAGATAAATACATTAATATTTAATAGTTCGGGCATGCTGGAATGCAGCCATAGATATGATCTTTATTTTTTTATTATGTATTTTTAACATGTAAACATGGGGTCATTTTATTTTGTGTATTATTTTGGTTTTTAATTATTTTTTGCTTCTTTTTAAACCCACCCTTTTTAGTTCCCCTAGGGGACTTGAACATGTGATCATCTGCTTGCTGCTCCCATACACTGCAATAAATCACTATTGCAGCCTATGGGTGTCTCGTTACGTTCCTATTGAGCTCTGCTGCAGGCAAGGCTCCATAGGAACTATTTCTGTGGGAGCCTTGGATTCTTCCTCAGACTTGAGGCTATCACAGAAATCAAATGCCTTCCCCGATCTTATGTGTGGGGAAAAGCCTCTCAGATGCCATTGTTGACCTTGGTATCTGAAGGGTTAAATATCCATGATCAACGTTGTTGATCACAGATATTAGCCCTGGATGTTTGCAGTTTAAAAGAGCAGAACCCTGGCGACTATGAGCGGGCAACATGTGTAAATGCTGGACTTCCACCATACATGTATGGCAGAGGTCTGAAAGGGGTTAGAGAGGTTTACAGGAACAGGAACTATTAAGGGAAGGATCCTAGCCTGCATTGTTTCCTCAATTATCTATAGGTACTTGCCTCCCGTTATTCCATCTTTAAGTCCCTGGTATGACTTCTTCCAGCTGGGGCATGGACTTGGCCACATGCCACACTGCAGCCAATGACTGGCTTCTGACTGGGCTATGTCCATGCCCTAGGGAGAAGATAACAAGCCAGGACTAGAAAATGGAGGAACAAAATCCAGTGTGCAAGACCACAGAGACAGAGAGCAGGTAAGTATGAATCCTTGTGTTATGCTGGCAGCCAGTGTCCGCCCCTCCACTAGCTATTTGTCTGTCTGTCAAGTATATACAGGTCCTTTAAAAAAAATTAGCATATTGTGATAAAGTTCATTATTTTCTGTAATGTACTGATAAACATTAGACTTTCATATATTTTAGATTCATTACACACCAACAGAAGTAGTTCAAGCCTTTTATTGTTTTAATATTGATGATTTTGGCATACAGCTCATGAAAACCCAAAATTCCTATCTTTTAGCATATCATGAAAAGGTTCTCTAAACGAGCTATTAACCTAATCATCTGAATCAACTAATTAACTCTAAACACCTGCAAAAGATTCCTGAGGCTTTTAACTCCCAGCCTGGTTCATTACTCAAAACCGCAATCATGGGTAAGACTGCCGACCTGACTGCTGTCCAGAAGGCCATCATTGACACCCTCAAGCAAGAGGGTAAGACACAGAAAGAAATTTCTGAACGAATAGGCTGTTCCCAGAGTGCTGTATCAAGGCACCTCAGTGGGAAGTCTGTGGGAAGGAAAAAGTGTGGCAGAAAACGCTGCACAACGAGAAGAGGTGACCGGACCCTGAGGAAGATTGTGGAGAAGGACCGATTCCAGACCTTGGGGGACCTGCGGAAGTAGTGGACTGAGTCTGGAGTAGAAACATCCAGAGCCACCGTGTACAGGCGTGTGCAGGAAATGGGCTACAGGTGCCGCATTCCCCAGGTCAAGCCACTTTTGAACCAGAAACAGCGGCAGAAGCGCCTGACCTGGGGTACAGAGAAGCAGCACTGGACTGTTGCTCAGTGGTCCAAAGTACTTTTTTCGGATGAAAGCAAATTTTGCATGTCATTCGGAAATCAAGGTGCCAGAGTCTGGAGGAAGACTGGGGAGAGGGAAATGCCAAAATTCCTGAAGTCCAGTGTCAAGTACCCACAGTCAGTGATGGTCTGGGGTGCCATGTCAGCTGCTGGTGTTGGTCCACTGTGTTTTATCAAGGGCAGGGTCAATGCAGCTAGCTATCAGGAGATTTTGGAGCACTTCATGCTTCCATCTGCTGAAAAGCTTTATGGAGATGAAGATTTAATTTTTCAGCACAACCTGGCACCTGCTCACAGTGCCAAAATCACTGGTAAATGGTTTACTGACCATGGTATTACTGTGCTCAATTGGCCTGCCAACTCTCCTGACCTGAACCCCATAGAGAATCTGTGGGATATTGGGAAGGGAAAGTTGAGAGACGCAAGACCCAACACTCTGGATGAGCTTAAGGCCGCTATCGAAGCATCCTGGGCCTCCATAACACCTCAGCAGTGCCACAGGCTGATTGCCTCCATGCCACGCCGCATTGAAGCAGTCATTTCTGCAAAAGGATTCCCGACCAAGTATTGAGTGCATAACTGAACATAATTATTTGAAGGTTGACTTTTTTTGTATTAAAAACACTTTTCTTTTATTGGTCGGATGAAATATGCTAATTTTTTTAGATAGGAAATTTGGGTTTTCATGAGCTGTATGCCAAAATCATCAATATTAAAACAATAAAAGGCTTGAACTACTTCAGTTGGTGTGTAATGAATCTAAAATATACGAAAGTCTAATGTTTATCAGTACATTACAGAAAATAATGAACTTTATCACAATATGCTAATTTTTGGAGAAGGACCTGTATCTGTGAACAGGAGCTTATTTCAGTGTATCTTACCTCAGTTTCAGCATTGCAAGTGTTACAGCCTTTCTTTCCTTGCTTTATATATTGCTGTCCAGCTGCTGACCTACTAGTTAATCGAGCTCCCCTATAAATGCCTGCTTGTCTCTCTTACTCTTTGCCATATCAATACAAGTCCTGCTGGGTTCTTCTAGTTTGCTTTGCCAGGCTATGTGAGCTACAATCTGTTCACCTGTCTGTATACTGACAGTTGTCTTCTTGGACTATGACCTAAGCCTGTTGCCAAATATAAGTTAGCCCGATTCCTTTGGTACTCAGTTCTGGTGTCTCTTAAACCCTATGGGCCAGCAGCCTACCACTTTTGGGTGGTTGGTACAGTGGATCTACATCAACAGATCTGACACATTGAGGAGCTGATGCAGGCTAGGTGCCTTACCTTAGTAGTTAATATTCCAGGGAAACCCCTTTAAAGATATTATTGCATAATTAATGTAAAAATTTTAAAATTAATGTAAAAAATGAAAATCGGACATCATATAGTACATGACAATCTCTTTCTACCCCAATGATAGAACTAGTCCTGTACCTCACATGGATCCAAAGAGTTTCCCATTGATTTTTCCAATTGTTCTGCTAGATTTATTTCAAGCTGGCAGCTCAGAAGAAGTGTCTTCCTGCTGCAGCTCTCTCCCTATCGAAGTTCAGGAGGCTTGCTCTTTCTGCTGCAGCTCTCTCCCTGCAATTGGTTGGTGATGACTGAACCTTGCACCACCGCCTATTTAACGGGTGTTTTTAATAAGCAGGATTACATAGCTGTGCTTTGCCCATATTATACGATAAAAGCCCAGGAGAGGCATGTAACTTATAGCTGGATCCTACTTTGCCCATATTGTAGGCTATTAGCCCAGGAGAGGCATGAGTTAGAGTAGGTCCCGACTTTTCGAAGCCACTTTGTCGCTGGTAGATGGGCCCGACATATTTTTGATCAATAATATGCACAAAGAGCTTCTATTTTTTCTAACAGTGAGCATAGCAACCGTGCAATTTATTTTGCATTCATTGTTTGCGTATATCTTTGTGCATTTGATAGAGCAGTGTGCTGCTACTTGTAGTTCTATTGTATTGTGGTGTGTTTCAGCTGGGTTCTCATATCTATACATTATGGAGGTGCCGGTTTTCTTTCCCTGTAACTGTCAGAGCTTTTAACAGGAGATATAGCTGGTGGCAGTTGAAGGATAGAACTGGGCATGTGTGACCACCTCAGTAAGGTGGACACAGAAATTAAGAAAATAAACAGCAGGTGACACTATACATATACAGTTTATTGAATAACTCAGTGGCTATACTACATTGTTAATTACATACAATTACAAAAGTATTCAGATCCAGGTGCCGGTTTAAAAGCTACAGAATATTTTTCACGGGACAACCAATTTAAGGAAATACATTGCTGCTGTATACGTTACATTAGAAATCCATTGCCAGTTTGAATTGTATTAGCACTGGCGTGCCTAGGGTGTTTGGCACACGGAGCGGGTCCTTTCTCTGGCACAGTAGTATTGCCCTAATTGTAAAACCTTCAAAGTAGTTTTGCACAGATGTGTGCCCCCCACAGTAGTTATGCCCACATTGTGCCCCCCTCACAGTAGGTATGCCCTCTCTGTGCCCCTTTCACAGTTGTAATGCCCTCTTTGTGCCCCCTTCATAGTAATAATCCCCATTGTGTCCCCTTCATAGTAATAATCCCCATTGTGCCCCCTTTATACTAATAATGCCCACCGTGCCCCTTCATAGTAATAATGCCCTTTGTGCCCCCTCACAGTAATCATGCCCACTGTGCTAGTAATGCCCCCTTTGCCCCTCCATAGTAGAAATTCCCATTATGACCCCTTCACAGTAATAATGCCTACTCTGCCCCCTTCACAGTAATAATGCCCACTCTGCCCCCTTCACAGTAATAATGCCCTCAGTGCCCCTTCACAGTAATAATGCCCACTGTGCCCCCTTCACAGTAATAATGCCCTCTGTGTCCCCTTCATTGTAGTAATGCCCTCTGGCTCTGTGACCCCTCCATAGTAATAAAGTCCTCTGTGCCCCCTCTATAGTAATAAATCCCTCTTTACCTCCTCTGTATTAAAAAAAACAGTAACTACTAACCTTGTCCTGTTCCTGAAGCTCACATACCTCTCTTCCCTGCAGGCACAGATCGCTCTGCAGCACTGTGTGGGTGAAACGTATGCAGATTTCCTGGCTACAGGCTCCGCCCCCCACACAGGCCGGCAGCACAATCTGTGTCTACAGGCTGAATGGTGGAGCAGGAAGAAGTCTCACTGCTTCACTATTCAGAGCGCCGCCGGCCTGAAGGAGGGGAGTAGTGTTGAGCGTGAATATTCGCATTGTGAATTTTAATCGCGAATATCGGCACTTTGAGAATTCGCAGATATTTAGAATATAGTGCTATATATTTGTAAAATCAAATTTTCATTTTTTTTGTCTTGTTTTTTACACAGCACACATCAGGTGATCATCCCTCCCTTCTTCTAGCTTGTGGGCCAAAGGCTGTATTGATGGAAGTGCTCATTGCTTCTGGCACCCCCCTGAGAGCCGGCCCCCAGGGCGGACCACCCCTCACGCCCCCCCTTAGTACACCACTGTGTATTAGCATGTATAATGTTACTTTCACACTTTCCGGTATTGAAATCTGTTATAGGGTCTCAATACTGAAAAAAATGTTTCCGTTTTGTCCCCATTCATTGTCAATTGGGACAAAACGTAACTGAACAGAATGGAATGCTCCAAAATGCATTCCATTCCGTTCTCATACCGGAGAGCAAACCGCAGCATGCTGCGGTTTGCTTTCCGTCCTGGGATGTGGAGCAAAACGGATCCATCATGACCTACAATGCAAGTCAATGGGGACGGATCTGTTTTCTCTGACGCAATAGAAAACGGATCCGTCCCCCATTGAGTTTCAATACAGTTCATGACATATACGTCTTGGCTTTGCTAAAGATAATACAATAGTTGTATTATCAGTAATGGAAGTGTTTTTGCTGAACCTTGCCGGATCCAGCAAAAATGCTTGTGTGAAAGTAAGCTTAGTGTGTAGGTACAACTTCTGTAACCTCGCTGTAGCCATAGATGGTCTTTGTCAAACAATGATTTTAAAGTGCTGATTAGAGTTGAGGGCTGCAAATGGCAGCAAAATGTGGTTAAGAGCATGGCAAGTGCTCTGCAAACAAATGTGGATAGGCAAATGACTTAAAATAACATAGAATATGTAAAAATAAAAAATTATAATCTTGATCTAGGAGGAGGAGGTCCATATGGAATAGGTGGTTGAGGAGGCGGTGAATGTGTTGGTGTAGGTGGAAGCGGCGGTGGAGGAGGAAGTAGCCAACACTGCTTTTTGGTTTTGTTTTTAATTTTATTTTTTGTTTAAAAGAGTGGGAAATATCAAAAATACAACAATGAACAATTGCGCTGGAGTTTAACAATGGCTGGGTAAAGCTGGTACATTTCTATTCTGCACAAGGTACGGACAAGTCCTGTGGGATCAATGCCTGGTTCATTTTAATGAATGCGAGCTTGTCCACATTGGTGTGGACAAGCTCGCTGTGCTTGTCTGTGATGACGCCCCCTGCCATGCTAAACACACGTTCAGACAATACACTGGCTGTAGCGCAGACCAGCACCTCCAAGGCATAAAGGGCAAGCTCAGGCCATGTGCCCAATTCGGAGACCCATTATTCAGTAAGTGTAGGCGTGTGCACACATACTTGTCCACCATGTTGGTAAAATGCTGCCTCCTGCTAAGACGTTCCATATCAGCTGGTGGTTCTGGTTGTTGTGGCATGCTGATAAGCTTTTCCACATTTCGGCCAGGCTAACCCTGCCTTCTGAGGTGCTGGAGGTGCCCGACCTGCGTTGGCGACCTCTTTCTCCTCTGCTTTCGCCTTGTGCTTCCACTGTGCCCCCGCTGTCAGCGTGCGCTTGTATTCGCGCATCTTATGATCACACTCCAGTGATGGAATTAAGGACGGTTGTCCTTGTAATGGGGATCCAGCAGCGTGGCCACCCAGTAATCAGCACAAGTTAGAATGTGGGCAACTCGGCGGTCGTTGCGGAGACACTGCAGCATGCAATCGCTTATGTGTGCCAGGCTGCCCAGAGGCAACGAAAAGCTGTCCTCTGTGGGAGGTGCATCGTCCGTGTCCACTGTATCCCCCAGCCACGCACCAGTGATGGCCATGAGCTGGTTTAGGTGCCACCATTCTGTGAACATGGTTCCTCCTCCATCTCCTCCACCTCCTCCTCCACCTCCTCCTCCTCCAGAACTGTGCCCTGGATGGACAATTGTGTACCTGGCATTTGTGTGTGCAAGAACCCATTCTCTGAGCCACTTGTGAATTACTGGCCTGAAACCCTATGAAATGATCCCCCTTCCTCCTCCTCCTCCTCATGTGCCACATCCTCTTCCATCATCGCCAGCAGTGGGATAGGAACGGTGAGAACAGCGTCATAGGCACTGGCCATGTTGGTGTAGTACTCGAAACAGCACAACAAGGCACACAGGCCCACTCATTGGTGGTGAAGTGGTGCTGTACCGCAGTGCGACTCACCCGTCTGGCCAGCATGTGCAAGGTGGAGTTCCACCTTGTGGGCATGTCACATATGCGGTGGTGAGCGGGAAGGCCGAAGTTACGCTGCAGCGCTGAGAGGCAAGCAGCAGCAGGGTGAGAACGCCGAAAGCGCGCACAGACGGCCCACGCTTTATGCAGCAGCTCTGACATATCGGGGTAATTTTTAAGGAACCTCTGCACCACCAAATTCAGCAAATGCGCCAGGCAAGGGATGTGCATCAAATGGCTAATCCCGCCCATTATCGCACACCACCAGGCCATGCTTGAGGCTCACTGGCACCAACCACTCATCAGTCTGTTGTTACATGCCCGTCCACAGCTCCTGCGCGGTGTGTAGTTTGTTTTAAAACTGCTTGCTTTTGTTTTCCCCTTGCTGTGCTGAAGTTGGTGGTGAAGGTGTTAAGCTGACCAGATGAGGAACCGGTAGAGGATGAGGAAGTTGAGTAGGAGGAGGAAGCAACAGGAGGCAAAGAGAAGCGGCCTGCCTTCCTCTGTTATGGAAGGACATGCTCCAAACTGCTATCCGCCTAAGGCCCAGCCGCCACTGCATTTACCCGTTAGGGAGATATAACAACCCTGACCATGCTTTCTGGTCCACGTATCCGTAGTTAGGTGGACCTTGCCACAGATGGCGTTGCGCAGTGCACACCTGATTTGGTCCCCCACTTGGTTGTGGAGGGCAGTAATGGCTCGCCTGGAAAAGTTGTGGCGGCTGGGCACGACGTACTGTGGGACAGCCACCGCCATAAGGCTTTTAAAACTCTCCGTCTCCACCAGACGGAATGACAGCATTTCAAAGGCCAGTAATTTTGAAATGCTGGCATTCAGGGCCAGGGATTGCGGGTGGGTAGGGTGGTACTTCCTCTTTCGCTCCAGTGTTTGGGAGATAGAGAGTTGAACGCTTCCATGGGTCATTGTGGAGATGCTTGGTGACCCAGGTGGTGGCATTGCTGGCAGATCCTCTGTTTGCGGGGTGGCAGGTGGCACTGTCACTCCAGAGGTGAATGAAGAGGCCGAGACTGCAGCAGAAGAGGAAGCAAGAGGAGCCAGAGACCTTTCTTTGTTTTTGAGGTGTCTACTCCACTGCAGCCTGTGCTTTTCACTTAGATGCCTCGTCAAGCAGGTTGTGCTCAGGTTGAGAACGTTTTTGCCTCACTTCAGGCTCTGATTGCAAAGCGTGCAAACCACTCGTGTCTTGTCGTCAGCACATTGTCTGAAGAACTGCCACGCCAGGGAACTCCTTGGAGCTGGCTTTGGTGTGCTCGGTCCCTTGCTGCGGTAGGCAGTAGCAGGCATACTGTCTAGGGGACGGCCGCTCCGCTTTTGCACCCTGCTCCCTCTTCTGCTGTGCTGGTGGCTCTGTGCGACCACCGCCTCATCCTCCAAACTACACAGGTCACTCGCATGACCTTGATTCAATGGGAAACTCTGCAAGCAGAGTCATCAAAAAGCAGAAGAGACTGCTCCAGGACTTGGGGCTCAGACTGCTTGGTTGATTTGCAAGGGGGTGAGGTGAAGGACTGATGGCCATGGGCTGCAGGTGCCAACTCTGATCTTTCAGCAGGAGACTGGGTGGGAGACAATGTGAATGAACTGGAGGCACTGTCAGCCACCCAATCTACTATCTCCTGTACTTGTTCTGGCCTCACCATTCGTAGAGCCGCATTCTGCCCTAGTAAATAACGCTAAAGGTTCTGTCGCCTACTCGCACCTGAGGAAGGTGTTTCACTTGTACATGTAGCTGGCACAGATCGACCACGTCCTGTCCCTGCAACAGGAGCTCCACCAGCAGCACCACAACCGGGGCCACGTCCCTTAATTGACGCTCTCCTCATTCTTTGCGTTCACTCACCAAACTAACAGATGATTTATGTCAGGCGACAATGTAACCGCCAATAGTAAACAATTAAGTTCACTGAGAGTAAGGCAGGGCCAGTGTCATGAAGAGGAAAAATTTCTTGAGGTCACACAACAGTGTGACAGGCGAATTTTATACAATTACTTCACGGTCACAAAAAATGTTCATTTGTAAACTAACAATGTAACTGCAGTATTGACTGGTTGTATTTGACTGTGACAAATGCAGCAAAGGCCCCAGATGCAGGGTATTGCAAAAAATGGGTGTTTTTTTAAAACCAGAATATAATTGCAGTATTTCAAGCTTGTATTTCACTGTGACAAATGCAGCAAAGGCACCAGATGTAGGGTATTGCAAAAAATTGGTGTTTTTTTTTTAAACCCAGAATATAATTGCAGTATTTTAAGCTTTTATTTCACTGTGACAAATGCAGCAAAGGCCACAAATGTAGTGTTTTTTTTTAACCCCTTAAGGACACAGCTTTATTTCACCTTAAGGACCAGGCCATTTTCTGCAAATCTGACCAGTGTCACTTTAAGTGGTGATAACTTTAAAACGCTTTGACTTATCCAGGCCATTCTGAGATTGTTTTTTCGTCACATATTGTACTTCATGACACTGGTAAAATGAAGTCAAAAATTATTATTTTTTTGCATAAAAAAATACCTAATTTACCAAAAATTTGGAAAAATTAGCAAATTTCAAAGTTTCAATTTCTCTACTTCTGTAATACATAGTAATACCCCCAAAAATTGTGATGACTTTACATTCCCCATATGTCTACTTCATGTTTGAATTATTTTGGGAATTAAATGTAATTTTTTGGGGATGTTACAAGGCTTAGAAGTTTAGAAGCAAATCTTGAAATTTTTCAGAAATTTACAAAAACCCAATTTTTAGGGACCACTACAGCTCTGAAGTCACTTTGCGAGGCTTACATAATAGAAACCACCCAAAAATGACCCCATTCTATAAACTACACCCCTCAAGGTATTCAAAACTGATTTGACAAACTTCGTTAACCCTTTAGGTGTTGCACAAGAGTTATTGGCAAATGGGGATAAAATTTGAGAATTTCATTTCTTTGCCTAATTTTCAATTTTAACCAATTTTTTCCACTAAGAAAGCAAGGGTTAACAGCCAAACAAGACTGTATCTTTATTGCCCTGACTCTGCCGTTTACAGAAACACCCCATATGTGGCCGTAAACTACTGTACAGGCACACAGCGGGGCATAGAGTAAAAGGTGCGCCGTTTGGTTTTTGGAAGGCAGATTTTGCTGGACTGGTTTTTTGACACCATGTCCCATTTGAAGCCCCCTGATGCACCCCTAGAGTAGAAACTCCAAGTGACCCGAGCTAAGAAACTTCACCCCTCAAGGTATTCAAAACTGATTTTACAAACATTGTTAACCCTTTAGGTGTTGCACAAGATTTAATGGAAAATAGAGATACAATTTCAAAATGTCACTTTTTTGGCAGATTTTCCATTTTAATATTTTTTTTCCAGTTACAAAGCAAGGGTTAACAGCCAAACAAAACTCATTATTTATGGCCCTGATTCTGTAGTTTACAGAAACAGCCCATATGTGATCGTAAATTGCTGTACGGTCACACGGCAGGGTGCAGAAGGAAAGGAACGCCATACGGATTTTGGAAGGCAGGTTTTGCTGGACTGTTTTTTTTGAAACCATGTCCCATTTGAAGCCCCTCTGATACACCCCTAGAGTAGAATCTCCAGAAAAGTGACCCTATTTTAGAAACTACGGGATAGGGTGGCAGTTTTGTTGGTACTAGTTTAGGGTACATATGATTTTTGGTTGCTCTATATTACACTTTTTGTGCAAGGTAACAAGAAATAGCTTTTTTGGCACAGTTTTTTTTGTTATTTACAACATTCATCTGACAGGTTAGATCATGTGGTAATTTCATAGAGCAGGTTGTCACGGACACGGCGATCCCTAATATGTATACAATTTTTTTTATTTATGTAAGTTTTACCCAATGATTTCATTTTTAAAACAAAAAAAAGTTTTAGTGTCTCCATAGTCTAAGAGCCATAGTTTTTTCAGTTTTTGGGCGATTATCTTAAGTAGGGTCTCATTTTTTGCGGGATGAGATTACTGTTTGATTGGCACTATTTTGGGGTGCATTTTGATCGCTTGCTATTACACTTTTTGTGACGTAAGATGACAAAAAATTGCTTTTTTTACACCGTTTTTTTCGGTGGTCATCTGAGGGGTTAGGTCATGTGATATTTTTATAGAGCCGGTCGATACGGATGCGGCTATACCTAATATGTATACTTTTTTTTAAAATTTATGTAAGTTTTACACAATGATTTCATTTTTGAAACAAAAAAATGATGTTTTAGTGTTTCCATAGTCTAAGAGCCATAGTTTTTTAGTTTTTGGGCGATTATCTTAAGTAGGGTCTCATTTTTTGCGGGATGAGATGATGGTTTGATTTTTACAATTTTGGCCTACATGCAACTTTTTTGATCACTTTTATTACCTTTTTTTGGGAAGTAAGGTGGGCAAAATTTCAATTTCATCATAGTTTTTTATTTTTTATTTTTCTGGCATTCACTGTTCGGGTAAAGTAACATGACCGTTTTATAGATCAGGTCGTTACGAACGCGGCGATACCAAACATGTGTAGGGAATTTTATTGTTTTCATTTTTAATCAGTGATAAATGTGTTTTTTTTATATTTTAACTTTTTTTTCACTTTTTTTCACTTTTTTTTTTACCCAGACCCACTTGGTTCTTGAAGATCCAGTGGGTTTGATGTCTGTAAAATACAGTACAGTACACCATATAGGGTTCTGTACTGTATTTTACTTACACTGAACAGATCTATGCCTTCAGCACAGATCTGTTCAGCACCATGGACAGCAGGACGCCTGAGAAGGTGTCCTGTTGCCATGGGAACCTTCCCCGTCTGCCACAACTTCGCAGACTGGGAAGGGTAAGCATGGGGCTGGCGGGGGACTGTCTGGGAGCTCTCTCCCTCTCCATCGGTGGGCTGCAAAGGCACAGCAGCCCCCTGATTGGAGAGGGAGGGAGCTCCCTGAGCTGTTAACCTTTTCCATACATCACCGATGTCAGCCGTTTATACCAGGGTGCCAGCAATGTGCTGACACCCTGGTATACCCACTGTACACCAATGATTATTCAATGAGAGGCGGGCGGGGGATCGCGATCCCGCCTGCCGCACCGCCTCACCTCCCGCACCGCCCGCAACCCCCCCCTGCACCTCCCACCAGGCTAAAATCATTCAGAGGTGCAGGGAGGGTGATAAATATAAATTTTCGCCACACTAAAGTTTCTGATCGCCGCGGTCAGGGATCACGGGGATCAGAAACGGCAGAAATCGCAACAAACCGCAGGTCTGAATTGACCTGCGGTTTGTTGCGATCACGGACATGGGGGGGGGTCACGGGACCCCCCCCGCGCATTTAGCCGAGGTGCCTGCTCAATGATTTGAGCAGGCACCTTGTTCCGATCACAGCCGGCCGGGGGGCAGTGATCGGAACAACACATGACGTACCGGTAAGTCATGTGTCCTTAAGGACTCGGGAAACATGCCGCACCGGTACGTCATGTGTTCTTAAGGGGTTAAACCAGAATATAACAGCAGTATTTAACGCTTGTATTGGACTGTAAAAAATGCAGCAAAGGCACCAAATGTAGGGTATTGCAAAAAAGGGGTGTTTTTTTTAGAGCCAGAATATAATTGCAGTATTTCAAGCTTGTGTTTCACTGTGACAAATGCAGCAAAGGCCCCAAATGTAGGGTCTTGCAAAAAATTGGTTTTTAAAACCCAGAATATAATTGCAGTATTTCAAGCTTCTATTTGACTGTCACAAATACAAATATGCTTTGCTGGTGCATAAAATGGCCGCCGTCACCCACCTAACTAACAGACGGATAAAAGTTATTTTTCTGTGTCACTGGGCTCAGAGCAGGGTAAAAAAATTGTGCACTGCACCCACAAAACTAAATCGCTGTAGATCGCTGATTTAACAAGTACTTCTGATAACTGATTCTTTCCTATTCTCTCCCTCACATCAGCAGCATCCTATCCCTACACTGATCAGAGCAGAGTGACGTGCAGCGCTACGTGACTCCAGCTAATATAGAGGCTGGGTCACATGCTGCACTGGCCAATCACAGCCATGCCATTAGTAGGCATGGCTGTGATGGCTTCTAAGGGCACAAAAGTTAAAAGCTTGTTGATTGGCTGCTCTGCAGCCTCTCAAAAAGCGCCATTAAGTCGCCGAACCCCGAACTCGAACCCAAACTTTTACTGAAAAGTTTGAGTTCGGGTCTGGGGTTCAAAAATCCTAAAGTTCGGTATGAACCCGAACTTTACAGTTTGGGTTCTCTCAAACCTTGTGCTGATCTGTAGTTGTCCCTGTGTGTACACATTTTTTGTAGTTGTTACATTATCCTTGATTTTATGTCATTAGTCAAGGACTAAGCACTGTAGAGGAGAATTTCAGATAAGACATTTGATACAAAATAGAACTAACATCCTCATGATTATAATCGGCAACTGTAATATGTTATTAAGGCTTTGAGTGAAATTTACAGATGCAAATGACTATTTCCATTCTAATGCATAATTGAGAAATTGAGTTTAATTAACATTAATAGCATCAGGGCCACCTTGATACCCTTTCAAGTACTGAACAGAGCAGATGTCAGAGAATATGGCAGTAATAATGTTTGAAACTCCCTGGTGAATCACTGGTATTTAAGTTTCTTTTTACATTAAAGAATCATCACATCAGGTTCAGAGGCTTTTAGAATACAGCAGGTTTCTTTATGACACAGTGAATGCTGATACCAGTGCTAATTACTTTTCTTGTCACAGTGGTATCACACGATGTCTATTTGCTCTGGATGCCAAGAATGGTGCCATGTAATGATCATTTTTTAGCTGGGATGTGAAGCTCTTTATCAAACCAATGGAGAAAGAAAGTTCTCCAGGGGACAGTTTCCTTTGCTAATGTCAGCTGCATTGTGTAGAGGCAGAAGTAATAGATTGTTTTTCATGTTGCTTCTATGTGTTGCTGTCCCTGCCTATTTAATATTATATTACTAGTAAAACATAGTTTTTTGTGTGTGACCCAGAAAATCTACTTAGTGTTCTTAATTTGGTACTGGTAATGGGTAACAGGTTAAGACTGGGGTTCCTTGGGCCAACCAGAGAAAATAATTCTCGGAGCCCAACCCCCTTATCATCAATAAAGTATAATACATTTTGAGTCAAAGTAAATAGGCCATAGTGACAATTTGTCATCATCACCAAAGGCGAGCCTGGGCCCACCAGAGGATGCTCTGGTTCTCTGGTAGGCCAATCTGACGCTGGTGTTTTTTGTAAAGTTGTACAATAGACATATTAGTTATTATTTGATTGGAAAAATTACTCTTTAATATAAGATGAAAATAGTGTAGTATGGGTTAGAAATAGGGTTGAGCGAACCCGAACTGTAAAGTTCGGGTTCGTACCGAACTTTAGGATTTTTGGCTCCCGGACCCGAACCCGAATATTTCAGTAAAAGTTCGGGTTCGTTGTTCGGCAATTTCTTAGCGCTTTTTGAAAGGGTGCAGAGCAGTCAATCAACAAGCGTTTAACTGACTGACCTTAGAAGCCATCTAATGGCATGGCTGTGTTTCGCCAGTGCAGCATGTGACCCAGCCTCTATATTAGCTTGAGTCACATAGCGCTGCACGTCACTCTGCTGTTACAAGTGTAGGGATAGGGTGCTGCTGTGATTTCAGGGAGAAAATAGGAGAGAATCTTTTTACCCTGCCCTGAGGCAAGTGACTGAAAAAAATAACTTTTATCCATCTGTTAGTTAGGTGGGCAGCGGTGGCCATTTTATGCAAGCTGAGTGCACCAGCACTGCATCTGAGCTTTTGTGACATTCAAATCCAAGCTTGAAATACTGCAATAATAATCTGGTTTTAAAAAAATCACAATTTTTTTGGGCAATATACAACATCTGGTGCATTTGCAGGATTAGTCAGTGTGCAATTTAAGCTAGAAATACAGCCAGAATTTTCTGGGTTTTTAAAAACACACTTTTTTGCCAAAATACAAAATTTTACATCCCTTGCAGCATCTGCACATGTGAAATTAAAGAGTTATATATAGCTTTCATATTGAGTTAGTAAAAAAACACCCTTTTTTGGCTGATTATTTTTCCGCTTGCGTTCAAATGCCTGGGGTAAGGACATTTGGACGCTGCGCTGGGACACGGAAGTGGATGTGGTCGCTGATGGTGCTTGTGAAGGTCCAGGTGCAGGATGAGAGGCATCCAGGCCTGCGTCTTGGACAGGGGATTGGCCAGCACGTAACACCAGGGAAGAGGAGGCAGTGGTGTGACCCGCAGACACAGATTACTGTGCTTTCATGCCATGTGGCGGATCATGCTGGTGGTGGTGAGGTTGCTAGTGTTCACGCCCCTGCTCATTTTTGTATGGTACAGGTTGCAAATTACAATTCTTTTGTCATCTGCACTTTCCTCAAAAAATTACTGCGGAACATCTACCCCTTGGCAAGGGAGATTTCCGCAAGAGGGTGCTCCGTGGAACAGTTGCGGGCCTGTTTGGTGTGGCCCGCCTTCTCCATTTTGGCACCACACTGCCTCTTACAGCCTGTTGAGGTGCTGCAGATCCCTCCCCCTCTGCACTGCTGTCCTCGCTCGGCTTTCCACCTTCCCAGGTTGGGTCAGTGACTTCATCGTCCATCACCTCCTCATCCACTTCCTTACTCTGCTCATCCTCCTGACTCCATAAGGAAGGGCCGCACGTGTCAAACAACATTGCCAACGTGGGAGATCAGATGGACATCGCCTGTAGGACATCGGTCCACATTAATACCGGACCTCCGTCCAGAGCGACATTGGGGTGGAATCGAGGCATACGGTAGGATTATTCCAGGTTTACGTCGGCATATATATATAACAATTAAACTGACAGTAGAGGAGTTCAGTGGGATGCCGCTGTTACTCCAATAGAGCAGGATACCGCTTCAAGTGGATATCATTTCCAGCAATATTTTGTTGTGGAATATAGGACCAGTAAAATTACAATAAGACATTACCACAATACTTTGAGCGCGATCACCCTACAACTTTTGCATTATATTGGGATCGCATCATCTCGACGCAATTACAGTATTGCTATAGTCATACTAGCATTGATGTATGAACTGGATTATATTTGTAGTTCCTTTAGGGGTCAAGGGATAATTTATTCAATTATTCTAATAATGATATTTATATGTTATCATTTGATTGATTGCTGCTATATCATTCTGGACCTTTTAGCTAACATATATTTTGGGTCAAATATTTATTGTATCTGTTTACTCATTTGAATTATATATTATATATCTATTAAATTACAAGATCCTGTGAGTGCTCAGTTTTCTCTAGATTTTATATACACGTATGAGATACAGCCTTTACATACTGTGGTTCTATTCAATTATATGAAATACAGCCATTTTGGGCAAACAAATTTAATTGCGGCCTAGTCTGAATCAGTCGGTCTGAGATAAACCCTTTATATACTGTGGTTATATTCTTCTATTAATGAAACAGCCTTTTTTGGGCAAAATACACAATTTTTCTGGCCTTGCACCATCAGCACGTGTGAAATTCAAGGGTTATATACTGATGTCATATTCAGTTATTAAACAAACACCCGTTTTGGGCAAATTTTTTTATTTTGCACTCTTTGCTGCATATGTCATTGTGAGATACGGCCCTTACATACTGTGGTTCTATTCAGTTATTAAACAAACACCCATTTTGGGCACAAATCTTTAATTGCGCCCTAGTCTGGATCAGGGCGTGTGAGATACACCCTTCAGATACTGTGGTTCTATTCAATAATTTGAAAAACTGCCATTTTTGGCCCCAAACTTTAATTGTGGAAGTGTGACATACACCCTTTACATACTGTGGTTCTATTCAGCTATTAAACAAACACCTATTTTGGGCAAAAAACTTTAATTGTGGACTAGTCTGCATCTGTACGTGTGAGATCCAACCTTTTTATACTGTCGTTCTATTCTGCTATTAATTAAACACCCATTTAGGGCAAGATCCTAAATTTGAGAAATATGAGGAGAGCGTCAAATAAGGGACGTGGCCTAGGTCGTGGTGCTGCTGGTGGAGCTCCTGTTGCAGGGAGAGGAAGTGGTCGATCTGTGCCAGCTACACGCACAAGTGAAACCCCTTCCTCAGGTGCGAGTAGGCGACAGAACCTGCAGTGGTATTTGGTCGGGCCTAATGCGGCTCTATGAATGGTGAGGCCTGAACAAGTAGAGGCCATAGTAGATTGGGTTGCTGATAGTGGCTCCCACCCAGTCTCTTGATGAAAGATCAGTGTTGGCAACAGCAGCCGATGTCCAGCAGTCTTTCACCTCACCCCTTGCAATTCAGCCAAGCAGTCTGACCCCTAAGTCATGCAGCAGTCTCTTCTGCTTTTTGATGACTCTGTTAGCAGGGTTTCCCAGGGCCATCCACCTATCCCGCCCCAAAAGTGCACCGATGCCTAACCACTTATGTTTCAAGATGAGTACATGGGAGGACCATCTGTCACCACCAGACATCTGAGAAGCTCTGACAGACGTCCTTCAGAACCTCCTCCTTGAGATTCCTTTTGTTTTGCTTTCATCTTCTCATCTCGTTAGCCTCTCTCAGCTATCATGTAGTTGCACTGATTGCATCCCTTTAAATCCCTCCCCCTACTGCATCACAGCCACCAGCACAGCAGAAGAGGGAGCAGGGTGCAAAAGCGGAGCAGCCGTCCGCTAGACAGTACGCCTGCTACTGCCCACCGCAGCAAGGGACCGAGCACACCAAAGCCAGCTCCAAGGAGTTCTCTGGCATGGCATTTCTTCAGACAATGTGCTGACGACAAGACAAGAGCCTGAAGCAAGGAATAAACGTTCTCAACCTGAGCACAACCTGCACAACCAGGCATTTAAGTGCTAAGCATGAGCTGCAGTGGAGTAGACACCTCAAAAACCAAGAAAGGTCTTCCTCTTCTGCTGCAGTCTTGGCCTCTTCATCCACCTCTGGAGTGACAGTGCCACCTGCCACCCCGCAAACAGAGGATCTGCCAGCAACACCACCACCTGGGTCACCAAGCATCTCCACAATGTCCCACAGAAGCGTTCAGCTCTCCTTCTCCCAAACACTGGAGAGGAAGAGGAAGTACCCCCCCTACCCACCCGCGATCCATAGCCCTGAATGCCAGCATTTCTAAATTACTTTTTATTACTAATTACCTTTGAAATGCTTTCATTCCGTCTGGTGGAGACATATAGTTTTTAAAGGCCTTATGGTGGTTGCTGTCCCACAGTACGTCGTGCCCAGCCGCCACTACTTTTCCAGACGAGCCATCCCTTCCCTGCACAACCAAGTGGGGGACCAAATCAGGTGTGCACTGCGCAACGCCATCTGTGGCAAAGTGCACCTCACTACGGATACGTGGACTAGTAAGCATGGTCAGGGACGTTATATCTCCCTAACAGTACACTGGGTAAATGCAGTGGAGGCTGGGCCTGAGGGGGATAGCAGTTTGGCGCATGTCCTTTCACCAACGAGGATTGCAGGGCGCTTCAGTTTGCCTCCTGTTGCTTCCTCCTTCTACTCCGCTTCCTCATCCTCTACCGGCTCCTCATCTGGTCAGCGTAACACCTTCACCACCAACTTCAGCACAGCCAGGGGTAAACGACAGCAGGCAGTTTTAAAACTTATCTGTTTGGGGGACAAACCCCACACCACGCAGGAGCTGTGGACGGGCCTTGAACAACAGACCAATAAGTTGTTGGTGCCAGTGAGCCTCAAGCCCGGCCTGGTGGTGTGCGATAATGGCCGAAATCTCGTAGCAGCTCTGGACAAGCCGATTTGACGCACATCCCTTGCCTGGCGCATGTGCTGAATTTGGTGGTGCAGAGATTCCTTAAAAATTACCCCGATATGTCAGAGCTGCTGCATAAAGTGCGGGCCATCTGTGTGTGCTTTCTGTGTTCTCACCCTGCTGCTACTCGCCTGTCAGCGCTGCAGCGTAACTTTGGTCTTCCCGCTCACCGCCTCATATGCGACGTGCCCACAAGGTGAAACTCCACCTTGCACATGCTGGCCAGACTGTGCGAGTAGCAGCAGGCAATAGTGGAGTTTCAGCTGCAGCACGCACGGGTAAGTCGCTTTGCGGAACAGAACCACTTCACCACCAATGACTGGGCCTCCATGCGAGACCTGTGTTCCTTGTTGCGCTGTTTCGAGTACTCCACCAACATTACCAGTTTTGATAACACCGCTCTCAGCGTTACTATCCCACTTCTATGCCTCCTTGAAATGGCGATGATGGAAGAGGATGTGGCACAGGAGGAGGAGGAGGAAGAGGGATCATTTCATAGGGTTTCAGGCCAGTCATTCACAAGTGGCTCCGAGGGTGGATTCCTGCACCCACAAACGCCAGGTACACAGTTGTCCAGCCAGGGCGCAGTTCTGAGTTTTGACACCTACAAGGACTTAAATCTTTTTGTCAGAAAGCTCCGCTGGCATAAGTTTTACAAACTTCAGGAAAAGAAACAGTGCGGCGAGTTGGGCATACCTTTAGACATCCTAGCAGATGTCCGTCTCTTGTATGGACTAGACGGAGAATTTGACAAACAAGGTCAGGGACCCTTCACCAGTCTTAAGTTGAAGAGTAACAAAATGCCCCCTAATTTGGGCGAGCTATCGTTTGTGGATGTCTTCCTCAGCACGGTCTTGCAAGAGATTGAGAATCTACGCCCCTCACATTTCTCCAACATTGACCAGGTTCATACCAGTGCCATATCGAGTCTGGAGACTGATCACTCCATAGTGATCAAGCCCTCTGATAAGGGGGGCAACACTGTTATTATGGACCATGGCCAATACACTGACATGCCCTGCTGAGGGATTCATCCACATACGAGGTTCTATCATTGAACAAATTTAGGTCACAACTCAAAAATATCCTAGATAAAGCTAGGACCGCGTCAATTATTTCTGACGACTAATACAGATTCATGCTGCCGATCCATCCCCGCTTGGCGACATTCAACTGCTTGCCTAAGCTACACAAGGGGACATGTCCACTGAAGGGGCGTCCCATTGTATCGGGGGTAGGTAACTTATCCCAAAATGTCAAGATTTATGTGGACCGAGTCCTGGCCCCATTCGTTACCGCATTACCCTCGTACACTCGGGACACCACACACCTGCTCAAGCAATTGGAGGGCATTCACGTCGAGAATGCAAGCCTTTTGGCTAGTATCGACGTGGAGGCCCTCTATTCGAATATTCCTCATGCCCTGGGCCTCAGGGCGGTCAAGTATTTTCTGAGCACCCGTGGATGTCAGTACCGCGCCCACAGCCTTTTTGTCATCTCTCTCTTGGAGTTCACCCTGACCACCAACGTCTTCTCTTTCAATGGGAGACTCTACCACCAGCTCAGGGGCACCGCGATGGGGAGTTCCTGTGCCCCGTCATATGCCAACCTGTTCCTGGGCTGGTGGGAGGAGACCCTGGTGTTCAGGGATGAACGTTCCATTCTTATGGACCGGGTAGGCATGTGGGTGCGGTACATTGACGACATCTTCATCATATGGAGCGGGAACGAATCCTCGTTCCGTGCCATGGTGGAGATGCTCAACAATAACCAAATCGGCATGCACTTTACCTGTGAGGTTGGGGGCACCAGATTACCTTTTCTTGATGTCCTCATCTCTACAACATCGTCTGGTGAATTGGAGACGTCGATTTATCACAAACCCACGTCTACCAATACCCTGCTTAGGTGGGAGAGCAGCCACCCTGGAGTATTCCCAAAGGACAATATCTCAGGCTAAGGAGAAATTGTTCAACCAAACGGGAATTCATCAGACAAGCCACTGATCTACGTACCAGGCTTCGCCAGCGTGGTTACCCTGACAGTGTTCTGAGGAGGGCATTTGAATTCGCCCTGCACTCGGACAGAACATCTCTCCTCACTCCCAAACCCTGCATGGTGCCACCTGTCAGTATCATCCGCCCCATCATGACTTTTGATAGGGCTGTGGCTGATATCAGACAAATCCTCCAGACTAATTGGGGCATTCTTCAATTAGACCCAGATTTGAGAGCAGTGGTGGGGGACTACCCACATGTCACCTACCGCCGAGGACGTAGCCTCCGTGACACATTGGTATCTAGTGAATTCACCCCCCCCCCATTCCGTCGGGCTCAACATGGCTCAGATCCGACGTGAAGGGATGCTACAGGTGTAGTGGCTGCATTGCCTGTCCCTATTTAAAATCTGGGAAAGTATTCAGCAGTGCGGCCACAGGCAGGGAATACCGCATACACCATTTCATCAACTGTAGGACTCGCGGTGTCATCTACCTCCTGCCATGCGAGTGTGGCAGGGGGTATGTGGGTAAAACCATACAGGAACTCCGCAGACACATTGGGGAACACCTTAGCGACATAGCAAAAGCTAAGGACACCCCTGTCGCCAATCACGTCTACAGTGAACACAACGGTAAAGCCCGCATTTCGGTAATGGGGATTGACCGTATCCTGCCCCCAAAGCGTGGAGGGGACTGGGACCGCGCAATTTTGCTGCGAGAATCACGCTGGATTTATTATTTAAAAACCATGGCCCCTTTGGGCTTGAATGAGCAGCTCAATTTCAGTTGTTTTATTTAGACTTTCTCCTTTTCTTTTCTCTTGCGCTTTTATCATGCCAGAAATATTTCTCCTGCGGCCGGTGTCCCCTGAGAGCCTGCCTCTAATAGTTTGGTCTATTAAATGTTTAACTGTTACCATGGGAACCCTCTAACTATGGGTCCCTTCTGCAATCATGTTGGTCTGCATTTACCTTGCGACCACAGCATTGCATGATGCTCAATCCCGCCCCCTGTTTGAACTATAGACCGCTCCCATTCTGGCACCTGGGCGGTGGGCGTTCTCTCCTGGGATGACGCGCTCCTTGTTCATGCAATTCTTTGCATGCTGTGTGACGTCATCATTTGGAGCCGCGCATCTTGGATCGCATCTCCTTTGGAACGCACGCTCACTTCCCTGCGTTCCACCACACATGTGACTGGAGTCACATGACCGGAAGTGGGGTGGTACAGGGTAACCGGCGCGATTCCTTGCATCTTCATAAGACGCTTACAGGTGAGCGCACTCTGCTGACAGCCCCCCTGGATTTTTGACTATCCTGTGGTTATTATCTGTTCAGTATAGTTGGTACCCACTGGTGCAGCTATACCCTAATTAGGAGGTCCTTTGTTGCGGTCATCTAGGTGTTATTGTCTGACTGACTCTACACCTCTGTCCTATTTTTGACTAATGACCCCTACATCCCCTCCTCTACCATCTATTTTTATGGTTATACAAGCCCCATCTATAACCTTGTTATTTCCATACTCTCCCCTGATGATTTTCTTTCACGAATTGAAACGTGACACGTAGGGAGCACCCTCATAGGGTATATTAGGGATTCTGCCCTTACAGGGTCAGGCATCCGGACGGGGACGCCCCTTGCGGGGCAAGTTCCTCGTGTAGATAGGTAGGGCGTACTAGCCCCTGTCCCCCATTTAGGGTTGTCTAGGGTTAACTCGCCCCGTCACCCCACTACGCAAAGGGGCGCTTACGCCTGTTACCTTCCAGTATGGTGATCCAACAACACAGGTCCGTCTCTATCCTCAACAACCTCTGAGAGAACCCTTGGTCTACATCTACAACCGGGTGAGAACGTTCCTTTTTGTTTTTCCATACCACCGTTCCCGTACTGTTTTTGTGTGTTCAGTCTAGGCCTTTTGGGCTGTTTTTCATGTTGTACGTTACAGAGGCTCATCCTCTAGTGTCTATTTATTTTAGAATTGACCATATTAAATGTTAAGTCTTACCCCTCTGTCCCCTAGAGGATCAGTACATACATCATATTAATTCTTGGGAGTAAATAGGTCCGGTCGCCAAACCCGGCCTTCTTGTGTTTTCTTTTCTCGGCTTTAAGATATAGGCACATTTATCTAGTTCACCTGCTGTGCCATTTATGCTTAATCTGTTCTGTTATACATAGACTTACTGTGTCAAACTCATTGTCAAAAGGTAGTTTTTATGTAGGCCTATTTATCTAGTTCACCTGGTGCACCATTAATACTTAATCTGTTCAATGATACATAGACTTACTGTGCATCAGACTTAGCGTCAACAGGCAATCTAATTTATAGGCGCGTTTATCTAGTTCATCAGCTTTGCCATTTATACTTTATCTGTTCTGTTATACAAATAATTATATAGGCAAGTTTATCTATATTAGGTCTAATATATAGGCAAGTTTATCTAGTACATTTTCTGGGGTATTAATACATAATCTGTTCAGTTGTAGATAGGCTTACTGTGCGTCAGACTCATTGTCAACAGGCGGTGTAATATATAGGCACATTTAGTTCTCTTGCTGCACAATTAATACTTAATCTGTTCTGTTATACACAGACCTACTGTGTGTCAGGCTTGATGTCAACAGGGGCTTTAAGATATAGGCACATTTATCTAGTTCACCTGCTGCGCCATTTATGCTTAATCTGTTCTGTTATACATAGACTTACTGTGTCAAACTCATTGTCAAAAGGTAGTTTTTATGTAGGCCTATTTATCTAGTTCACCTGGTGCACCATTAATACTTAATCTGTTCAATGATACATAGACTTACTGTGCATCAGACTTAGCGTCAACAGGCAATCTAAATTATAGGCGCGTTTATCTAGTTCATCAGCTTTGCCATTTATACTTTATCTGTTCTGTTATACAAAGAATTACTGTACGTCAGACTCCTTGTCAACAGGCGGTGTAATATGTAGGAACATTTAGTTCTCTTGCTGTACCATTTATACTTAATCTGTTCTGTTATACACAGACTTACTGTGTGTCAGGCTCGTTGTCAACAGGGGGTCTAATATATAGGCGCATTTATCTAGTTTACCTGCTGCGACATTTATGCTTAATCTGTTCTGTTATACATAGAGGCATGTGAGATATTCATTCAATATGGCGGTCGCGCTGCCACATTCAGTATATAACTTCTGAGTGCAGGTTAATATATTACAGTCTCTTCTAGTGCAGCCGAACATCTGAGTTTCAACTGAGTATAGTCCTTGCCATAAGGGATCCTTCTGTAAATTTTAGCGTTTAGAGCACAGAGTGAAGGTCCAGCAGCCTTAATTTATCAATAAGATTTTATTATCAATTATATTATATTATACAAGGATATAAAATCTACAGGCATTTAACATTAATCCACATTCAATCGTGTTCAACAAAGCAGGCATGTGAGATAACAGCAGGGTGGAAGCAGTGGGAGATCTGGAGCCAAACCCATCCAGGGTAGACTGTCTGCTACTCAAGAGCCTACCTGTCAGGAAACAGCTAGCGGTGCACAGATTCATAAAGGCAAAGGAAGGCAGTCAGCACAGCGTTGTGGGGTAAAATTCACAGTATGTGAATGTTTTATCAGGTTTCTGGAGGACAATAGCATAGTGGTCTGCAGTATATTTGGGCAGAAGGTGAAGGTTTCTCCAGGGGTGTAATGTTGGTACCACAGTCCTGCATCAACACATGTATCGTCACCATAAAGTGGCCTGGGAAAACCGTGGCACTAATGTATTCGTACAGCCGAGCACAGCAACTGCTGCACCTCCCAGTAGCCTGCAGCACTCAGGGCTCATCAACCTCAGCAAAAGCAAGCTGTCATTCCTTCCCTTTGTCTATTGCTCCTGATGCTCCTCCTACCCCTCATCACGTTTTTCTCCAGCAATCAATCACCAAAGCGATTGCATAGAGACAGCAGTATGCATGCACTCATCCAACGGCACAGAAGCTGAATGAGCACCTGGACAAATTGCTGGTACTAAAGTCTCTACCTTTCGATATTGTAGACTCTAAACATTTTATAGAACTCATGGCTTGTACTCACCCAAGGTGGAGAGTCTCAAGCTTTTATTACTGCTCAAAAAAAGCTGTACCAGCCCTGCACTTGTATGTTGAGCAGAAGGTGAGCCTGTTTGCGTCTGGTACAGTTAATGCCTGCACTGATGTGTGGAGCTGTAACTATGGTCAAGGACAATGTATATCCTTTACAGCCCACTGGCTAATGTGTTTTCAGCCCAGGTATACCAGCAACTTGGCCAAGTGATGGCGATGGCGCCTCCACATTGTAATTGTGGGATTTGTGAGCCAATGTCCTCTTCTGCTTCCTCATCCTCCACCTTGTTCTCAGCCTCCACTGTAGGCACAGTTCAGAGTAGTACTCTAGCATACCACATATGCAAAGTAATGCATTGTCATGCGGTTCAGCACCTTGTCAGCCTGGGCAAACTGAGTCAATCTGGGGAGGAATAGCTCCATGTCATCAACCAAGAAATCAAATCCTAGCTGTCTCCTTGCCAACTGGAGATAGGACCCATGGTCACCGATAAGGGGAAGAACATTCTGTCTTCATTGTATCAGGGCGGGCTGATCCATGCACCCTGCATTGCATACATCTTCAATCTGGTTGTCATTCGGTTTTTGAAGTCTTCCACCCAACTGCATGTACTTCAGCCACTCTTATTGTGCGAAACACACCCTTCTTGAGCTGCAAAAGCAGAATGGTGTTCCCCTACATCACCTCATATGCAAGCTTTCCACATGTTGGAACTCCACCCTCTACATGTTTGACCGACTGTATGAGGAGAGGAAGCCTAAGACTGATTTATTGATGTTGCTGACGGACAGGACTACTCCTCGGTGTAACTTTGACGTTAGACAGCGGCAGCTCATGCGTGACACCTGCTGTTTGCTGAGGCCCTTTGAGATGGCCACATTGTTTGTCAGTCCCCAGGACTATGGGATGAATGGTGTCATTCCACTACTTCACATCCTGGAGGGGATGCTGATAAGTCTGACTGGCAAACAGACAACTTACGTGTTGCCTGTCTCATGGCCACATGCCCTGTGGAGGCTGAAATGGCATAGGAAGAGGAGGAGGACATAACTAGGTGGTTTATCTGCCCCAGTGACAGGAGAGGAGCAGGAGGAGCTTGAGGATGACGACGAAGATGATGCAGATGACCCCGACAGACCTTATCAGTCTGCAGTGCAGATGGATGCAGGGAGTCCTTCCAAGTCCCTTTCGCAAATGGCCAGATGCATGCTGAGTTTCTTGCATAGTGACAGCCGCATTATGACAATTTGGCAAAGGGATGATTACAGGATCTCCATAATAGAACCTCGCTATCGGTCCAAAATGGGGGCCTTTTTTTACACCTTATGAGATGGATAAAAACTACTATTGAGACATTATTTGTAGTCGGTTGGCCACTGCTTATTTGGGCCAACGCCCATCCTCACAAAGGCTTAACTATGGGGACCCTCTGAGCTCATGCTCCACTGCCATGACTGCTGGAAAGGAGGGTGGGGGCAGGATCAGCACCAGCTCAATCAGCAGCAACTTAAGTTTTGAATCTCTGATGAGCAGTTTTCTTCCGCTGCCTACTAAATAATCCACCCAGCAGCAGCAGGACATGGAGCAAAACCTTAATCAGCAGGGGCTTGCATACTTGGACTGCACCCTGTCACCCCATATCCAAGATTCCATGGACTTCTGGGCAGCCAAACTTGAACTGTGGTTGCATTGTGGTTGCAACTGGCCGAGTTTGCACTGGGAAAGCTTTCCTGTCCGGCCAGTAGTGTGGCATCAGAGCAGGTGTTTAGTGTGGCGGGGGGCACAGTTACCCCAAAGAGAACTCGCCTTTCAACACTAAATTTTGAGAGATTAACCTTTATAAAGATGAATCAAGCGTTGATCAACCAGGATTTCCAGACACCAGTGCCTGATGCAACAGACTAGATCATTCTGGAACTAACGATCTGACTATAATGTGCTGCCAAAAAAGAACATTGTGACAGATGCCCTGTTACTTCTGCTTACATGCTGCTGCCACTATTCTGATGCTGATATCTACCGGATGCCAGACACCTGCTGCCTCTACAGCCACCTGCTCTTACTGAGATCTGACACTGCTTTTGTCGCCCCCACTCCGGGGCCACTATTGTGACTCTTCATTAGTGTTGAGGGCGAATATTCTAATCGCAAATTTTTATAGAGAATATCGGCACTTCGAGAATTTGCGAAGACCTAGAATATATTGCTATATTTTCATAATAGCGACTATTTTTTTAAATCACTTTATAAACCTATAATCTTTTCTCACTTATTGCATATAGCTATCCTTAATCCTTATTATACTATCTATCATCCATACCTATTCACAAATCTGTCTAAATTTGTGTTAGTGAGCACTTCTCCTTTGCCGAGATAACCCATCACACCTCACAGGTGTGGCATGTCAAGGTGCTGATTAGACAGCATGAATATTGCAAAGGTGTGCCATAGATTGCCCTCTGAAATGTGCAGTTTGATCACACAGCACAATGCCACAGATGTTTTAACGTTTGAGAGAGCGTGCAATTGGCATGCTGACTGCAGGAATGTCTACCAGAGCTGTTGCCTGTGCAATAAATGTTTATTTCTCTACCATAAGCTGTCTCCAAAGGTGTTTCAGAGAATTTGGCAGTACATTCAACCGGCCTCACAACCACAGACCACATGTAACCACACCAGCCCAGGACCTCCACATCCAGCATGTTCACCTTCATGATAGTCTGAGACCAGCCACCCGGACAGCTTCAGATACAATCGGTTTTCATAACCAAAGAATTTCTGCACAAACTGTCAGAAACCATTTCAGGGAGGCTTATCTGCATGCTCGTCGTCCTCATCGGGGTCTGGACCTGACTGCAGTTCGTCGTCGTGACCGACTTCAGTGGGAAAATTCTCACATTCGATAGTGTCTGGCACGTTGGAGAGGTGTTCTGTTCACAAATGAGTTCCGTTTTTCACTGTTCAGGGCAGATGGAAGACAGCATGTGTGGCATTGCGTGGGTGAGCGGTTTGCTGACGATATAGTAGAGGTAGGGTTATGGTATGGGCAGGCGTATGTTATGGATAACGAACACAGGTGCATTTTATTGATGGCATTTTGAATGCACAGAGATACCGTGACGAGATCCTTAGGCCCATTGTTGTGCTTTTTATCTACGACCATCACCTCATGTTGCAGCATGATAATGCATGGCCCCATATTGCAAGGACCTGTACACAATCCCTGGAAGCTGAAAACATCACAGTTCTTGCATGGTCAGCATACTCACCGGACATGTTACCCATTGAGCATGTTTGGGATGCTCTGGATTGGCATATATGACAGCATGTTCCAGTTCCTGCCAATATTCTGCAAATTCGCACAGCTATTGAAGAGGAGTGGACCAACATTCCACAGGCCACAATCAACAACCTAATCAACTATGTGACGGAGATGTGTTGCACTGCGTGAGGCAAATGGTGGCCACGCCAGATATTGACTTGTTTTCTGACTCCCCCCCCCCCCTCAGTAAGGCAAAACTATGAACATTTCAGAGTGGACTTTTATTGTGGGCAGTCTAAGGCACACCTGTGCAGTATTCATGGTTTCCAATCAGCACCTTGATATGCCACACCTATGAGATGGGATAGATTATCTTGGCAAAGGAGAAGTGCTCACTAACACAGATTTAGACAGATTTGTGAACAATATTAGAGTAATGGGTCTTTTGTTTATGTAGAAAATGTTTCAGATCTTTGAGTTCAGCTTATACAAAATGGGAGCAAAACTGAAAGTGTTGCGTTTATATTTGTGTTCAGTGTATAACAGACAATCACACAAAGGTTGTATGCCAAAAGCCGGGTATGTGCAAGCCAACAACTTATCCACGAGACAGGTACAGTCAGCATACCTTACAACTGAAACCTTGTGCACTATGAGACATGCAAGACCAGCTTTACATTTTTATTATAAAAAAATTTACAATTAAACAATTTCATCAAAAGTTACTCAAGAAGCACATTCCACATGTTAATATTCCACAATGTAGCAGCTCTAACACAGAAGCGTTTTCTGTCACGTGAATAGAAAACATAAATCTCACTTAAAGCAAGTTTGATGCATTATTTTTCATCAATCAAGTCTCTCCTAAACAACAAAATATTAAGAACTTTCCATAATGCATTTTTCAAGCAGTTCACCATAGTCCATAATACCTGCTTCTTACCTGTCTGCGGCACAGTACAAAGTCCATACATTACTAGTTTGTGATTCAAGAAGCCCAGATCACAAGTATGCTTCAACAACACACCCACCCTCCTCCATAAGTTCTGTGCATACTTACAATTCCACATTATGTGGAGAGAGGTTTCATCCACACAGTCACTTCTTGGACACTTTGCCGTTGACACCAGTCCTCTCCTGTGCTGAAAGGCTCTCATCGGTAGACAATCCTGCATTACCATCCAGGCTAAGTTTTTTAAACACTTTGAGAGGTAAGCACAACTACAAAGCTTCAAACATTCCAAAGACTTAGCTTCTTTATAATTTGAGACTGGACAGACTTGTTCCTTATTATTCAGATGTTGTATTATTTTTTTTAGCATTATTCAAACAGTCTCTTTCACAATTATCTAGGGAGTACTGTTGAATGATCTTCTCAATTAATAGATATTGCCTTGGTGGGACAAGCAACAGTGGTACTGTTAAAGGAATTTGTATCCATTGGCATTTCCGGAACAAATGTCCTTCTGCATACTTTAGGAAAAAAGACCAGGTATTCTCAGTACTTTTAATCATCCTGAAGCACAGGAGAAAGAAATGCAGATACAGGATTTTCTTAATATTAGGTATTCCTTTGTCTCCAAACTTTTTTTGTTTATACATTGTCTCCCTGTTGACTTTCTCCATTTTCGAGCTCCAAATAAACTGAAAGATTCCTCTCTGAAGATACTTCAGATGATGATCACTTGGAGGGAAGACTACATTCAAGTACAGTAGAATTTGGATTATTAGGGCTTTAATGATAACATTTTTCCCTATTGTTAATTTGCGCAGCTTCCAAAACTCCACTTTCTTTTGGACTTTTGCTTTGACTTTCTCCCAACTCTTTTGATCGTTGTTGTTGTCATCAAAAATTACTAAAAGTATTTTTATGTGCTCTTTTTGTATTTTTAGATCCGGGATATTTGCTTCTCTCTAGTGTCCTATGGCAAAGCAATCACACTTTGTTCTATTAAGACAAAAGGCAGAATCTTGGCAAAAGAATTCTAGAATTTGTACGGCTCTTCTCAGTGCAGGTATTGTTGTACACAAGATTGTGACATCGTCCATGTAGGCCCCTGTTTTAACAGTAAGTCCATTACCAACAGGTATAGAGACACCCTTGATTACCTTGTCTTTTCGTGGTAGTGGCTCCAAAACACAAATAAACAGAATGGGTGACAAGGGGCAACCTTGCTTGACTCCGGAAAACAAAGTGAATTTTCCAGACAGAAAATCATTAATAAGAATTTGGCTGAAGGATTCTTTGTAGAGCAATGATATCTGTTTTATTACAACATCTAGAAATTTCATTTGCTTCAGCACCAACCACAGAAACTCATGTGACACTCTGTCATATGCTTTGAGAAAATCCAAAAATAGTATGGCTAGATCTTGTTTTCTCTCATTCTGATACCAGATACAGTCTATTATTATGTTGAGATTTTCCCATACTCCTCTACCTGGGACTGCACATACTTGGTCTTTATGTATCACTTTGCAATTACTTTTTTAATCCAGTTCACAAGCAACATGGCCATAACTTTGTAATCCGTATTTAGGAGTGTGATTGGTGTCTAATTTTCTAATTGCGATTTGTCGCCTTTTTTGTATAGTAATGTCACAATACCTATCCTCCAAGATTCTGGCAACACTTCTGTATTTAAAGCTTTCTTGAAGATAGCTATCATGTTTCCTTTCAATACATTCCAGAATGTTAAGTACAATTCTACTATAAGTCCCTCAGACCCTGGAGTTTTGTTTTTTTGCGAAACCTTTAAAGACAGCATGCAATTCTTCTAGCGAGATGTCTTTGCAGAGGATTTCTTGCTCATCTTTCTCCAGCTTGTTTTCTAAAGAGTTTAAGGCATCTTCAACAAAGGCTTTATCTATTTGTTTTTTTTATTAAACAGCTCTTGATAGAATTGTTTGACTTTAAGCATTCTTTCTTTCTTTGTTTCACCTGATTTTTGCCCAGGTGTTTTTTCTTTTTAAGAAGAATTTTGAACACTTTTCATCAGCTTCAAGCGGCTTAACTTTGGTATTAAATATTATTTCTTTGCCTTTCTGATAAATTGCCTTTTTAGTTTATCATTTTGTTTTCTCCATCAGGTCTGAGACATTGATGACTCCATTTCTCATCTTCAGGTAAGTCTGTAGTTTGGTATTAAGATTTTTTAACCACAGTTTTTTCTCTTTTGCTTTTTTAATTCCAATTTTGAGGAAAAATTCATTAGTTTTTGGTTTTTACATATTTCCACCATAGCAATATTGAAGTGAACCTTTCCATTTCTTGTAGTTTTAAAAGAATACCTTCAAAATTTACATCTTCATCATTAAAGAGATCTTCATTTAGCCTCCATACACCTTTTCCACCTTCAGTTACTTGAATTTGCACTAGAAGCAACTTATGATCAGAGAATATATAACCCTCCAGGGACAGCGTCACAGGGAGGGTTATAACCCTCCAGGGACAGCGTCACAGGCTTCAGGCTTCAGAAATGAAGAAATAATCCAGTCTTGATTGAACTAAAGAGTTACTCCATGTTTATCCTGGTTCAATGTCCTTTACATTATTACAAATGTCAATTAAATTAAAGTCCAAAATCTTATTTTTAAGTTGCTGCACTGTTTTGTCCCTTCTTGCTTGCTCACCAGTTCTGTCTTCCTCTTTTAGGGCACAATTAAAGTCTCCGGCCATAATCACTGGTGATCGACCAGCTAAGAAAGGTTGTATGTCCTCTAGCATCTCAGCTCTTTCGTGAAGTTCAGGTGAAGCATATACATTTAGTAATTTGAATTTTCTGCCATTTAAGTTGCGATTTACTAATATAGCTCTTCCTGAAAGCAATTGCATGCATGAAATGATTTGGCAACAATTTTCTTTAAACAGTATTCCAACTCCAGTAGCTTTGTTATTGTTGTCTCCAGACCACAATGAAGGGCCCTGCATCCAACATTCCGTTAGGTCTGCACAGTTCGGGGAGTATTCTATTCCACATTCTTGTAAAAAGATGATGTTGCAATTGACTGTCTCTAGATAAGCCAAAAAAGCAGCTCTCTTAGATGCTTCCTTAGTACTCCTCACGTTAAGGGAGATTTTTAGTGTATCAGACATTGTCCATTAAGAAAAACTTCAAATAACAGAAGGTCTCTTTGCATACAAAAGGAGCTCCCTTTGTTGAGCTCTCTCAAAATGTCTCACTTTCTGTGAACCTGTTCTTCATGACCACTCTCTTTTCTTTTTGTTTCTTTTGTCTGTAGGTCCATGGCTTTGTCTCATTCACTCCTGTGTCAGTAGCAGGTTCCCCTGCCTCCTTTGCAGGAGCAGATTTTCCACGAGCACTCTTCACAGGATCCACCATTTTCTCCTTCTTCAGCACTCTGGATGTTCCAGGTATGCTTGCAGTCTCAGGTTTCTCTGGTTCTTTCATAGCAGGTGCAGCTCCAGGCTTTTTGGGGGCCTCCGGTTCTTTTGTAGGTCCTTTGCCTACGGCAACATCCGTATAGTAACAAGCTCTACACCACTTTGGACAGTCTTTAAAGGCGTGGCCTGCCATCCTGCATAGGTTACATATAATCACATTCTGACAGTCGGTGCTTTTATGCCCCGCTTGTTGGCACTTCCTGCAAAATCCTGCCTCCTCTTTATAGTCGGCTTGTACGTGGCCAAATTGATGACACTTTCGACAAAATTCCGGCATCCCTGGTTAATAAATGTCTCTTTCAATTGTGAAGCTTAATGGGGGGGTGATTAAATCCTCCAATTGCTTCAGTCCACTTTATTCATAATCTTCCGGCCAGAAAAAAAATCAATGTCAATAAGGAAACAAAGGGGTTGTACATATGTACAATTAGTGGAATTTCCCCCTTCGAGTAGAGTAAAACAAAATTAAGTCCATGTAGAATAGGATAAGCGTGATGGATTTTCAGCTGCTCTTACGTGACAATCCAAAAGATTAACAAATGTTACAATGTACACATGTTTCCTTGAATAGTTGAGAGCAAGAATTCTTTAGTAGAATGTTGTTCACAAAGAAAAATAGCTCTCCTTTCTTTTCTTCTTTTTCTTTCAAGATTTCAATCTGCATGGAATTTTGGATCCTCATTTTGCCTTGATTTGTGAAACAGACATTTGGCATATATAGTGTCATCCTTTAGCTGGGTAATCACCTTCCAAGTCATTGCTATGAAGCTCTGACAACCCCTTGCCCAAGTCTGCTCAAGCCAGAAATCTTAGGCAAAGAAGCAATCAACTAGGCCAAACCAGCTCTCTAACCAAAAGGATAAACCCAGCAAGCCTCAAAGTTGCTTGATTTCAGTTGGATGGCTTGGGGGACCTACCCACCTAGATCATTATCTTTAGGGTGACAAAAATTGTAATATTTTTTGGGGATACCAGCTAACTCTTCTCTCACTGCTTAGGATGGCTGCAGAAATGTTCAGTAACATTATATTTAATAACCTTTCCATACTGTTTTGTCATGTGATCTAATTTGCATAAACTTGGGCATATGGGAAAGACGTGCAAATAGTGTTTCAGCTGAAAAGAAGGCAGATTCTGCTAATTTACATGTCTTTCCCATATGCCCACGTTTATGCAAGTGTTTTTACATGACAAAAAAGTTCAGAAAGGTAATTAAAAATTGTGATGCAGCCCTCCTAAGCAGTGAGAGAAGAGTTAGCTGGCATCCAAAAAAAAATTACAATTTTTGTCACCCTAATGATAATGACCTAGGGGCGCAGGTCCCCCTAATCCATCAAACTCCAATGAAGCGGCTTTGAGGCTTGCTGGCTTTCTCCTTTTGAATAGAGAGCTAGCTTGGCCTTGCTGATTGCTCCTTTGCCTTTTGCATGAGATTTCTGGCTTAACTGGACTTGGGCAAGGGGTTGTCAGAATTTCATAGCGATGACTTGGAAGGTGATTACCCAGCTGAAGGATGGCAGTATATATGTCGAATGTCTGTTTTGCAAACCAAGGCAAAATGAGGATCTGAAATTTCGTGCAGATTGAAAGCTGGAAAGAAGAAAGGGAAGCTATTTTTCTTTGTGAATGACATTCTACTAAAGTCTTGAACGTGAAGGAGGGACGCATTCTTGCTCTTAACAATTCAAGGAAAGGTATACATTCTCACATTTGATAATATTTCTGACTGTCACAACTTGAAAGTGCAGTTGAAAATCCATCAAGCTGATCCTATTCTACATGGACTTAATTTTGTTTTACTCTACTAGATGGGGGAAATGCCACTAATTGTACACATGTACAATTCCTTTGTTTCCTTATGTGAACTTTGAATTTTTTCTTTCAAGATATTCTTTAACTTTGAAATCTGGCCAGAAACTTATGAATAAAGCGGACTTATGGACTGGAAAGTATACATTTTTTGTCACCTTCAGGGAGGCCCCAGAAGGAATTGGATGGTTAAATCTTTCCCCATTAAGCTTCACAATTGGAAGAGACAGAGGGTACATTTATTAAACAGGGATGCCGGAATTTTGTTGAGTGTCATCAATTTGGCCACATACAAGCCAACTGTAAAGAGGAGGCAGGATTTTGCAGGAAGTGCCAGCAAGCAGGGCATAAAAGTGCTGACTGTCAGAATGTGGGTATATGTAACCTGTGCAGGATGGAAGGCCATGCATTTAAAGACTGTCCAAAGCGGTGTAGAACTCGGTCTTATGTGGATGTTGCCATAGGCAAGGGACCTACAAAAGAACCAGAGGCCCCCAAAAAGGCTGGAGCTGCACCTCTATGAAAGAACCAGAGAAACCTGAGATTACGAGCATACCTGGAACATCCAGAGTTCTGATGAAGGAGAAAATGGTGGATCCTGTGAAGAGTGCATATGGAAAATTTGCTCCTGCAAAGAAGGCAGGGGAACCTGCTACTGACGCAGGAGTGAAGGGGACGATCGCAGGAGACAAAGCCATGTACCTAGAGACAAAAAGAAAAGTGAATGGTCATGAAGAACAGGTTCTCAGTGTCAAAAGAGTATCCTGTGAAAGTGCAGATGAGAGCCACAGCGGCTTAAGACCAAGGTGACCTTATCTGATTCTATGCACAATCTTCAGTTTGAAAGCTTAGCAACACCAGAGCTATTAGTTCCATTTATTTCAAGTAGTTCATCTGATGAAATGACCTGATGCACAATGCTTTTCCTACAAATTCATCTCACAGAAAGTGAGACATTTTGAGAGAGCTCAACAAAGAGAGCTGCTTTTGTATGCAAAAAGACTTTCTGTTATTTGAAGTTTTTTCTTAATGGACAATGTCTGATACACTAAAATTCTCCTATCTTAACCTAAGGAGTATTAAGGGAGCACCTAAGAGAGCTGCTGTTTTGGCTTATCTGGAGACAGTCAACTGCGACTTCATCTTTTTCCAAGAATGTGGAATAGAGTACTCACCGAACTACACAGACCTAAGGGGAAGTTTGACACAGGGCCCTTCATTGTGGTCTGAAGACAACAATAACAAAGCTACTGGAGTTGGAATACTGTTTAAAGGAAATAGTTGCCAAATGATTTCATACATGCAATTGCTTTCAGGAAGAGATATATTAGTAAATAGCAACTTTAACCACTTAAGGACCACAGTTTTATACCCCCCTAGTGACCAGGCCCTTTTTTTACAAATCGGCACTCCACAACTTTAGCAGTTTATTGCTCAGTCATGCAACTTCTCACTAATAGAGCTTTCATTTGGTGGTATTTTATTGCTGCTGACATTTTTACTTTTTTTGTTATTAATTGAAATTTAACGATTTTTTTGCAAAAAAATGACATTTTTCACTTTCAGTTGTAAAATTTTGCAAAAAAAACGACATCCATATATAAATTTTTCGCAAAATTTATTGTTCTACATGTCTTTGATAAAAAAAAATGTTTGGGTAAAAAAAAAATGGTTTGGGTAAAAGTTATAGCGTTTACAAACTATGGTACAAAAATGTGAATTTCCGCTTTTTGAAACAGCTCTGACTTTCTGAGCACCTGTCATGTTTCCTGAGGTTCTACAATGCCCAAACAGTATAAAAACCCCACAAATAACCCCATTTCGGAAAGTAGACACCCTAAGGTATTCGCTGATGGGCATAGTGAGCTCATAGAAGTTTTTATTTTTTGTCACAAGTTAGCGGAAAATGATGATTTATTTTTTATTTTATTTTTTTCTTACAAAGTCTCATATTCCACTAACTTGTGACAAAAAATAAAAAATTCTAGGAACTCGCCATGCCCCTCACGAAATACCTTGGGGTGTCTTCTTTCCAAAATGGGGTCACTTGTGGCGTAGTTATACTGCCCTGGCAATTTAGGGGACCATATGCGTGAGAAGTAGTGTGAAATCAAAATGTGTAAAAAATGGCCTGCGAAATCTGAAAGGTGCACTTTGGAATGTGTGCCCCTTTGCCCACCTAGGCTGCAATAAAGTGTCACACATCTGGTATCGCCGTACTCGGGAGAAGTTGGGGAATGTGTTATGGTGTGTCATTTTACATATACCCATGCTGGGTGAGATAAATATCTTGGTCAAATGCCAACTTTGTATAAAAAAATGGGAAATGTTGTCTTTTGCCAAGATATTTCTCTCACCCAGCATGGGTATATGTAAAATGACACCCCAAAACACATTCCCCAACTTCTCCTGAGTACGGCGATACCAGATGTGTGACACTTTTTGGCAGCCTAGGTGGGCAAAGGGGCACACATTCCAAAGAGCACCTTTAGGATTTCACCAGCCATTTTTTACAGATTTTGATTTCAAACTACTTCTCACGCATATGGGCCCCTAAATTGCCAGGGCAGTATAACTACGCCACAAGTGACCCCATTTTGGAAAGAAGACACCCCAAGGTACTCCATGAGGGGCATGGCGAGTTCCTAGAATTTTTTATTTTTTGTCGCAAGTTAGTGGATTATGAAACTTTGCAAGGAAAAAAATAAAAATAAAAAAATCATCATTTTCCGCTAACTTGTGACAAAAAATAAAAAATTCTAGGAACTCGCCATGTGTCATGGTCTTACCTTCTCACTGTTCTCCTTCGTTTGACATGTGCTGGCGGCCATCTTGGTTTCTGGGTTTCTTGTAGCCTCCCACCCTGCGGCTTCTCCTTCCCACTGGGAGGAGCTGGATGCCTAGCTCATATATATAGGAGGTCTGTGGCTTCAGTTCCTTGCTTGGTCCTCCTGTGTTCACATGCTTCTAAGACTGCTGCTGCTTCTGGTTCCTGATCCTGGCCTCGTCTGACTACCCCGTTGGTTCCTGATCCTGGCTTCATCTGACTACCCCGTTGGTTCCTGATCCTGGCTTCGTCTGACAACCCGTTGGTTCCTGATCCTGGCTTCGTCTGACTACCCCGTTGGTTCCTGATCCTGGCTTCGTCTGACTACCCTTCTGGTTCCTGACCTCTGTCTACGCAAGACCCTGCTTCGGTTTAGCCATCCGTTTGGACTTTTGCTTACGGCTTGCTTTTCAATAAAGCCTTCTTATTTTCCACTTATCTCTTGTTGTACGTCTGGTTCATGGTTCCATGACATTAGGACCAAGCCCTGAATTCTGACGGTACAGGGCCATCCTCGCTACCTACGCTGGTTGCCAGACTTGATCAGCAGGATCACCTGTTGGGTCGGTTCGCTGTGGCGTTGCAAACCCTGCTTGAACGCACGGCTCATTTCGCTTCCGTTGCCGATGGGTCGGTTGTCGCTCCTGGGCCCATTCCTACTGCCGCTCCGGTTGTTGCGCCAGAGTCTACCCCGACACCTGTTGCTGCGCCTGCGGTGTCTCGGGGTATGACCGGTTCTGCCCCCCTTCCACAGCGCTTTGGGGGAGAGCCAACTCAGTGCCGAGGTTTCCTTAACCAGGTGGGCATTTATTTCGAGTTGCTGCCACATGCCTTTCCTACTGAGAGATCAAAGGTGGGCTTCTTGATCTCGCTGCTCTCGGACAAGGCCTTGGCCTGGGCCAGCCCTTTATGGGAGAACAACAATCCAGTGGTTGCCGAGTTTTCCGGTTTTGTTGCTTCTCTTCGGAAGGTATTCGTTGTGCCGGCTCGTGCTGCCTCTGCTGCGAAGCTCCTTATGTCCATCAGACAGGGTTCACGATCCGTAGCTGAATACGCCATTGAGTTTCGTACCCTGGCAGCAGAGGTGGGCTGGAATAATGAGGCTCTGGTCGCTGCTTTCTCTCATGGTCTTTCGGATGCCTTGAAGGATGAGGTTGCAGCTAAGGACCTACCAGTGGAGCTCGAGTCTCTTATTTCTTTCCTGATTTTGATTGACACCAGACTCAGGGAGAGACCTTCCTTTAAGGAGAGCCTGCGGAGGTCTTCTAACATATTGGCGCCTACGTTTGCTGTCCCACCCGTGCCTCCCTCTCCTCCCACGCCTCCTGGGGATGACTTGTCTGGGGGTGAACCCATGCAGCTGGGGTTTGCTCGCCTGTCCGAGGGGGAGAGGGTACTCCGGAGACGCGAGGGCCGATGCATGTACTGTGGTCTCGGTGGGCATTTTCGGTTGGCATGTCCGAACCGTCCGGGAAACGCTCGCACCTGAGATCCTGTCGGGGGCAGATCTTGGGTGGAGTCTCCTCGTCCCCGGTTTCCCGTGTTGACAAACCACTGATCACTGTTGTCCTCTCCTGGGTCGGGGGCTCGGTGACGACCCAGGCGTTGGTGGACTCTGGTGCTGGTGGTTTGTTCATTGATAGTGTGTTCGCTGCCGCCAATTCCATTCCTCTGCAGCCTCGAGGTTCCCCACTGGCTCTTGAGGCGATAGACGGCAGACCCCTTCTGCCGCCACACGTGACTCATGAGACCCTTCCAGTGGGGATAGCCATTGGTGCCGTTCACAGAGAGTCGGTCTGTTTCCAGGTGATTTCATCTCCACACTACTCGGTGGTCTTGGGGTACCCCTGGCTCCAGAAGCATAATCCGACTTTCGATTGGAGATCGGCCGAGATCCTCTCGTGGTCACCGCAGTGTGGGGCTAGTTGCATCCATGGGCCTGTCAAGTTGCTGTGTACTTCCTCGGACTCTCTGTTGCCTCCTGAATACGAAGAGTACCGGGATGTATTCGATAAGGAGCGCGCGGTTGCCCTACCTCCGCACCGCCCATACGATTGTGCCATAGAGTTACAATCTGGTGCCGTTCCTCCTCGTGGCAAAGTCTATCCACTGTCAGTAGCGGAGAATGAGGCCATGGAGGAGTACGTGAGGGAGGCACTTTCACGCGGACACATTCGCAAATCCTCGTCCCCGGCAGGGGCTGGATTTTTCTTTGTGAAAAAGAAGGGCGGTGAGTTGAGGCCTTGCATCGATTACAGGGGTCTCAATCGCATCACGATCAAGAACGCTTACCCGATACCCTTGATTTCCGAGCTGTTCGATCGCCTCAAAGGGGCCACGGTCTTTACCAAACTCGACCTGAGGGCGGCATATAACCTGGTAAGGATCAAGGCGGGCGATGAGTGGAAGACCGCGTTTAACACCAGGACCGGTCATTATGAATCCTTGGTTATGCCCTTTGGGTTGTGCAATGCGCTCGCAGTCTTCCAGGAATTCATCAACAATGTTTTCCGTGACCTGTTGCAGCAGTGTGTGGTGGTCTATTTGGATGACATCTTGGTATATTCTGAATCCATGGAGGCCCACATTATGGATGTCAGACGAGTGTTGCAACGGTTACGAGAGAACAGGCTGTTCGGTAAGCTTGAGAAATGCGAATTTCACCGATCCCAGGTAACCTTCTTAGGTTACATCATTTCCGCTGAGGGGTTCTCCATGGATCCTGAGAAGGTTTCGGCTGTCTTACAGTGGCCCCAGCCCAGTGGTCTCCGTGCCCTGCAGCGCTTTTTGGGCTTCGCCAATTATTATCGGAAGTTCATCAGGGACTTTTCTATGCTAGCCAAGCCACTCACGGATCTGACCAGGAAGGGCAGTAATTTCCAGGTCTGGCCGCTCGAGGCCATCCGAGCGTTTGAGGCTCTAAAGTCCGCCTTTGTGTCGGCTCCGATTCTGTCGCATCCCAACCCTGGGTTGCCCTTTGTCCTCGAGGTGGACGCGTCTGAGACGGGAGTAGGCGCCCTCCTGTCTCAGCGTAGAACACCAGAGGGTCCTCTGCTTCCTTGTGGGTTTTACTCCCAGAAACTGTCTTCCGCGGAGTGCAACTATCAGATTGGTGACAGGGAGTTATTGGCCATCGTGCAGGCCCTTAAAGAATGGAGGCACTTGCTCGAGGGTTCGGTGGTTCCGGTTCTCATCCTGACGGACCACAAGAATCTGACCTACCTTTCTGAGGCCAAGAGATTGACACCACGTCAGGCCAGATGGGCTCTGTTCTTGTCACGTTTTAATTACGTGGTCTCCTACCTACCCGGTTCCAAGAACATCAGAGCGGATGCCTTATCACGGCAGTACTTCGAGCTGTCCAGGGAGGAGTCGATTCCGACTTCGGTCATACCTCCGAATCAGATCCTGGCCGCCATTCGCACCAGCCTGACCTCTCCCCTGGGTGAGCAGATTTTGGCGGCTCAATCTGGTGCTCCCTCTGGGAGACCCAACGGCAGGTGTTTTGTGCCTGAGGAGTTGCGCATTCGGTTGTTGCGAACCTACCATAACTCCAAGGCCGCGGGGCATCCTGGAAAGAATCAGCTGTCCTGGGCTGTTTCACGTCTGTTCTGGTGGCCTTCTCTACGTTCCGACATCGCCGCATATGTAGCGGCATGCTCCGTTTGTGCCCAGAGTAAGTCCCCTCGGCACCTTCCGTTGGGCCTTTTGCAACCCATAGCCACCGGGGAGCGCCCATGGTCACACCTGGGGATGGATTTCATTGTGGACCTCCCTGCATCCCGAGGCCATACGGTCATTCTCATGATTGTGGATCGGTTTTCCAAAATGTGCCACTGTGTTCCTCTCAAGAAGTTACCCTCTGCACAAGAGTTGGCCACGATTTTCGCCAGGGAGGTCTTCCGGTTGCACGGTTTGCCCAAGGAGATTGTGTCGGATCGGGGGAGTCAGTTTGTGTCCAGGTTCTGGCGCGCCTTTTGCTCCCAGTTGGGGATTCATCTCTCTTTCTCCTCGGCCTACCACCCTCAGTCCAATGGGGCCGCAGAACGATCCAATCAGGCCTTGGAGCAATTCCTTCGTTGCTATGTCTCCGATCACCAAGACAATTGGGTTGACCTCCTGCCTTGGGCTGAGTTTGCCAGGAACACGGCAGTGAACTCTTCCTCTGGGACGTCTCCCTTCATGGCCAATTATGGGTTCCAACCTGCCGTGTTACCAGAGGTATTCTCTCCCCAGGATATTCCGGCTGTGGAGGATCACCTTTCCGTCCTACGTGCTTCTTGGGTACAGATCCAGAGGTCCCTTGAGGTCTCTGCGCAGCGCCAGAGACTCCAGGCTGATCGCAGACGAGCGCCCGCTCCTTCCTACCAGGTCGGAGACCGTGTATGGTTGTCCACCCGCAACCTCAACCTTCGAGTGCCCACTCCCAAGCTGGCGCCTTGCTTTGTTGGTCCCTTCCGAGTGCTTCGCAGGGTAAACCCGGTAGCCTATGCCCTTGCGCTTCCTCCTGGCATGCGGATCTCCAACGTGTTTCATGTCTCCCTGTTGAAGCCATTGGTGTGTAATCGTTTCACTTCCTCGGTTCCTCGGCCCCGTCCGGTCCAAGTGGGCAATCGTGAGGAATATGAGGTGAGCAATATCCTGGACTCTCGCCTGGTTCGCGGTCGGTTGCAGTTTTTGGTCCATTGGCGTGGTTATGGTCCAGAGGAGCGTTCCTGGGTTCCCTCCTCAGATGTCCATGCTCCTGCTTTGCTCCGAGCCTTCCACGCACGCTTCCCTCAGAAACCGTTCCTTACTCCGCGGAGGAGGGGCCCTTGAGGGGGAGGTACTGTCATGGTCTTACCTTCTCACTGTTCTCCTTCGTTTGACATGTGCTTGCGGCCATCTTGGTTTCTGGGTTTCTTGTAGCCTCCCACCCTGCGGCTTCTCCTTCCCACTGGGAGGAGCTGGATGCCTAGCTCATATATATAGGAGGTCTGTGGCTTCAGTTCCTTGCTTAGTCCTCCTGTATTCACATGCTTCTAAGACTGCTGCTGCTTCTGGTTCCTGATCCTGGCCTCGTCTGACTACCCCATTGGTTCCTGATCCTGGCTTCGTCTGACTACCCCGTTGGTTCCTGATCCTGGCTTCGTCTGACTACCCCGTTGGTTCCTGATCCTGGCTTCGTCTGACTACCCCGTTGGTTCCTGATCCTGGCTTCGTCTGACTACCCTTCTGGTTCCTGACCTCTGTCTACGCAAGACCCTGCTTCGGTTTAGCCATCCGTTTGGACTTTTGCTTACGGCTTGCTTTTCAATAAAGCCTTCTTATTTTCCACTTATCTCTTGTTGTACGTCTGGTTCATGGTTCCATGACACCATGCCCCTCACGGAATACCTTGGGGTGTCTTCTTTCCAAAATGGGGTCTCTTGTGGGGTAGTTATACTGCCCTGGCAATTTAGGGGACCATATGCGTGAGAAGTAGTGTGAAATCAAAATCTGTAAAACATGGCCTGCGAAATCCGAAAGGTGCTCTTTGGAATGTGTGCCCCTTTGCCCACCTAGGCTGCAAAAAAGTGTCACACATCTGGTATCGCCGTACTCGGGAGAAGTTGGGGAATGTGTTTTGGGGTGTCATTTTACATATACCCATGCTGGGTGAGATAAATATCTTGGTCAAATGCCAACTTTGTATAAAAAAATGGGAAATGTTGTCTTTTGCCAAGAAATTTCTCTCACCCAGCATGGGTATATGTAAAATGACACCCCAAAACACATTCCCCAACTTCTCCTGAGTACGGCAAAACCAGATGTGTGACACTTTTTGGCAGCCTAGGTGGGCAAAGGGGCACACATTCCAAAGAGCACCTTTAGGATTTCACCAGCCATTTTTTACAGATTTTGATTTCAAACTACTTCTCACGCATATGGGCCCCTAAATTGCCAGGGCAGTATAACTACGCCACAAGTGACCCCATTTTGGAAAGAAGACACCCCAAGGTATTCCATGAGGGGCATGGCGAGTTCCTAGAATTTTTTATTTTTTGTCGCAAGTTAGTGGAATATGAGACTTTGTAAGGAAAAAAATAAAAATAAAAAAATCATAATTTTCCGCTAACTTGTGACAAAAAATAAAAAATTCTAGGAACTCGCCATGCCCCTCACGGAATACCTTGGGGTGTCTTCTTTCCAAAATGGGGTCACTTGTGGGGTAGTTATACTGCCCAGGCAATTTAGGGGACCATATGCGTGAGAAGTAGTTTGAAATCAAAATCTGTAAAAAATGGCTGGTGAAATCCTAAAGGTGCTCTTTGGAATGTGTGCCCCTTTGCCCACCTAGGCTGCAAAAAAGTGTCACACATCTGGTATCGCCGTACTCAGGAGAAGTTGGGGAATGTGTTTTGGGGTGTCATTTTACATATACCCATGCTGGGTGAGAGAAATATCTTGGCAAAAGACAACATTTCCCATTTTTTTTATACAAAGTTGGCATTTGACCAAGATATTTATCTCACCCAGCATGGGTATATGTAAAATGACACCCCAAAACACATTCCCCAACTTCTCCTGAGTACGGCGATACCACATGTGTGACACTTTTTTGCAGCTTAGATGCGCAAAGGTGCCCAAATTCCTTTTAGGAGGGCATTTTTAGACATTTGGATCCCAGACTTCTTCTCACACTTTAGGGCCCCTAAAAAGCCAGGGCAGTATAAATACCCCACATGTGACCCCATTTTGGAAAGAAGACACCCCAAGGTATTCAATGAGGGGCATGGCGAGTTCATAGAAAAAACATTTTTGGCATAAGTTAGCGGAAATTGATTTTTTTTTAGTTTTTTCTCACAAAGTCTCAATTTCCGCTAACTTGGGTCAAAAATTTAAAACTTTCATGGACTCAATATGCCCCTCAGCGAATACCTTGGGGTGTCTTCTTTCCAAAATGGGGTCAGTTGTGGGGTGTTTGTACTGCCCTGGCATTTGGGGGTCTCCGCAATCATTACATGTATGGCCAGCATTAGGAGTTTCTGCTATTCTCCTTATTTGAGCATACAGGTAATGAGATTTTTTTTCCCGTTCAGCCTCTGGGCTGAAAGAAAAAAATGAACGGCACAGATTTCTTCATTCGCATCGATCAATGTGGATGAAAAAATCTCTGCCCAAAAAAAAAAGGAGGGGAAAGGCGTCTGCCAGGACATAGGAGCTCCGCCCAACATCCATACCCACTTAGCTCGTATGCCCTGGCAAACCCGATTTCTCCATTCACATCAATCGATGTGGATGAATAAATCATTGCCGGGATTTTTTATATTTTTTTTATATATACAAAGTGTTTGCCAAAGCATAGGAACGCCGCCTCCTCCTCAGCTCGTATGCCTTGGCAAACGTATCTGTTACTGCAGAGGAGAAATCTCGTCTTGCAGCGCCGCATACACCGACTTGCGTGTAATCTGACAGCAGCGCAATGCTTCTGTCAGAATGCACATCAGTGCTGCAGCTGCTTGATCGCTTGGTCCACCTAGAAGGTAAAAAAAAAAAAAAAAAAAAAAAACAGGCCGCAACGCAATAAATTTATTAACATTAACTTTTATAAACTTTTGAAACAGAACAATAGCTTTTTTGCTTACCGGTGATTTTTTTTTTTTTTTTTTTTTTTACCTTTATTGAACAAACCTCTCCTTCCCCATGGGACAATGTGCAAAGCGCAAATCGCCCAGAGATGCGGCGAAGTACATTATGCACTTTGTCCCAGGTGAAAGGAGAGGTTTGTGGCAGCTCTGTGTGAAAGGGCCCTAAGACCCCTGTGTGCCTGTCCTGTGTACGCAATCCCTATGCTAATAGTGTACCTGAGTGTGGAACTTGCGGAAACACTCCCCTATGCATAGGGCAGGCTGGTCAGTGCAGTCAGGACAAAAAAAGGTGGTGTCACGCCTTATTCCACCCCTGCTACAGACACGACATCTTTTTCTTGTGGAACGTTGAGTTGGGGTACCAGGATAGACAGACGGGAAGTGTCTGCCATGTAGCCGGCTCAATACATCAGGGCCTTGGGGCACGGACCCTCCTGGATACAGGATTTCCGAAATGATCTCTTCCTGGAATTTTAGGAAGGATCCTGTTCTCCCAGCCTTACTGTAGAGAACAAAACTATTGTACATCGCCAATTGGATCAAATAAACAGACACCTTCTTATACCAGCGTCTGGTTCTGCGGGAAACTAAATAGGGAGCCAACATCTGGTCATTGAAGTCCACCCCTCCCATGTGAAGGTTATAGTCGTGGACAGAGAGGGGTTTCACAATGACTCCAGTTGCCCGTTCAATTTGGACAGTCGTGTCTGAGTGAATGGTGGACAGAAGGTAAACGTCCCTCTTGTCCCTCCACTTCACCGCGAGCAGTTCTTGGTCACACAAGGCAGCCCTCTCCCCCCGTGCAAGTCGGGTACTAACGAGCCGTTGGGGGAAGCCCCGGCGACTAGGTCGCGCGGTGCCACAGCATTGAATTCCGACTAGATGTAAGTGCCGAAAGAGGGCCACGCTTGAGTAAAAATTGTCCACTTATAAGTGGTACCCCTTGTGGAGTAAGGGTGACACCAAGTCCCAGACAATCTTGCCACTGCTCCCCAGGTAGTCAGGACATCCGACCGGCTCCAGTTTTGAGTCTTTTCCCTCATAGACCCTAAAACGATATGTATAGCCTGTGGCCCTTTCACAGAGCTTATACAGTTTGACCCCATACCGGGCGCGCTTGCTGGGGATGTACTGTTTTATGCCAAGGCGCCCGGTAAAATGTACTAGGGACTCGTCTATGCAGATGTTTTGATTAGGGGTATACGCATCTGCAAATCTGGATGACAAATGGTCTATGAGGGGCCGAATTTTATGGAGCCGGTCATAAGCAGGGTGGCCTCTTGGATGACAGGTGCTATTGTCCGTAAAATGCATAAAGCACATGATGGCCTCAAAACGTGCCCTAGACATTGCAGCAGAGAACATGGGCATGAAATGTATTGGGTCTTTAGACCAATATGACCGCAATACATTTTTTTTAGTTAGACACATGCTGAGGAGAAGGCCCAAAAAAAATTTAAACTCGGAAACGGTGACTGGTTTCCACCGGAAAGGCTGGGCATAGAAGCTTTCCGGATTGGCGGTAATAAACTGTGTGGCGTAGCGGTTGGTTTCTGCTACAACTAGGTCATAGAGATCCACGGTGAAGAACAGCTCAAAAAACTGAAGGGCCGATCCTAAATGAGCCGTCTCCACGCGAACTCCAGACTGGGCGGTGAAAGGGGGCAATACGGGTGCGGCGGAATCAGCGGATTGCCAATTAGGATTTGCCAGCACCTCTGGGAGACTAAGGGTTCTACGGGCCTGTGAACGCGGTGGCTGCGACAGGGGAGTTATTGCACGTGCCACCGTACCAGCTGGAACTGCCCTTCTGGTGCTCGCCACTTCACCAGGGAATACGGCAGTGCTGGTAGAAGGTCCAGGCTGTGCTGCGCTGCTGGTGTATGCCGCACCATAAACAAGATCAGCGCTAGCACCACTCTGCTGCAAATGAGGATCATCATGCAGGGTATGCAGAACCCTGACATGGGATCGGGTACGTCTGGCCGTAGCAGGGACCTCTACCTCGTCATCCTCACTAGCCGTTAGAGTGCCACTGCTGTCTACAGGTTCATATTCTGAACCACTGGATTCAGCGGATGAGGCGTCCCCATCGCTTTCATCCATCACGGCCAGAATCCTGTAGGCCTCTTCAGCGGAATACCCCTTGTTTGACATTTTGGGTTCACTAAATTTAGGGGGTATTCCTCTGAGACTACCCGGGAAAAAGAGCAAACCTGCCTAGTAAAAAGGAGTGCTTGCGAAGTAAAGCTGCGATCGCTAATAAAGATCCAAAAAGCTCAAAAGTGATCTTTATAGCGGCGCAGCGATTTTACAGTGTTTTTGCAGTGAAAAAATTCTGTTACTGCGGCGGGGCGGACTGAACGCAAGTGTGCGCACAAGATCAGGCCTGATCGGGCGAACACTGCGTTTTTTGTAGAACCTAAGGTGACCCTAATGTACTTATATAGATCTGATTGTGATCAGTATTGATCACTTACAGATACTTTATAGTACTAGTGCTGATTAGTGACAGCGATGACGCTAATCAGCGACTAATCGGTGACTGCGGTGCGGTGCGGTGGGCGCTAAACTACCTAGCAAGTAGCTAACTACCTGGCAGGGATGAGGGACCCTTACAGGGGGGGTGATCAATGACAGGGGGGTGGACAAGGGGGTGATCAGGGAGTCTAATATGGGTGATCAGGTGCTAAATAAGGGGTTAATAAATGACAGGGTAATATCTAATGTGTAGTGTGGTGTTTGGTGCTACTTACTGAGCTGCCTGTGTCCTCTGGTGGTCGATCCAAGCGAAAGGGACCACCAGAGGACCAGGCAGCAGTTATATCAGACGCTATTTTCAAAATAGCGTCTGACATAACCATTTCATTGGACGATTCAAAAATCTACAGCCTGCCAGCCAATGATCGCGGCCGGCAGGCTGCAGATGAACTTGTGCACTATGCGTTCCTGTGAACGCGCGCTCCTGTGTGCGCGCGTTCACAGGAAATCTCGGCTCACGCGAGATGACGCCAATCGGCGTTAGCGTAGCCTGGGAGCGCCGCGGAGATGACGCCTTTCGGCGTTAGCTTAGCGGTAAGTGGTTAATGGCAGAAAATTCAAATTACTAAATGTATATGCTTCACCTGAACTTCATGAAAGAGCTGAGATGCTAGAGGACATACAACCGTTCTTAGCTGGTCAATCACCAGTGATCATGGCCGGCGACTTTAATTGTGCCCTAAAAGAGGAAGACAGAACTGGTGAGCAAACAAGAAGAAGGGACAAAACAGTGCAGCAAATTAAAAATATGATTTTGAACTTTAATTTAATTGACATTTGGAGTAATGTAAGGGACAAAGAACCAGGATAAACATGGGGTAACTCTTTAGTTCAATAAAGACTGGATTTTTTCTTCATTTCAAAAGCCTGTAAAGATGTCCCTGGCGGGTAATATCTTCTCTGATCATAAGCTGCTTTTAGCGCAAATTCAAGTAACTGATGTGGGAAAGGTAAAGGCGTATGGGGGCTAAATATGGATCTATTGAATGATGAAGATGTAAAGAAAGTATTCGTTCAAAACTACAAGAAATAGACTTGTTGTAAAGAAAAGTTCACGTCAATAATTGCTATGGTGGGAATATGTGAAAGCCAAAACTAAATAATTTTTCCTCACAATTGGAATTAAAAAAAATTAAAAAAATCTTAATACCAAACTACAGACGTACCTGAAGAATAGAAATGGAGGCATTGATTTCTCAGACCTGAAAGAGAAAACAAAATGAGAAATTAAAAAGGCAATTTACTAGAAAAGAAAAAAATAATATTTAATACCAAAGTGAAGCAGCTTGAAGCTGATGAAAAATGTACAAGATTCTTCTTCAAAAAGCAACTGGGCAAAAAACAGTAATATCAAATATCGGTGGTGAAACAAAGAAAGAAGAAATGCTTAGAAAAGTCAAACAAATCTATCAAGAGCTGTAATAAAAACTAAATAGATAAAGCCTTTGTTGAAGATGCTTTCAACACTTTAGAAAACAAGCTGGAGAAAGATGAGCAAGAAATGCTCTGCAAGGACATCTCGCCAGAAGAATTGCATGCTGTCTGAAGGACTTATAGTAGAATTTTACTTAATATTCTGGAATGTATATAAAGGATACATGATAGCAATCTTTAAAGGGAACCTGTCACCAGTTTTATGGTGTCCTAACTAAGGGCAACATAAATAAGTGACTGATTCTCTTAGCAAAATGCTGGGTGACTTTCTTTAATTGACCCATTCAATCTGCCAACATATTGTATTGAAAAGCTCCAGCTCAATGATGAGTCCTGAATATTGATGAGCTCCTGACTCTCCCCGCCTACCTGCTGCTGATTGACAGTTATTTTCCATATGAATCAGCAGCAGGTGGGCAAGGGAGTGGCTATAGCATTGAATAAAAAAAAAATCTGGACTCACTGACATCAGGCTGGACTCAAATGCGCTCATTAGCATGCGGCAACTGGCATCTTTGTGTGTATATTATGAGGTAAGCATCTGTCACACCAGTAAGTGAATACATCTAAGGCACTTTTTAGTAGTTAATGATTGTATATAATTAGTTAGATTATAATCAAATATCCACATGACAGGTTCCCTTTAAGGAAGCTTTAAATACAGAAGTGTTTCCAGAATTTGGAGGAAAGGTATCGTTACATTATTATACAAAAAAGGCAACAAATCACAATTAGAAAATTGGAGACCAATCACACTTCTAAATACGGATTACAAAGTTATGGTCATGTTGCTTGTGAACCGGATTAAAAAAGTAATTGGCAAAGTGATACATAAGGATCAAGTATGTTCAGTTCCAGGTAGAGGAGTATGGTAAAATCTCAACATAAGAGACTGTATCTGGTATCAGAATGAGAGAAAACAGGATCTAGCCATACTATCCTTGGACTTTCTCAAAGCATATGACAGACTGTTACATGAGTTTTTTGTGGTTGATGCTGAAGCAAATTAACTTTCCAGATTTTGCAATAAAACAGATATCATTGCTCTACAAAGAATCCTTCAGCCAAATTCTTATTAATGGTTTTCTGTCTGGAAAAGTCACTTTGTTTTCTGGAGTCAAGCAAGGTTGCTCCCTTCTGTTTATTTGTGTTTTGGAGCCACTACTCTAGCTACTACAAAAAGACAGGGTATTAAGGGTGTCTCTATACCTGGTGGGAATGGACTTACTGTTAAAACAGGGGCCTACATGGATGATGTCACAATCTTGTGTACAACTATACCTGCACTGAGAAGAGCCGTGCAAATTACGGAATTCTTTTGCCAAGATTCTGCTTAGATTCATCTTAATAGAATAAAGTGTGATTGCTTTGCCATAGGAGACTGGAGAGAAGCAAATATCCTGGAACTAAAAATACAAAAAGAGGACATAAAAATATTTTTGTAATTTTTGATGACAATAACAACGGTCAAAAGAGTTGGGAGGAAGCCAAAGCAAAAGTCCAAAAGAAAATTGAGTTTTTGAAGCTGTGCAAATTAACAATAAAAGGAAAAAATGTGATCATTAAAGCCCTAATAATAATAAAAGTTCGGAGGCAAAGGGATACATAATATTAAGAAAATCCTGTACCTGCATTTCTTTACTCTGTGCTTCAGGATGATTAAAAGAACTGAGAATACCTGGTCTTTTTTCCTAAAGTATGCAGCAGGACATTTGTTCTGGAAATGCCAATGGATACAAATTCCTTTAACAGTGCCAGTGTTGCTTGTCCCACCAAGGCAATATGTATTAATTGAGAAGATCATTCAATAGTACTCCCTAGAGAATTGTGAAATAGACTCTTTGGATAATGCTAAAAAAATAATACATCTGAATAATAAGGAACAAGTCTGTCTAGTCTCAAATTATACAGAAGCCAAGTATTTGGAATGTTGGAAACATTGTAATTGCGCTTACCTCTCAAACTGTTTAAAAGACTTAGCCTGGATAGTAATACAGGATTGTCTACCGACGAGAGCCTTTCATCACAGAAGAGGACTGGTGTCAACGGCAAAGTGTCCAAGAAGTATCTGTCACGGCTGAGGATGGGGAAAACCCTCAGCCGTGACAGTATGACCACAAGGGTGGCCCCCACTGGCAGGTGGAAAACACAGGAGGCTGCTCCAGCTAAGCATGGCTGAAGAAACCCTCAGACATGTGCTAAACACAGAGGCTTTATAGGCCAAGAAGCCACACCCAACAGTCAGACACACCCAGTGACTCACACACACACACTGGGAAAGGAGTTAACCCTTCCAGCACCAGGGAAGAGAAACACAAACTAAAAGGGAAAGTGTCCAACTCAAGAACACACTGTGGCTGTTGGCAACCATGTCCTGGGAGTCAGCCCAAAGGCCGGAACACTGCCACCACATGTACACAATACAAGCAAATGTTGCCACGGGCAACCACAGTGAAGGGAAGATGTCAGTGCACACCACACATAAAACAGAGTGCACACAGACATACAAAAGTGCGTACATACACGCACACAACTCCAAGGCAACCGCACACACTCCTGTTGTCCGCGGCAACCGCACTTGAGGCAAACAACATTATGCCTCCAGCTGCGGTTGACACAACAACCCAAACCGCGGGCAACTGTATGCGGCTCCCAAGGAGTCACGGCCAAAAACATGGTCGTGACAGTATCTGTGTTATGCATAAGACCTCTTTTAACGTAATGTGGAATTGTAAGTATGCAAAGAACTTATGGAAGAGGGTGGGTGTGTTGCTAAAGCATACTTGTGATTTGGGCTTCTTGAATCACAAACTGGGCCGGTAAGAAGCAGATATTATGGACTATGGTGAACTGCTTGAAAAAATGCATTGTGGAAAGTTTGTAATATTCAGTTGTTTAGGAGAGACTTGATTGATAAAAAAGAATGCATCAAAATTGCTATAAGTGAGACTTACCGCATTTTTCGCCCTATAAGACGCACCGGCCTATAAGACGCACCTAGGTTTTTGAGGAGGAAAATAAGAAAAAATATTTTTAACCAAAAGGTGTGCTAATGAACTAATGGTGGTCTGTGCATGACATTATTATGGGGGATCTGTGGATGATGCACTGTTATGTGGGGGATCTGTGGATGGCACTGTCATGTGGGAGGATCTGTGGATGGCACTGTCATGTGGGGGGATCTGTGGATGGCACTGTCATGGGGGATCTGTGGATGGCACTGCTATGGGGGATCTGTGGATGGCATTGCTATGGGGATCTCTGGATGGCACTGCTATTGGGTGGGGGATCTGTGGATGGCACTGCTAGGGGGGGGGATGGCACTGCTATATATATGTATCATCCACAGATCCCCCTCATAACAGTGTAGTCCCAAAACACCGGCCCGCCGATCACCGCAGTATTTATAAATATTAATCCTTAACCTGTTAATAAGTTTAATCAAAGCTGCGCTCTCCCCTGTATCAGTACTGTACTTACTAACAAGCTTCCATAGCAGGCAGAGCGGACGGCAGCAGTAACGTCACTCACTGATGTCGCGCCCCTGCTCCGCCTGCAAAGTGGGAGGAGCAGGCGCGCGATGTCAGTGAGTGACGTTACTGCTGCCATCCCCTCTGCCTGCTATGGAAGCTTGTTAGTAAGTACAGTACTGATACAGGGGAGAGTGCAGCTTTAGTTAACTTATTAATAGGTTAAGGATTAATGTTTATAAATACTGCGGTGAGTGGCGGGGTCCGGTGTAAGAGTACAGTGACTGCACCGAGCCCCGCCCCAAGTTCCGGACTCCAGCCCCTCCTCTCTCCCCTCTCATACATCGCAGGCCGCAATGCTGCAGCATCGCAGATTGCGATGTAAAATGGAAGCATTCGCCCCATAATACGCAGGGGCATTTCCCCCCCACTTTTGGGAGGGGGGGGAAGTGCGTCTTATGGGGCGAAAAATACGTTATGTTTTCTATTTACATGACAGAAAACATTTAGGTGTTACAGCTGCTACATTGTGGAATATTAATAGTTGGAATGTGTTTCTTGAGTAACTTTCAATGACATTTTTTGTTTTGTACGTTTTTTAATTTTATAATAAAAATGTAAAGCTGGTCTTGTATGTCTCATAGTGCACAATGCTGCCATTGTAAGATATGCTGACTGTACCTGTCTCCTGGATAGTTTGTTGGCTTGAACATACCCGGCTTTTGGCATATATCTTTTGTGTGATTGTTTGTTATATGTTATAGGTAATGAAATTGCACGCGCAATACGTGCATATTACATTGCCAATTTTTGCAATTGCGAATTTATGGTAAATATTTAGCTAAAAATGTGCTAAATATTCTAATATTGCCTTTACCGCTTATCACTACTCTTCATGCTGTTGCCACCCTCACCACTCTGTTCCTGGGCCACTATTGTGACTCTTTATGCTGTTGCCACCCTTATCAGTTTGTTACAGGGACACTCATGTCCCTGTTTGGCTGTGTTGATATCACCGTTTATCTTTCTGTACTTCCGATCTGCCATAAGCACAGAAAAAAAAAGAGTCCTGTGATTGCGCGCCCATAAGGCCTCTATCACACAGTCAGTATTTTGCATCAAGATTTGATTATGATTTGGAAGCTAAAAACAGGAGTGGGTCTAAAACAGAGAAGGCATGTAAATATTTTCATCACATGCTATCTCTTTTTTGGACCCACTCCTATTTTTGTCTTACCAATAATGATGCAAAAAACGGACTGTGTGATAGAGGCCATTGAAAACTGATGCAAATTGAGCATGAGGCCTCTATCACACGGTTAGTATTTTATATGAGAATTTGATCATGATTTGGAAGCCAAAAGCAGGAGTGAGTCCAAAACACAGAACCAATGCAAATATTTCCTTCATATTGCATCTCTGTTTTGAACCCGCTTCTGTTTTTGCCTGGCAAATACTGTTCAAATGCTGACCAAATACAGATGGTTTGAAGGCGGATAGTCAAAATACAGGATCTGCTTTTTTGAGCTGTTCTTCTGATGGATCAGAAAAACAAAATAATAATGCTGTAATGATGTGAACACAGTCTTCCTGCTGTCATGGGGCTACTACTTGAATCTCAGGCCACTGCACGGTTAACTCCACGCCGATAAATTAGACCTGACAATCACATTGACTTGAGTTAATTAAGACTCATTGACTAAGAGTTCACACTTATGTTATTAGATCAGTTATTTCCATCACTTATTGAATAAAAAAAAATTCTGTTTACGTTCCGTTTTTTTGCATTCTGTATATGGTCCGTATACGGAAGCATTCATTTCAATGGGTCCGCAAAAAAAAATGTACTCCGCATGCATTCCGTTTGCGTATTTCCGTTTTTTCCGTTCCGTTCAAATATAAAACATGTCTTATTCTTGTCCTTATAACGGGCAAGGATAGTACTGTTCTATCAGGGGCCAGCTGTTCCGTTCCGCAAAAAACGGAATGCACACAGATGTCATCCGTATTTTTTTCGGATCCATTTTTGTGGACCGCAAAATACAGAAAAAACCATACGGTCGTGTGCAATAGGCCTCAGCCAAATTCAGGAGCCAAGCTTACTCTCTGATTAGGTATCATGAATAGATTTACACCTGTTCTGTGGTTTTGACCTGCACCTGCTTTGGGCTGACAATAACTAATGAGAATAACTGACCAAATAAGTGAAGTGTAAACTAAGCCTAATAATGGCACACAGTCATTCTACATCTAATAGAAGGGATTCAAAAGCATGTGTTTGCACAGCCACAACATGTATTAAAATAACCTTTTTCTCTCCAATACTTTACAGGCCCTGCCTCCATGTCATTCGGACACAGCTCCTGCAGGGTCGTGCAGCGATTTTTTTTTTTTTTACTGAAGGCTGCTGTTTTTCTTTTGGTTTAGCTAAGGGTTCTCTAGAACTGTTGGTGGCCTGCATGATGATGCGCACATCCATATATTAGATATGCTTGTGGTCGTGGCAACCAAGTACGTGTCTGTCCTACCTGAGCTACCCTACCCCTAAGCGGTCAGAGTTGTGCCGTGACCGTGTCGTGGAGGGACGCCTGAAAGAGGGCATCCCCTTTGAGAGTAACAGGAGAAAAGGGTGGGTGGGAGGGAGGACTCTGCACTACGTACGTTTGTGGGAGGGCGCCAGCCGTTGAAGTAGGTGGCCAAGCCCCTCCCACAAATACAGGCCAATGAATCGGCCTTACACTTGTGGTCGTGGCAACCAAGTACGTGTCTGTCCTACCTGAGCTACCCTACCCCTAAGCGGTCAGAGTTGTGCCGTGACCGTGTCGTGGAGGGACGCCTGAAAGAGGGCAAAAGACATACTGGTAGGCAGAAGTGTTTTATTGCAAAGACGTTACAAAGCTAAAGTTTGAAAGGCTGCCGACATTTCGGTTTCAGGGTGTGGTATGTAACGGTTGAAACAAGACGAGTGCCAACGCCCCAGTTTCTGAATGACATGCGCAGGCACTCGGTTCTTGGAGGCCGCGGATGCCGCGCCTATGCGGAACGAATGGCCCGAAATGGTGGCAGGGTCGCCGCCCGTGCTGGCCACTAGTGACCTAACGTGGGATATGAACTGCTGGGTGGTGAGCGGCACCACCCCGAAGGGTAACAGAGGACTGTTCGGTCCGGCCCCGGACAAGGCGGACCGTAACCGACGAAGCACCGTGACGGGACACCATTGATGTGCTGTGGGAAAGTAGGATATCTGGACAGGGGGTCCCAACTGGGAGGTCTTAGACGTCTTGAGCAGCAATGTGAACCCGTCGGAGTTCTGGACCAGTTGGCTGACCGTGAGGAAATTGTCGCTGCCTGGTGAACAGGTGAACTCCCCAGGTCTCAGGAAGCCGTAGAAGGCCAAGTAGATGGCGGATTTAAGTACCAGGCTGGCCAAAACCCCGAAAGGATTACCGTCCAAGGCATCAGACAGTTTGCGGAAAAGAGGGCCGGTGACCGGCTGCCTGCGTACTTGGCTTTGAGGCCCCTACTTGCTCAAACCCTTGAGGGCGGCTTTGACAGTGTGTAAGGTGAACACTGATGCTAGCTCGGGGTGGCCAAGAGAGAGAAAGTGTTGCACTCCCGCCAGGTATGACCTCACTGTAGCGTGGGAGAGCTTGCGTACAGAGTGGCAATACCCGATGAACGCCAGGATGTACTCTGGAAAACTGGAGTCCTCCTGAGGACATTCTCCTCGAAACTTGCAGAACGTCTTCCACCCGGTGTTGTACGCCCTGGTCGTGTTAGGCGAGAGGGAATGGCGTATTAGAGCGTGGGCCGTCCCAAGGTGGTCGGCTACACTAGCCTTAAGGACTCGAGAGGAGGGATGGTGGCGCCTGTCGCATCTGCCTCTGGCATTATCTGGAAGAAACGGGAGAAGTTAGCCCTCGACAAGGCGTCAGCAGCCCCGTTCTGCGCACCTGGCACATGCGCACTAAAAATATGAAAGTGGTGTTGCAGGGAGAGCTGCACTAACCGTCTGAGAAAACACATGACTTGGCTAGATTTCGACAGTCCACTATTGAGAATGTCCACTACGGCTGTGTTGTCAGTCACGAACAGAACAGACTGACGTGCCCAAAACTTGCCCCAAATGTGGGCGGCTACCACAATGGGGTACAGCTCGAACAGCGCCGAGGTCTGGAGGAAGCCTGGGATTTGTCCCACCTCGGCAGGCCATGCGTCTGCCACCCAGTGGGTGCCGAAAATGGCGGCAAACCCTGAGCCCGCAGCTGCATCTGAAAAGACTGTAGGCGACTGACACGACAGCTCGGGTACAAATAAGGAGACCCCGTTCCACTGGCTCAGGAAATGATCCCACATGTGGAGGTCCGCTAGGGCTTGACTGTCCAAGCACACCGGGCTGTCCTGTTCTGGGGCGGAACTCAAGAGCGCGAGTAGGCGGGATATGAAAGCTCTGCCCTGTGGGATGATGCGCATGGCGAAGTTCAACATGCCCAGAAGAGACTGAAGGTCCGCCTTAGTGACCACGGTCGTGACTGCGAACCTGTGAATGACTCCTCTAATCCTTGTTAACTTGTCCGCCGGCAATCTAGCTAGCATGCGCTGGGAATCTAATTCGATGCCAAGAAAGGTGATGACTGTGGCCGGGCCTTCTACTTTCTTGGGGGACACCGGGACATCTAATTGGGAAAAGCACCTGAGTAACTTGCCCAGCCCTAGGGGGAGTGCCCCTGGCCTCTCAATCAGCAGGAAGTCATCCAGGTAGTGGATGACAAATTCACAGAGGACTACGTGTTCCAGGATCCAGTGGAGTGCCTGAGCCAACTGATCGAAGAGCCAGGGGCTACTCTTGGAACCGAAGGTGAGCTTAGTGGAGAAATAGTACAGGCCTTTCCACTTGATGCCGTGCCACTGCCAGAGGGCTGGCATGATGGGAAGCAGCTTGAAGGCATCCGATATGTCGGCTTTGGACAGCCAGGACCCTGGGCCCGTTTTCATGATGATAGCGATAGCCTGGTCTATCGAGGCATATCTCATGCCCACTTCCTCCGAAGGAATGAGGGAGTTGAGGCTGGGGACCTGGGAGCCGTGTGGGGCCGACAAGTCGATGATGAGTCTCTCCTTCCCGCTGAACTTGCCTGTGACTACCCCCACGGGACTGACTCTCCAGCGTTGAAAAGGGGGCACACCAAAGGGACCGATTAAGAACCCCTTGCTCAACTCGGCTTCTATCAGTGCGTCTACCGAGGCGGGATTTCTTTCGGCTGACTGAAGGTTTTTGCACTCGTGTGTGGACTCTGGAGTCGTGATCAGTCCCGTGTGGAAACCCTCGTGAAATCCTGTCACCAGGAACTGAACAAACCCAGGGTTGTGGTGGCCTTGCAAGAATTCTTGTAGACGGCTGATATTGACCACACTCATGTAGCTTTTTACGGATTTTAATGAGCATGCTACTCGGGGGTGGGCCCTGAAACAATTGGTACAGATATGCAACAACCGGCACTGCCCAAAATTACAAGAGGCGTAATTAAAGTTGTTGCATATCTGTGCCCTTCCAAGCTGAATGATGGGCCGGCCCAGCTTGTCTACTGAGCTGGGGGGCCTGAAGACCTCAAGAGGACCAGCTGCCGAGCTGGAGGGGTAAGACGCCGTGCTGACGGCGGACTTGTCGCACCACTCAACCGAGTGGAAGATAGATTGACAGGCGGAACAGGAGGGAGCCTTCAGACCTGCAAAGTGTCTGCAGAAAAGCTCAGTGTCCAGGTTGGACCAGTCAGTGACGTGCTGAAACTGGGAGAGAGCCGCTGCCGCCTTAGCTGCAAATGAGCAGTGGTAGTCGTAGAACGCGGTTCCTCCATACCTATGACCCAACTCTGTGACCCTGAAGAGATAATGGTCTAGTTCCTCCCTCCTGTCCGGCCTGGCAGTGCAAATGACATCCCTGAAAAGACTAAATGCCATAACGAATTCCGGGATGGACAATTTGCGGTTGAGCCGGTGGTCGCGGCTCCTTAGTACCACCGACACTTCTCCACAAGCTATAACCCTGTTATCAGAGAGGTCCCTAGATGCTATGAGTAGAGACGCAAGATTGACATCCCTACCCTCCAGGATGTCCTTCCTGATGTTGAGCGGGACATAGTGGGAGGGAGTCACGTTAGGGACGGACTGGGCAGAACGAATGTCTGCTATGGCGGAGGTGGAGGCGACCGGAACCTCGAGGGAGGAAACTGGTGCGACTGTGCTGCGAGCCTCGATGGACTCCAACCTCGCCTGCATGGATGTGACGGCCGACGTCAGACTGTTTAGCATGACGTGTATCTGAGTCAGCGATGTTTGCATCGTAGTTGCAGGGGGATCATTGGCGCTGGGTGCCAGGGAGTCTCTCCACAGCCGATATAGTTCAGCTTTCCTAGCGGTTGCCGGGAAAGGAACGCCCCGCTTTGTCAACTCCGCCATCAGCCTAGGAATTGTCCAAGCACGTAGGGACGGTGTGCTGCCCCTCTCGGATGTCTGTGCTACGACCTCGTCCACCGACGCGTCGACAATGTCCGAAGCACGTGACATAGCGGCTGTGGAAAGAGTAACGTAACATGACCGACTAGCCTGATGGTCGCTGGCACCCGTGCAGCTGTCTAACCACGTACAGAAAAGTGAACAATTGCCGTGAGGTATGCACACTGAACCAGAAGAGCCGTGAAGGAATGGCCAGGAACCGCCACCCGGGAGTCCATGCAAGGAGACCCGACGTACTTACCAACTGAGAATCCCTATGCACTGACTTCACGGAAGTGAAATGAAATGAAAAATGACCTGTGCGTTGACAAAAAAAAACATGAGACCCCAGCCTGAGGCCAACCACTTCCCATCCCCCAACGTGTACCTCACTACCTTGGTAGCCAAGGAAAAATCAATTGAGATCCCACCAACTTCTCTCAGACTAACCACTGTATAGAACCTGGAAAACAACAACGGAACAAATGCAAAAGAACCAGTCAATGCGTGAGGCTCAATACCAGGACGTGTACGTGAGGGGAGGTATGGTGACTGGTGGGAGAGGGTGTTTTTTTTTTTTTTTCTCTTCTCTGCATTGCGTTGATGATGGAAAAAACCCCTACCTATCTAGGCGGCACGGCGGCCCGTGCCAGACTTTAATGTGGGCGGGGAGCGAGCCGTTGCCTGCACCGCCGTGCTCCATGGTAACCGCGTGGGGAACGCGGAGTTCCCTGGTACCATGAACCACGTGGGGATGGATATTGGCAACGGCTGACAATCCCTGCAAACATGAGACGAGTGCCACGTGGAGAGCTGACGCATGTCCCTGACAGGGTGCTCAGTGCGGGGCCCTCTCTGTCCCTGGGTGGCGCCGTCCGCCGGCTGAGCACTTCTGCCGCGTGGGGAGCAGCGCAGCCCTCAGGCATGAGGTCGGCCCAGGGGGGCCCCTGGCGACGAGGGCCCCATCTTGCCGAGGCTAAGCGTGCCGCGTGGGGGGCCTCACCGGTCCCTGATGGGGCGCCCAGTGCGGGGGTGCCCCCCTTACTCCACGGGGGGCCGCCTCCCGCCGGCTGGGCACCTCCACCGCGTGGGGAAACGGAGCTGCCCCCTGGCATAGGGGGGAGGCCTAATCAGACATGCCTCCCCCCTTCTGTGTGAGACGTGCCACGTGGGGGGCGCACCACTCCCTGATGGGGTGCCCAGTGCGGGGGTGCCCCCCTACTCCACGAGGGGCCGCCCCCCGCCGGCTGGGCATCTCCACCGCGTGGGGAGAAAAATGCGCCCCCTGGCAATTGGGGAAGTGTATGTGTCGCCGATCCACAGCTGTCTGCGCTGCCCACCAGGTGAGGGAGCGAGGCAGCGCAGGCTGTGTACCGGCCGAGAAGAGGGGGGCGGGAGCGGGCGGGGAGTTTGGCCCTCATGTGACCACTGGCTCCGCCCCCCGCCGGAGAGCGGTGCCGAGCACGAGCCTGGGCGGTGGAGGAGGGGGGTGCCGTAAGCGTGGCTCCATTCCCCCCCCCCCCAGAGGCTGACGAGGTGCCGCATGTAGAAACGGGCAGGAGGGGTGAACCAGACGCAGCGTATGGCGGCCCCTACGTACCAAAGGGCCGACCACCGCACTCCTGCCTGCACTTACCCGATCCACCAACAGGACTGCCAGGTACGAGCGCACGCTTCCAAGGACTCTGCACTACGTACGTTTGTGGGAGGGCGCCAGCCGTTGAAGTAGGTGGCCAAGCCCCTCCCACAAATACAGGCCAATGAATCGGCCTTACACTTGTCATTCTGATGCACAGTAACTGTTTTGCTACCAGAAAGGAGTAGCTGCAATGGACAGTGATACCTACACCAAGATACCTTCTCCCTAAACTGCAGGCCAGGAATAGACTTGATTTAACATGGTTCATGACAAATTAATTTGTAATGTAGGAATTTTTTTGGAGAAGTTTCGCAAAATGCCCAAATCCTATCTTTTAAAACTTTGTTAATCTCTAGTTACTAGTGATAAAATCAGTATGAAAAAATGCAACTGGCTCTTAAAGAGGACCTTTCACAGTTTTTTTTTTTATTGTAGAAAAATACCTTTACTTGTAGGTACTGATGCTGCCACCCTGAATGTTTTTTAAAATATTGTTCCTGCGCCCTGATGTGCCGTCCTGTATTCTTTCCGCTCAGTATGTTAATACTGAGCATCGGTACAGTAGGAGAAGACGCCAGGGTTTCGCAATTGGTGTCTCCTCCTCCCTGGCCGCGGTGAGATCCAATCACAGCGGAGAGCGTCACAGCCAGGGAGAAACCTACAATTAAAAAAAACTGTGAAAGTTCCTTTTTAAATACGATCCGTATGCCATATGGACGCTAGCACTCTTACCTCTGGGTATGCCATCTCTGTCCCCTGTATGCTGTTTCCTGTGTGTCAACACTCTGTCCCAGTATGCCCGTTGTGCACAAATACAATGGGCTCTTAAAAACAACTGTTTGCCATTTCTGCAATAATTGAATGAATGAAACATTAAAATAAAAACATGGAAGCATTTACAGGAAGAGAATTCTTCCAGGGAAGGCGATGTGGAGCCATCCCACATGTTGCGTCATAGCTTTTTTTTTATTATGGTACATTTGGCACTATGTACTGTGAAGCTTGATCAATACTGGTGTAAATTAAAACTGCCTTTGTTGCCCATAGCAACCAATCAGACTCCACCTTCCATTTTTCAGAGTTCCTTTGGATACTGAATGATTGATTCTGATAAATCTACCCCAGCATGTCTGCTTCAACTTGCCATAGATTGTTTAATTCTCCTTGCACATCTGTATCATACTTTTCATACATTTGTTTCATACTCCACACATTTGTATGATAATCCTCATATTAGTATCATATTCCTTATATATTATTCTCACTTACAGTTGTATCATACTTCTCACACATCTATTTCATACTCTGCACACAGTTTAGCATATTCTTCAGACAGTAGTACCTTTATATCATACTCCTCACACTTTGTTATCATATTCTTTATACATTTGCTTCATAGTATTCACAAATTTTTCACATATCTGTACATTTATGTAGTACTTCTCACACACGTTTTAAACTTCTCATACGTTTGTATCATATTTGCCATACATTTCTATCATACTCTTCCCGCTTCAGTATCATACTCTTTAAAGATTTGTATCATACTCCTCACACATTTGTATCACACTCTTCACACATTTGTATCATACTCCTCATACATTTGTATCACACTCTTCACACATTTGTATCATATTCTTCATATATTTGTATCATACTCCCCACACATCTGTTTTATACTTTTTATACATTTATCTCACATTCTTCATACATTTTTATATTATACTCCTCACACACTTGTATCATACTCTTCATAAATTTGTATCATACTTTTCAAATATTTGTATCGTAGTCCTAACACATTTGTATCATACGCTTCACACATTTGTATCACACTCTTCACACATTTGTATCATACTCCTCATACATTTGTATCATACTCCCCACACATCTGTTTTATACTTTTCTCACATTCTTCATACATTTTTATATTATACTCTTCACACACTTGTATCATACTCTTCATAAATTTGTATCATACTTTTCAAATATTTGTATCGTAGTCCTAACACATTTGTATCATACGCTTCATAAAGTTGTATCATACTCCTCACATATCTGAATCATATACTGCTCACACATTTGTATCATACTCCTCAAACAGCTGTATCATGCTAATCAAAATTTGTACCATACTTTTCATACAGTATTATTCTTGGCACATTTGTATCTTATTCTTCATACATTTGTATCATACTTTTGTCTCATCTGGACCATACTGGTCACACATTTGCATCATATTCTTCAAACATTTAAATCATACTCATTGTACAGTCCAACATGCATTCATACTGTTTCTGTTGCTTTACAAATAAACTAATTTGTTTAGCAATTGTATAAAACTTGGATCTATAAGGAAAAAAAAAGACCTGCACTTTTATTGGCACTGCAATGCCTTTCAGAATGATCTGCTGCTGAGCGTAGATTACTAAAACAGGCGGCAGCAGTTGGGGGTATCACAGCCACTGAGCTTTCTATGTCCCATTAGGAAGTCATTTCAAAAGAGGCATGCATTACAACCATATGGGACCAATCAACAGTAGTGAAGTCAAATGTCAAAACAAGAACTGTCTGGTCATTAATCAAATGGGAAATATTATTACCTATTCTTGTTCACTTAAAGATACAGCAACATTTCACTAGAGGTGGCCTTGCGATTCGCCTGACGACCATTTTGCAGCAACTTTTGCTTGTTCGCGGTTCGCCAAACAGGTGAACATACGGCGATGTCCCCTGGCGCCACATTCTTTTGCATTGTGCCGAACTTTGACCCATGATACATCCATCAGGTGGGACAGGACAGTCAATTGAGATGTTTCAGCACATGGACATACTCCTACCTTATACTCCAGTGTTTGAAGAGGGACCCCCGTATAAAAAGCATAAAGGGCAAGGACCAGTTCTGGGTGGCAATGTACTTAGACCCCCGGTACAAACACAAAATGGCGGACATATTACCAGCATGTCAGAATGCAGCATTTCCAGACCTTGCTTCGAGAGATGCTGCAATCTGCTGTTGTGGGCTCTGGCAGAGGAATTTCCACCCACAGAGAAACATTTGCAAGTACCAATCCTACAGAGCATGCAAAAAGAGTGCGGTCACTTCAGATATGAGATCATTTTTGCAGCCAATCTACCGACAGCTGCCCTCCGGATCCGTCCTCAGGGAACGCCTAGACCGACAGGTATCCAACCACATTGGGTTAACAGACGATGTGGATGCTCTGAAAAGTGAGAAAACTCTTGACTACTGGGTGTGCAGGCTTGACCTGTGGCCAGAGCTGGCACAATTTTCCATGGAACTCTTGGCTTGCCCCTTGTCGAGTGTCCTGTCCGAAAGGAAGTTCAGTGCAGCAGGGGGTTCGTGACCGATAAGCACACTCGCCTAGCTCACGACAGTGTGGACTTCCTCACATTTCTTAAAATTAATGAGGCATGGATCTCTGAGGAATTCAACATCTGTGGCGACCACATTTAATTGAATTTCCCCATGCCAGCCCACACATATCCGCCATCACTCAGAACAAATAATGGTCCCTGTCTTATTTAAATACAGCGGCAGAAAAGGCCTTTTCTGTCCGGTGAATGCCTAATGTTTGGGACCTCGGAGGAATTCAACACCTGTAATGACCACGTATTATTGAATTTTAACTATTATCATTTGTTTTTTTTCAAGAAGGGGGATTTCTTTAGCCATGTTTTTAGTCCAATTTTATATTTTTTGTTCTTTTAAACATATGTATTTGACAAGTATTTGTACTGGCCTGCAGTAAAATTGATATCCAAAGACCGTCTAATATACCTCTAGCCACATAATCACTTGATCTTTTATGTACAGTGAATGCATAATTTTTGGGGCCTGTAGTCTACTGGCCTGCAGTAAAATTGATATCCAATGACCGTCTAATATACCTCCAGCCACATATTCATTTGACCTTTTATGTACGGTGAATGCATAATTTTTGGGCCTGTGATCTAACTGGCCAACAGTAAAATTGTTATATGGAGACCGCCTGATGTACCTCCAGCCACATTATCAATTGTTTTTTCTGTACGGTGAATGAATAATTTTTGAGGCCTATAGTCTACTGACCTGCAGTAAAATTGATATCCATTGACAGTCTTATATACCTCCAGCCACATAATCACTTGATGTTTTCTGTCCGGTCAATGAATAATTTTTGGGGCCTGTAGTCTACTGGCCTGCAGTAAAAATGATATCCATTGACCGTCTAATATACCTCCTGGCCACATAATCACTCAAATCTTTTCTGTACGGGGAAAGACTAATTGTTGGGGCCTCAAAGGAATTCAACACCTGTGATGACCACATGTTATCGAATTTCACCTATTATCATTTGGTAATTTCACAGACATATTATCATTTGGGGTTTATTCAAGAGGGGGGGACTTTGTTAGCCATGTTTTTAATCAAATTTAACATTTTTAGTTATTTTAAACATACAGTATGTATTTGATTTTTTTTGTACTGACCTGCAGTAAAATTGATATCCAATGACCGTCTAATATACCTCCAGCAACATAATCACTTGTTCTTTTCTGTACTTTAAATGAATAATTTTTGGGGCCTGTACTCCACTGGTCTGAAGTAAAATTGGTTTCCAATGACCGTCTAATATACCTCCACCCACATAATCACTTGATGTTTTTTGTCTGGTGAATGCCTAATGTTTGGGGCCTGTACTCCAGTGGCCTAAAATAAAGTTTTAGGCTCCAGCAGGCCACATTTTTGACAGTTTCCCTTTAAGACGTATAAAAATGGCCCCTGATTAAAATACATATTTTTTGTGGACATATTGCACCAGTAAAGTTTTCACCTGATGAACGAGCATCTACTCATTCATGGCATGATCGGCACTTTTACCATGGGCGATTATCGGGATGGAACGTTCCTAGTCATATTCCTTTACAATAATTGCTCTGATCATTGGCCTATGAAAAGAGGCCTTTAGATATAGAAAGAGGAGTATTGTTTGTGTGAGCAGGTTTTATGTATACTATCGTGAGCAGATATTACTGTAGATATACAGTATATCACATATTATTGTGAGTGTGAATGTTTTACTGTGAGCCAACGCAATTAGTTCTTAAAAAAGTGGAGTGGAGGGTGGGCATGGTAGTGGATCCTGTTATTATACAGTCTATAACAGTGGCTATCCTCTCAACATGGCTCTCTAGCCCAGTGCAGCGCAAGTAGGGGGCACCCTTTCTTCCCACGGGGAACACTCTGGTTCTGGGGCTTCTGCCTGATTGTTAGAGATGTCCTTGCGGTTCTTCTGGCGGTTGATGTCCGCCAGCGCCATATTCTTTTACATTGTGAAGAACTTTTACCCATGACACATGATCCATCAGGTGGTACAGGACAGCCAATTGAGACGTTTTAGCACATGGACATACCCCCTGCCTTATAAATAAACCTGATCTGGCCGCCAATTTATATTCTGTCTTTTGTCAGTGTAGGGAGAGGTTGCTGTGTAGAGCAGGGACAGGCTGTTAGGGACACCAAACACAAGGTAATAGGGCAACAAAAGTACTTTTAAGGACTGGTATAGGTGTACTATCGATAGGTGTGACTTACTGAGGGGTGTAATATACTTATAATATACAGTACAGACCAAAAGTTTGGACACACCTTCTCATTCAAAGAATTTTCTTTAGTTTCATGACTAGGAAAATTGTAGATTCACACTGAAGGCATCAAAACTATGAATTAACACATGTGGAATTATATACATAACAAAAAAGTGTGAAACAACTGAACATATGTCATATTCTAGGTTCTTCAAAGTAGCCACCTTTTGCTTTGATTACTGCTTTGCACACTCTTGGCATTCTCTTGATGAGCTTCAAGAGGTAGTCACCTGAAATGGTCTTCCAACAGTCTTGAAGGAGTTCCCAGAGATGCTTAGCACTTGTTGGCCCTTTTGCCTTCACTCTGCGGTCCAGCTCACCCCAAACCATCTCGATTGGGTTCAGGTCCGGTGACTGTGGAGGCCAGGTCATCTGGCACAGCACTCCATCACTTTCCTTCATGGTCAAATAGCCCTTACACAGCCTGGAGGTGTGTTTGGGGTCATTGTCCTGTTGAAAAATAAATGATGGTCCAACTAAACGCAAACCGGACGAAATAGCATGCCACAGCAAGATGCTGTGGTAGCCATGCTGGTTCAGTATGCCTTCAATTTTGAATAAATCCCCAACAATGTCACCAGCAAAGCACCCCCACACCATCACACCTCCTCCTCCATGCTTCACGGTGGGAACCAGGCATGTAGAGTCTATCCGTTCACCTTTTCTGCGTTGCACAAAGACACGGTGGTTGGAACCAAAGATCTCAAATTTGGACTTATCAGATCAAAGCACAGATTTCCACTGGTCTAATGTCCATTCCTTGTGTTCTTTAGCCCAAACAAGTCTCTTCTGCTTGTTGCCTGTCCTTAGCAGTGGTTTCCTAGCAGATATTTTACCATGAAGGCCTGATTCACACAGTCTCTTCTTCAAAGTTGTTCTAGAGATGTGTCTGCTGCTAGAACTCTGTGTGGCATTGACCTGGTCTCTAATCTGAGCTGATGTTAACCTGCGATTTCTGAGGCTGGTGACTCGGATGAACTTATCCTCTGCAGTAGAGGTGACTCTTGGTCTTTCTTTCCTGGGGCGGTCCGCATGTGAGACAGTTTCTTTGTAGCGCTTGATGGTTTTTGTGACTGCACTTGGGGACACTTTCAAAGTTTTCCCAATTTTTCGGACTGACTGACCTTCATTTCCTAAAGTAATGATGGCCACTTGTTTTTCTTTACTTAGCTGCTTTTTTCTTGCCATAATACAAATTCTAACAGTCTATTCAGTAGGACTATCAGCTGTGTATCCGCCTGACTTCTCCACAACGCAACTGATGGTCCCAACCCCATTTATAAGGCAAGAAATCCCACTTATTAAACCTGACAGGGCACACCTGTGAAGTGAAAACCAAACTCTTTTGAATGAGAAGGTGTGTCCAAACTTTTGGTCTGTACTGTACTTTTTAACATAAAAAGTTTATTATAGTGCATTTGTATTGTGCAGAAGCTCTGTGCGGTTCTGCTGCGATACTGCAGCTACACAGAGTGGCAAACGCAAATAATTTCTACTGATATACCAGTTGCCCCCCCCAAAAAAACTGATTGAAGCGGGGGTGTGATATACCAATAATATACTATCTATATAGTGCATTTGGGTAGTGCAGCATTTGTTTGTGGTTTTGGTGAGTTACCTCAGCTACACAGAGTGACAAACGGTATTGGAACAAATAATTTCTACTGGTGTGATATACAAGTTGTCCCCTAAAAAAACTCATTGAAGCAGGGGTATTTTATACCAATAATATATTTTCTATATAGTGCATTTAGGTAGTGCAGCATTTGTTTGCGGTTTAGCTGCGTTACCTCAGCTACAGATAGTGACAAACGCCATTGGAACAAATTATTTCTACTGGTGTGATATACCAGTTGCCCCCCAAAAAACTGATTGAAGCAGGGTGTTAGATATCAATAATTTGATTTCTTTATACTGCATTTAGGTTGTGTAGCATTTGTTTGCAGTTTTGCTGCGTTACCTCAGCTACACAGAGTGACAAACCCCATTGGAACAAATAATTTCTACTGGTGTGAAATACCAGTTGCCCCTCAAAAAAACTGATTGACGCAGGGGTGTTATATACCAATAATTAGAGTTGAGCGGACACCTGGATGTTCGGGTTCGGCGAAACTTTACAAAAAAGGACCCGAACTAGACCCCGAATCCCATTGAAGTTAATGGGGACCCAAACTTTTGAGCACTAAACTGGCTTTAAAAATGTAATGGAAAGGGCTAGAGGGCTCTGCCAGCAAAATGTGGTTACGAGCTAGGCAAGTGCTCTGCAAACAAATATAGATAGGGAAATGACTTTAAATAACATAAAATATGTAAAAATAAAAAATTATAATCTTGATCTTGGAGGACGAGGTCCATATATAGTAGGAGGTTGAGGAGGCAGTGGATGTGGCAGTGTAGGTGGAAGCGGCGGAGGTGGAGGAGGAGGTAGCCTACACTGCTTTTTGGTTAAAAAAAAAAATTATTTTGTTTTATTCGTGTACACTCCAAAACATTGGGAAATATAACCTGTGATAACCCCCTCCAGTCGTGCTAAACACACGTTCAGACAATACACTGGCTGCAGGGCAGGCCAGCACCTCCAATGCGTAAAGGGCAAGCTCAGGCCATGTGCCCAATTTGGAGACCCAGAAGTTGCAGGGGGCAGACCCATCAGTCAGTTGGTGTAGCCGTTTGCAAACATACTGCCCCACCATGTTGCACGTCCCCGCGATGTTCACGATCCAATTGGGTATCTGTATCAACTTTCGATGTTCTTTTCTGCGCCTACCATGTTGATCGCGGTTAGCGGCGAATCAGGGTTCCACCCTGAAGAGGGAGCGTGAGAAAGGGATAGCACATCCAAGGGAGATCAATGGATGAAATTTAATTGTGATTGAGTGGAAATGTGGGAGACGCTATTAAAACTGAAGAAGTGAAGGAAAGGAGGGGGCGCGCGGCCATTACCCACTCCCGACTCCGGGAGGTAGTGACGATAAATAACAATATAGAACTCTTAAGATGCCCTGGTATTTGAATGATTAATTAAAATTACATGGAATATCACTGCAGTATTTTGTATTAGGAAACGTTAGACAGGAGAGGCCCTGCTGCCGCTTTGTTGACTCTATATAACTTCTGCCTGATCGCACGTCCCTGTGACGTACACCACCCATTTGGATATCTTCTGTATCAACTTTCGATGTTCTTTTCTGAGTCTACCATGTTGATCTCGGTTATCGGCGAATTAGGGTTCCACGCTGGAGAGGGAGCATGAGAAAGAGAGAGCACATCCAAGGGACATTAATTTTTTCAAATTAAATATGATAGAGCGGTAATGTGGGACAAACTATTGAAGCGCAAATGGGACAACTTGTTAAAGATTAAGCATTGAATGAAAGGAGGTGGCGCGCATCAATTAAAGGAGAATTTCAGAAATTAAATTCCCTGTCACCTATGCAAAGCAGGGGTTTTTATCCGGAAAAATTGGTAAAATGTCACCTGACAATGTAATAGACGATTTTTTGAAATTTATGTTCCTGTTACCTATACAGAGGTGTCCCGTGACGTCCACCATCCATTTGGATATCTTCACTATCAACTTTCGGTGTTTTTTTCTGAGCCTACCATGTTGATCACAGTTATCTGAGAACCAAGTCCTGTAGGATCCATGCCTGGTTAATTTTAATGAACTTGAGCTTGTCCACATTGGCTGTGGACAGGCGGCTGCGCTTGTCTGTGATAGCGCTCCCCTGCTGTGCTAAACACACGTTTAGATAATACACTGGCTGCAGGGTAAGCCAGCACCTCCAAGGCGTAAAGGGCAAGTTCAGGCCATGTGCCTAATTTGAAGACCCAGAAGTTGAAGGGGGCAGACTCGTCATTCAGTACGTGTAGGCGTGTGCACACATACGGCTCCACCATGTTGCTGAAATGCTGCCTCCTGCTAAGATGTTCCATATTCGCTGGTGGTGCTGTTTGCTGTGGCATGCTGACAAAGCTTTTCCACATTTCGACCATGCTAACCCTGCCTTCTGAGGTGCTGGCGGTGCCCCAGCTGCGTCGGTGACTTCTTCCTCGTCCTCTCCCTTCGCCTTATGCTTCCACTGTGCCCCTGCTCTCAGGTGAGAATGCCACCAGCAGCGCGACTACCAGCGTGCTCTTGTACTCGCGCATCTTACGATCACGCTCCAGTGATGGAATTAAGGATGGTATGTTGTCCTTGTAATAGGGATACAGCAGCGGGGATACCCAGTAATCAGCACAAGGTAGAATATGGGCAACTCGGCGGTTGTTGCGGGGACACTGCAGCATGTAATCGCTCATGTGTGCCAGGCTGCCCAGAGGCAACGAAAAGCAGTCCTCTGTGGGAGGTGTATCGTCTGTGTCCTCTGTATCCCCCCAGCCACGCACCAGTGATGGCCATGAGCTGGACTGGGTGCCACCCTGCTGTGAAGAACAAGGTTCCTCCTCCTCCTCCATCTCTTCCTCCTCATCCTCCACCTCGTAATCCTCCAAAATTGTGCCCTGGTTGGACAATTGTGTACCTGGCGTTTGTGGGTGCAGGAACCCACCCTCGGAGTCACTTGTGAATTACTGGACGGAAACCCCACAAAATGATCCCTCTTCCTCCTCCTGTGCCACATCCTCGTCCATCATCGCTAGCAGCGTTTTTTCAAAGAGGCGTAGAAGTGTGATTGTAACGCTGAGAACGGCGTTATCGGCACTGGCCATGTTGGTGGAGTACTCGAAACAGTGCAACAGGGAACACAGGTCTCGCATGGAGGCCCAGTCATTGGTGGTGAAGTGGTGCTGTTCCGCAGAGTGACTCACCCGTGCATGCTGCAGCTGAAGCTCCACTATCGCCTGCTGCTGCTCGCACAGTCTGGCCAGCATGTGCAAGGTGGTGTTCCAACTTGTGGACTCGTTGCATATGAGGAGGTGAGCGGGAAGGCCAAAGTTACACTGCAGCGCTGACAGGCGAGCAGCAGCAGGGTGAGAATGCCAAAAGCGTGCACAGACGGCCCGCACTTTATGTAGCAGCTCTGACATATCGGGGTAATTTTTAAGGATTCTCTGCACCACCAAATTCAGCACATGCGCAAGGCAAGGGATGTGCATCAAACTGGCTAGTCCCAGAGCTGCTACGAGATTTTGCCCATTATTGCACACCACCAGGCCGGCTTGAGGCTCACTTGCACCAACCACTCATTGGTCTGTTGTTTAAGACCTCAGTTCCTGCGTGGTGTGGGGTTTGTCCTCCAAACAGATAAGTTTTAAAACTGCTTGCTGTCGTTTACCCCTGGCTGTTCTGAAGAAGTTGGTGGTGAAGGTGTTACGCTAACTGGATGAGGAGGCGGTAGAGGATAAGGAAGCGGAGTAGGAGCAGGAAGCAACAGGAGGCAAACTGATGGGCCCTACAATCCTCAGTGGTGGAAGGACATGCGGAAAACTGCTATCCGCCTCAGGCCCAGCTGCCACTGCATTTACCCAATGTGCTGTTATGGAGATATAACGTTCCTGACCGTGCTTACTGGTCCATGTATACGTAGTGAGGGGCACCTTGCCACAGATGGCGTTGCGCAGTGCACACCTGATTTTGTCCCCCACTTGGTTGTGCAGGGAAAGGATAGCTTGCCTGGAAAAGTACTGGCGGCTGGGCACGACATACTGTGGGACAGCCACCGCCATAAGGCCTTTAAAACTCTACGTCTCCACCAGACGGAATGACAGCATTTCAAAGGCCAGCAATTTTGAAATGCTGGCATTCAGGGCCAGGGATCGTGTGTGAGAAGGGGGGGTACTTCCTCTTCCGCTCCAGTGTTTGGAAGATGGAGAGCTGAACGCTTCTGTGGGACATTGTGGAGATGCTTGGTGACCCAGGTGGTGGTGTTGCTGGCAGATCTTCTGTTTGCGGGGTGGCAGGTGGCACTGTCACTCCAGAGGTGGATGAAGAGGCCGAGACTGCAGCAGAAGAGGAAGACCTTTCTTGGTTTTTGAGGTGTCTACTCCACTGCAGCTCATGCTTAGCACTTAAAGGGATTCTGTCATCAGAAATTAGGCCTATAACCTAAACATATGGCAAGGTCCGTACTAATACACAGAATCCTAAATTGACCTTATCAAATGCGCCTGTGGCTCTATAATCATGTAAAACAGGTTTATATAACCTGTCACTCACGTCACAATTGTGTCCAAGGGGACGTTTCACAGTGCAATGTGCCCGGCTGCAGCCATCTCCTTTCTGTGCCCAGCGCCGCCTTCTGAATCGAAATCGCCGCCCTCCTTTTCATTAGATCCGCCTACCTCAGTTCATCACCGCCTCTCCTCAGCCAGATCCCGCGCCTGCAAACGGGTGTTTGTTTAATAACTGAATATGACAGCAGTATATAACCCTGGAATTTCAAACGTCTTGATTATGCAAGGCCAGAAAAATTGTGTATTTTGCCCCCAAAATTGTGTTTTATTAATAGAAGAATATAACCCCAGTATATAAAGGGTGTATCTCACACGCCCTTATCCAGACTAGGCCGCAATTAAAGATTTGTGCCCAAAATGGATATGAATATGACAGCAGTATATAACCCTTAAATTTCACACGTGCTGATGGTGCAAGGCCAGAAAAATTGCGTATTTTGCCCAAAAAAATGTGTTTTATTAATAGAAGAATTTGTGCCCAAAATGGCTTTATTTCAAATAAGTGAATAGAACCACACTATGTAAAGTCTGTATCTCACAATGACATATGCAGCAAAGGCTGCAAAATAAACTTTTTTTTCCCCAAACTCATGTTTGTTTAATAACTAAATATGACAGCAGTGTATAACCCTTGAATTTCACACGTGCTGATGCTGCAAGGGCTGTAAAATGGTGTATTTTGGCAAAAAAGTGTGTTTTAAAAAACCCAGAAAATGATGGCTGTATTTCTAGCTTAAATTGCACACTGACTAATCCAGTTGTTGTATATTGCCAAAAACGTTTTTTCTTTTTTTTTTTTTTTTTTTTGGAACAGAATATGAAAGCTGTATACAGGGTGGGCCATTTATATGGATACACCTTAATAAAATGGAAATGGTTGGTGATATTAACTTCCTGTTTGTGGCACATTAGTGTATGTGAGGGGCGAAACTTTTCAAGATGGGTGGTGACTATGGCGGCCATTTTGAAGTCGGCCATTTTGAATCCAACTTTTGTTTTTCCAATAGGAAGAGGGTCATGTGACACATCAAACTAATTGGTAATTTCACAAGAAAAACAATGATGTGCTTGGTTTTAACATAACTTTATTCTTTCATGAGTTATTTACAAGTTTCTGACCACTTATAAAATGTGTTCAATGTGCTGCCCATTGTGTTGGATTGTCAATGCAACCCTTTTCTCCCACTCTTCACACACTGATAGCAACACCGCAGGAGAAATGCTAGCATATGCTTCCAGTATCCGTAGTTTCAGGTACTGCACACCTCGTATCTTCAGAGCATAGACAATTGCCTTCAGATGACCCCAAAGATAAAAGTCTAAGGGGGTCAGATCGGGAGACCTTGGGGGCCATTCAACTGGCCCACAACGACCAATCCACTTTCCAGGAAACTGTTCATCTAGGAATGCTCGGACCTGACACCCATAATGTGGTGGTGCACCATCTTGCTGGAAAAACTCAGGGAACATGCCAGCTTCAGTGCATAAAGAGGGAAACGCATAATTAGTGTGTGAAGAGTGGGAGAAGAGGGTTGCATTGACAATCCAATACAATGGGCAGCACATTGAACACATTATTTAAGTGGTCAGAAACTTGTAAATAACTCATGAAAGAATAAAGTTACATTAAAACCAAGCACACCATTGTTTTTCTAGTGAAATTTCCAATAAGTTTGATGTGTCACATGACCCTCATCCTATTGAAAAAACAAAAGTTGGATTCAAAATGGCTGACTTCAAAATGGCCGCCATGGTCACCACCCATCTTGAAAAGTTTCCCCCCTCACATATACTAATGTGCCACAAACAGGAAGTTAATATCACCAACCATTCCCATTTTATTAAGGTGTATCTATATAAATGGCCCACCTTATATATTAAACTTTCATTTCACACATGCAGATCTGTAAAATAGTGGATTTTGGCAAAAAAAAGGGTGTTTTAAAAAACCGCAGAAAAGCATGGCTGTATTTCTACATTTTGTAGCTTAAATTGCACACTGACTAATCCAGATGTTGTATATTACCAAAAAAGTGGGTTTTTAGGTAACAGAATATGAAAGCTGTATATATTAAACTTGAATTTCACACTTGAAGATCTGTAAAATAGTGGATTTTGGCCAAAAAAAGTGTGTTTTTAAAAACCCAGAAAAATATGGCTGTATTTCTAGCTTAAATTGCACACTGACTAATCCTGCAAATGCACCAGATGTTGTATATTGCCAAAAAAAAGGGTGATTTTTTACATCCAGATTATTAGTGCAGTTTTTCAAGCTTGGATTTTTAATGTCACAAAAGCTCAGATGCAGTGCTGTGCACTGAGCTTGCATAAAATGGCCGCCGCCGCCCACCTAACTAACAGACGGATAAAAGGGTTTTTTTTTCGGTCACTGGGCTCAGGGAAGGGTAAAAAGATTGTGCCCTGCACCCACACAACTAAATGTATGTCGATCGCTGAGTTAGATTCACGTTCTGAACAAAGATTCAGTCCTATTCTCTCCCTGAAATCACCAGCCGCATCCTCTCCCTACACTAGTAACAGCAGAGTGACGTGCAGCGCTACGTAACTCCAGCTTATATAGAGGATTGGTCATATGCTGCACTGGCCAATCACAGCCATGCCATTAGTAGGCATGGCTGTGATGGCTTCTAAGGTCAGACAGTTAAACGCTTGTTGATCGGCTTCTCTTCAGCCCTTCAAAAAGCGCCAAGATAGCGCCAAACACCGAAACCAAACTTTCACTGAAAATTTTCAGGGTCGGGTCAAGGGTCCAAAAATCCTAAAGTTCGGTACGAACCTGAACTTTACAGTTCAGGTTCGCTCAACCCTAGTGGAGAGGAACTGGCCCCCAAGATCTGACCTCAAACCTAGTGATCCAAACATTTTACATGAGCCACTTGTTGACAGTAAGAACATTATATTCTCACCTTTGCACATGAAACTGGGTCTCATGAAGAAATTTGTTAAAGCTTTGCCAACTGAAGGAGACTGTTTAAAGTACCTCATTTTGGCATTTCCTAGCCTGTCATTTGAAAAAAATAAAAGCTGGTGTGTTTGATGGTCCATAGATTTAGCAATTTATCAAAGATGAACATTTTATCAGGACAATGTCAGAACTCCAAAACAATGCTTGGTTATCATTCAAAGATCTTGTCAAGGACTTTCTTGAAAATACACGAGAAAACAATTATACCGAAATTGTCCAGAAACAAAAAGCTTGGTTGCAACATGAGCATCAAGGTGCATTTTCTGCATAGCTGTCTTGCTAACTTCCCAGAAAACCAGTCATCGATGAGCAAGATGAATGATTCCACCAAGATTTGAAGGTCATAGAGGGACGGTATCAGGGTGGATTGGATGTACATCTGATGGCTGACTATTGTTGGAGCATCAGAAAAGATTGTCCACAGATTGAACACTTTGGGGAAAGCTATAAGTGTACATTTTTGTAAACTGCTACCTAACCATACTAGTTGCACACAATTTGACTTACAATATATGAACAAAATAACTCTAAATAAACATCATATTCAGGTATTTTTTTGCATTATTTCCCATTGTATGTATATTTTGTATGGTTTTTAAATAAAAAGGGAGGGTATCCTGTAGCTTAAAATTTTGTTGTACTAGAGAAACATTTAGGTCACTTTTGGATTCAGAAGCCAAAAGTTAGTCAAAAACAAGTGTCAGATGTAACTTAAAAGAAAATTGTGTTCCCCAGTGTAATCCATCCTATCTTGAGAATGCACTGGGAAATGCTTACCTTTGGAAAATTCCACTAAATGTTTTCATAAACAGGATTCTAATACTGAAAATTATGTGTTGAATGCTTGTCTTTGTAATTGATTTCCATTAAACTAACTGCTTGTATCCCTAGAGATTCATCATTATCTCTGCAGAAACAAAACTTGCATATAAATATAAGCATTGTACTGGGAAGCAATGAGCTTGCAAAATATTCGTTTGTTTATGTCTGTTTTTTGTTAGTCAGTATTATGGATCCATCACTTCTAAGAATTGTCAATAAGTTTGTGATTTATGTCAAGGCAGCTTGTTTTTTAATGTATGCATAAAATGGTCCTTATTTTTTATGTGGTTACTGTGAGGGAATCATGCAAAGGACACATGACAGTTAATTTTCATTCCTATTAAAAATCCAATTTATGTAGAGGTTAGTTTGATTAGAAAGATGCCAATAATATATGCACAAGTGAATAACAGAAACATTAGGATCCATAAATATAGTAAAGCATGGCAGTTTCCATGAGACTGCACCATTGGATGATGAGGCAGAATACAAGAACCCTTTAATGTTATAAAAATTCGATGTACATACAGTATTTGCATTAGAGTTGTGCAACTTTTTTGAAATTTGTTTCGTGTCTGATGCGCAACCTAATGTTGTCCAATGGCATCAAATTATAGCATGTTTGATGGTATTAACAAACAGTCTGGTTAAAAACACACTGCGCCTTTACATTTGTTATGCTTTTTAAAATTAAAAACATTCCAAATAGTGTCCCTTATTGGGGCAGATGGTGTTGTTCGCAACAAGCATTCTAAAAATTATGCCTTAACAGAAGCAGATGATTGCCCTTGTGTATACACATACATGGCTGTGTCAAAAGAAGCATTCACTTGTTCTGATCAAGCATCCCAAAATGATACATTAATAGAGACAGATGCTTGCCTCTGTTTATATATATACACAGCTGTTAATGTCAGAAGAAACAAAGTAGTAACAAAGAATGCAACAGACAAAGCAGTAGATGTGTGTGTGGCCGTGTAGGGGGTGATAATATTCATAGTTGTCTTAGCTGGGTAGGGCTAATGATTGTGTCAATATAAAGTGTAGTAGATGTAGCAGCAGCCATACAGTATGGAACATGACGGTAGGTAGGCAGCCAGCGTTAGTGGCATAATGGGCTTTCAATAAATATTCACCTTCATAAATGGCAGATATATTAATTGGCCTGAGCTGGAAATATGTCAAAACCCTCACAGATCCACAGAGGATGTGATGGAGGAGAATAAGCACCTAGTGTGAGAACAAGACATGCATCATGGTGTCAATAGAACCTGGCCTTGCTGCTATGGTTCTGCCCCACCATTGCTACAAAAACATTGACCTAGTAGGCTGTGAAAGACATGCATTGTCCCTACTGGTAACAGCTGCTAAGTTGCAAGGAGTGGTCTATGTTCTCCACCATGTGACAGTACAAGGCAGGGGTGACTTTTTTGAAGAACTAATGGTGGCTAGGTATCTTCCAGTGAGGCTGAGTGTATGCCATCAGTTCCCTAAAGGCAGCAGAATCCACTAAGTGGTATGGCACCACCAGCAACTTTCCCAGATGGGAGTTAGGCTTGCACATCAACTGATTGCTGGGTGCTTAAAGTTGTTTCCTGGCCATACATTCTGTTAGCGATGGCTGATGATGGAGCAGGAGGAGGAGTAGTCTGAGTGGGAGAAACAGTAACTGATGATGACAAGGACACTGTACTACACATGGATGTGGCCTGGCTGTCACAATGGAGACCAGAAGAAGAAACACAGTCTGATGTGGATTGCTGGAGGCTAGTTGTATATTTCCACAGGATCTGGGGATGCCGCTTCATGTGCTGCAATAGAGCCTTAGTGCCTATGTTTGTGTTGGAACGCCCACGACTTATTTTCAACCTACAGATTATGGACATGGCAGTACTTTTGTCCTGAAAAACCACTTTAAGGAATATGAGCACTTGTTGAGACATTAAACACCATTGTGTGGCACTATGCTACAGAATAACACTTTGTACCACAGAATTATATCACCAAATGCCTTTCTGTCACACAAGTGAATTTTATGAAGTATATTTTTATACAACAGATTATTTTCTTACTATTCCTTTTTGTATAAAATAGCAGTCTTAAGAAAGAAAAATAAAGGTTATTTACCACAATTTGAACTTTTCCCTCTTTTCTTTATTTGAAAAATCAAAACAAATATCATATAAGAACTTTTATTTTCTGTAATAAAATACGTCATGCACAATTTAAATAACTTTTTTTTCAAACATTTACAGCAAGAAATATGTGTTTCAATTAATATATATGTTCGCTTTTCAGAATAAATTAACCTATATGCAGTGTTAGTTTTCAATTCAGTATGTTTTAGCATCAGCAATTTGTCAAAGGAGCCCTCTAAATCAAAGGTAATACACTGTTATACTTGGTACAGGGCCTGTGGTATGAGGAATGAATTCTCTATTTAGTGTTTTTATAATCAATGCACCTCCCCTTTACACAATGTATCAGTATAGCCTGGAAGGTTTCTTTAAATTGACCGTTCTTTTTAAACAAAGCCATGGGCATGAATACTCAACAACTATCCCTTAATAACATTTAATCACTGATTTCATATGAACCCCATGTATTTAGCAATTCTGTAATTGTGCCATGTGTCATTTACAATAGGTAATGTCATTTTACAAGCTGAAAGTGACCCCGGTAAATATGTGGAAAGTGTACAAACCATGTACAGGAAGACAATCATTGATTTCTCTTGGATTAATGTAAACATTACATGTTCATAAAGAGTTAACAAATAGTTCTCATGTTAAAAAAGTCATCATAGTAACCTGCAGTCAGGGAACTTCCTACAGCATTCATTATTGCAATATGCTATTGACCCTTAAGGCTGCAAAATATGGTTAAAAACAATACAGATACAAAACTTGTGAATTCCGCCAAAGTAAATTAATCATTTAGAAAAATAAAAGTGGAAAACATTTACTGTTTACATTGATATTGCCTCTCTACACCTAGCATGTTGTTACAATACCATGAATTCACTGTTTGTTCTGTGCTATTTACGGTAGTTTAATTCTTTTTGTATGCTTCACGTCATTGCTTGTGTTCAAATTCTTAACAAAAAAGTTATATAAAATCTTGTAGTATTTACACACAAATAAAAGATACAAACAGCCTTAAATAACAATGCTATCACATTATTCCTTATTAATAACATAGTAAGAAGATGGTAGTTAGTTTACAAAGGACAACATAGCCTCTGAGCATACAGTTATATATATTGGAAAATGGAACCGACATTGTGGATACATAGGTGAGGGAACATAAATCATATGGTTTACTCACCTCCCATCTTGGCTACATGCTGCTTATCCAATTACACAAGAACTTCCTGGCTTGCCTCATGAACAGCTAAAGTTTGTATATAGAAAGCTTTTTTATTTTGTCTTTGAGACAATTTAGACTACTTTCACACCAGCATTTTTGCTGGATTTCTCATGGATCAGCAAAAACACTTCCGTCATGATAATTATGAACGGATCCAGTTGTATTATTTTTTAAAAACGGATCCGTTTTCTCTGACACAATAGAGGCTTACATTGACTTACTGTCACGGATGGTGTAACAGAAAACAAGAAGTTACAAATAAGGATCCGACTGGCTTGATCCGAAACTAAGGAACAAAAGGTTGACCCCTATTTAAGCCCTGAAACTCTCCCTGTCTTCTCAGCCCATGCAAAGATCTCTATGATAGAAAATTGCATGCCCTTGTGCCTCGACTGTATGACACCTGAACACCCTATAATAGTGAGGGGACACGACCACCGGCTCCCTACACTTAATACGGAAGGAGTCAGGGTCACCTAGGAGGATCAAGCACACTGGAAAACACAAATCAATGAACAGACTTATCTGTAGAAGGATCAGTTGTAGTATCCAGCATGTATACACTCCAGGAAGTTGTATAAACCGCAAAGTGATGCAGTATGGGAAGGGATTCAAAGGGATGCAATCAGTGCAACTACATGACAGCTGAGAGAGGCTAACGAGATGACAAAGCGAAAGCAAAACAAAAGAACCTCAAGCAGGAGGTTCTGAGGAACGTCTGTCAGAGCTTCTCAGATGTCTGGTGGTGACACTTACATTGTGTGTCAGGACGGATCTGTCTTGCCCCACACCACATCGCAGACAGAAAAACGCTGCTTGCAGTGTTATTCTGTTCGCAATGGGGAAACAACCAAATGGAACGGAATGCATTCCGTTTTGTTCAGTTCAGTTTTTTTCCCATTGACAATGAATGGGGTCAAAACAGAAGCGTTTTCCCCCGGCTATTGAGATCCTATGACGATCTCAATAGCGGAAAGGGAAAGCGCAGATGTGAAAGTAGCTTTGGGTGCCCCTGGTTTATCATACAAATTAGACCTTTTTCAAAAAGAAATAAAAGACTTGCCTCTAGTGTTACCAGATGTACTGCAAGGTGCCATTTTCCCAGAAGAGCCTTGCATTGCCTGTAAGACTCCTCGTATCTACTAGATGCTCTCCACAAAAAAAAAAAAAAAGTGACCACTGGATCCTGAGAAAATCCTCTCACTCAGTTCAGCTAGTTTCGTCCTCTTTGCACTGATGAGTGACAATCACTCCAAAATAGCTGTCTATAGATGAGGTGCTAGTTTAGATATAATCCTAAATTATATTTCCAGGCTTCTTTTAAAAAGGTCAGACATTTTCTAGGATAGCTAGGCTTACATATGGAAACATAGAGGTTGCCGGCAGAAAAAGACCACCTGGTCCATCTAGTCAGCCCTTTATTTATTTATTTATTTTTGTTATCTTAGGAGAAACATGTGTTTATCCCAGGCATGTTTAAATTCACTTACTGTAGATTTCCCAACCATATCTGCTGGAAATCTGTTCCAAGCTTCAACCACTCTTAGTAAAATAATATTTCCAGCTATTGCTCCTGATCTTACCCCCAGCTAATTTCAGATTGTGCCTGTGATACTAGAAGCACAACTTTCATTTCTTTTTGGAAAGAGAGTGAATTTGCATACTTTTTCCCAGAGGAGCATCGTATAGCCTATAAGACTACTCATCCCTACAAGGTGCTCGCCACAAGGAGACATAATGTCCCCAACATGCTGCTTTAGTAAGACTATATTTTCGCTACATACCATATTAGAGGCAAAAATCTGGGTCACTTTTTGCCATCTGTTACTTAAAGGGGTATTTCTCCCTTGGATATTTATGGCAAATACAATGGATATACCATAATCTCATGATATATGCAGGTCTCAAGTTTGGAACCCAGGTCAATGTAAAGAACAGGGCTTACAGGCATACAAGCGCATAATGAATCAAAAAATGTCTGGCTACTCATGCATGTGGCTGTCTCCATTCACTTCTATGGACATCAGTAATTGTGAACCAAAACGAGGAGAGGGGCCTACACAGAGATCAGGTATAATCAAAAGCTCTGCACCTCTTATTTCTGACCCACACCTGGTTTTGGATCACAATTTCTGATGGAGATCACTGATCAAACACTATGTGAATTAAGGCCTCCTGCACACAACAGTTTTTTTTCCCCGTTTATGTTTTTTTTTTTTTGCGTTCCGTATACTGTCCGTATAAGGAACCATTCAGTTCAATGGTTCCGCAAAAAAAAGCAATGTACTCCGTATGCATTCCGTTTCTGTATTTCCATTTTTCCGTTCCGTTGAAAGATAGAACATGTCCTATTATTGCCCGCAAATCACGTTCCGTGGCTCTATTCAAGTCAATGAGTCCGCAAAAAAAAGGAACACATACGGAAATGCATCCGTATGTCTTCCGTATCTGTTCCGTTTTTGCTGAATGTAATTACTGTATACTGTATATGTCATACGGAAAAACTGAAAAAACTGAAACGGAAACACAACGGTAACAAAAAACGGAATAACGGTTCCGTGAAAAACAGACCACAAAAGACTGAAAAAGCCATACAGTCATGTGAAAGAGGCCTAAGTCTGTGGGCTCAACTATTTTTGTACAGCTGATTGGCAGGGGGGCCATCCAAATTTAAAACTCGGTTATCCCATTTTGGTATAATAAATAGCTAACAATAGGCTGATCATGGGGTACCCTGCTGCTCTTTACATTTGCTCTCTGATCTGTCTAATACAGGGTGGCCCATGAAAAAGTAGCCAGCGATAGTATGACAAGATGAACAAGCAAATGGATTGTTTTTTTTTAATTACCCACAAGTCACAAAAGATGCTGAAAGTGGTCTCCGTTCACATCTATGCATCTTTGGGCACGTCGGACTATGTTGGCTGATACTGCTCGCAGCTCTTCAACAGTGATGCTGCGGATAGTCTTTGGGATGTTTTCCTTGAGGTCATCAGGGGATGTGAATTGTTATCACACACTTTCTGTTTTAACCCTTTCACGCCCAGCACCGTACATGTACGGCACTGGGCAGGTGTTTAAAGTCGGCGCCCGCTCCTGCCCGCTGTGGGCGCCATAGCTGTGGGTGCCCACCTGCTTCTTCTAGCAAACACCCACCGCTAATGTCCACAACTGGAAGTAATTACGATCACGGACATTTAACCACTCAGATCTGAGCGTGCTGAAACCGAAAGTGCGCGCTTTCGATTGCGCTCCGGCCCCCCCGGAGAGTGTGTGAAGCAGCCCCTGTCTTTGTGAATGACAGGAGGCTGCTGCATAGTATTTCCTATGAAGCCCTTGCCTGTAATAGGGCTCCATAGGAAACTAGTAAAATCATCATAGATTCCAATGCAAGTGTATTGGACTCTATGACAATAACAACCAGATGATTGATTTTTATAAAAAAAAAGTGTAAAAAAACATCAAAATTCTAATCACCCCCCTTTTCCCAAAATAAAAATAAAAGTATAAATACACATCATGGGTGTCGCAATGTGCGAAAACGCCCATAGTATAAAAATATAGAAATATATTCCCCAAACGGCAAACAGCAAAACGGAAAAAAGCGTCCAAATGGCCCATTCGCCTTTTTTGGTCGCCTCATTTTCTACAAAAAAATTGAATAAAAAGTGATCAAAAAGTCATACACACCCCAGAATGGTGAAGTTCAGAAAAGTTCAGATCGCCTCACAAAAAATGAGCCCCAATACAGCTCCATAACATAATTGCAAAAAAGTTATAGGGGTCAAAATATGGCGACAAAAAAATAAAACAGATTTTGTCCCACTTTTAAATTTTTTTATCGCTATCAAAATGCAAGAAAAACTATACATATAAGATATCGCCAGATTTATACTAACCTGTAGAATAAAAGTAACTGGTCAGTTTTATTGCACATCGAACGTCGTAAATAAAAAACCCATAAAACTGTGGTGGAATTGCTTTTTTTTTTGCAATTTCACCCCATATGGATTTTTTTCCCACTTCCCACTACATGATATGTAATATTAGTGTCTCCAGTGAGTTCCGTGAGGTGTGACATGCTGCCCCATCTTGTTGGGAAAAGCAGGACATTTTTCTGCAGCATCACTGTTGAAGAGTTGCGAGCAGTATCAGCCAATATAATCTGATGTGCCCAAAGATGCATAGATGTGAATGGGGACCACATTCAGCATCTTTTGTGACTTGTGGGTAATTAGAAAAAAAATCTACTGCTGGGGCAGGCTACTTTTTCATAGGTCACCCTGTAGAATGCGGTCCTAAACAGAGAAACCTGCTCATAGCGGGGGACTTCATAGAAGGGGCCCACAAGCCCAGGATCCCCTCCATATGCCATTATTAAAAGCCTTCATTAATTTACTGCAGGGTAAATGTATACCTAGACATGGCTCCTTGTCATGAAAGAGAAGCAGGACGGCTGGCTATTAACTGATTGCCATCCAGACCTCCTAAAAATTAGTCTTCATGTATCTTTATAATTTATTTAGGAGTTTTAGGTATTAGCTGTAAGCAGTATATACTCCATGTAATAGAATTACAGCTATATAAGTCTGGCGGTTAGATATGATAAATAAAGCTCATTGGAAATATGACCACAGTATGGATGCAGTCACAGTCTACTCTTTCTGGTTGTTTTTTTTTCGGATTCTTGGACTGTGAACCTACATCCACATTTGTTTGGGGTGTAGTGTGGACTTTGGTTTTTCTGGACTAAATATGAAGATCAGATTGCTGTGCATGTAGCTAGCAGACATGATAAAAAGGAGCGAGGGAAGAAAATTGGGTGGCCTAAAACTAAAGCTATAGGTAGCTAAAATGGTGAGATACATTTATTTCACAAAATCCAGACATTTAACTTTATTAGTCTTTGGTTAAACATTTTATTTTCTTTTTTTTTTGTGTTTCTAATATAAAAAATAAAAAAAAAGGTGACACTACACAGCCTGGTGACAACATTTTCTATAAGGTACCTAAAACCAAAGAAGAGAGGACTAGAAATATAACTGGTCTGATATGAAAATGGGTAAACTGCAAGTAAGATATTTTTTTCTTCTGATATTGGTTATGTATATATAGTTGTTTCCTTTCTTTATACAGTAAGGCTCTGTACACTCTAAAACAGAGCCATGACAACTACTGGACTCCTTGGAGAATGGTTCCTTATGGATCCCATTAACTTATAATGGGCTCTGCCTTGTTCCTTTGGAGGTTCCAGAATTTATGAAAGCTACAAAAATGCTGCAGACTGCACTTTTCTTGCATTAGAAATAGTATTAACTTTCAATGGAATGCCAATGATGCATGTATCTCATCTTACTTTTAGATCCTAACCATTAACAACCTAAAGGACATGGATTTAATGGAAAAAAAAAGTTAAATGTTTTTTAACGTGGTCAAATATGGTAACATTCTCATTTAATGAATGTATGAAACTAATTTTTAATACTATGTTTTAATATCGGAATCAGATTTGCTTGGCATCTTATATACTGTATATATTTATTAAACTATCAGTTGCATACATTCATCCACCTTACATGCAACATGAGATATTATATTAAGTATATACATGTTTTTTTCTGAATAAATAAATGAATTCAATATGCATAAGAATTGTGCATTTCTTTTTGAAAACGGCAAGCTTTTACCAAAAAAAGACATTTAGTTATATAAATATTGGAGATACTTTAAATACATATTTCATACCAAGAATATAAAAATAGCATTTTTATATGATAAATAAATTAAGAGATTTCCTTAAAATGACAAATAACGTGCAACAACTAATCATCTACCAATTCTATTTGGTTGATTGTCTAGGAGATGACATGCAGCGAAAATTGTCCCTATGCCGTCTCTGAACTGACAAATAGACAGCAGGAGTCATGGTTACCTGAAGTAAGCATTGACAGTGCTATTGTTTGCAAATGACAGTCAGGCACTCAAGAAAGAGTGTTTGCTTTGTGATACAATAACTCCCTATGACATTTGTGGTCTTGTGTTCTTTTGTTTATGACTCCCAGCTGCTTTTGACCCTTTGGGTCTTCAGTCTGTAAGAAAAAAGTCTGGCTTATAGACCCACAGCTTACATAAGTAACAGCCGCACACCCGCCACACTTGTAGATAAATATGGTGAGTTACTGTGCTTTTTTGTATTAAGTTCTCAATAAAAGCATTTTTCAACAATATTCCTTTGCTATTTCATGCATGGATCGTTACCATGTCGCTGCTCCTGTTGAATATCGATTATTAGTTATCACTATACATTTATGGCTTTGTCATCTTTAAACTCTATTGTACTTGTAACAACGTCACTTGGGTAATCCTCTGTTGACTGTCCGTGCGACGGTACAGTTGTCCCTTCTACATCCCAGGATCCTGGAAGGTTTTCAAGGCTTAGTGAACTAATCGCTCCTTGGCTGAATCCTTCTTCAGATCTACTGGGCAGCACCAGCTGCAGAGAAGTGTCAGAGGATGAACATATAGATGGAGAAAGAGTTGCAGATATAGACTGCAGAGGAGTTAATGTAGTATCCGAATGAGGAGATGTGCACTTTAAATATGGCAAATGCTCTGCCTGAATAACTTGGTAATGTGAAGGAGAATATCCAAGGCCTGAAGTATAATAATATTCGCCTTCTAATGTATTGTCTACATTGGATACATTTCTCATGGGGCTGCTTCCTACACTTGCAGAGTCAATATTCCACAGGTCAGATACAACTGTACCCTGGCTTTCACCCTGTCTTTCCATGCACTGTTGATTTGTCGTCCATGTCATTCGAGTCTGCATCTGATCAGTTGGGGAACCTATTGTAGTTCCCATTGCTTCCAGCACCGTGCCATATGTCGAATAGTATCCAACTGGTCGTTGCACTGCTAGGAGGTTTTCTAAAATATTCATGACAATCTTCATATCTTTGCTTAACTGAGAAACTTCGTTGGTTAAGGTACTTACCTAGAACAAAGATGTAATACACATTTAGCAAATAGAGGTATGTCATTATATAGGCACTAAATACATGTCTTATAGCAAGGAAGTGAGAATCCTTTCTCCTGGCTGTATTCATCATTACGAGAAGATATTCTGGTTGGTTTACGACATGAAATGTAAATGAAACATCTTTCACTCACTGATGTACCTAGTTTACTGCAGAAAGAATTAGGCCATAACATTTGTAGGTGTCAATTCTAATGCTCTACAGGGCCATAATTAGCATTCAGTGAATCGAAGTTAACGAAGAGGACTTCGATCTGAATTTCAGAAACAATTCTAATCATCATGGAGTTGAATTTCGTAACGAATCAATTTTTCCTGAAATGGCGGTAAAAAAACAAAAAAAAAAAAACAAACTCAGCCAATTTATTTGCTCAAGAGGACCGTCACAGCCATCTTGATTGATGAAAACGCGGCAAATCACTGATGACGTCACCGTGCCTGGCCATCGTGATGATGTGGTGACCTCACACGCAAGATTTGCCACATTTTTTTTTCAATCAAGATGACCGAGACGGCCTCTTTGCAAGCAGATAGATAAGGGGAGTATGCATATATATTTTTTTTTTTAACCCCTGAAAGGCCTGAATGTGACTATGAGATGCCCCGATCTGAGGGGTTAGATGGCAGGGGGCGGTGCTGTCATTTTGCCCACAACATACAATGGAATGCGATTCGTGATGAAGTAATATGTAACATTTCGAATTTCTTTGTGAACTTTGGCAAAACAGCCAAATCAAATTTTTTATAAATTCGCTCATCTGTAGCCATAATATATAATGACTATAAAATAAGACCACTGACTATGTACTACGTCAAGGGGTCATATTTATTTCCCTACCACTTATTATAAAGTTCTTGCTTTCATTGCTTTGGCATGTGCTTATAGATGAGTTTGAAGGATGGCATAAAGACAGACTGGTATTACTATCTGGGGCTATATTATATAGCTAACACAAGTAGTGGCACATTTATCAAGATGACCAGCACATTACACTGCAATCCAAGTACAAAATGATCAGATGGCTGTCATAAGAGATATTGCTATACGTTGTTTTCTTTGATACTTAAAGAAAAGTGTTGCCTCATATATTGAAATTATATAAGATATCCAATATTTTTTTATGCAGTAATTTTCAAAAAGTAACTCACTTTTTTGTCTGTCCAACAACTTTATAAATGCTGTAAGTATTCTCTCACTATCTAGCTAAATCTGGCCATATGCATTAGATCAGAATTGGCTGACGCTGCTGATTTTGATGTGTCAGTCAACATCTAACCTACAATAGCGGTAGTGGACAGAAAGGATTGACAGGCACGTTGAATTTCAACATGCCTAATTCTTTGTACCCCTAGACGATAAATCACTTTCATGATGGCATGTGTTGAGGAAGGGTTGAGACGTATGCATATATATCCATGCATGCCTGCAAACACGTGCGGGCATGTATGGTATATATATGCATACATTAACCACCGCATCATGGGGTGATGTGCGCAGATGTGCCCAGCATCTGCGCATGTCTGCCCATGGTGATCCCCAGGGGCTCATGGTGGCCCCTGTGGGAAATATGTGGTCCCTGGAAGCTGTGCCCCCTTATAATCCCCCTTATATTAGTATATATGTGCCCCCTTATATGTGTCCCCTTATAGTTAGTATATATTTACCGTGTATATATTGGCCCTGTATGGCAAGTGGGGACATATGCATGTCCCCTGTATATGATGCCCCAGATATATGCGAGGGTGTGTGTATATATAGATATGTGTGTATGTATTTGCACACGTGTCTATGTATATACACTTATGTCAGCATGACAGTATGTATGTGGGCTTATTGCTGCCAATTCATACCCCCGGTTCAATTCCAACTGTTATCAACAGAGTTGTTTAGAGAAAAACTTGTGCTGATAGCCTGTAGGATAACAGCTGATTAGCATCTAGTCCCCTTTTGTTCAGGCCCAAAGCAATCAGACTCTTTGGCACCATTTGTGAGGGGACCTTCTAACCAGAGACATCAAAAACCACACTATGATGTCACATGCCTGAGGAAGGAGGAGGGGGCTGTTTTGGGGCTATAATAACCCAAACCGAACAGAGGTGGGCTCTCTTGCAACCAGACTAGATTCAGAGACACATGAGGACTGCTGCCTGAAGGAAGAGAGGCCCATTTGGCCCTGGAGATGGCTGAGTATACGCTGGCATGGCATTGTTACCTCCCTTGCAGTGCCAACCATATTCACCCCCCTTATTTCCCTACCACTATCCCACCACCGATTTAACCCTTTGTATCCCAGACCCCATGCTGCCCCTTGTAACCCCTGTTATCCCTTATCCATTAACCCCTGCTGCACCAGTCCCCTGTTAACCGCCTTCTCCTACTCTGCACACCTTCTCCTACTCTGCCCTGCTGTGTCCCTGGACCCTTGCTGTATACAAACTGTATAACCCTCTTGTAACCCCGTAGGGACAGTATAGAGCTAGGCGGGTGGGTTGTTATACTTGTATGTGTGTATTGTATAGTTAGTTTATGGGTGGAATTGGGAACTTGTAGCGTAGTTTGAGTATTGTATATGTGTAGTGCTGTGTATTGTTAGTGTATTGCGTGCTTAGTGTGTTAAATAAATACCGTTATATTTGTACCCTTTGTGTAGCGTGTACTTGTTAGCGGTAGCGAGTTAGTAAGGCGCATGCAGCTAGTGTAGCGATCAGTGTAAGCATAGCGAAAGTATTGTGTTATTGTTATATAAAGGCATAAATAGGCGGAGTCTTCACTAGACGGCTCCTCTTATTTAGGAATATTAATTATCGATATTCGCATAATATTGGTGATTAATATTCCCCCTTTACAGCATGTATGATGAAATGCATGGCAGGGTTTACCTCTTCTTTACTGAATTAACAGCTGATCTAAGCATGCATGGCAGAAGGGACAGCTGGTAGAATAACATTAAGCTCAGGTGCATGGCTATGTTTAATGAACTTGTGGATTTCCTAAGACTTCTAATCTAAGTATTAAATAGGTAATACATTACATAGTGATTTATGCATTACAGTAGAGATATGTCCTCCCTTATGTTTGCTCATGGCTCAATATATATATGATGTAAGATGACCAGCTTTTTCTTAACCCCCCAAAAAACAACAACAAAAAAACATGATTTTCAATATGGTATCACAAGATGTCTATCCAACATATGTCTGTGTGGACACCCAGTGGTAGTGATGTGAATTGCAGCCTGTTAGGGATTTTGCCAGCATGTTGTAATATTGTATTAAATTTGTTCTGTGAGAAGTTTTAGAAAATATTAAACTGGACATATCTGTAGTTTTCAAGATAAAAGCTGATTATCTAATGCATTCTTCTCTAATAAAGCAAACACTCGATTGAATACGCATTTTTTTTAAGGTCGCTCCACTGCCACTAGCCCAGTGGAAATAAATACAGCAATTTGTAAAGAATGATGTTGCACTGCCATGACAGCAGATCCTCATTACGAACATGAACTCAGCTGTCAGATTCATAGATAATGTGACAGGTACATTATTTACTGACATTCAAAGCTACAAATGCCACCAATTAGTCAGAATTATAAAATTGCTTAGTTATCGAATTTTTGATGCACATTTGACAGTTGAACAAAAAATGTGGCTCCAATGTGGTTTTATTTTAATATGATTAGACAGTTATATTCATACTAAAGGGGGAATTTTCTTAGACTGGCATTCCCAGTTCAAAATGTTGTCACATCCATGAGAGGACAAGGAGCTGTTGTTGATTTCAGAGGTAATATGCGCCAGTTTTCTGGTGCACATATTGGGGAATGTAAAACTGGCATGCCAGTTTTCTGTCAAAGAAAACATGCAAATATTGGTGAAAGTCCCATTACAGCACACACATGTATAACAATATCCTTACAAAAAGACATGCATGTACATCACAGGTAAACCAGAATGCACATACATGGAAAGCATACATACATGTCTGTGGATAAACACACACACACAGATCAAAACTTTCCTTCCTGCACCCTTAGTGTCGAGCACATAATAAAAGTTCATTATAACTGGTGTTGAGCTATACAAAACATAATTCGGTCCCAAGTTTTGGAAAACTCCTCACACTTCATGGTAAAAAATCAAGTTTACCTAAAATGACGCTGCACATGTTACAAAGTGAAAGTAAGAAGCTCAGGAACGCTAGATAATGCCGTGATGACGTAAAGCCAGCCAATCTGCAGGTAGTCACAACCCTATAAAAGCCTCGTCTCGCTCGGTCTCCTGTGAGCTGAGCATAGGGAGAGACGTGGCAAGCGCTCAAGCACTACACCTCAATGTGGGCAAACACCACATTAGGAATGCTCACAGACTTCCGGCATCCTCTCAAGAACTACAATCTGGATACCTATCCTTTTAATGCCTGTTCCTTATTCAGACAATGTGATTTCCAAGATGGTGGTGCTTCCTGCCACTCAGGCCTTGCAGCAAGTGACACCAGTCTTGGAGAGCAGATTTTCTGAAGACCTGTCCTTCCTGCCACTTCAGCTGCAAATTGCTAAAGTATCTTTCAAGTCTACTTCGCAATAGCGCTCCTCCATTGGTAATGGTATCAAATAGATTTGGGTACAACCATGAGGAACTGTAATAGACTACAAAGTACAAAATGTGCCAAGCTAAATCTCACTCTCCGTTTCTAAATAATGCCAAAGCGAAGTAGATTTGCCTTTCAGGTTCCTGGGAAAGCTGGGTTACCACCATGTGGAACTGTAATGGAGTCTGCAGAATACTAAATTTACCAAGAAAAATCCCCTTTTTCACTCCTAAATAGTGCCACCGCTAGGCAGATTTGCCTTTCAGGATCCTGGAAAAGCTGGGTTACAACCATATGGAACTGTAATAGACTACAGAATACTAAAAACAAGATAAACTCCCCTCTCCACTCAAATATTTACAAATAACCCAGACAAACGGTTTGTAGTGATAGTCAGTGAGAGAAAATGCTTGTTCTGATAGCAACTTTCCCTATCTGTCAGAAATCTGTCATTTTCTAATGTCATTATCATTCCTGTGTTGTCTTGGCTATGTGCTTAGGGTCATTGTCTTGTTGGAAAGTGAACCTTATATAGAAGCAGGGCAGCTGAGAAACAAGGACAGAGGAGATAGGATCCATGGCTATGCCTGCTAAAAGAAGAGCAGGTGCACCTCAAAAGGGGCAAATACTTTCATTTTGTTTCCCCATTTTCACAGAAATCCTTTTTTTGTGAGGTTCAAAATATTATTAAGCAGTATATATATATATATATATATATATATATACAGTACAGACCAAAAGTTTGGACACACCTTCTCATTCAAAGAGTTTTCTTTATTTTCATGACTATGAAAATTGTAGATTCACACTGAAGGCATCAAAACTATGAATCAACACATGTGGAATTTTATACATAACAAAAAAGTGTGAAACAACTGAAAATATCTCATATTCTAGGTTCTTCGAAGTAGCCACCTTTTGCTTTGATTACTGCTTTGCACACTCTTGGCATTCTCTTGATGAGCTTCAAGAGGTAGTCACCTGAAATAATTTTCACTTCACAGGTGTGCCCTGTCAGGTTTATTAAGTGGGATTTCTTGCCTTATAAATGGGGTTGGGACCATCAGTTGCGTTGTGGAGAAGTCAGGTGGATACACAGCTGATAGTCCTACTGAATAGACTGTTAGAATTTGTATTATAGCAAGAAAAAAGCAGCTAAGTAAAGAAAAACGAGTGGCCATCATTACTTTAAGAAATGAAGGTCAGTCAGTCCGAAAAATTGGGAAAACTTTAAAAGTGTCCCGAAGTGCAGTCACAAAAACCATCCAGCACTACAAAGAAACTGGCTCACATGCGGACCGCCCCAGGAAAGGAAGACCAAGAGTCTCCTCTGCTGCAGAGGATAAGTTCATCCGAGTCACCAGCCTCAGAAATCGCAGGTTAACAGCAGCTCAGATTAGAGACCAGGTCAATGCCACACAGAGTTCTAGCAGCAGACACATCTCTAGAACAACTGTTAAGAGGAGACTGTGTGAATCAGGCTTTCATGGTAGAATATCTGCTAGGAAACCACTGCTAAGGACAGGCAACAAGCAGAAGAGACTTGTTTGGACTAAAGAACACAAGGAATGGACATTAGACCAGTGGAAATCTGTGCTTTGGTCGAAATTTGAGATCTTTGGTTCCAACCACCGTGTCTTTGTGCGACGCAGAAAAGGTGAACGGATGGACTCTACATGCCTGGTTCCCACCGTGAAGCATGGAGGAGGAGGTGTGATGGTGTGGGGGTGCTTTGCTGGTGACACTGTTGGGGATTTATTCAAAATTGAAGGCATACTGAACCAGCATGGCTACCACAGCATCTTGCAGCGGCATGCTATTCCATCCGGTTTGCGTTTAGTTGGACCATCATTTATTTTTCAACAGGACAATGACCCCAAACACACTTCCAGGCTGTGTAAGGGCTATTTGACCATGAAGGAGAGTGATGCGGTGCTGCGCCAGATGACCTGGCCTCCACAGTCACCGGACCTGAACCCAATCGAGATGGTTTGGGGTGAGCTGGACCACAGAGTGAAGGCAAAAGGGCCAACAAGTGCTAAGCATCTCTGGGAACTTCAAGACTGTTGGAAGACCATTTCAGGTGACTACCTCTTGAAGCTCATCAAGAGAATGCCAAGAGTGTGCAAAGCAGTAATCAAAGAAAAAGGTGGCTACTTTGAAGAACCTAGAATATGACATATTTTCAGTTGTTTCACACTTTTTTGTTATGTATATAATTCCACATGTGTTAATTTATAGTTTTGATGCCTTCAGTGTGAATCTACAATTTTCATAGTCATGAAAATAAAGAAAACTCTTTGAATGAGAAGGTGTGTCCAAACTTTTGGTCTGTACTGTATATATATATATATAAACATTAGTGCATTTAGTGGTGTGCTGCTACTTATTTGCTTTTCTACATAGTTGCTATGGTAGCTTGCACCTGCTTTTAAATCAATTATCTCTGGAGGTGCTGTTCCTTTTTTTGATTATATATATATATATATATATATATATATATAAAAAACAGCAAATACCGCAGCAGCACAGTCAGGCTGTGTGCACTGGGTGCAATTCCTCACAGAGGTCGGCTTCTCCTCCAAGATATGTACTTTTCAAAGAACGAGGCAGCACTTCCAGATTTCGGTGGCAGGGTGAAGACCCCAAAACTTTATTCCCAGCAACGTTTCGGCCTACTCAATGAGGCCTTTGTCAAGCTACACAACAGTGCAAAATACTGGGTATATATACCCACAACTCAGTGCAAACACAGTGTAATTAGTGAACTCACATGTTAGCAATAAAGTCACATGACTTCCAGCAATAACATCACATGATACTCAGTGCCAAATAAATACTAGTGATACACACGAGTGTGGCTGGGTCCTTGTATAAAGAACAGGTGGACCCCAGTGGGTGACTCCATGGACATATCACATCAGGCAGGATACTTATTTGGGTGTAACTCACAGAATTGTTACCATGTTAGTGGTGGAATGCAGAGACACTGGTCATAAACCAATAATGCCAGTCAGTATGAATGGTATTCACCACGGTTTTGTGTAAGCTGATGGGAAGGGTTTATTTTATTGGAGCAGCACTAGCGAGTCCAGTGGGAGGGGGTTGGCCGAGGGTGCAACTATAGGTCTCTTTCTGACCTCTTTACGATCAGGCGATTTGAGATTGGCTATGTTGCTAATGACAACGTAGTGCCATCCGTTTTCACCCCTCAGCCCCCTCACCCACTGATGTATAGCTGATGAGTTACCTACGTGGAAAGTATGCATGTATGTGATGGTCCTGTTGCCCCACTGTTGTCATCACCGGGATGTTTACATCCCAGGTTGCCATGGCCACTGGCACGCCCCCTCGATGCGCATGGCAGAGTGGCAGAGATGGGGACGCCAGCACTCGCGGCCACTATAGATCCATTGGCGGTATGCAACACTATTTTAAGGGTCATAGGATACAGCTGTATCCTTCTTAATAGGTTTTTAACCCCTTACACACTGAGCACTTTTATAATTCATATGAGATAAGATTCTTGGCCCCTTTTGTTTGAAGTTAAGGGCTATAGATATTTATATAGGAAATACTACCTGTATTGTATAACACTGATTGTCTGTATAATCACTAGAAATATGGGTTTTACTTTTGAAATGCATAAGTATGTATCACTAGTATTTATTTGGCACTGAGTATCATGTGATGTTATTGCTGGAAGTCATGTGACTTTATTGCTAACATGTGAGTTCACTAATTACACTGTGTTTGCACTGAGTTGTGGGTATATATACCCAGTATTTTGCACTGTTGTGTAGCTTGACAAAGGCCTCATTGAGTAGGCCGAAACGTTGCTGGGAATAAAGTTTTGGGGTCTTCACCCTGCCACCGAAATCTGGAAGTGCTGCCTCGTTCTTTGAAAAGTATATATATATATATATATATATATACATATATATATATATATATATAATCTTGAGAAAAATAGGACTGCACTCCAGATAAAAGTGAAAAATAAGTGGAACTTTATTCACCCATTATATGGCAACTTTGCGATGTTTCGGCTCACAAGAGCCTTCTTCTTTGGCTCGAAGAAGGCTCTTGTGAGCCGAAACGTCGCAAAGTTGCCATATCATGGGTGAATAAAGTTCCACTTATTTTTCACTTTTATCTGGAGTGCAGTCCTATTTTTCTCAAGCCATATTATTGGGGCATTGCCGCTGCCCTTTTGGATTTTGCACCCGTTTCCTGGTTGGTGCTCCCGCTGGATTTACTTCAATATATATTTATATAGAAACGGACAGCACTTCCAATAGAAAACCGTGATTTATTCAGCCACAGTGGCACAGTGAGACAACATTTCGGCTCGAATACAGAGCCTTTCTCAAGCATACACGTGATTACTGCATCAACGCCCATGGTGGGACAGCAATCTTCCCGTGTCTGTTAAGTTAAGCATCACGCCTCAATCGTCCATTTAAGTATTGATTACTACAAGTCACAAGGTATAGCAGCAATCTACCAGTGTGCATTAATGAGAGATTGAGCATCAAGCCTTAGTCATCCGTTTATGTATTTTCTGTTTCCTCTCCATTGGAAGATAAATGTTTATTGGCATTGTTAAATGTAGTTAAACCAGCATATATATGTGATTAAAACAAGACACAAGGTATAGCAGCAATCTACCAGTGTGTATTAACGAGAAATTGAGCATCAAGCCTCAGTCATCCGCTTATGTATTTTCAGTTTCCACACGGTTGGAATTATTTTTTTTAATTGGCATTGTTAAATGTAGTTAAACTAGCATATATATATATATATATATATATATATATATGACATAAGGTATAGCAGCAATCTACCTCGGTGTATTAGCGAGAAATTCAGTATCAGGCCTCAATTGTCCATTTCCGTTAATTATATTTCCACATGGTTGCAATTTAAATGTTTTTTGGGACTTGTTCAATTAAATTAAACCAGCATATAGGTGCTCAAAGCCAATACACAGGCCAACAGACAAAAGTATCTGTTTTCCTTTATTTCTGTGTTCACAAACATGTTTCCAATCAAGTTTTTTTTGAATGGGGATTGATTATTAGAGATGAGCGAAGTTTTTAAAAAATTCGATTCGGCTGCTTCGCCGAATTTTACAAAAAAATTAGCTTTGTGACAAATGACCATCAAAAAGCGCTTTTATTTGTAAGAAGCGGGTGCAATGACAGGGAATTGCGATAGCACCGCTCCCCATCATTGTACCATTGTACCCCTCGATGCCGCGTTCATACATGATCGCGGCATCTGAGAGTAAAAACAGTGATCGAATTTCACTTTGTTGGATTCGATTTGCTCAACTCTATTAAATATTAATTATATTGATTATATTCAAACTAGAAGCATGTATACATGATTACTACACCAAATTAACAGAAGAAAAAAATTAAATCATACTTACCACCTCAATTTACTCGCATCATACGCCATACATTACCACACACGGTATTTCGGCTGAGATCTTCAATCAAAATGGCTGTGGCCGGCCCGTCGCGAGCAAATGGAGTTGGTAAGTATGATTTTTTTAGTTTTTTTTTTCACTACTACAGGTTAAATCAATTCGCTACCATTAAGCATGAGGAAATTTTGAATGATTATTGATTATATTCAAACAAGTAGCATATATATGTGATAACTACACCAATAGACAGGTTATCACACATAGATATATGGGAGTGAAAACGAATTTAGGCCCAAATCCATTTTTGTATTTCACACATTTTTAATAAAAAATATTTTTTGGGGAGGGGTTGTTGATTATATTCAACCTAGCAGTATATACAAGTGATTACTACACCAATAGACAGGGCAGCACACAAAGGTATCTGGGACTGATACTGAATTTAGGCCAAACAAATTTCTGTATTTCACGTTTTTTTAATCACATATTTTTTTTTGACCCCAGGCATAGCCTTGTTGACGGTGGTAGTAGTAGTACCCCCGTAGCCACGCTATTGGTGTTGGGGGCAGTGACAATCAGGGAATAGCAGGGGAGGGGGGGCCACATCAGAAGAGGAGGATGATGACAGCAGCAATATAGAGCAAAGGCTACATACCCCCCAAAGAAAAGCCAGCGCCACATCTGATTTGGGATCTGGTGATGCCACTGATGCAATGGGGGGGGTTAGGCCCAAAACGTGCCAGAGTTAAGCTCAGCTCAGCCGCCTCTACCCCTGCACGAGTATTTCTCATTTGGCAGCTTTTCTCCATGCTGCCGCAAAAAAAATGCATTGGTTTGTTCCAGCTATGTAAGAACAAAATAAAATGTGGGCAAGCAAACACGTGGGCAGGCAAACACAAACGTTGGCACCACAGCTCTATTAAGCCACATCCCATGGTGGAATCACCTGCCATGGGATGCCGCCATGTGGGCAAACAGAAGTGTCAGCCAGCCACAGCAGCAGTAACTGCCTCCTTCTCCTGGTCCAGCTTGCAGCAGCGATACCGCATCCACGAGCAGTGCGGTTTCTTTCACATCGTCATCGGCCTTTTTCCTTCTCCTGCTCCGCCGTCAGCCATCGATAACAGAATACGCGGCCGGGTAAAACTCTACGTGCCCAGAAATCTGGCGGTGAGCAAGCTTAATTCCCTCCGACCAAGTTACTGGCGGTGCAGTTACTGCTGTACCATTTAGTTGAATCTGATGCTTTTAGGGAGCTAATGGCATGCACTCAGCCTCGCTGCAAGATTCCTAGCCGGCATTATTTCTCCCAAAAAGCCATCCCTGCCTCATATTTTCACGTGGCACACAACCTGGGCTACTGTTTGTGATTCTCACTGTGCGCCAAGGTTCACGCCATGGTAGACAACTGGAGAAACTCTAACGGACAGGTACAGTACATGTCTTTCACAGCCCACTGGATTAATGTTTTCTCTACAAGTGGCTAGGCAGCACCCCGGCCCACGATTGTGTCGGTCAGGTTCGCACATAAGGCGCCTCCTCCTCCTCCATGGACACATTCCCATCGCCGACAGCAGTTGGGCACAGGGTCGCTCACACTACCCCTCCTGCAACATCGTGCCCACCCTTAACCTTTGCAAAATAACACATGCTCCCTGCATGGTGCACGTCATCAACCTAGTGGTGCAGCGCTTTCTAAATAAGTACACTGGTTTGTGGAAGGTGCTTGTAAAGTCCAGGAGACTGCCAAGCACTTCAGCTACTCATATGTGGTGAGGAACATTCTCCTGGACCTGCAGCAACAGAACAGCATGCCGATACACCGCTTAGGGTCCATTCACACGTTCGCAAAAGGGTCCGCACCCGTTCCGCAATTTTGCGGAACGGGTGCGGACCCATTCATTCTCTAGGGGCCCGGACGTGAAGCGGAGAGTACATTATGTGCTCTCCGCTTCCGCATTTGCGGAGCACGGCCCCAAACTTCCAGGTTTCGGCCCCGAACTTCTGGTCCGCTGCTCCGCAAAAGATAGAACATGTCTATTCTGGTCCGCTGCTGTGGACAAGAATAGGCATTTCTATAGCGGGTCCCAGCCGTGTGTGTTGCGGATCCGCAATTTGCGGGTCCACAACACACCACGGACGTGTGAATGGACCCTTAATCTGTGGCGTGCTAACTCTCTGGAATTCGACATTGCACATGCTCAAGTGTCTGCATGAGCAGCAGAAAGCTGTGAATGATTTTGTCATGCACCAGACAGCATCAGCAGCAGGGAGCATGTGCTACTTTGAGGTCAGGCAGTGGCAGCTCATCCGAAACACCTGTTGAGTGCTGAAGCCCTTCGAAGAGGCTGCAAAGTTTGTCAGCAGGAACAACTGTGGCATTAACAACGTCATCCCTCTTATTTTTATCCTAGAACAGATGCTGATGCTCATGCAGCAGGGGACCATGGCAGAAGAAGAGCAGCTGAAGCATCTTGATATCTGACCTGTAGCTGTTGGGGAAACACAAAGGGAATCTGCCATGGAGAAGGAGGATGAGGAAGATGAGGATAAGGAGCTGCCACTGCAAGAGTAGGAGGATGATTCAGAGGTGAAGGAGCAAGAGGACTATGGTGAGGATGGCACTAGCCAAGACACTTAATAGTCTCAGTGAGGGTCATAGCCGGAAATAAGTGGCTCCTCGGGCAAGCTGGCCAGAATGGCCACCTGTGTGCTGGCTTGCTTACGCAGTGACAGGTGTATCTTTAACATCAAGCAGTCTGATGATTACTGGATATCCATGCTTTTAGGCCCTCGCTACCAACACAAAATGGGGGACTGTTTTCCTCTGGCAGAAAGGGAGGACAAATTACTAACAGGAAACACTGTGTATGCAGCTTCAGGAATCTTACGGTGAGCAGACACCTGCTGCCTGCATGTCTGAGAGGGAGGCCCCCGTACAACCAACCCCTTGCTGCCATCAAGAGCAGAAGAAGCTGCAGCAGCGGTAGCAGCCATTTTAGTCTCCTCAACATGATGGAGCAGTTTTTGCACATGCCACACCCAGCTGAAGCCAGTCAGCAAGCCAACAGCTGCTGCCTAAACACCCAGGTTAAGGCCTAAACTACCTAAACTATGGCCAGTCTCTGTCTCATACTCAATTACCAGACCCCATGAATTTCTGGGCTTGCAGACTGAAACAGTGGCTTGAATTGGTATAGCACGATCTCTATCTTTTTTCTTGCCCTGCGTCCTGTGTCATCTCAGAGAGTGTTTTCAGGGTTGCGGAGGGTGTGTTGACACCCAAACGGATCAAGTTGTCCTCTGCCAGTGTCCAAAACATCACTTTTGTTAAAAAGAACCGAACCTGTATTCAGGTTTTTTTTCCCCACTTCTCTGGCTGATTCTGATGTGTAGACCTCTCCCACCTCACTTTGCTGGAGGTGCCCCGTCTTGCCACTATTTATGTCTGTCTGCTGTCTGTCTGCCTAATATGACGGTCTGTATGGCTGCTGCTGATGCTGCGGTCTGCATCATGCTACTAATGCCTTTTAATTGTCAGTTTACGTGTATTCAGTTTCCACACTTGCGGGCACTCTGTAGAGCTTTAAAAGGAGCCACTAGTGGAATGGCTGGTGCATTCCTTTTCATCTTAGTGCCCACATCTTAGGTATTTTTTAGTACCATATTCAGCGCTTACTCATCATTTAAGCGCTGAATCAGAGTTCCCTGATGAATCATGTGGACATCACCACTTGGGGAAATGCATCGGGAAGTGTGAAGAAGCCATCAGGGACATCTAGGGTCTCTCAGGGTTTAGCCACCGATAAATGGGGTAGCCCCTCTCGGGGCGGGCACTCCGCTTTTAGGCAGGGGTAGCCATAGGGACATCCTAGGGATTGTACATCTTCCCCACCCCATCTTGTCGGCTGCTACCCCTGGAGACAGTCTCGTATCAAGTAACTGTGAGCTTTATAGAAGCAACCTCTGGTTATTTTCTGCATCGTTACGTTATACCAAAAAATGCAGTTGTAATGATATTTTTGTCCTTGTTGTCTTCCTTTGTGGTACGTGCACTATACTGACCATTCATCCTGAGTGTAGACACGAGTCATCATTTGTGTATTATCTTATTGCTATCTATGTTTTGGGGCTTATGTGATATTTTAATGTTTATATTAAAGGTTATATTTTAGTTTTTTTTTGTTCGCTCAGTGATAGTCAGTTTCCACACAGTTGATTTAAAATGTAAAAATTCTGTTGATGCTTACAGATAAAAATAAAAGTAAAATTGTGGGTTGAGGGGTGGTTAAATTTCTTTAAGGGATTTATTACTGCGTCAATACCAACATTGCCACCGCAACTAATGCCTAAGGGTCAGTTTCCATGTACTCACTTTCCACACATTGAAATTTAGACTTTTTTGTTTGGTGGGAAGGGGGATTAAATTTCATTAAGCAGCATATGTATGTAATTACTGTATGAATACAGAAATGTACTCACAATCCAGGCAGGCTGAATGCAATCAATAGACCTCTCCTTGCTGCCAGAGCCCGTCTTGCCACTCTTGCTGTCTGTATGTCTGCCTACCTACCATCATGTTGTGTACAGCTGCTGCATGATGTGGCCTGCATCATGCCACTTTCCAGCAATCACATTCTGTACAGCTGCTGCTGTGGCCTATATCATGCCACTAATGACACTTGCCAACCATCACGTTCCCCTTTGGTCATCAGTATCTGGTTGGTTAGGGTCCAACACCTGGTACCCCCGCCAATCAGCTGTTTAAGAAGGCTCCTGTGAGCAATGCGGCCTTCTCTTCATTCACCAAGCACAGCACTGTAGACTGTATAGCGGCTGTGCTTGGTATCGCAAATCAGCCCCATTTACTTACCCATCGGGCTGAGATGCGCCTATTCTACGTGACCAAAGAACATGGCATCACTTAGCCTAGGGAAAGCTGAGAGAAGACAGCTGCCTTTTCAAACAGCTGATTGGCAAGGGTTCCCGGGTGTTGGATAGAACTGTGATGGCTAACCTCCGGCACTCCAGCTGTGGTAAAACTATGACTCCCAACATATACACTTGCTTGGCTGTTCTCAGAACTCCATGGAAATGAATGGAGCATGCTGGGAGTCGTAGTTTCACCACAGCTGGAGAGCCAGAGGTTAGCCATCACTGGGATAGATCATGAGTATTTAAGTCTCAGAAAACCCCTTAAACTATTGAATGATAAATGACATTTCTTGTCTATTTCCACCCATATCACAAGGAGGATCCATTTCCTGTTTAAAGGATAGAATAATTTGTAGGTGTGAGTGGCTGTACTTGGCAATGGAACTCAGTACCATTCACTTCTGTTGATGGGCAGGGTTCTAAGATATCTATCAAATCTATCAAATTCATATATTCACTGTACACAATGGAGGGAAAAATATTTGATGTCCCCTAGATGACAACTCCTTTTTCCTGGGGGAAGGGGGTAATAATTTAATTTTGATATAAACTACAGATGTGTACACAGTATGTGTATAGGTGAAAACTATAGAGTACTACTAACAGATATGCTTTAGCAGATTGTTGCATTATAAAATGTTTAGTGGGTAATGTATTATTGGGGAAAAAAATGAAAAATTGATTATTGCTCTTGGGAATAATGTGCAATATTATTAACAAAGACATGTTTAAAAAAATCTATGAAAAATAAATTGCCTGAAACAAAAAGGTGTTTTTTTTACTCGATATTGTACATGAAATGCCTTTTATTTTTGTTTAATTCTGCTGATGAGTTTGCTGTTTTTTATTCACGAGTCACAACTATTTTCCAGTGATGTGAGTAATGCAAGTCAGTTGTTTCAGATTAGTTCTAATGGATTAAACTCTTCATATTCACATTTTAGGCACTTTATTTAATGAATTAGACTTACAGTAGTCTGACTAATGTGCTTAATCCGCCGTTCACCTGAAACAAATACTATAAACAAGTTTTCAGAAGGGAAATGCATAAAAAATAAATTTCATTCCTCTAGAATTACTAATCAACCACTGGAATCCTCCAGCATGAATTAAATTAGGTAGGTGAACTGCGAAAGTGCCTCAGGCATATCATCTGGGGTATCAAAAAATAAAAGATGAACCTTTTTTTTTACTAGATGCCCAAGATAACTCATGATATTTTACCTAAATTGTAGGCTGTGTACACTGAAGGGCATGTACTGTACCAAGCTATTCACGGCAATATTGTGGTGTTAAAAAAATCTCAAATTATTGAAGGGGGAGTGGGGCTTAGTGAGAGGGGTGGAGACTAGAGATGAGCGAATCGAAGCTGATGAAGTGGAATTCAATCTGAATTTCAGGAAAAATTCGATTCATAGCTAATGTGAATTTGCTTTTGCTTTGTGGTAACGAATCACAATCTTCCTAAAATGGTAGCTGCACGTGTGAGGACTGAGGACATGGGGCAAGGAACTCTGGGTAGGCGGGATCACCCAGATTGACTTGCTTGCATGCAGCCAATCAGCAGCCAGCTAGTCTTGTGATGTCACAGCCCTATAAATACCGCAGCCATTTTAGATTCTGCCATTTTACAGCGTTCAAAGTGCAGGGACAAACATGTGAGGGCGCAAAGGACAGAAATTTGAAAAAGCTCTATGTTTAAAAAAAACTGAAAAAAGGATTTATAAGTACAGGGAAAGGATAGTGAGGAATCATTTCAAAGCATCTTAGTGCAGAGAGAGAAGTCAGAATGCGCTAGGGACATTGACAGGAAAGTGATTTACAAAAGCAGGGAAAGGATAGGGAGGAATCATTTTACAGCATCTTAGAGCAGGGAGAGATGTCAGAAGGCGCTAGGGACATTGATAGGAAAGTAATTTACAAGTGCAGGGAACAATTATTTGGGGATCCAAATAGTCATTAGACAGCTTTGTCATTCTAGCTTTTTGTTATTGGGCTGCAAGTGTAATGTTGAAAAGCCTTTAGTGGCTTATATCTTAGCAACTTAATCAGTACGACAAGAAAAATATATACGCATTTTACTTCTGCAGTTATTTCTGTTGAAAGCGTATAGGGGCGTATTTAAGTACAACAGAAAAATATATACACACTGCACTGTTGCAGTTATTTCGGGTGAAAGCGTAATTCTGTACAACAAGAAAAATATATTCTCAGTTCACTTCTACAGTGTTTTCTGTTGAAAGCGTTTAGGGGCATATTACAGTAAAAAAAGAAAAATATATATGCACTGCACTGTTGCAGCTATTTCTGGTGAAAGCGCATGGGGCGTATTTCATTCCAACAACAAAAATATATATACGCATTTCACTTCTGCAGTTATTTCTGTTGAAAGCTTATAGGGGCGTATTTTGGAACTGCAAGAAAAATATATACGTACTTCACTCTTTGATTTCTTTTTGGTCAAAGCGTATAGTGGCCTATTTCAGTCCAACAAGAAAATTTTATATGAACTGCACTGTTGCAGTTATTTCTGGTGAAAGCATATAGGGGTGTATTTTGGAACTACAAGAAAAATATATAGTTACTTCACGCTATGATTATTTTTTGGTCAAAGCGTATAGTGGCCTATTTCAGTCCAACAAGAAAATTATATATGCACTGCACTGTTACAGTTAGTACTGTTTAAAGTGTGTAGGGGTCTATTACAGTAAAAAAAAAAATATATATATACGCAATGCACTATTGCAGTTATTTCTGGTGAAAGCGTATAGGGTCGTAATTCAGTAAAAAAATATATATATATATATATATATATATACGCACTGCACTGTTGCAGTTATTTCTATTTAAAGTGTATAGGGGCATATTACAGTAAAAAAAGAAAAAATATATACGCACTGCACTATTGCAGTTTTTTCTGTTGAAAGAGTATAGGGGCATATTATAGTAAAAAAAGATAAATATATACGCACTGCACTGTTATTTCTGGTGAAAGCGTATAGGGGTGTATTTCAGAACTACAAGAAAAATATATACTCACTGCACTGTTGCAGTTATTTCTGTTTAAAGTGTATAGGGGCGTATTACAGTAAAAAAAGAAAAAGATATACATACTGCACCATTGCAGTTATTTCTGGTGAAAGCATATAGCGGCGTATTTCATTAAAAAAAGAAAATATATACACTCTGCACTGTTGCAGTTATTTCTGTTTAAAACATATAGGGGCGTATTTAATTAAAAAAAGAAAAATATATACGCACTGCACTATTGCAGTTATTTCTGGTGAAAGCGCATAAGGACATATTTCAGAACTAGAAGAAAAATATATACGCACTGCACTATTGCAGTTATTTCTGTTTAAAGCATATAGGGGTGTATTACAGTCCAACAAGAAAAATATTTACACATTTCACTTCTGCAGTTATTTCTGTTGAAAGCATATAGGGGCGTATTACAGTAAAAAAAGAAAAATATATACGCACTGCACTGTTGCAGTTATTTCTGGTGAAAGCATATAGGGGTGTATTACAGTAAAAAAAGAAAAATATATACGCACTGCACTTTTGCAGTTATTTCTGGTGAAAGCATATAGGGGTGTATTTCAGAACTACCCAAAAAAATATATGCACTTCACTCTTTGATTGCTTTTTGGGTCAAAGCGTATAATGGCCTATTTCAGTCCAACAAGAAAATTATATATGCACTTAACTGTTGCAGTTATTTCTGTTTAAAGCTTATAGGGGGCTATTACAGTAAAAAAAGAAAAATATATAAACACTGCACTATTGCAGTTATTTCTGGTGAAAGCGTATAGGGGCATATATTTTAGTAAAAAAATAAAAATATAAACGCACTGCACTGTTGCAGTTATTTCTATTTAAAGTGTATTGGGGCGTATTACAGTAAAAAAAAATAAATAAAAAAAATATATATATATATATATATATATATATACGCCCTGCACTGTTGAAGTTATTTCTGGTGAAAGCGTATAGGGGTGTATTTCCTTAAAAAAATAAAAATATATACGCACTGAACTGTTGCAGTTATTTCTGGTGAAAGCGTATAGGGGCGTATTTCAGAACTACAAGAAAAATATATGCGCACTTCATTCTTTGATTGTTTTCTAGCCAAAGCGTATAGTGTCCTATTTCAGTACAAGAAAAATATATACACACTGCACTGTTGCAGGTTTTTTCTGCTTAAAGCATATAGGGGGGTATTACAGTAAAAAAATAAAAATATATACGCACTGCACTGTTGAAGTTATTTCTGGTAAAAGCGTATATGGGCTTATTTCAGTCCAACAAGAAAAATATATACACATTTCACTTCTTCAGTTTTTTCTGTTGAAAGCATATAGGGGCATATTAGAGTAAATATATATATATATATATATATATATATATATATGGGGGGTATTACAGTAAAAAAAAAAATATATATATACGCACTGCACTGTTGCAGTTTTTTCTGGTGAAAGCGTATAGGGGTGTATTTCAGAACTACAAGAAAAATGCATACACACTTCACTCTTTGATTGTTTTCTGGTCAAGGCATATAGTGGCCTATTTCAGTCCATCAATAAAAATATATACGCACGGCACTGTTGAAGTTATTTCTGGTGATAGCATATAGCGGTGTATTTCATAAAAAAAATTGAAAAATATATATGCACTGCACTGTTGCAGTTATTTCTGTTGAAAGTGTATAGGGGCATATTTCAGGAAAATAAGAAAAATATATACGCACTGCATTGTTGCAGTTATTTCTGGTGAAGGCGTATTACAGTAAAAAAAGAAAAATATATATGTACTGCACTGTTGCAGTTATTTCTGGTGAAAGCGTGAAGTGTGCAGTGATTCTAAGAGCGATGCCTGTCATGTGCATGTCATACTGACTCACAGTATTGTTTTGCTACCACAGCAGACTCCCTATGCGTGTTACTGCAAGGCACAGTGTTCTACACCCCTAGAAAGGCTCTCTGCAGCCCCTAAATAGCTGTTTTTTAACGCGATTCATCGCGAATAAAATCGTATCGAAGCTAATTTTTCCCAAAAAAGACTATCACTATAGATTTAGTACTGTGAGAAAAAATATTTACATTTCATAAATTTCATAACAATAAAAAAACAATATACCTCATGATTAAGTCGGGTGATCTGTTGTTTTGTTTCTTCTGCAGTAATGAAAAGCATTGCTGGGTTGAAATCTGAAAAATCTGCAAAAGATAAAGAACAAACAGCATATGTAAAACACACAATATTAGGTCATTATAGTAAGGGTACTTTCACACTAGCGGCATTGACCTCTGGCAGGCTGTTCCGGTCGGTGAACATCGTGTCGGATCCATCCTGCAGCTAGTGCACGCGGGCCCCCTGGACAACCGGTCCGGCCCCATTGATTATAATGGGGGCGGGGTGGAGATCCGGAGGCAGCACGGAGTACGAATAGAAGTGTTGTACTTTCATTCCGGCGGCCTCTTGGCGTGCGCTGCCGTGCTGCCACTGGAACTCCGCCTCACCCCATTATAGTCAATGGGGCCGGAGCGGTAGTCCGGGGGCATGCGTGCCCTAGTGCCAGGATGGATCCGACAGGCTGTTCACCCACTGGAACAGCCTGATGGAGGTCCGTGCCTCTAGTGTTAAACTAGCCTAACAAGTATATCAACCTTTTACCCCTCTGTAATAATAGCAGTGTTTACAAAAAAGAATATAGACGCATGGCAGAAAGAGCAAACCCTGTTGTACATAGGATAGATTATTGTTTTGAAAACTGGGATAAGTGCACATCACATTGAATGCATGCAGTCAGATCTGTAGGCAGTAGGATTAGCGGGAAATGAGCTGAGTATACTGATCTAGTATTAGATGTTTGTTGCGCAGTTCTGCTTAGCAATTGACAGATATACATGTATGCACGCCCATTGTAAGTTCACTAAATGATATATACGCTGATATATATATATGCTGTCTGCAGATTGGACTGCATTTTCAATATGATGGGTTCCCTTTAAAGGAAAGCCGTCACTATGAAAATGCAGTGCACTCCGCAGGCAACTTGTTATACAGCAGGAGGAGCTGAGTATATTTATGTATAGCTTTTTAAGAAAAGATTCAGTAAACCTTGCATTTTATTCAATTAAACCTCTGCCCTTTTTAGGTTTTTATGCAGTGGCACTTAGAGCTTGGCAGCTAACTCTACATGACTAGGCGTACAGGGAACGCCGTCAATCTTTTCAGTACGCGTAGGCATGCAGAGTTAGCTGCCAAGCTCTAAGTGCCACTGCATAAAAACATAAAAAGGGCAGAGGTTCAATTGACTCCTAAGTATAAAAAGAGCAGAGACCTTAATGAATAAATTGCAAGTACAGAATCTTTTTCCCACACAACTATGTATCAATCTACTCAGCTGCTCCTGCTCTATAACATGCCGACTGCATTGCATTTTCTTGGTCATAGGTTCCCTTTAATCATAGTCTAATTCTCAGTTGCAGACTACCATGAACTTTAATCTGTAGACACCTGATGATGCATTCTTGCTAAGTGGACAGGACCTTTCTGGTGTGATGTGGGAATTGTGCTTTGTGCCTCCCCTTGCTGCTACTGCTTCCCTCTCCTCCACCTGCTGAGTTCTGGAACCACTGAGTATAGCTAGTATTACACTTGCAGATACAGCCGGCAATTGTTCAGGAGCGTTCCGTCCCGGCAATCGCTCGCTCGTCAGTAGAGGAGACCTTTGCTATTACATGCAGCAATCTCCTCCTCAATATGGTGAGGAGCAATTGTTATGCCGTTGCTCGTCTTCAGACAGACTAGTTATTTCCGGCAGCAGATTGTGATTACACAGCACAATCTGCCGCTGGCAAACCATGATTTATAGGCATGCTTAAAAATCGCAATTGTCCAATGAACGAGTGTTTTCTCGTTCATTGGGTAGTCGTTGGCAGTATTACACTTCCAGATCATCGCTAACAATCGTTTCTTGGAACGCCCATTAGCAATGATCTGCAGACAATCTGCCAGTGTACTATAAGCTTAAAGGGAACCTGTCACCTGCATTTTGGGTATAGAGCTGAGGACATGGGCTGCTAGATCGCCGCTAGCACATCCGCAATACCCAGTCCCCATAGCTCTCTGTGCTTTTATTGTGTCAAAAAAAGATTTGATATATATTTTAATGAGGCAAGTAAGAAGCCCAAGGAGCTGTTACTAACGTTTCCGGAGCCCAGCCACGCCCACTGTGAAGAAGCCCAGCACTGCCCTGCATCCTCTGAATCTCCTTCTTGCTCCCCAATGTCACAAAGCTAGAGCGCCGTAATCTCGCGATGCTCAAAGTTAGCGCATGCGCAGTGTCGGCATAGTGTTCCTTCCCTCAGGAAACAAACTGTGCATGTGCTAGTTCGCGCATCGCAAGATTACGGCGCTCTAGCTTCGTGACGTTGCGTAGCAAGGAGGAGATTCGGAGGATGCGTGGTGGTGCTGGGCTCAGAGTCAGAGAACGCTGGACTCATCTCTGAAACATGGAGGAGACAGGACTCAGCTAAGGTTCATTTTCATATATATAAAATAGTTTTTTTGACACAATAAAAGCACACAGAGCTATGGGGACTAGATATTGTGGTTATGCTAGCGGCAATCTAGCAGCCCATGTCCTCAGCTCTATACCCAAAATCCAGGTGACAGGTTCCCTTTAAGAAGCTATATCTTTCTCCTCCCTGTCTTCTTTGAACTATTTTACTGTACATAGGGTTTTTGGAAGCTGAGACGTTTCTGAAGAGGGCTGACAAACAGTGAGAGGGGGACTACAGGGGGTTGAAAGCTACCCATAATAATTATCAGGTTTCATACAGTATATTCACGTGTGCCACTTAATATTTTGTAATATATACTTGAACCCAGAAGGTAATTAATTTTTACTTTTAAGACAATTACTGAAAGAAAACGTAAGACAAATTGCTAAATATAACATGTTTACTGAGTTGTTTTGGCCTCAAAATAATAAAATACTGTATAATTGTTTTAGTGTACGTAACCTTTACTCATATTTAAGCCCCTGCTGCATTGGAGCTTTCAATGTAATTTTCCTAATAATTGCTGTTTAGGAATATGTCTGTTAACCTAAGAGAAAGCTGGGGCTACTGTAAGAAGTCTCTGTAAGGAAAAGAGTAGAACCAATTAAAAATAATGATTCCTATCTGTATCCTTTCCTCATTAACGGTGACATTCTAGGATATAATGGTTCATATGTTCATGTCTAATGTATCAATTGGCATTGAACTGCGCTATAATAATTTTGTTTCTTTACAGAGGTATGGTTCTTCTGCAATACCTCAAAAAGCATTGCCGACCTCCAACACAATTGTACCGAGTGCCTTCCATTTCATATAACTTCTGCCCACTGTAAACGAGTAGAGAAATGGGGGTACTGGGGCATACAACTGGTACATATGGGAAATATAGCAATATAATATTATCGGTATATCTGTTTAAATGGGAGCAGGAAAGCATACAGGAAATGGAAGATTAAACAGATACTTCAATTATTTTCAGCTCATGGACAGAAGCAAACATACAGACAGCAGCTATCCAATTACAAGAAGACATCAGCAATAAGAAAGGCACAGCGGGAAGGATTACACAGCAGTAGTAGAGTTACTTGCCAGCAGTTGAGTTAATGAGTATGTTATTGGAAGGGATCTGACGTTGCATTATATTGCTGCGGTATATGTTCTGTCGAGAAGCCACTTTGTAGTACAACATAAGATAGTGTAAAATGTTTTCCCGATGGGCAGAGCCGTAAACACTAGAAAAACACTGCCATCCTTTCCTGTCACCATTACCTGAGCTACAGTATATTGTTAGATGCAACAACAACAAAAAAATCTGTTATGGCAATTTACACTGACCTAAAATAATATTTTCTGTATATGTTAGGTGGCTTCTCCGGTCAAGTGCTCTATCCGCATTAAATTCAGGCTCTACAGTCATAAAATACCATATTGTTGAATCATGGATTTAAAGGGATGCTTCTTGCAAAGCTTGATTAAATTGATTCTTGATTAAAATAAAATATGGGTAGTTGCTGGAATTCTGTGGTGGGTAAGAGTTCTCAGCTGTTTGCGTAGCTCCCACAGGCTTGTATAGAGCAGCATTCCATACAATTCCTGCCCACTATAGATGTGCTGAGATTGGGTAATGGAATTCCCAGCTCTAGCAAATAATGGATGTCTCAGCAGTCAAATCCAATAAGTTGAAATTCCTTTATTTTAAAGGGGTTGTCCCACGAAAAAATATTCAGCAATTTTCATATTAGCACCTGGATCTGAAAACTTTTGTAATTGCATGTAATTAAAAATTGTCTATAGCTACTGAGTTATTCAATTAAATCTTTCTATATAGCGCCACCTGCTGTTTGCTCTTTTTGTAATTCCTTTGTCCTGCTCATTGAGATGGAAGAACATGCTCAGTTCCATCCTTCAACTACCACCAGCTGCAGCAGAAAGAACACCCCAAAGAAAGGGTACCCCCCCTATCCTAAGTTGACAGCTTGAAATAAATCTAGCAGAACAACTGGAGCAACGAATGATGAGATCTCTGGATCCATGTAAGGTGCAGGGATGAGTCTAGTTTTGTTACAGAAAAGATGTCATGTGCTAGATTATGTATGATTTTTTTTTTTTACATTAATCATGGGATCACCCCTTTAATTAAGATACATTTTACACAATTAGATTTTATTGAAGATAGTCAATGAGGTGGTAGACAAGTTTTGAAACTCTCACCAGACAGAAATTTTTATTCTTATGGCCATATTATGTAAGAATGACCCTGAATTCAATTCTGACCAGAGCTCTATAAACATAGGGCCAGATTTATCATTAGCTCAAGTCAGAATAATGGAGTGAAAAAGTCGCAAATTTTTGCGCACATAGTTTTCCTATGTAAATTAATCTCTAGACAGATTTACTATTGGGACTATTTAAAAAGTCGCACAAAAATGCGCAATCTCACTCCAGTAAAGACAGGGGCGTACATATAAATCATTGGGCCCCATAGCAAGAATCTGAATTGGGTCCCCTAACCCCATCCACTACCTTGGCCCATCCCACCTCCTGCCCTTGCTCCTCCCCTGCCACACCCCCATTTGCCAATAAACAAATGTATACATGACCTACTGAGGACTCCAGCATAACGCAAGCCGGACGGATCCGTTATGCAGGCCCTAGACTTCTATTATGACAGAATGAATAATGGAATGCCTATAAAGCTGCCTATAAAGGCATTCTGTTATGCATTCCGTCATGGAATTGCATTATGGTCTGTGGTAACGGAATCCATAATGCAATTCACCTTTTACCACCAAACGAAGCGTGAACGAATTTTAAAATATGAAATTTGCTCATCTCTAATATTGAACAAACTGGGGACGACTAATGCTGGCTGTTTTATTTGTGTTTTTGAGGTGACAGGTTCCCTGGGGGAGCGAGGGGGGGGGGGGGGGGCACTGTCCTGAGTCCTCTATGAGCCTACAGTACCGCCCTCCCCCAAAGGAACTCTGCTTGCTGCTGCCCTCAGAAAGTCCCATTACCCACCCTGTCCTGGCTGTCCCCCTCCCCACCCCTCCTCTCTCTTGCTGCCTGGCCTGTCAGTGTCTGACAATCTGACATTATCATACCTAGTCTCTGCTGACTGAGTCTGCTCTCTCTCAGTCTCACTCTCAGGCAGCCAGGGCCAGGCAGTGACACGGCAGCCTTCAGGATGAACGGTTCAGGCCAGGGACAGGGTGCTTCTTCGTTTCCTCAGGCACCCTGGCAACAGCCGACGGCGAACCAATTCTCCCGCCTCCCTTGCGCACACTGGTCAAACAGCAGCTGCCTCAACAGAGTTGCCTTGTGCTGATTGGCCAGTGAGCTCTACTTGCAGGCTGGCTTGATCCTGATTCCGCAGCAGTCAGGATCAGGTCAGACTCCGGGCGGGAAGGGGGGCGGCTGGTGGCGGAGATTGCGGAAGAAGAGGTGGCTGAGAAGCTGAGAAGAAATGCAGCCGCATAGCCGCATGTCATGAGTGGGCGGGGTCAAATAGTGTGGGCGGGGCCTTCTCTTCGCTCCGGGCCCCCCAGTGCCGCGGGCCCCATAGCAATGGCGTGGTCTGCCTCTATGGGCGGTACGCCACATAGTAAGGACCATGCTTATCTTATGAGACTTTTTAATAGAACATGCGACTTTTTCGTAAAGACGTGCGGCTTTTTCGTAAAGCTGCTTATTGACAGATAAACTTGACAGATAAACCACATTTATTACAGTCTATAAGGGCCGATCATAAATCTGACTTGGCTAAAACTGACTTTAGCCATATGTGAAAATGGAGTGAGCTGTCAGAGTCATGATAAATCTGGCCCATAGACTCTAGAGCAGGGATGGCCAGCCTGAGGCTCTCCAGCTGTCGCAAAACTACAACTCCCATCATGCTTGGACAGTCTACAGCTATCAGCCTACAGCAAGGCAGGGTGGGAGTTGTAGTTTTACAACAGCTGGAGAGCCGCAGGTTGGCCATGCCTGCTCTAGAGTTTACATCTCTCCTTTTGGTATTGATTTGTTCAGAATTCTGGTTTCTTGAACCTAAAAATGTAATAATATATTTGAAGTTGGAGGTACACTTTAAAGGGCCTCTATCAGCAGACTTGTACCTATGAAACGGGTTGACCTGTTGCATTTTTACCATTTGGCCCCATGTTTATATGTGCCCGTATTACTGAGAAAAGTGAAGTTTTCATATATGCAAATGATCCTCTAGGAGTAATGGGGGTGGTCTTTTCTGTTCTGCGAGCCTCTTCATTGTACTGCACCTCCAGCAGATACTGAAGTGCACAGCGCTGGAAGCTGAATTACAAGTTGCTGGAAAATAATTTACTCACTGCTGACCCATTTATATAATAGTGTCACTATATCTCAAGTAGTCAGAGGTACGTAATAATACACCAAGTGATATTGCATCGTAAAATTATGCTACCTAATAAATTTGGGTCAATGAGCTGCCATACAGAATTACCAGCAAATGCATTTTTAACATGTATATAAAAGGGGGATGTTATTTTCTCTGCAACATGTACAGAGAAAGACAATAAAAATATGAATGTGTGTTAGAAAAAATGGTCCACCATATATTGGGCAATAAACACTAATATTGTTACTGACATTGTTCTTTGCTCTTTCCCAACCATCATCTGTGCAATAGAGCGAGAATTAATGTGTATCCCTACAGCAAAACATGGCACTACTTTGACTTGTAATTTGCTTTTTAAACAATGGTTTGATCTTTGCCTTTGAAGAATAAAAATACATAAGGTGCTGCACGAGGCCACATACAAACCCTTCCTTTCAACATACTACTGAATTTATACAGCAAATATTAAACGCAAAGTATCATGAGATGCTCACCCGAAGTCAGGCAACTGGATTCTTCTGAGTTGAATAAATTAAATAGAAAAAACAAAACAAAAACAGTGTAAATATGTTATTATATATATAATATATACTAGCTTGTTTTTTTTACTCATCAAATTAATTATATCTTCCCTCATCCTTCTAATTGTGTTTTTATTGTTATAATTAGAGATGAGCAAAGTTTTGGAAAATTCGATTCGGCTGCTTTGCCGAATGTAAAAAAAAATGTTGCTTTGTGACGTATTATATCATCACGAAGCACATTTTTTTGTAAGCAGCGGATGCAACGATAGAAAGCTGCAATAGCAGTGCACCCCATCATTGTACCCCACAGATGCCGCGTTCATACTTGATCATGGCATCTTAGAGTAAAAACTGCGTAAAATTGACATTAAAAAAAATGAAATCATACTTACCACCTCCATTTGCTCGCAACAGCCCGTCTGCCACCATCTTGCTTAAAGATCTGGCATGTAATCTCAGGCGGCCCGAGATGATGTCGTCACGCCGGCTGGCGTGGTTACATCATACGTCACCACACATGGGATTTTGGACAAGATCTTCAATCAAGATGGCGGCCTGTCGTGAGCAAATGGAGGAGGAAAGTGTGTTTTTTTTTTTTTACACTATTTAAATCGATTTACTACCACAAAGAACGAGGAAATTCAGCTTCAAAGAGGATCAAATTTGTCCTGAAATTCGGATCGAATTCCACTTCATTGGATTTGATTTGCTCATCTTTAGTTATAATTATTAAAGTTTAAGATATATGTGTTATTTTGATTTCTACATTATTCTGGTTTGTGTGAATCCAATAAACACATAGGACCAGATTTGATAATTGTAATATTTAGACAGCATAAACATAAACAGAGCTAAAGATGTGCCAAATTCATCTTTGTTAATCACACTTTTGTCTAAATTGATTGGCAATTTTGATGCATGTTGTCACATTTTAAACCACGCTCCCTTCCTGGTAAGCCATGCTCTATTTTTCAAGCAAGACTGAATAAGTGTCTAAAACACTTAATAATTGTAGTGAAAGCCATGTGTGTCAGTATTCTACAGAATTTCACTAAGTAAATCTATCCTAAAGTTTATTTTATTTAATTCAGTCAAAAAGCAAAAATCAAAAATGTTGGTTAAAAAGATTTTTTTTTTTATCACGCAAAACTAGTTAGTTACTTTTGTAATTTACTTTCTGTTATGAAAATGCTCCAGTTGTGAGATATTCTTTTTACTTCATTATAATGGTGCCCCCTGGTGCTTAATCAGTACAGCTGGGCGCACATGCTCAGTTCTATCTGTGAACAGACACCAGCTATATCTACTGTTAGAAGCTGTGACAGTTACAGGGAGAAAGCTGCAGCAGAAAGGACATGCCTCCTGAGAATGGACACACCCAATGAGCTGTAATAGTGAGAGAGCTGCAGCAGAAAAGACAATGAACTGGTTCTAGTTTTGTTAGGAAAAGATTGGCATCTACTATATGAAGTCTGATTTGCATTTTTACATCAATCATGACATAACACCTTTAAATTGTAAATTATTAAATCTATAGTACCTGCTTCAACATTTTTATTTAGTCGTGCTTGTTGTCTCAACTGATAAGCTTCAAAATCAAATGCTTGACCTTCATCGAGACCATTATCTTCAATACCATCAACAACTCTGTTAAAAGAAAAAAGGTTCTTATAAATACTGTTACATTAAAAGCATTCTGACACCTATAATAAAAAAATACATAGAAATATATTCCACATACAGAGAGGTTTTGTTGTCATGTTGTCAAGTTTTTGACTTATTCTTTTTTTATTAGGTCTCAATTACATATTTCATGTACTTTACTGTTGCATTAAAGAATCATGATGTCCATTTAAATATAACTAAATTTTTTTATGTTTAACTAATATTAACCATGTTCACCTAACAATTCATTTAAGCAAATTCAAATTTAGTTTGGACAACATATGGTCTGACTCTTGTTCTTCTCCAGTGGTTTGTATAATTCAGTTAATATTACAAAAGAAGAGCCTCATGGAACATTATGTGAATGATACGACTACAGCACATGTTAAAATTAAATTACTATTAATTAATTACAACATTTTTTTGTGTGCAAATTTTGTATTTGCATTGTGAGAATATTCCCCATAGGATAATATTTGATTGTCATGTGTAAGTCATTAATGTCATGTCAAGTTCATGATATCAAACAAAGCACTGATTATTCTACAATATTCAAGCTTTTGATTAGAACAACCTATTTTTCCTACAACTTATGGCACTTTTGGGGGCACAATTATCTTTGGGACACAACAGGGGACACTTGTTTTTTGAGTTATGGGGTACTATTATTGTGTGGAGCACAAAAAAGGGGTTGCTATTACTGTGTGGAGTAATAAGGGGCATTGGTATACTCAGGAACACTATGGAAGGGAGTTTGTGTAGAGGTGGAGAAAGGGAGGAGAGGATGCTGTAGCAAGGAGTTGAAGATAGCTTGGTAGAAAATTATGCAAAGGTGAGTCCACTGATGAAGGAGTGAGTATACACTTCGAAACGCATATGGTTTGGATCCCCATGTCGCAGGACCTACTCTTGACTCATCATCGATGAATATTTGAAAGATAGAAACGCTTCTATATTACGAACTTTCATACCACCTCTGATAAACAAAACTCGACTGTACAGCCAGGAATTAAAATTCTACCCGAGCACGTGGGATGCCGAGTTGACACCTCCAGGACTACGCAGGGTATTGCACTCGGACGGCGAACGAACATGGCCTGAGTTATCCGTAGGAGGGAGGTAAGGTCAGTTACTGCCTGCTCCGTGGGATGCCACGTAGTAGCGGAGGTGCAGACCGACAATCAACTATTACTTTTACATTATATTTTTGCTTCTACTCTTGACTGGGTGGGTCAACACCTGACTAGAGCTCCTATCCATACCTCCAGTTGGGTGAGCCTTTATTCCTTCCTCTTTCTAAGATGTATCATTGGGCTAGTGATAAATAGCAACTGTCAGCAACAGCAAATATCTTCATTGTCATCAGCTGGAGATGTATGGAAATCCTCACGTTTCCACGTGCCTGATTCATTTTGACATTTGTAATGTTTTGGACACTTACGCAGAACAATGTTGCCTGCTTGTGTGTGAAGATGCTACCTGCCATGTCCTTCTCTGAGAAGACACAGGAGGCTGGACGGTAGACTTATAGAAAACTGCCAGTTCCAGCCACTGTTGCAATCTGCTTCCACAGAAGTCCATGGGGTCAGTGAACAGGGTATGTGCTGGAGAAAGGGCACAGTCCAAACTGAACTGGCTGATGCGCCTTCTGATACTTGTTTTAGCAGAGACAGAGGTAGAATAGTGAATTTTGGTGAAGGACCAGAACTGTGCCACATTTGCAGAATGACAAGACGTGTTTTACGGACAATCGTCTAGAAGTGATAAAGCCTGTCTGGTAGTTCAGCTTGATTACATCTAAATGAGTAGAGCTATTTTATGGCCACACATTCCACCTTCTGTGGCTGGTGACAAAGCAGAGAAGCAGGAGGAGTAGTCTGAGATGGAGAACAAGCAACTGATGATGACTATAACAAGGACACTGTACTAGTTGTGGATGTATCCTGGCTGCCGCAAATACAGTAAGAGAAGGAGAAGGAGGATAGACTTTTTTCAATTGCTGGTCAGTTTTATTTTCCCACTCAATCTGGTGATGCCGCCTCATGTGCTTGGAACTGCACAACAAGTAAGAGAACTTTTACAGACAACTGGACATAAGTAGTAATACTTTAAAACATAATTGATTGTGGCAGAAAGATTGGAACTGTGCCACATTTACCACACCTAAGTGGTACAACAGCAACTGCAATGCCAGCAACTTAGCCAGGTGGGAGTTCAGCTTTCACACAAGCCAGCTACATATTCAATTATGGATGTCTCACAATGGAGTGGAGGAAAAGGAAGAGGAGTTTGAGTAGGAGAACTAGTTGATGAGGATGACAAGGACACTGTGCTGCTTGGGGATGCAGCCTGGCTGCCACAAAGAAGACTGTAAAGGTGGACAGAGTGTTCTGAATGCTGGCCAGTTCTATTTTATTACTTGATCTGGTGACACAATAGAGCTCTAGTACCTACAGTATGTTGGTGTTTGAACACCCATGGATTATTTTGATCCTGCAGATCTTGCACAAGGCAGTAGTTTTGTGTACCGACCTTATGGAGAAAAAATGTCATACGGGAGATATCAGAGATTATTAGCAGCCGAGCTTGGCCTAGGTATGGCATCTACTGAGCCTGTGGCCACAGTATCAGTGGCATCACCAAGTGCCAAGCTAAACACAATTGAAGTAGATATGGCCTTGACAGTTCTTTAGGCAGTTTTGGCTGTTCCTTTTGGTAGTGACTAGGTTGGTCACAAGAAGGATGGTGGTGAAGGAAGTCAATGATGAGACACAACGATGTGGTTCGAAAAGTACTTTTGTGTATAAGTGTATCCCCTCCATAATCATTTCCTCCATAGTCCACTAAGTAAACACTATAAAATAGACTAAATAAAAATGATACAGATATTGTCATCTTTCAATGTGCTGTCATCTATGACTATGGGGAACTTAGCATATCATTTTTTAAGAATGAGTATATGCCATGATTTGCTGACAGTATAATTATATTGAGGCCTGAGGCAGATAATTATCGTACAGCAGCTTGTACTATACAATTTGCTTATTTGTCATTAAAAAAGAAGAAGTCTGTAATGTAAAATGTATTAATATATTAACTATATCTGGGTTTTATTTTAGCATATATGCATTGTGAACAAGTGTATTTTCTTCTAGAGTGTTATCAACTAAACAAGCTTGCAAGCAGAAATCCAGCAATCCTGTCGTACTATCATGTATGATAGAGTATTTTCTATGAAGACAAATGAATCCCCCTTGCTGAGTCTATTTTAGTTCAGTTGACATTCTAGCTTTGCCTTTTATTTGTGAAACTTGTCAATCATTTGAGGCCTGTATCATTTACTTGTGAATGCCTGAGGCAGAAGATCCAGGTCAGCTTTTACATTTCCACTGTGTCAAGATTCAAGACATAGGTATTCAAGACACAGGTAATTGGACAAGCAAGGAAAAGACTGTCCAATTATTGACAGCAGAAAACTTTTATGAGGCTTTTAGTATAATTAGTTGTCATTGATTGTTTATCTATATTGTAATATTAACTTTAATATTACTCTGCAGATCAGTGAATGACCCCATGCAAGACCTGCCAACTAACTAAGTCTACTTTCACATTTGCGTTTTTGCTGTCTGGCTTGGAGATCCGACATGGGATATCAAAACAGCAAAACGCTTCCGTTATATCGGTTGTTTTTTATCGAAAATGAATTAACTGGATTTGGCACTAAAACCATTCTAAGTCAATGGGCACTGATCCGTTTTTTTCATGTAAAAAAAAAAGGATCTGGCACCATTGACTTATATGATCCAGCTTCTTCAGTTTCCCATGCCACACACAAAAACGCTGCTTGCAGTGATTTTGTGTCCTGCATGGGAATGCAACAAACTGGAACAGAATGCATTCTGGTGCTCTCCATTCCGGTTTCTTTAGTTTTGTCCCCATTGACAATGAACGGGGACAAAACTGAAGCGTTGTGCTGCGGCACAGAGTCTCAAAACCGGACAGCACAATGCAGATGTGAAAGTAGCCTAAGTCAGTTCAATACTGTAAGAGGCATAGGGGGAGGTTTATCAAAACTGGTACAAACTAATACTGGTTTAGTTGCCCATAGAAACCAATAAGATTGAAAAATGAAAGGTGGGATTTGATTAGTTGCTATTGGCAACTAGGTCACTTTTTCTTTGAACAAGTCTTAATAACCCCCCCCCCCAACAGTATTTTGGAAAATGTTGGTATAAGTGGCTGTTCTTTAGCCTTGCTAAGAGCTAGATTAGTTAAGTCTAGCGATGAGCTAATTAATTCTAATGTAATCAAGTTTTTTACAAACATTCCCAAAAACTTAAATTCCAATGAATATGAAACTTTAGTAATTCATTTCTGACTTGTCAGGAGACAGAGATAAAGACATCTTCCACCAAATAGGGAAAATTGAAACTTTTTTTTTACTTAAAAAATATGGATGTGCAGTGTGTTTTTAAAGGGGTTTTTCAAGACTTAAAGGGGTTGTCCAAGTTATATTTATTGATGACCTATCCTCAGAATAGGTCATCAATATTAGATCGGCTGGGTCAGACACCCGGCACCCCCTCCGATCAGCTGTTTGAAGAGAAGGCGTGCGCGGTGTCAGCGCTGTCTCCTCTTCACTGTTTACCTTCTAGCCGTTGCATCTGCAGTGGTGAGCAGTTGTAATTACACCCAAGCCTTCCTATTGAAATGAATGGGACGGCTTGGGTGTAATTACACCTGCTCACCACTGCAGATGCAACGGCTAGAAAGTAAACAGTGAAGAGGAGACAGCGCTGACACCGCGCACGCCTTCTCTTCAAACAGCTGATCGGAGGGGGTGCCGGGTGTCGGACCCCCGCCGATCTGATATTGACCTATCCTGAGGATAGGTCATTAATAAATATAACTTGGACAGCCCCTTTAAGAAGGCGGCTAGTTACCACCATCTACCATCAGTTACCATCTGTTATAACTGATAACTAATTGTGATGAAAAATTTCATATTTTAGGACCCGCCATTTCCCTGCTAAGGACCACCCCTTTTTTCGGAAGGTGCAGATAATTTCTCTATCCCTAGATACACCAATGTGAGCCACATCTTGCCCCAATTTATGTCAAAATCTAGGTACACTTACATTAGTAAATGTGGGTCAGTGATTTCTAAAAGCTGAATTTATTGCCTCCAAGTTTGCATAGGGGAAATAGAGGAACACTGTTGTAATGTGGGCTAGGTAAAGTGATATGATTTCATGTGTGTGCTCGAGTTTTTGTACATTTACTTAACAAATTATTCAATTTTAAAATTAATTTGTAGGAGAGATGGAACAGCAAGAAAGATTTTATCTATAGAAGTTTGCTCCTTTTATGTGTTCTATGTATACGAATACAGAAGATATTCATGTAATCCGCCTGCTATGATGTCCTGGCACTGGGTTTGGGATTTTTATGTCATTTAAAAGGCTTGAAATAGTGCCTGATCTGGAAAGCCAATACTAATTGGAAGGGGTCGGCACACAGCCAGGCAGACATCTAGTATTCCAAACTATAAATCAAAGTGTAAAAATATCAGTGTAAAGTTTTCCTTCACTGAAAAAAAATGTTGCTTTTGCATATAGAGAATAGGAAAATATATATTTTAGAAAGAAAAAATACATATTGTGGAAATGATTTTATAAAAAATAAACATTTTAATAAAAATGCTATTGTGGATAACTCTTAAAAATGTCATGAAGTAAAATGTATTTACAGAAAAGAACATGACATTATGAATAAATGAATAAATGTAAAAATGAGAACTAAAAATCAGTAGATAAAAGCAAAGTGATATGATAACAAGATCTATAACTTGCAATAAAAAATATTTTATAAGATTTACCTCTCTTGAACATAATTGGAAATTTACTTTGTTGAATTGCCTGATATAAAGAATTGTAGCATCAATTTCTGATGTGCGTTATGATGATGCCACATTGAGGTCAGTTGCCAGTACACACGGATTAGCATTAGCACAATATACAGCTAAAGAAATATAACATGTTGCACGAGCATTGGAAAAGGTCTTGGAAAACTATAGCCATTGGCTTTACACCATTTTATCTGGCTTAAAGAGCACCTATCAACAGGATCAACCCTATCAAACCAGGAATATTGCCTGGTAGTGTTTAATCTCCTGTTTACAATTATATCTGTTTTGCGAAAATAGGTTTCTGTGTTACAGAGGAAAAAAAAAAATACTTGCATTCCTTATTACAATGAGGGCTTCAGTGCACTTGTAAGTGGGGCCTAGCTCCTTGGTGCACTTCAGCTCCTCAGCTTTCCACTGCTGATCGCACCCCTTGGGACATTAAAGCTGTTTTTGCATGAAGAATGACAATGCCACTAGTGATTTTCCCGAGACAGTATGCATACTTTAATAGTGTTGATCCTGCTGACAGAAGCTCTTTTAAGAAGATCAACTAAGATTATTAAACAATATTATGCAATTATACAACTTTTGAAGAATATTAATTCAGAATTACCTAAGCATAGAGTCTATGGCAAGAAAATTACACAATCTTTCTCTGGTACATTTCTTCTTGTAGTGAGGTGCCCTTAAAAGGCTTGTCTCACTTTAGCAAGTGGCATTTATCTAAAGGCACTTACTAACATATTGTGATTGTCCATATTGCCTCCTTTGCTGGCTTCATTCATTTTTCCATCATGTTATACACTGCACTTTTTCCTATAGTGTGCAAGCACGTCCACAGCTGCTGGATTGCAGGGTGGTTGTAACCTCTGGATGCAAGCAGCGTATAATGTAATCTAAAAACGTATCAAGCCAGCAAAGAAGGCGATAGGGACAATCACAATACATTAGTAAGTACCTTGTAGTAACATTGTCTACATGATAAATGTAATTTCCTGAAGTGAGACAACCCCTTTAACTGATCACCGTTTTCAACTGCTGAGAACACAGGCCATAGTCTGTAATCTATGGAGGAATCTGGTAGTAATTCTTCCTATTAAATTCTCTGGTATACCAGGACTATTAAATACACCTCTCTAAACCCCCAAATGCAAGTTTCCATATACTATAGATCAATTGCCCCACAGGCAGTAATAACTACTGCAGGATGGCAACAGAAGCAACTCTGCAAATATTACCTGAAGCTGCACCTCACTATTCAGCATATAATACTACTTATACAGAGTGTATTCTTAACATCCACTTTTTGCTTTCTGGCCAAACGCATGGAAACCAGCGGAAAGTCAACACAGAGATCTTAATAGTGGACCTATCATGTTAAATGCTAAATATGTATTTGGCTATAAAACCTTATCTATTTGTATGCTTCCCTGCTATAACCCCAAAATGTGTCCCTTATCATTTCTGGATCCATTTACTAATTATCAACATTTGAAATTTTTGCTTTAAGCAGAAGGTGCACAAAGGTTACAAAATGTTGTGCATCCACTAAAATAAATATTACCTATAGTTTATTATGGAAGCTTTTTCGAACTGTGTGTAATAATGATATGTATGTGTAATATAAATAATAATAATAATAATAATAATATGTTTGACTTTTAAAATACTGGAATAATAAATACAATGGAACATCATAACTTAATATCCACAATATTTTATAGTATAATTGTAATAGTAGTAGCAGCAGCAGTATTTTTACAATTACCGGTATATTAAAGAAGCAACAGAAATAAAATGTAATGATATAATAGTACATAAATCATTAATTATAATGATGATAACTCTAGCTACTTTCATGTGGCATTATTTACTTCACCAACAATAAATTCCAAATAAATAATATGAACGATGCAAACCTGGGACTTAAATCCGGTGGTCCAAGGCTTGTGACTTTTGGAAGATTAAGCATTAAATTCTTATCCAGTCTTCTATTAAGGTAAGATTCATTATCCTGTCTTGAGTATAGATTAGAAGACTTTGTTGGAGATTTAAATGGAACATTCCCAGAGAATGGTTTTCGATTGATCCCCAGAGAGCTGTTTGAGGATTTTTTGTATTTAGATGTCGTATTTCGAGTATGTATTGGAGATGAAGATTCTTCCTCTCCTGTGTCTTCATCATCGTCTTCAACTATTGAGCATAGTCTATTATTTACACTTCCATTTCCTCTCGGTTCCAACTGAAAGATATAAAATATTTTTCTATGTTAAACATAAATTATTATTTTCCAGTATTTGAGAGTTTGCTTTTGAGGTTAGTATCTTGGTATCATTTCAAAAAATAATTGTCTAGCTAGGGCTTTTCCAGTGGCTGGAGAAAAAAGCTGCAAAATATTATAAAATAACAAAAAAAAAACATGACTCACCTTTTCTATCCTTCACCCATCTAGAGCAGCATGAAACAAAGTTCAGCAAAGGACCACCAGAACATTTGTGCCAGAGCGGCAGGGCGTTGAAGAGGTGATTAGTGTTTTCTTGGTATACTTTTATATTTTCTTTTATAACAATTAAAGCTTTTAAAATTTTTCAAGATTCAGACTATCCCTTTAAAAGGCAAATCAAACCTGTGGTTTCATTTAAACACTGTAAAAAGTTAACGCTGTTATGACTATAAACAAAGTTTTAAGACCTTCTAATATTTTTTTTCTGTTCCACCAAATACAGATTTTTACTTTTGATTTGTAGATGAAAATATTCTTGTTTGCATCCAGCATCTGAAAACCTGCTTGCAAGTACACAACTCATTAGGGGAAATTTACTATGAATGGTGATTCCTATGCAAGTCTTAGAAAAAGACTGATGGCCTAACATGCACCAAATGTATTATTAATTTTGGCCCACGTGAGGTCTTCTCACCAGACACTGAAATCTAGGCATCTAGGAACTGTTGTACATTTCAACTGTACTTTACACCAGTTTTCTAGGTAAATTAATGCTAAATTTGTCAAAATCACATAGAAAATACAATCTATTTACAGTTTATATCAAAACTACTACTTTATTTTATTCCTTTTTCTTTTGTAAACATGAATATTATTTGATTCAGCATTATAGTTAGTGCTTAGCAAAGCATTCAAAGCAGAATTAAGTAAGAACTTTAGAAAAACGTAGATTCTAAATGAATCCACATTTTATCATGCTTCATGGTAAGGAATCAGGTTTTCCTAAAATGGCACCTGCACGTGTTACATAGTGAAATTAAGTGTAGAGGTGGCAAGCCCAGGAACGCAAGATCACCTATAACGCCAGCCAATCTTCCGATAGCCATCCCCGGAGATGTCACAGCCCTATAAAACCCTCTACGCCATTGTCCTGTGAGCTGAATACAAGGAGAAACATGGCAAGCGCTCATGCGCCAGGGACAGCATTGCTGAAAGCGATTAATAGAAGAATATTGGAGAGGGAGAGTACAGGGGAACTGCAGAGAGACTGCAGGGAGACTTATTCTATGTCAGTGATATTTATTTATTCTGACATTTACTTATTTCTACATAAGCCATAAATGTAATTCAATATCAATAAGATGGAAGCTTTTATTATTCCAGTGCCAACGTGCCAACCAATACCATCCAGTCTGCACTCCTTAGGGTGGCAAGGTCTTAATGATGACCATCCTCATCTTTTTCTAGCTTTAATTCTTCTAAATCAACCTTCAAAGTCTCCATGTCCTAGAAAAGTCAGCAAGATGCAGAGAGGAGGAGCTGGATGTTCCTGATGACATATTCTCATCTATATTAGATGATATGGAAAAGCAGATGGTATAAGAAGGGCTTCCACCTGTAGGGCAGAGGGAGAGTGCTGGGGCTGGAGAAGAGGGTATGTCAATGCTGAGTAATATTCTGTGTTTACTGTCAAATAACCTGCAGGAGATTGCAGGCCAGACCAGCAAAAACTTGCATAGTGTGCCCCCCACCTATCCAACCAAACACCTTACCAGCAACAGCCCCTGTTTAAAGGTGCATTAAAGATGCTGCACAGTCTTCATTATTAAATAAAAGGCAGCTGCAGGCTAATTGGCTGCATGGTTCTTCACTGCAGCATGGCCGTAACCTGCCCACAGTAAGGCCGCTTCGTGTAGCTATACCCTAAGGCAGAGTGGTCTGATTATACCTGATTTATAGCTACTCAAAACTTTGCTCATCTCTAATTATGGTGTTGATTTATAGCAGCTTATTTGGTTTATATGATAAAGCTATTAATAAAACATATATGTCAAACAAGACAACTATTCTTTTGACTTTGTCTTTCATTATAAAATACCATTCATTCTGAAAGTCTTCAGACCTTTTTACTTTTTTAACCAGTGCAAAATTCATTTGATTGGACATGACTTGAGAATACACATCCCTGTCTATTTAAGGTCCCACAGCTGATAATGAAATAATAGCAAAAACTAAGCCATGGGGAGGAAAGAACTGCCTGTGGAGATAAGACACAGGATTGTATGGAGGCACATATCTGGAGAAGACACATTCTATACACATATCTGAACAATTTATTCTCCACTGAAAGTTCACAAGCGCACAGTGGCTTCCATAATTATGGAGTGGGAGATATTTAGAACAGCCGGGACTTTTCCTAGAGCTGGTCCTCATAAAATTAATTTGTAGAAAATGTCCTTGGTAAGGGAGGTGACCAAGAACACAATGGTCACTCTAGTTGAGCTCCAAAGATCCTGTGTGCAGATAGAAGCTTCCAGAAGGTCAACCATAACTTCAGCATTCCATCAATCTGGGTTTTAATGAAGAGTGGCCACAAAGAAGACTTTCCTTAGTAAAATAAACATGAAAGTTTGCAAAAAGTACCTAAAGTACTCTGGTCTAATGAAACCTAAATTGACCTTTCTGGCCTCAATCAACACAGGAGTAACTTAGGGATAACTCTGCAAATGTCTTTAAGTGGCCCAGCCAGAGTCCTGACTTGAACCCAATTGAATATCTCTGGAGATACCTTAAAATGGCTGTCTAGCGATGGTCCCCATCCAGCATGGCAGAAAATCCCCACACCCAGATGTGCAAACCTTGTGGCATCATACAGAAGAGGACTAGAGGTTATAATCACTGCCAAACGTGCTGAAGTATTGAGTAAACGGTCTGGAATCTTATGTCAAAGCAACATTTTAGTTTTTCCTTTTCAATAAATTAACAAAGATTTTGAACATTCTGTCCATTTTTCAAGATCCATTTTTGTAGAGGCCTGTATTAGGCCTTATTGGTTGAATTACTTTAACTTACTTTGAGGCAAACTGTCGGATCTTATGTCATGTCTCTTTTTGCAAAGCCATGCCCTATTTTTTCCCACTAAGTCACTCCCCTCATCAAGTGAGGCACAATGGATTACAAATTTTGCCACATTGCTTCAAAAATATGTGGAAAACTTTATGCAACATAGTAAAGAAAAAAATTAAAAATAGAAAAAATAAAGAAAAAACTTAAAGAAAAAAAGTGGGACACTCTCTTCAAATATACTACAAGAAAATTTAGACTAGCACATTCATAATTATAATCACAGGTGCATATCCATCAAGCAAACATGGTTGATAAAAAAATGGGCCCGACACACGTTTGATAAAAAATTTGCTCATTTATAGTAGGTATAATACCACTTTAATCTAGAATGATCCCCATTTCTAAATTCTATTGTTTGCATATGAAATGTTGTGCAGCCATTTTTTTATCAACACTCTTCAAATATGTCAGTTATAATTTTGATATTCTAACAGACCAAAGGAGAGTTAGACTAGAATGAGTTTTATGCTTATCACCAGGATTACTACAGATAAACAATTTAACATACAGATAAAAATAATAAAAGGTAAATAATATTAGTACAAGTTATGTCTTTCATTTTGTATACTGTTTCGAGCACTACTTTTATTGTAGTGTATATCAAACTCCTTTATAGCAATGAGGGACACATGAGGTTACCCATTCTAAGGAGGCGATGGCAACCTCAGTTCACTGATATTTTCGACCGGACTAAAAAGGGTCAAATATGTAATGATTCTCTTGGATATGTTCCCAGAAATAAAATGAGAATCCATTAATAATTACTGGCTGATTGCATCACTAAACTTCACGGAGGCTAAGCAGTCATAAGTAATGTGAAAAATGTGAATTATTTTTCAGCTAACGATGTATGAACCAACCATTTTATGTAATTCTTCATTTTGCCACAAACTAACACAATTATAAACAGTGCATTAAATATTATAGCTTTCTAGTTACATTATATGTAATATTATAGCTTTCTAGTTACATAACAGTGAATCCAGTGTTTGTTTTAATTTGTAGCAATGAGTAGTGTTGGGCGAGCATGCTCGGCTGAACACTAGTTCGGCTCGAGCATCGCGATGCTCGGCACATCATGGTGTTTGGCCGAATATCGCGTGTGCTCGAGCGCGATGCTCGAGTCTCCTTCAGCCAATAAACATGCAGGTAAGTACTGCCATTCACTGTAATTGGCTGGCCAAAACACGTCATCGGGTGCTATATACGTGTTCGGCTCAGTATTAGTCAGGGAGAGCTGGAGAGCAGAAGGGAGAGTAAGTGTAGGGATTGAAATAGCAATAATTTTACTTTTTATACTTGTTATAGACCCAAAAGTCCTTTTAAGAACTATTGTGTGTGGCAGCAATATATATTTTTAGCGCAAACTGAGCTAAATTGCTAAAACTTGTTAGAGACCCAAAAGTGCTTTTAAGGACTATAGTTGTATCTGGCAGCAATATATATTTTTAGCGCAACCTACGCTAAATAGCTTGCAATTGTTTGGCCGCTGCAGACAGCAACATTATCTGCACTACATCTCCTGTCTAACGTGTGTGCAGCCTAAAAATATCTGACATCCAGTGTACTTTTTCCGTAGATGGTGTCCGCTGCGGACAGTTACATTACCTGCACTACATCTCCTGTATAACGTTTGCGTATCCAAAATATCAGTGACATTCAGTCAAATTTTTTTGCTGCTGTGGCAGCGACATTACCTGCGCTACATCTCCAGCATAACGTTAGCATATCCGAAATATCAGTGACATGCAATGTAATTTTATTCGCCGATAGTGACAGCGACATTATCTGTGCTACATCTCCTGTGTAACATGTACACAGTCTAAAAATATCTGTGACATCCAGTGTACTTTTTCTGTAGATGGCGTCCGCTGTAGACAGTGACATTACCTTTGCTACATCTCCTGTATAACGTTTGCGTATCCGAAATATCAGTGACATTCAGTCAATTTTTTTTGCTGCTGGTGGCAGCGACATTCTTCCTGTATAACCCTCCTGTATAACGTGTGTGCATCCTAAATATCAGTGACATTTATTCAGTGTAATTTTGAATTAGGCGGTGGTGACAGCGACATTACTTGCGCTATACCTCCTGTTTAATGTGTGCTCATCCTAAATATCAGTAACATTCATTTAGTGTAATTTTTTATTAGGCGGTGGTGACAGCGACATTACTTGCTCTATACCTTCTGTATAACGTTTGTGCATCCTAAATATCAGTGACAATCATTCAGTGTAATTTTTTATTAGGCGGTGGTGACAGCGACATTACTTGCTCTATGCCTCCTGAATAACATTTGTGCATCCTAAATATCAGTGACATTCATTCAGTGTAATTTTTTATTAGGCGGTGGTGACAGCGACATTACTTGCGCAGCTTGTGCTGTACCTCCTGTATAACATGTGCACATCCTAAATGTCAGTGACATTCATTCAGTGTAATTTTTTATTAGGCGGTGGTGACAGTGACATTACTTGCGCTATATCTCCTGTTTAATGTGTGCACATCCTAAAAATATCTCTGACATTCTGTCACTTTGTTTGAGCATACACTTACAAAACTTACTACTGTACGTGTGACATACTTGCAAGCATATATATCATTTAGCATGCGCAAGGCGAGCAGTAAGGGACAGGAAAATGGCCGTGCTGCTGATGGTGCACGCAGAGACCGTGGCCCTGGGCATGGTGAAACTGTGCCGGCTGCCAGAGCACAAGAAACACACTCATCCACTATACATAGTTTCATGCAGTGCGGCACAGGACTCCACTCTCCGCCAGACCAGTGCGACCAGGTGGCCGGTTGGATTGCAGCAGATAATGCTTCCAGTCGGTTAAGCACCACTCTGTCTTTCACAAAGTCCAGTCTCAGTAGCCAAGAGTTTGGTCAACAGAATCCTCTCCCTGATACTCCTTCCACCCACCATGGAGAGTCTTGGCAAACAAGTGATCCCACACTCTGATATTCCGAGGAGCTGTTTTCATCACCATTCCTTAATTTGGGCCTCTCGTCAAGCCTGCTTTAAGAGGGACATGAGGAGATCTTGTGCCCTGATTCCCAAACTCTGGAGCATTCAGTCAGAAGAAGATGACGGTGGGGAACGGCAATTAGTGTTTCATGAGGTGGATGAGAATGATGAGACACAGTTGCCAATAAGTCAACCCCAATTAGTGTCTCAAGAGGTTCATGATGAGGATGAAACACAGTTGTCAATAACTGAGGTTGTTGTTAGGTCAACAAGTCAGGAAGATGACCAGAATGAGGAAGTGGAAGAGTAGGTGCTGGACGATGAAGTCACTGACCCAACCTGGGAAGGTGGCCACACCAAACAGGCCCGCAACTGTGCCCCGGAGCAACCTCTTGTGGAAATCTGCAGTCTGGCGCTTTTTTGAGTAAAGTGCGGACGATAAAAGAATTGTCATTTGCAACCTGTGACGTACCAAAATGAGGAGTGGCATAAACACTAGCAACCTCACCACCACCAGCATGATCCGCCACATGGCATCAAAGCACCCTAATACGTGCCCCGAACGCCTGGGTCCACAACCAGTGTCTGCGGGTCACACCACTGCCTCCTCTTCCCCTGTGTTACATGGTGGCCAATCCACTGTACAAGACGCATGCCCGTATGCCTCCCGCCATGCACCTGGACCTTCGCAAGCACCATCAGCTAGCACATCAACTTCTGTGTCCCAGCGCAGCGTACAGATATATATATACCACAGGCCTTTGAACAAAAGCGCAAATACCCAGCCACCCACCCACAGACCATAGCACTAAATGGGCACCTTTCCAAATTTATGGCCCTGCAAATGTTGCCATTTAGGCTTGTGGACACTGAGGCTTTCTGCAGCCTGATGGCAGCGGCTGTCCCCAGCCGCCAATATTTTTCACGGTGTGCAGTCCCAGCCTTACACCAGCATGTGTCCTTAACATCACCCGTGCCCTGACCAATGCAGTTATTGGGAAGGTCCACTTAATGATTGACACATGGACAAGTGCCTTTGGCCAGGGATGCTACATTTCCCTGACGGCACACTGGGTTAATGTTGTGGAGGCCGGGAGCGAGTCGTACCCTAGGATGGCACAGGTGCTACCAACACCAAGGATTGTGGGTCCTACTTCCATCAGGGTTTCCGCCTTCACCTACGTTAGTGGCTGCAACTCCCCCTTCTCCTCCTCCACCTCCTCATCCACTTCCACCTCTGAATTATCATCTTACAGCACCAGTCAGACATCAGTCAGTCACTGGAAGCAGTGTAGCACTGCAGTGGGGAAGCAGCAACAGGCCGCGACAAACAGCACACCGTCGCATAGGTGTTGCAGTGAATAAGGGACTAGACTGAGCTGTAGCTCTCGCCACTCAACCTACAACCAGGCATGGTTGTGTCTGATAATGGCCGTAACTTGGTGGCTGTTTTGGAGCTCGGCAAGCTCACACACATACCATGCCTAGCCCACGTGTTCAACCTAGTGGTTCAGCGGTTTCTCAAAACCTACCCTAATTTGCCTGAGCTACTGGTAAAGGTGCGCCGTGTGTGTGCACATCTCCACAAGTCATCGACAGCTTCCGCCGGTTTGGCAACGCTGCAGCAGCGCTTGCAATTGCAAGCTCACGACTGTTGTGCGATGTGAGCACGCGCTGAAACACCACGTTCCACATGTTGGCCAGGCTTTGTGAGCAGTAGTCTTTGCCTTTCCAGTTAGCTTCCGCTCTTCACAAGCAACAAGTGGGCATTGATGTCTGACCACTGTGAGGTTTTATTCAACTTTGAGTAATCAACACAGATGGTGAACGGCGATAATGGTATTATCAGCGTAACCATCCCACTTCTGTGTCTACTCAAACGCTCTCTGTTCACAATTAAGGCGGACGCTTTGCATGTGGAAGAGGTGGAAATGGGGGAAGAACGTACACAGGGTGATAGCCAGACCACCCTCAGTTCGTCTTCTCAGAACAAATTGGATGATGAGGAGGAGGAGCAGGAGACCGTTGCCTCCACTACAGAGGGTAAAACCCATGGAAGTTTTATTTCATCTGTTAAGCGTGGATGGGTAGAAGAGGAGGAAGAGGATGAGGAGATTGAGAGTCATCCTCCTGATGAGGACAGCGAAGTCTTGTCTGCTGGTACGCTGGCACACATAGCCGACTTTATGTCAGGCTGCCTTTCGCGTGACCATCACGATGTATGCATTTTGGCCAACACCGATTACTGGTTGTTCACCCTTCTTAACTCCAGATACAAAGAGAACTTCTCATCTCTCATTCCTGTGGTGGAGAGGATGAGCAAAATGGTGCAATACCAGAAGGTCATTTTGGAAAAATTGCTCCAAAAATTTCCAGCTGACAACGCTGGATGCAGAGTGTGTAGTTCCTTGGCCAACCGAGGAGGGGAGATGAGGGGAACACATAGCAGTTCCAACAGTGGCAGGGCAACACTCTCCAAGGCCTGGGACAGTTTTATGACACCCTGACAGCACCCTCAACCTGATGCGCAGTCTAGTGTCACAAGGAGGGAAAACTTTTGGAAGATGGCGAATAAGTACTTAGCAGACCGTGTCAGCATCCTCAGTGATCTCTGTGTGCCTTACAACTATTGGGTGTACAAGCTGGACACGAGGCACGAACTCTACGCCTACGAGGTGCTGGCCTGTTAGAGGGTGTATTTAGTGCTGCTGTGGGCATAATAAATGATAAGCGCATCTGCCTGTCAACTGAAAATGCTGACTGGTTGACTCTTATAAAATGAACAAGGCCTGGATTGCCCCAGACTTCTCTATTCCACCAGAGGAAAGCGGCTGAACATAGAAGCACTCTAAATGTGGCTTTTATGGTGTATTGAATGCACGGTATTCGGTTCAATCTCCCTTTTCTCCTCCTCCTCCTCCTCCTCCGTCATATCAACATGCTGCCCTCATTAGGCTGCCCTCATTCCTAATGTTTTAGAGGGTCAGCTTAGCAGCGGGCCCTCACCCATAATGTTTTTAAGGGTCACCAGCAGGCCCTCACCCATAATGTTTTTCAGGGTCACCAGCAGGCCCTCAACCATAATGTTTTAGAGGGTCAGCTCACCAGCAGACCCTCACCCCTAAATTTTTAGATGATTAGCTTGGCAGCATGCCCTTGCCCACAAAATTTATTAGCTAATCACCTCGGCAGCAGGCCCTCGCCCACAAATTTTTTTAGATGGTCAGCTCGGCAGCAGGCCCTCGCCCACAAATTTTTTTAGATGGTCAGCTCGGCAGCAGGCCCTCTCCCACAATTTTTTTTAGATGGTCAGCTTGGCAGCAGCCCTCGCCCACAAAATTTTTTAGATGGTCAGCTCGGCAGCAGGCCCTCGCCCACAATTTTTTTTAGATGGTCAGCTCGGCAGCAGCCTTCGCCCACCAAATTTTTTAGATGATCAGCTCGGCAGCAGGCGCTCACCCCTGTTTTAGATGGTCAGCTCAGCAGCAGACCCTCATTCCCAATGTTTTAGATGGTCAGATCAGCAGGCCCTTGCTCCAAATGTTTTTGAGGGTAACCAGCAGGCCATCAATCATAATTTTTCAAGGGTGTGTATGATGCCCTCTTTTATGTGTAACAAAGGATGTTTTGGAGTGCTGGTTCCTTGTAATTTTTGGCAGCCCTTTCATTTAGTGCATACGCTTTATGAGTGTAGGAGTCCCACCACCTGAACTATTATACCACAATGTGAATGAGGCCCTCCATTATGTGATATACAGGTTGTATCGGAGTACCTCTTCCTTGTAATTTTTAGCAGCACTTGCACTTTTTATGCAAGTAAATATACAGGAAATAATGTTTCTTAACAATTTATTGGGTTTTGTGCGTATTATTGTCAGTCTGTAAAAGTGGTGCACTACTCCGACAACAACGTTCCCAGCAGCGACCTGGGAGTCCAAGATACATCCAGACATCCTCCCCATGCTGTTCCCAAACTATTTCGGTGGTGTTTCCATGAATTTCTGACCTTTTTCTATGAACCAGGCACCCTCCCCTCTTCAGAGCAGGAGGTGCCTGGTTTAATGCTCGGGATCTCCCATTGACTTTTATTATACTCGGGTGTTCGGTCGAGCACCCGAATATCCCGATATGTTCGTCCAGAACACCCGAGCACCTGAGCACTTTTGTGCTCGATCAACAATAGTTTTTATCACTTGTTTGAGTTACAGTTTTTTTCTTCACATTAAATTGACATAATTTCAACTTCAGATTACAATCCATCATATTAGTGGGAAAATTATATGGATTAGCAGATGTTCGCATATTGTACTCTTAACCTTCCTATTCCCAACATTATAAAAAATAGGTGCCACCAAATTATTGTATGTGAGCTAGTAGGACAAAGAAACTGGTAGATCCACACCATATAAAAACTGATATAAAAGAACAACCACGCTTATGATAAAATAAGAAAACAAATCATGTAGAGGTTTTATTTTTAATACTGCTTTCTAAACTGCATAAATATGCATTTTGACTTCCATTGTACCGAGCACCCGAGCATCCTGAGGTGTTCTACTCGAGCACCCGAGCACTTTGGTGCTTGACCAACACTAGTAATGAGCCCTCTTGGGCATATTAATATATAAAAAAAATATTAAATATTAAAACTAGATTTTAATAAATAAAAAAATTGTTGGTGACCAATGTTATTTTTCAAGAAGATAATGAGAATTTATTAAAATGCTTTCATATCCATTTACATCTTTTCAGGGTTGACAGCCTTATTTTGTTAGTCTTTAGACAACTTACTGTATCTAAAAATGATAGACAGGAAATATTTTTTTACTGACACATTAGAAAACTATACTGAATCAATAAAATCATAAGTGATGTATGTGTAGAGCCCAGAATACTGATATGAAGACATCAGTAGCATGTACTATGAATGCTAAAATGATAATAGTTGCAATCACAATAACCTGTACAGATATTATTTAGAGCAGCCACACGGACCACAAGAACCTGTAGTCTGGAAATAATTAATTTACTTCAATACATTTCCTGGTTCAATTAGAATTGGTATGTAAACAGTACTCCTCATCATGCTTTTCACTAGAGATGACAATTTTTTTTTTTAAAGTCGATTCTCTGGTTTGCCTAATTTTTCGGGAAAAATTCTGTTCTATCCGAAAATATTTGAGGCAAATTACCTTAAAAATGTCTATTTCCTGGCTGCTGAGAGCCTTTATAGTGGTATAGAACACTGTGCCTTGTAGTAACACGCATCAGGAGTCTGCTGTGGTAGTGAAACAATACTGTGAGTCCGTATGACATGGAGATGACAGACGTTGCTCTTAGAATCACTGCACACTTCACTTTTTAGGACAGTCACAGGGCCAAAACTGACCAATTAACTCAAATATGAACTCACCTAACAGGTCGATGTTAGCGCCAAGAAGAAGCGCACTCCTTTTAGGCTGCTTTCACACTAGCGTTCGCTGGTCCGCTCGTGAGCTCCGTTTGAAGGAGCTCACGAGCGGACCCGAACGCAGCCGTCCAGCCCTGATGCAGTCTGAATGGAGCGGATCCGCTCAGACTGCATCAGTCTGGCGGCGTTCAGCCTCCGCTCCGCTCGCCTCCGCACGGACAGGCGGACAGCTGAACGCTGCTTGCAGCGTTCGGGTGTCCGTCTGGCCGTTCGGAGGCGTGCGGATCCGTGCGGATCCGTCCAGACTTTCAATGTAAGTCAATGGGGACGGATCCGTTTGAAGATGCCACAATGTGGCTCAATCTTCAAGCGGATCCGTCCCCCATTGACTTTACATTGAAAGTCTGGACGGATCCGTACTAGGCTATTTTCACACTTAGCTGTTCTATGCTAAAAATAATGCAGACGGATCCGTTCTGAACGGAGCCTCCGTCTGCATTATTATGAGCGGATCCGTTCAGAACGGATCCGCCCGAACGCTAGTGTGAAAGTAGCCTTACACCGTCGGCAGCTGATTCCACATAGATGTCAACAGAACCTGTTCTATTAAATGCGAATACAAATAGAGCCCCCCGGAAAAAGTGGAGAGGGTGACAGCAGTAAGTTTGTCTTGACGTCACTGATTAATTTGCCCTTTCTCTGATCCGTCAGAACAATAACCCACAAAAAACAGATTCTGTCTGTGGAGCATACGCTTTCCCTCGGTCAGCATTTGCTCAATAATCCATCGGTATTACTAATGCCCAAAAAAATAGGAGTGGATCTAAAACAGAGATAACATGTGAATGGAATATTTGCATGTCTTCTGTGTTTTGTACCCACTCCTGCTTTTGGCAACCAAATCATAAGCCAATTCTGATGGGACCATACCGTCCTTACAGCTGCTGCACAGACAGGATCCGTTGTGCGTCTCATTTTTCCTTCCTTCTGACAGATAAGAAGCATCAGCAAAACGCGCGTCGGGGTTCGGTGGTCTATCCAAGTTCTCGGTCTGTATAGGAAACTCCTCATAATGATCTGGTGTTATTTTCATGGCATTTTATCACATATGTAGCAGTAGCCTGGTGCCCAAGTGGGGTGTATTATGGTAATTTTTTTTGCCTTAAATATTTGGGCTGCTTTCTGAATGTGTGTCCCAATGCCTTGTGCAGGATTAGGGTGCAGTATGTAAGTGTGGTACACTACCGATTATAGTGGTCACTATACATTGACTTTTGTCTATACTCATGTGAGTTATAGTTAAAGTTAACCTGTCACCTCCAAAACACATTTTAAACCAACATCTCTACCTTACAGTAGCCACCAGTGTATTCCTAATCATGTTTTTCATTCCTCCACTGGTTGTTGTATACTTTATAAAAACGCTGTTTTAATCTGTGTTTTCGCTGTCCTCAGAGTCAGCTTGAAGTCAAGGCGGCAGCGTCCTCCTTGCTTCAAGTCAATCTCCTTGTCACTGTGCGATCCTGTCTCTGGCTCCCACACTCAGCCGGCCTCTTTCCTCTCTCTGCGCATGCACTGGGCGCGCAAGCGCTCAGTGGAAAAGTCTGGCGCATGCGCAGTGAGGAAAGCGGCTGGCTGAGTGCAGGAGACAGAGACGGGATCGCGTAGTGACAAGGAGTGCACCGCACATGCACGATCCCAGCCTCACAGCAGGATGTCAATCACAGTGAAGGGAGGATGGGAAGAGGTGGGCTTAGCTTGACTTGAAAAAAGGAGGCCGCTGCCCCCTTGACTTCAAGCTGACTCTGAGGGTGGGAATAGCATGAGAAGTCCACAGAATGGACCTCTTACAAAGTGGTGAGGTGAAAGCAGCATGAGGAGACCATACAGTGGCCTAATGATAGAGTCTAGAGGTGGCAGCAGCATCAGGATGCCACAAAGTAGCACGATGAGAGATTGTGGAGGTGACAGCAGCATGAGGAGGCCACAGAGTGGCACGAAGACAAAGTGTGGAGGTGTCAGCAGCATGAGGAGGCCAGAGTAGCTGTCACGGCGGACGTACACTTTGTACCAAAGATAACACACCAACCAGGCTCTGGACGAGAGACAGGGGAAGGGTCACCTCCTAGCTTATCCCTGACCTCTTTCCCTGCACTGCTCAGCCCACAGCAGACCTTGAAGGTAGGTGTGCTAGTGTCCTCCAGCCTGGGCTAACAAAAACCCTGAACTCCCTAAGATGGTGAAGTGGAGAGATAGGAGCAGTCTGCTCGCACAGAACCTGGATGGACAAGAAGACACAAACAACCAAACTAGGAATGACACTTATCTCTGAGAGCAGGAACTGACAGCCAACCTTCTCTCCAAACTTCCCAGACCAGAATGAACAGTGTAATCCGCTCAGGACACTGGGCAGTGTGCTATTTAAACTAAAGACCCCACCCAGTGCACCTGAGAGAGGCGGATCCAGCACGGCTCCAAAGCAATCACTAAACTCGTGCTGCTATCCTGGCTGACCTCCGCACATCGTCAGAGTGGGGCATGACAGTAGCATGATGATGAAAGATTGTGGAGGTGGCAGCAGCATGAGGAGGCCACAGAGTGGCACAATGACCGAGTCTGGACTTGGCAGCAGTATGAGGAAGCCACCAAGTAGTACAATGACCGAGTCTGGAGTTGGCAGCAGCATGAGGAGACCACAGAGTGGCCCAGTGACAGAGTCTGGAGGTGGCGGCAGCATCAGGAGGCCACAGAGTAGCACGACGACGAGAGATTGTGGAGGTGGCAGCAGCATGAGGAGGCTACAGAGTGACACGAAGACAAAGTGTGGAGTTGTCATTAGCATGAGGGGACCAGAGTAGCACAACAATGAGAGATTGTGGACGTGGCAGCAGCATGAGGAGGCCAGAGTAGCATGACGATAAGAGATTGTGGAGGTGGCAGCAGCATGAGGAGGCCACAGAGTGACACCACGGAAAAGTGTGGAGGTGATAAAAATATTAGAACACACAGCTTAAACACGGACCATATAGTAAGACAATAAGTAAAACAATATAGTATCGATTATAAAATGGCAAATACAGAAATTGGGTGATAAAATTATGGTGAAAATTGTGCAAGTTGTAAAAATAAAGTCTTGGTAGGATTCAATTAAAAATTGAATAAAAAATCTAATAAAAAAATTGAATACAAGTCAAGTGAGGATTCCTTGCTGGTGGAAATTATGTTCAGTAGTTCGGCTTCCTTAGCCCCACAGACGCGTTTCAAGGTGACCTCACCTCTTCATCAGTGGCAAGGTGACATAGTGTGGAGATTACAGTAGCAACACCAGCATCAGGAGGATACCACAGAGTGGCAAGGTGACATAGTGTGTTGATGGCAGTAGCAGCAGCAGCATCAGGATACCACAGAGTTGCAAGGTGACATAGTCTGGAGATGGCAGTAGCAGCAGCAGCAGCAACAACAGGATACCACAGAGTGGCAAGGTGACATAGTGTGGAGATGAAAGTAGCAGCAGCAGTAGCAGCAGGATACCACAGAGTGGCAAGGTGACATATTGTGGAGATGGAAGTATCAGCAGCAGTTTTAGGATACCACAGAGTGGCAATGTGACATAGTGTGGAGATGGAAGTATCAGCAGCAGCATCAGGATACCACAGAGTGGCAAGGTGACATAGTGTCGAGATGGCAGCAGCAGCAGCAGCATCAGGATACCACAGAGTGGCAATGTGACAGTAGTGAACTGAGAATATATTTTTCTTTTTGTACTGAGATAGGCCAGTAAATGCTTTCAACAGAAATAAATGCAGCAGTGAAGTGCGTATACATTTTTCTTTCTGTACTGAAATAGGCCAGTAAACGCTTTCAACATACACTCACCTAAAGAACTATTATGAACACCATACTAATACGGTGTTGGACCCCCTTTTGCCTTCAGAACTGCCTTAATTCTACGTGGCATTGATTCAACAAGGTGCTGATAGCATTCTTTAGAAATGTTGGCCCATATTGATAGGATAGCATCTTGCAGTTGATGAAGATTTGAGGGATGCACATCCAGGGCACGAAGCTCCCGTTCCACCACATCCCAAAGATGCTCTATTGGGTTGAGATCTGGTGACTGTGGGGGCCATTTTAGTACAGTGAACTCATTGTCATGTTCAAGAAACCAATTTGAAATGATTTGAGCTTTGTGACATGGTGCATTATCCTGCTGGAAGTAGCCATCAGAGGATGGGTACATGGTGGTCATGAAGGGATGGACATGGTCAGAAACAATGCTCAGGTAGTCCGTGGCATTTAAACGATGGCCAATTGGCACTAAGGGACCTAAAGTGTGCCCAGAAAACATCCACCACACCATTACACCACCACCACCAGCCTGCACAGTGGTAACAAGGCATGATGGATACATGTTCTCATTCTGTTTACGCCAAATTCGGACTCTACCATTTGAATGTCTCAACAGAAATCGAGACTCATCAGACCAGGCAACATTTTTCCAGTCTTCAACAGTCCAAATTTGGTGAGCTTGTGCAAATTGTAGCCTTTTTTTCCTATTTGTAGTGGAGATGAGTGGTACCCGGTGGGGTCTTCTGCTGTTGTAGCCCATCCGCCTCAAGGTTGTGCGTGTTGTGGCTTCACAAATGCTTTGCTGCATACCTCGGTTGTAACGAGTGGTTATTTCAGTCAACGTTGCTCTTCTATCAGCTTGAATCAGTCGGCCCATTCTCCTCTGACCTCTAGCATCAACAAGGCATTTTCGCCCACAGGACTGCTGCATACTGGATATTTTTCCCTTTTCACACCATTCTTTGTAAACCCTAAAAATGGTTGTGAATGAAAATCCCAGTAACCGAGCAGATTGTGAAATACTCAGACTGGCCCGTCTGGCACCAACAACCATGCCACGCTCAAAATTGCTTAAATCACCTTTCTTTTCCATTCTGACATTCAGTTTGGAGTTCAGGAGATTGTCTTGACGAGGACCACAACCCTACATGCATTGAAGCAACTGCCATGTGATTGGTTGACAAGATAATCGCATTAATGAGAAATAGAACAGGTGTTCCTAATAAGTCTTTAGGTGAGTGTATATAACTGTAGAAGTGAACTGAGAATAATTTTTTATTTTTGTACCTAAATAGGCCAGTAAACGCTTTTAGCAGAAATAAATGCACCAGTGAAGTGCGTATATATTTTTCTTCCTGTACTGAAATAGGCCACTAAACCCTTTTGCCATAAATAACTGCACCTGTGAAGTGCGTATATTTATTTCTTTCCATAATGAAATAGGCCACGAAACGCATTTGCCACAAATAAGTGCACCAGTGAAGTGCGCATATATTTATTTTCTTTTTACACTGAACAAGAATATCAATGCAACACTTTCAGTTTTGCTCCCATTTTGCATGAGCTGAACTCAAAGATCTGAAATATTTTCTACATACACAAAAGACCCACCACTCTCAAATATTGTTCACAATTCTCTCTAAGGCCTCATGCACATGACTAGTGTTGATCACGAATATTCGAATTGCGAATTTTAATCGCGAATATCGGCACTTCGAGAATTCGCGAATATTTTGAATTTTGCTAAATATATTCGTAATTACGAATATTCGATTTTTGTGGAAATACCAGTTCATGCGAATTTTTATGCGAAATAAATGTATGCGAATTTTATGCGAATTTTTCGCAATCAAGAAAATAATGCCTGGAGATCATGAATTCGCGAATTCTCGAATATATGGCGAATATTCGCCCAAATATTCGTGAAATATCGCGAATTCGAATATTGCCCCTGCCGCTCATCACTACACATGACCGATGTTTTATTCCGTGTCCGTTGCGCCGTTTTTCGTGATTTTCTGCGGACCCATTGATTTTCTCGGCTACTGCCATTTGCCATCCGCGTCTGTGATCTGTGGTTCCAGTCCGTCAAAAAAATATAACCTGTCCTATTATTTTCGCTGAAAGCGGTTTGCAGACCCATTCAAGTCAATGGGACCGCTAAAAAACATGGAGGCACACAAGATTGTCATCCGTGTCCGCGTCCCTTTTTTTCCTATCATTTGCATGGCAAACCTGTCTTAGACTTTTTTTTACATTCCTTTATGTCTGGTGGTCCTCCAAAAATAAAGGAAGACACACGGAAACAAAAACGGAAACAGATCACGGAACAACGGAACCCCACAACGGTCGTGTGCATGAGGCCTAAATCTGTGTTAGTGAGCACTCCTCCTTTGCCGAGATAATCCATCCCACCTCATAGGTGTGGCATTTCAAGGTGCTGATTAGACAGCATGAATATTGCACAGGTGTGCCTTAGACTGCCCACAATAAAAGATCATTCTGAAATGTGCACAGTTTTGCCTAATTGGGGGGGGGGGGGGCAGAAAATCTGTCAGTATATCAGTATATGGTGTGGCCACCATTTGCCTCATGCAGTGCAACACATCTCTTTTACATAGAGTTGATTAGGTTGTTGATTGTGGCCTTTGGAATGTTGGTCCACTCCTCTTCAATAGCTGTGGGAAGTTGCAGAATATTGGCAGGAAATGGAACGCGCTGTCGTATACGTTGATCGAGAGCATCCCAAACATACTCAATGGGTGACATGTCCGGTGATTATGCTGGCCATGAAAGAACTGGGATGTTTTCAGCTTCCAGGAATTACAGATCCTTTCAATATGGGTCCATGCATTATCATGCTGCAGCATGAGGTGGTGGTCGTGGATAAATGGCACAACAATGGTCCTCAGGATCTCGTCACAGCATCTCTGTGCATTCAAAAAGCCATTAATAAAATGCGCCTATGTTCGTTGTCCATAACATACGCCTGTCCATACCATAAGCCTCTCGATCCACAACATTGGCGTCAGCAAACTGCTCACCCACACGACATCTGTGGCATTGTGCTGTGTGATCAAACTGCACATTTCAGAGTGTCCTTTTATTGGGGGCAGTCTATCCTGTGCAATATTCATGCCTGTGAGGTGGGATGGATTATCTCGGCAAAGGAGAAGTACTCGCTAACACAGATTGAGACAGATTTGTGAACAATATTTGAGAGTAATGGGTCTTTTGTGTATGTAGAAAATGTTTCAGATCTTTGAATTCAGTTCATGCAAAGTGGGAGCAAAACCAGGGAAGCGCATATATTACATAGTAACATAGTACATAAGGCCGAAAAAATACATTTGTCTATCCAGTTCGGCCTGTAATCCTGCAAGTTGATCCAGAGGAAGGCAAAAAAAAAAAAAAACATGTGATGTAGAAGCCAATTTTCCCCACTTTAGGGGAATAAAAAATTCCCTCCCGACTCCAATCAGGCAATCAGAATAACTCCCTGAATCAACCACCCCTCTCTAGTAGCTATAGCCTGTAATATTATTACACTCCAGAAATACATCCAGGCCCCTCTTGAATTCCTTTATTGTACTCACCAATACCAACTCCTCAGGCAGAGAGTTCCATAGTCTCGCTGCTCTTACCGTAAAGAATCCTCTCATATGTTTGTGTACAAACCTTCTTTCCTCGAGACGCAAAGGATTTCCCCTCGTCACAGTCCTGGGGATAAATAGATGATGGGAGAGATCTCTGTACAGACTCGTCTTTTTTCTAAAGTAAATAACCCTAATTTTGATAATCTTTCAGGGTACTGTAGTTGCCCCATTCCAGTTATTACTTTAGTTGTCCTCCTCTGGACCCTCTCCAGCTCTGCTATGTCTGCCTTGTTCACAGGAGCCCAGAACTGTACACAGTACTCCATGTGTGGTCTGACTAGCGATTTGTAAAGTGGTAGGACTATGTTCTTATCACGGGCATCTATGCCCCTTTTGATGCAACCCATTATCTTATTGGCCTTGGCAGCAGCTGCCTGACACAGTTTTTTCCAGCTTAGTTTGCTGTTTATTAAAATTCCTAGATCCTTTTCCATGTCAGTGTTACCGAGTGTTTTACCATTTAGTATGTACGGGTGACTTACATTATTCCTTTCCATGTGCATAACTTTACATTTGTCAGTGTTAAACTCATCTGCCACTTATCTGCCCAAGCCTCCAATCTATCCAGATCCCTCTGTAGTAGTATACTGTCCTCTTCATTTTTAATTACTTTACACAGTTTAGTGTCATCTGCGAAAATTGTTATTTTGCTATGCAAGCCTTCTACAAGATCATTAATAAATATATTGAAGAAAATAGGGCCCAATACTGACCCCTGAGGTACCCCACTAGTGACTGACCCAATCTGAGTGTGTACCGTTAATAACCCCCCTCATGCTATCACTCAGCCAGTTACTTACACACATACAGACATTTTCTCCCAGTCCGAGCATTCTCAATTTATATACTAACCTTTTATGTGGTACAGTGTCAAATGCTTTGGAGAAGTCAAGATATACGACATCCATTGATTCGCCGCTGTCAAGTCTAGAACTTACCTCCTCTTAGTTTGGCATGACCGATCCCTCATAAAGCCATGCTGATATGGCATTATTTGCTTATTTCCGTTGAGATGCTTTAAGATAGCATCTCTTAGAAAACCTTCAAACAGTTTACCCACAACAGATGTTAAACTTACCGGCCTATAGTTTCCAGTCTCTGTTTTTGGACCCTTTTTGAATATTGGCACCACATTTGCTATGCGTTAATCATGTGGGATATTCCCTGTCAGTATAGAGTCCGCAAATATCAGAAATAAGGGTCTGGCTATGACATTACTTAATTCCCTTAGGATACGGGGGTGTATGCCATCCGGTCCTGGTGATTTGTCTATTTAAATATTTTTAAGATGCTGTTGTACTTCTTCCTGGGTCAGACAGGAAGCTTTTAATTGGAAATACATTTTTACATTCAGCATGTCATCCGACAGTTTATTTTCCTCAGTGAATACATTGGAGAAAAAAATATTTAACAGCTTTGCTTTCTCCTCGTTGCTCTCTGCGACTCCCCCCTCATTACTCTTTAAAGGGCCGACAACTTCAGATTTATACTTTTTAACATTTATATAATTGAAGAACATATTTGGGTTAGTTTTACTCTCTTTGGCAATTAATCTCTCGGTCTCTAGTTTGGCCGCTTTTAATTGTTTTTTACATGTTCTATTTTTTTCCTTATAGTTTTTCAGTGCTTCCGTGCTACCCTCCGGTTTTAATGATTTATATGCTTTCTTTTTGTCATTTATTGCTTTCTTTACAGTTCTATTTATCCACATTGGTTTCTTTTTGTTCCTTAACCTTTTATTCCCATACTGTATGTACCTCTCACAATGAGATTTTAGGATGCTTTTAAAGAAATCCCATTTTGTGGCTGTATTTTTATTTTTGAGGACTTTGTCCCAGTTAGTTAGGCCTATGGCCTCTCTTAGTTGGCTAAATTTAGCTTTTTTGAAGTTTGGTATGTTTGTTCCTCCCTGTAGAAACACTCTTTTGAATGATAATTGGAAGGTTATTACTTTATGATCACTATTTCCCAGGTGTCCCCCAAACTGCACATCTGTTGTTCTGTCAGGCCTATTGGTTAATACTAAGTGAGTGGGGAGAAGTCGCAGATTGCACCAAAACATTGCATGAAAATGTAGATGTACAAGAAATAGAAATGATGAAAGTTCAGACCTTGCATAATACACTATATACTGAACATTTCATCATACTTCGTGAAATAGGGTATCTCTCATTTGGAGATGATTTCAGAATAAATTAAGCAAGCTTTGTATTATTTAATAATATCCTAGCTGCTTTGGGACAAAAGAGCATATGCACCATTTTTAATTTTATTTCAGCAGATTATGCTTGGCAGCTCATTAATCACTATAAAGAAATAAAGTTATGTGATTACAATAATATATGGGTTTAAAATAACTTTTATAAAAAAGAATCACTATGGTACCTTTACTGCAATCTAATCCATAGAGTATAAATTCCAAAAGTACCAGTAACAAATCCATTTTAATTATGAAGCTAGTACATTTGTATATACATTCGTATAGTACATACAGTACCTACAGTATGTTATATGTAAGGCTGGCTGACAACCAACAGTACTTGGAGACAATTGCAGTTTCCCTCATTTCTATCGACCGCACTACCCATGCTCTCTGTTCTGCCAATGATTTACAACTAACATCCTCCATTATCTGAACCTCTCACTCTCTAAGACTTCTCTCGAGCTGAACCAGTTTTCTAGATTGCACTACCCTAGACAATCAGATTAAATCCCAATAACCATAGTTTTAGGTGCTTTCTATAAACACTTTTTTTTTTAACGTGGTCTTTCACATTCCTTAATTTAACTCTTCTCCATTCAACCCCCTTCAATAATTGTATTGCATTGTATTTTAATTGCATTTGTACTATGTGATGAAAAAACATATTTCCATCAAATAAGGGCTACAAACTGAGTCATTAGATCTCCTCTTAAAGGTTTCACATTGAATAGGACTGTGCAGTCCTTAATGGAAGAGAAAACATGCAGGCTGCAGAAAACAAACTGAGCAACAAAAAAATTGCAAACATGTTTTATCCCATAATACGACCAATGTAATAAAAGAATTGTTCTAATCAGAGATTAGACAGTGGACACAATGCACCAGATGGTATCTGGCTTCAAGTCTTCCACAGGTTTAAAGATCCCCAAAGTTAAATTATTGGTCCAATCAATAGAGGTCAACATTTTCTGCCATGTGGCATTTTCTGCACCTTTCTTTACCCTAACATAACTGTCCAGTCCACTGAGGTCCAGGGTGGGAATATGTCATTATACACAGATCAGGCATGCAGATGACCGTGAACTGTCATATCCTATGACAGTATGCTTATCTGCAGTTACCACATCAAGTCCCTCAGATCATAAATTAAGCCATGACCTAGTTTTTAAAAAGTCTAATCTCCATAGTGTCTAGAAAATGCATTGCAGTATAATATACTTTCTTTATGTAGTGATGATAAAGCTGCACAATTTATTATTTTCCCCTACATAAATGATCTGATATCATCATTGATGCCAGTTACTAAATTAAACCCTGATGCAGTTAATTATCTATATAGCATTGACTTGAAAAACTGTGACTTTCTGAAAAAAGATGTAAGATAAAGCAAAGCTTTGTTTCTACAATGCGGCACACCTGACCTGCCATTTGTTTCTATGTGTTGAGATCTTACTATGTATTATTTCTGTTTAAACGCGTGCGTGTGAATTTACTCAATGTTTCACAAAAATGCACCACCAATTTTATCTAAGCTAAAAAACTTCATAAATAACAAGTATAAACAACTGAAGCCAGAGAAACCTGAGGGGATCCAAAGTAATACGCATATATAGGTAAAACCTCTTGGAACTCAATACATTTCAACCGTCCCAGTAGCCTAATTAGTCAGTGTATATAGTTTGTCATCTGTCAACAAATTTGTACCTATGAAACTGGCTGACCTGTTACATGTGCACTTGGCAGCTGAAGGCATCTGTGTTGGTCCCATTTTTATAAGTGATGAGCGGCAGGGGCAATATTCGAAGTTGCGATATTTCGCAAATATTTAGTATAATATTCGTCATATATTTGCGAATTCGAGATTATATTCTTGATTGCAAAAATCGGCAATGTATTATTATGTGTAATGCATGCAAAATACCGGCGTGGGTAACTTATCCTACATTTTTCAAGCTGGTATAAGTTTCCTGAGACTGGAGAAAATGGTTGACATGGTAGAACATTAGAATAGTTTTATATGCAGATAAGAGTGCTCCAATATATTTGCGAATTTCGGCAATTAATGATGCACATATTTTTTCGCAATACGTGCAACTTGTATAGTAAGGGCTCTTTCACATGGGCGTCATATTTTTGGCCCAGATAAGATGCAGGTGCGTTGTGGGAAAATGTGTGATTTTTCTGCGCTAGTGCAAAACATTTTAATGCGTTTTGCACACGTGCGAGAGAAATCGGCATGCTTGGTACCCAAACTTCTTTGGGTTAGGTGTTGTTATAAGGGAAAATAATAGCATTCTTAAAACAGAATACATAGTACAATAGGACTGGAGGGGTTAAAAAATAATAAAAAATAATTTAACTCGCCTTAATCCACTTGTTCGAGCAGCCCGGCTTCTCTTCTGCCTTCATCTGTGAGGAAAAGGACCTGTGGTGACGTCACTGCGATCATCACATGGTCCATCACATGATCCATCTGTATTAAGAATGCTATTTTCCCGTATAACCATGTTTTAAGGGAAAATAATAATGATCGGGTCCCCATCCCGATCGTCTCCTAGTAACCGTGCGTGAAAATCGCTTGCGGATGCTTGCGATTTTCACACAGCCCCATTCACTTCTATGGGGCCTGCGTTGCGTGAAAAACGCACAAAATAGAGCTTGCTGCGATTTTCACGCAACGCACATGTGATGCGTGAAAATCACCGCTCGTGTGGACAGCCCCATAGAAATGAATGGGTCCTGATTCAGTGCGGGTGTTCTCCTCACGCATTGCACCTGCGCGGAATTCTCGCCCGTGTGAAAGGGGCCTAAGGGGCAGGCAACTTTTCTATTGGTTGCTAGGGATGTTGCTAAGCTGTGACAAAGCCTTCTCATTGGCCCACAAGCTAGAAGAAGGGAGGGATGATCACCTGATGTGTACTGTGTTAAAAAAAACCTGGCCTATGTAAAAAGCTTGTTCATTGGTTGAGCTTACCTTTCTGCCCTCACCTAAAATCATTTCTAGGAAGCAGATTGGCCTTGCCTAAACAGGGATCTGCAGACTAGAAACAATGAAACAATATTTTGTAACTTTTTTATATATATATATATATATATATATATATACAGTACAGACCAAAAGTTTGGACACACCTTCTCATTCAAAGAGTTTTCTTTATTTTCATGACTATGAAAATTGTAGATTCACACTGAAGGCATCAAAACTATGAATTAACCAATGTGGAATTATATACATAACAAAAAAGTGTGAAACAAATGAAAATATGTCATATTCTAGGTTCTTCAAAGTAGCCACCTTTTGCTTTGATTACTGCTTTGCACACTCTTGGCATTCTCTTGATGAGCTTCAAGAGGTAGTCACCTGAAATGGTTTTCACTTCACAGGTGTGCCCTGTCAGGTTTAATAAGTGGGATTTCTTGCCTTATAAATGGAGTTGGGACCATCAGTTGCGTTGTGGAGAAGTCAGGTGGATACACAGCTGATAGTCCTACTGAATAGACTGTTAGAATTTGTATTATGGCAAGAAAAAAGCAGCTAAGTAAAGGAAAACGAGTGGCCAGTGGCGTACCTACCATATAGGCAGACCACGCAGCTGCTATGGGGCCCGTGAGGAAGAGGGGCCCGCAGTGGAGGAGAGTCCCCGCCCCCATCTATCTTCCTGTCTCCCGTCTGCTAGCCCCGCCTCCTAGCTCCGCCTCCCGCCGGCTAGCTCCGCCTCCCGCCTGTTCGCTCCATTATGCCTGATTCCTCTCTGGATTGCCACTGCCCCACCAGTAATGAAGTAAGTGACCACTTGTAGGTGAGGACAGTGCAGGGGGGGGGGGTCACTTAGCTTTCCCAGGCTATTCCTCTGCACATATGCCATTCAGAACGGGAGGAAAGCTGGGTGCTATTATGTAATGTGACTCGGCTTTCCTGATGTCCTGCATGGCACAAGTGCAGAGGCCTGAGGAGATATGAGGGTAGGTGGGAGTTGTGTCACTTAGCTTTCCCAGGCTATTCCTCTGCACATATGTCATTCAGAACAGGAGGAAAGCTGGGTGCTATTATGTAATGTGACTCGGCTTTCCTGATGTCCTGCATGGCACAAGTGCAGAGGCAGGAGAAGATATGGGGGGAGGTGGGAGCTGTGTTACTCAGCTTTCTCAGACTATTCTCATGTCTCTCCACATGTGCCATGCAGGACAGCAGAAAAGCTGGGTGCTATTACATCATGCAATGTCCCTCAGATTTCCTGCTATCCTGCAAGGCATAAATGCGGATAATAAGAACATGGAATGGCAGGGGAGAGGGGTTCACCCAGCTTTCCCAGAGACTCCTGTCTCTGCACATGTGTCATGCAGGATAGCGACTAATGTCAGTGTCTCCCAGCTGTCCTGCATGACACAGAGGATATTGGAAGGGGGGCACTCGCTTCCTCAAACTTTTCTCATGTCTATGTGCATGTGCATGTGCCATGCTGGACAGCAGGAAAGTTGGGTGGTATTACATCATGTAACGCCCCAGATTCTTGTCAATATATGCTGAACACTGCCGGGACCTATCAGATCCCATTCTCTATAAGGCTACTTTCACACTTGCGGCAGGACGGATCCGACAGGCTGTTCACCATGTCGGATCCGTCCTGCGGCTATTTAGCGCGACCGCCGCTCCGTCCCCATTGACTATAACGGGGGCGAAGCTCTGGTGCAGCATGGTGGTGCACGGCGAAAGCTGCCGGACTAAAAGGTACTGCATGTCTGACTTTTTAGTCCGGCGACTTTCGCCGTGCACCATATAATCAATGGGGACGGAGCGGCGGTCCGGCGGCACGGCGAAATAGCCACAGGATGGATCCGACATGGTGAACAGCCTGTCGGATCCGTCCTGCCGTAAGTGTGAAAGTAGCCTAATGGGTCTTTTGGGATCCGGCATGAGTACTGCCATTTTGTAGAACAAAATACTTCTGCATGAGGTGGGGCAGGGGAGAAGTTAGGGAGGGTAGTGAGAGGAGCCAGGGTGCATAGTAGGAGGGACTAGGAACGGGCATGGGGGCCCAATCTAAATTCTTGCTATGGGGCCCAATGATTTCTGTGTACGCCCCTGCGAGTGGCCATCATTACTTTAAGAAATGAAGGTCAGTCAGTCTGAAAAATTGGGAAAACTTTAAAAGTGTCCCCAAGTGCAGTCACAAAAACCATCAAGCGCTACAAAGAAACTGGCTCACATGCGGACCGCCCCAAGAAAGGAAGACCAAGAGTCACCTCTGCTGCGGAGGATAAGTTCATCCGAGTCACCAGCCTCAGAAATCGCAGGTTAACAGCAGCTCAGATTAGAGACCAGGTCAATGCCACACAGAGTTCTAGCAGCAGACACATCTCTAGAACAACTGTTAAGAGGAGACTGTGTGAATCAGGCCTTCATGGTAGAATATCTGCTAGGAAACCACTGCTAAGGACAGGCAACAAGCAGAAGAGACTTGTTTGGGCTAAAGAACACAAGGAATAGACATTAGACCAGTGGAAATCTGTGCTTTGGTCTGATGAGTCCAAATTTGAGATCTTTGGTTCCAACCACCGTGTCTTTGTGCGACGCAGAAAAGGTGAATGGATGGATTCTACATGCCTGGTTCCCACCGTGAAGCATGGAGGAGGAGGTGTTATGGTGTGGGGGTGCTTTGCTGGTGACACTGTTGGGGATTTATTCAAAATTGAAGGCATACTGAACCAGCATGGCTACCACAGCATCTTGCAGCGGCATGCTATTCCATCCGGTTTGCGTTTAGTTAGACCATCATTTATTTTTCAACAGGACAATGACTCCAAACACACCTCCAGGCTGTGTAAGGGCTATTTGACGATGGAGAGTGATGGGGTGCTGCGCCAGATGACCTGGCCTCCACACTCACCAGACCTGAACCCAATCGAGATGGTTTGGGGTGAGCTGGACTGCAGAGTGAAGACAAAAGGGCCAACAAGTGCTAAGCATATCTGGGAACTCCTTCAAGACTGTTGTAAGACCATTACAGGTGACTACCTCTTGAAGCTCATCAAGAGAATGCCAAGAGTGTGCAAAGCAGTAATCAAAGCAAAATGTGGCTACTTTGAAGAACCTAGAATATAACATATTTTCAGTTGTTTCACACTTTTTTGTTATGTATATAGTTCCACATGTGTTAATTTATAGTTTTGATGCCTTCAGTGTGAATCTACAATTTTCATAGTCATGAAAATAAAGAAAATTCTTTGAATGAGAAGGTGTGTCCAAACTTTTGGTCTGTACTGTATATATATGTGGAGTATTGAGAATTGCTAAATCAGGATCCTTGACGTTAGTAAGCTACTGAGACTTTGGGAATTTATATTGAGATGCATTATCTTTGTAGATTATATTCTGACTGACCGGACTTGGTGATGTCTTATGTTTGAGCTGGTTCTGTTGTCTTTGATGCTCTACTTTTACTAACCATTATTGCCTACATTTGTAACTTGCCACTTCAGCCTACATAACACAATTAAAAAATTAAAAAAACAAAAGCAATCTGTAAAAATAACTGATTTCAAGGCAAAAATTTTCTGCCTTAAACATCAATAAAAACATTAAAAAATATTGTTTTTAAAATGTTTCTTCTATCTGGGATCCATTTTTTATTGGCACAAGTCAAATGTATCAATGTGTTTTCCTTAATTTTCCATAGGTCTATTGAGCATTTTAATGTGTACATATGATTTCATTTTTGAATTTAAATAGATGCACAGTTTTGTGCTAATTCATTTAATTATATTTGTTTATAGTGTTGTAGTTCTAGTGTTTTCAACAATTTCAGTTCGTATAGCCATAAAGTTAAATGGTTTGTCACATCAGGACAACCTGTTGACATAAGCTTTATTAGGGCACATGCATTGCAAAGTATGTTGTAGAAGGGGGTCAACCATTATCGGGCTGAGCTGCAAATTGTCCCTCCTGCTCTGGAGTGCTTGGTAAAACCATTTACATTCCACTGATTAGCTGCCATGTAATCCTATATTTTTACTGTAGGAACAACGTACAATATGGTAATAAAAGCTGCAGCTAGAGATGAGCAAAGTTTGGAAAAATTTGATATGAACGATTCGCTGAAGTTCGTCAAGAAATTAAATTTGTTCTGAATTCATTTGTCACAAATCGCAATGAATCTGGTGTACACAGGCCACTGCCTAATGATATGCATCCCACTTGGTGGCCCAATCTCAGAGTGAAGGCTTTTAACTTACACTGCCACTTACATGTTACATGCCACATTCATAGTTAATCCGTTCTGTAGGTACTATGCCATTAGTATTACAGGCAGTTATAATTTATTGCCATCTAAATCACTATGCATGACCCCAAGATTCATAACTAATCCTTTCTGTTAGCTAGCACAGGAGTGAGTTGAAAACTCAGAGAAATAAAATGTAATGGAATTTTTTGCATCTCATTTGTGTTTTGGACCCACTCCTGTTGTTGATCAAATACTGATGCAAAACACTGTCCAAACACCGACTAAAAGAACGTATTAGCTACGATAAATTTGGGTAGAGTTGGTGTAGCTATTTGTGTGGTTTATTCTGATAATCAATGACACTCCTCCCTTATGGCAATAATACAATTGTTTGGCCCTTCCAGCAATTTCAGCCTATTTGTTTTTAACCCAAATACATGTTGAAAGCAAAATATCATTAAGTTCATAGTATGGATGGATACAGGACTTTATGGAGGGATCCACATGGGTTAAAATTTTGTTGCACTGCACATTGACACAGAATTTGTCTAAAATTTGTTGTGGCTGCCAATGTGACACAGAATAAAAAAAAAGGTAGGAATCATGAATTTGAGTTCAGTTGATGGAAAGATTTGTTTGGTAATACCGTAGAAGTTCCGAACATCAACGATTGCAATAACAAGGCAGACAAATTTTTTCACTAAAAGAACCTATTAGCTACAATGAATTTGGGTTGAGTTGGTGGAGTGATTTGTGTGATTCATTCTCATAACAAATGAGACATCTTCCTTATGACAATAATCCAGCTGCCATGTTTGATCCAACCAGCCGATTTGGCCCATCTGCTTTTAACCCAAATGTAAGGAGTTATTTGGCCCCAGGAGGTCCGTGTCCAACATCTTCAAAGGACAAGTGACGTTTAGCACTAACTGTTCTGTGATGCCCTTACATGTGTGGGGCTGCACGAGTTGCACTGCAGGGATCGCCATGTGTCTACCCTTTCACGACAGGTATGAGTTATGCCTCCTCAGACTCGTAAGGAAAACAATCATATGTCCAATAATGTCTAATTAAAGTTGCTGCAGTTAAAAGGCTCTTCCTTGCATCTGTAGCCATGCCCTAAAAATGACTTAAAATTGAACACTACCGAGTCAAACTTCCTGGAGAGCCAAGTGCCGATCAGCTGCACACATTGCACTGAAGGGATCACAGTGTGTTTACCCTTTGCAAACAGGTGCGGGTTACCCGCTCAATGTTGATCATCATAGGGATCGGGAATTGTAATACTGGAGCAGACTAATTTATTTGGTAAAAAACGAATTTTTTTAATAAAAGACAAAATTATTAGCTAAAAGACACATTTTTCGCTACAAAACAAATGTTTTTGCTAAAAGAATCATTTTTCAGATAAAAGAATATTTTTTTTAGCAAAAAACGACGATCAACTTGTGGGCAACTCAATCAATTTATTTGCACTGCCCACACGGTGTTAAATAAGACCACTCTGCAACACTAAATCACAGTAACTGTTTGACTAATGGTTAAGCGGTTAAATATTAATGTGGTACGGTCAAACAGTAGAATGAGACAGGTGTATAAACCCAATTTGTGAATCAGAGCTTAATAGAATTTCTCATCTACGAATTAATGTGGACACATCACAAACAGTAGAATGAGACAGGCTTATGACCCCAATTTGTGAATCAGGGCCTAATAGAATTGCTTACCTTTTAATCAATGTGGACACGCCACAACAGTAGAATAAGACAGGTGTATGACCCCAATTTGTGAATCAGGGCCTAATAGAACTGCTTATTTATTAATCAATGTGGACACGCCACAAACAGTAGAATTAGACAGGTGTATGAACCCAATTTGCAAATCAGGCCTTAATAGAATTATTTATCTGCTAATCAATGTGGAGACGTCACAAAAAGTAGAATAAGACAGGTGTATTACCCCACTTTGTGTGCCAGGGCCTAATAGAATTACTTATCTATTAATCAATGTGGATACCCCACAAACAGTAGAATGAGACAGGTGTATCACATCAATTTGTCAATCAGGTACTAATAGAATTGCTTATCTATTAATCGATGTGGACACGCCACAAGCAGTAGCATGAGACAGATGTATCACCCTAATTTACGAATCACAGCCTAATAGAATTGCTTATCTATTAATAAATGTGGACACACCACAAACAGTAGAATGAGACAGGTGTATCACCTCCAACTTGTGAATCAGGGACTAATAGAATTGGTTTTCTATTAATCAATATGGACTCCCCAATCTGGACACTGTTCAATCAGATCATTCTCTGCCCTACACCACAAATGAGTCAACCTTAAACGGATTAATTCAACAGGTTAAGTCTTCATGGCTCAGCAGGTGAACTAGATAGGCACACTTATATATTAGACCGCCTGGTGACACTGAGTCTGCTGCACAGAAAGTCTAGCAGATTAAGTATTAATGGCACAGCAGGTAAACTTGATAAAAGTGTCTATATATTAGAACGCCTGTTGACAATGAGCCTATGTATAACAGAACAGATTAAGTATGAAAGGAGCAGTTGAACAAGATGCACAAGACAATTACACTCAACCTGCACTGTCCCTGCAGTCTCCCTAGGTTTTCCCTAAAGTGTCTAAAAACTCTCCCTACACTGTGCCTGCAGTGTCCGTGCACTCTCCCTATCCAATATTCTCCAATAAAAAGCTAATAGTCAAATAGCAGAGACTTCATGGGATGAGGTTTTTATGGGGTTATGACATCATAGGGGATGGCTATCTGTGGATTGGCTGGCTGCATGGTATTATGGGTCATACCGCATTCCCAGGCTTCTTACTTTCACTTTAGTGTAACATGTGTAGCTGCTATTTTAAGGAAAAAAACAATTTGTTACCATGAAGCACTAGGAAATTCGGCTAAGTTGCAAATCATATTTTTCCTAAACTTTCGAATTCCACTTCGGATCCCTTGATTCGGTCATCTCTACCCACAATTATCAGCTCATTGTCAGTAGATCTGCACTCATTGTTCTAAAGGAACAATTCCTCTTAATGGTGAAATCCTAGCTGTCTTCCTTCACTGTTTCTTGGAGCTTAGGTGCATGCTGAAGATGGATTTAATATTGAGTTAAAAGCAGCTCTATAAATTCCTCCTCAGTTAGCGCCCCCTAGTGGAAGGAGGCAGTCAGAATTTTAGTGTTTCATGCTAGAACTGTGTGAAGGGGAGTAGGGAATCTGGTGAAATGTGTTAAATAACAAAGCTCTGACCCATATAAAGATATACTGAATTATGAAATTAAAAGGACTATCCCATTTAATCAGCACAGACATTTAAAACTATATTTAGATAAATAAAATAAAATTATATGATTGACACAAGTTTTTTCTTGGGGCTTGAATGGTAATCTATGTATTATGTGATAACATAAAACAAATGGTTAATATGTACTATACCTGTGATAGAGCTGATTTGCATGAGAGTCTTGACATTCTCTAAAATAAAAAATAAAAATATTACTTAATTGATAAAAAAAAAGAAACAAATGTCAGTAAATGCCATTAGAAAAAAAGATGTCATGGACAACTATTTGCAAGTGTGTACGATATATGTGTTTCATGAGTACTGTATGTATGTATATATATATATATATATATATATAATTACTTAGTATACTGTAGCAAGGTTGGGACAAAACCATATTTTCAGGAAGGGTTGATCCAAGGCGGTGTTCCTCTGATTTACCGAATATGAAGAAAAACTATTCATGCTACAATCCAACCATGTATTTTGTTACGTTAGTTACCAACCTCTGTGTCTTCTTTAGTTCTGCTACAGTGCTACCCATAATTATTCATACCCCTGGCAAATTTTGACTTAATGTTACTTTTATTCAACCAGCAAGTAATTTTTTGACGGGAAATGACATAGGTGTCTCCCAAAAGATAATAAGACGATGTACAAGAGGCATTATTGTGGGAAAAAACCACATTTCTCAGCTTTTGTTTACATTTGAGCAAAAAGTGTCCAGTCCAAAATTATTCATACCCTTCTCAAAAATCAATAGAAAAGTTGTTTATTAGCGACCATGATTCCCAAGTCTTTTTCTACCTGCTTTTTCAACCGTTCCAACTTATTAATTTGAAGGGGTTCAATACAATTTTTTTTTTCTATTTGTTTTGCTCTAAATGACAGACAGTAGACAAAAGTTACTCAGAACCTTCTACAAAATTAGGTAACTATGTAGGTGCACAACACCATGGCTGAAAAGACAAAAGTAAAAGCAATCACAATGTGACAGCACTCTGCAAACCTAGAATATATGGGCTAATACTATATTCATTATATAAAGTACTTTATATTTTGATCAAAATCATTTGCGCCCAGCTGCCCATGCACCAGGGCAAGGTGAACTCAATCTGGATGGGAACCTACTTTATAATACCTCTCTTTGTGCCAGCAGGCCTCTGAATTCAAGGAGAGCAGACTTAAGCTATGTAAGGGAAAAGGTCTCTATTTAAAGAGTTTGTCCAGGTTGTTATAATTGATTGCCCAGGATAGATCATCAATTTTTGCTTGCTGGAGGTCCAACACCTGGCAACCCAGCTCCATAAACAGTGTAATGACAGAGCTGGTTAATGCAGTGCATTTCCCATTGACGTGAATGAAAGCAGTGCGGCAATTACCAGCTGCATCCACTACAAAATTCATGTAGTGGTGTATTGTCAGCGACAACTTTTGGCACCAAGCCTACTCTGATGCAGCTGTTCAGGGTGTGTGGGGTGTGTGGGAGCTGTCAGACACCACTGATCTGATATTAACACTTTAAAGCGAATGCTTGAGTATATAGTGTAAATAAGCATATTATATATCCTATGTAAAATATACTGCACAGTAAAAGAGGAATACTAAGATTAACTCAGATCCCTGGGCCACCATTAATAATTCCATGAAATATGACAAGGATGAACTTAAACGGTTCATCCAGTAATTTATTAGACTGGTGTGGGTCCGACACCTGGGACCCCCGGCGAGAAAGCTTTTAGAAGATGCGGAAACTATGTGAGCTCCGCAACCTCTTCCTAGGCCATGTGATGTTACTGTTCATCAGTCACATGGCCTAGTTACAGTTCATCCCCATTCAAGTCAATGGGCTGAGCTGAAATGCACAGCTGGCATACAATGTCAGCGAGTGCTTCTGCTGTATTCCTGGTATGCTGAATAACTAAGCAGCCACTGGGAGATTTGTGCCAGCGATCAGTAAGCACTCACTATTTTCAATGCAGGGAGCAGCTGTTGTACAGTATATAGGGACAGTTATAGTATATCTATAAATATAGTATAGTATGTAACTGGTTAATTTCTCAGTGCTCTGGGAATACAACAGAAGCACTCACTGACAGTGTTGGCCACAGAAAATATCTATTTAGGGTACACATATTAATCTATTGTCCAACTACGGTATGTGAGGCAGCAGTGAGGGCAGAAGCCCAGCAGTTCCCAGTAACGCTGCTAGGAGACATTTCTAGGCAAGTTTTCTACTATAAACGTGCAAATTCTCAAAATAAACTATGTTAAGAAAATGTTCCCTATCTCTGTTCCTACACATTAGCAAAAAAATAATACACAATAAAGGAGTTGAGCTGAGGAGCTGCTGACCACACCCCACTCACTTTTTGGCAAAGTGGCAATAGTGTCGGAAAAAAGCTAAAAAGTCACAAATTTTGTTGCAAAATGGCACACTTGTGACAAATCTGGTGTAGAATGTTGGCGCATGACTCTCACTGGGTTTATGGTTAAAAAGAAAAGATACAAATCATCCATTTATGCAAAAACATAACATGAATGAGAGACATCATTCATAACTGAATAGACAGTCTTACTCTCTAATACTGTTAGCAATTTCATATTTTTTTTATTCTCTGTCATCTCATAACAGCTATGTTGCTTCCAAGACTGGGTAAATGGGGTAGGCAAGGGTAGGCGACCGAGGTCTAGGATTTCCATAAGGAACTTATATTTACAAGAAGATTTTTTTCCTGCAGCGCAATCCTCCTCCACATTTATCTACATAGCGGACTTTTCCCACATCGTCTTTTGGATTTGCAGCGCTAGAGAGAACAAGTATTTCAAACAGAGACTCATATCTTTTTATTTCTTGAAGGGTAGGCGACCACCTAGGGCAGCACCTCGTAGTAAGTATGTACGTCGGGCATAATTTAGTATTAAAAAATATTCCTTCCACCACAAACATTAAATCGCCAGCCCATCTTTCACCTAGATTGTTTCCTACCTGTGCCTTTGTTCCAGCCCTAGCACTGTATCTGACTGCCTGACAAAAGTATTGCTAGGGCTGGGAACATGGCAATGGGTGCATGCATAGCTATAGCTATGTAAAGGGCCATGACCTAGGAGCACATTAACCAATGAACACTTCCATTATCAGAATAACGGAGGAACACATTGGTTGTTTCATTGACAAATATGTGCTTGCACTTCCATTAATGTAAAGTGGAAGAAAGGAACATCCCTCGGCGCAAGGAACCAACCTGATGCGAATGGCGTATCTTCAGAAGTATTTATTGCAAGCTCACGAGTTTGCTCATCTGAGGACACCTGCATCCGTGGTTGCATACCTACCTACCTATTGGGGATTGATTTTTATCTCTGACACGTCTTCAATAGCGTTGTGCCTATATATGCACAACCGTTCAAGGTGAGCCTCCTAAATTGGAGTTTATTCAATTTCCCATACGTTTTCACCCTATGGTGCGCCCTGTTTTTCTGTTTATACAGCAAACACCACGCTTGTTCAATTAACTTTGTGCTTCCATTAATGACTGAAGTGACTGCGCTGCCCCTTACATTACTGAACTGATAGATGAATCTTGAACCACATCAGGAGGTGAGCTCCACGCTAGAGATTACGGTGAATTGTAAGGTTCTTCTTAAAGCAACTTACGTGGGGTTTAAAAACCCGCATATAATCCCCACAGTAGTATGATATGGCAGTTTCAATTATACTTTCTGTCCAAATTCTCACCTGTTCGATGGCAGAGCCTCTATGTGCCACCAACAGTCAGTATTTATAACGGTATACTGATGTCATCTTACATGAAAGTCTCGGACACAATGGCATCTGGGCACTGTTAATGTCTTCCATCAAGTGGCCTACTGATATCATCAGTATTTCTATTATACCGTAATGTAAATACTGGCAAGTGGTAGAGCACATAAGTGGCCATGGAAAGGAGTGGCTATAATTAGTACATAATAGCAAGTTCCCTGGAAAGGTAAATGTTCTGCAAATGAAGGAACAGGAGAATCAAAAGTAAAAAAAAAAGAATAGATTGGCCATATGTATTGTCTAAGTATTCCCTGTAGCCTGATTAACAGAGTGGGAGGTGAGTCATCCAGGGTGCCTGTTCAGCGCAAGCTAGAGTCTGGATTGAGTGGGTGCAGTGAGAGCAAATAAAACTGAGAGAAGCAGCAGAGAGTGAAATTGCATAAAGAGAGCTGAATAATGAGAACAATGGCAAAGTGGCAGAGAGGGCATGGTCAAGTGCACTGCTCACAGGATGAACTGCCGTGCAGAATGAGGTACAGGCTGGGCTGAGGCAGACTCACTAAGCAGCCTGAGCAGAGGTGGGCCAAGCAGTACTTCCAGAGACTAATCTAAAAGTTAGTAGGCCCAAGAGATGACTGTGTTAACTGTGAGTGTATCAAGTCAATATCACTCTCCAGTCTTTCTCCAGCAACGGAATCATGAGCCAGGCCAGCTAGCATGACAGGATGTCAACTGTTATAGAGAGAGCGAGATGGTGCAGAGACAGCAAAGTATTGCCATATAGAGAAAGAGAGAGAGAGAGTACCCAGAAGGATGGATAGCTGCCACCTCAGTGCCAAGCAAGTGAGATGGTGTCATTCATTTTACCAATTCCATTGTTTACCACCACAAGAAGTAGACTGAAAGAGACAAGGACTGGCCCAGGAGCTGCACAACATTTTCTGGCATATTATGGGTTGCTGTAGTTCTATTAGCTAGTGTTGAGCGCGAATATTCTAATATCTAATTTTTTTTGCGAATATCGGCACTTCGCTAATTTGCGAATATTTCGAATATAGTGCTATAAATTAGATATTTCGAATATTTTTTTTTTTTTATTGTTATATTATTTTCTCTCCCACTTCCTTAAAGTTGTTCTTACCTGTCCTTTGGATTCCTGGCTTCCTGGCTGCTTCAGTCAGTGCCCGTTGCCGCTTCTGCCGACTTCCGTGCTCATGGAGCGTCCCCATCACCATGGGAACGTCTCCATATACTAGAATGTACTGTCGGATTTGAGAATTACGTTGAAATCGCAATTCGATTATTTAAAGTTATAATAATCGAATTGCGATTTCAACTTAACACTGCTATATTCCATATTCATTAATTCTAGACTAATATGGAATATAGCAGTGCTAAGCTGAAATCGCAATTCGATTAATTCAAGTTATAATAATCGAATTGCGATTTCAACTTGGACCTGGTTTACTATGGTTGGCTTGGTAGAATTAGCGAATATGACGAATGTATTCGTCATATTCCACATAACTAATATAACAAATGTATTCGTCATATTCCACAAAACGAAGATAACAAAGTATTCTGCATCTTCGTTTTAACTACCTATTCATCAACTTCGCTAATTCTAGCAATTATATAGGAAAGTTTACCATAGAGACAGCTAAGTTTAATTCGCTATGCGATTATATTACTTTGCTTTTTTTTTTTTATAAATAGAATAATTATAATAATTATCAGGTATTATAATTATTCTATTTATTTTTAGAAAAAGCAAAGTAATATAATCGCATAGCGAATTAAACTTAGCTGTCTATATAGTAAACTTTCCTATATGATTGCTAGAATTAGCGAAGTTGACAAATAGGTAGCTAAAACGAATATGCAGAATACTTTGTTATCTTCGTTTTGTGGAATATAACGAATATATTCGTCATATTCGCTAATTCTACCAAGCCAACCATAGTAAACCAGGTCCAAGCTAAATTTCGCAATTCGATTAATTCAAGTTATAATAATCGAATTGCGATTTCAACTTGGACCTGCTATATTCCATATTAGGCTGGAATTAACGAATATGGAATATAGCAGTGCTAAGTTGAAAAAGAAAGTCGATTATTATAACTTGAATTAATCGCATTGCTATTTCAATAGGAGAGTAGCCTTTAAGTTAAAATCGCAATACGCGATTATTTAAATCGCATATTAATTGCGATAACTAGAATGACGAATATTCGATTTTGATGAATATAAAACGAATATTCTATCGAATATTCGTGAATTTCGTCGAAATCGAATATGGCACCTGCCGCTCATCACTACCATTTACCCTTTCTGTGAGAACTACTAAGTTTTGTACTCATCATTGAGAAAATAACCAGTAGCTGTGTTAGAATTTTATAGACAGCTAGACTTTCGCCTTTTAGTGATCATTGCCAAGAATGATGCCTCTCGAGAGTTTGAGTAAGAATCTGTATTGCAACATTCTTGTCGACAGAGTCCTGCACCCTTGCACCTTTTCCCCAGCTATTATATTATATGTGACAATGTAGACTAACTCATACATTGATTTATTTTCATTGTATTATACAACAGTTTTGCAAAGGAGAGGAAACTTTCTATATGGTGGAAGTCATCCGAGTCAGTTGAGTGGCTCCTAAGTAGTGTAGTGCCACTGATCTATGTATAATCAATGCATTCTTAACGCAGACATCGCATAGGCAAATACTCTTATTTGTCATCATCAACTCAATACTGGCCATTATAAAATTAATTTTCAAATAAACCTTAAAGGCTATGAACACTTTCAGGGACTTTTTATCATTGCATTTTACTCTTTGGGACTCTTTAAAATGATCTTTAAAAAAAAAAATCTGTAGTTTTTGTCATAAAGAGTTATATTTTTGCCTAGCTGTGAGCATCTTACTTTCACTTACACTTCATCTGGCAGCTATGTATAGTCCTTATCTGTGAACTCCTGACAACTTATAAACACCTAATTAAGCCATATTCTTATCAGCTTGGTAAGAACTGAACTATGTATAATGAGCATTTATGAGCTGTCAGGAATCAGACATAATGTTTCATATGAGCCATCAGTTGAGTTCCCTGTAGGTTTCTGGTAAATAATTGTTTCTATTTTATTATTCCGCATCTTGATGATGGTGTCCAAAAAGTTTATTTAAGTAAAGTTTATTCTGTGTTAAATTGATTGTGGAATGAAACTAAGTGAAGAGTTTATGGGATTTCCCTGCACTTACTATTATCCCTGTCTCCTTCTCCCAGCCTGGGAGAAAAAAAACTGTAAGGCTATGAGCTGAGCACTGCAATTGGCAGTGCTACAGCCTGGGAGAAGGAGACGCCCAGGAGAACAAGAGCAGGCTCCTCCCAGTTGAGCCGAAAATCTGAAGATACCGGAGCCTATACCGGGAGAATGGAGCGGCGCCAAGGGATAATAGTAAGTGCAGGGAGATCCCTGGGCGCCGCTCTAAGTTGAGCCAAAAATCTGAAGATACTGGACCCTATACCGGGAGAATGGAGCAGTGCCCAGGGATAATAGTAAGTGCAGGGAGATCCCTGGGCACCGCTCTCCATGTCTGTATACTTAGATGGGATTTTTTATCGTAATGAAAGGTCCTCTTTAACATCAATTTTCTCATGTACCTCATTATTCCTATATACTTCGGTGTATACATATGTGTATCTTAAAATACTGTCTTAATAGACATCTGAGGAAAAGGCCCAAGAAGCATTCGAAAGCTTGCAATTATGTCATCATCTTTTCAGTTAGCCATTAATAGTTATCAACTACTGAGGAATCTCAATCCTTTTTTTTTATCTTCATAGCCTTTAAGGAAATTCTAGATACCTTACATATTTTTAGATTTCATTCAGTAACCTAATATAGTATATTAAATACAGTAGGTTCATAACCGCAGTGGAAAGCTATTTCAGACATCTGAGGAAATACTATTGTATTTTATCCATCACAATCTTAGCGAAGAACCCAATTATAGCTGAGTTTGAAACTGAAACAAGTTATAAGTGGTGAAGAGTATGCCATAATGCAGATCATAACACTTTATATGCTTTCATTAATATCACTTTTGTGGTGATAGCACTTACATCACTTTCATGACCTTCTCTAAGGTTATATGTAAGGTCTTGCTGGATGTCTTCTACAAACTTATGTGCATATTCAGGGTAAAAGTCCAAAACTTCATAAAGGCCTTTGAGGATGATACACTGAAGATCGCAGTAGGTCAGTGCCTTGACATCTGCATTGGTTTTAATGACTTGATCTTTAATTGGTAGATTTGCTCCAATTAAATCACCTTTACCTGTATAGAAAAATGGCAAAGTTACTATACAAATTTTAGGGGTAATTCTGAAATGCAGATTACTCTAAATGCTAAATTATAAGGACTTCAATTTGTAGCTATCATTTGAGAGATACTGTTATTACATTTACATAAATCCTCATGTTTTATATGTCTTATTCATGTTCCATCTTTAACTTCCTTTAAAAAAACAACAATAGAGAATAGGGTATTCTGGTTTTAATGATTACATTTATTTATTTAGCGAATAGGATGCTGAACATTTTTCTAATATACATCTATTTTAAAATGTAAAACTCAGATGTATTATATCCATACTGTAGATGCTCTCAAAAAAAATGTCACAGCCCATTTTAGTCCTGTAAAATGCATCCATAGGAGAGCTGGATATCACTAAACATGGCGTCAGTCATGTGAGCCATCATGTACCCTCACAAGTATCACACTGCTGCTTAATGAATGTCAGGGGTTATATAATGTGAAGAATGTCATGTGACTGACACCATGTTTTAGTTAGGCCAAATGGATACATTACACAGGACTGATAAATGGGCTATACCATTTGACTGCATAAAAGGGTTAACTGAAAGGGATGTATGTAAAATTTTAAATACATTTATATTAGAAAACTGTATCATTTCCTGTTATATAAACATCTAAAAAAATAATTACCCCATTAAATTCAGAATGCATGGCAATCTGTATTTAAAGAGGACCTTTCACCGATTATTACAATGTGAACTAAGTATACAGACATGTAGAGCGGCGCCCGGGGATCTCACTGCACTTACTATTATCCCCGGGCGCCACTCCGTTCTCCTGCTATGCCCTCCGCTATCTCCGCTCACTAAGTTATGGTAGGCGGAGTCTGCCCTTGTTCTGCTCTAGCGCTGGCCAATCGCAGCGCAGAGCTCACAGCCTGGGAGGTTATTTTCTCCCAGGCTGTGAGCTCTGCAATGCGATTGGCCAGCGCTACAGCAGAACAAGGGCAGACTCCGCCTACCATAACTTAGTGACTGAAATCTCCACCTACTATAACTTAGTGAACGGAGATACCGGAGGGCATAGCAGGAGAACGGAGTGGCGCCCGGGGATAATAGTAAGTGCAGTGAGGTCCCTGGGCGCCGCTCTACATGTCTGTATACTTAGTTCACAGTGTAATAATCGGTGAAAGGTCCTCTTTAACCACTTCAGCCCCGCTAGGTGAAACCCCCTTCATAACCAGGCCACTTTTTACACTTCGGCACTACACTCCTTTCACCGTTTATCGCTCGGTCATGCAACTTACCACCCAAATGAATTTTACCTCCTTTTCTTCTCACTAATGGAGCTTTCATTTGGTGGTATTTTATTGCTGCTGACATTTTTACTTTTTTTGTTATTAATCAAAATGTAATGATTTTTTTGCAAAAAAATGACATTTTTCACTTTCAGCTGTGAAATTTTGCAAAAAAAACGACATCCATATATAAATTTTTCACTAAATTTATAGTTCTACATGTCTTTGATTAAAAAAAAATGTTTGGGCAAAAAAAAAAAATGGTTTGGGTAAAAGTTATAGCATTTACAAACTATGGTACAAAAATGTGAATTTCCGCTTTTTGAAACGGCTCTGATTTTCTGAGCACCTGTCATGTTTCCTGAGGTTCTACAATGCCCAAACAGTATAACTACCCCACAAATGACCCTATTTCGGAAAGTAGACACCCTAAGGTATTCGCTGATGGGCATAGTGAGTTCATAGAACTTTTTATTTTTTGTCACAAGTTAGCGGAAAATGATGATGATTTTTTTATTTATTTTTTTTCTTACAAAGTCTCATATTCCACTAACTTGCGACAAAAAATAAAAAATTCTAGGAACTCGCCATGCACCTCACGGAATACCTTGGGGTGTCTTCTTTCCAAAATGGGGTCACTTGTGGCGTAGTTATACTGCCCTGGCAATTTAGGGGCCCATATGTGTGAGAAGTACTTTGCAATCAAAATCTGTAAAAAATGACCGGTGAAATCCGAAAGGTGCACTTTGGCATATGCGCCCCTTTGCCCACCTTGGCATCAAAAAAGTGTCACACATCTGGTATCGCCGTACTCAGGAGAAGTTGGGGAATGTGTTTTGGGGTGTCATTTTACATATACCCATGCTGGGTGAGAGAAATATCTTGGCAAACGACAACTTTTCCCATTTTTTTATACAAAGTTGGCATTTGACCAAGATATTTTTCTCACCCAGCATGGGTATATGTAAAATGACACCCCAAAACACATTCCCCAACTTCTCCTGAGTACGACGATACCAGATGTGTGACACTTTTTTGCTGCCAAGGTGGGCAAAGGGGCACATATTCCAAAGTGCACCTTTCGGATTTTGCAGGGCATTTTTTACACATTTTGATTGCAAGGTACTTCTCACACATTTGGGCCCCTAAATTGCCAGGGCAGTATAACTACCCCACAAGTGACCCCATTTTGGAAAGAAGACACCCTAAGGTATTCCGTGAGGGGCACTGCGAGTTCCTAGAATTTTTTATTTTTTGTCACAAGTTAGCAGAAAATGATGATTTTTTTTTTTTTCTCTTTTTTCCTTACAAAGTCTCATATTCCACTAACTTGCGACAAAAAATAAAAAATTCTAGGAACTCGCCATGCCCCTCACGGAATACCTTGGGGTGTCTTCTTTCCAAAATGGGGTCACTTGTGGCGTAGTTATACTGCCCTGGCAATTTAGGGGCCCATATGTGTGAGAAGTACTTTGCAATCAAAATCTGTAAAAAATGACCGGTGAAATCCGAAAGGTGCACTTTGGCATATGCGCCCCTTTGCCCACCTTGGCATCAAAAAAGTGTCACACATCTGGTATCGCCGTACTCAGGAGAAGTTGGGGAATGTGTTTTGGGGTGTCATTTTACATATACCCATGCTGGGTGAGAAAAATATCTTGGTCAAATGCCAACTTTGTATAAAAAAATGGGAAAAGTTGTCGTTTGCCAAGATATTTCTCTCACCCAGCATGGGTATATGTAAAATGACACACCAAAACACATTGCCCAACTTCTCCTGAGTACGGCGATACCAGATGTGTCACACTTTTTTGCTGCCAAGGTGGGCAAAGGGGCACATATTCCAAAGTGCACCTTTCGGATTTTGCAGGGCATTTTTTACACATTTTGATTGCAAGGTACTTCTCACACATTTGGGCCCCTAAATTGCCAGGGCAGTATAACTACGCCACAAGTGACCCCATTTTGGAAAGAAGACACCCTAAGGTATTCCGTGAGGGGCACTGCGAGTTCCTAGAATTTTTTATTTTTTGTCACAAGTTAGCAGAAAATGATGATTTTTTTTTCTTTCTCTTTTTTCCTTACAAAGTCTCATATTCCACTAACTTGCGACAAAAAATAAAAAATTCTAGGAACTCGCCATGCCCCTCACGGAATACCTTGGGGTGTCTTCTTTCCAAAATGGGGTCACTTGTGGCGTAGTTATACTGCCCTGGCAATTTAGGGGCCCATATGTGTGAGAAGTACTTTGCAATCAAAATCTGTAAAAAATGACCGGTGAAATCCGAAAGGTGCACTTTGGCATATGCGCCCCTTTGCCCACCTTGGCATCAAAAAAGTGTCACACATCTGGTATCGCCGTACTCAGGAGAAGTTGGGGAATGTGTTTTGGGGTGTCATTTTACATATACCCATGCTGGGTGAGAAAAATATCTTGGTCAAATGCCAACTTTGTATAAAAAAATGGGAAAAGTTGTCGTTTGCCAAGATATTTCTCTCACCCAGCATGGGTATATGTAAAATGACACACCAAAACACATTCCCCAACTTCTCCTGAGTACGGCGATACCAGATGTGTCACACTTTTTTGCTGCCAAGGTGGGCAAAGGGGCACATATTCCAAAGTGCACCTTTCGGATTTTGCAGGGCATTTTTTACACATTTTGATTGCAAGGTACTTCTCACACATTTGGGCCCCTAAATTGCCAGGGCAGTATAACTACGCCACAAGTGACCCCATTTTGGAAAGAAGACACCCTAAGGTATTCCGTGAGGGGCACTGCGAGTTCCTAGAATTTTTTATTTTTTGTCACAAGTTAGCAGAAAATGATGATTTTTTTTTCTTTCTCTTTTTTCCTTACAAAGTCTCATATTCCACTAACTTGAGACAAAAAATAAAAAATTCTAGGAACTCGCCATGCCCCTCACAGAATACCTTGGGGTGTCTTCTTTCCAAAATGGGGTCACTTGTGGCGTAGTTATACTGCCCTGGCAATTTAGGGGCCCATATGTGTGAGAAGTACTTTGCAATCAAAATCTGTAAAAAATGACCGGTGAAATCCGAAAGGTGCACTTTGGAATATGCGCCCCTTTGCCCACCTTGGCATCAAAAAAGTGTGACACATCTGGTATCGCCGTACTCAGGAGAAGTTGGGGAATGTGTTTTGGGGTGTCATTTTACATATACCCATGCTGGGTGAGAGAAATATGTTGGCAAAAGACAACTTTTCCAATTTTTTTATACAAAGTTGGCATTTGACCAAGATATTTATCTCACCCAGCATGGGTATATGTAAAATGACACCCCAAAACACATTCCCCAACTTCTTCTGAGTACGGCGATACCAGATGTGTCACACTTTTTTGCAGCCTAGATGCGCAAAGGGGCCCAAATTCCTTTTAGGAGGGCATTTTTAGACATTTGAATCCCAGACTTCTTCTCACGCTTTAGGGCCCCTAAAAAGCCAGGGCAGTATAAATACCCCACATGTGACCCCACTTTGGAAAGAAGACACCCCAAGGTATCCAATGAGGGGCCTGGCAAGTTCAAAGAATTTTTTTTTTTTTCGCATAAGTTAGCGGAAATTGATTTTTTTTTGTTTTTTCTCACAAAGTCTCACTTTCCGCTAACTTAGGACAAAAATTTCAATCTTTCATGGACTCAATATGCCCCTCAGCAAATACCTTGGGGTGTCTTCTTTCCAAAATGGGGTCAGTTGTGGGGTGTTTGTACTGCCCTGGCATTTGAGGGTCTCCGCAATCATTACATGTATGGCCAGCATTAGGAGTTTCTGCTATTCTCCTTATATTGAGCATACAGGTAATGAGATTTTTTTTTCCGTTCAGCCTCTGGGCTGAAAGAAAAAAATGAACGGCACAGATTTCTTCATTCGCATCGATCAATGTGGATGAAAAAATCTCTGCCAAAAAAAAAAAATGGAGGGGAAAGGCGTCTGCCAGGACATAGGAGCTCCGCCCTACATCCATACCCACTTAGCTCGTATGCCCTGGCAAACCAGATTTCTCCATTCGCATCAATCGATGTGGATGAATAAATCATTGCCGGGATTTTTTTTTTTATATATATATATATATACAAAGTGCTTGCCAAAGCATAGGAACGCCGCCTCCTCCTCAGCTCGTATGCCTTGGCAAACGTATCTGTCACTGCAGAGGAGAAAATCCCGTCTTGCAGCGCCGCATACACCGACTTGCGTGTAATCTGACAGCAGCGCAATGCTTCTGTCAGAATGCACATCGGTGCTGCAGCTAGTAGATCGGTTGGTCCACCTGGAAGGTAAAAAGACAAAAAAAAAAAAAAAGAAAAAAACAGGCCACAACGCAATAATTTTATTAACTTTGGAACAGAACATGTAACTTTAACTTTTGGAACTAAACATTAACCTGTTTGCTTACCTGTTTTTTTTTTTTGTTTTTTTTTTGTTTTTTTACCTTTATAGAACAAACCTCTCCTTCCCCATGGGTCAATGTGCAAAGCGCAAATCGCCCAAAGATGTGGCGAAGTGCGTTATGCACTTTGTCCCATGTGAAAGGAGACGTTTGCAGCAGCAGTGAGTGAATGGGCCCTAATAGCCCTGTGTGCCTGTCCTGGTGAGATGATCCCTATGCTAATAGTGTACCTGTGAGTGGTACTTCCGGAAACACTCTCCAAAGCATAGGGCAGGGTGGTCCGGACAGTCAGGACAGAAATAGCGGGTGTCACGCCTTATTCCACTCCTGCTACAGACACGACATCTTTTTCGGGGTGACGGTTGGGTTGAGGTACCAGGAACGACATTGGGGAAATGTCGCTCGTGTAGACGGCTAACTACACTGGTGGTTGGGGCCACGGAACCTCCTGGATACAGGAGGTTCTCGATGATCTCTTCCTGAAATTTGAGGAAGGATCCAGTTCTCCCAGCCTTACTGTAGAGAACAAAACTATTGTACAGAGCCAATTGAATTAAAGGGATTCTGTCACCTCCCCTCAGCCAAAAAACGATTTAAAAGCAGCCATGCAGCACAGCTTACCTGGATTAAGCTGTGCTGTTTAATCTTGAAATCCGTCCAGCAGTTACTTTAAAAAAAGACTTTGATCAATAAGGAAATGCGTCCTGAAGGTGCCCAGAGGGGCGTTTTTTTCTTCCTAGTGAGCCCAGTACCGCCCCTCTTTCAGTGCCCAGCCCGCCTTCCTTGTATTTTCTAACTGCCGCCCCCAGCCTGCCACAGCCTCTCCTGCCTCTCCTCCCCCTCCCTCACGCCGAACGAAGTCTCGCACAGGCGCAGTACCCACTGAGGGCTGCGCCTGTGCGATCATCAGGAGACTGAGGGCGGCAGCTTCATCTTCGTCACTGGGCATGCGCCGAGCCCAGTGACGTCCGATGCTCGCTCTTCCCTCAGTCAGCAGGGAAGAGCAAGCATCGGACGTCACTGGGCTCTGCGCATGCCCAGTGACGAAGATGAAGCTGCCGCCCTCAGTCTCCTGATGATCGCACAGGCGCAGCCCTCAGTGGGTACTGCGCCTGTGCGAGACTTCGTTCGGCGTGAGGGAGGGGGAGGAGGGGGAGGAGAGGCTGTGGGAGGCTGGGGGCAGCAGTTAGAAAATACAAGGAAGGCGGGCTGGGCACTGAAAGAGGGGCGGTACTGGGCTCACTAGGAAGAAAAATACGCCCCTCTGGGCACCTTCAGGACGCATTTCCTTATTGATCAAAGTCGTTTTTTAAAGTAACTGCTGGACGGATTTCAAGATTAAACAGCACAGCTTAATCCAGGTAAGCTGTGCTGCATGGCTGCTTTTAAATCGTTTTTTGGCTGAGGGGAGGTGACAGAATCCCTTTAAATATACAGACACCTTCTTATACCAGCGTCTGGTGCGTCGGGAAACTAAATACGGAGACAACATCTGGTCATTGAAGTCGACCCCTCCCATGTGGAGGTTATAGTCGTGGACTGAGAGGGGCTTTTCAATGACACGGGTTGCTCGCTCAATTTGTATTGTCGTGTCTGCGTGAATGGAGGAGAGCATGTAAACGTCACGCTTGTCTCTCCATTTCACCGCGAGCAGTTCTTCGTTACACAGTGCGGCCCTCTGCCCCCTTGCAAGACGGGTGGTAACGAGCCGTTGGGGGAAGCCCGCGCGACTAGTTCGCGCGGTACCACAGGCACCAATCCGTTCTAGAAACAAATGCCTAAAGAGGGCCACACTTGTGTAAAAATTGTCCACATAAAGATGGTACCCCTTGCCGAATAAGGGTGACACCAAGTCCCAAACTGTCTTCCCACTGCTCCCCAGGTAGTCAGGGCAACCGACCGGCTCCAGGGTCTGATCTTTTCCCTCATAGACCCGAAATTTGTGGGTATAGCCTGTGGCCCTTTCACAGAGCTTATACAATTTGACCCCATACCGGGCGCGCTTGCTTGGGATGTATTGTTTGAAGCCAAGGCGCCCGGTAAAATGTATCAGGGACTCGTCTATGCAGATGTTTTGCTCTGGGGTATAAATATCTGCAAATTTCTGGTTGAAATGGTCTATGAGGGGCCGAATTTTGTGGAGCCGGTCAAAAGCAGGGTGGCCCCTGGGACGGGAGGCGGTGTTGTCACTAAAGTGCAGGAACCGCAGGATGGCCTCAAAACGTGCCCTGGACATGGCAGCAGAGAACATGGGCATGTGATGAATCGGGTTCGTGGACCAATATGACCTCAATTCATGCTTTTTTGTCAGGCCCATGTTGAGGAGGAGGCCCAGAAAAGTTTTAAGTTCGGAAACTTGGACTGGTTTCCACCGGAAAGGCTGGGCATAAAAGCTTCCCGGGTTAGCGGTGATAAATTGTGTGGCATACCTGTTTGTTTCGGCCACAACTATGTCTAAAAGCTCCGCAGTCAAGAACAGCTCAAAAAATCCCAGGGCCGAACCGATCTGAGCCGTCTCAACCCGAACTCCAGACTGGGCAGTGAAAGGGAAAACTACAGGTGCGGCTGAAGTTGGGGACTGCCAATCAGGGTTTGCCAGCACCTCTGGGATTCTAGGGGCTCTACGGGCACGTCTTTGCGGTGGCTGCGACGGGGTCACTACTGCACGTGCCACCGTACCAGCTTCACCTGCCCTTCTGGTGCTCGCTACTTCACCAGGTTGTACGGCAGTGCTGGTACTAGGTCCAGGGAGGGCTGGGCTGCTGGTGTATGCCTCACCACGTAATCCGACAGCACCAGCCCCACTCTGCTGCTCTTGAAGCGGATCCTGCGCAACCTGCGGTCTAGCGACACGGGGCCGGGTACGCCTGGTGGTATCAGGGACCTCAGCCTCCTCGTCCGAACTTTGGGTCAGAGAGCCACTGCTTTCTACAGGTTCGTATTCTGACCCGCTGGATTCATCAGATGAGGGTTCCCACTCCTCATCCGACTGGGTCAGAAGCCTGTAGGCCTCTTCAGAGGAATACCCCCTGTTTGACATGTGGGCAACTAAATTTAGGGGTATTCCCTGAGACTACCCAAGAAAAAAAAAGCAAGCCTGTCTTACAAAGGGGAGGCTAGCGAAGTACCGGAGGCCGCTGCGGTTGATAAAAAATATCAAAACTGATTTTTTTATCGCCGCAGTGCGTGTAAAGTGAATGTGCAGTGATCAAAAAAAAATTTTTTTTTGTCACTGCGGTGGGGCGGGTGTGGGCGAACGCACGTGTGGGCGACCGATCAGGCCTGATCGGGCAAACACTGCGTTTTGGGTGGAGGGCGAACTAAAGTGACACTAGTACTATTATAGATCTGACCGTGATCAGTTTTGATCACTTCCAGATACTATAAAAGTACAAATGCTGATTAGCGATACGCTAATCAGCGAATAACGGACTGCGGTGCGGTGGGCTGGGCGCTAACTGATCGCTAACTACCTAACCAAGGGACCTAAACTATACCTAAAACCTAACGGTCAATAACAGTGAAAAAAAAAAGTGACAGTTTGCACTGATCACTTTTTTCTTTTCACTTGTGATTGACAGGGGTGATCAAAGAGGTGATCAAAGGGTTAATAGGGGTTCAGGGGGGTGATCAGGGGCTATAGTGTAGTGTTTGGTGTACTCACTGTGAAGCCTGCTCCTCTGCTGGATCCAACCGACGAAAAGAACCAGCAGAGGAGCAGGCAGCCATATAAGAGATCATGTTTACAAATATGATCTGCTATCTGGCACTTTGATTGGATTTTTTAAAAATCAGCAACCTGCCAGCCACGATCATTGGCTGGCAGGTTGCTGACGAAATACCTCTCGATGAAATGCCGCCGCGAACTGCGCACGCGCAGGCGCATACTCGCGTCATCTCGCGTCTCGCGAGATGACGCGTATATGCGTGACTGTGCGCAGCGCTGCCACCTCCGGAACGCACATGTGCGTTAGGCGGTCCGGAGGTGGTTAAAGGAGATGTCCATCTTTTTACCACATTTTTATTTTAACCTCCTGCCAGACCTGTGGAGGGAAACATACCTGCTCCCTGTTTACCACTGCATTTGCCATATGCTGGTCCCTACTTGTAAACTTCGGACATGGACAGCGGTCACGAGTGCGGCGTATCACTGGGTCACATACTGCTTGGGGGACACTTCACTGCTGGGGCCAGTCATTGGCTACAGCGATGCACATGACCTCGGTGTGTTCCGGAAGTTTTATGATCGGGGACTAGCATGTGGCAACACAACGGTGGACCGATGAAGCCTGAACCGAGCAGCTAGGAGCAAGTAAGCATGCATTTCTCCACAGATTTGTCAGGAAGTAGGGAGAAACAAAATTTGTTCCGTTCTTATGTTCTTATGTGTCTTTTTTAGTTTGTCTATATTGAAAGGGTTTTTCAAAACCTACTCTTTATTCATAATGGCAGTTAAAATCCAAGATCCTATAATTTTCCCTTTAACGCCCATTTTAATTTTGATTATGCTGATCCAGTAGTGGTCTCAAGATCACATCTATCATATTCAGCTCCTGCTTTAGATTGCATGACCTACACATGTCCTCTTCTTACTATATTCCACCTCCCAGTCTACGCATCATCATTTACCTGATATTACATACAAAGGTGGGCTATATGGCTCATGCATGTGTAAAGCAGGCATCAAGGAACAATAACTTAAGATAGCCCATGTACATAACATAATTCTAACTAGCTAGGAGGTCATGAAGAAAGAGTCGTTAAGAAAATGGGAGGCTTACTGGATGGTAATTGATAGAACTGGTAGGTGTAGTGAGTAGGTGATGAACCGCCAAAGATTGCAAGAGAATTGCAACCTTGGATTAGTAGTAAAGGGATTATTACTAAACTACTAACCATGCACTAAATCAGGAAGTGCTGAGGGAGAACAAGCTGCATGGGCCCTCACTATCAGGGCAGAAAAAAGTACTAAAGGTATTTGTTTGTTTGTTTCAACTTAAAACATGTTTGTACATTGAATGCAGGATTTTCAAGGCCCAGAAAACCCCTTTAAGTGACAGTGACAATAAATTGACCTGCCCATGGTAGGACCGTTTATCACATTCAAATCAGCAGGGTCTGATTAATGTTAACCTCTACAATATAGTGACAAAAGCCTTGCCACTTCAACTCATGCTCAGGTATTTTTGGGTGGCCATATAATTACAGTCAAAAAGTGGAGAAAAGCAGATAGGAAATTAGGTGGCAGTGAACTTTCCTAGCACCAATAACTTATCATTCTAGACATATTTCTTACCGATATGTCGTCCATTGTCTTTCATTATACAACCTATTTAAAGATTAATTATTTGAACTAAAGTGAAGGGTTGAAAAAATGTTGTATTGAAAAAAAAAAAGGCTCAGTGGACTTCAGCTTTCTTGTAATTTGGGACCCCTATCTATAGCACATGATACCATTGGAATACCCCTTTAAACATTATTAGTTAGGAGTGAACTAAGAATAGTGTTCATTAGAACATTGTAGAAATAGCACTGTACAGTCATATGTGAATAACAAGTCAGAAATCAGTCATTTGAAGCAACTTTAGTGATGAAGTCTTGAGCAACTTAAAAATATAAAATCACGTATCAGATATTAGCAGTTTCCCAACTCATGTTAATTTTGGATTTTACTGGTGAGACAACCCATATTGTACTGATTACAACTCATTTAAAAATAACTGCAATTCCTTAGCCGAAGAGCTAATGAGCAGCTGTCAAGTGAAGAACACACAATCATCTCAAAATTATGCATCATTATGGTATCATACCTTGTTTATACAGTAGCTGAAGAACTGGTCATTTTGGATACTGTGAAGACTGGTGCACTTTTAGATACTAAATATAATTTGATTTTAAAGTTAAAACTTTTTTTACTTTAATGATAATATAAGCATTTTTCGTTTATTTTGCCGAGAGACATTTGAAAGACAGATGTGTACAGTATATATATATATATATATATATATATATATATATGATTATCACACCTCTCGGCCCCGCCTGACGTCACCTACATCGAGCTCACGAGATAAGGTTTAGTCACTGGTTTCAAGACGTTATGTTACGCCCTATGTTACGCCCTCCCTGGGAGCACATAAGGTCAGCTTGATACAGTTTACACAGATGCCTCCTGTCCAAGCGGGCACAGAGACACAGGGAGGTGAGAGACGGTGGTTCACACGGCCTCCGGCATAACTACACACTCGCTCACAACCCTGACAAGCTGAGAGAGCCTTTTCACTGCCCCAGTGAAACAGAGCTTTCTAAGCCCGGTAGACTGCCACCAGTTCCTCGTTTGATATAAGCCCGGTCCGCTAATGGGATTATATAGGGTGAGAAACCAACCCGCAGTAGTGTACAACTATGTCGAAACATAGACGTGGGACTTCATGGAACGCACAAGATTAATTTATATATTTAATTGCCTTAAAGGCGCACTAGACAATACACTATACACACAGAGAATATATACAGTGGTCAGATGTGCAAATATAGGTGGTATGATACAACAGGTAAACAGAACAAGGGTCAGTTACCAGCCGGATGAGTCGTCCTTTGGGTTATGATGAGTCCTGGGTTGCTGTAATGCTTGGCTGTAGTCAAATGGGGCAGTGAGGTCAGCAGTTTGTCCACGGTCCCGCCAAACACATTACTCGATGTGACCCCCTTTAACGAAAATACCCTGGCCTCTGGCCTGCATGCGCCTTTCCACCTATAGTCGGTCATGCCCCTCCCTCCCTCTGGGAGGAGTCCACCCTCCCTTCCTTGTCCTGGTAGCCAAAACCTACAACATCCATTATGGCCCATAGATCCAGACCGGAAGCTCACAAGGAGATGGTTCTGGGACCAACAGGTGTGCCTGGGTTCCGGCTACAGGTGGAGACTAAACATGGTGCTGAGTTTCCTGCTGGGAGATCTCTATATCTCCTCTTCCCACCACCCAACCCCCGAACTATGACCAGGGGCAGTTCGTCTTGGCCCCAGGGTCACAGATATAATTGGTTTATGCCTGTGATGGACGGGCAATTCATAATTCCTTATGAATCCCTGATTCCATGATGTATGATAGATTTGAGTGATCTGGTAATAGCTGAGACCCCTGTAGGATGAGTTGGATATACAGTATTTCCTGTAGGATGAGTTGGCCTCTGTGCTGGCTGAGTGAGGTGTGAATTGTACGCATGTGGCCTGTTTGAAGCCAAGACCCCTGGGGAGAACTCCCTCTGTTAAATTCCACATTTCTCTCTCTCTCTCTCTCTCTCTCTCTATATATATATATATTTATACACATGTTTTAGGCAGGTGTGAAAAAAGGTGTGGAAAAAAGTAAGAATGCTTTCAAAAATAGAAGTGCTAATAGTTTATTTTTATTAATTAACAAAATGTGAATTGGATGAACAAAAGAGAATTCCAAATCAAATGAATATTTGGATAATTCTTCTAGAAACACTTGCACACAGTTTTTGAAGGAACTTGGCAGAAAGCTAACCATAGATCTTCTATGGATGTAGGCTTGCTCTTTATGTAATATAAATTTTCTTTTCTTTTTTTTTATTCCCAGACAAAAAAGATGATATTGAGATCAGGGTTGTGTGGGGGCTATAGTATCCCTTCCAGGGCTCTTTGATCTTCTTTATGCTAAATATAGTTCCTAATGATATTAGCTATATGTTTGTGGTTGTCCTGCTGCAGATGCTTCACTGTTGACTGCAGGCACTCATTATTTTACAACACTCCAGCCCTTTGGAGAACAAACTGCCTTCTGTTACAGCCAAACTTTTAAAGTTTTAAATCATCAAATCAAACCAGCTGCAGTTTTTCTGCACATGAAAAGACAGAAAATGATTTGAGCAAACCTTATATCTACATATGATCTGTGGTTAGTTCTACAAGATGTTTGGAACAACCTCCATGTTGAGTTCCTTCAAAAACTGAGCAACTGAATCAAGATGGTTTGGGATGAGTTGGACCATAGAGTGAAGGGAAAGAAGACAAGTTCTTAGCACTTCTAGGAACTTGTTCAAGACTGTTAGAAAACAATTTCATGTGTCTAACTCATGAAGCTGGTTGAGAGAATACCAAGAGCATGCAAAGCTGTCATCAAAGCAACATGGGGCTACTTTAAAGAATCTAAAATATTAACCCCTTAACACCTTAGGGACCAATGACGTATCGGTACGGCATGATTCCCGAATCCTTAAGGACCCATGACGTACCGGTACGTCATGGCTTTAATTCGCGATTCCGGCGCCGCGGGGGTTAATCGGAACGGGATGCCGGCTGAAATCATTCAGCCGGCATCCCGTAACAACGCAGGGGGGGGGGGTCATTTGACCCCCCCGTATAGACGATCGCAGAAAACCGCAGGTCCATTCAGACCTGCGGTTTTCTGCGTTTCTGGTCCATTCGGGTGTCCTGTGACCCGATGAACCGGAAAAAGACTGCGATCGGTCGCGTAATTTTACACCACCAATCGCAGTCCGAGGATTTGAGGAGGCGGTGCTGGCCCTGGTGCTGAACACTGCTGTCCAGGGTGCTGATTGGTGCAGGGGAGAGAGGCGTGAGATTCAAACTTCCTGCGCTCCTCTCTCCCCTCCTCTTCCTGTCCAGCACCCTGACCGTGCAGCATCGTCCAGCACCAGCTCCTGTGTCCCCCTAATCGGCATCCATCACCCTCCTGCACCCATCGCCACCCAGGTAGGTTAGGGTCAGTGAGGGAGAGGCACCATTAGGAAGGGAAAGAAGGGAAAAGTTAGTTAGGGAAAACAAAAAACAAAAAGAACTTTTACACAAAACTTTTTTGATCCATCTATCAGACCCCAGACCCCCCCTGCCACTTGCCCCCCCTACCAGCCCCCCCACCCCCCCCACCCATCCCCCCACCAGCTCTCCCCCAGCCCCCCCCCCTCACCACTAGCCCCCTTACCACCACTTTTTTTTTTTTCCTAACACTTGCCCCTTTATTTTCCTTTTTTTAGTACGCGAACACCCGTTGCCCCCACACACACGCACATATAATAAAGGTTTCCACACACGCACACCTACACGCACACACACCCATGGCCCGCCGGGTGTTCTCAGCCAAGGAGGCATATGCCCAGATTGCCTCCGACTCTGAGAGCCCCAGTGAGGATGAGGATGACCCCACGTTCCTTTTATCATCCGCATCCTCCTCCTCATCATCGGATGACGATGAGCCACCAAGGCGGCGGAGACGCCGCCAGGCGGAGCCAGGGGCCACACATGCTAGGGATCCTGTGGCCCACCCTAGTACGAGCCGCCCTGGGGTTCGTACTGGTTTCCCGGCCCACCAAATAAGTTCACCGGAGCCCCCTGCCGATGAACTTAGCTGGTGTCCCCCAGTGGACTTTGAGCCTGAGATTCCGGATTTCGCTGGCAATCCTGGAATCCAGATTCCCACAGTGGGGTTTACTGAAATAGACTTTTTTAGTTTTTTTTTCAGTAACCCACTGGTGAATTTGATGGTGGAGCAGACGAATCTGTACGCCCAACAGTTCGTTGCTCAAAACCCAGGCTCATTTTTGGCTAGACCCGGTGGCTGGACGCCGGTCAGTGCAGCCGAAATGAGGACATTTTGGGGCCTCGTGCTGCATATGGGTCTAGTCCAAAAACCCAGTGTCAGGCAATACTGGAGTGGGGACGTCCTATACCAGACCCCACTGTACAGTATGGCCATGACACGTCCCCGGTTTGAGGACATCCAGAAATGTCTGCATTATTCCGATAATGCAGCATGTCCACCCCGAGGTGATCCTGCCTATGACCGGCTGTATAAGATACGGCCGGTCATCGATCACTTTGGGGCCAAATTTGAACAGGCCTACGTACCTGGAAGGGAGGTCGCGGTTGATGAGTCTCTCGTTGCGTTCAAGGGGAGACTCAGTTTCCGCCAATACATTCCCACAAAGCGGGCGAGGTATGGCGTGAAGCTATACAAAATTTGTGAGAGTACCTCAGGGTACACTTACAAATTTCGTGTGTACGAGGGGCGAGATTCCCGTATTCAACCCCCAAAATGTCCCCCCACTCTGGGTGTTAGTGGGAAACTCGTGTGGGACCTTATGCACCCACTGCTGCATAAGGGTTACCACTTGTACGTGGATAACTTTTATACCAGCATTCCCTTGTTCAGGTCCCTTGCCGCCAGATCCACGTTCGCTTGTGGGACCGTGCGGAAAAATCAGCGCGGCCTCCCTGCCCACCCCCTCCAGGTACCTATCCCCAGGGGTGAGACCCGTGCACTTACCAGTGGAAACCTGTTGCTGGTCAGGTATAAGGACAAGAGGGATGTCCTTATGCTGTCCACAATCCACGGTAACAGCACCACCCCAGTCTCTGTGCGAGGTACCACGGCAACGGTCCTCAAGCCCGATTGTATCGTTGACTACAATTGGTATATGGGAGGAGTTGATCTCTCTGATCAAGTCCTCACGCCATATAATGCCATGCGCAAAACCCGGGCATGGTACAAAAAAGTTGCGGTCTACTTGGTGCAGGTTGCCATGTACAACTCTTTTGTACTATCCCGAAGCGCTGGCAGCACAGGGACATTCCTCCAATTCTATGAGGCAGTCCTCAAAGACCTGATCTTTTTGGACCGGGAAAGAGCAGGCCGGAGTACGTCGGGAACTGGAGGCGCCCGGATCGTCCCTGGCCAACACTTTCCAGGTGTGGTCCCCCATACTGGAAAGAAGGGACGAACCCAAAAAAGATGCAGAGTGTGTCACAAGAGGGGGATACGGAAGGACACCACCACTCAATGTGACTCGATTGCTTCAGGGAGTATCACACTTCCATGGAGTACAAAATTTTTATAATCCCCAACAGTCCACTAGAGAACATAAAACACTATGGCTCTTAGACTTTGGAGACACAGAAACAATTTTTTTTCCCCAAAAAAATATTAGTTTTAGAGCAGGCATCCTCAAACTGCGGCCCTCCAGATGTTGTAAAACTATAACTCCCAGCATGCCCAGACAACCTACAGCCATCAGCAGGGCATGGTGGGAATTGTAGTTTTACAACATCTGGAGGGCCGCAGTTTTTAGGATGCCTGCTTAGTGTCTCCAAAGTCTGAGAGCCATACATATTGGGCATCGTCGCGTGCGTAAAAGTCGTCGCTATAAAAATAACATTTGACCAAACGCCTCGAATGAACGGTGTTAAAAATATAAAACAAAAACGGTGCCAAAACACCAATTTTTGGGCAAAATTTCAATTTGAATCCCTTTTGCCGGTAATAAAGCAAGGGTTAACAGCCAAACAAAACTCAATATTTATGGCCCTGATTCTGTAGTTTGCAGAAACACCCCATATGTGGTCGTAAATGGCTATATAGCCGCACGGCAGGGCATAGAACAAAGGGAACTCCATACGGTTTCTGGAAGGCAGATTTTGATGGACAGTTTTTTTTTTGACACCATGTCCCATTAGAAGCCCCCCTGATGTAGCCTAGACTAGAAACTCCAAAAAAGTGACCCCATCTAAGAAACTACACCCCTCAAGGTATTCAAAAGTTACTTTACAAACTATGTTAACCCTTTAGGTGTTCCACAAAACTAAATAGCGAATGTAGAAACATTTTTAGAATTTAATTTTTTTGTTACATTGCCTCAAAAAAGAGTAATATAGAGCAACCAAAGATCATATTTACCCCTAAAATAGTCCCAAAACAACAACCACCTTATCCCGTAGTTTCCTAGATGGGGTCACTTTTATGGAGTTTCTACTCTAGGGGTGCATCAGGGGGCTTGAAAGGGTACATGGTGTAAATAAACCAGTCCAGCAAAATCTGCCTTCCAAAAACCATATGACGTTCCCCTCCTTCTATGTGTCCTGCCGTTTGGCCAAACAGTAGTTTACGACCACATATGGGGTGTTTCTGCAAACTACAGAATCAGGGCAACCCATTTTGAGTTTTGTTTGGCAGTTAACCCTTGTTTTACTCCTGGAAAAAATTGATTATATTGGAAAATTTTCCAAAAAATAGACATTTCTAAATTGTTTCTCCATCTGCCATTAACTCTTGTGGAACACCTAAAGGGTTAACAAAGTTTGTAAACCCAGTTTTGAATACCTTGAGGGGTGTACTTTCTTAGATGGAGTCACTTTTTTGAAATTTCTATTCTAGGGGTGCAACAGGGGGCTTCAAATGGGACATGGTATAAACAAAACCAGTCCTGCAAAATCTGCCTTCCAAAACCCATATGGTGTTCCCCTCCTTCTATGTCCTGCCGTTTGGCCAAACAGTAGTTTACGACCACATATGGGGTGTTTCTGCAAACTACAGAATCAGGGCCGCCCATTTTGAGTTTTGTTTGGCAGTTAACCCTTGTTTTACTCCTGGAAAAAATTGATTATATTGGAAAATTTTCCAAAAAATTGAAATTTCTAAATTGTTTCTCCATCTGCCATTAACTCTTGTGGAACACCTAAAGGGTTAACAAAGTTTGTAAACCCAGTTTTGAATACCTTGAGGGGTGTACTTTCTTAGATGGAGTCACTTTTTTGAAATTTCTATTCTAGGGGTGCAACAGGGGGCTTCAAATGGGACATGGTATAAACAAAACCAGTCCTGCAAAATCTGCCTTCCAAAACCCATATGGTGTTCCCCTCCTTCTATGTCCTGCCGTTTGGCCAAACAGTAGTTTACGACCACATATGGGGTGTTTCTGCAAACTACAGAATCAGGGCAACCCATTTTGAGTTTTGTTTGGCAGTTAACCCTTGTTTTACTCCTGGAAAAAATTGATTATATTGGAAAATTTTCCAAAAAATAGAAATTTCTAAATTGTTTCTCCATCTGCCATTAACTCTTGTGGAAGACCTAAAGGGTTAATAACGTTTGTAAAAACAGTTTTGAATACCTTGAGGGGTGTAGTTTCTAGAATGGGGTCATTTTTGGGAGGTTTCTATTATCTAAGCCTCACAATATGACCACATATGGGGTGTTTCTGCAAACTACAGAATCAGGGCAACCCATTTTGAGTTTTGTTTGGCAGTTAACCCTTGTTTTACTCCTGGAAAAAATTGATTATATTGGAAAATTTTCCAAAAAATAGAAATTTCTAAATTGTTTCTCCATCTGCCATTAACTCTTGTGGAACACCTAAAGGGTTAACAAAGTTTGTAAACCCAGTTTTGAATACCTTGAGGGGTGTACTTTCTTAGATGGAGTCACTTTTTTGAAATTTCTATTCTAGGGGTGCAACAGGGGGCTTCAAATGGGACATGGTATAAACAAAACCAGTCCTGCAAAATCTGCCTTCCAAAACCCATATGGTGTTCCCCTCCTTCTATGTCCTGCCGTTTGGCCAAACAGTAGTTTACGACCACATATGGGGTGTTTCTGCAAACTACAGAATCAGGGCCGCCCATTTTGAGTTTTGTTTGGCAGTTAACCCTTGTTTTACTCCTGGAAAAAATTGATTATATTGGAAAATTTTCCAAAAAATTGAAATTTCTAAATTGTTTCTCCATCTGCCATTAACTCTTGTGGAACACCTAAAGGGTTAACAAAGTTTGTAAACCCAGTTTTGAATACCTTGAGGGGTGTACTTTCTTAGATGGAGTCACTTTTTTGAAATTTCTATTCTAGGGGTGCAACAGGGGGCTTCAAATGGGACATGGTATAAACAAAACCAGTCCTGCAAAATCTGCCTTCCAAAACCCATATGGTGTTCCCCTCCTTCTATGTCCTGCCGTTTGGCCAAACAGTAGTTTACGACCACATATGGGGTGTTTCTGCAAACTACAGAATCAGGGCAACCCATTTTGAGTTTTGTTTGGCAGTTAACCCTTGTTTTACTCCTGGAAAAAATTGATTATATTGGAAAATTTTCCAAAAAATAGAAATTTCTAAATTGTTTCTCCATCTGCCATTAACTCTTGTGGAAGACCTAAAGGGTTAATAACGTTTGTAAAAACAGTTTTGAATACCTTGAGGGGTGTAGTTTCTAGAATGGGGTCATTTTTGGGAGGTTTCTATTATCTAAGCCTCACAATATGACTGCAAACTGAACTGGTCCATAAAAAGTGGGATTTTGAAGATTTCTGAAAAATTTCAAAATTTGCTTCTAAACTTCTAAGCCTTGTAACATCCCCAAAAAATAAAATATCATTCCCAAAATGCTACACACATGAAGTAGACATATGGGGAATGTAAAGCCATCACAATTTTTGGGGGTATTACTATGTATTACAGAAGTAGAGAAACTGAAACTTTGAAATTTGCTAATTTTTCAAAAAAATTGGTAAAATTTTTATTTTTTTGTGCAAAAATTTTTACCTTTTTGACCCAATTTTAGCAGTGTCATGAAGTACAATATGTGACGAAAAAACAATCTCAGAACGGCCTGGGTAAGTCAAAGCGTTTTAAAGTTATGAGCACTTAAAGGGACACTGGTCAGATTTGCAAAAAATGGCCAAGTCCTTAAGGTGAAATAGGGCTGAGTCCTTAAGGGGTTAAGGACCTTACTATTTTTCACCTTAAGGACCAGGCCATTTTGTGCAAATCTGACATGTGTCACTTTATGTGATGATAACTTTAAAATGCTTTTACTTATCCAAGCCATTCTGAGATTGTTTTCTCATCACATATTGTACTTCATGACAGTGGTAAATTTGAGTCAAAATATTTAATTTTTATTTAGAAAAAAATCCAAATTAACCAAAAATAAATAAAAAAAATTGCAATTTTCTAAATTTTCTATTTCTCTGCTTTTAAAACAGATAGTGATACCTCATAAAATATTTATTACTTTACATTTCCCATATGGCTACTTCATGTTTAGATCATTTTGTAAATTAAATTTTCCTTTTTTGGGATGTTAGAAGACTTAGAAGTTTAGAAGCAAATCTTGAACATTTTCAGAAAATTTCCAAAACCCACTTTTTAAGGACCAATTCAGATCTGAAGTCACTTTGTGAGGCTTACATAATAGAAACCACCCATAAATGACCCCATTTTCGAAATTACACCCCTCAAGGTATACAAAACTGATTTTACAAACTTTGTTAAAATCTTTTTTCGCAGATTTTCCATTTTAATAAAAAAATTCTACTAACAAATCAAGGGTTAACAAAGCCAAGCCAAACTCAATATTTATTGCCCTGATTCTGTAGTTTACACAAACACCCTACATGTGGTCATAAACTGCTGTACGGGCACACGGCAGGGCACAGGAGGAAAGGAACGCCATATGGTTTTTGGAAGGCAGATTTCACAGGGAAAAATTTTAAGTTGCCATGTCACATTTGAAGACTCCCTGATGAACCCCTAGAGTAGAAACTTAAAAAAATTACCCCATTTTGGAAACTACAGGATAAGGTGGCGGTTTTGTTGGTACTATTTCAGGGTACATATGATTTTTGGTTGCTCTATATTACACTTTTTGTGAGGCAAGGTAACAAAATATAGCTGTTTTTGCACCATTTGTATTTTTTGTCATTTACAATGTTCATCTGACAGGTTATATCATGTGGTATTTTTATAGAGCAGGTTGTTATGGATGCTACAATACCAAATATGGCAAAAAAAATTGGGTTGATTGTTTCAGTTTTAAATAATAAAGCATTTTTGAAAAAAATAATTTTTTAGTGTCTCTATATTCAGAAAGTCATATTTTTTTTATTTTTTGGGTGACTGTCTTATGTAGGGTATCATTTTTTTCAGTATCAGATGCCAGCTTGAATGGTACTATTTTAGGGTGCATATGACTTTTTGATCGCTTGGTATTACACTTTTTGTGATGTAAGGTAAAAAAAATGGCTTTTTTGACACACTTTTTATTTAAATTTTTTTACAGTGTTCACCTGAGGGGTTAGGTCATGTGATATTTTTCATACAGCAGGTTCTTACGAATGCAGCAATACCTAATATGTATACTTTTTTTAAGTTTTACACAATAACAGTATTTTTTAAACAAAAGAAAATCATGTTTTAATGTCTTCATAGTCTGAGAGCCATAGTTTTTTTATTTTTTGGGAGATTGTCTTAGGTAGGGTCTCATTTTTTACGGGATGAGATGACGGTTTGAATGGTACTATTTGGGGTGCATATGACTTTTTGATCGCTTGCTATTACACTTTTAGGTGATAAAAATGTTTTTTTTTTACACTTTTTTTTAATGGTGTTCATCTGAGAGGTTAGGTCATGTGGTATTTTTGAAGATTTTGAAGAGTGGGTCGATACAGACACGGCAATACCTAATATGTCTTTTTTTAAAAATTTACACTTTTTTTACTTGACAAAAGGACACTTTTTTTAACTGGAAACTTAAAAAGATTTTTATTTTTTTAATTTTTTCACATTATTTCACACTTTTTTTACTTGACAAAAGGACACTTTTTTACTTGAAACTTTTACATTTTTTTTGTTAAACTTTATTTTTTTGACTTTTTTCGCATTATTTTTTGTCCTACTCTGGGAGTTCAACTTTTGGTGGTCTGATCCCCTTTACAATGCATTACAATGCTTCTGTATTGTAATGCATTGGCTGTAATACACTTACAGCTTTCTGCCTTTTAGTCACAGGTCACACAGCACTAGGAAAGGGGTATGGGTGTCTGAGGGGGACTAAGTGCAGCTGATGGGGTAACTGCAGCTAAGAGGGAAGGGCAGGCACAGCTAACTGGTCACACAGCTCCCCAAACATCAGGGAGCTCTAATGAAGGGCTATAGATGTGTGAGGGGGACTGACGGGGTTACCTGCAGCTCAATTAGTTTTGTCAAGGAAATCCTTTTATTAGAAAGGGCTTGCCCAAAGTAAACAAACCCTTTAAGAATTTATTTAAAGGTACAGTTTCTATATTATATAACTCCACAGCCCACAATAAGAAAGTTAAGAAAATATAACTAAATATATATATATATATATATATATATATATATATATATATATAATTTTTAATATGCTAGACTAGTACAAAAAAAATCATTTGCATATGTACAAATGTCTACCCTACATTTTCAGCACCAGTAATTTCAATAAAATACAATATTTTGTAACACATTAACATTATTGAAGATCAGATGAAGAAGAGAAAAGAAGGTGTTTGGGTGGCATCAGTAGCTACCTATTTTGTTGGTAGAAATATTTATTACACTGTAAAATGTTTTTCATAAAACATTACATTTTGTGACGAAAACCATACCTACAGAATTTTTGGTAACTGTTGGGTTGCAGCTATTTACAAGCTCATTCACTTTTATTATCTTGCAATGTACTGTATAGTACAATAGCATCATCATGATGATCTCTTTAGGCTTGTCATATGTGTTGTGGACACAGTCTCCATATAGCCAAAGTCTAATACATCATATAATCATCATATAATTGAAGGCTCTTGTTTTTGGCAATAGTAGTAAAAGTACATACCTAGTATAGCCAAAACCATTCCGTCTTTTAAAACTTCCATGGAACCTGAGCACACCAAGTAAATTGCCTGCAATGCATCTCCCTGCCGGAGTAGGTACTCTCCAGGAGCACAGAAGGAAGTTTTGATATGCAGAGATAAAGACCTGAGGCATCCGCGGCTAGCGCTCTCAAATAGAGACAGTTGTAGAATCTCCTTGTTTAAATGCATGGTTATATCTGAACGTAGCTCGACTGGAAATTCTTTCAGGAGCTGTCAAGACACAAACAAGGAATTAATGCAGCTAGAAATATATTTTGAAGGTTTAGAAGATAGAAGCTTTCAACCATTTAGCTTAGCAACAAATCTCACCTACATGGTTTTTGACTTGGAAACTTGCCATAAGAATAAATATTCGTACAGATACTCTGGAAATGAAACTTAAAATTTAGAGATGCTATGAAATTCAGACCTAATATATAGAAAATAGACTACTTCCCTTTACTTCTAATGGGCATAATTAAAACATTTCTTTTATCAGTAAAAATGTTTCTTAATTATTGTTGTGTTAATTGGACATCACAATTTACTGTAATAAAATACTAACTCAAGCTACATAATGTCAAGGGGTTGGCCGGTCTTGTAAGTCATCAATATCAGATGGGTGGGTGTTCCGGGTGATTAACTGCACTGCACAGCTGTTTGCAGCATCCGCTGGAGCCAGAAACATTATGGTGGATGGAACTGGGAGAAGAAGGCTCCATCCACTGCGTAGTGGCTATGCTGGTGTGACCAGTTCAAAGTGGACAGAGCTTTCTGCTTCTGACTCCGTCCACTGGTATGTGTCTGTGTCTGCTGCAAAAAGATGGTCGATGTCAGAGGGTGTGAGATCCCCACTGATCCTATGTTGATGATCTATCTGGAGGATAGGTCATCAACAGCTAAAAGGTGGACAGCCCCTTTAGTATGACTTAACCCATTAGTGACCAGCCTGTTTTGGGCTTTACTGAGCAAGCGTTTCAAGAACTACAACTTTTTTTATTTTTCCGTTTATATAGCTTTATGTTGGCTTGTCTTTTGCGGGACAAGTTGTAGTTTTTAATGGCTTCTTTTTGGGGTACACATAACTTTCTGATTAACTTTTATTAGATCTTTGTGGGAGGGAGATGGGAAAAACTGCAATACAGCATTCATTTTTGGTAAAAATAACATAATATCTTTATTCTATGCGTCAGTACGATTACAGTGATACTTAATACATATATATATTTTTTTACGTTCTACTACTTTTTTGCAATAAAACCCCTTTTAAAAAACAGAAAAAAAATGTTTTTGCATTGCTGCTTCCCAAGATCTATAACTTTTTTATTTTTATTTCTATGGAGTTGTGTGCAGGCTTGATTTTTGTGGGACGACTTGTATTTTTCTTTGGCATCATTTTGGAGTAAATTACGCTTTTTAATCGCTTGTTATTTAGTATTTTTCTGTGGCAACTAAGAATAATTTAGCAATTCTTTTTTTTTTTACGGCGTTCACCATGGGGATAATTTATGTGATATTTATGTAGTCTGGGTCGTTACGGATGCAGTAATACCAAACATATCGGGAAGATTTTTTTTGCTATATTTTTCACTGAAAAGCGTATTTTTTATGGAAAATAGAGTAATTTAGTTTTTTTATGGGATTTTTTAATTGAATAAATTTTTTTTTTACCATTTAATAGTCTAACAAGGGGATCATAACAAACAGCTTTTTGATTGATTTTAAAATGCAATTCACTATCCCTATAGTGCACTGCATTTTAAAGTCAGTGCTATTCTGACATTGACCAGCAGGCTGGCTTGGGGCCTTTATAGAGCCCCTCCAGCCTTTACACACATCGGCACCCCGCAATCTAATTTGCGGGGTGTCGATGGGAGACAGAGGGAGACAGCTCCCTCTGTTAGTACTTTACATACGGCGGGCAATGGTGGCATGTAAAGTGTTAAACAGCCTGGATTGGCACTCCTGTGAGAGCCGGGTCCCCACTCCCTGCTGCACGGGGGACCTGTGCAGCGCTTAGACTGAGCCCCTTCAAAAAGCAGCGACCCAGCCCAAGGCCCCTTAGTGACCTCTGTAAAAAGGCATATGGGTGGTCACCAAGGGATTAACACTACCATTCCTTTTTGAAATAAGCTAATAACTTGAGTTAATATTTTCCCACATAAAAACTACATTGTGTAGCCCAATAAGCATGATTATTCTGTTGCCAGTAAATGCAATTCTAATAGGTTTAAACAGCATTATGCATAAAACAGCATTATGCTTTAAGTCTCATGCACACAACCGTATGTATTTTGAGGTCCGCAAAAAATACGGATGACATGCGTGTGCATTACGTATTTTGCGGTACAGAACAGCTGGCCCCTAATAGAATAGTCCTATCCTTGTCCATAATGCGGACAATAATAGGACATGTTCTATTTTTTTGTGGAACAGAAATATGGACATACAAAAACGGAATGCACATGGAGTGCACGTTGTGTGTTTTGTGGTCCGCATTTCCCACCATTGGCCAGAATTGTTGTTAAAACCAGACAAAATCAGCAATCAAATTTTTTAAATTGCCATTAAAAACCCCAAAATGTATTGTTTTTTTCCTTTCATTTAAGGTCCTCTTTTACACAACCGTATGGCTTTTTCAGTGTTTTGAGGTCCGTTTTTCACAGATTCATTGTTCAGTTTTTTGTTTCCGTTGTGTTTCCATTTCTGTTCCGTATTTCAGTTCAGTTTTTTTTTCGTATGGCATATACAGTAATTATATAGAAAAAATTGGGCAGGGCATAAAATTTTCAATAGATGGTTCCGCAAAAACGGAACAGATATGGAAGACATACGGATGCATTTCCGTATGTGCTCCATTTTTTTTGCGGAACCATTGACTTGAATAGAGCCATGGAACGTGATTTGCGGGCAATAATAGGACATGTTCTATCTTTCAACGGAACGGAAAAACTGATATACGGAAACAGAATGCATATGGAGTACATTCCATTTTTTTTAGAACCATTGAAATGAATGGTTCCGTATACGGACCGTATACGGAACGGTAAAAACAGCCTGAAAACGGAAAAAAATAAACGGTCGTGTGAAAGAGGCCTAAGGGTGCTTTCACATTGACATGAAAAAATGTTCTGAAATACAAACTACTCCAAAGTATTGTACAAATGATCCAATAAATTGCTTCTTTAAAGGGAATGTGTCATCAGAAAATGAGCTATTGTTTTAATCATGTTTTTATGTTAAATATATTTTTAAGACCTTAATGACCACGCCATTTTTAGCAAATCTGACATGTGTCACTTTATGTGGTGATAACTTTAAAACGCTTTTACTTATCCAGGCCATTCTGAGATTGTTTTCTCGTCAGATATTGTACTTTATGACAGTGTCAAAAAAATAAACATTTTTATTTATAAAAAAAATACCAAAGTTACCAATTTTTTTTAAACATTAGCAAATTTCCAAATTTAAATTTAATTTTTTTATAATGGATAGTAATAACTCCAAAAATAGTTATTACTTTACATTTCCCATATGACTACTTCATATTTGGATCATTTTGTGAATGCCATTTTATTTTTTGGGGACGTTAGAAAGCTTAGAAGTTTAGAAGCAAATCTTAAAATGTTTCAGAAAATTTCCAAAACCCACTTTTTAAGGACAAGTTCAGGTCTGAATTCACTTTGTGAGGCTTACATAAAAGAAACCACCCAAAATGACCATTTTAGTAACTACACCCCTCAAGGTATTCAAAACTGATTTTGCTAACTTTGTTAACCCTTTAGGTGTTAATTAAGAATTAATGGAAAATGGAGATGAAATTTTAGAATTTCATTTTTTGGGCAGATTTTCAATTTTAATCAATTTTTTCAAACTGACGAAGCAAGCGTTAAGAGCCAAACAAAATGTAATATTTATCGCCCCGATTCTGCAGTTTACAGAAACACCCCATCTGTGGTCGTAAACTGCTGTACGGGCACATGGCATTGCGCAGAAGGAAATGGTTTTTGGAAAGCAGATTTCACTGGTATAATTTTAAGCTGCCATGTAACATTTAAAGACCCCCTGATGCACCCCTAGAGTAGAAACTCCAAAAAACGGACCCTAATTTAGAAACTACACCCCTCAAGGTATTCAAAACTGATTTTTACAAAAATTTGTTAGCCCTTTAGGAGTTACATAAGAATTATAGGAAAATGGAGATGAAATTTTAGAATTTCACTTTTTTGGCAGATTTTTCATTGTAATCTAATTTTTCCGCTAACAAAGCAAGGGACAACAGCCAAGGAAAATTCAATATTTATTGCCCTGATTCTGTAGTTTACAGAAACACACCATATGTGGTCATAAACTGATGTACAGGCACACCGCAGGGTGCAGAAGGAAAGGAACGCCATATGGTTTTTGAATGGCTGATTTCATTGGTATAATTTTAAGCTGCTGTGTCACATTTGAAGACCCCCTGATGCACCCCTAGAGTAGAAAATCCTAAAAAATTATCCCATTTTGGAAACTATGGGATAAGGCGGCAGTTTTGTTGGTACTATTTTAGGATACATATGATTTTTGGTTGCTCTATATTACACTTTTAGTGAGGCAAGGTAACAAAAAATTGCTGTTTTGGCACTGTTGAAATTTTTTTTATTTACAATGTTCATCTGACAGGTTAGATCATGTTATATTTTTATAGAGTAGGTTGTTACGGATGCGACAATACCAAATATGACAACTTTTTAGTTTTTTGTTTCGGTTTTACATAATAAAGCATTTTTTTAAATCATTTATTTAGTGTCTACATATTCTGAAAGCCATATTTTATTTTTATTTTTTGGCGACTGTCTCATGTGAGGTTTTAATTTTTTTGGTATGGGATGACGGTTTGATTGGTACTATTTTAGAATGCGTATGACTTTTTGATCAGTTGTTATTAAACTTTTTCGAATGTAAAGAGGCAAAAAATAGCTTTTTTGACACCTTTTTTTCTTCTTTTTACGATATTCACCTGAGGGGTTAGTTCATGTGATATTTTTATGCAGCAGGTTCTTTCGGACGTGGCAATGCCTAATATGTAAACTTTATTTTTTTATGTTTTACACAATAACAGCATTTTGTAATTTAAAAAAAATCATGTTTCACTGTCTCCATATTCTGAGAGCCCTAGGTTTGTTTGTTTTTGGGGCGATTGTCTTATATAGGATCTTATTTTTTGTGAAATGAGATGACGGTTTGATTGGTACTATTTTGGGGTGCGTATGACTTTTTGATCGTTTGGTATTACACTTTTTATGATGAAAGTTGACAAAAAAATTGCCTTTTTGACACCATTTTTATAAAAAAAATTACGGCTTTCATCTTATGGGTTAGGTCATGTAATTTTTATGGAGCAGGTTGTTATGGACGTGGCAATACCTAATATGTAAAAAGTATTTTATTTATTTAAGTTTTACACAATAATATAATTTTTGAAACAGAAAAAAAAAAATCATGTGTTAGTGTCTCCATATTCTGAGCCATAGTTTTTTTTGGGGGGGCAATTGTCTTAGGTAGGGGCTCATTTTTTGCGGTATGAGGTGATGGTTAGAATGGTACTGTTTTGGGGGGCATACGCCTTTTTGATCGCTTGGTGTTACACTTTTAGTGATGTAATACGCTGATAGCAACTTAAGCAGCGAGGAATCAGATGTAAAAAAATTACGAATATTCTAAAAAACTAATATATAGCACTATATTCAATTTCGTGCTATATATTAGTTTTTAAGAATATTCAGCATTTTTTTCCATCTGAAATCATTATTCCTCCCTGCTTAAGTTGCTTGGCAAGCAACTTAAGCAGGGAGGAACCATAACTTCAGATGGAAAAAAATGCTGAATATTTTAAAAAACGAATATATAGCACTATATTCTAGTGCTATTTATTCATTTTTGACCCACGCCTGTATTGATCGCGTAATATTTGCATATTACGTGATCATTACCTTACTGATTTTCGAGTAAAAAAAAAAGTTGAATATAATGAATGTTTGAATTTGAGATTATTCAATGAATATTCCACAAAATATTCACGAAATATCGCAAATTCAAATATGACCCCTGCCGCTCACCACTAACATTACATTTTTGAATTATTTTCCTTTTTGTTTTTACACTGCTACGGTATATAAAAATTCCAAAGGTATTGAAAGTACCTCGTGAGAATCTATCCCGTTATTGACTGACCAATTGGTCTGGAAATATTCAAGCATTCTCTGCTTCAGCTGTTGTGGAAGGTGATGTACCCGTATAAAATCCTTCAGATCCTTGGTTCTTGTATGATAAAGGGACCATCTGGAGTACATTCGTTGGATTATAGCTGTTACATTACCAAATACCAAGGCATGCATCAAAGCTGTACAGGAAGATAAAAAGAAAGTAAACATAGTATGTTGCATAATTAGTGTATGCAAAAAGGGTCTGACAGTGAATTAAAGGGCATCTGTCAGCAGATTAGTACCTATGAAACTGGCTGACCTGTTACATGTGCACTTTGCAGTTAAAGGCATCTGTGTTGGTCCCATGTTCATATGTGCCCGCATTTTTTTTTTAATATATGCAAATGAGCCTGCTCATGCCTGCTCACTGCTGTGCCCTCTGTACTTTGATTGACAGGGCCAGGCAGTAAAATGTCATACCCCCTTCCTGGCCCTGTCCATCAAAGTGCAGAGGGTGTGTCAGTTGCAGAGAGAGCAGAGCATCTAGGTGTAATGGCAACGCCCCTGTTGCTCCTAAAGGCTCATTTGCATATATTGAAACTTTATTTTTCTCAGCAATGCGGGCACATATAAACATGGGATCAACATAGATGCCTTCAGCTGCCAAGCACAAATGCGACATGTCAGCCAGTTTCATAGGTGCTAATCTGCTGACAGATGCCCTTTAAATGGAATCTGTTAGCAAAAATGAACTGTAGCTTAAACCACATTTTTATGTTAAACATTTGTTTTTGAGTTTTTGGTGATTTGTGTTATGTGATTTTCACTAAATAATCTATATAAAAAAAATAAAAAAATTATGCATTTTTCACACTGGCCACCAGGCCTAATGATATGTTGAGACTCATGTCTGGTACTGGTAACTTTTCAGTAGCCATGACATTATCATCACAGGCAGAATTTCAATAACAGATATTACCTTGTATAGATAGCACAGGATCCACCATTCATAACAGGAGATAGCACATCATATCTACTCCCTCCTGACCTCTGCACAGGCCACAGAGCATGACTGGAAACATTTCCAATAAAAGTCAGTGAGGTCCCCTTCTGTGTCCATTGTGTGTATGGCCCAAGTGGCTACTCTCAAATGAACAGGAAGCCTTGGCGTATATTAGGCCTTTGGTGTCTTAAGGATTTTTTTTTTATATATAGATATGGACATGAAAAACATTTTAAAGAAAACACAAAAAGAGGTGTATATAACATCATTTTTAAATTTCAGACAATTGGGGGCTTGTCTGACATTTTAAATTATAATTTTAATGGGTATATGTGCAAACATGACTAGTTCAAATAAAGAAAACTTGTAAAGGGATAAACTGGTTTTAGTACTAACTAATGGTACTTTTAATGCACTGTCTTCACTATTGTCCTGATAATACAATGACAAGTAACACAATGTATGTCTCTTAATATTCATGTTTTCAAATCACCATATTCTGACCCCTATAATTTTTTATAGTTACATCTACTCAGCTGTTTGGTTGTTTATTTTTTTGTGGAACAACCTGTAGTTTTTATTGATACTATTTTGAAGTCTGTATGACTTTTTGATCACATTTTATAAAATTTTTAGGGTAAGAGAAGCAATGAAAAAATGTCAAATTGGCCATTTTGACCCTTTTTTCCATTAGGCCATTTGCCATTTTGAAAATATATTTTTAAATTTTAATAGTGCGTCATTTTTGGTTGAGTTGATACCCATGATGTTTATATTTATTGTTATTTATTTATTTATATTTTCATTATACGGAAAGGTGGATGATTTAAACTTTTATATTTTTTTAATTTGTATTTTTAAACCGTTTTTTTTTTCTTTTTGTTATAATTTTTAAGCTCATATTTGAGCCTACAAAATCAAATTTTTTGTTTTTTATTCTGAATATTCATGGATTTTTTACAGCCATTTACAGGTGAAAATCGAAAAAATTTGAATATCGTGCAAAAGTTCATTTATTTCAGAAATGCAACTTAAAATTTGAATATTTTGAAAAGGTTCAATATTCTAGGCTCAAAGTGTCACACTCTAGTGAGCTAATCCATACCCTCTGAGCATAGTGGTACCTGAGATTGTGACTTTGGGGTTTCATAAGCTGTAAGCCATAATCATCCAAATGATAACAAATAAAGGCTTGAAATATCTCGCTTTGCATATTATGAGTCTATCTCATATATTAGTTTCACCTTTTTAGTTGCATTAATGAAATACGCTAAATGAACTTTGCATGATATTCAAATTTTTCACCTGTAAATGTCAGAATTGCAAATTTTTTATGTTGACCTGCTGGCCAAAATAAGAATTGCAGCTTAAATGCCCTATGTCTCTTCAGCGAGACCTAGCGCATTAAAATCAATTATTGTACTTTTACACCAGACTTGGGAAGCTAAAATGAAAACAGAAAATCTTTATTGATTACGAATAACTTATTAAAAAAATGGAGGGAATATACCAAGCAGTTCTTCAAATACTAGTCAATAGTGCAAATATGGAGCCAGATTAGGATTACTCCATTAATCTGATTTAATACCCACACAACTGAGGGCTGTAGTGGCCTGCACCATTTCTCATTTACCACAGCAATAACTTTGCTTAATAAAGAGCCCAAAGGCAAATACTGTGAACTAATTCCAAAAGCCCTGACTGAATACAATATTTCCAGGAGATACTGAATCACTTCGTTTTGTATCAAGTTAAACGGCTGAACTCATCACTCACGCTGGAGGTACACGCAGTTGACATCAGCCTAAGTATCCTTTGTACTCAGCGATTATAAAAAATGTTATGCCGCTAACTGCTCATATAAAGACAACTAGACTATGCTAACTGTTCATTTCCATTGCTCGACGGGTTTCCTACAAACATCCTCAGGAGCCCTGTACTAAGAAGCATAGTATAGCACATAAATTGTGCTGCCCTCCAGTATATAAAGGCAGATCTCTGGCACTAGTGCGTCCCTGAAGCGGCTGCCGCAACCGCCAGTATTTAAACCTATAATCCCTCCCATATCCATCAGGTACCACGCCCACCCAGCATCACATGATCGGAGCATATCACTCCTACTTAGATACACTGGCTCAAACAGTGGGGGACCTAGAATCGGGGACAAACCCCTCATTTTAACTAGCGACCTTGACACTCCAGCTGTGGTGAAACTGCAACTCCCAGCATGCTCCATTTATTTCTACAGAGTTCTGAGAGCAGCCAAGCAAGGGGGGCATCTTAGGAGTTGTAGTTTTACCACAGCTGGAGTGCCAAGGTTAACCATCACTGGTATAGGCAAATTTTAAATTGGCTGGAAGCTCATACAATAAAGACAAAATGATGAGGATATGTACAGTTTTGTACTGATAGATGGTGATAAGCTGTGATACATAAAATGTATAATGTCCTATAGCTGTCAATATAAATATGATATTATAATCAACATATAATCTGATTGTGACATATACAATATAAGATAGTGTGCCAATCCATCAATATCCTCACCCATAAAAAAATGGAAATAAATAGGACATTGTAATTGCACCACTATATAATGTAATAGTTAGAAATGCAGGACAACAAATTTCATGTAACCACAGCGCTCAGGGGCATATAGTAAATGTGTTGTGTGACCCCATCTTTCCATGAGGAACCAAAGTCTCTTTAGAAAGGAAGCACAATGGATCTTTCATTTAAAAACAGTGCCTCCCAGTGGTCTAAATGAGCACATATCCTTTGCATGTTTTCTGTAAATAGGGTGATTGCCATCAATGTATTTACATTTATGGAGGTCCCTCATGGAAAGATGGGGTCACATTTCTAACTATTACATTGTATAGTCAGAACCAGAGAAACAGAGTCAGAACCAGGGCAGATGGTTATAGCCCAAACAGCAGATGAGGGGTTAATCCAGAAACTAGCCATAGTCAGAACACCAGGAGAGTCTATAGGAAATACCATTGCAGTCTATAGGAAAATTGTTTTCCTATTAAAGGGATTTGCGTATATCATACATTGGGGAAATATACTATGTCTGCTAGGTGTGGGTCCCACCTCTAGTACCTGAACCTATCTCTAACACAGAGAATGCAAAGTGATGGAGAACAGACCTTGCATGCATGACTACCCTCCATTCATTTTTATTGACTGTCAAAAATAGCCAAGCACTGGCTCAGCTATTTCTGATAGCCCTATAGAAGTGAATGGAGCAGTGGTCGCGCTTGCTTGACTATTTTCAGTTATTTGGCACTCCAATAGAAATGTAAGTCGGTTGCACTTGCACTGTCCACTCTCCATCAATTTATGGTCTCTATTCTAGAGATAGGTGCAGGTCCCCTTTATGCCCTCAATGTATGAGATGGGCCAATCCCTTTAAGCTCTGCCAAAGATTGTTAACCTTTTTAATTGCCATTGCAACCAAACATCTTCTGCAAGCTCGTCACAGTGTGGGGCATTCTGTCACTGAGAGCATCCTGCTCAAGGTAAATAACCTCTAAGTTGCCTTGATTGCAATGAACTTGGCACCTAAGGGGTCAAATGTCTGTTATTGGAGTTGTCTCTACCAGCTATGGTACCCGCTCCATTCCTGAGTTGGCACCATCTTGAAAGACCTGACTCTTGCCATCCATGTACAATAGATGTCAAAAATGGGTAATAATCAGACACCTAGTGATGGAAGCATCCTCAGGCTCTGCATGAGTGTAAGGATAATTAAATTATTTATTAAATACTAAAGAAACAGAACCAAATGCTGATGATCATATATTATGTACCAAATGTAAGCTATTTTCGCTTACTTGCATTGTTGTTGATTAGATAACACTTTAACATTTCAATAGAAATCCACATCTACAATTTAAGAGTCTGTAATGGAATCATAAACACACAAAACATTTTCTATAAAGTGCTCAGTGTCTGTATACCTATTATTGGGCTTAAAAGGGTTATCCAACCCCTAAAATTCATTGCTTCACATACTAGCACGGCCGCTGCGTCATCTCCCTGTTGCACGGATAAAAACATCCAGCTTTGGGGGTGCAGCCAATAGCAGGCCACAACAGAAAAAAGCCTCCCTAGCTTTGCAGGTTACACTAGGGAGCTGACCCCACCCCCCAGGGCCCGGGAGTAATTTAAGTACAACCTATGTGAGGGGCCTGTGTGCGTATGGGGAGGCATTTTAGGGCTTGTGTGATGGTATCAGAAAGGGTATTACCTCCAATTAGCATTATACAAATAGAAAAGATCTTCTCAGCATCAGTGTTAGCAGAAACATTTCCAAAGCCAACACTAGTCAGACTGCTGAGTGTGAAGTATAATGATGCAATATATGTACTTCGGATGGTAGGACCACCTTGTGTATTATTGCTATAGAAAGGGGATTCCAGTCTTTTTCCCAGTTCATGTAGCCAACCTGCCAAAAGAAACAAAAGGCATATTAGAAAAATATATTGCATATTTGACATCTACTTGATAGCTCATCAGAAAAATGTCAAAACGCTATTGCTTTTCCAGTGTCAAATGTTTTACTTGGCCCATACACATCATATAGCCACAACTCAAAACTGTACTTATACATTTCACTTGTCTGTACAACGTATCCAAACACACAGAAACATGTCATGTAGTGTTGAGCGAGCATGCTCGGCCGAACTGCTGTTCGGCTCGAGCATCGCTATGCTCGGCACATCGGAATGCTTGACCGAATACTGTGGGTGCTCGAGTAAAATTTAATACAATGAAAGTCAATGGGAGACCCGAGCATCTAACCAGGCACCCCCTGCTCGGAAGAAAATACGGTGTATGGTTCACAAAAATGGGTTAGAAATTGATGGAAAACCCATAAAAAAGGTTTGGAACCAACATTAAGAGGATGGCTGGATGCATCTTGGACTCCTATTATCTACGATATACAATAGACAACCACACAAAGGCTATATGCCAAAAGCCAGGTATATGCAAGCCATCAATCTATCCATGAGACAGATGACAGGCTAAGTCAGCATACCTCATAATGGCAGCCTTGTGCGCTATGAGACATTCCAAACCAGCTCTCATCTGACTGAGAGCCAGTAAGCCTCAAAGTTACTTCAGATCTGTTGGACGGCTTAGGTGGACCTGCGCACCTACATCAATATCATTAGGGTTACAAAAAGTTTTTTGATTGTCCTAACATAATATTTAATAACCTTTCTATACAGTTTTGTGATGTAAAAACTAATTTTCATAAACATTGGCATATGGCAAAGACATTCAAATAAGCAGAATCTGCCTTGTTTTTCAGCTGAAAAACCATTTGCATGGAAAATTTACACTACTCATGAACCCATTTTATAGTCTTATGACAAGACTATCAGTCTTGTCAAAAGACTATAAATCCAATAGATAGCGCTGTTTATAGTGATGAGCTGCAGGGGCTATATTCAAATTCACGATATTTCACAAATATTTTGTAGAATATTCTGCATATATTTGCGAATTTCGAGAATTTGAGATTATTTTACAGAATGCGATTAATGGGCAATGTAAAAAAATAGTGTAATGCAAATTCGTAACGCGAAATACAGGCGTGAGTCACTTTGGCTACATTTTTCAAGCTGGTATAAGTTTTCTGAGACTGGAGAAAATGGTTGGCACGGCAGAACATTAGAATAGCTGTATATGCAGATAGAGTCATGTGTTCCAATATATTCGCTATTGCGCTAATCGGCAGTGATTAGAATATTTTATTGCACTACGTGCAACTTCACATTTTAGCAGGTCTGACTACAGATTAGTGTAGATTGCGAATATCCTAAACGCACAATTTTATCGCAAATTTTCCATGCAAAATGATACACTAATAGTCTTGTCATAAGACTATGAAACCAATAGATGGGGCTGTTCATGAGTCATGAACAGCGCCATCTATTGGTTTAATAGTCTTATGACAAGACTATTTAGTCTTGTCATAAGACTATGAAACCAATAGATGGCGCTGTTCATGAATAGTGTAGATCGCAAATTTTCCATGCAAATGGCTTTCAGCTGAAAAACAAGGCAGATTCTGTTCATTTGCATGTCTTTCCCATATGCCCATGTTTATACAAATTCGTTTTTACATCACAAAACTGTATAGAAAGGTTAATATTATGTTAGGGCAATCAAAAAACTTTTTGTAACCATTATGTTATTGATGTAGGTGCGTAGGTCCACCCTAGCCATCCAACAGATGGGAAGCAACTTTGATGCTTACTGGCTCTCAGTCAAATGAGAGCTGGTTTGGAATGTCTCATGGTGCACAATGCTACCATTGCAAGGTATGCTAACTAATCCTGTTATCTGTCTCATGGATAGATTGATGGCTTGCACATACCTGGCTTTTGGCATAAAGCCTTTGTCTGGTTGTCTATTGTATGTCGTAGATAATAGGAGTCCAAGACATAGTAACATAGTTACATAGTACATAAGGCTGAAAAAAGACATTTGTCCATCCAGTTTGGCCTGTTATCCTGCAAGTTGATCCAGAGGAAGGCAAAAAAAAAAAAAAAAAAAAAACCTGAGGTAGAAGCCAATTTTTCCCACTTTAGGGGAATAAAAAATCCCTTCCCGACTCCAATCAGGCAATCAGACTAACTCCCTGGATCAATGACCCCTCTCTAGTAGCTATAGTCTGTAATATTATTACGCTCCATGAATACATCCAGGTCCCTCTTGAATTCCTTTATTGTACTCACCATCACCACCTCCTCAGACAGAGAGTTCCATAATCTAACTGCTATCCAGCTATCCTCTTAATGCTGTTTCCAAACTCTTTTGATGGCGTTTCCATCAATTTCTAACCTTTTTTTGTGAACCAGACAACCTCTTCTCCTCCGAGCAGGGGGTGCCTAGGGTTCTCCCATTGACTTCCATTGTGCTCGGCACTGGGTAGATGCTAGAGAGATCACTAAAAACATACCTATATTTATCAGGAATATGGAGTATGTGAACGCTTATTCTGCCAGATTCTGCTACTTTATAGTGAAATGCTCTCTGCATTGACCTTTTTAACCATCCCTCCCTTCTAACAGTTGCCCCCTAAAAAAAAAAATTATATACTTTCTATATAGTGCATTTGGGTAGTGCAGCATTTGCTTATGGTTTTGATGCGTTACCTCAGCTACAGATAGGGACAAACGACATTGGAACAAATAATTTCTACTGGTGTGATATACAAGTTGCCCCCCCAAAAAACTTATTAAAGCAGGGGTGTTATATACCATTTATATACTTTCTATATAGTGCATTTAGGTAGTGCAGCATTTGTGTGCGCTCCTGCTGCGTTACCGTAGCTACACAGAGTGACAAATGCTATTGAAACAAATAATTTCATCTGCTGTGATATACCAGTTGCCCCCTAAAAAAAACGTATTAAAGCAGGGGTGTTATATACCAATAATATGCTTTCTATATAGTGCTCTTTTGTAGTGCAGCATTTGTGTTATCGAATTTCAATTATTATCATTGGGGTTTTTTTTCCAAGAGGGGGGATTTTGTTAGCTATGTTTTTAATCCAATTTTATATTTTTTGTTGTTTTAAACATATGTATTTGACCTGTATTTGTACTGGCCTGCAGCAAAATTGATATCCATTGACCGTATAATATACCTCCGGCCACATAATCACTTGATCTTTTCTGTCATGTGAATGCCTAATGTTTGGGGCCTGTAGTCCAGTGGCCTACAGTGCAATTTGTATCCATTGACCGCATAAATGTACCTCGAGACACATAATCAGAATTCTTTTATGTCAGGTGAATGCTTATTTTTTAAGGCCCGTACTCCTGTGGCCTAAAATAAAAAAATTCTAGGCTCCAACAGGGCACATTTCAGAGAATTTCCCTTTAAGACACATTAAAATGTCCCCTGATTAAGATACATATTTTTTGTTGGAATTTTTGTCATTGATCCCCCTCTATTATGTCACTGTCCATGTTGTGGGACTATTTGTACACTTCTACTAAGTATTTGGTGGCTGTAAATATGAGATGAAGGTTTTTCAGATTCGCCTGCCATTTCGTGAACATTTGATTGCGTTCGCGCGATCGTGTTTGCGAACTGTCCCAGCCGATGTTTGTCCATCACTAGTAAGACCTGGTATAACATGTAGTAAACACTGCAGGGATGATGTCTAAGACATCTAAGATGTCCGGGAGGTCCTGAACATTGTGGACAAGGTCTGAGATGAGAGTCGTCTATGTGTTCAATACTGAATGTTATTGATGGTCAGCTCCGTTATGAATCCCAGCACTCGGATTAGTTAGTCCTTACTGAGGAACTTCACAATGCGCTGATGCCACAGATGCTGTCACCTTGATGAGCTGGGTCGCCGATAAGTAGATTATAAAGTGTCTGAAGAAATGTGAGTAAAGATATTGGAATAAACTGTACGCCTTCTCCAATGTGACTTCGTCCTTTGATTTATGAAAATCATTCCATAAAGTCTTGAAGTCCTCTACGTGGATGGCATAAGAAATGTTCATGCAAGGTTCGACGGGCACCGAAAAAACAAGCTCTGTTGCCGACACTGATCCAGACACGTCATACCCGGTCCACATCACTGCTAGCTACGTAAGGTCCTGACTCCTGAGAACTGATCACCAGATTACCGAAACAACAGTCAAAGTTTCTTTGGAACCACGTCCCTACGATAGCCGTGAGCGCCTCGGAGCGATTATACAGGAAGAGCGGGAGGCAAGTAAATGTCTCTGGTAACACCTCCAATCGATCGTCCTCTATGTACGTCCCACAGAACCAACCTGTCCACACAACCCAGTCCTCTGTGCTTGCCTTGGTGAGTGAAGGCTTGGATGAAATCTGTGTGAGCAACGCCAGTGGATCTCTGTCCTTTCCTTTGAGTCCAGGTAAACAGGAAAATGTGTTTTTTAGGTTCAGCACTGAGCCCACTTCAATGCCAAGACCCTTCCGCTTCTCGTCAGCTATGTGGGCAGACAGGTTCTTGGAATACTCTTTCAGTCTGGTTGCATGAGAAATTATACATCAGTGTCACGCTGTACAGAGTCCATTGTTGGTGAATGAGCAAAGCAGCTTGTGCCAGATCAAGAGTTTACTCCTAGGGGGTGCACTGCAGGATTTTTCTTTTAGACAAGATTTGCAATGCAGACCGTCGACTTGCAAAGGTCAAGCTTCCGGGAGGATACTTTGAGCTGTGGCAATGACTGCTTCTTCATGCCTAATGCCTACTTCTGGGGGTTAACATCCCATCGGTAGGTGTTTGCATATCCTTGCGATAAATGATGTTCCCGTTCACTGACTGTAAACAGAGATCTTGACAGACAAATGTATCAACCTGGCCAAGTTGCTGGTGTGGCTGAGCAGGAACCACATTTACCCAGTAGACCGTAAAGGACATATATTGTCCTTGACCATAGTTTCCATTTCCGACCAATTTTCCCAAAAAAGGCTATATAACAGCCGTTCCCCCCAGGTTGGTTGATATTATGTTACATTACTGTTCTCAGTCCACAATTTAGGGAGATGGCTGTCCTATTAGATGGCTACCTTATTACCTTTCCACTTGATTAATTCTCAGGAGGCCATTGGCACTATTATATGCATCAAGTTGGCCTAGTTATTTTGCACAGTGCCTGTTGAACTATATTACTGCATGTTATTTCCACCACTGTAGGGATTCTTTTTCTCCACTATCCTGCTTCCCTTTAATATATGTCATTTTAAATGTTTGTACAATATGTATTTCGTCATTTTGGACTAATAAAAATGTTATGCATTATTTTTTGTGTGGTGTAGAATTTATATATAGGAGTTTGTGGTATGGTTCCATACATACTGAGTTGTTGATGTTCTATTGGTGTTGATCACAAACAAATTTCACCACTGAATGGCTAATCAACGTAATTTGGCTCATACAGAATAAAGTCTACAGTCACCCATTAATTTTCCCCATAAATGCTGTTTCACAAAATAATTTCACCAATGAATGGCTAATCGACTTAATTTCGTTCATACAGAAGAAAGTCTACAATCATCCATCAATTTTCCCATTTTCTTTTTCCTAATAATACACTCCCAAAAAATGAATATAACAATCACAATTCACAATGGAACTTCACCTCTGAACAGCAAATATTTTTTTTTTGTGCCACTAATACACACCAAAAAGGGCTATAATTGTCCCACTTCAACACACAACGGCTAATAAGCCTTTTTCTTTTTCTCCACTAATACATGCCAAAAAGGCTTTAGAACATATAACTGCACTGCTGAATGCAAAATATATTCTACTTTTGCCACTAATACACAACAAAAAGGGCTTTAGAACATATGCACCGCTGAATGGCAAATATATTTTTATTTTGAAATATTGTTGGATAGACTGGCACACTATAACTGGTAGCAAATACTACTGGTGTACTACGATACCCGCATGTCCGAACAGTAAAAGGACAATACAGAAAGTGCTTCCACATACAATCACTGCCCAGAGATCCACTACAGCCTCCCTGGCAGAGACTATCAGCATAGAGTAACCACGTGACATGTTGAACTCATTAAGCAGCATGTGATACGCCGAGTTAACATACAACCACGTGGGACACCAAGCGCTGTGAGTGCACAAAGCCCAACACCACGAGGACGCCGTCCCTGCTGCACACCCGGAGAGGAAACTGGTGCTAAAACCGACATCGGCCAGTGATCTTTGAAGACATCAGACAGGTAACAGAAGACAGTGTGTCGTCTTCCTGTGGGACGCCACAGGAACGATATATACAACACTTGCCTGCTATAGACTTCTGAATATTGGCCACGTAGGCCCACAGCTGTTTCTATATCATTTTCTGTTGACCGACTAGAATGCTGGATCAATTATTAACTCTTATGAACATTGATTCATTATTTTTGGAATATTGACTACCACTAGATCTCGGAGTATTGACTATTACCAACCCTCCAGATCATTGACTGCATTAAGTTTCTGAACAAAAAGTCTTTCTACTGATCAAAAAGATTTTCCACTGAGTCATTATTGCTCTTTTATCACAATTATTATCCTATGAGGCGCGAATTTATATCCCCACATAAATATCCTTATGTATTTTTTACATCTATATTTTTAATCTTTTCCTCCATTTTTACTATTCCTTCACTATTTTGCAATCAGTTTTACCTTAAAGGGGTTCTGCACTTTGTTTAAACTGATGATCTATCCTCTGGATAGATCATCAGCATCTGATTGGCGGGGGTCCGACACCCGAGACCCTCGCCGATCAGCTGTTTGAGAAGGCAGCGGTGCTCCAGCTCTGTTCACTTGAATAGAGCTTAGCCCCGCCCAGGCAAGTTGATACTAGTCGTGACGTCACTGGGCCGGTGGTAAATAGTGAGAAGGCCGCAGTGCTGCTGGTGCGCCGCTGCCTTCTCAAACAGCTGATCGGTGGGGGTCCCGGGTGTCGGACCCCCGCCGATCAGAAGCTGATGATCTATCCAGAGGATAGATCATCAGTTTAAATAAAGTGCACTTCAACACACAACTGCTAATAAGCCCTTTTTTCCCACTAATACAAGCCAAAAAATGCTTTAGAACATATAACTGCACCGCACAACGGCATATAAGAAATATAAAAATGTCCTTGTAATAAACCCTGTTAATGGCCGTAACACCCTATTAACAAGAACTGTTTGCTGGAATTACAGAGCTGTATAATGACAATTTGGATCCCTGGTACGTGCAGCAAGGTGTAATAGGATTGTTCCTGTTACCCAGGCTGTAACCTCCCCTACTGAATTCTGTTCAACATAAATGCTGTTGAATAATTCCTCCCTATTCTTTCCCTACACCTTGAATAATTTTTCCCTGAACTTGTAAATCGTTTTTTTTAGCACAATTAAGTTTTTTTTATAGCACTGCATTAGGTACACTGGAAAATGGCAGAATCCAAGATGGCTGAGGCTAGTTACAGGGCTGTGACATCACAGGGCTGGCTGGCTGCTGATTGGCTGCATGCATGGAATTATGGGTGATCCCACTTTCCCAGAGTTCCTTGCTCCATGTCCTCACACGTACAGCAGTCATTTTAGGAAAAAAATTAATTCGTTACCACGAAGCATGAGGAAATTCGGATTTGGTGCGAATCAAATTTTTCCTGAAATTCAGATCAAATTCCACTTTGTCAACTTCGATTCACTCATTTCTAAAAACCATGCATTTAACATATGCATGCAAAAAACTCCAGTGTAGATTTGATTTTTTGGAGTGTGGACCTCCTGAGGATACACTAAAATTACTAGGATGTGTGTGCCTCCTAATAATTCTAGTATATCGTACACCAATATGTTTTCTTTTTAAGACTTGCATTAGAAACATCAGTCTTTATAAATTCCCCCTTTCCTTGCTATACTATACCAAACCAAAAACTGTTTAGATTAACATAATAGATAGGCATATATATAATACTATACAACACAGTTATGAGAACAGATATTCCATTGGGAAAAACAGATTATAATATTTATATTAAAACATAGTTTAACCCAAATTAAATATTCACTCATATACTTGTTATAATTGGTTGTCCTTTGCAAACATTATTTTGCCAAGACATTATTAACCTTCAAGAATTTTGTAACTTTTTTTAAAGATCTTAATGAGACTACTATGGCTCTACTCCTGCCACTGATTGCTATGAATATTAATATTATATATTCTAATGTATAGCATTTTATTAACAAAATGTATTATATATTGTTAATGTCTACTCAAAATGTTGATCCTATGAAGTTTATTCTAAAGTGTTCAATCTGAACAGATTATAGTTATTATTTCATTTTAATATTGTAACTCATATGTTAATATTTGCACTGTGGTTAACACTTTATTTTGTTAAGGAAGCATAGGAATGGATTCCTTTTTATATAAAAATCAAAACAATATTAAAACAAATATTTTAAAGTATTTTTGCATAACATTCTTTAATATATACCTATAACATTCAATAATGAAATTTCAGAGGCACAGTACTTCCCATGTTATAAATGCATTTGAAATTATAATTATTTTTTGCACTTGGTCTTCTTAAAGAGATAAAATGCTAACATATTTATTCTTTAATTTTATTTGGATACAATAACTTCTGAAACATAATAATCTTGTCATTTTTATTGCTTTTAGAAAATAAACTATGAGATATTTAGTACAAGCTTTGTATAAAAAAAATTGGTTGTCAAATTGATATCTGTGCCTATCGACTTTATGCCTACTACCTTATGCTGGTGGACCATTATACAAAATAAGTACTTTTTCCCTTTCCTTCAATCTTATTTCCTTTGCTTACATTGTAAGCTTTTGCAAGCTGGGCCCTCACTCGGATTTTCTGAATTGCTTATTAGTTTGTTACTATGTACTATCTGATTATATTTGTAAATATGTTGCCACTATATAAATAAAAAATTTTTGTAAAAATATGAAAATCATTATCACAAAAAAATCTGTATCATTAAGACGACAGAAATAGTATATTTAGTTAAATGCACCAAACTGCTTTATATGTTTATTACAAATTTAAAAATTGCTTTTTTTTAATAATTATAAGTAGGTAAAGCATTATGTAAATGCAAAACTTTGATTAAAATATTTTTACTGTTTAATGTAATGTGTTTATTAATTTAATTGGCAAAAAGTAGGTTAGGATATGTGAAGAAGAAATTATTTATGTCAAGGTTATGTCAATTTTTATTTCTAATAAGTCTTTGTCAACAAAAATATATAGTGAGGACTTATATTAAATTTTTATCATAAAATATAATTTGGCCAAATTATTAACGTTATATAAAAAAAATCAGGATAAAATAAGGCACTTACTTTTAGGGCGAATTTTTAGAGCCTTAGATTCAATGGTGTTTGACTCAGTTACAATCCACTTCCCGGACTTATTTGTTTCTTCTTTGTGAATACACCCAGAGAAACAGGAAGGGAAAAAAGATGACAGTAGTGTAATAAGGATCTAATCGTTTTTGTTCTGACATTTAATGGCTGCTATACTAATTAACTACACATCTATTTTTATTATTTTCCAGGGATCAATATATATATAAATATCTACATATATTTTTCAATTAAATGAAGGTAAGTGTAATTTGCTATTTTTATATATACAATACTAGTTTCCATTATAAAAAAAATGTGATATGAAATCTAGGGATCACAGATATGACTACATATAACTAATGATAAAGATTGGAGAATATGAAATTGATTTTGCGTTGGTTGGTTAAATCAAAAAAGTCTACTAATGCAGAAACTAAATAGGTAAAATTATCATTACCTGGTTACACAGCTAAAATGGCATATAGATGTGACGAATCTGAAGTTGAACTCCTTAAAATGGTGAACATTTTAGAGTTCCTTCCTAGTTGGAGCAGTTAATTTATTATACCCTTTCACACACTCATCGATAGTTTTTACTTTCTTTTTCTTCTTGCTAATTACCAGCCTTGCCAAGCAGATTAAAAAATTACTAGACATGACAGAATTCATACCAAGTGAAATTTTCATATATTTCTAGCAAATTATCAGTATAGCTTATAACCTAAGTAAGAATTTAAATATTGTATAAATAGTCAGGGGTGGGCACAAATAGAGGAAGACGCCTGAGCAATAGCATTACTTTTTCTACTATTTAGATGAGATCAAAGACCACCCTAAAGATGACTCGCCAGACAATCCCTCACCAGTGGTTTAGTCCACCATTGATTGTCACTAATGGAGTTATTAGCACAATCCTTTGCATGCAGCATAAAAGACAGTAGGGAGTGCTATTTTTTATTTTTAAGTGGTAGTAAACCCTGTCTGGAACCTTGGGTAACTTCACAAGTTACATATATGGTTTTATCAGTATCTGTAAATAGTGACATTATACCAAAGTCTGAATAATTATAAGTCCAAGTACCTGTAAACATCCAAATTTCTTCAGATCAAAAGAACCTTTTGTACATCAAGACTCAGAATATTATATTGACCTATTTTTAAAGTTCCTTGATGTCTTAAATAAGTCTCATTGATCTAGATATATTTTGTAGAGTACAGGACATATGGAACCTTATAATGCAGTCTATATGTAATTTATTTAAGTTTTCCTGTGCTTTCAAAAAATGTTTTTCATACCAAATGTTTTGATCGGTGGCACTTTCTTTCCTCGCTAAAAGAGTTAAAAATCAAGTTTTGCTCATAGAATTTCAATTTTCATCTACTGCAGCGAGGAGACAGCTGTATGTAAGAGCTTCTTTCTCCTCGTTCCACTGATCAGAGTGCGTCTCAGCACTAAGGCACCCACAATTAAACCCTTTGATGTCGCTTTCAAAGGATTTCTCAAAGTAAAGGGATACTTTAAAAATGTGTTAACAGACAAGGATACTTGGTGCCATTTTGATGCCTTTTTTCAAGGCCATAAGTAGATCCTAAAGAAAAAATAAAAAAAAACTGAAGGTCCCCATGCACCGTCAATTGCTTTTGAGTTAACAAAAGTTCCTGTTGCTCTTGACAACCCCACACACATGCATGCTTGGTTTGGCCAAGCGTTCCTGCATTTTCAGTCTATGGGTTAATGAAATGAAAATCTTGCATTATAGCTTGTAAGAGTCTATGCCTGGGAAATACAAATCAGAAAGTCTTGCAAACCATTATAATTTGCCTCAGTTGTCCTAACACTAGGTATATACAGTAGACGACGGATGTTCTTTCTATCACTAGCAAATGAGGATTAGTCAGGATGAGTCATCTGCTGATTGACGTCAGGACAACTCATTCACTAACTGATACAGCTGTTCCTGAAAACATGCATTAATTACAGGAGGAGGGGGTTTGAGAGGCAGCTTAAAATCCTACTAGTCTTAATCATTATTTTAAACTAGGAGGATAGTTATATATTTTTTAAAGCAAAGTACAGATATCACATATATTTACTAGTTTCCGGTTTGACCTGCTATGCTATGACTCTGTTTTGTCAGTTTCACATTTTCTAATGTATTTTATATTATGAATCAAAATAATTTTATAGTGAAAAACAATATTCAAACTGCATCTAATTTACTGTATGTCTGAGCAGAAAACATGGAACAGATAATATCCAGCATGTTAAAGGGTAAACAATAATTATTGCAGACATAACATACTAAGCTATAAATATTTAAAGAAGTATGTCCACGAACATATGTATTCTTTGGCCCATTAGAAAGATATATGATATGAATTGTAGTGAAGGTTACCTTCCCTGGGCTGTATTTGTTAGTTATCAATAACCTTCTGCTCATAAGCCAGCATTAGTAATGACAAAGTACCAGCGGTAGTGTTGATCGAGCACCATAGTGCTCGGGTGCTAGAAGGCTTGGGCTGAACACATCTGGATGCTCAGGTGCTCGGCTGAGCACCCGAGTATAATGAAAGTCAATGGGAAAACCTGAGCATTAAACCAGGCACCCCGTGTTCTGAAGAGTGGAGGGTGCCTGGTTCATAGGAAAAGGTCAGAAATTGAAGGAAACACCACTGAAATGGCTCGGGAACACCATGCGGAGGATGTCTAAATGCATTTTGGACTCCCAGGTTGCTGCTGGGAACGATGTCGTCCGAGTAGTACGCAACTTTTTACAGACTGACAATAATACGCACCAAACCGAAGATAAAATCGATTTTAGATTAAAAATTGCTAGGAAACATTATTTCCTGTATATTTACTTGTATATAAAGTTCAAGTTCTGCCAAAAATTACATGGACGAGGCACTCCGATACAACCTATTTATCACATAAAAGGAGGGCCTCATTCACATTGTGGTCCAATTGTTCAGGTAGTGAGACTCACTCATAAAGCCTATGCACTAAGTGAAAGGGCTGCCAGAAATTACAAGGAACCGGCACTACAATACACCCTTTGTTACACATAAAGGGCATCATACACAGCCTTTAAAAATTATGATTGATGGCCTGCTGGTAAACCTCAAAAATATTTGGAGCAAGGGCCTGCTGATCTGACCATTTAAAAAACATTATGGGTGAGTGCTTGTTGCCGCTTTGGTGACTCTAGATAACCTGGGGCCGATTGCACGTCCCCGTGATGGTGACGATCCATTTGGATGTCTGGCCTATCAATTTTCAATGTTATTGTCAGCGCAAACCATGATGAATACGGGTAACGTGGAATCAGGGTTCGATTCCGGAGAGGGAGCCTGAGAACCAGCTACGGCTACCACATCCAAGCAAGGCAGTATGTGCGCAAATTACCTATTAGGTATAATTAAGTTGAGGGCCTTCGGGTGATCTGACCCTGTAAAAGATTGTAGGTACAGGCCTGCAGTTGAGCTGACCATGTAAAAGATTTTAGGTGCGGGCCTGCTGGTGAGCCCTACTGGTTAGCTTATCCTGTAAAAAATTATATGCGAGGGCCTGCTAGTGAGCTGACCCTGTCAAAATTATATGCTAGGGCCTTCTGATGAGCTGACGCTGTAAAAGATTTTAGGTGCGGCCTGCTGGTGAGCTGACCCTGTAAAAGATTTTAGGTGCGGCCTGCTGGTGAGCTGACCCTGTAAAAGATTTTAGGTGAGGGCCTGCAGGTGAGCTGGCCCTCTAAAATATTATATGCGAGGTCCTTCAGGTGAGCTGACCCTGTAAAAGATTGTAGGCGAAGGCCTGCTGGTGAACTGACCCTGTAAAACATTATATGCGAGGACCTGCTGGTGAACTGACCCTGTAAAACATTATATGCGAGGGCCTGCTGGTGAGCTGACCCTGTAAAAGATTGTAATCAAAGGCCTGCTGGTGAACTGACCCTCTAAAAAATTATATGCGAGGGCCTGCTGGTGAGCTGACCCTGTAAAAGATATTAGGTGCGGGCCTGCTGGTGAGCTGACCCTTTAAAAGGTTGTAGGTGAGGGCCGTAGGTGAGCTGACCCTCTAAAACATTGTATGCCAGGGCCTTCAGGTGAGATGATCCTATAAAAGATTGTAGGCGAAGGCCTGCTGGTGAACTGACCCTGTAAAACATTGCATGCGAGGGCCTGCTGGTGAGCTGACCCTCAAAAAAATTATATGCGAGGGCCTGCTGGTGAGATGACCCTGTCAATAATTACATGCGAGGGCCTGCTGGTGAGCCGACCCTCTAAAGAATTATATGCGAGGGCCTGCTGGTGAGCTGACCCTGTAAAACATTATATGCATGGGCCTGCTGGTGAGCAGACTCTCTAACAAATTATATAAGAGGGCCCGCAGCTTAGCTGACCCTGTTAAACATTATATGGGAGGGCATCATATGCGACGAATAAGCATGTGTTGATATGATGGAAGAGGAGAAGGAGGATGAGAAAAGGAAGATTCAACCATACACCCTTGTTTTTGGTGGAAGGGGTGCATGGGATGGGAATACAGTGTATTCAGTACTTTATAAACAACACATTTAAAGTGCCTTTATGTTCATCAGCTTTCCGCTGGTGGAGTCGAGAAGTCATGGTCAATGCAGGCCTTGTTCATTTTTATAAGAGTCAACCTGTAGCATTTTTAGTTGATAGGCGGATACGCTTATCTATTATAATGCCACCAGCAGCATTAAATACCCGCTCAGATAAAACGCTGGCGGCAGGGCAGGCCAGCACCTCTAAGGTGCAAAGCACCAGGTTGTTCCACATGTCCAGCTTGAACAATCAGTAGTTGTAAGGCACTGAGGGATCATTGAGGATGCTGACACAGTCTGCTACAGTATGTACTCCCTCACCATCTTCTAAGATTTTTCCTTCCTTGTGACAATAGGTCATGCATCAGGGTGAGGGTGCTGGCGGGGTGTCATGAAACTGTCCCAGGCTTTAGAGAGTGTTGCCCTGCCTTTGTTGGAACTGCTGTGTGTTCCCCTTGTCTCCCCTCTTCGGTAGGCCAAGGAACTACGGACAATGCCGCCAGTGTTGTCAGATGGAAATTTTTGGAGCAATTTTTCTACAAGGATCTTCTGGTATTGCACTGTTTTGCTCTTCCTCTCCACCAGAAGAATGGGAGATAAGAAGTTCTCTTTATAGTAGAGGTCAAGAAGGGTGAACAACCAGTAATCCATGTTGCCTATAATGCGTATAACGCGCGGGTAGCGGGAAAGGCATCCTAACATGAAGTCAGCCATGTGTACCAGAGTACCAACAGGCAAGACTTCGCTGTCATCATCAGGAAGATCACTTGCAAGCTCCTCATCCTCTTCCTCCTCTTCTGCCCACCCACGCTGAACAGATGGAATTAAACTTCCATGGTTACTACGCTCTGTAGCGGAGGCCACCATCTCCTGCTCCTCCTCTTCATCGTCCAATTCGCGTTGAGAAGACGAACTGAGGATCGTCTGGTTTTTACCCTGTGTAATGTCTTCCCCCATTTCCACCTCTTTCACATGTAAAGCGTCGTCCTTTATTGTGAGGGGAGAGCGTTTAAATAGACACAGAAGTGGGATGGTTACGCTGATAATAGCTTAATTGCCACTCACCATCTGTGTTGATTCTTTAAAGTTTCTTAAAACCTCACAGAGGTCAGACATCCATGCCCACTCCTTGTTTGTGAATAGCGGAAGCTGACTGGAAAGGTGACGACCATGTTGCAGCTGTTATTCCACTACTGCCCTCTGCTGCTCACAAAGCCAGGCCAACATGTGGAACATGGAGTTCCAGTGTGTGCTCACCGCGCACAACAGCCGGTGAGCTGGCAATTTCAAGCGTTGTCGGAAATGTGCACACATGCGGAGCACCTTCACCAGTAGCGCAGGCAAATTGGGGTAGGTTTTGAAAAACCGCATCACAGCCGCCACCAAGTTACGGCCATTATCAGACACAACCATGCCTATTTCTAGGTTGAGTGGCGAGAGCCACAGCTCAGTCTGGTCTCTTATCCCCTGCCACAGCTCTGTGGTGGTGTGCTGCTTGTCCCCTAAGCATATCAGCTCAGCACAGCCTGTTGCCGCTTCCCCACTGCAATGCTACACTGCATCCAGCTACCGACTGATGACTGACTGGTGCTGCATGCAGATAAATTGGAGGTGGAAGTGGAGGAGGAGGCGGAGGTGAAGTGGGGTTTTAAGCCACTAATGTAGGTGCTGGAAGAAACTCTGATCCACGTAGGGCCTGAAATCCTTGGCCTCAGTAGCACCTGTGCCATCCCAGGGTACAACTCGCTTCCGGCCTCCTCAACATTCACCCAGTGTGCCGTCAGGGAAATGTAGCGTCCCTGGTCGGATGCACTTGTCCATGTGTCTGTGGTTAAGTGGACCTTCCCAGTAACTGTGTTGGTCAGGGCACATGTGATGTTATGGGACACATGTTGGTGTAAGGCGGGAATGGCACACCTTGAAAAAAAGTGACAGCTAGGGGCTCCGTAATACGGGGCGGCTGCCGACACCAGGCTGTGGAAGGCCTCAGTGTCCACAAGCCTAAATGGCAATATTTCCAGGGCTAGTAATTTGGAAAGCTGTGCATTTAGTGCTATGGCCTGTGGATGGGTGGCTGGGTATTTTTGCATGCGTTCAAAGGCCTGGGGTAAGGACATTTGGATGCTGCGCTGGGACACAGAAGTGGATGTGGCCACTGATGGTGCTTGCAAAGGTCCAGGTGCAGGGCGGGAGGCATCCAGGCCTGCGCCTTCGACAGGGGATTGGCCAGCATGTAAAATTGGGGAAGAGGAGGCAGTGGTTTGACCCGCAGACACAGATTGTGGACCTAGGCGTTCATCCCACTTATTACGGTGCTTGGATGCCATGTGGCGGATCATGCTGGTGGTGGTGAGGTTGCTAGTGTTCACATCCCCAGCTCATTTTCGTATGGCAGAGGTTACAAACTACTATTCTTTTGTCGTCCGCACTTTCCTCAAAAAAGCCCCATACTGCAGAACATCTACTCCTTGGCAAGGGAGATTTCCACAAGGGGGTGCACCGTGGAACAGTTGCAGGCCTGATTGGTGTGGCCCGCATTCTTCCTTTTGCCACCCCACTGCCTCTTCCAGCCTGTTGTGGTGCTGCAGATCTCTCCCCCTCTGTACTGCTGTCCTCGCTCGGCTTTCTACCTTCCCAGGTTGGGTCAGTGACCTCATCATCCACTACCTCATTAAACACTAATTGCCGTTCCCCACCGCCATGTGCTTGTGACTATGGATGCTCAAGAGGTTGGGAAATCAGGGCACAAGAACTCATGTCCCTCTTCAAGAGTGCTTGGCGAGAGGGCCAAATCAAGTAATGGCAATAAAAAAAGGTCCTCGGAGTATCCGAGTATGGGATCACTTGTTTGGCCAGACTGTACATGGTGTGAGGAAGGAGGATCAAGGTGAGGATTCTGTTAACCAGACCCCTGGCTACTAAGACTGGACTTGGAAGACAGGGTGGTGCTTAACCGACTGGAAGCATTAACTGCTCCAATCCAACCAACCACCTGGTCGCACTGGTCTGACTTCAAGAGTGGTGTCCTGCGCCACCCTGCAAACTGGGACATGAAGCTAGGTATCGTGGATGATTGTTTGATTGTTTTTCTTGTGCTCTGGCAGCAGGCACAGTTTCTCTGCACCCTGGGCCATGGCCTCTGCGTGCACCATCAGCATCATGGTCACTTCCCCGTCCCTTACTGTTCGCCTTCCACATTTTTAATGTGATATATGCTTCAAAGTATGTCACACATACAGTAGCGGAGGATTTAGAAGTGTATGCGCAAAAAAATGTACAAAGGTATTTGTGATTAGGAAACGTTATACTGGACAGGTACCACAGGTAATGTCACTGTTCGCAGTGTCTATGAAAAAAGGTACACTGGATGTCACTGATATTTTAATGATGCGCACACTGTAAACAGGAGATATGGCATGGATAATTTAACTGTCCGCAGCGGACACAGTCTACAGAAAAAGTGCATTGATGTCACTGATATTTTAGAGATGCGCTCATTTTAAACAGGACATGTGGTGGGGATAATTTAACTGTCCGCACAGAGACACCGTCTATGGAATAAGTGCAATGGATGTCACTGATATTTTAAGGATGTGCACACCTTAAACAGATGTGGCGCGGATAATTTAACTGTCCGCAGCGGCCTATTACATGGTATTTAGCGCAGGATAAAAATATATATTGCTGTTGTCACACACAATAGTCCTTAACAGGACTTTTGAGTCTCTGAAAAGTTTTTGACCCGATGACTCGTTCTGGCCAGCCAATCACTGTAATGCCAGTAGCCAACATGGCTACTGGCATTACAGTAAGGGCAGTACTTACCTGTATGTTTATTGGCTGCATAGCAGCCAAGAAACGTGCGGGGAGGAGACTCGATGCTCGGCCGAGTACCGCCATGTGCCGAGCATCGAGATACTCGAGCCAAACAGGCTCGATCATCACTAACCAGCAGCATATTGTAAATGTTGCTTACTTCGCTGTTCTGGTCTCAAATAGCAGCTCTGGTTTTGTGCGATTTGTGGGTGAGGAATACCCCAAAAATTATGATTAATTGGAAATTAAAGTTTTGGACATTTAGGGTCCTTATGTACAGTTCATTTGGAAAGTCTTCAGACCCTTTTATCTTTTGCTATTTTAGCCTTGTGCTAAAATAAAACTAAATTAAAGTTTTTGCCCTTTATTCAGGACTCAGTACTCCATAATGACAAAGTAAAAACAGAATGTTAGAAATCGTTGACAATATTTTGAAGAGAAAATACTAAAATATTACATAGAAATAAGTAGATTACGTGGATCACTGGATAAGCGTCCTGTCTATGCCAACAGTGTAGTAATCTCACTCACTTGCGACCCCATGTGACCAACCTGGGTTTATATCTCTGGGCATGCAAGTATTAATTATGTGATCAGTGCAATATGTAACATGCACTACATTTATGTAATACTCTGCACATCATGTGTTGACATAAATATCTAAGGGTAGCTTTGAGTTCACTAGCCAAACTAAACCTATGGCTTATACTTCTATTTTGATGACTGTCTGCGGCTGAATAAATTATTGACTATCGGTATATTGTTACCATTGAATGTCTGCTATTCTATCTGTATCTGTTTGATGCCGATTGGAACTCTTGTTTAGTGTCGCCTGATGTGCCCGATTTATCATACTGGGCTGAAACACGTTGGAATTAAGGGACCTAAAGGATACATGTTGTCATCTATATTTGTTTAGGTGCCCTTCTAAGAATACTTGATTTGGTTGAGAGTGTACTGGCGTCTACCGAATTATTGCTTTGTTCATAGCATTCTCTACTGCTGATTTGTGAACTCTATCATTGATTTGATTTAAGTATCTTTGATGTATTTAGCATTTATTATTTTTGCGTATATAGATTAGGCCAAAATATATACCCATGGGCCACCTTATCATTGTTTGCCTGTTTCACCTGTTTTCAGTGCCATCCTAGGGCTTCTAGGAGGTTCCTGAATATGGGATCGCCCCTAGCAGGGCAGCCATTAAGTTATTTAGGCAGGGACATATGGTACACGGTGAGTATTAGGGAAAGATCCCCAAATGAGTACTATCACCCTGCCTATGGGACTGCCCCCTCCTACATCGTGGAGGATTGATGACCACTGAGTCGCTATCGTATTCATAATTTTTTGTTTTGTTCAAAATATGTTTTGTGTTGGGTTGTTTTAAATTAGCATAATAAAGGTTACGTTTTCAGACCCTTTGCTCAGGACTTAGTTGAAGCACCTTTGGCAGCGATTGCGGCCTCCAGTCTTTTTAGGATGGTGCAACAAGGTTTGCATATCTGGCTGTGGTCATTATCTTTCATTCTTTTCAGCAGATCCTGTTAAGCTCTGTCAGGTCGAATGGGGACCGTCAGTAGACAGCCATTTGCAGGTCTCTACAGAGGTGTTCAATTAGGTTTAGGTTAGGGCTCTAGCTGAACCACTCAAGGACATTTACAGAGTTATTCCTAAGCCATTCCTGTGTTGTCTTGGGTTTGTGCATACAGTCAGTGAGGAATATTTATTTTAAAGACTTCTGTTCCCATACGCCAGTCTTGATCCCTGTGCACTGGAATGAGATTAACCTAATTTATTTAGAGACAGATGCTGCTAAATAAATTAGGCACATCTCTGAAAATCTCTGTCCATGAAACTAAAGTCTTCATGTATAACTTACACCACTTCCTGGAGTAAGTTGTATTAATGTCATTGGGCTATACTATGCCCTGTCCCCCCAATAAGCCTTGCCCTTTTTTCGACACTTTAGAAATGTGTCGAGAATAGAGTTGAGCGGACACCTGGATGTTCGGGTTCGACGGGTTCGGCCGAACTTCGGAAAAAAGTTTGAGTTCGGGACCCGAACTTGACCCTGAACCCGAACCCCATTGAAGTCAATGGGGACCCGAACTTTTGAGCACTAAAATGGCTGTAAATATGTCATGAAAAGGGCTAGAGGGCTGCAAATGGTGTCAAAATGCGGTTAAGAGCATGGCAAGTGCTCTGCAAACAAATAGGGAAAGGATAGGGAAATGACTTAAAATAACATAAAATACGTAAAAATAAAAAATAATAATCTTGATCTAGGAGGACGAGGTCCATATAGAGTAGGAGGTTGAGGATGTGGCGGTGTAGGTGGAAGCGGCGGTGGAGGAGGAGGAGGTAGCCTACACTGCTTTTTGGTATAAAATTTTATTTTTAAAATTAGGGTACACCCCAAAACATTGGGAAATATAACCTGTGATTACCCCCTCCAGTCATGCTAAACACACGTTCAGACAATATACTGCCTGCAGGGCAGGCCAGCACCTACAAGGGGTAAAGGGCAAGCTCAGGCTATGTGCCCAATTTGGAGACTCAAAAGTTGCAGGGGCTGACCCCTGTCAGTCAGTTCGTGTAGGCATGTGCACTCTTACTGCCCCACCATGTCGCATGTCCCCGTGATGTTCACGATCCAATTTGATATCTGCTCTATCAACTTTCTATGTTCTTTTATGCGCCTACCATGGTGATCACAGGTGGCGGGGAATCAGGATTCCAGGCCAGAAAGGGAGCGTGAGAAAGAGAGACCACATCAAAGGGAGGATTCATTTTTTCAAATTTAAAATTATAGAGTTGAAATATGGGAGAAATTATTAAAGCATAAAAGTGTTACAACTTTTCAAATTTTAAGCATTGAATGAAAGGATGTGGTGCGCATTAATTACAGAATAATTTATTAAACTTTATTCCCTGTTACTTATGCATAGCAGGTGTTTAATCACGTCTGAAATTGTATAATGTCAACCCAAGAATGTAACAGAAAATTTTTAGAAATGTATTAAGCTGTCAACTAGGTAGAGGAGGGGTATATTACACCCAAAAATTGGTGAATTTTACAAAGAATTGTAACTGACAAATGTATTTATTATTTTCGGTCTACTAGGTATAGGAATGCTACATCACACCCAAAAATTGGTGAATTTCACCAGAATATATAACTTACAATTTTTTTTACGTTTAACCTATCTACTAGGTATAGCAGTGGTACTATACACCCAAAAATTTGTTAATTTCACCCAAAAAAGTAACTGACAATTTTTTATTTATTTTTTACGGGCTATTAGGTATAGCAGTGGTACTATACACCCACAAATTGGTTAATTTCACCAGAAAATGTTAATGACAATTTTTGTTTTTGTTTAACCTGTCTACTAGGTATAGCAGTGGAACTATACACCCAAAAATGTGTTACTTTCACCATAAAATGTAACTAACAATATATTTTTTTTTACCGATCTACTAGGTATAGCAGTGGTACTATACACCCAAAAATTGGTGAATTTTACCCTAAAATGTAAATGACAAAGTGAAATGATATAAAATAAAACACGTAAAAAAAAAAAAAAAGGATTTATGAGGTGGAGTTCCATATGGAGTAGGAGTTTGAGGAGGCGGTGGACGTAGCAGAGTAGGTGGAAGCTGCGATGGAGGAGGACAAAATAGCCAACACAGGTTTTTGGTTTTAATTTAATTTTGTAAAATTAAGGTACAGTCCAAAAGAGTGTGAAATATCCAAAATACAAACATGAGCAATTGCGCTGCAGTATAACAATGGCTGCTTAGTGCCGGTATACATATCTATTCTGCACAAGGTACGGACAAGTCCTTAGGGATCCATGCCTGGTTCAATTTAATGAACGTGAGCTTGTCCGGATTGGCTGTAGACAGGCGGCTGCGCTTGTCTGTGATGACACCTCCAAAGCGTAAAGGGCAAGCTCTGGCCATGTGCCCAATTTGGTGACCCAGAAGTTGGAGGGGGCACACCCGTCTTTTACTACGTGTAGGCGTGTGCACACATACTGCTCCACCATGTTGGTGAAATGCTGCCTTCTGCTAAGACGTTCCATATCAGCTGGTGGGGCTGGTTGTTGTGACGTGCTGACAAAGCTTTTCCACATTTCGGCCATGCTAACCCTGCCTTCTGAGGTGCTGGCGGTGCACCAGCTGCGTTGGCGACCTCTTCCTCGTCCTCTGCCTTCGCCTTGTGCTTCCACTGTGCCCCCGCTGTCAGGTGGGAATGCCACCAGCAGCGCGTGTACCAACGTGCACTTGTACTCGTGCATCTTACGATCACGCTCCAGTGACTGAATTAAGTACGGTACGTTGTCCTTGTAATGGGGATCCAGCAGCGAGGGCACCCAGTAATCAGCACAAGTTAGAATGTGGGCAACTCGGCGGTCGTTGCGGAGACACTGTAGCATGTAATCGCTCATGTGTGCCAGGCTGCCCAGAGGCAACGAAAAACTGTCCTCTGTGGGAGGTGTATCGTCTGTGTCCTCTGTAACCCCCATCCACGCACCAGTGATGGCCATGAGCTGGTCTGGGTGCCACCCTGCTGTGAACATGGTTCCTCCTCCTCCATCTCCTCCATCTCCTCCTCCTCATCCTCCACCTCCTCATCCTCCAGAACTGTGCCCTGGCTGGACAATTGTGTACCTTGGGTTTGTGGGTGCAGGAACCCACCCTCGGAGCCACTTGGGAATGACTGGCCGGAAATCCTACGAAATGATCACTCTTCCTCCTCCCCCTGTGCCACATCCTCTTCCATCATCGCCAGGAGCGTTTTTTCAAGGAGGCCTAGAAGTGGGATAGTAACGCTGTGAACGGCGTTATCGGCACTGGCCATGTTGGTGGAGTACTCGAAACAGCGCAACAAGGAACACAAGTCTCGCATGGAAGCCCAGTCATTGGTGGTGAAGTGGTGCTGTTCCGCCGAGTGACTCACCCGTGTGTGCTGCAGCTGAAACTCCACTATCGCCTGCTGCTGCTCGCACAGTCTGGCCAGCATGTGCAAGGTGGAGTTCCACCTTGTGGGCACGTCGCATATGAGCGGGAAGGCCAAAGTTACGCTGCAGCGCTGACAGGCGAGCAGCAGCAGGATGAGAATGCCGAAAGCGCGCACAGACGGCCTGCACTTTGCAGAAGCTCTGACATGTCAGGGTAATTTTTACGGAATCTCTGCACTACCAAATTCAGCATATGCGCCAGGCAAGGGATGTGCATCAAATCGGCTAGTCCCAGAGCTGCTACAAGATTTCGCCCATTATCACACACCATCAGGCCGGGTTTGAGGCTGACTGGCACAAACCACTCATTGGTCTGTTGTTCAAGGCCCGTCCACAGCTCCTGCACAGTGTGGGGTTTGTCCCCCAAACAGATACGTTTTAAAACTGGCTGCTGTTGTTTATTCCTGGCTGTGCTGAAGTTGGTGGTGAAGTTGTTACGCTGACCGGATGAGGACCTGGTAGAGGATGAGGAAGCAGAGTAGGAGGAGGAAGCAACAGCAGGCAAACTGAAGCGCCCTGCAATCCTTGGTGGTGGAAGGACATGCGCCAAACTGCTATCCGCCTCAGGCCCAGCCCCCACTGCATTTACCCAGTCTGCTGTTATGGAGATATAACGGCCCTGACCGTGCTTACTGGTCCAAATATCCCTAGTCAGGTGCACCTTGCCACAGATGTCGTTGCACAGTGCACACCTGATTTTGTCCCTTACTTGGTTGTGCAGGGAAGGGATGGATCGCCTTGAAAAGTAGTGGCGGCTGGGCACGACGTACTGTGGGACAGCCACCGCTATAAGGCCTTTAAAACTATCCGTCTCCACCAGACGGAATGACAGCATTTCAACGGCCAGTAATTTAGAAATGCTGGCATTCAGGACTAGGGATCGCGGGTGGGTAGGGGGGTACTTCCTTTTCCTCTCCAGCGTTTGAGATATGGAGAGCTGAATGCTTCTGTGGGACATTGTGGAGATGCTTGGTGACCCAGGTGTTGGTGTTGCTGGCAGATCCTCTGTTTGCGGGGTGCCAGGTGGTACTGTCACTCCAGAGGTGGATGAAGAGGCCGCGACTGCAGCAGAAGAGGAAGCAGGAGGAGCCAGAGACCTTTTTTTTGTTTTTGAGGTGTCTACTCCACTGCAGCTCGTGCTTTGCACTTAAATGCCTGGTCATGCCGGTTGTTCTCAGGTTGAGAACGTTTATGCCTCGCTTCAAACTCTGATTGCACAGCGGGCAAACCACTCGTGCCATGTCGTCAGCACATTGTTTGAAGAACTGCCACACTAGGGCACTTCTTGGAGCTGGCTTTGGTGTGCTCGGGCCCTTGCTGCGGTGGGCAGTAGGAGGCGTACTGTCTAGACGACGGCCGCTCCCCTTTTGCACCCCGCTTCCTCTTCTGCTGTCCTCTTCCTCCGAACTACATAGGTCACTCGCATGACCTTGATTCCATCTGGGGTCGAGGACCTCATCGTCCTCCACATCATCTTCCACCCAATCCTCACCCCTGCCCTCCTTGTCGGTCTGAACACTTTCGAAAGCCCCAGCAGTTGGCACCTGTGGCACCGAGACGTGCTGTGATGGTCCTCCCATGTACTCATCTTGAAAGATAAGTGGTTGGGCATCGGTGCACTCAATCTCTTCAACTTCTGGGGCAGGGATAGGTGGATGGCCCTGGGAAATGTACTATGTACTATGTTACTATCTTACTTGTGCGTGTAGGTGGCACAGATCGACCACGTCCTCTCCCTGCAACAGGAGCTCCACCAGCAGCACCACGACCTGGGCCACGTCCCTTATTTGACGCTCTCCTCATATTTCTCAAATTTAGGATCTTACCGTAAATTGGTGTTTAATTAATAGCAGAATAGAACAACAGTATGTAAAGGGTGTATCTCACACGCCCTCATACAGACTAGGCCGCAATTAAAGATTTGTGCCCAAAAATGGGTGTTTGTTTAATAAGTGAATAGAACCACAGTATGTAAAGGGTGTTTCTCACATGCCCTGATCCAGACTAGGCTACAATTAAAGTTTTTTGCCCAAAATTGGTGTTTGATTAATAACTGAATAGAACCACAGTATGTAAATCGTGTTTCTCACATGCCCTGATCCAAACTAGGCCTCAATTAAAGATTTGTGCTCAAAATGGCTGTATTTCAAATAACTGAATTGAAACACAGTATGTAAAGGGTGTATCTCACACACCCTGATCCAGACTAGGCCGCAATTAAAGAGTTGTGCCCAAAATGGGTGTTTGTTTAATAACTGAATAGAACCACAGTATGTAAAGGGTGTATCTCACAGGCCCTGATCCAGACTAGGCCGCAATTAAAGTTTTTGGCCCAAAATGGGTGTTTGTTTAATAACTGAATAAAACCGCAGTATGTAAAGGGTGTATCTCACACACCCTGATCCAAACTAGGCCACAATTAAAGTTTTTTGCACAAAATGGGTGTTTATTAACTGAATAGAACCACAGTATGTAAAGGGTGTATCTCACAATGACATATGCAGCAAAGACTGCAAAATAAACTTGTTTGCCCAAAACGGGTGTTTGTTTAATAACTGAATATGACAGCAGTATATAACCCTTGAATTTCACACGTGCTGATGCTGCAAGGGCAGAAAAATTGTGTATTTTGCCCAAAAAAGGTTGTTTTATTAATAGAAGAATATAACCACAGTATATAAATGGTGTATCTCACACGCCCTGATCCAGGCTAGGCCGCAATTAAAGATTTGTGCCCAAAATGGCCTTATTTCAAATAACTGAATAGAACCACAGTATATAAATGGTGTATCTCACATCGACTGATCCAGACTAGGCCGCAATTAAATTTGTTTGCCCAAAATGGCTGTATTTCAAATAACTGAATAGAACCACAGTATGTCAAGGGTGTATCTCACACGCCCTGATCCAGGCTAGGCCGCAATTACAGATTTGTGCCCAAAATGGCTTTATTTCAAATAACTGAATAGAACCACAGTATATAAATGGTGTATCTCATATCGACTGATCCAGACTAGGCCGCAATTAAATTTGTTTGCCCAAAATGGCTGTATTTCAAATAACTGAGTAGAGCCACAGTATCTAAATGATGTATCTCACATGTACTGATCCAGACTAGGCCGCAATTTAAGTTTTTTGCCCAAACTGGGTGTTTGTTTAATAACTGAATATGACAGCAATATATAACCCTTGAATTTCACACAAGGGCTGTAAAATTGTGTATTTTGGCAAAAAGTGTGTTTTTAAAACCCCAGAAAATTATGGCTGTATTACTAGCTTAAATTGCACACTGACTAATCCAGATGTTGGATATTGGCAAAAAAGTGTTTTTTTTTAGTAACTGAATATGAAAGCTGTATATAACCCTTGAATTTCACACGTGCTGATGCTGCAAGGGCTGTAAAATTGTGTATTTAGGCAAAAAAGTGTGTTTTTAAAAACCCAGAAAACTATGGCTGTATTTCTAGTTTAAATTGCACACTGACTAATCCTGCAAATGCACCAGATGTTGTATATTGCCAAAAAAGGGTGATTTTTTTTAAAACCAGATTATTAGTGCAGTATTTCAGGCTTGGATTTGAATGTCACAAAAGCTGAGATGCAGTGCTGGTGCACTGAGCTTGCATAAAATGGCCGCCACCGCCGCCCACCTAACTAATAGATAAAAGATATTTTTTTCTGTCACTGGGCTCAGGGCAGGGTAAAAAGATTGTGCACTGTACCCACACAACTAAATGTATGTAGATCACTGAGTTAGATTCGAGTTCTGATCACAGATTCTCTCCTATTCTCTCCCTGAAATCATCAGCAGCATCCTCTCCCTACACTAGTAACAGCAGAGTGACGTGCAGCGCTACGTGACTCAAGCTTATATAGAGGCTGGGTCACATGCTGCACTGGCCAATCACAGCCATGCCATTAGTAGGCATGGCTGTGATGGCTTCTAAGGTCAGACAGTTAAACGCTTGTTGATTGGCTGCTCTGCAGCCTTTCAAAAAGTGCTAAGAAATCGCTGAACATCCATCGAACCTGTCACGGCGGGGAGTGGGGGTAACCCCCCACAGTGCCTCGGTGTTCGCTGCAACGCAGAAAAGCAGGGAACAGGGAGCAGGACACCTCCTAACATGACCCTGAAGATCTCCCTAAACTCCTAATGCATGAGCTGCCTCAGAAGGTAAGGGGGCTCATGCTCTCCAACCTAGAACCCTAGGTATCCCTGCTATGCCCTAAGCCTGAAGACAGGGCAGAGACCACCCATTCATCCAGCACAATGGATGCATGGTGTCTCCAGAAGCCCAGCAGCTGGCCACCAACTAGACAGGGTTCACAGCCGAACGACAGGTTAGTAACAAAAGGCAACAGACAATCTAGGTTACCAGAACTTACCTGCCTCCGACAAGATGGACCGGAAACGCACTGTCTAGATGTTTGCTTAAACCCCTCCGGGAAAGCAGCCCCCTTTTGGAGGAAACACACTACAACACAATAACCTCCAAACAATGCCCACACCATAACAACATACACCAGGTGGGAGAGGGAAAACAGAAACACGCCGGAGGGGACACACAGACAGAGCAAGGGAAACAATATAATAAATAAGGGTGACTCACACAGACATAATCACAAACAGCCCAGGAGCAGAGCTCCACACCAAGCTGACAACCAAAATCAAACTGACCTTCAGGCTCCACCACACCAACATATAAGGAGGCCTGAGGTCACACCCACCACTCCTACCACACACAACTTAACCCCGTGCACACCAAACTGAGAAAGTGCACACATAAAAACACACGTTGCCAGAGGCAACCACATGCATTGACAGCGAGCCACCTAGCAACAAGCTCAGGCTGCTACACTGCCAACAACACTATGTTGCCAGCAGCAACCGCACGTGAGGCTACCAACTAACAGCCCTCACCTGCAGTAAACAACCAAACCTGGCCACTGGTAACTGCATGTGGCTCTAAGAGTCACAACCATGACCATAGTCATGACAGAACCCGAACTTTTACTGAAATGATCGGGTTCGGGTCCGGGGTCCAAAAATCCTAAAGTTCGGTTTACAGTTCGGGTTCGCTCAACCCTACTTAGGAGAAGAAATAAGCAAATCAAAGCTGACGCAGTGGAATTCGCACCGAATCTGAATTTCCTAGTGATTCATTGTAACGAATTGCAGTTTTTTCCTAAAATGGCTCTTGCACGTGTGAGAACATGGAGCAAGAGTTACATGGAGCAGAAACTCTGGGAAGGCGGGATCACCAATCATGCTGTGCATGCAGCCAATCAGCAGCCAGCCATGTGATGTCACAGCCCTATAAATATCCTCAGCTATCTTGGATTCTGCCATTTTCCAGTGCACTTAGAGCAGGGAGAGACATCAGCAGACGCTAGGGACAGTGCTAGAAAAAACGTACTTGTGCTAAAATTGAAACGATTTACAACCGCAGGGAAAGATTATCCAAGGTGTAGGGAAAGGATAGGGAGAAATCATTCTGCATCATTTAAGTCAAACAGGTTCAGTATGGGAGGTTACAGCCTGGGTAAAAGGAACAATTCTATTACACCTTGCTCTGCTGACTCTGGATCCAAATTGCAATTTTACAGCTCTGTAACTTCAGAAAACCTTTCTTCTTAGAGTGCAAGTGCTGATTGATACAGGCATTAACAGGGTTTATTACAAGGAAATATTTCCCCATGTGAATATTGTGCCCTTGTGTTCCAAAGCATTTTTTGGCTTTTATTAGTGGGAAAAAGGGCTTATTAGCCATTGTGTGGTGAAGTGCTAACATTACAGCCCTTTTTGTCTATTAGTGGAAAAAGTTAAATATATTTGCGGGTCAGCGGTGCCGAAATATGTTCTAAAGCCTTTTGTGCCTTGTATTATTGAAAATAGAAAAAATATATTTGCCATTCAGCGGTGCAGTTATATGTTCTAAAGCCTTTTCTAGCTTGTATTAGTGGAAAAAGAAAAAATATATTTGCCGTTCAGTGGTGCAGTTATATGTGGTAATGCCTTTTGTGGCATGTATTACGGGCAAAAGTAAAAATATATTTGCTGTTCAGCGTTATAGTTATCTGTTTTAAAACCTTTTGTGGCATTTATTAGTGGAAAAAGGAAAAATATTTTTGCCGTTCATCAGTGCAGTCATATGTTCTAAAGCCTTTTGTGGCGTGTATTAGTGGCAAAAGAAAAAATATATTTGCCGTTCAGCGGTGCAGTTATATGTTCTAAAGCCTTTTGTGGCGTGTATTAGTGGCAAAAGAAAAATATATTTGCCTTTTCATTGGTGCAGTTATATGTTCTAAAGCCTTTTCTAGCGTGTATTAGTGGCAAAAGAAAAAAATATATTTTCCATTCAGCAGTGCATTTATATGTTCTAAAGCCTTTTGTGGCATGTATTAGTGGCAAAAGAAAAAATATATTTTCCGTTCAGCGGTGCAGTTATATGTTCTCAAGCCTTTTGTGGCATTTATTAGCGGAAAAAGGAACAATATTTTTGCCGTTTATCGGTGCAGTTATATGTTCTAAAGTCTTTTGTGGCGTGTATTAGTGGCAAAAGAAATATATATATTTGCGGTTCAGCGATGCAGTTATGTGTTCTAAAGCCTTTTGTGGCGTGTATTAGTGGAAAAGAAAAAATATATCATGGAGACCGACAACGGGAAAACCATGGTGTCGGTGCTACGTCAAGGAGTGCTGAGCCATGCGACCTGGATGGCACACGTGTTCAATCTGGTTGTCAAGAGGTTACTGAAGTCTTCCACCCATCTGCAAGACAACCTAAAAATGGCCAGGAAACTACATGGACTTCATCCACTCGTACACCGCAAAGCACACCCTCCTTGAGTTGCAGCGGCAGACCGGCATTCCCCAACATAGGCTGATATACCACGTTTCCACCTGTTGAAAGTCCACCCTCCATATGTTGAACTGACTATACAAACAGAGAAAGGTCTTAAACAATTTTTTTATGAACCAAGTGGACAGGAGTACTCCACTGTGTAACTTCGATGTCAGCCAGTGGCAGCTCCTTTGAGGAGGCCATGTTATTTGTCAGTCACCAGAACTACAGGATAAATAATGTCATTCCACTGCTTCATGTCCTGTTACAGATGCTGGTAAATCTAGCTGGTAGGGGACTGGAGACGTGGCGCCTAGATCTCGTGGCTACATGAGCCCTGTGGGGGCTAAACTGAAGGAGGAGGAGGACATTGGAGAACAAACAATGTGTAGAGAAATAGGTGGTTTTTCTACACAGTTGACAGGAGAGGAGGAGCAGGCAGAGGAGCTAAAGGGCAATGAGGAAGACGAGGCAGAGGACCCAGACACACCGTGGCAGTATGCAGTGGAGACGGAGGCAGGGAGTTCCTCTGTATCACCTGCGCAATTGGCCCAATGCATGCTCTCTTGCTTGCTAGTCCTGCCCGGCCAGTAGTGTGGCATCAGAGCGGGTATTTAGTGCGGCGGGGGCCATAGTTACCCCAAGAAGAACTCGCCTGTCCACCCAAAATGTGGAGAGACTGACCTTTGTCAAGATGAATCAGGCATGGATCAGCCAGGATTTCCCCTCACCAATGCCTGATGCATCATACTAGTGTTGGGCGCAAATATTCGAATTGCGAATTTTAATGGCGAATACCTGAAGAATTTTGAATTCCCGAAGATTTAGAATATAGTGCTATATATTCTTATTCTCAAATATTCTAGATTTTTTTTTCATCAGTAACCTCCCTTCTTGCTTGTGGGTCAATGAGAAGGCTGCAATGTCTTTGTCTGAGCTTAGCTACATCCCTAGCAACCAATAGGAAAGTTGCATACCCCTTACTATAAGAACCTCCCCAGCAGCCATTTTCTGTAGTTTTATGGAGTCCTGAGAGAGAAAGCAGTGTCATTGCTGTGATCCATGCTTTACTGTTTAATTACATTAGATAGTTAGTTAGTTAGCTTATATATATAATAAATATAGTTAGTGGGAGATCGTGATATAGTGTAGCTGATAGGTTCCAGTGCAGGGTGTTAGGTAGTGTGACAATACTTAGTCCATCAATCAGTTATATGTACTCAGACATGCTAAAATGTGAAGTTGCACGTACTGAGCAAAAATATGCGCAATTTGCGCATCATTAATTGCTGATTTGCACAATCGTGAATATTTTGGAGCGCTCTATCTGCATATACAGCTATTGTAATGTTCTGCCATGCCAACCATTTTCTCCAGTCTCAGGAAACTTCTAGCAGCTTGAAAAATGTAGCAACAGTTACCCAGGCCTGTATTTCGCGTGCAATATGCGCATATTACATTGCTGATTTTAGCAATCAAGAAAATAATCGCAAATTCGAATATTGCCCCTGCCGCTCATCACTACATCAGACTAGATCATTCATGGTGCCACACCAACACACAAAATAGACCATTTTCTTCTGGCTATCTGCCTCAGCTACTGTTCTGATGCTGCCACACATCTGATGCCAAGTGCTCCTTCTTTCACCAACCATAAACAAGAGTTACAGGCTTTCACCGACCACATCAACTCAGTGTATTATAACATCAATTTCACGCGGGAAGATATGCAGAACAACAAACTGGCGTTTCTGGACTGTCTTATAACAGTGGAAGAGGGAAGGCAGCTGGGAATAGAGGTCTATCGAAAACCAACACACAGACTAGTACCTGCTATTTGATTCCCACCATCCTCTAGACCACAAACTGGGAGTCATCCAGACTTTACACCACCAGGCAGAGAAAATCCCCACCAGCACAGAGGCCAAGGCGAAGGAATTCAAACACCTCAGAGGGGCACTTAAAACTTGTGGGTATCCAGATTGGGCCTTTGTTAAAACAGAAGGAAGGAGAAGAAAGAGCACCAAGACTACCAGTGAGGGCGAGAAGCATGACAGATGCAAGAATATGGTTATCCCATATGTAGCTGGGGTGTCTGAGAAACTCAAAAGGATTTTTAATAAACATCACATCCCTGTCTGCTTTAAACCCAGCAACACACTGAGGCAACAACTGGTTCACCCAAAAGACCCAACGCCTAAACACAAGATGGACAACATTGTGTACGCAGTCCAGTGCAATAAAGAATGCTCAGAACTGTATCGGTGAAACAACACAACCACTACATCAGCGTATGGCTCAGCATAGAAGAGCCAAAACCTCTGGTCAAGATTCAGCCATGTACTTACATCTAAAAGAAACAGGTCACACCTTTGAAGACAGTCAAGTACGTGTTTTGGATAAGGAGGCCGATTGGTACAAACGAGGTGTGAAGGAGGCCAATCTACGCAAAAATGGAGAAGCCAAGCTTGAATGTCTTGACACCTATTTCTGGGAGGTCATTATTAGTGTTGAGCGCGAATATTCGAATTGCGAATTTTTTTCTCGAATATTGCAATTTCGAGATTTCGCAAATATTTAGAATATCGTTCTCTATATTCGCGAATTCGAATATTCGTTGTTTTTTTTTTATTATTATATTTTTTCTTTCCCACTTCTCTTAAGTTGTTCTTACCTGTCCTTTGGATTCCTGGCTGCTCCAGTCAGTGGCGTTTTCAACTTACTGCTATATTCCATATTAGCTAAATTACAATCTAATCTATATGTGTATTTTACGAAATTTCGCAATAGTCGAAATTGCGATGCGAGTAATATAACACGAAATAATCGCATGAAGATTTCAACTTAGCACTGCTATATTCCATATTCTAGCCTAATATGGAAAATAGCTGTGCTAAGTTAGCACTGCTATATTCCATATTAGGCTAGAATATGGAATATAGCAGTGCTAAGTTGAAATCTTCATGCGATTATTTCGTGTTATATTACTCGCATCGCAATTTCGACTTTTGCAAATGTTCTTAATATTGCTCTAACTTCGTCTTTTAGAATATTCGTAATATTCTGAAAGACGAAGTTAGAGCAATATTACGAAATTTCGTAAAATACACATATAGATTGTAATTTAGCTCATATAGTGCTATAATCCCTTTTTTTTCCTCTAATTTTTTTTTGCCTCTTCTGAACTTAAGTTTTGTAAAATATGTACACTATTAAAAAATATTACTATAGCAGTATATTAGCTTAAATACAATCTATGTGTATTTTACGAAATTTCGTAATATTGCTCTAACTTCGTCTTTTAGAAATTTCGTAATATTGCTCTAACTTCGTCTTTTAGAATATTCGTAATATTCTAAAAGACGAAGTTAGAGCAATATTAAGAACATTTGCAAAAGCCGAAATTGCGATGCGAGTAATATAATACGAAATAATCGCACAACTTAGCACAGCTATATTCCATATTAGGCTAGAATATGGAATATAGCAGTGCTAAGTTGAAATCTTCATGCGATTATTTCGTATTATATTACTCGCATCGCAATTTCGGCTTTTGCAAATGTTCTTAATATTGCTCTAACTTGGTCTTTTAGAATATTACGAATATTCTAAAAGACGAAGTTAGAGCAATATTACGAAATTTCGTAAAATACACATAGATTGTATTTAAGCTAATATACTGCTATAGTAATATTTTTTAATAGTGTACATATTTTCCAAAACTTAAGTTCAGAAGAGGCAAAAAAAAATTGGAGGAAAAAAAAGGGATTATAGCACTATATTAGCTAAATTACAATCTATATGTGTATTTTACAAAATTTCGTAATATTGCTCTAACTTCGTCTTTTAGAATATTCGTAATATTCTAAGAGACGAAGTTAGAGCAAATCACGAAATTTTGTAAAATACACATATTAGCCTAGCCATTGTCAATTAGCATAGGAACGTTGCCTTATACTATCAAGATAAATAATCGCAATACGAGAAAAAAAAATCTGTATATTATTCGCGATAATTGGAATAATTACGAATATCGATTTCGACGAATATAACACGAATATTCATTCGAATATTCGCAAAATATCGCGAAATTGAATATGGCACCTCCCGCTCATCACTAGTCATTATCACCTACTAACTCCAATTAGGATAATGGAATCAACACCTTTGACCCCATGCTGGGTATAATGACCTCTGACCCCATGCTGGGTATAATTACCAGATGTTGATTCAGTTACATATTTATTCCCAGAGAATTCTTGTACAGTCACTAAGAATTGAGAAAGCTTGTTGGAAGAACGAGTGAAACGTTTTCAAGAAATCTACAGTAAGTCCAGTTGCCTTGATTTATTTTTTTTACAGATATACAGCATGAGGAGACCACAGAGTGGCACAGCGACGAGAGATTGCGGAGTTGGCAGCAGCATAAGGGGGCCACAGAGTGGGCACTTTGTCTATTCATTTATAGGGAATATGGAACAGAAAATAAGTTTAAAATGTCTCAACTTTATAAAGTGTTGCTTAAAACACAATTTAATAATATACGTTCTCTGGCACAAAAGGCTTGGCAAATTGATTGTCCGTGAATTTCCGTGATAATATATTGGCGAATTTAAGTTTACTTTCTTATAATTTTAATCAAGTTTTGGTTCAATTTAGTATTCAATATTTAATAATTTAATAATAAAAATTAAGTGTTGCCTAAGACAGTATAGAATCCGCCAGTCTTCTGTTTATTCAACGACATGGTTACGATGAAGAAAGTATTCCAAAAAACGATTTCTCTCTACCTGGATACGAATCCTGTCAAGATTGATGGACCCAAATACTTCTGGGGGAACCTGCCTGGCATGAACAGGCCTCTAGTAGCTTCAGACAATAAGAAAAAAAAGAGTCAAGATAGCTTTGAGCCCGGAAGAGTTGTGAAGTTCATCAACATACCTCACTAAACATTTTACCGCATATAACCGCAGCACTGACCAATGATTTAATTTAGTTTTTGACCAAAATATATCAATAAAGATTTTACTGCATATAACCGCAGCGCTGAACACTGAATAAATTTAGTTTTTAGACCAAAATACTTCAAAAATGATTTTACCACATATAACCACAGCGCTGAATGCTGAATAAAATAACTTTTTCGACCAAAGTATGTCAATAAACATTTTACCGCATATAACTGCAGTGCTGAACGCTGAATAAAATTTGTTTTTCGAATAAAATACTTCAATAAAGATTTTACTGCATATAACTGCAGCGCTGAACGCAGAATTATTTTTTTGGGCCGAACTACGGCCCAAAAGGTTTTACCGCATATAACTTCAACCAATAATGATTTTACCACATATAACGGCGCACGGAGATGGAGCGGGTATTCGGATTTCCCCCGCACTATACGGACGCCTCAGAAATGAACTGCTGATCCCGACAGCAGCTTCTGAGAAGGTCATGAAGGGTCCCAATCATCCGGCATCTATGCGCACCGCTGAAGGATTATTTTGAAAGCGTGTAGAAGTCACGCGTGGGCCCCCATGCTGCAGATTTATCATGGATACGACATGGAGATTTTGCCGCATATAACTGCAGCGCTGACCGGTGAATACATTTTGTTTTTCGACCTACTGTAAATACTTCTATAAAGATTTTACCAAATATAACTGCAGCGCTGACTACTGAATTAATTTTGTTCTTCAACCGAAATACTTCAGTAAAGATTCTACGGCATATAACCGCAGCTCTGAATGCTGAATAAAATTTGTTTTTCGACCGAAAGAAGTCATTAAAGATTTTACCACATATAACTGCAGCGCTGAACGCTGAATAAATGTAGATTTTATTGAAGACAGGAGGCTCCCATTGTGCATTAACTTTCTTTACTACTCCCATTAGCAGCAAGAATAAGTATTACAACAGGTAAAAGAGTTTTTTCAAAACAGGTAGTAAATATGTAAATGAGGAAGTCCAGGTAGCCAATCAGTGATCCTCTTAGTGTATAAATGATGGTGCTGGTATAGATTCTGCCTCTTTCTTGCTGCTCCCAACCAAGGAAAGATATGTATTAGTATCATTTACGTTTTTCAAATGCATAAAATGTAATTTCATGTTTATCTTCCATATTTACATGCGGTGCTTTACTGGCGCATTTCCCCAGTCAGGTACCGTATCTTCAGCCACCGCTTGTCATTGCGGTACTGCATTTTTCCTCACTGACTTAATAAATCTTCCCTGAGCACTTTATATACACATTTCTTCCTTCCACCCATTACTGTACCAACAAATCTTACCTCCGTTTCCTCCTTCAGTCCCCAGACACCGTTTCGAGCGCTCCACTCTCTGGTCTGTGAGGTGATTGCGCGCGCTTTTCAAATCTCCTCAGCGCAGCTGAATCACCTCACAGTGATAAAGCACGTCCATACAGTTTTCTCCTCCTCAGAGTAAAACAACGATTACATATATATATATACACATTCTTACATATATCTACCTCATCTATCCAATTGTAAGTATACTTAATATATTTACTGTGCATGCATTCAGGGACTTATACTGGTCTGTATATATTTATGCTGACTAAGTATACTGTATGTACCTGAGTGCGCGTACTTGTGTTCATACAGGTATAAAACACAGATTTTTCTCCCATTTTCTCTTCCATTTCATATACACTTATTTAGCAATATGAATCCTTCTGAGGAACAAACTAATACCCAATCCATTCAACCCATTCCCATTGGCTATGAGGTATTAATTTCGGATTCTATCCAGCAAATGGTGGATCAATCCGTCTCAAAATCTGTATCTGTGGCGATACAATCAGCCATGGTATCCATTCAGGACTCCATTGCTAAATCTCTTTCCCTAGTAGTAAACCAAAGGTCCCCTCAAAATTATCCATCTACCCCAACTGACAACTTCCTCTCGGCGGAAGATTCAATTACGGAGCTGGCCAAAGGTGTTAAACAACCGGGCAAATCAGCCAAAAAGAGAAAGTTTACAGAAGACCCAAAATCCTATACACTGGGAAAGGGTCAAAATCTTAAAGAATGTCCGCACAAAACTTGCGGAAAAGGTAATGGTGGCGAAAATCCCCACAAAAGGACCCTCCACCCGGGAGGAGACTAACAATAGCCAGGTTATGACAGCCAGTAAGAGGGCTAAGTTCATCTCTTACAAAGATATATCTTCCTCTGCATCATCAGATGATTCGGATTCAATCCTGACAGACGAACTCCCATTTTATTATGAGGATGACTATCCCGAGGACCCTGAAGAATCCCCTTCAACCAGCCAAATCCCAGAATCTTTAATTTTAGATAGTCAGGGTATCCCTTTCTTTAATCCCGACCAGATAAAACACCCTAGATCTGGAGAATGGGTTCCCCAACCCCAAATTTCAAAATTTCTGACGCACTGGGTCAATAAATCCTTGGATAGATCCTCTAAAAACAAATTAAAAACAGAATGTCCAAGACCAACTTTACCACATAAAAAATCCCTAAGGGCCGCTTCACACGAGCGGATGCCGTGCGTGGCATCCGCTCCGTGAAAGAGTGCCAAGACCCGCTGCAGACTGCAGAGGCACGGAGCAGTAACATGACTGTTAATGCTCCGTGCCTCTCTGTGATCTCTTTACTACGAAATCACAGTTGTCACTGTGATTTCGTAGTAAAGAGATCACAGAGAGGCACGGAGCATTAACAGTCATGTTACTGCTCCGTGCCTCTGCAGTCTGCAGCGGGTCTTGGCACTCTTTCACAGAGCGGATGCCACGCACGGCATCCGCTCGTGTGAAGCGGCCCTAACTCCTGAGCTAGACCCTATCATTTTTAAATATTTAAATAAAACGGGTAAGAACCCCAAAAGAGGTCTGGACAGATCTTTTAAAATTTGCCAAGACAAACTTCTAGATTTATTGGGGCCCCTCACAAAAATATTAGATCTATCAGAGCAATCCACTATTACAGGCCAACCGGTAGACACGTCGGTCCTTCGGGGCTGGGCCCAAAGAGCCATCTGTTTCTTTGGAAATGTTAACTCTGCCCTGAGTGCGGAAAGAAAACGCAATATACTAATGAAATTAGACCCACAACTCTCTCATCTGGCCAATTCAGACCCTGATGAGTCGGCTGAAGGCCTCCTGTTCGGAGATTCCCTTATCAAGGAGATAGGGAAATTTGTAGGAGTATTTTCCTCCCTTGACAAGGCCAAGACATCCCTAAAGAAAGTGGGTCAACCCAAAATTTTTGGCAGGGCTGGGAAAGGCAGGGGCCGCTTTCCCAGCCGAAATACACAATTCAGACAAATTCAACAGGCTCCCTTCCAACAAGACAGACCTTTTACCTTCACACCATCCACTACACCATTTTTCCCTACCAGAGGACGCCCATGGAGAACCCGAGGCCAGCGAGGTTTCCCTAGATCCAGACCATCATTAGGTAAGCTCTTTTACCCCAAACTGTTCCCACATTCCTCTAGGGGGAAGACTGAAACATTTTTTCCAAACATGGTCTTCTCTAACCTCAGACTCATGGATCCTGAACACCATCTCAGGATATCAGATAGATTTCCAATCCTCTCCCTGACAGAACCACATTCCTCAACCAATACATTTCTCCACTCGAGATCAAGACCTCATAGAGTCAGAGATACTAGATCTTTTCCACAAGAGAGCTATCATTCAAGTACCCCCTCTATCTCCAGGCTTTATCAGCAACATCTTTCTAGTGAAAAAGAAAGACGGAGGTCACAGACCGGTCATAAATTTGAGAACCCTCAACGATTTCGTGACTTATCATCACTTCAAAATGGAGGGAATTCACCTTCTCAGAGACCTATTACTCCCTCAAGACTGGCTAATAAAAATAGACCTGAAGGACGCGTCTCTCACCGTACCCATACATCCTCTCCATCAACCTTTTCTACAATTTTTCTGGAACAACCAAAAATGGCAATTCACTTGCCTTCCATTTGGCCTATCATCAGCCCCTTGGTGTTTCACCAAATTAATGAAACCAGTGATATCATCCCTAAGATCCCGAGGGGTACGTCTAATCATATATTTGGACGATATCTTAATTATGGCACAATCACTCTCTTTAATTCTTACCCATTCACAAAGGACCATTTCTCTTCTAACCAGTCTGGGTTTTCTAATCAATTACAAAAAATCCATCCTATCCCCATCCAAAGAAGTAGAATTTTTGGGATTCAATATCAACACCGACTCTGCTCTACTGAGTCTTCCTACCAAAAAACTCACTTTGATTCGAAAAGAAATCCGTTCAATATTAAACAAACATCTAGTCTCACTACGAACCATTGCACGGATTGTGGGCCTCTTGTCGGCCTCCATACAAGCAATCTTCCCCGCCCCATTACATTACAGAGCCCTACAACGTCTAAAAACTCAACATTTAAGGGAGGGCCTACAATATTCGGACAAAGTCCCACTATCCTCGGAAGCCAAAGAAGAACTTCTTTGGTGGCTTCAACATATTCAGATATGGAATGGGAAGATGATATTCAATTCCCTACCAGATCTGATTCTGGAATCAGACGCCAGCCTTTCGGGATGGGGCGCTCGTTGTGGTCCTTATTCCACAGGAGGGAAATGGTCAGGTTCAGAATCTCAGCTACACATCAATTGTCTGGAATTACTAGCCGCCTTTTTCGCCATGAAGAGTTTCGCGAAAGACAAATCACACTGCTGCATCCTTCTACGTATGGACAATATTGCGGCAGTTCAATACATCAACCGTTTAGGGGGCACTACCTCCAAGATACTAACCGACATTGCCAAAGAATTTTGGCACTTCTGTCTAGACAGGGATATCATTTTAAAAGCAGAATACCTTCCAGGTCTAATAAACTCAGTTGCCGACTGGAATTCCCGATACCTTACGGATTCCAGTGACTGGCAATTGAACCCGTTCATCTTCAAACAAATCAACAATCTATGGGGTCCCCTCCTCATAGATCTATTCGCATCACGACTGAACACCCAACTTCCCACCTTCTTCAGTTGGCGCCCGGATCCAGAAGCCTTAGCCCTAGATGCTCTCCGCCAAATTTGGCCACAAGGACGCATTTACGCCTTTCCCCCCTTTGCACTAATCTCCAGAGTTCTACTTCAGACAATCACTCAGAAATCCACACTGGTGATCATCGCCCCATGGTGGCCGTCTCAAACATGGTTCCCCACACTACTCAGTCTGACGATAGATATCCCGAGAATTCTTCCCTCTCCACAAGACCTCCTCCGAGACCCTTCGGGTCACCTACACCCTCTAATCCTATCGGGACACCTAACACTAATAGCTTGGCTGATTTCAGGCAACAAACAATCTATCACGACCTTTCACAATCTGCTATTGACATCCTCTCCGACGCTTGGGCCCCGGGTACCAAAAAAGGCTTATAGATCAGCCTGGAAAATTTGGCTTCATTGGTGCACTCAACGGAATCTGGATCCCATTCATGCACCTGTTACCCACATATTAAATTTTCTTTCCGAATCTCTTAATATGGGGAAAGCTTATAGGACCATAAACCTCTATCGTTCTGCAATATCATTGGAACATGCCCCTATTAATTCAATCTCCGTGGGCAAACATCCCTTGGTTTGTAGACTTATGAAAGGTATTCGCTTTAGAAACCCCCCGAGACATAGATATCACTCCACTTGGGACGTTACCTCCCTTCTAAATCTTTTTTCTACGTGGGAAGATAATGAACATCTCCCATTAAAATTACTCTCCTTCAAAATCACGACCCTCTTATGTCTCATATCCATTAAAAGGGTTTCAGATGTTAGAGCCTTAGACATTTCTCACAGATTCTTCACCCCTAACGGTGTAACCTTCCAAATCACCAGAAGAACCAAAACCAATCTCCATACGGTCTCTTACCCGGCCTTTCCTTCTAACAATAAACTATGCATCGTCCGTTGTTTAAAAACATACGAATCCATGACCCAATCTTTACGCTCTCCTCAATCGTCCCAACTCCTTATCTCCTTTTGCAAACCACATCTTCCAGTATCTTCCCCTACATTAGCAAGATGGATTAAACTGACCATGCAAATGGCAGGAATTGATACAGCAATCTTTGGCCCACATTCTCTTAGAGGGGCGGTTTCCACTAAAGCATTCCAAAAAGGAGCTTCCCTCTCTGAGATTTTGAAGGCCGCGGATTGGTCTTCAGAATCCACTTTTAAAACCTTTTATTTTAAACCAGATTCTCATGTATCCATGTCTATCATATAAACTACATTTGTGACTTTGGATATACATTTTAGCTTTAAACTTGCACAATGGGAGCCTCCTGTCGCAATAAAATTGGAGATTTTCCTAGCTACTGTAACGGAAAATATAGATTTTATTGAAGACAGGAGGCGAGCATTGTCCCCCCCTATTAACCCAACCCTAATCGTGTATATATTTTCTGTTTTCCATAGCATACTAGAATATCTTCAATTTCCTCAATCCTTCAGCGACCATCGAATGTTCCTGTTACTCCGGTTTTGTTCCCTCCAGATTTATTCTACATTCCGTTTATACTCAAGATCCATTTAATTCTACTTACTACATCTCAAGCCATCAAGAAAGAGGCAGAATCTATACCAGCACCATCATTTATACACTAAGAGGATCACTGATTGGCTACCTGGACTTCCTCATTTACATATTTACTACCTGTTTTGAAAAAACTCTTTTACCTGTTGTAATACTTGTTCTTGCTGCTAATGGGAGTAGTAAAGAAAGTTAATGCACAATGCTCGCCTCCTGTCTTCAATAAAATCTATATTTTCCGTTACAGTAGCTAGGAAAATCTCCAATTTTTGACCAAAATAAGTCAATAAACACTTTACCACATATAACTGCTTAACACTGAATAAAATGAGTTTTTCGACCGAAATACACCAATAAAGATTTTACCACATATAACCTCAGTGCTGAACGCTGAATAAAATTAGTTTTTCGACCAAAATATGTCAATAAAGATTTTACCATAAATATTACTGCAGCGCTGAATGTTGAATATATTTTGTTTGTTGACCAAAATACGTCACTAAAGGTTTTGCCACATATAACTGCAGCAGTGAATGCTGAATATATATATATATTTTACTGAAATACGTCACTAAAGGTTTTACCACATATAACTGCAAAAGTGAATGCTGAATATATTTTGTTTTTGCACTGAAATATAGTGATGGACGAACATCTGCCGGGACAAGTTCGCAGGCGGGTCCCATTCATTTTAATGACAGGCGAACCTAAAAAACCTTTTGCTCATATTTGCAGCCAATAAATAATTACTAGAAGTGCAAGAATGGTCCCACAACATGGACAGTGAGATACCAGATGTATTATTTGAATTTCCATTATGTTTTTCAATGCGAAATATCGGCAATATAATTTTCGCGTACGCGCATGCACAAATGCACTATACAGTACCCAAATGCACTATAAATAAAGTATATTGGTATACAGTATAACACCCAGAAATTAGTTGTTCCAATAACGCTTGTCCCTCTATATACCTGCAGTATCACAGCAGAACCGCACACAACTGCCGCACAATACAAATGCACTATAATATACTTTCTAACGTAGAAAGTATATTATAACATTGTACAAGGAAAGCAATCCATTAGAATATACATAAAGATAAAACATAACCTTTAATAATTTTACTATGGGGATCCATTCACACATCCGTAAGTGTTTTGAGGATCCGGAAAACACAGACACCGGCAATGTGCATTCCGCAATTTGTGGACCGCACATCGCCGGCACTATAATAGAAAATGCCTAATCTTGTCTGCAATTGCGGACAAGAATAGGACCTGTCCTATTTTTTTGCGGAAACGGAAGCACAGATGCGGAAGTGCAGATCCGCAAATGCGATTGCGTATCCGCAAATGCGGATGCAGACAGCACATTCCGGCCCCATTGAACATGAATGGGTCTGCACCCGTTACGCAAAATTGCAGAACGGATGCGGACCCATTTTGCGGATGTGTGAATGGAAAAGATATCCCTCAAAATGAAAATAAATAAAATTATTAAAGTTAAAGGTGTTCTACACTTTGTTTTAACTGATACAGTGTAAGTGCTGCCAAACATTAAAAGTAAGAAGAGATACCGCCTGTATATCACATAGAGGAGGGCCTCATTTACATGGTGCTACAATTGTTCAGGTAGTGGGACTAAGCCTATGCATTAAGTGAAAGGGCTTATCATTGATGGCCTGCTGGTGACCCTCAAAAACATTAGGAGCAAGGGCCTGCTGATCTGACCACCTAAGAAGTTAATTGACCCGGTCAGCACAGGCTACCAAGAAAGAATTACCAATTTCTAATCGCAATGTTCCTTTGGGTTCCAGAGAACCTCACATAGCAGAGTTAGCGCAGGGAATGGCAGTCAGCACAGGCTGCCAAGAAAGAATGACCAACTTCTAATCGTAATGTTCCTTTGGGTTCCACAGATCGTCACATAGCAGAGTTAGCACAGGGAATGGCGGTCAGCATTTGTTGCCTCTTTACATTATAGAACTGTACCACAATTACAAGCTTCTATCTGAATATCTTGGAATTCTATTGTCTACCCCAAAGAAAGATCTAGGGAAAGTGGCACATACATTGAAAAAAAGGAATACAATTGTAATTCCTCCAGGCCCCAAAAGGGTCCAATATCTCCTGAAAAAGCATCTGCAAAGGAGAGAGGAGAAAATGGAGTCAAGCCTGACATTTTTTTTTTTTTTTTATTGAAATATTTACCCCTGTGCCACTATATAAAAAACTGAATCCTGTAAAAAAAACACATGCATGAAAGAATCACCACTGAAGGAAACCAAATTATGTTTCCTTCCAAGTCTGAAACATAGAAAATAATATACCATATCAGCTGACCCCCAAAAAAATTGTAGGTGAGGGCCTGCAGGTGAGCTGACCCTCCCTGAAGAGGGACATGAGGATATCTTATGCACTGATCCCCAAACTCTTAAGCCTCCAAAGTCAGAAGAAGATGACGGGGGGGAATGGCAATGAGTGTTTCACTTGGTGAATGATGGGCATGAGACACAGTTGTCAATAAGTTGGGTCTTTTTAGGTCAACACAAGTCAGGAGGATGACCAGAGTGAGGAAGTGGATTTGGAGATGGGGAACGATAACATCACTGACCCAACCTGGGAAGGTGGAAAGCCAATCGAGGACAGCAGGACAGAGGGGGAGGGATCCACAGCACCACAGCAGGCTGGAAGAGGCTGTATGGTGGCAAAAGGGAGAAGGCGGACCACAATAAACAGGCCCGCAACTGTTCCCCCTTGTGCAAATCTCCCTTGACAAGGGATAGGTGTTCCGCAGTCTGTGTGTCCCGGAATATCACCCGTGTACTGAGCAACGCAGTTATTGGGACACATGGACAAGTTCTTTTGGCCAGGGATGCTACATTTCCGTTACGGTACACTGGGTGAACCTTGTGTAGGCCGTTAGCGAGTCAACCCTGGGATGGCACAGGTGCCACCGACGCCAAGGATTAAAAGGGCACTACTTTTATCAGGGTTTCTGCCACAACCTACATTAATGTCAGAACCCCCCCCCCCCCTTCTTCTCCTCCGCCTCCACTTCCTCCTCTACTGCAAACTCTGAATTCTCATGAAGAAGCAGCAACAAGCCTTGCTGAAATTAATATGCTTGAGTGATAAAAAGCACATGGCCGCAGAGATGGGCAGGGTATAAGGGACCAGGCTGGCTGCGTCTGATAATGGCCTTAGCAAGTTGTTGGCAGGTTTGTAGCTTGGCAAGCTCACACACATGGCAATCATACAGCATATATGTACCATGCACAACAAACATCCCAAACTTATACACTAATATAACTAAAAACCTAACAAACAAGAGTGGAGTTAAACCAATGACATGAACTTTTTAAATAACTATACCATATTTTATTTTACAGCCTAGTCTTAAAATCTAACTCAAACAATAACAATAAAAACATGAAGCCCTGGAACATAACAGGCCCAGCCCTCAGCGAATCAGGGCCATCACAGGGCAGAAAACAAGCTCTGCCCAATGAAGAAGGTAAAATTGTACATGGGGAAAATGCTGATATGGCCATCACACCTTAATGTCCAGGATCCAGCCATACCATGCCTAGGCCATGTGTTCTCAATTTTCTCCCAACCTCCCATTTTGCCTGAGCTACTGGTGAAGGTGCACTGTGTGTGTGCCCATTTCCAAAAGTCATCTACAGCTGCAGTCGGTTTGGCAATGCTGCTGCAGCACTTGCATTTGCCAGCTAACAGACTATTGTACGGCGTGAGCATGCGCTGGAACTCTACGTTCTACATGTGATCCAGGCTTTGTGAGCAGCAGAGGGCAATAGTGGAATACCAGATGCAACATGCTCTTGTATGTCTGACCTCGGTAAGGTTTTTACGCTTCTCAGTGTGAATTGTATGATGATGAGGAGGAGCAAGAGACAGTTGCCTACTCTACAGAGGGTAGTAGCAATAGCAGGTTTATTCCATCTGTTCTGCATAGATGCACAGGAGAGGAGGAATAGGATAAGGAGAATGAGAGTGATCCTCCTGATGATGACAGCAAAGTCTTGCCTGTTGGGAATCTGGCACACATGGCTGACTTCATGTTAGGCTGCCTTTCCAGCGACCCGTGCGTTACACACATGTTAGACCACACGGATTACTGGTTTTTCACCCTTATCGACCCCCCCTACAAAGGGAACTTCTTATCTCTTGGACGAGCAAAACGATGCAATAACAGAATGTCCTTGTTTAAAAATTGCTTCGAAAATTTCCATATGACAACAGTGGAGGCAGAGAGTGGAGGTAAACCAATGGCAGGGCCTGTTAATTAACACATAAACAACCAAATAACCAAAACATATTTTACAACAATAAACCATAATAACAATTATAATACCAACTATAATACAAACAAAAAACTATAATAATAACAAAACAGAATGTCATTGCAGAAATATTTACAGCTGACAACTCTGGCGGCAGGGTATGTAGTTCCTTGGCCAACCCAGGAGGGGAGATGAGGGGGACACACCGCAGTTCCAACAGAGACAGGACAACACTCTACAAGGCCTGGGACAGTTTCATGACACCCCGTCAGCACCCTCACCCTGATGCGTGGCCTAGTGTTACAAGGAGGGAAATATTGTGCAAGATTGTGAAGGAGTACATAGCAGACTGTGTCAGCATCCTCGGTGATCCCTCTATGCCTTACAACTATTGGATGTCCAAGCTAGACACGTGGCACAAACTTGCACTCTAAGCCTCAGAGGTGCTGGGATGCCCTGCCACCAGCGTTTTGTCAGAGCAGGTATATAGTGTTGCTGGGGGCATAATAACTGATAGGTGTATCCGTCTGTCAGCTGAAAAAGCTGGTGAACAACAAGGCACTTTAAATGTGTTGTTTGTAAAGTACTGAATACCCTGTATTCACATGCGCCTCTGCCACCACCAAAAAGGTTATATGGTTCAATCTTCCTTTTCTCGTCCTTCTCCTCCTCCTCCTTCTCCATCATATCAACATGATTTTTAGGCTGCCCTTGCTTATAATGTTTTATAGGGTCAGCGAAACCCTTGCACAGGTGCCAGGGGCAACACTCAGAGCCATCTCAGAGGCACCCTTACTCTTGAAAAAGTCTATGGTGCACCAAAATGCCTTACAGTTTTCCTGCAATTCATCAGCGTCAGGTACACCATGAATGGCACAGGCAGCACCTTGACTGTAGGCAGGCCACTATAGCTAAATAATAAGGAACATGGAAGATATTCTATAGGACTATCGACTGTAGTATTCAGGATAAATGATCGTGTGGGCACTTTGTGATACATAAGTGTGTTTGTGGTTGCAGTTTGGGCAATCGGTCTCTAAAAGTTTCACCATCGCCTTCACTGTTTTAGAGGGTTAGCACACCTGGAGGCCCTCATCTACATTATTTTACTCTGTTTCATTAAGCCCAGGGCCACAGCCTCTGCGTGAACCATCAGCGTAACGGCCACTTCCACGTCCCATACTGGCCGCCTTCTTAATATGAAATGTTATATATGCCTAAAAGTATCTAACACCTACAGTATTATAGGATATGTACGTGTACACGCCAATCAATTAAAACAGGTATTTTGTATGCGCACACTTTACACAGGAGATGTAGCTCTGATGATGTCACAGACTACCATACACCGTCTGCGGATGAAGTACAGTATATGCTAGTAATATGTATGTGCATGGGGTACTGTATTTGAAACAGAGAGCCACGCACTATGGACACTAGATTTTGAACAGATTATTTATTTTGTCGCTAGACACACAAATTTTAATTTTGACTCAGTATATGCCCCAGTAATGAAAAGAATATGGACACTAGATTATGCACAGATTATTTAGATTGGCGCAACGGACACTCTTTTCAAATGTGATAGAGTATTTGTCACATGAATCCACAGTACATGGACAGTATAGAAATAAGTCTCTGTGAAGTACTGTATATATGGTTGCGGACTAAATTCACACACACATGAGTACCTAAATACTGAAATTTGTCCCAAATAAAAAATAATTCTCTGCTGAACTACTGTATATATGTCTAAACGCAGACACAGATGTGTCCAAAACTAGTGAAATTTGTCCCAAATACAAATAATTCTCTGCTGAACTACTGTATATAAAGTTGCGGCCTAAATTTACACACAGAAGTCACCCAAACTAACGAAATTTGTCACAAATAGAAATAATTCTCTGCTGAACTACTGTATATTAGTGAGGAGCGGCAGGGGTCATATTCGAATTCACGATATTTCGCAAATATTTTTTAGAATATTCGTCGAATATTCAAAAATTCGCCATTTTTTTCTTGAAAAATTGGCAAGGTAATGACTGTGTAATATGCAAATTTTCTGATTCTATTTTTCGGATTCAAATTTTTATAGCGAATTTTTCAACTTACAACTATTAGACAAAGAAGATTATAGCACTATATTAGCTAAATTGCTCTATATTCGATTTTTTTGAATATTCGCTATATTGCTATAACTTAGTTTTTTCGAATATTCGTAATATTCTAAAACAAGAATATATATAGCAATATAGTGAATATAAAAAAAAAACAATTATAGAGCAATTTAGCTAATATAGTGCTATAATCTTCTTTGTCTAATAGTTGTAATTTTTTTCTCATCTGAAGTTCAGATTGGAAAAAAATGACAACTATAAAAAAAAATTATAGCACTATATTAGCTAAATTGCTCTATATTCATTTTTTTTCGAATATTCGCTATATTGCTATAACTTCGTTTTTTCAAATATTCTTAATATTCTAAAACAAGAATATATATAGCAATATAGCGAATATTCGAAAAAAAACTAATATAGAGCAAAATTCGCAAACACTACTACTCCTAAAGTCAAGTATATTGCAGCCTTCTAATTGGCCCACAAGCTAGAAGCAGGGAGGGATCAAGTGTACGGATTTAAAAAAAAAATTGAATAAAAAAATTATAATCGAATATTCAAAATTACGAATATATATAACTATATTCGAAATATTCGCGAATATTCGTGATCAACACTACTATATAAATGGTTGTGGCCTAAACGCAGACACAGATGTGCCCAAAAGTATAGAAATTTGTCCCAAATAGAAATAATTCTCTGCTGAACTACTGTATATATGGTTACGGCCTAAACGCAGACACAGATGTGCCCAAAACTAGTGAAATTTGTCCCAAATAGAAATAATTCTCTGCTGAACTACTCATCCAAACGAAAGGCAAAATCCAGCTCAATCTCGTAGAGATTGTGAGCTGCAAGTTCGACATGTGATTAAATATATTGCATAAGTGGTATTGCAGTTAAGATAGGATTTCACTTGAAAGTCCTAGCTACCACGGTATGGTCGCAGCTTATAAATTTGTTATGTCCACATTTGTAGCTGCCCTTTGTCTTTAGCCAATTGGGTTGTGATGTCTTTATATCCTAAAAGAGGCTTGGACTGACAGGTTGCTACTGTGGGGGCTCTGCGGGCCGCACATCTTACACCTCCCCTGCTATTTTTGCCCATTGTTTATCAAATGCCAAGACCGAAAAATGTTGCTTAATGATCTTACAGATCTCAGGAAACTCCACGCTATATTGTGTTACAAATGTACTCTTGGGGGTTATGTCTGATGATACATATGATTCAGTTTGTAGCTGTCTCCTCGCCGGGTAAACTAGCAGGTTTCTATCCATGTCTAACGTCTGCTGTACATAACTATCTATATGTTTACGTGAATATCCCCTTTTTGTCAATCTGCTCATAATTTCCCCTGCTTCCTCCATAAAGGAGTCCACATTTGTGCAGTTCCGTCTAGCACGGATCATTTCACCCTTTGGTATATTGTGTACTGTATGTGGTGGGTGACAAGAGGATCCGTGCAATATAGTGTTGCCTGCCAGGGATTTCCTAAAGGTGGAAGTGTGTATAATAACAATGGCCGAGTCCCCCCTCAGGCGCAAATCCAAAAAGGAAATATCCCGTGGTTCATGATGCACTACAAAGGAGATAGCATTAACACAAGAATTGAGGTATTGGGCTGCTACACCACCAGATCAAATTACTATTAGGTCATCAATGTAGCGGCCATACCACCTGATATGTTCCCAAAAAGGATGAGTGTCAATGAGGAGAAAGCGCCTCTCCCACCATTCCATAAAAATGTTGGGTATGAAGGGAGAGCACTTAGCCGACACCCCAGAGACCTGTAAGTAAAATGAACTATTTAACATGAAGAAATTGCACCTGAGGAGGAAGTCCACCACCATAACTACATACTCCTGCAGTCCCATTGTGAAGTCAGTGTATGTCCTCAAAAAGCATGCAAGGGATCTAAGGGCCAGGCCAGCTCATGTGGTATGTTTGTATATAAAGAGACCACATCAGCTGTGATCCATACATAATGTTCTGAAGATTGACACATGTGAATGCCAGCATGGAATTGAGGTCATATGATAACCCAATTAAGAGAACAGGTGGGAATCCACTATATCTGCTGCATTCATTTGTATCTTACTATGTCATGAGTAAGGGCTTACATTCTGAGTAGCCCGAAATGCGTAGACTAAGATTGCTTTTCCCGGATGTATTTTTATACCGCTTCAATAAGGTATCGATTTTACCTCTGCAAGATTGAGCTGGATTTTGCCTTTCGCTTGGACTTCCAGTTACCCGCATACAGGTGTGTTTTTTTCCGTGCTCACAGCAAAGAAGGAGCAGGTGAGAGCAGCTTTTTCTTAATTGTTATGTGGTTTCTGCTGAACTACTGTATATTTGGATGCGGACTAAATTTACGCACAGATGTGACCAAAACCAGTGAAATTTGTCCCAAATAGAAATAATTCTCTGGTGACTAACTAAATATATGGTTGTGGCCTAAATTCATGCACAGAAGTTGCCCAAACTAGTGAAATTAGTCCCAAATAGAAATAAATCTATGCTGGATTACTGTATATATGGTTGCTGCCTAAACGCAGACACAGATGTGCCCAAAAGTATTGAAATTTGTCCTAAATAGAAATAATTCTCTGCTGAACTACTGTATATATGGATGCGGACTAAATTCACACACACATGAGACCCTAAATACTGAAATTTGTCCCAAATAATTCTCTGCTGAACTACTGTATATATGGTTGCGGACTAAATTCACACACACATGAGACCCAAAATACTGAAATTTGTCCCAAATACAAATAATTCTCTGCTGAACTACTGTATATATGGTTACGGCCTAAACGCAGACACAGATGTGCCTAAAAGTATTGAAATTTGTCACAAATAGAAATAATTCTCTGCATTAGAATTACTGTATATAACGGTTGCGGCTTAAATTCACACACAGATGAAACCCAAACTAGGGAGTTTTGTCCGAAATAGAAAAAAATCTCTGCTGAATTACTATATATGGTTGCAGTCTGAATTTACGCACAGTTGTGACCCAAATTAGTAAAATTTGTCCCAAATAGAAATAATTCTCTACTAAATTACTGTATATATGGTTGTGGACTAAATTCACCCACAGATGTGACCCAAACTATGGAAATTTGTCCCAAATAGAAAGAACTCTCTGCTGAATTACTGTATATATGGTTGCGGCCTAAATGCAGACACAGATGTGACCCAAACTAGAGAAATTTGTCCCAACTAGAAATTATTCTAGGCTGAAATACTGTATATAACGTTTGTGGATTGAGTGTGCACACAGATGTAGCACAAATGAGGTTAATTTCCCCAGAAAAATACATTTCTATTATGGAGCGGCGTATATCTCACTAGCAGGCACACTCTAGTGATCAAGCCCCTTTTTAGAATTTCTGCTAAACACACTGCTTTCTGATGGTGTACTGTAGATCTCACTGATATGTAATATTTCTTTCTTTTGAAAGCTTTTTGGTACTGAACAACTGATTTTCCAGCCCTGCACTATCTGTTCCTTCCTGCAGATGCCAGTCCTTAATACTGCTGAAACTTAACCCTTGTTAAAAAAAAAAAATGCTGCACTGCTGTCAAACACACACTTTAGTCCTGAAGAGGACTGTTTTGTCTTCCAAGAGCTTTTTGGGAGTTTAATCGTTGCAATTTCAGCAAACTGCTATATGTCCCTGCCTACTGTTGGCTCTCCCTGACGCTGAATGATCCGTGTGGGGGACGTCGGCTCCTATATAAACTAGTACTATGTGTTCCAGCCAGCCAACCAGTGTAAGTCTTATAGCTAACATGGCTATGGCATTACACTGGAGGGAATTACTTACCTGAATGCTGTTTGGATGCTTTAGGAGGTGCCAAACGTGCGGGGCGGAGACTCGAGCAATGGGATGAGCACACGTGGTATTCGGCATAGCGATGCTCAAGCTAAACCGATACTCGGTCGAGTATGCTCGCTCATCACTAATAACCGCCGCCGACGTGAACTGAGAATATATTTTTCTTATTGTACTGAAATAGGCCACTAAACGCTTTCAACGCAAATAACCGCCAAAGTGAACTGAGAATATATTTTTCTTATTGTACTGAAATAGGCCACTAAACGCTTTCAACAGAAATAACCGCCAAAAAATTCACAGTAGAGAAAAATATATATATAGTGTAGGAATATAAGCTGTATATCACTGAATAGTTATCCTACTTAAAACTTAACTTTTAGTCATTATTAATTAAAATAGGTCCCACAGAAAAATTTCGATAGCTGCATATATCAGATACAGTGGACTTATGCACAATGAGGCACAGGGTAAAAGTACAAAATAAAGAGCACGAATTTGGACCAAATAGTCCCACTCACGGTTTGGTGATTGTTCTGTTTACGGAGATGAATCGTACCGCAGCAAGATAGTGGGAAGGTCCACAAAAACTGATAAAGGGGTATTGTAGTCACCGGCTCTTCTTATACAGGACAGGTGGATAGCTGGGAAGATTAAATCCCTATCCGACTGGTGAGGCCCTGCCTAAAAGCGGAGAGGTCTCCCGCCTATATGCGGGAGAATCACCCCCAGAGGGAGCGACCCCACTTATCGACGGCTGTCCCTGTTATCCTGTCCCTGAAAAAATATATATGTATCTCCCAGTGTCAGTACAGCCAAAATAAAGTTGTTATATAATCCCAACGCGTTTCCTCCGATACATATATTACCGGATTCATCAGGGGATGTAAAAAATATAAAGATGTAGATGATCAGATGGATAAATGGCACGATAGCCGTCAGCCCAATAGCTCTCTGTAGATATGTCCAACCGAATGATGCAGTCCAGAGTACTCTCTGCGACTGCCCCTCTATATATACTGATTCTAATTAGCATTATATATTAGATAAATACCTCATAGTTTTTTGATGTGCGGCGTGCGTTCCACCATCGTCCAAGTCGAGACCGGAAGTGCGTCATAGTATGAGCGCCGACCGCTACCATTGGCTGCTGGTGGAACGCAAACCGGAGATGGAACGCATGGAAGACCGGAAGTCGGCATAATGCGCCGGAAGTGACGTAAACGGGACACTGGAACGCATGGTATATGCGTTCCAAAGTGATTCGATCATAAATATGCGCTAGAATTTTAGATAATACATCGCAAAATGGAAGAAATATTACATGTAAGGGCATAATCAATAAACATGATTAGAGGTTATAATTCATTGAGGTAAAAATATCATAATAGTGTATATATAGATCACTTTAGGAGTTGGAATGAATGGTATGGGACGGTAAATGGAAACAAGGGAGGACATTCTATTGTTTATACTAGAACTAATGATTTAGTCCTACCACCTGATAAGAATACCATTTAAATATAGATATTGAAATGTAGACCTATTCCGGTCTGATATTTTCATTTGTATAATCCGAACAATAATATACTATAATCATGATCAACGAGATTATATACGACAAGTTTTCAAAAAGTAAATATATTTAATCTGTCCAGAAGGGTGAGAATAATGGTTAAACTTAATTAAATAGTGTATTATTCTCAAAACCTAACTAGAGATAACCGAATGAGAAAACGCACCACAATATATTCGAACACAATTTTTTAGATAAAGCAACCAAAGGACAAAATTTCATTGAGCCCACATGGGTTCATCGTTTTCAGTCGGTAAGTCCATTCGGACTCTTTTTGTAAAATTCTCCTATTGAGGTCGCCTCCTCTAGGGGATGGGCGAATAAGGCTACTTTCACACTAGCGTTCGGGCGGATCCGTTCAGAACGGATCCGCCCATAATAATGCAGACGGAGGCTCCGTTCAGTACGGATCCGTCTGCATTATTTTAGCAAAAAAAAGCTAAGTGTGGAAATAGCCTGGGACGGATCCGTCCAGACTTTCAATGTAAAGTCAATGGGGGACGGATCCGCTTGAAGATTGAGCCACATTGTGGCATCTTCAAACGGATCCGTCCCCATTGACTTACATTGTAAGTCTGGACGGATCCGCACGCCTCCGCACGGCCAGGCGGACACCCGAACGCTGCAAGCAGCGTTCAGCTGTCCGCCTGTCCGTGCGGAGGCGAGCGGAGCGGAGGCTGAACGCCACCAGACTGATGCAGTCTGAGCGGATCCGCCTCCATTCAGACTGCATCAGGGGTGGACGGCTGCGTTCGGGTCCGCTCGTGAGCTCCTTCAAACGGAGCTCACGAACGGAATACCGAACGCTAGTGTGAAAGCAGCCTAACCTCAATAATACAGAATTTAAGACATTTGGGGTTTCCATCATGGAGATCATGAACATGTCTAGAGAGGGTGGTATCCCTTTTATGTTTAATGTCCCCTAGATGGTCTCCAATTCTTCTTCTGAATTCCCACTTGGTCTTACCGACATACTGAAGTTGACATGAACAGATACAGAGATATACCACCCCGGTCGTTTTGCAATTTGCAAAATCCCGAATATCGTATGTTTTGTTGGTAGTATTATTATGTGATTTATGCCCTGGTCGATTGCACAATATTCCCCTGATGAGTGTTATATGAAACATGCATGTAGGGATCAGCTACACTAGGGCACAACAGGGCCAAGTAGCGTGAGGGCAAGGTTCCGGACGGGGTCGCTCTTCTCAGGATGGGTGCTCCATGGCTAGGACGTCGGGGTCACGTCAGCACCCATACGCTAGGGTTGTATAGGGACTTAAAGCCCACCATCATTCCCGTCAGGTTCCTGCCGTCTTATTTTCCGCAAGACTACATCCACTGAATATCTGTAAAGACCGGAAGACTCCTGGATTATGGTAGGACAACCGGTTATTTTTCAGGTGCCGTCGCGCACCAAGAATTTTATGTGTTATTGTGCACTACATTGTTAATATTTGTTATATTTAGGGACCCTTTTTCTACTGAACGAATTAAAAGTTACGTTTTAACAAGGCTCACCACTCCATTTTTCTTTGTACTCTATAATGAAATAGGCCACTAAACGCTTTTGCCACAAATAAGTGCACTAGTGAAGTGCGTATATACACTCCCTGTCCCCCCCAAAAAGTCGCCACCTGGATTTAACAAAGCAAATAGTTATGAGCCTCCTATTGTATAATTACTGCATGGGAAATTATCTTTAAGCTGGAAACAAGTTATTTAACCTCAACTGGTGCAATGAGTTCATTTCTTAAACAACCATGTCGAAAGACACATCTCGTGGTCGTGTAAAAGATGTTAGTCTGTTTGAGAAGGGTCAAATCATTGGCATGCATCAAGCAGAGAAAACATCTAAGGAGATTGCAGAAACTGCTAAAATTGGGTTAAGAACTGTCCAACACATTATTAAAAACTGGAAGGATAGTGGGGACCCATCGCATTTGAGGAGGAAATGTGACGGGAAAAAAAATCCTGAATGATTGTAATTGGCGAACACTTAAATGTTTGGTGAAATCAAATCGAAGAAAAACAACAGTATGACTCAGGGCTATGTTTAATAGTGAACGTAAGAGCATTTCCACACGAACAATGTGAAGGGAACTCAAGGGATTGGGACTGAACAGCTGTGTAGTCGTAAGAATACCACTAATCAGTGAGGAAAACCAGAAAAAAAATGCTTCAATTTGCTAGAGAGCATAAAGATTGGACTCTGGAGCAATGGAAGAAGGGCATGTGGTCTGATGAGTCAAAATTTACCCTGTTCCAAAGTGATGGGTGCATCAGAGTAAGAAGAGAGGCAGATGAAGTGATGCACCCATCATGCCTAGAGACCAATGTACAAGCCTGTGGGGGCAGTGCTATGATCTGGGGTTGCTGCAGTTGGTCAGGTCTAGGTTCAGCAACAGTATGTGCTCCAAGAATGAGGTCAGCTGGCTACCTGAACATAATGAATGACCAGGTTATTCCATCAATGGAATTTTTCTTTCCTGATAGCACGGGCATATTCCACGATTCATCAGGCTCAAAAAGAGTGGTTCAGGGAGCATGATACATCTTTTCTCCTCTTCCTTAATGTATGGATATTTGCATTATTTGAAAAAATATAACTGAAAATACTCAGTATAATGATACTATTGTATTATGCTTTTCAATAATACTTTAATAAAAATACAATTATAAAAGAAAAGAACTATAAAGAAAGCAATAAATGACAGAATCACTAAAACAGGAGGGTAGCGAGAAAGCACTGAAAAACTATAAGGAAAAAAAATCGAATATGTAATAAACAAATAAAAGCAGCCAAACTAGAGACCGAGAAATTAATTGCAAAAGAGAGCAAAACTAACCCTAAAATGTTATAAATAAACCCAAAAATTATATAAATGGTAAAAAGTATAAATCTGAAGGTGTCGGCCCTCTATAAAGTAATGAGTGGGAAGTTGCAGAGAGCGATGAGAGAAAGCAAAGCTATTAAAAAAAATTTCTCCACTGTATTCACTGAGGAAAATAAACTGTCAGATGAAATGCAGAATGTAAAAGTATATTCCCCATTAAAAGTGCCCTGTCTGACCCAGGAAGAATTACAGCGTAGTTAAAATCTGCAAATCTCCAGGACCAGATGGCAAACACCCCCGTATCCTAAGTGAATTAAGTAATGTCATAGCCAGACCCTTATTTCTGATATTTAAGGACTCTATACTGACAGGGAGTGTTCCACAGGATTGGCGCATAGCAAATGTGGTGCCAATATTAAAAACGGGTCGAAAAACAGAGCCCAGAAATTATAAGCCGGTAAGTTTAACATCTGGCATGGGTAAACAGTTTGAAGGTTTTCTAAGAGATGTTATCTCGGAGTACTTCAATTAAAATAAGCAAATAACGCCATATCAGCACGGCTTCATGAGGGATCGGTCATGTCAAACTAATTTAATCAGTTTCTATGAGGAGGTAAGTTCTAGACTTGACATCGGCGAATCAATGGATGTCATATATCTGGACTTCTACAAAGCATTTGACACTGTACTGCATGAAAGGTTAGTATATAAAATGAGACTGCTTGGAGAAAATGTCTGTATATGGGTAAGTAACTGGCTCATTAATAGAAAACAGGTTATTAATGGTACACACTCAGATTGGGTCACTGTCACTAGTGGAGTACCTTAGTGGTCAGTATTGGGCCCTATTCTTTTCAATATATTTATTAATGATCTTGTAGAAGGCTTGCACTGTAAAAAATAAATTTTTGCAGATGACACTAAAGTGTGTAAAGCGATTGACACGGAAGAGGACAGTATACTGCTACAAATGGATATGGATAGATTGAAGGCTTGGGCACATGGGAAGGAATAATGCAAGTCACCCATACATACTAAATGGTAAAACACTGGGTAACACGGGATATTATCCCAGGGGACCCTACATCCAGCCTCCCTGGGACACCCCCACATGAGCCCCAGCAAAACCTCATATCTCACAATGATCCCGAAGCCTGGGTAGGATCCGCATGAATGACCTTAAGATTTTCACCAAAACCCTAGCTACCCGACTAAACGTCTTTCTCCCCTCCCTGATTCATAAAAATCAGGTGGGGTTTGTCCCGGGCCGTCAGGGGGCCGACAACACACGAAGAAACATTGACCTGATAGATGTCATATCTTGCTCGGGGGAAGAGGCATTACTTCTTAGTTTGGATGCAGAAAAGGCATTTGACCGTTTAGGTTGGCCATTCATCTTTGCTACCCTCCAGGCTTACGGCCTTTCTGGCCCTTTTGTTAAAGCCATCCATAGTCTATACTCCTCCCCCACAGCGATGATCAGATTCCCTCATGCTCAATCTCGACCCATAAACATTGCTAATGGAACGAGACAGGGTTGCCCCCTATCTCCTCTACTTTTTGCCATGTGTATCGAACCCCTGGCGGCCAAGATCAGGGCTTGCCCGGATATTAGAGGTGTTATGGTCAAGGATAGGGAGTTTAAGCTATCGCTATATGCTGACGACATTCTCCTTACCCTTACCAAGCTTTACATTTCCTTACCAAATCTCCACTCCATCTTACAGGAGTTTGGTCGTCTTTCGGGGTATAAGGTCAACACTCATAAAACTGAGGCCCTCCCTCTTAATCTTTCTCAGACGGCCCTGAGCTGTCTCAAAGTGAACTTTCCTTTCCATTGGAAGACGGACTCACTGTGATATTTGGGGGTTGACCTAACTCCCCGATTTGGCGAGCATTACAAAGCTAATTTCCCAAGCATATACACAGAGATCAGGGGTCTTCTAGATAGGTGGCACCCTCTCCCACTCTCTCTCATGGGGCGTATTGCTGCGACTAAAATGACGATTCTACCGAAGCTTTTGTACCTTTTTGAGACCTTACCGATTAAAGTCCCTCTTAAAGACCTGAGATCCACTCAATCCCACCTCCTCAGATTCATATGGGCGGGAGGGCGGCACAGAATCCCGAGGTCGGTTCCTTTATCTAGTAGGCATCAGGGCGGTCTGGGGGTTCCAGAACCTAACTAAATATTATTGGGCGGCCCAGCTACGCTCTGTTACGGCCTGGGCTTCCTTGCACCCTTATTCTGTCTGGATGCAGGTAGAAAGACTCTGCCTAGCTCCTGTACACCCTAACTCCATGCTATGGGCTGGGCCTGACAGGACTCGGCCAGACAAGGATCTCCTAGGGCCCATGGCGTGTACCAGACGCATCTGGCAGCGGTGCAGTAGTAAATTCCCTCTAGAGTCCACTCATTCCGCCATGACCTCCTTCCTATATCACCCCATGCTTCCTGCTAGTCTTATCACATCTACAACGAGACTGTGGTTTCAACGGGGGGTGTTTCGGTTTGCTGAAATTGTGGACCCCTTCACTAGGGTCCTCCTACCGTTCACTATTCTGCAGGCCAAATATGATCTCCCACCTTCCTCCAACTTCTTCTATATCCAGATTAGGCACTTTACCCAGTCCATCTTTTCGGGGGTTATGGTTTACCTTCCGACCTCCTTTGAGCGCATATGCAGGGAGGGGGTACATGGGAGGAATACTTGGGGAGGGCCTTACCGGACTCACTCTGGCACCTTATATGGAGGAGGACAGCGAAATCATCTATGTCGGTACTTCACCAGGAAAACCAATATAAGATTTTTTTTAATCAGATTGGTTTTAATGAGATTTCAAAAACATTAAAGAGAACAAACAGTACCCCCCCAGTCCCAAATGTCCTAGATCCAAGGAGAAGATTTCCAAAAGTCTCTTCAAAGAAGAATCCGATCCTGAAAAGCAATAGTAACTCTAATCAGCTGGTAGCCCGGTACATAATTCCCAATTGTGTAATACATACCAATATAAGATCTTAATGTACTGGTATCACACTCCTGACCTCCTCCATAGAATTAATCCAGTGGTTCCGGGTGATTGCTGGAGATGTGGCTTACATAGGGGTACATTGCCTCACATTTTCTGGGATTGTCCCAAGATAGGCCCTTACTGGTCTGAAGTCAGCGCTCTCCTGACCGATGTTTTTGAAACCGAAATCCGACCGGAACCTGAGTCCTTCCTGCTTAATGTGGTCTTCAAACAAGTCAAAAAACATGCACTCAAGCTGCTGCTACTGATCCTAACAGCAGCTTGTTTTTTAGTCTCCCGATCTTGGAAAAGCCCCAACCCACCACGGGTCTCTGATTTGTATGCCAGAGTGATGGAGGTCCGAACAATGGAGTATTCCACTGCTATGTATCAGGACAAAATGGCACTCTTCAACGCCATATGGGACATATGGGACACTTATTGGGCCACTAGGCAACCTTGAAGTCACATGGTGAAAGGATTGGTCCCTTTCACCTCCCCTATTCCCTCCCTCCCCTCTCTGTATTTGTCCATGTCATTTGTCATGTCTGTTGGCTACTTGAAGGGTTGGGTAATTCTGGTTGAGAATCTTTTGGGACTTAGGGCCCTTATGGCTATCTCGCTTCTACCTGATGTAATTTTTATTTATTTTTTATTTATTTTTTCTCTCTTCTTTTTGTTTAAGATATATTGCACAGCAGTTTTTGTTTTCTTCTTTTTTTTCTTTTCAGGCTGTTGCAGATGGATGCAGTCTCAGTTAGTTCAATTCAACGCTTTATTTTTGTTTGGTCTTCAATGCTTCATCACTGAATATTATCAAGTGTTACATATGCTCATCCAATATGTATGTGATATATTTTGTGTATTACCCTTTCCTTGAACTTCTGTGCACTATGCTATTGTAAAAGTATATTCACGTTTTTTGTTTTATATATTATAATAAACATACAATTATAAAAATAAAAAAAACACTGGAAACACTGGGTAACACTGACATGGAAAAGGACCTAGGAATTTTAGTGAACATCAAATTAAGCTGTAGAAACCAGTGTCAGGCAGCTGCTGCCTTGGCTTATACATTAATGGGTTGCATTAAAAGGAGCATAGATGCCCGTGATGAGAACATGGTCCTACCACTAATCTAATAACTATGTATATCAGGGGTCAGTACAGAGATCTCTCCCATCATCTAGTTATTCCCAGGACTGTGACTGTGACAAGGGGACATCCTCTGCGTCTGGAGGAAAGAAGGTTTGTACACAAACATAAAAGAGGATTCTTTACGGTAAGGGCAGTTAGACTATGGAACTCTCTGCCTGAGGAGGTGGTGATGGTGAGTTAACTAAAAAAGTTCAAGAGGGGCCTAGATGTATTTCTGGAGCGTAATAATATTACAGGCTATAGCTACTAGAGATGGGTCGTTGATCCAGGAAGTTATTCTGATTGCCTGATTAGAGTCAGGAAGGAATTTTTTTATCCCTTAAGTGGAGAAAATTGGCTTCTATCTCACACGTTTTTTTTTTGCCTTCCTCTGGATCAACTTGCAGGATAATAGGTCGAACTGGATGGACAAATGTCTTTTTTTGGCCTTATAAACTATGTTACTATGTAAAATGATTCAGTAAATTAATTAATTTAGATCTCTGCACATTTTGGGTTTGGAAGTCCAATGGGTGGTCCTACTCTGTGACTGACAAACTTTTCTGTATGTGCACAAAAGAGATAGCTGTCAATCACTAATAGGACCACCCAGTGGACTCCTAAACACAAAATCAGCAGATATTTAAATGAATAAATTACAGGTTATACTGAATCTTTGCTCCTATTACAATTACTCAATCTATTCAGCAACTCTTGCTCAATAACCTGCTGCCTACAGATAGGACTACATTTTCATATGTGACAGCTTTGCTTTAATTATTTATTGGAATATAGCGTGTGACTGAATATGATTTTTTTTTCTCATGTATTTTATTTTTTTAAGTTAATTTATTCAGTTTTATAACACAAATTTACAGAAAGAAAGTTTGACAGTGCCGATAGTGCATCAACACCGATTCTGCCAACATGGCAGACATAATACATTATATATCACATTATACAGATAATGGAATAAGGATCCAATACATAGCACAAAAATTCCTATTCCCTTCCGTATTACATTAGACTCGTTCTCCCGCTGTCAATCCAAACTTATCACCCCTATTCCCCCACCCCATGGTGGTTATCTCGGTGATCGTCGCCAATGGTCACTCCAATCTCTTCCCCCTAACTTACCCCGTCCGCTCACCCAGCGGAAGAGGCATTTATGCTGTACCTGCAGCGTGTTCCTCATATTTCTCGATCCTTGCCAGAAGATTCTTCCATTCCCTGATGCTAGGTGCTGTTTTTGCTCCCCATTCTCTTGCGATAACTACTCTACTCTGCGTCTACTCTGCCACCATTAGACCTCTTGTCCAGATCCTTTTTTTTCCTCTTCCCCTAAGTGATGATAGAGGACACCCTAGAACTGCCACTTCCGGCTTATATGGGAGGGATAATAGGGACTCTGCACTTAGGAAACTAAAGACCCTTCGCCAGTACGATTGCATACTCGGACAGTACCATATCATATGGATATAGTCAGCGGGTTCTTGATTACACCTTAACATTTTGGTTCTCGTTCTTTGTAGATCTTGCTTAATAATATTGGAGTCAGATATATTCTGCGAATGATGTTAAAATAGATAATCCTAAAATTACTAGATATCGTTGTCTTTTTTATATTTCTGTATATATTGCCCCACTCAATTGTGTTTAATCCTATATCTTTTGCCCATTTTTCTTCACTATTAAACTTTAGTGTTTTCCCCAATCCCTTCCTTATTGTCCTGTACACCAGAGAAATGGTCGCCTTTGTTGTTGTGTATTTGTTACAAAAATCTATAAATCATGGTTTATTGTGATAAAAAAGTCCCTATTTTGTGTAGCTTCAAATACGTGTTTTAATTGATAGTACCGATATTGACTCATGAAATCTATGCTAATTCCAGGGCATAGTTCTTTTAGTGTTCTTTATTTACAATTTTTAACTAATTGTGAAGCATAAATAATGCCGTGATTAACCCAATATTTATAATCCGTGATTGATTGAAATTCTACAATGTTGCTGTTGCCCCACAAAGGTGAGAAATTTGTAGTGTTAGAAATTCCCTAAAATTTTTATTCTTTCCCCAAGACAAGTCCACCATTCGACAGATTAGGCATTTTTTTACCTTTGTTTGTAATAAATCCTGTCTCCAATATGCTAAATATACCCTCTGACTTTATCCACTGAACTTGAGCGGCCAAGTAATATACCTGAAAAAAAGGAACCGATAGTCCTCTGTCCTCTTCCGCTAACCAGAGATATTTTTGCTTAAGTTTTACCCTTTTTCTTCCCCAGATTAAGACATTCAGCAGTCGTTCCAAATGGTTGAAGAAATAATCCTCTATCCAGAGTGGACATGACGCCAAAATATACAGAATCTTGTGGAGCAAAATCATTTTTATTAATGCTATCCTGTCCGCTTGTCCCATAGATAACTTCTGCCAAACACCAATTTTACTTTTACATCTAGTTATCAGAGGGGTGACATTCAATCTCACAAATAGGGATGAGCGAACTCGAACTGTATAGTTCGGGTTCGTACCGAATTTTGGGGTGTCCGTGACACGGACCCGAACCCGGACATTTTCGTAAAAGTCCGGGTTCGGGTTCGGTGTTCGTCGCTTTCTTCGCGCTTTTGTGACGCTTTCTTGGCGCTTTTTGAAAGGCTGCAAAGCAGCCAATCAACAAGCGTCATACTACTTGCCCCAAGAGGCCATCACAGCCATGCCTACTATTGGCATGGCTGTGATTGGCCAGAGCACCATGTGACCCAGCCTCTATTTAAGCTGGAGTCACATAGCGCCGCCCGTCACTCTGCTCTGATTAGCGTAGGGAGAGGTTGCGGCTGCGACAGTAGGGCGAGATTAGGCAGATTAACTCCTCCAAAGGACTTGATTAACTGATCGATCTGCAGCTGTGGATCATTGAGCTGCTGATCCTCAATTGCTCACTGTTTTTAGGCTGCACAGACCGTTTGTCAGTCACATTTTTCTGGGGTGATCGGCGGCCATTTTGTGTCTTGTGGTGCGCCAGCACAAGCTGCGACCAAGTGCATTTAACCCTCAATGGTGTGGTTGTTTTTTGGCTAAAGCCTACATCAGGGTGAAGCTGTCACACCAAGTGCATTTAACCAGCAATAGTCTGTTCATTTTTTGGCCATATACAAAATCACGGGCAAGCTGCGCCTGTCACCAAGTGCATTTAACCCTCAATGGTGTGGTTGTTTTTTGGCTAAAGCCTACATCAGGGTGAAGCTGTCACACCAAGTGCATTTAACCAGCAATAGTCTGTTCATTTTTTGGCCATATACAAAATCAGGGGCAAGCTGCGCCTGTCACCAAGTGCATTTAACCCTCAATGGTGTGGTTGTTTTTTGGCTAAAGCCTACATCAGGGTGAAGCTGTCACAGCAAGTGCATTTAACCAGCAATAGTCTGTTTATTTTTTGGCCATATCCCAGTCTAATTCTGTCACTAAATCCATACCGGTCACCCAGCGCCTAAATACTAGGCCTCAAATTTATATCCAGCTAAATCTGTCCCTAGTGCTGTAGCTGGGCGAGTTATTTAGTGTCCGTTCAAGCACATTTCTTGTTCTGGGATGAAATACAATTCCCAATTTAGCAATTTCATAATTTAGTGGTTTCTGCTATATCAGAGCTATTTGAAATCTATCCCTAAAAGGGTATATAATATTCAAGGTGCACATTGGGTCATTCAGAATAACTTCACACACACCCGCTACTGTGTATTTCCAAGTCTAATTCTGTCACTAAACCCATACCTGTCACGCAGCGCCTAAATACTAGGCCTCAAATTTATATCCAGCTAAATCTGTCCCTAGTGCTGTAGCTGGGCGAGTTATTTAGTGTCCGTTCAAGCACATTTCTTGTTCTGGGTTGAAATACAATTCCCAATTTAGCAATTTCATAATTTAGTGGTTTCTGCTATATCAGAGCTATTTGAAATCTATCCCTAAAAGGGTATATAATATTCAAGGTGCACATTGGGTCATTCAGAATAACTTCACACACACCCGCTACTGTGTATTTCCAAGTCTAATTCTGGCACTAAACCCATACCTGTCACCCAGCGCCTAAATACTAGGCCTCAAATTTATATCCCGCTAAATCTGTCCTTAGTGCTGTAGCTGGGCGAGTTATTTAGTGTCCGTTCAAGCACATTTCTTGTTCTGGGTTGAAATACAATTCCCAATTTAGCAATTTCATAATTTAGTGGTTTCTGCTATATCAGAGCTATTTGAAATCTATCCCTAAAAGGGTATATAATATTCAAGGTGCACATTGGGTCATTCAGAATAACTTCACACACACCCGCTACTGTGTATTTCCAAGTCTAATTCTGGCACTAAACCCATACCTGTCACCCAGCGCCTAAATACTAGGCCTCAAATTTATATCCCGCTAAATCTGTCCTTAGTGCTGTAGCTGGGCGAGTTATTTAGTGTCCGTTCAAGCACATTTCTTGTTCTGGGTTGAAATACAATTCCCAATTTAGCAATTTCATAATTTAGTGGTTTCTGCTATATCAGAGCTATTTGAAATCTATCCCTAAAAGGGTATATAATATTCAAGGTGCACATTGGGTCATTCAGAATAACTTCACACACACCCGCTACTGTGTATTTCCAAGTCTAATTCTGGCACTAAACCCATACCTGTCACCCAGCGCCTAAATACTAGGCCTCAAATTTATATCCCGCTAAATCTGTCCTTAGTGCTGTAGCTGGGCGAGTTATTTAGTGTCCGTTCAAGCACATTTCTTGTTCTGGGTTGAAATACAATTCCCAATTTAGCAATTTCATAATTTAGTGGTTTCTGCTATATCAGAGCTATTTGAAATCTATCCCTAAAAGGGTATATAATATTCAAGGTGCACATTGGGTCATTCAGAATAACTTCACACACACCCGCTACTGTGTATTTCCAAGTCTAATTCTGGCACTAAACCCATACCTGTCACCCAGCGCCTAAATACTAGGCCTCAAATTTATATCCCGCTAAATCTGTCCTTAGTGCTGTAGCTGGGCGAGTTATTTAGTGTCCGTTCAAGCACATTTCTTGTTCTGGGTTGAAATACAATTCCCAATTTAGCAATTTCATAATTTAGTGGTTTCTGCTATATCAGAGCTATTTGAAATCTATCCCTAAAAGGGTATATAATATTCAAGGTGCACATTGGGTCATTCAGAATAACTTCACACACACCCGCTACTGTGTATTTCCAAGTCTAATTCTGGCACTAAACCCATACCTGTCACCCAGCGCCTAAATACTAGGTCTCAAATTTATATCCCGCTAAATCTGTCCTTAGTGCTGTAGCTGGGCGAGTTATTTAGTGTCCGTTCAAGCACATTTCTTGTTCTGGGTTGAAATACAATTCCCAATTTAGCAATTTCATAATTTAGTGGTTTCTGCTATATCAGAGCTATTTGAAATCTATCCCTAAAAGGGTATATAATATTCAAGGTGCACATTGGGTCATTCAGAATAACTTCACACACACCCGCTACTGTGTATTTCCAAGTCTAATTCTGGCACTAAACCCATACCTGTCACCCAGCGCCTAAATACTAGGCCTCAAATTTATATCCTGCTAAATCTCTCGTTAACGCTGTCCTGTTGTGGCTGGGAAAGTTATTTAGTGTCCGTCAAAGCACATTTTTTGTTCTGGGTTGAAATACAATTCCCAATTTAGCAATTTCATAATTTAGTGGTTTCTGCTATATCAGAGCTATTTGAAATCTATCCCTAAAAGGGTATATAATATTCAAGGTGCACATAGGGTCATTCAGAATAACTTCACACACACGCTTCTGTGCATTTCCAAGTCTAATTCTGTCACTAAATCCATACCGGTCACCCAGCGCCTAAATACTAGGCCTCAAATTTATATCCAGCTAAATCTGTCCCTAGTGCTGTAGCTGGGCGAGTTATTTAGTGTCCGTTCAAGCACATTTCTTGTTCTGGGTTGAAATACAATTCCCAATTTAGCAATTTCATAATTTAGTGGTTTCTGCTATATCAGAGCTATTTGAAATCTATCCCTAAAAGGGTATATAATATTCAAGGTGCACATTGGGTCATTCAGAATAACTTCACACACACCCGCTACTGTGTATTTCCAAGTCTAATTCTGGCACTAAACCCATACCTGTCACCCAGCGCCTAAATACTAGGCCTCAAATTTATATCCCGCTAAATCTGTCCTTAGTGCTGTAGCTGGGCGAGTTATTTAGTGTCCGTTCAAGCACATTTCTTGTTCTGGGTTGAAATACAATTCCCAATTTAGCAATTTCATAATTTAGTGGTTTCTGCTATATCAGAGCTATTTGAAATCTATCCCTAAAAGGGTATATAATATTCAAGGTGCACATTGGGTCATTCAGAATAACTTCACACACACCCGCTACTGTGTATTTCCAAGTCTAATTCTGGCACTAAACCCATACCTGTCACCCAGCGCCTAAATACTAGGCCTCAAATTTATATCCCGCTAAATCTGTCCTTAGTGCTGTAGCTGGGCGAGTTATTTAGTGTCCGTTCAAGCACATTTCTTGTTCTGGGTTGAAATACAATTCCCAATTTAGCAATTTCATAATTTAGTGGTTTCTGCTATATCAGAGCTATTTGAAATCTATCCCTAAAAGGGTATATAATATTCAAGGTGCACATTGGGTCATTCAGAATAACTTCACACACACCCGCTACTGTGTATTTCCAAGTCTAATTCTGGCACTAAACCCATACCTGTCACCCAGCGCCTAAATACTAGGCCTCAAATTTATATCCCGCTAAATCTGTCCTTAGTGCTGTAGCTGGGCGAGTTATTTAGTGTCCGTTCAAGCACATTTCTTGTTCTGGGTTGAAATACAATTCCCAATTTAGCAATTTCATAATTTAGTGGTTTCTGCTATATCAGAGCTATTTGAAATCTATCCCTAAAAGGGTATATAATATTCAAGGTGCACATTGGGTCATTCAGAATAACTTCACACACACCCGCTACTGTGTATTTCCAAGTCTAATTCTGGCACTAAACCCATACCTGTCACCCAGCGCCTAAATACTAGGTCTCAAATTTATATCCCGCTAAATCTGTCCTTAGTGCTGTAGCTGGGCGAGTTATTTAGTGTCCGTTCAAGCACATTTCTTGTTCTGGGTTGAAATACAATTCCCAATTTAGCAATTTCATAATTTAGTGGTTTCTGCTATATCAGAGCTATTTGAAATCTATCCCTAAAAGGGTATATAATATTCAAGGTGCACATTGGGTCATTCAGAATAACTTCACACACACCCGCTACTGTGTATTTCCAAGTCTAATTCTGGCACTAAACCCATACCTGTCACCCAGCGCCTAAATACTAGGCCTCAAATTTATATCCTGCTAAATCTCTCGTTAACGCTGTCCTGTTGTGGCTGGGAAAGTTATTTAGTGTCCGTCAAAGCACATTTTTTGTTCTGGGTTGAAATACAATTCCCAATTTAGCAATTTCATAATTTAGTGGTTTCTGCTATATCAGAGCTATTTGAAATCTATCCCTAAAAGGGTATATAATATTCAAGGTGCACATTGGGTCATTCAGAATAACTTCACACACACCCGCTACTGTGTATTTCCAAGTCTAATTCTGGCACTAAACCCATACCTGTCACCCAGCGCCTAAATACTAGGCCTCAAATTTATATCCCGCTAAATCTGTCCTTAGTGCTGTAGCTGGGCGAGTTATTTAGTGTCCGTTCAAGCACATTTCTTGTTCTGGGTTGAAATACAATTCCCAATTTAGCAATTTCATAATTTAGTGGTTTCTGCTATATCAGAGCTATTTGAAATCTATCCCTAAAAGGGTATATAATATTCAAGGTGCACATAGGGTCATTCAGAATAACTTCACACACACGCTTCTGTGCATTTCCAAGTCTAATTCTGTCACTAAATCCATACCGGTCACCCAGCGCCTAAATACTAGGCCTCAAATTTATATCCAGCTAAATCTGTCCCTAGTGCTGTAGCTGGGCGAGTTATTTAGTGTCCGTTCAAGCACATTTCTTGTTCTGGGTTGAAATACAATTCCCAATTTAGCAATTTCATAATTTAGTGGTTTCTGCTATATCAGAGCTATTTGAAATCTATCCCTAAAAGGGTATATAATATTCAAGGTGCACATTGGGTCATTCAGAATAACTTCACACACACCCGCTACTGTGTATTTCCAAGTCTAATTCTGTCACTAAACCCATACCTGTCACGCAGCGCCTAAATACTAGGCCTCAAATTTATATCCAGCTAAATCTGTCCCTAGTGCTGTAGCTGGGCGAGTTATTTAGTGTCCGTTCAAGCACATTTCTTGTTCTGGGTTGAAATACAATTCCCAATTTAGCAATTTCATAATTTAGTGGTTTCTGCTATATCAGAGCTATTTGAAATCTATCCCTAAAAGGGTATATAATATTCAAGGTGCACATAGGGTCATTCAGAATAACTTCACACACACGCTTCTGTGCATTTCCAAGTCTAATTCTGTCACTAAATCCATACCGGTCACCCAGCGCCTAAATACTAGGCCTCAAATTTATATCCAGCTAAATCTGTCCCTAGTGCTGTAGCTGGGCGAGTTATTTAGTGTCCGTTCAAGCACATTTCTTGTTCTGGGTTGAAATACAATTCCCAATTTAGCAATTTCATAATTTAGTGGTTTCTGCTATATCAGAGCTATTTGAAATCTATCCCTAAAAGGGTATATAATATTCAAGGTGCACATAGGGTCATTCAGAATAACTTCACACACCCGCTACTGTGCATTTCCAAATCTAATTCTGTCACTAAACCCATACCTGTCACCCAGCGCCTAAATACTAGGCCTCAAATTTATATCCCGCTAAATCTCTCGTTACCGCTGTCCTGTTGTGGCTGGGAAAGTTATTTAGTGTCCGTCAAAGCACATTTTTTGTTCTGGGTTGAAATACAATTCCCAATTTAGCAATTTCATAATTTAGTGGTTTCTGCTATATCAGAGCTATTTGAAATCTATCCCTAAAAGGGTAGATCATATTGAAGGTGCACATAGGGTCATTCAGAATAACTTCACACACACGCTTCTGTGCATTTCCAAGTCTAATTCTGTCACTAAATCCATACCGGTCACCCAGCGCCTAAATACTAGGCCTCAAATTTATATCCCGCTGAATTTGAATACAATACATTGGGCCAAATAATATATTTGTTGTTGTGGTGAACCATAACAATGAGAAAAACATCTAGTAAGGGACGCGGACGTGGACATGGTCGTGGTGGTGTTAGTGGACCCTCTGGTGCTGGGAGAGGACGTGGCCGTTCTGCCACATCCACACGTCCTAGTGTACCAACTACCTCAGGTCCCAGTAGCCGCCAGAATTTACAGCGATATATGGTGGGGCCCAATGCCGTTCTAAGGATGGTAAGGCCTGAGCAGGTACAGGCATTAGTCAATTGGGTGGCCGACAGTGGATCCAGCACGTTCACATTATCTCCCACCCAGTCTTCTGCAGAAAGCGCACAGATGGCGCCTGAAAACCAACCCCATCAGTCTGTCACATCACCCCCATGCATACCAGGGAAACTGTCTCAGCCTCAAGTTATGCAGCAGTCTCTTATGCTGTTTGAAGACTCCGCTGGCAGGGTTTCCCAAGGGCATCCACCTAGCCCTTCCCCAGCGGTGAAAGACATAGAATGCACTGACGCACAACCACTTATGTTTCCTGATGATGAGGACATGGGAATACCACCTCAGCATGTCTCTGATGATGACGAAACACAGGTGCCAACTGCTGCGTCTTTCTGCAGTGTGCAGACTGAACAGGAGGTCAGGGATCAAGACTGGGTGGAAGACGATGCAGGGGACGATGAGGTCCTAGACCCCACATGGAATGAAGGTCGTGCCACTGACTTTCACAGTTCGGAGGAAGAGGCAGTGGTGAGACCGAGCCAACAGCGTAGCAAAAGAGGGAGCAGTGGGCAAAAGCAGAACACCCGCCGCCAAGAGACTCCGCCTGCTACTGACCGCCGCCATCTGGGACCGAGCACCCCAAAGGCAGCTTCAAGGAGTTCCCTGGCATGGCACTTCTTCAAACAATGTGCTGACGACAAGACCCGAGTGGTTTGCACGCTGTGCCATCAGAGCCTGAAGCGAGGCATTAACGTTCTGAACCTGAGCACAACCTGCATGACCAGGCACCTGCATGCAAAGCATGAACTGCAGTGGAGTAAACACCTTAAAACCAAGGAAGTCACTCAGGCTCCCCCTGCTACCTCTTCTGCTGCTGCCGCCTCGGCCTATTCTGCTGCTGCCGCCTCGGCCTCTTCCTCCGCCTCTGGAGGAACGTTGGCACCTGCCGCCCAGCAAACAGGGGATGTACCACCAACACCACCACCACCACCTCCGTCACCAAGCGTCTCAACCATGTCACACGCCAGCGTTCAGCTCTCCATCTCACAAACATTTGATAGAAAGCGTAAATTCCCACCTAGCCACCCTCGATCCCTGGCCCTGAATGCCAGCATTTCTAAACTACTGGCCTATGAAATGCTGTCATTTAGGCTGGTGGACACAGACAGCTTCAAACAGCTCATGTCGCTTGCTGTCCCACAGTATGTTGTTCCCAGCCGGCACTACTTCTCCAAGAGAGCCGTGCCTTCCCTGCACAACCAAGTATCCGATAAAATCAAGTGTGCACTGCGCAACGCCATCTGTGGCAAGGTCCACCTAACCACAGATACGTGGACCAGTAAGCACGGCCAGGGACGCTATATCTCCCTAACTGCACACTGGGTAAATGTAGTGGCAGCTGGGCCCCAGGCGGAGAGCTGTTTGGCGCACGTCCTTCCGCCGCCAAGGATCGCAGGGCAACATTCTTTGCCTCCTGTTGCCACCTCCTCCTTCTCGGCTTCCTCCTCCTCTTCTTCCACCTGCTCATCCAGTCAGCCACACACCTTCACCACCAACTTCAGCACAGCCCGGGGTAAACGTCAGCAGGCCATTCTGAAACTCATATGTTTGGGGGACAGGCCCCACACCGCACAGGAGTTGTGGCGGGGTATAGAACAACAGACCGACGAGTGGTTGCTGCCGGTGAGCCTCAAGCCCGGCCTGGTGGTGTGTGATAATGGGCGAAATCTCGTTGCAGCTCTGGGACTAGCCAATTTGACGCACATCCCTTGCTTGGCGCATGTGCTGAATTTGGTGGTGCAGAAGTTCATTCACAACTACCCCGACATGTCAGAGCTGCTGCATAAAGTGCGGGCCGTCTGTTCGCGCTTCCGGCGTTCACATCCTGCTGCTGCTCGCCTGTCTGCGCTACAGCGTAACTTCGGCCTTCCCGCTCACCGCCTCATATGCGACGTGCCCACCAGGTGGAACTCCACCTTGCACATGCTGGACAGACTGTGCGAGCAGCAGCAGGCCATAGTGGAGTTTCAGCTGCAGCACGCACGGGTCAGTCGCACTACAGAACAGCACCACTTCACCACCAATGACTGGGCCTCCATGCGAGACCTGTGTGCCCTGTTGCGCTGTTTCGAGTACTCCACCAACATGGCCAGTGGCGATGACACCGTTATCAGCGTTACAATACCACTTCTATGTCTCCTTGAGAAAACACTTAGGGCGATGATGGAAGAGGAGGTGGCCCAGGAGGAGGAGGAGGAGGAGGAGGAAGAGGGGTCATTTTTAGCACTTTCAGGCCAGTCTCTTCGAAGTGACTCAGAGGGAGGTTTTTGGCAACAGCAGAGGCCAGGTACAAATGTGGCCAGCCAGGGCCCACTACTGGAGGACGAGGAGGACGAGGATGAGGAGGAGGTGGAGGAGGATGAGGATGAAGCATGGTCACAGCGGGGTGGCACCCAACGCAGCTCGGGTCCATCACTGGTGCGTGGCTGGGGGGAAAGGCAGGACGATGACGATACGCCTCCCACAGAGGACAGCTTGTCCTTATCCCTGGGCAGCCTGGCACACATGAGCGACTACATGCTGCAGTGCCTGCGCAACGACAGCAGAGTTGCCCACATTTTAACCTGTGCGGACTACTGGGTTGCCACCCTGCTGGATCCACGCTACAAAGACAATGTGCCCACCTTACTTCCTGCACTGGAGCGTGATAGGAAGATGCGCGAGTACAAGCGCACGTTGGTAGACGCGCTACTGAGAGCATTCCCAAATGTCACAGGGGAACAAGTGGAAGCCCAAGGCCAAGGCAGAGGAGGAGCAAGAGGTCGCCAAGGCAGCTGTGTCACGGCCAGCTCCTCTGAGGGCAGGGTTAGCATGGCAGAGATGTGGAAAACTTTTGTCAACACGCCACAGCTAACTGCACCACCACCTGATACGCAACGTGTTAGCAGGAGGCAACATTTCACTAACATGGTGGAACAGTACGTGTGCACACCCCTCCACGTACTGACTGATGGTTCGGCCCCATTCAACTTCTGGGTCTCTAAATTGTCCACGTGGCCAGAGCTAGCCTTTTATGCCTTGGAGGTGCTGGCCTGCCCGGCAGCCAGCGTTTTGTCTGAACGTGTATTCAGCACGGCAGGGGGCGTCATTACAGACAAACGCAGCCGCCTGTCTACAGCCAATGTGGACAAGCTGACGTTCATAAAAATGAACCAGGCATGGATCCCACAGGACCTGTCCGTCCCTTGTCCAGATTAGACATTAACTACCTCCCCATAACCATATATTATTGGACTCCAGGGCACTTCCTCATTCAATCCTATTTTTATTTTCATTTTACCATTATATTGCGATGCTACCCAAAGTTGAATGAACCTCTCCTCTGCCTGTGTGCTAGGCCTAAATATATGCCAATGGACTGTTGCAGTGGTGGCTGACATGAAGCCTGATTCTCTGCTATGACATGCAGACTAATTCTCTGCTGACATGAAGCCAGATTGTCTGTTACGGGACCTCCCTCCTCTGCCTGGGTGCTGGGCCTAAATTTATGACAATGGACTGTTGCAGTGGTGGCTGACGTGAAGCGTCATTCTCTGCTATGACATGCAGACTGATTCTCTGCTGACATGAAGCCAGATTGTCTGTTACGGGACCTCTCTCCTCTGCCTGTGTGCTAGGCCTAAATATATGCCAATGGACTGTTGCAGTGGTGGCTGACGTGAAGCCTGATTCTCTGCTATGACATGCAGACTGATTCTCTGCTGACATGAAGCCAGATCCTCTGTTACGGGACCTCTCTCCTCTGCCTGTGTGTGTGCTGGGCCTAAATATATGCCAATGGACTGTTGCAGTGGTGGCTGACGTGAAGCCTCATTCTCTGCTATGACATGCAGACTAATTCTCTGCTGACATGAAGACAGATTCTCTGTTACGGGACCTCCCTCCTCTGCCTGGGTGCTGGGCCTAAATATATGCCAATGGACTGTTGCAGTGGTGGGTGACGTGAAGCCTCATTCTCTGCTATGACATGCAGACTAATTCTCTGCTGACATGAAGCCAGATTGTCTGTTACGGGACCTCTCTCCTCTGCCTGTGTGTGTGCTGGGCCTAAATATATGCCAATGGACTGTTGCAGTGGTGGCTGACGTGAAGCCTCATTCTCTGCTATGACATGCAGACTAATTCTCTGCTGACATGAAGACAGATTCTCTGTTACGGGACCTCTCTCCTCTGCCTGTGTGTGTGCTGGGCCTAAATATATGCCAATGGACTGTTGCAGTGGTGGCTGACGTGAAGCCTCATTCTCTGCTATGACATGCAGACTAATTCTCTGCTGACATGAAGACAGATTCTCTGTTACGGGACCTCCCTCCTCTGCCTGGGTGCTGGGCCTAAATATATGCCAATGGACTGTTGCAGTGGTGGGTGACGTGAAGCCTGATTCTCTGCTATGACATGCAGACTAATTCTCTGCTGACATGAAGACAGATTCTCTGTTACGGGACCTCTCTCCTCTGCCTGTGTGTGTGCTGGGCCTAAATATATGCCAATGGACTGTTGCAGTGGTGGCTGACGTGAAGCCTCATTCTCTGCTATGACATGCAGACTAATTCTCTGCTGACATGAAGACAGATTCTCTGTTACGGGACCTCCCTCCTCTGCCTGGGTGCTGGGCCTAAATATATGCCAATGGACTGTTGCAGTGGTGGCTGACGTGAAGCCTCATTCTCTGCTATGACATGCAGACTGATTCTCTGCTGACATGAAGCCAGATCGTCTGTTACGGGACCTCTCTGCTCTGCCTGTGTGCTAGGCCTAAATATATGCCAATGGACTGTTGCAGTGGTGGGTGACGTGAAGCCTCATTCTCTGCTATGACATGCAGACTGATTCTCTGCTGTCATGAAGCCAGATTGTCTGTTACGGGACCTCTCTGCTCTGCCTGTGTGCTAGGCCTAAATATATGCCAATGGACTGTTGCAGTGGTGGGTGACGTGAAGCCTCATTCTCTGCTATGACATGCAGACTAATTCTCTGCTGACATGAAGACAGATTCTCTGTTACGGGACCTCCCTCCTCTGCCTGGGTGCTGGGCCTAAATATATGCCAATGGACTGTTGCAGTGGTGGGTGACGTGAAGCCTCATTCTCTGCTATGACATGCAGACTAATTCTCTGCTGACATGAAGCCAGATTGTCTGTTACGGGACCTCTCTCCTCTGCCTGTGTGTGTGCTGGGCCTAAATATATGCCAATGGACTGTTGCAGTGGTGGCTGACGTGAAGCCTCATTCTCTGCTATGACATGCAGACTAATTCTCTGCTGACATGAAGACAGATTCTCTGTTACGGGACCTCCCTCCTCTGCCTGGGTGCTGGGCCTAAATATATGCCAATGGACTGTTGCAGTGGTGGGTGACGTGAAGCCTGATTCTCTGCTATGACATGCAGACTAATTCTCTGCTGACATGAAGCCAGATTGTCTGTTACGGGACCTCTCTCCTCTGCCTGTGTGTGTGCTGGGCCTAAATATATGCCAATGGACTGTTGCAGTGGTGGCTGACGTGAAGCCTCATTCTCTGCTATGACATGCAGACTAATTCTCTGCTGACATGAAGACAGATTCTCTGTTACGGGACCTCTCTCCTCTGCCTGGGTGCCGGGGCCTAAATATCTGAGAATGGACTGTTCCAGTGGTGGGTGACGGGAAGCCAGATTCTCTGCTATGGAACCTCTCTCCAATTGATTTTGGTTAATTTTTATTTATTTAATTTTTAATTTAATTCATTTCCCTATCCACATTTGTTTGCAGGGGATTTACCTACATGTTGCTGCCTTTTGCAGCCCTCTAGCTCTTTCCTGGGCTGTTTTACAGCCTTTTTAGTGCCGAAAAGTTCGGGTCCCCATTGACTTCAATGGGGTTCGGGTTCGGGACGAAGTTCGGATCGGGTTCGGATCCCGAACCCGAACATTTCCGGGATGTTCGGCCGAACTTCTCGAACCCGAACATCCAGGTGTTCGCTCAACTCTACTCACAAAGTCTAATATGCTTGCGCTTAGCTTTATACCCAGAAAGTCCATCGATTCCATAGTTTCTAATACCTTGATACCTAAGGGGTTCAGTGGATTTTTCTGGTCCAATGTTAGCAATACTGATTTTGCCCAGTTGACTTTATATCCCGAGATGTCACTGAACTTATTTATTAGTTCCATAAGATAAGGCAGCTGTAATGTTGGGTTCTCCAAGAAAACAAGAATGTCCCGACCTACTTTTAGCGGCCAGTGGTTCTATAAATAAGTAGAGATGTCCCGAACTATTCACCGGTGAACAGTTCCCGGCAAACATTGCTTGTGTGCGATCGCCGCGGCGGGCGAACATATGCGATGTTCGGTCCGCCCCCTATTCGTCATCATTGAGCAAACTTTCAACCCTGTACCTCGCAGTCAGCAGACACATTCCAGCCAATCAGCAGCAGACCCTCCCTCCCAGACCCTCCAACCTCCTGGACAGCATCCATTTTAGATTCATTCGGAAGCTGCAGTCTTAGTGAGAGGAGGGACAGTGTAGCTGCTGCTGATTTAATAGGGAAATCGATAGCTAGGCCAGTGTTCTAATTGCAGTTGCCTGCCAGCGTGTGTGTCAGGCTCACAGCGTATACTGTGCCCACTTGCCCAGTGCCACCACTCATATCTGGTGTCACACACAGTAGCTTGCATTTAAAAAATAAAATAAAAATTTTGACTGTAATATAATAGCAGTTACTTTTCTGCAAGCGTGTGTGTTAGGCCTACAGCGTCTACTCTGCCAACTACTGCCAGTGCACAGTGCTACTCATATCTGGTGTCACACACAGTAGCTTGCATTTAAAAAATATATATATATTTTGACTGTAATAAAATAGCAGTTACTTTTCTGCAAGCGTGTGTGTTAGGCATCTGCTCTGCCCACTTCTGCCAGTGCCACTCATATCTGGTGTCACACACAGTAGCTTGCATTAAAAAAAAATAGCACAATTTTGACTGTAATATAATAGCAGTTACTATTCTGCAAGCGAGTCTGTTAGGCCTACAGAGTCTACTCTGCCAACTACTGCCAGTGCACAGTGCCACTCATATATCTGGTGTCACACACAGTAGCTTGCATTTAAAAAATAAAATACAGATTTTGACTGTAATAAAATAGCAGTTACTTTTCTGCAAGCGTGTGTGTTAGGCCTACAGCGTCTGCTCTGCCAACTACTGCCAGTGCCACTCATAAATCTGGTGTCACACACAGTAGCTTGCATTTAAAAAATAAATAAAAATTTTGACTGCAATATAATAGCAGTTACTTTTCTGCAAGCGTGTGTGTTAGGCCTACAGCGTCTACTCTGCCAACTTCTGCCAGTGCCACTCATATCTGGTGTCACTACGGTAAGAGCAGTGAGACTATGGAACTCTCTGCCTGAGGAGGTGGTGATGGTGAGTACAATAAAGGAATTCAAGAGGGGCCTGGATGTATTTCTGGAGTGTAATAATATTACAGGCTATAGCTACTAGAGAGGGATTGTTGATCCAGGGAGTTAGTCTGATTGCCTGATTGGAGTCGGGAAGGAATTTTTTATTCCCCTAAAGTGGGAAAAATTGGCTTCTACCTCACAATTTTTTGTTTGCCTTCCTCTGGATCAACTTGCAGGATAACAGGCCGAACTGGATGGACAAATGTCTTTTTTCGGCCTTATGTACTATGTTACTATGTTACACACAGTAGCTTGCATTTAAAAAAACTAAAAACTATTTTGACTGTAATACAATAGCAGTTACTTTTCTGCAAGCGTGTGTGTTAGGCCTACAGCGTCTGCTCTGCCAACTTCTGCCAGTGCAAGTCATATATCTGGTGTCACACACAGTAGCTTGCATTTAAAAATAAAAATAAAAATTTTGACTGTAATATAATAGCAGTTACTTTTCTGCAAACATGTGTTAGGCCTACAGCGTCTACTCTACCAACTTCTGCCAGTGCCACTCATATATCTGGTGTCACACACGGTAGCTTGCATTTAAAAAGATAATAATAATTTTTTGACTGCAATATAATAGCAGTTACTTTTCTGAAAGCGTGTGTGTTAGGCCTACATCGTCTACTCTGCCAACTTCTGCCAGTGCCAATCATATCTGGTGTCACACACAGTAGTTTGCATTAAAAAAAAATATATATATTTTGACTGTAATAAAATAGCAGTTACTTTTCTGCAAGCGTGTGTGTTAGGCCTACAGCGTCTGCTCTGCCAACTTCTGCCAGTGCCACTCATATCTTGTGTGTTACTTTTCTGCAAGCGTGTCTGTTAGGCCTACAGCGTCTACTCTGCCAACTACTGCCAGTGCACAGTGCCACTTATATCTGGTGTCACAGTAGCTTGCACGCATAGTACAACTACGGTAAGACCAGTGAGACAATGGAACTCTCTGCCTGAGGACAGTGTTGCTCACGAATATTCGAATTGCGAATTTTAATCGCGAATATCGTCACTTCGAGAATTTGCAAATATTTCGAATATCGCAAAATATATTTGTAATTGCGAATATTAGATTTTTGGGAAAATACCAGTCCATGCAAATTTTTATGTGAAAAAATTTAATGCAAATTTTATGCGAATTTTCGCAACTTAAGAAAATAATGCCTGGAGATCATGAATTTGCGAATTCTCAAATATATGGCGAATATTCGCCCAAATATTCGCAAAATATCGCGAATTCGAATATTGCCCCTGCCGCTCATCACTTCTGAGGAGGTGGAGATGTTAAGTACAATAAAGGAATTCAAGAGGGGCCTGGATGTATTTCTGAAGCGTAATAATATTACCGGCTATAGCTACTGTAGTGTCCCACTAGGTAGGGGTGGGCACTACACAAGGGTCAATTGGGTAACGTGTTACTTCTGCTCACAAGGGACAGTGATATTATATTTATCCATGCATTGTAATGTATTTCCTGTGTGTTTTTACATTGGTATGTTTCCCCTGTTAATGCTTAGCAGGCCTAGTTGGGTGTAATTAGACATCCAATACACTAGAGGGAGATAGGGAGCCCCTAGTATAAATGTCCAGGCCCAGACAGGGAGGGGTTAGGTCATAGTCAGGAGTCTGTGGAGACAGAAGTGAGAAGGCACCAGCCTAAGATATGCTGAGGGCCTCCTCCTGACATGCAGCTAGATAGTCCTGGTTTCTAGTTGCACCAGGAGGCTAGAAGGAGTACAGCCTGCCTGGAGACCAGTAATCCAGATAACACAGATGAGACACCCCAGTAGTAGGAGAGCACCTCCTGGGAGAAACCTGCAGCCACCTTTCCAATCCAGCAGAGAAACCAGCTAATAAGCAAACGTACTGTAATATTTAAAGCAAGTGCCAATACTGGAGGAAGGATTTTATATACCAAGGATTTGAGCCAACAATTAGGCATCCGGGCCTTGGGATCCAGCCAGCTAGAATAGCTGTGGGGATAGAGCAGCATTGTACTGCAAAGCATTAACTGTATACCCTCCAAGTATCTTGCAAGATTGAAACCTGCTGTGCTGTGAAGTAAACCTGCTGTGCATTTGTACTGTAAAGGACTGCATTATCAACGACTGCAATTTATTGCTTGTATAAAGTTGGACTGTTTCCTAAAGTAAAGCAACGTTTGGTTTAACATCTGTGTACTCCATTAATCCTCCTGCAAACCGGTGTGCCACCGTTACAGGCACTGGTGTCACGATTCTTAAAGGGACCTTACCTAAGGCACTCAAAACACCTGCAACATCCAGGGCACCTCACACACCATCAGGCCTGGTCCCTATTTACAGAGTGTGCCCCAGAGGAACTAGTGTCTACCTCTCCTTCACTCGCATGCCTGCCCAGGGTTCTCCTCAGAAAAGTGAGTAACCCTCGATTGCCCATAACCGTGACCTCACTATCGCTATACCCTGCAGGTCTGGCGTGCTGCAGCTACTAGAGAGGGGTAGTTGATCCAGGGACCAACACTAGCACCACAGCTGCTTCACTTGTCAGAGGAGTTATTTACAGATCAGTTGGAAGAAATGAGTGATGCGCAACCATTATTGCCAGAGGATGTAGATAACAGGGATATGTCTCAGTCAGGCAGCATTACACACATGGATGTACGGTGTGATGATGATGATGTTGTACCCACTGCTGCTTCCTTTGCTGAGTTGTCAGATACAAGTGAAGCGGTTGATGATGACGATGTGTCCGTGGATGTCACGTGGGTGCCCGCTCGAAGAGGAACAGAACAGGGGCAAAGTTCAGATGGGGAGACAGGGAGGAGGAGATGAGTTGGAAGCAGGGGGAGGTCGTTGCAAGGAGCTATTGGCACAGTCAAACAGCATGTATCGGCACCAGACAGCACGCCAATCAACGCATGCTGTTGCCACTACCAGAATGCCGTCATTGCAAAGCTTAGCAAAGCTCAGCAGTGTGGCATTTTTTTTGTGTGTCTGCCTCTGATAACAGCGATGCCATTTGCAACCTGTGCCAAAAGAAACTGAGTCATGGGAAGTCCAACACCCACCTAGGTACAACTGCTTTGCGAAGGCACATGATCTCACATCACAAACGCCTATGGGATCATCACATGATTACAAGCAGCACACAAACTCAAAGCCACCATCCTCCTCCTGGTCCAGCATCTTCAGCCACGTCAACTACTGCTGTCCTCCTTGCCCCCTCTCAACCACCTGCCATTCCGGCTCTCGCCTTAAACAGTTCCTGAATTTGGGAAAGTTGACACATTGCATGGCACATGTGTGTAATCTGATCGTACAACGCTTTGTGCAAAAGTACCCAGGCTTACAGGACGTCCTCAAGCAGGCCAAGAAGGTATGTGGCCATTTCAGGTGTTCCTACACGGCCATAACGCACTTTTCAGATATTCAGCGGCGAAACAACATGCCAGTGAGGCGCTTGATTTGCGACAGCCCGACACGTTGGAATTCAACACTCCTAATGTTCGACCGCCTGCTCCAACAAGAAAAAACTGTCAACGAGTATTTGTATGACCGGGGTGCTAGGACAGCCTCTGCAGAGCCGGGAATTTTTTTGCCATGTTACTGGACGCTCATGCGCAATGCATTTTCTTCCTGGAGCGTGCCCTACGAAGAGTGCTGGATCAGGCCATAGATGAGCGTGAAGAGGAAGAGTTGGAGTCACCATCACCACCAGAAACAGCCTTATCAGCATCGCTTGCTGGACCTGCGGCAACGCTGGAAGAGGAGTCAGAGGAGGAATGTGGCTTTGAGGAGGAGGAAGACCAACCACAGCAGGCATCCCAGGGTGCTCGTTGTCACCTATCTGGTACCCGTGGTGTTGTATGTGGCTGGGGGGAAGAACAGACCTTCAGTGAGATGAGTGAGGGCGATTAACGGGACATGAGTAGCTCGGAATCTAACCTTGTGCAAATGGGGTCTTTCATGCTTTTATGCCTGTTGAGGGACCCTCGTATAAAAAGGCTGAAGGAGAACGACCTGTACTGGGTGGCAACGCTACTAGACCCCTGGTATAAGCAGAAAGTACCTGAAATGTTACCGAATTACCGGAAGTTGGAAAGGATGCAGCAATTCCAAAACAAGTTAAAAAGTATGCTTTACACAGCGTATAAGGATGATGTCACAGCACAACGGGAATCTAACAGGGGAAGAGGTGAAAGTAATCCTCCTCCTACCACGACCACGCCGGCAAGGACAGGATGCTTTACAGACGTGTTGCTGATGGAGGACATGCAGAGCTTTTTAAGTCCTACACATCGCCACAGCCCTTCGGGGTCCACCCTCAGAGAACGACTCGACCGACAGGTAGCAGACTACCTCGCCTTAACTGCAGATATCGACAATCTGAGGAGCAATGAACCCCTTGACTACTGGGTGTGCAGGCTTCACCTGTAGCCTGAGCTATCCCAATTTGCGATAGAACTTCTGGCCTGCCCCGCTTCAAGTGTCCTGTCAGAAAGGACCTTCAGTGCAGCAGGAGGTATTGTCACTGAGGAGAGAAGTCGCCTAGGTTAAAAAAAAAGTCTAGATTACCTGACCTTTATTAAGATGAATGAGGCATGGATCCTGAAAGGACTGACAGTGGGCGATACATTCGACTAAAAAAGGCCTGATGACTGAGATGAGCTGCCTTGAGCTAAAAATGGTCCACACGCTGCTGTATTTTATCTCTGCATGCCGGATGACTTGCGTGACTTATTTCCATGGGAGTTTTGCCATGGATCCCCCTCCGGCATGCCACAGTCCAGGTGTTAGTCCCCTTGAAACAACTTTTCCATCACTATTGTGGCCAGAAAGAGTCCCTGTGGGGTCTTAAAATTAGCCTGCCTATTGAAGTCTATGGCGGTTCACCCGTTCGCGACCATTTGCGGAAATTACTAATCGCGAAAGGAAAATTTTATGTTCGCGACATCTCTATAAATAAGGCGAACAATAAGGGAGAGAGGGGACATCCCTGTCTTGTTCCTTTATGCAGCTCCACTTGTTCAGACCATACTCCATTGATGTTGATTCTGGAGATATCCCCACTCCACCCTGTCAAATACCTTCTCAGCGTCTAATGACAGGATGGAGCGCGAGCCACCCCCCTGATCGACCTGGATGTTTAAAAAGGCTCTGCGTACACTAGATTGTACCACTCTCTTAGGTATAAATCCGGTCTGGTCTGGGTGAATTAACCTATCAATTACTCCCTTTAGTCTGTTAGCAAATATTTTTGCGCAGATTTTATAGTCTGCATTTAAGAGGGAGATCGGGGGAACTTCCGGTTCCGGCGCGCACATGTAAGGAGGTGTGCAGAGAGAGCTCCGTCTCCCCGGACACTGACAGCGGGCGTAGCCGAGACCCGGGGCTCATTACCCCGACGGATTATCTCCCCAACATACCGGAAGGTAGATGGAGAAGTTTGTAGTGCGCAGTGGCACCCCGCTGACCAGCTCGCCTCTCCCGCCGCGCGACCTGGCTGATCTTCAGAGGAGCAAGATGGCGGACGCCGGCAAGAGAATGACTCGCTCGACCGCACAAAATCCTCAGTCGCAGGAGACGGCGGAGTCGATATATACACAACTGGACACTGCTCAGCAAGCTGGAGATCTGGAATCCTCCTGCAGAGACATGGCCATAGCGGTGGCTAAATTGCTGGCGCCAGATATTAAAGTCACTCTGGAGGCTACAATCTCAACTTCTTTACAGCAGCTCCAGGCCACGGTGAACCAGCACACGGAGCAAGTGCAGGAGCTTGAGCAGAGAATGGGTATTGTAGAGGACGAGCTGGAAAGAGTTCACACCCAGCTTAGAGACGTTACGCAATCTAATAAGGCGCTCCGAGACAAAGTTGAAGACTTGGAAATCAGGTCCCGCAGAAGTAATCTGCGTATTCTCGGCCTACCTGAAAACATCCCAGCGCACCAGCTGTCCCGAATCTGCTCGATGGAGTTGCCGCAAGCGCTGGGGCTTCACGACCCTGCGATAGTCGAGAGAGCACATAGAATCGGCCCGCCGCAGGATAACTTGGAGGCCGAGCCTCAGAAACGACCCAGAACGACCATAGTGAAGTATCTGAAGTACGCAGATAAAGAGGCCATCTTGTTCAAGTATAGACGGCTTAAACAGCCGCTCAAACTGCGTGGCCATCAGATCCTAATCTTTGGGGACTACTCCATGGAGGTTTCCAAGAAAAGGAGAGCCTTCTCTCACATCTGTACTAAGCTAGTACACAAGAAAGTTAAATTCGCCCTAATTTATCCGGCAATACTGAGAGTCTTCAGGAAAGATGGAGGAGTGGACACTTACCTTACACCTTCGGACGCTGCAGAAGCCCTAGAGGACTGCAATCTACCAAAGGACCCAGTCACAGGATCACCAGATGGTGGAGCGGACTCACCAAGAGGGGGACGCTTTAGGAATACAAGACGTATGCGGTCAACAACATCACCTGAAGCTTCTCCAGGAAGAAGGAGAGATCCTGCCGCCAGTCCGGATTGGAGATGAACGTTCTATCTACAGTTTAGAAGGTTGATAGTCGCGACTCTTTGCTGAAGAAGGTGCCCCATGCTCTTAAGGAATTTAGTAAGGGATGTATGGGGTTTCGCTCCTTATTTGATTATGTTTTGCGGAGGGAAAGTTAGCATACCAGTTTCATAACATGATTATGTTTTGTCCGGGGAGGGGAGGTCGGTGAGGATAGAAGTGGTTTTAGGGAATGGACTCTGGGCTACAGGTGTGCAGCGATCTAGCCCAGGTCGGTGCGAAAAAAGAGAAGTCCACAGAAGATTTGCTGCATTGTTTGAGCACTCTCCAGTTTCTCGGGGAAGGGAGTGTTCGTGTGTTTATCGGGATTATGTTGGGAGGAGGGATTATGTTTGCTATGCCATCTAATGTCATGTTTGCAATGTACCTAGCGGGTAATGGGAAAGGTTGTTCGCCGGGAGTCGGCCTCCCAGAGGTGTCTCTATTTCACCAATACCACCTACCCAGCTCAAATGATTAAACTAGTTTCCTGGAATGTTAGAGGACTGAGGTCCCCACATAAAAGAATAATGGTTCTACGTCACCTAAAGAAACTTCAAGCTGATATAGCCTTGATCCAGGAGACGCACCTTGGGGAGGCCGACTTTTGGCGGATGCGACGAATGTGGGTGGGACAAATATACGGTTCTCCCTCAGATGGAAGAAGGGCAGGTGTGATGACATTGATCCATAAGAGGCTTAGATGTGAGGTGTTATCAACGGAGGTAGATGATAAAGGCAGAATATTGAAGCTTGATCTAGATACAGATGCGGGCAGGCTGACACTGTTTAATGTATATGGACCTAATGCCATGCAAACTAGTTTTCTCTCAGAGTTAGAAATGAGGGTTGTACAGGAGAATCGTAGTAGTATGATAGTAATGGGTGACCTAAATGTAGTACATGATACCCAGGAAGATTGTAAGAGGGTGGAATCACTGGATAGGGGGAGGCGGGGAGCAGGTGTCCAGAGAGTGACGCTTGATTCCTTCCTGCAATCTACTGCTCTGACAGATATATGGAGGCACTTAAATCCGGCGGAGCGTGAGTTTACTCATTTTTCGTCTGCCCACCAGTCCTGGTCTAGAATAGACTATGCTCTTGTCTCACCGGGACTGATGGGGAAGGTGAAAGGAGCAGAGATACTAGATATTTTAATATCAGATCATGCCCCAGTATCCCTATCCCTTTCGGAAAATATACCCAGAGGTACAGATTTCATTTGGCGTATGCCTAGCTATTTGGCTATGGATGAGGAATTCCTCCTGCAGTTGAAAGGGTGGTGGTGGGAATTTGCGGATACTAATAGGGAGCACCGAGACAACTATACCCTATACTGGGACACGGCTAAGGCAGTTATTAGGGGATGCATAATTTCTTATGCTGCAGCTAAAAAGAAGAAGCTGGCCCTAAAATTGAACGTAGCGTCAGATGAGGTAAGACGTACATATACGACTTTCCTAAATAGCCCGACAGATGCCAATAAAATTCATTGGGTTACGGCTAAACACAGTTATGATTTTTATGTTGAGCAGACTACAAAACTGTCCGGGGATTATAAAAAAGCACAATTATTTAAATATGGAAATAAAGCAGGGAGGATGCTGTCTAATCTAGCTAAACCTTATGTGCCCAACACTAATATCAAAAGCGTGCTGAATGCATCGGGACACAGGGTCACAGACCCAAAGGGAATAGTAGAATGCTTTGGGCAATTCTATGCTTCTCTATACGGCCGAGCAGACTATGATGCTAAATTAGCAGAGGAGCTTATTTCTAAGATCTCACTACCACGACTCACAGTAGACATGTGTACCCATCTTAATGCCCAGATCACGGAAGATGAGGTAAAAAGTACCATTAAATCTCTTGCAAATGGGAAAGCTCCGGGCCCTGATGGATTTGGAGCGGACTTTTACAAGGGACTCAATGCGGAAATTACCCCTTTTTTAACATTGTTGTTCAATAGCTGCCTGGAAGGTCATAGCATTATGCAATCTGGGAACATGGCATATATTAAACTTATCCCCAAACCAGATAAGGATTTGGCGCAGCCCGCCTCATACCGACCAATCTCTTTAATTAACCAAGACCTTAAAATACTGACCAAATTGTTAACTAATAGATTGGCGCAGCATATGCCATACCTTATAGGGCCGCACCAGGTAGGATTTATAAAAAATAGAGTGGCGGTGACAAATGTCCGATCGGTATTGGTGGCGCAGGACTATATACATCATGGTCCTGGTTGTGCGGGAGGGGGCCCTGCCTTGTTGTCTTTCGATGCGGAGAAAGCATTCGACACTGTAAATTGGAACTGGTTGTGGAGATCCATGTCTGCCTTTGGCATAGAGGGATCATTCAAATCACTGGTTGAAAACATTTATCAGAACCCGCAGGCTCAGGTTAGTGTACCCGGCTTTCTATCGGCTCCTTTCCGGCTCGGCAGAGGTGCAAGGCAGGGCTGCCCCTTGTCTCCCCTCCTGTTCAATTTGGCTCTGGAGCCACTAGTACAACATCTGATCCAATCGGATATTTTTAAAGGGATTCAGATAGGTAAAAAAGAGATTAAACTGGTCTGCTTTGCAGATGACATCCTGCTGTTTATAGACTCCCCTCACCTTTGCCTTAAAAAAATACTAGATACATTTGAGTACTTTGGAGGTACCACTGGATACAGAATAAATGTCACTAAGAGCCAATTGCTATTCTTGGATAACAGAAGTCCTCGAGTTCAGCTAGAACGTGACCTTTGCAACGTGGAGGTGGTTCCACAGTATCTGACTTACTTAGGTATCAAAGTAGGGCGACACCCATCCTCGCTGTATAAGTTGAATTATGATCCCCTAATTAGGAAAATAGAACTGGAGCTAGGCAGGTGGACTAACTTACCACTTTTGCTTTTCGGGAGGGCATATCTTTTAAAAATGGTAAGTTTCGCGAGACTACTCTATCCAATTCAAACAATACCCCTCTTGCTGACGCACAATGATGTCAACAGAATCCAAAGAGCGTTAGTGCGGTTCCTCTGGCAGGGGAAACGCCCAAGAATAGCGTATGATAAACTTTGCCTCACTAAATGGGAAGGAGGAATCCAGATGCCATCGATAAGAAGATACAATCTGGCCTCATTATTTAGACATGCTAGGGACTGGCTAAAAGGCACCTCGTTTTTCTCAAATACCCCACTGGAAAGTGAATTGGTAGCGCCTTGGGATTTAGTAGCCTTGTTACATACTAGAATAAGGGACCTCCCTAAACCGTTCAAAAACTATGTAATTTTGAGGGATACTCTGGCTGCATGGCGGAGCATACGTAGATTGTACAAATTGCCCATGTATATTACTCCCTATATGCCATTATGGAATCTCCCAGCATTCCCGGAAGGTGGGGACTTGTATTGAAACATTTGCTGAACGAGGGAGGTACTGAGCTCTTATCATAGCCTGAGGTTCAATCCAAATATCAGATCCCAGCTTCTCATTTTCTGTCGTATAAGCAGATACACTCATACTGCGGAGCGCAATCAGTGAGTCTGGGAGATCCTGAGAGATTGACCTGGTTTGAGGCCCTGGTGGGAACCCAGGAACACTCTTTATCTGACCTCTATAAAAGAATGCAGAATATTCTCTCTACCCCCATAGGGGATAAAGTATATAAGAAATGGGAAGAAGAACTAGGGGAAGGTGCAGTCACTCCCAAATTGAGGAAAGGGATGGAAAGAGTGAGGCAGGCGATTACAAGTGAACCGTGGAGGGAGATGCATTTTAGGATCCTCCATAAGGCTACGTATGCCTTTGATCTGTCTTATAGAGACGCGCCCGCGCATTACCTGAGATGCTGCCCTAAATGTTTGCACCAGAAAGCTAACCTGTTACATGGGCTTTGGCATTGCCCTCGCTTGAAGTCTCTATGGGAGGACTCTGTCGAGTATATCCAGCAGGTTTGGGGTATAAAACTACAAATGACACCTTTGCATTGCATTTTCCATTACATTCCACTGGATGAAAAGGGAGAAATATCCCATTCTACTAATATTAAAGGGATACACTTGTTCCTTTTAGCAGTGGTAAAGACCGTACTCAGGCACTGGATATATCCCACAGTTCCTACATTTCAGGAGGCACTGGGGACTATGAAATATGTCATGTATCTAGACAGGGTAGATGTAGAAAGTACCAAGGAGAAGTCTGCAAAACGATTCTTTCATACTTGGAAAAGTTTTATTGTATACTCTTGTTAGACCTTTTGTACATACTAAGTGGTATCTAGAAGGGAAATTGAAGGGTACTTTGGGAGGACTGGAGGTGGATTAGTGGTGACAATACTAATGATTGATGTCTCTGCCGCGCTTGAATATGTGATACTTTACCCGGAGGACTCACTGCGAGATACTGACATGGCATTGTGAGTTGGGAAACAGTTGGGAGGGAAGGGAGGGAGTTGTTTATTAAGGGGGGGAGAAAATTGAAAATTCGGATTAGGCGCGTATTACTTACATGCTAAACAGATATATATTGTGATGTGAGAATGTATCCATGCCTGCGAGCATGAGCTGTTGTGATCTGTATACTTGTACACTGCCTTTTTATTCCGAAATAAAAATTGTTTTAAAAAAAAAAAAAGAGGGAGATCGGGCGATATGCATCGATCTCTCTCTCATCCTTACCCTTTTTTAGAATAAGTGTGATTACTGTTTCGGATAGGGATACGGGTAACTGACCTATCTGATAGGTATTATTTAGGACCTGTAATAGCATTGGCAGGATTACATCCCCATATTGGCGATAGATTTCAAACGGGAGCCCATCAGTCCCTGGGGAGGAGTGTCCCTGAATAGTCCCGAGGGCCTCAAATACTTCCTTTAATTCTATAGTTTGGTTTAATATTTTGCACTCCTGCTCTGTTAATTTAGGGAGGTTGATGTTCTCCAGGAACCTTTCAATATCTCCATCCTGCTGGTTTTTGTTGTTAGTATATAAGATATTGTAGTACTTGACAAATTCTCGCTCAATATTCTCCAGGCACGTAATTATCTCTCCGCTTTGTATATTTTTTTATTCTGTTCTTTTTTTTTGTTTTGGATCAGGAGTGACAAGAGGTTTCCTGGTCTCTCTGCTTGCGAAAATTTAGCTCCGGTAAAAAAAAACGTATGTTGTGCCTTTTCATATAGATAATTTTTATATTCTAGTCTGGCTTCCTCAAAATGTGATTGTACAGTGGTGTTGTTGTTGAGTAGCTCTCCCTGTAGGTGCTGGACCCTTTTTTTAAGAGCAAGTTCTTTTGCTGCATATTCTTTCTTTTTCCCGTTGATTTTGGCTATGTATACCCCGCGCAAGAATGCTTTAAAAGAATCCCATACTATATGCAAGGGTGCAGACGGAGCATTCAATAGCCAAAGCTCCAGGATTTCCTTTGTTATACTTACCTGGTCCTTAATTAACTTAATCCAATGAGGATTTAATCTGAAACTCCTTGTTTTCCTTTTAACATTTCCCATTTTTATTGTGATGACCATAGGGGAGCTATCAGATATCGTGTGCATTTCATACTTCATTTTTTTTATGCAGTCTAAAAGGCCAGGATTGGCAAAAGCTAAATCTATTCTAGACATGACAGTATTTGCCCGGTTAAAACAAGAAAATGCATTTTTTTCCTTGCCATATAGGTATCTGTCAATGCCAGATATCTGTCAATGCCATTTCCCAGGAGATCCTTCTTAATGGTGTTGGTTTGTCCTTATCTACTTTATAGGGATGATCCTTAGAGTATCTGTCTTCCTCCAAGTCCATGACATCATTGAAGTCACCAGTTACGAGAACCGGACAGCGTGCTCTAGAGCCTATAAAGTCTGCCAAGTGAGACATAATACACATGGAGAAGGGAGAAAGGACATATACAAATGCCAATATACAAGCATTACCATCTAGATAACAATGCAGGAAGACAAATCTACCTTCTTTATCAATTCTACGGGCAATTGGAATATAATCCATAGATCCATGGACATAGACACTAACACCCCGGGAATACGCAGAGCAGCAAGCATGGTAGTCATATTTTGCCCATTTCCTTTTCATGTAGTTAATGTTCTCATATATAAGATGTTTCCGAAAGGCATACTATTGCAGGAAGATGTCTAGCAACTACATCAAATATGACCACCTGCTTAGTCCCCTCGGCCATTCCACATACAGTATATAATTCCACATGTGTTAATTCATTGTTTTGATGCCTTCAGTGTGAATCTACAATTTTCATAGTCATGAAAATAAAGAAAACTCTTTGAATGAGAAGGTGTGTCCAAACTTTTGGTCTGTACTGTACGTTAAATCCAAAATGATCAGTATATAAACACATGGTTTATTTAAACCGCAGTTAACGAATGGCCATATTTGTGGCCAAAATGTGACTGTATTCTATGTACGTTAAATTCAAAATGAGCAGTATATGAACACACGGTTTATTTAAACCACAGTAAACGAATGGCCGTATTTGTAGCCAAAATGTGACTGTATTCTATGTACGTTAAATTCAAAATGAGCAGTATATGAACACACGGTTTATTTAAACCACAGCAAACGAATGGCCGTATTTGTGGCCTAAATGTGACTGTATTCTATGTACGTTAAATTCAAAATGAGCAGCATATGAACACACGGTTTAATTTAACTACAGTAAAGGAATGGCTGTATTTGTGGCCTAAATGTGACTGTCACCTATGCATGTGTAATCAAAGATTACCAGTATATGAACACACGGTTTATTTCAACCACAGTAAACGAATGGCCGTATTTGTGGCCTAAATGTGACTGTATTCTATGTACGTTAAATTCAAAATGAGCAGTGTATGAACACACGGTTTAATTTAACTACAGTAAAGGAATGGCTGTATTTGTGGCCTAAATGTGACTGTCACCTATGCATGTGTAATCAAAGATTACCAGTATATGAACACACGGTTTATTTCAACCACAGTAAACGAATGGCCGTATTTGTGGCCTAAATGTGACTGTATTCTATGTGCGTTAAATTCAAAATGAGCAGCATATGAACACACGGTTTATTTCAGGCAGTTATAAGGCAGTTATTCTTAGTATTTATCCCTGATCTGTCCCTGACAGCAGCAGCATCCTCTCCCTACACTAAGAATAGCAAAGTGATGTGCTGGGTCACATGCTGCAGTTGGCCAATCACAGCCATGCCAATAGTAGGCATGGCAGTGATGGCTTCTAAGGGCACACAGTTAAACGCTTGTTGATTGGCTGTTTTGCAGCCTTTCAAAAAGCGCCATAAAAATCGCTGAACACCGAACCCAAACTTTTACGTAAATGTTCGGATTCGGGTCCAAAAAAAGCTAAAGTTCGGTACGAACCCGAACTTTACAGTTCGGGTTCGCTCAACTCTACTTATAAACTTTACTGAATGAAAAGCTCTGGCCATTTTTTAACCAGCAACATACGATTGGAGGGGATTATTCCCCTATGAGTCGAGGAAAAACTCCTTAACCTACACCTACTTAGGTATCCAAATTCTAGTGACTCAGTTTAAGATCTACTACTCCATTAATATCCTATACTTATAATTATATACCTATAATTCTGTGAATTACATTCCTGGACTGTCCTTTACTGGTTAGTGTCACCTTATTAAAATGATTTGCTTCCTGATACAGTACTTTTATTTCTGCTACAAACACTACTAATATGATTATGATAATAAAGAAATCTGATAAAGATACCTTACAGAAAATGTATTTTGGGTAATGCTTGGAGTATATATATATCTATATATCTATATACATATATATATATATATATATATATACACACAGGTCCTTCTAAAAAAATTAGCATATTGTGATAAAGTTCATTATTTTCTGTAATGTACTGATAAACATTAGACTTTCATATATTTTAGATTCATTACACACAACTGAAGTAGTTCAAGCCTTTTATTGTTTTAATATTGATGATTTTGGCATACAGCTCATGAAAACCCAAATTTCCTATCTCAAAAAATTAGCATATTTCATCCGACCAATAAAAGAAAAGTGTTTTTAATACAAAAAAAGTCAACCTTCAAATAATTATGTTCAGTTATGCACTCAATACTTGGTCGGGAATCCTTTTGCAGAAATGACTGCTTCAATGCGGCGTGGCATGGAGGCAATCAGCCTGTGGCGCTGCTGAGGTGTTATGGAGGCCCAGGATGCTTCGATAGCGGCCTTAAGCTCATCCAGAGGGTTGGGTCTTGCGTCTCTCAACTTTCTCTTCCCAATATCCCACAGATTCTCTATGGGGTTCAGGTTAGGAGAGTTGGCAGGCCAATTGAGCCCAGTAATACCATGGTCAGTAAACCATTTACCAGTGGTTTTGGCACTGTGAGCAGGTGCCAGGTCGTGCTGAAAAATGAAATCTTCATCTCCATAAAGCTTTTCAGCAGATGGAAGCATGAAGTGCTCCAAAATCTCCTGATAGCTAGCTGCATTGACCCTGCCCTTGATAAAACACAGTGGACCAACACCAGCAGCTGACATGGCACCCCAGACCATCACTGACTGTGGGTACTTGACACTGGACCTCAGGCATTTTGGCATTTCCCTCTCCCCAGTCTTCCTCCAGACTCTGGCACCTTGATTTCCGAATGACATGCAAAATTAGCTTTAATCCGAAAAAAGTACTTTGGACCACTGAGCAACAGTCCAGTGCTGCTTCTCTGTAGCCCAGGTCAGGCGCTTCTGCCGCTGTTTCTGGTTCAAAAGTGGCTTGACCTGGGGAATGCGGCACCTGTAGCCCATTTCCTGCACACGCCTGTACACGGTGGCTCTGGATGTTTCTACTCCAGACTCAGTCCACTGCTTCCGCAGGTCCCCCAAGGTCTGGAATCGGTCCTTCTCCACAATCTTCCTCAGGGTCCGGTCACCTCTTCTCGTTGTGCAGCGTTTTCTGCCACACTTTTTCCTTCCCACAGACTTCCCACTGAGGTGCCTTGATACAGCACTCTGGGAACAGCCTATTCGTTCAGAAATTTCTTTCTGTGTCTTACCCTCTTGCTTGAGGGTGACAATGATGGCCTTCTGGACAGCAGTCAGGTCGGCAGTCTTACCCATGATTGCGGTTTTGAGTAATGAACCAGGCTGGGAGTTTTTAAAAGCCTCAGGAATCTTTTGCAGGTGTTTAGAGTTAATTAGTTGATTCAGATGATTAGGTTAATAGCTCGTTTAGAGAACCTTTTCATGATATGCTAATTTTTTGAGATAGGAATTTTGGGTTTTCATGAGCTGTATGCCAAAATCATCAATATTAAAACAATAAAAGGCTTGAACTACTTCAGTTGGTGTGTAATGAATCTAAAATATATGAAAGTCTAATGTTTATCAGTACATTACAGAAAATAATGAACTTTATCACAATATGCTAATTTTTTGAGAAGGACCTGTATATATATATATATATATATATATATATAGTAGATGAAAAAAGTCCAGTGGGAGCACCACCAGAGTACGGGTGCAAGGTCCAACACAGGGCAGTGGCAAACCCCAAAATTGTATAAAGCGAAGAAGTAGGACTGCACTCCAAAATGTAGTAAAATAGCAGTGATTTATTTACCCATGATATGGCAAGTCTTGCGACGTTTCGGCTCACAAGAGCCTTCCTCAAGCATAGTAACAGTGAAAATCAGAACATATAAAGGCATTTACAAAGTGTCCAACCCACAAAGGTGTGGTCACAATCAATTACAATTACATACATCTGGTTGAGATCAATAAAGTGCAAATACATAAAGTGACAAGTGCTGAATAATGTACAACTCTAGGGATGCCTTACCCTCAGCGAGAGCCAAAATGTGTACAATACTTTGTATAGGTAGATTCACAATTAAATAAGTGACTTATTGAATGTGGATCACAGAAATACGGCCTTCAGTGGCGATGGGGCCCACATATGCCATCGCGTTCGTTGCGAGTCTTCAACTCATCAATGCGCATGTTCGCACTGACCTCATGGTGTGCGTCATAGTGTAAAAGGCACCATTTTGCTTAAGGGAATCCACCCTACAATTCTATTTGTATTATATGTGACTGTTATATAAATAGGATCGTTATATAAACATGCGACCGCTGTAGGGATCTCCTACAAAAGCCTGCCTCTGGACCGGGATCCCGACCTTGCGAGCGAGACACCTGACCAGGGGGCCGTGAATGCCAGGGGAGCGCATTTCCATGATCTCCGCCGGCAGTCTAGGCCCATTGCTGGTAATTAAAGCAGTCATGAAGAGATACTCACTCCCAAATAAACAGTCATATCATATAAATATAAAGGTACAGATGTATATCTGAAGTGACGCATGGATGTAAAGACGCCGATGTCCACGCTGGGCCGCATCATCCACAAAGGCAAAAAATTCAAGGATCCACATCCAATAGTGTGAAAATATATAGTAGGGTGGATTTGCGCGCATGCGCGCGGATTTTACACTATGACGCACACCATGAGGTCAGTGCGAACATGCGCATTGATGAGTTGAAGACTCGCAACGAACGCGATGGTATATGTGGGCCCCATCGCCACTGAAGGCCGTATTTCTGTGATCCACATTCGAAAAGTCACTTATTTAATTGTGAATCTACCTATACAAAGTACAAAGTATTGTACACATTTTGGCTCTCGCTGAGGGTAAGGCATCCCTAGAGTTGTACATTATTCAGCACTTGTCACTTTATGTATTTGCACTTTATTGATCTCAACCAGATGTATGTAATTGTAATTGATTGTGACCACACCTTTGTGGGTTGGACACTTTGTAAATGCCTTTATATGTTCTGATTTTCACTGTTACTATGCTTGAGGAAGGCTCTTGTGAGCCGAAACGTCGCAAGACTTGCCATATCATGGGTGAATAAATCAATGCTATTTTACTACATTTTGGAGTGCAGTCCTACTTCTTCGCTTTATATATATATATATATATATATATATATATATATATATATATAGTCCTTTTATGTTTACAAGACCACAAAAACCCACAATTCGTAGAAGGCAATCCTTTATTATAGTATACAGTTCAAGCCTGGTGAGCCACCAGGAAGCTGGCATTGTAGAGCTATATTTCTCAGTCTCATTTTTATTCAAAGGCAATCTAAACTTTCTTGTAGGAAAACATCCTCAGAGTTATGATCTTTTAGATGAAGCAGGGTGTAGCATAATTTTTTGGACAGCTCATTTAAACCTATCATATTCACATGTCTCACATGTTAAATTAGTGCCATCGGTAAATCAGCTATTCACATATTTACAAATCAGACACTATGTGGAATTGGTAACATGTGAAATTCCAGAGAGATCCAGAGATAAAGCCCTAGACCTGAATATACTAAGAGCCAAATGATTCCCATTATCTCTAAACCACCTACGGTATCTCACAAAACTGAGTACACCCCTCACATTTTTGTAAATATTTTATTATATCATTCCATGGGAGAACACTGAACATATGGCACTTTGATACCAACAACATTTCTTGTGCCATAAATATAACTCAACACATGCCAGCCATTAATATCTAAACTGCTGGCAACAAAAGTGAGTATACCCCTAAGTACATAATTGCCATATTGTGCCCAAAGTGTCAATACTTTGTGTGGCCACCTTTATTTTTCAGCACTGCATTGACTCTCTTAGACATGGAGTTCACTAGAGCTTCACAGGTTGCCACTGAAATTCTCCTTCACTCCAACATGAGGACATCACAGAGCTGGTAAATGTTAAAGACCTTGCGCTCTTCCACTTTCCATTTGAGGATGCCCCACAAATGCTCAATAGGGTTTAGGTCTGGAGACATGCTTGGCCAATCCAGTGCCTCAGTTTCATTAGCAAGGCAGTGGTCATCTTGGAGGTGTTTTTAGGGTCGTTATCATGTTGGAATACTTCCCTGCGACCCGGTTTCCGAAGGGAGGGATCATGCTCTGCTTCAGTATGTCGCAGTACATATTGACATTCATGCTTCCCTCAATGAATTCTAAGACTCCACAGCCAGCAGCACTCATTCAGCCCCAAACCATGACACTCCCACCACTATGCTTGACTGTAGGCAAGAAACACTTGTCTTTGTACTCCTCAACTAGTTTCCGTCACACGCTTAAAACCATCTGAACCAAATAAGTTTATCTTGGTCTGATCCAGTAATCCATGTCCTTAGTCTGATTGCCTTCAGCAAACTGTTTGTAGGCTTTCTTGTGCATCGTTTTTAGAAGAGGCTTTCTTCTGGGATGACAGCAATGCAGACCAATTTGATGCAGTGTGCAGCATATGGTCTGAGCACTGAAAGTCTGACCCCCACCCATTTAACCTCTGAAGCACTCATACATCTATTTTGAAAAGACAACCTCTGTATATGATGCTGAGCATGTGCCCTCAACTTTTCTGGCTCACAATAGCGAGGCCTGTTCTTGTTAAACTATTGTATGGTCTTGACTCTGGACTGCAGGTCAGTTTCAGGGTGTTGGCAATCATCTTATAGCCTAGGTCATCTTTATGTAGAGCAACAATAGTTTTTTTCAGATCCTCAGAGAGCTCATTGCCATGAGGTGAATGAACTTCCAGTGACCAGTATGAGAGTGTGTGAGAGAGATAACAGCAAATCTTACACACCTGCCCCCAATTCACACCTGAGACCTTGTAACACTACTGAGTAACATTATACCAGGGAGGGAAAATAGCAAATTGGGCACAATTTTGTCATTTTACCTTAGGGGTGTACTCAATTTTGTTGCCAGCAGTTTAAACATTAATGACTATGTGTTGAATTATTTTGAGGGCACACCAAATTTACACTGTTATACAAGCTGTACACTGACTACTTTACATTGTATCAAAGTGTAATATCTTCAGTGTTGTCCAATGAAAATATATAATAAAATATTTACAAAAATGTAAGGGATATACTCACTTTTGTGAGATACTGTATATAGGTTGCTCAAACTGGCTATTAGCTGGAATAATGCCTCTCCACATCCAGGAAAATGGCCCACACAATTTTCCCCTCTCTCAGTCAGAGTTGTATTAGGAACTATCCTGAAACTTACAGTAATAAGACTATGGGGTACATTTATTAAGACCAGTGTTTTAGACCGGGATACCTGGTGGATCCGCATGAGTTATGAAGAGGTTCTGGCCTCTACATAACTTTGGCGGATCCTTTGCCACTTCCAAATGTTAGACAGCTTCCTAGCTGTCTTGCATGTAGACCATTTTTTACCTCTAAAACAGGAGTAGAACATGGTAAATGAGATGGGCCTGCCCATGTTAGGCCCATTTTTTTAGACCTGGCATGAGCGGGGAGAAGTCGCAGCAATCTGCGCCATAAATATGCCTAATTTAGGCATATTTCTTTGATGAATGATTTCCTATGTCTCTATAATAGGGAATATGTTACACCCTGGTCAAAATCTAAGATGTCCTCCACTGGAAACTGTAATTGATAGAAATATACAACACCAGCATAGGATATCTTTCACTGTTTATGGGAATGCAACAAAATACTAAAAGTTTGGAAAATGTCTTAGCAAAGTCTCAGGGATTTTATTCATATTACTGCTCCTCTTACTCCCGAATAGGCTGTCTTTAGTTTTCTTTTAGACCATGAGAGTCATAGATATACATTCTCTGAAAGACGCTTATTTGCAATCTGGTCTGCATCCACCCAAGAAAGTATATTGCATTAAAGGACCCAACTTGTTATATCGGCTTTAAGTCTTATCTCAAGTAAAGTCAAAGACCGTTTTAGAATGAACCATTAAAGCAGTGTTGGACAAAGCGAAATTAACTGAGAAATGTTTTTCAATTAGGGCGAAATACCTTGAAACACTACCTCTCTCTACTAGAAGGCTGCTATTTTATTACTGTCAATACAACGAATGGTACTTAAAGGAAAAAAAACTATCTGGACACCATAATAGAAAAGGCAAATATCTATGGAAGCTATGACAATTTAAAATCTCTTTTTATTTCTTTAATTGCTTCTGATTGTGGAGTGCTGGGAGGAAGGGGAAGTGTTACTTTAAAAAGGGTCATGGTTTTCCAATTGATTTATTAATGATCGTTCATTGTCATTCTAAGATTTTTCATGTTATGTACAGCTCCCACTTTAATGTAGAATGTACCTTAATTGACCCAATAAAAAAAGTTTAAGAAAAAAATGTTTTCATTTACTCAGGCTGAAACTCTTACTGTAGACATTGAGCCTGGTAAAGTCAGGTGTCCAACTTTTCATTGGAAAGCTATTAGAGATAAAACCATTTTTTGGAAATTTGTTTCAGGTGTTATTGGCGTAAATCAGTTATTAGAATCAATTTGGGTCTGAATAAATTTTACCTAAATTGAAAATGTCCCTATTGACCTAAAAACTGATGCACAACATTCTCTGACCAACTAGGACCCCTCCTTTCAAGCTCTTTAATGCCAAAACAGCATTAATAATGTCAAAGTGGTAGCAACATATATGGCAATGGGTAAATGGATGGTAGCAAGTGGAACAAACAGCTTCTTTAAAAAATACTCTACTGCCAGATTTTTTTTAAATTAATAAACGAGGCAAAAATTACTTGAACCGTTTAAACTCATGTATCAAAGCTAACAATAAAACTAGCAATCAGAACAATGTCATTCATTGCGATGGACAGATTTTGTCAGACGTTTTTTTATAAATGAGGTTTTATATGCTTAATCATACCTTATGTGGACTATCATTTATGGCCATTGATTCTGTCACTTATCCTTGGCAAGATCAAACCTAATTAAGTTGTCGTAAAGGTAACACTGTATATAATTAATATAGCTCTGACATATTCCACAGCTCTGTACAGGCACTAGTCTTCGCAATGTTAGAAGAAACCCAAGCAAACAAAGTCTGCAGATGCTGACCATGGATGAATTTGAGCAGGGGCGTAGCTATAGCTCATGGGCTCATTCAGCTTGGCCCCCTTTTCTCTCAGTGCTTTGCGGCTTTTGCGCTGCCTGAGGCAAAAAATTTAAATGGCAGCCCCCCTCTTGCCATGCCGAATTCTTGCTCTAACCCCTTTACTCTAGCCAGAGGTGTAACTTGATCTATATGCACTTTCTACAATACTGGTGTCTTCTTATGTGGCACAAGGGTCTTTTGGCCCCCTCAGGCTCCTGGGCACGTTAGCGAGTGCTACCTCTGCACCCCCTATAGTTACACTCCTGGTTTGAGCTTAGGACTTTAGCGCTACAAGGCACCAGTGTTAACTAATGAGCCACTATGCTGATATAAGTTAAGCTGCATTGTCATCCTTTGATAATGCATACAATCTGACTGACTTATTGTTTAATACTAAAATTACTTTAGATTTTGTGGTATGCAAAAATATTTTTTTTATCACAAATTGATGTACATCAATGCAGTTGCTCCATTCAATATCAATCAAATCATTCACTTAGACTTTGGTGTTATGTCTCAATACCCATTTCAGCACAGTATCTTGAAATTACCAAATCTAAATACACATAAGCTATGGATATGATGAAAATGGATATACAGTCATGTGAAAAAATTAGGACACCCTTTGAAAGCATGTGGTTTTTTGTAACATTTTTAATAAAAGGTTATTTCATCTCCGTTTCAACAATACAGAGAGATTAAAGTAATCCAACTAAACAAAGAAAACTGAAGAAAAGTCTTTTCAAGATCTTCTGTAAATGTCATTCTACAAAAATGCCTATTCTAACTGAGGAAAAAGATAGGACACCCTCACATGTATTCCCTCTTAAATTGGCTCAGATCTCACACAGGTATATCACACCAGGTGCACATAATTAGTAGATCGTTACTCTGCATGTTGAATGAGGCTTGCCCTATTTAAACCTCAGACATTTAGTTTGGTGTGCTCCTGACTGTTGAAGTGAGAGTGAGCACCATGGTGAGAGCAAAAGAGCTGTCAGAGGACTTCAGAAAAAAGATTGTAGCAGCCTATGAGTCTGGGAAGGGATTTAAAAAGATCTCAAAAGATTTTGAAATCAGCCATTCCACTGTCCGGAAGATAGTCTACAAGTGGAGGGCTTTCAAAACAACTGCCAACATGCCCAGGACTGGTCGCCCCAGCAAGTTCACCCCAAGAGCAGACCGCAAGATGCTAAAAGAGGTCTCCAAAAACCCTAAAGTGTCATCTCGAGAACTACAGCAGGCTCTGGCTACTGTTGATGTAGAAGAACATGCCTCTACAATCAGAAAGAGACTGTACAAGTTTAACTTGCATGGGAGGTGTGCAAGGAGGAAACCTTTGCTTTCCAAGAGAAACATCGAGGCCAGACTGACATTTGCCAGAGATAAAGTTGACAAAGACCAGGACTTCTGGAATAATGTTCTTTGGACAGATGAGTCCAAAATTGAATTATTTGGACACAACAGCAGAGGACATGTTTGGCGTAAACCAAACACAGCATTCCAAGAAAAGAACCTCATACCAACTGTGAAGCATGGAGGTGGAAGTGTCATGGTTTGGGGCTGCTTTGCTGCAGCAGGACCTGGTCAGCTCACCATCATAGAATCCACGATGAATTCTACTGTGTATCAGAAGGTGCTTGAAGAACATGTGAGACCATCAGTTAGAAAATTAAAGCTGAAGCGGAACTGGACCATGCAACATGACAATGACCCAAAACATACTAGTAAATCAACCAAAGATTGGCTGAAAAAGAAGAAATGGAGAGTCCTGGAATGGCCAAGTCAAAGTCCAGATTTGAATCCCATTGAGATGCTGTGGGGTGACTTGAAAAGGGCTGTACGTGCAAGAAACCCCTCAAACATCTCACAGCTGAAAAAGTTCAGCATTGAGGAGTGGGGTAAAATTTCCTCAGACCGATGTCGAAGACTGGTAGATGGATACAAGAACCGTCTCACTGCAGTTATTTCAGCCAAAGGAGGTAACACTCGCTATTAGGGGCAAGGGTGTCCTATCTTTTTCCTCAGTTAGAATAGGCATTTTTGTAGAATGACATTTACAGAAGATCTTGAAAAGACTTTTCTTCAGTTTTCTTTGTTTAGTCGGATTACTTTAATCTCTCTGTATTGTTGAAACGGAGATGAAATAACCTTTTATTAAAAATGTTACAAAAAACCACATGCTTTCAAAGGGTGTCCTAATTTTTTCACATGACTGTAGCTATTAAGAAAAGAGACATCTAAATGTGTGGAATGTTTTAAAAATTCTAATAGTTTATCGAAAGGATATTCTGAAGAACTCCACTGATTGCATAGATCTGGTAAAATGGTATAAAATAACTTTGGTTCATGAGCCCTTAGTAAACTTCATAGATTTTTTTTTTATGTAAAACTTGACAATTATAATTAACATTTTCAACAAAAAAAAAATATTAAACAAATGTTTATTCTTGGTGCTATAATATTACATTTATCTTTATTAATTTATATGAGCATTATTGATACATCTATATGCGGTATATTTCTAATTTAGACACCCCCCCATCCCCACCAAAGTAATACATTGTTTCTGGGGACAATGGAAAGCAACCTAAATATATAAAAGTGGGAATTTTAAAATTGAAGTAAGCATTGCAGTGGGTAACAGACTCAATATGTGCCAGCCTTAGAGACTTTATTGGATAAAGGACATAATCCTTTTAGCATGTTTTGCTAAACACAGCCAAAACCCAAATGACAGAGCCATGTGCAAAAACCCCAGGAAAATATGTACATAGTCCTTGCTCTGTACTATGTATACATGTGTTTTCTAGGTTAAGCCCTGTTATAGAGCTCCCCCCGCCCCCCTCCAAAGTAATGCATCTATATATTTTTTGCTTAATTTATATAGAATATAACAAGGAAAAGAATTTGCTTGCCTTCATATGAAAGCAGAGGCATACAGAGGTTGAGTATTGTCCAAAGACTTCTATGGCAGTGGTATTATGGTTTGGTGGAACTATAAATTATAATAAGACAGATTATGGTGAGCTCATGTTTAGCTAGAAGTTTACCACAAGCTCCTAGTTATACAGTATAAAGTAAGTTGAGGCTTTATAGTCAAGGGCACAAAGAGCTCTTCTTATAGTTTCAGTAGAAAACTAAATATTTACAAAATGTCATATTCCATAGGTGTGGTGGACACATATGCATATAAACACATCCATTATTTTTGATATAGAGGATGATAACAGGACCTTTATAATACTATATGTTTAAATTGAAATTGTATTTGCTAAATTAGGGCATAAAATTCAAGGTTACATAATATTTTTATTTGCAAGTGTCTTACCTATATCCCAGGAGAGTGGGTTTTCTTCCATTTCCATCCTGCCAATGACATACCAAATACAAGCCATCCAATGAGCCAGAAGAGCAAACATGGACATAAGTAAAGTAAGGACTATTGTGCTGTGCTGGGAATAGCGATCCAACTTCTGAAGAAGACGTAAAAGTCGTAATAATCTGATGGTTTTCAAAAGATGAACTAGAGAAACCTACAGAGTAATCATAGTAATGATATTAACATATGATTGTGTGCTTTCTATACATAACTGTCTCTAATCTTGCAACTAGAGATGTTGAGTAATTGAAAAATCTGCAAAAAGTACATTAGATTTTAATATTCAAAAAACTAAAACACTAATTTTCTCTTTCAATTAGACAATGAACCATGTAGAGTAAAGCAATGGACAAGTAATATACGATGTTAGTAATAAAGCCTATTTTTACCGATTTATTGACTATATATCAAGAGACCATTTTTGAACTTTACCTTTTAAAGCTTTTATATTCAAACATAATTTTTTTTAAATGTAAATTGCTTAGGGTCTGTTCCCACTAATTCAATCAGGGTTTCCAATATTTCTCAAGTAAGGGGGTTATTCTTGCCATCTAATATGCCATAACTCCAACGGATGCCTGGCAAATCCTGGATAAGAGCTGCTAAGATTTGTCGGTTTCAATTTTCAAACAGATCTAGCATGGCTGTTATGATTCCGTTATACATAGAAACCATGACACTAGTGTGAACACAGCTTTATATTAGTACATACAGGGTATGGAATTAACTTGAAACTAGGAAGATGTTATGAAAACTGCACAATGAAATGCCATGAAACACAAAGTAACTAACAAAGGAATAACAGAGACAAAATAAGGAATGATTAGAAGTGGAACCTTCTATGAAGCCTGTATACATGCTACTAAGTAATAGCATACATATAACAAAAAGCCTATTTATCTTAATTTAGTTGAGTTTAGAACATTTTTTAAGTACAATCTGACTTTGACTTAAATAGGAAACTATACTAAAATAGTATTTGAATTTGAATTCAATTTTTGAGCATTGTGGTATGGGGTAACTCCATGTTTTATGTATTCCTGGGAATGTGTAAAATTATGTATTTGGTCTTTTGATTGCATGATTTGTGATGGTGACAGAGAGGTGATATTGTTATTATTACATAAATATTTTGTGAAGTCTACCTATCACTTAGATACACAAGAATTAACACTCTGTAAATGAAGTTACCCTTAAAAATAATGGAAAATTTGCAGATTATATGAAATATAATTTATTAGGTTTTTTGATTTAGGCCCTTATTTTTCATGAGGATCTATTTTTTTTATGTATATGTGCATTAAACCGATATTTAAGTAACTATTGATTTTATAAATGTAAAACATGATATTTATATATTACTCCGGCTATTACATTATTCTAAACATTAATAAAACATTTTTAAGCTGTCTAAAAATATTAAGAAAAAGTACATACAACGCTTAAAATTATATAGATGTGGTTTAATTTTTTTTTTTAAATTTAGATATTTTTATGAGCTGACAGTTTTTTCTTTTTCTGTTTTTAAGAATCCAAAAATGAACAATGAAATTTGTAACTAAATTTAATGCCAACTCTGATGACTTTAAGAACAGGATGCAGATGCTTAAAGAAAATGATAGGCCCTTTAGAATAAAGTGGAGAGGTAAAGACTAACATTTGGCATTCATTCCTTGGTGCATACCAGGTTGTCCTTTTGTGGGCATATGCCAACGTCATTGATAGAAGGCAGCAAAGGAAGCATTGTAAAAAATAAAAAATAAAGAAAAATAAAAAATATATTTTTTAATGTGTTGGTTTTAATATCTGAAAAATGTTTATATTACAAATCATGGCTACATGAAAATTTTAAGTTACTTACTGACATAGTTTTGCACTTTTAAGGTGTTCTGGCATCATTTATGCTAATATCAAAATAGCTTCTGTATTTTATTCAATTTTCTTTTTACAATTCCTTGAAATTTGACTTTGTTTACTTCCTATGTTGTTTTAATAGTTCTACTATTGTCAATTTGAAGTTTCTATACATTGGTAATGATTAAGTACCGGTAATTAAATATGAATTATGTTAGATTTGTGCACTACTTTTATGACACCAAGCCATGAAGATAAAATGATCAGATGTTTTTAATTGTGTGATTAGACTACTGGTGCCATTTTTCTTAGCAATTCCTACAAATTATTTGGGGAAATGAAGGTAACTTTAAACCACTAGCATGGCTATGATTGGACACAATAGATAAAATATTTTGTAGATTATTGTATGTATTTGTCTTCGTAGAGCATGGCAAATTTTGTTTCTTATAAACCAAGGTTAATTATCACTCACTTGAGCTTAATGTTAACTGCTATAAAAATATATGTCCTGTTTCTTGATGCAAACCTTTTGTTTAGAATCAACAAATTACTGACAATGAAGATTAAATATGCAGACTTTGGAATAAAACCATACATATTACTTTATATTGCAATTATCTTGTTGTAGATGATTACCACATTTGGCGATACTTAGCCTACATACACTGAAGAGCAAAAGGGTAACAATGTTTTGAACTTTTGACTTTCAGGCTCCATATCTCGCCATCCACTACAGCTTTGAACGTGAGACTACCATCATTTTATAGACAGTCATCTTTGCTATCTTATACTTAAATTGGACTTACAACTATTTAGCATATGATTAGTTATACAGATTCTTGTCATGTAACCTTATTGTTACTATTTTGCTCCTAAAAATTCTAAATTTGAAATTTTATTATTTTTCTGGTATTCTGTAAATCCACCTTTGACTTTCAACACTGCCTGAATCCTGCTGGGCATACTCTAGATCAGATTTAAGCATGTCTCGACCAAAATCTGTTCCCAGGTCTTTTCTACATATTCCCAATGTTGGTTGACTCAATTCTGTGCAAATATAGATTTTTTTTATCAACTCTACTCACAAGCATTTGATTGATTTGACACCTGGGGACTATGTGGGCCAATCCAGCACCTTTACTTCATTGTCAGTGAACCATTATTTTGCCAATCATGGCATATGCTTCGGGTTGTTGTCAAGTACTCGAGTGTACAAAGCAATTCATCTTGTATGATACTCACATATAACTTAGCATTGAGACCACGATTGAGCCTGTACAAGTATCCAACACCTTTGGCTATGAAACAATCCCATATCATCAGTTTTCCTCCACCGAACTTGACAGACACTTCCTTAATTTTTTTTGTCCTTTAGCCCCCTTTTCCCCTGTATCTTCCAGACCCATTTGAACCCATCAGAGCTTAGTCTATTAACTTTTGTCTCATCTCTCCAAATCAACTGTTTCCAATTTTCTACTGTCCACTGTTTGTACTTTTTTGCCAACTCGAACTGACACTTCTTATGACAATATTGAAGTTAAGGCTTCTTCATCTTTTTTATGGCCATCATTCCAGACTTGCGTAATGCATATCGCATGGTGCACATCGCAAGAAGAAAAAGATTGTTCAACCACCAGGAGCAAAACAGAAACAATGCAGTTACATGGCAAGAATCTGCATACCTATTCATATGCTAAATAGTTGAAAGTCCAGTTTATGTATGAGATAGCCATGAAGATTGCCTATAAAATTATGGTAGTTATTACCCTTTTGCTCCTCAGTGTATATATGGAACTAAAAGCACAATTTATATGTGCCTCTAAAAACACAATTTAGCATTTGAAATCTTTCATTACATAAATTACAATAATTAAAATGCAATTATAATTTGAACTGTCTAAACAACATTTCACTACTTAGCACCATGTGCACTTCAGTATACAATGGGGACACTTCTTAAGAAAGTTCAGTAATTCAGAATATAAAATCTTGACTGGTACCAATTTGGTAGCCATATAGATGTGGTTATTGTATGACAGTCACATATAATTTAAATGATCTCAAATCAAAAGATATTAGTATTTTTTGTTATTCTGAGTATTTTTCTGTTACCTTTCTTATGCCCATTTAAATGGTTTTCCCACAGTATATGCTATTATTGTATGATAGATGCAGGTCTGACCACTGTTACTCTTGCCAATCAACTCACTGGATTACTATGTGCCAGGTTGCATTCAAGCACATATTAGATTGATAGTTGGTTCTATTCTAGTCATGTGATATTTTTACATAGGTGCAAACTATCTCTATTCACTCATTGTTAGCAATCTTGGTATAGCACACTAGGGGGCAGAGGACTCCTGTTGTCTTGATAAGAAGGAGTCCCAAAATTAAGACCTAAAACCTATTAAACACTTATGGCATATCCTTTTAATATGACTTAAAGTTCTAAGATGATAGAAATGGCATACATATTGGCATCTCTTTCAAATTCCTATAAAGTAATGTTTTTATCGTTGCTTCCTTGTATTATTTATCTCAATTTAAAGTTAGCGAGTAGAGGTGGAGCTGTGTGATCAACAGAATTTGCAAAATATGATGACTCATTTGGAGGTGCTAAATGATATGGTAAGTTATTATTTCTAAATGGTTAATAGAATTGGTTATCTGTTGCCAGAACATCCTTAGCAGGGCAAAACAATGTGTCAATAAGTGAATAGCACTTCTGTGCAGTGGATATCATGCAATAAACATTGTGCAGTAAATTAATGTTTCAATGAGTGTTAAAGATTAAAAAATCTTAGTAAATCATGAATGATCTACACATTGAAAAATAGTCTCAAACAAGATACACAAATGAAAAATAATTTTGCCATGCTCTAGATATTTATGTATATGAAAACAGTTTAAACATGCTAAACTGTGTAAAGAATAATTCTACTTTCATATATTCATTTAGCTGTCAATAATCAGCATTTACTACTATTTGATGTAACAATAATTATAGCTAAACAAAGCTGCATGTCTAGACTAACTAAAATTATCTGTAAGTCAAATTGCCCTTAAAAAATGTATTAAAATATATGCTGCTTGAAGCATTAGAAATAAAAAAAAATTGCTAAGGTTAAAAAATATGTTAATATGGATGAATATTTTGTGTATTATACAGTATTTGAGATTTAAATGCTTAGAGAACTAAATTCAGAATATATAAGAGTCCACAAGCAGCAAATTTTAAATCCTATATGTATAAAATGTAGGCCACCTAGGGTAACAAGATACAAACATAAAGGCATGGAATATGCATCTAAAGGTATGGTGAAAGGGAGAAGATAAAGTGAAGCGTTGGTAAGTATAAAATTTATTTGAAGAAAGGAAAGGATTATATATAGGTCTATATGTAAAATGAATCAAAGTAGTATATTTTTGCTGAGAAGGTAAATAAAAATAAAAATTATACAATATATTACAAATTCATATACCTAATAAATTAAGGATCAGAATCCTGTAGGCTGGTATTTAGCTCTAAAAAAGAGATGTTATAAACTACTTACCACAGTGACATTAAAAGCATAAAGGAGATCAAAGGGAAGAGCAGCAATTAAATCAATGACGAACCAAGTTGTAACATAGTGGATACAAATAGATCTTGCTTTAAATATAACTTGGCCCGACTTGCTGACATAGGTTGTTCGGAAATTTAAAATAATATCTGCTTGGCAAAAAAAAGAAAAAGGAAAAAAGACAGATATGACATATTATGATAAAGAAGATATAAGTAAAAGTAGTAAATTGTAAAAAGAAAATAATTAAATAAACAATTGAAAAAATACAATCCTATAGAACCTGGAAAAAAATATATAAATCTCTTGCCCAGTTTTAGGCAATGAGCCTGTACAGAAGGAGATAGCATATGCAGTGCCTGTGGTTCTATACTGTTCAGCAGTAGTCCTTTGTGTAGCCATATTATAGAAGTTTTCTCCCCTAGAAACAATGCTTCTAGAGTGGAACTGCCCATATAATAAGCCATCCAAAGGAACATGCCACAATTACTTTTACCGGTTGCATAAATTCTCTATGTGCTGCCATAAGTTATGTCTTCAGAGTTGGTAAAAGAGAACTGGTACTGGCACATTAGTGGTGACCCTTTAAGAATGCCCAAGGAAGTACAAGAAGTCAGCAAGTAGAGTCAAAACTAGAAGAGACAGATACAGTCAACGTAGCAAACAAGGTGTAAATCCAAAGTCAGGTCAGTAATAGAACCAGGAGACTCAGCAGCCACAGAGTTAATCCAGAAACAAGATAGTAGTCAGTCCACCAGGAAATTCAATATAAGCTAGTACAGCAGCTAAAGGGTTAATACAAAAGCAAGCCACTAGTCAGATCCCCTGAAAAGTCAATAGTATATTATATAGTATACAGCCCTGATACAAACAGAATCATAGGCAAGTTAATCAGGAACCAGAAGTATTAAATCCCCAATTTAGCTATGGGATTAGACACAGAGTCAGAAGCCTGAATAGTTTGGCTAATTGGCATAGCAATCCAACCAGCACAGCAATGCATAGTGGTTTGGCTGGATGAATTCCTGACAATGTGATGTATAATTCATATAATTTCATTATGGGAAGTACCATTTTTACACTAAACACAGTAGTTATTATATAAAATTAGCAAATAGTATACACAATGTAAAAAAGAAACATGAAAAACATATATAGGTATAGGTCACAGGACCTAGGGTGACTTCTAATCATTCATATTTTGAATATATATATTTAACCACTATATACTATCACTATTATTGATTACTATGTAAGTTATACATTATGTGTCAATATATTTTTTGCCTGTTACTGTAATTAATAATGAATTGAGTAGCTTGATTTGATTGCCACTTGTTTTGTTGTGCTTAAAAGTTGCATTGGGTTAACAATACAGGATCAACAGAGCTTTTGTCAAGTGAGGCATGAATTTCTACACTGAATATATATATAAGCCCATGTTATGCCCTAAGTCTAATACATTTTTGCCATAAAGTATAGGTCTTTACTAAGGTCAAGGTAATAAAATAAAAAGCAGGTATGTTTAAATAAAAGTTGTTTTATTTTGTAATAATGAAATTACTACTTCCCAAATGTGAGTAGCACTGTGCACTAAATATAAGAAAATCCACAGATGAATTGTAAATGATGGCAATATTGCATGTTCTCTAACTTCTTTAGCATCAAGAAAAGTTCAACCACCTGCATAATTAGTTTGTGTACATATATTTTCTACCATCTCGTAACCTGAATGGATAACAGCTGAGTAAATAAGCATTGCTTCGGCTGCATTGTAAACTGTCATCAGATTACTCAGTTATCTCAAGAAAGAACAATAATATGGCATGTTGCTGAAAGGTAATGTTTGGTTATTTTATCTTTTTCCTTTGTTTATTCATGCTACAATATAAAGGAAATGAAAACTATTCAGAATAACTGGACGCAGATTCAATGTGTCCAGTGATGATAATTTATTCAGTTTTGACTGTAAATTGTAAGCATTTTTATATAATACATTAAAAAGGTGTTCTATTTGAAAATTTAGGCTTTATTGATTTAATAATAAAATGTATGCCTAGAGATTAATTTAACCCCTTCCTGACATATGATGTACTATTATGTTATGGAAGTCGGTGACTTCCCGCATTTTGACGTAATAGTACGTCATGGTGATTGGTCGGGCACTGGAGCAGTGCGAGCCGATCACTGCAGGGGTCCGGCAGTCCCTGATAGCCGGGCCCCTGCTATATCCACTGGCATTGCTGTTTACAGTGATGCCAGCGGATTAACTCCTTCTATGCCATGGTCAGCGCTGACCAGGACATAGAAGGGGTTTGCTGCGTGTGAGGGAGCCAATTGAGTCCCCGCGCTGCTATGGCGGGGACCCGATGGCATCGGGACCTGCGCGGCATCGGGACCTGCCTTCTACGGGTGCCGAGGAGATCCAGCCTCAGGCTAGGTCTCCTAGGCAAACTGTTAGTGTATTACTCTGGGTAATATGCTAACCGGCAATGCATTACAATACAGATGTATTGTAATGCATTGAAGAGGGGATCAGACCACCAAAATTTGAAGTTGGGACAGAAATAAAGTAAAAAAAAGTTTAAAAAAATGTGTTTTTGATAAAAAAATAATAATTTTAAGTTAAAAAAAGTAAAAAACTCCTAATACAAAATAGAAAAAAAAGGAAAAACACATATATTAGGTATCGCTGTATCCGTAACGACTGTCTCTGGCTCTATAAATATATCACATGATCCACCCTGTCTGATAAACACCATCAAAAATAAACAAAAACTGTGTCAAAAAAGCACAAAAAGTGTCCTAAAAAAATCACAAAAAGTGCAACACCAAGCGATCAAAAAGGCAAAATTAGACCCTACATAAGAAAATCGCTAAAATAAAACTATAGCTCTCAGAACATGGAGACACTAAAACATATTTTTTTTCTTTTAAATATGCTATTATTGTGTGTATACATATTAGGTATCTCCGTGTAAAAAAATAAAAACGGTGTAAAAAAAAATGCCATTTTGTCACCTTACATCACAAAAAGTGCAACACCAAGCGATGTCCCCCAAAATGGTACCAATAAAACCATCACCTCATCCTGCAAAAAATGAGTTCCTACCTAAGAACTGTTGGGGTGTTTTAGTGTAAAGAAATTTATATATATATATATATATATATATATATATTTACCGCTTAGCAGTGCAGTGATTTCTTGTAAAGTGTTTTGTGACGTGTATTAGCACAACAAGAAAAAATATATTTGCCGCTCAGCTGTGCAGTTATCTGTTATAAAGCCTTTTGTGGGGGTTTTAGTTTAAAAAGAAAAAATATATTTGCAGCTCAGCAGTGCAGTGCAGTCATCTGTTGTAAAGCCTTTTGAAGGGGTGTTTTAGCATAAAACATATATATATATATTTGCCGCTTAGCGGTGCAGTGATTTCCTGTAAAGCGTTTTGTGAAGTGTATTAGCGCAAAAAGAAAAATATATATTTGCCGTTCAGCGGTGCAGTCATTTCTTGTAAAGCCTTTTGTGACGTGTATTAGAGCGAAAATAAAAAATATATTTGCCGCTCCGTGGTGCAGTTATTTGCTGTAAACACTTTTGTGACGTGTATTAGCGGAAAAAAATTATATTTGCCGCTCAGCGGTGCAGCTATTTCTTGTAAATCCTTTTGTGACGTGTATTAGTGTAAAAAGCAAAAATATATTTGCCTCTCAGTGGGCAGTTATTTCTTGTAAAGCCTTTTATGACGCGTATTAGCGCAAAAAGAAAAAATATATTTGTCGTTCAGTGGTGCAGTCATTTCTTGTAAAGCCTTTTGTGACGTGTATTAGCGCAAAAATAAAAAATATAATTACCCCTCAGCGGTGCAGCTATTTCTTGTAAAGCCTTTTTTTACGTGTATTAGCGCAAAAAGAAAAAATATATTTGCTGCTCAGTGGTGCAGTTATTTGTTGTAAAGCCCTTTGCGAAGTGTATTAGCGTAAAAAGAAAATATATATTTGCCGCTTAGCAGTGCAGTTATCTGTTGCAAAGCCTTTTGTGGGGTGTTTTAGCATAAAAAGAAAAAATATATTTGCCGCTCAGCGGTGCAGTTATTTGTTGTAAAGCCCTTTGTGAAGTGTATTAGCGTAAAAAGAAAAAATATATTTGCGGCTTAGCAGTGCAGTTATCTGTTGTAAAGCCTTTTGTGGGGTGTTTTAGCATAAAAAGAAAAAATATATTTGCCACTCAGCGGTGCAGCTATTTCTTGTAAATCCGTTTGTGATGTGTATTAGTGTAAAAATTAAAAATATATTTGCCTCTCAGTGGGCAGTTATTTCTTGTAAAGCCTTTTATGACGCGTATAAGTGCAAAAAGAAAAAATATATTTGTCGTTCAGCGGTGCAGTCATTTCTTGTAAAGCCTTTTGTGACGTGTATCAGCGCAAAAATTAAGAATATAATTACCGCTTAGTGGTGCAGCTATTTCTTGTGAAGCCTTTTTTGACGTGTATTGGCACAAAAAGAAAAAATATATTTGCTGCTTAGTGGTGCAGTTATTTGTTGTAAAGCCCTTTGTGAAGTGTATTAGCGTAAAAATAAATAAATATATTTGCCGCTTAGCAGTGCAGTTATCTGTTGTAAAGCCTTTTGTGGGGTGTTTTAGCATAAAAAGAAAAAGTATATTAGCCGCTCAGCGGTGCAGTTATTTGTTGTAAAGCCTTTTGTGAACTGTATTAGCACAAAAAAAATATGTATCTGCCGCTCAGCGGTGCAGCTATTTCTTGTAAAGCCTTTTGTGACGTGTATTAGCGCAAAAAGAAAAAAATATATTTGCCACTCAGCAGTGCAGTTAATTCTGGTAAAGCCTTTTGTGACGTGTATTAGAGTAAAAAGAAAAAATATATTTGCCGCTCAGCGGTGCAGTGATCTGTTGTAAAGCCTTTTGTGGGGTGTTTTAGCATAAAAAGAAAAACATATTTGCCGCTTATCGGTGCAGTTTTTTGTTGTAAATCGTTTTGTAACATGTATTAGCGCAGAAAGAAAAAAATATATTTACAGCTCAGTGTTGTAGTTATTTGTTGTAAAGACTTTCATGGGGTGTTTTAATTTCCTTTTTATTTATTTATTGGATTTAACAGTATGTCAAACAGAGAAGTGCCAGACCGTGCATAGGGGAGTGGCAGAGACCTAAATGTTTCTGGCGCAGGCACCGGTCGAAGCAAAGTAAGGGGGTGGGGCAGCAGGGGTCACAGCGAGAGGCCTGAGCTCCCGGTGTCATTTAGCGGTCGTTTCTTGACCAGCAACTCAGCGGTTCTGGAATGGTTAACTCGGTCATCCACTTCATCCCAAGTGACATCAGACATTTCTAGACAAGAGTCGGTGGGTTCCTTTGACGCTTAGTTGGCATGGCCCAGGAGGACCTATCCTGAACCTTCCTCTTCCATTTTCAGTTCCCTCACCGAGAGAAGTATTATATGCCGTTGGCTCGGCTCCACTTTTAGTGGGCAGTCAGCAGCTACTGCCTAGCCAGGATCTGTAGAAGACACCCGCCGCTTCCTCCGCTAGACTGGCAAGTAGTGATGAGGAGAGTGGCGTAGGAGATGGTGTTGCGAGCGGTCAGGCAACTGACTCAGAGACTGTTGAGGAGGAAATCAGTGACGTGCAGACAGCACTCGATAATGATGATGATGTAGCTGATCGCACTTGGGAGCCGGGTGACGAAGGGGCTTCTTCATCATCGGAAGAAGAGGGTGGCGGCTTGCCCATAAGCCAGCGGCAGAGCCAGCAAGTCGCTAATGTGGCCGGGAGTCAGCAGGGTGGCAGCAGTGAGAGGTCAGTAGCCAAACGTGCCTCCGGTACACCACCCGCTTCTTGGGAGCCTACCTGCTCGGGAAGTAGCAGTGCAGGGGTTCATGGAGGCAGCAGTGGTAGCAGTCAGTGCAGAGTGTTGTGGGTAAAATCACCTACTCGGTGGTGTGGCAGTTTTTTTTTAAGTCGCCGGAGGAGGTGAACATGGCCATGTGTCAAATCTGTGGGCAGAGGTGAAGCGTGGCAATGGTGCCAATGTTGGCACTACGGCCCTGCGTCAACATATGCAGCATCGCCATAAAGTGGCCTTGGAGAACCGTGGCTCCGATGTGGTGGTCGAGCCTGGTTTCAGGCAGTCCTGGCTCCACCACCTTAGCCAAAGGGAGCTGTCTGTCCTTTCCATCATCTGCTGGTCCTGATGCTCCTGCTCCTCCTCGTCACTAATTCCATCAGCAATCGATCACCGAAACGATTGCCAAGGTACAAAAGTATGCGTGCACTTATCCAACGGCGCAGAAGCTGAATGTGCTCCTTTCCAAGTGGTGGACTCTGCACCTTTCAGAGAACTGATGGCTTGTGCCAAGCTGAGGTAAAGAGTCCCAAGCGGTCACTTATTTGCCAAGATGGCAGTCTCAGCCCTGCATGTGGTATGTAGAACAGAAGATGGGCCAGTCCTTGAGCCTGTCGGTGTCTGCCAAAGTGCATGGCAGCGCCGATGTGTGGAGCCGTAACTATGGTCAGGGACAATATATGTCCTTTATGGCCCACTGGGTAAATGTGGTTCCTGCACAGCCACACCAGCAACTTAGCCAGGTGACGTCGCTTCCGCCTCCACGTTGCCACGCTGTTGTTCCAGCGTCAATGTCCGTCTCTGCCTCCTGATCCTCCACCGTGTCCTCAGCCTTCACTGCAGGGACAATTCAAAGTGCCCCTATAGCATACCAAATGTGCAGGGCATGGCGGTGTCATGTGGTTCTGCACCTCGTTTGCCTGGGCGAAAGGAGTCACACAGGGGAAGCACTGCTTTGGGACCTTCAGCAAGAAATTGAATGCTGGCTTTCTCCGCAACAAATAAAAATCGGAACTATTATGTACGACAACGCGAAGAACATTGTGGGATGAGCAATGCGCACTGCAAGGCACATGTGTTCAATCTGGTTGTCAAGCGGTTCCTGAAGTCTTCCACCCATCTGCAAGAAATCCTAAAAATGGCCAAAAAACTTTGCATGCACTTCAACCACTCGTACACCACAAAGCACACCCTCCTTGAGCTGTAGCGGCAGAAAGGCATCCCCCAAAATAGGCTGATATGTGACGTTTCCTCTTGTTGGAATTCCACCCTCCATATATTGGACCGACTGTACGAAAGGAGAAAGTCCGCAAACGATTTCCTGATGATCCAAGCGGACTGGAGTACTCCCCTTGTGAAATTTCGATGTCAGCCAGTGGCAGCTCATGCATGACACCTGCCGTTTGCTCAGGTCCTTTGAGGAGGCTATGTTATTTGTCAGTCGCTCCGCTTTTGCACCCTGCTCCCTCTTCTGTTGTGCTGGTGGCTCTGCGTGACCACGGCCTTTTCCTCGGAACTACACAGGTCACTCGCATGACCTTGATTCAATGTGGGGTCGAGGACCTCATCGTCCTCCACATCATCTTCAACCCAGTATTCACCCCTGCCCTCCTTGTCGGTCTGCACACTGCAGAAAGCCACAGCAGTTGGCACCTGTGTTTCGTCATCATCCGAGACTTGCTGCGATGGTCCTCCCAAGTACTCATCTTAAAAGATAAGTGGTTGGGCATCGGTGCACTCAATCTCTTCCACTTCTGGGGCAGGGCTAAGTGGATGGCCCTGGGAAACCCTGCTAACAGAGTCATCAAAAAGCAGAAGAGACTGCTGCATGACTTGGGGCTCAGACTGCTTGGCTGATTTGCAAGGGGGTGAGGTGAAAAACTGATGGACATCAGCTGCAGGTGCCAACTCTGATCTTTCAGCAGGAGACTGGGTGGGAGTTCATGCGAAGGAACTGGAGGCACTGTCATCAAACCCAAACTACTATCGCCTGTACTTGTTCTGACCTCACCATTTGTAGAGCCGCATTAGGCTCGACCAAATTTCCCCTGCAGGTTCGGTCGCCTACTCTCACCTGAGAAAGGTGTTTCACTTGTGCGTGTAGCTGGCACAGATCAACCACATCCTCTCCCTGCAACATGAGCTCCACCAGCAGCACCACCACGACCGGGGCCAAGTCCCTTATTTGACTCACTCCTCATATTTCTCAAATTTAAGATCATGCCCAAAATGGGTGTTTTTTTTTTCATAACAGAATAGAACAACAGTATCTAATGTGTGCATCTCACAAAAAAAGGCTGCAAAATTAAGATTTGTGCCCTAAATGGGTGGGGGTTTTATTATACCAGAATAGCACAGCAGTATCTAAAGCACGTATCTCACACGTTCAGATGCAGACAAGGCCACAAATTAAGATTTTTGCCCAAAATGGTTGTTTATTTAATACCAGAATAGCACTGCAGTATGTAAAGGCTGCATCTCACAATGACAGATGCAGCAAAGCTGCAAAGTTTAGTATTTTGCTTTAGATAGTTTTTGTTTATAGCAGAATAGAACAACAGTATCTAAAGAGTATATCTCACTATGACATTAGCAACAAAGGCCGCAAAATCAAGTTTTTTTGCCCTAAATAGGTGTTTTTTTTAATATCAGACTAGAACAACATTATCTAAAGGTTGTATCTCACAATGACATATCCAACAAAGGCTGCAAAATTAAAAAAAATTGCCCTAAATGGGTGTTTTTTTATAGCAGAATAGAACCACAGTATCTAAAGGGTGTATCTCATAATGACATATGCAGCAAAGGCTGCAACATTATGTTTTTTGCCCTAAATGGGTGTTTTTTATAGCAGAATAGAACAACAGTATCTAAAGCGTGTATCTCACATGTACAGATGCAGACAAAGACACAAATTAAGATTTTTGCCCAAAATGGGTGTTTATTTAATACTAGAATATCACAGCAGTATGTGAATGGTGTATCTCACAATGACAGGTGCAGCAAAGGATGCAAAATTTAGTTTTTTTTTTACCTAAATGGGTGGGGTTTTTTTTATAGCAGAATAGAACAACAGTATCTAAAGGGTGCATCTCACACGTACAGATGCAGACAAGGCCACAAATTAAGATTTTTACCCAAAATGGGTGTTTGTTTTATACCAGAATACCAAAGCAGTATGTAACGGGTGTATCTCACAATGACAAATGCAGCACAGGCTGCAAAATAATTTTTTCCCCCTAAATTGGTGTTTTTTTAATAGCAGAATAGAACAAGGGTGTATCTCACACGTACAGATGCAGACAGGTCCACAAATTAAGTTTTTTTGCCCTAAATAGGTGTTTTTTTAATATCAAACTAGAACAACATTATCTAAAGGTTGTATCTCACAATGACATATGCAACAAAGGCTGCAAAATTATAAATTTTTGCCCTAAATGGGTGTTTTTTTTTATAGCAGAATAGAACAACAGTATCTAAAGGGTGTATCTCATAATGACATATGCAGCAAAGGATGAAAAATTAAGTTTTTTGACCTAAATGGGTGGGGGGTTTTTTAATAGCAGAATAGAACAACAGTATCTAAAGGGTGTATCTCACACGTACAGATGCAGACAAGGCCACAAATTAAGATTTTTTACCCAAAATGGGTGTTTTTTTTAATACCAGAATAGCAAAGCAGTATGTAAAGGGTGTATCTCGCAATGACAAATGCAGCACAGGCTGCGAAATATTTTTTTTCCCCTAAATGGGTGTTTTTTTAATAGCAGACTAGAACAAGGGTGTATCTCACACGTACAGATGCAGACAAGTCCACAAATTAAGATTTTTGCCCAAAATTTGTGGTTTTTTAATACCAGAATAGCACAGCAGTATGTAAAGAGTGTATCTCACAATGACAGATGCAGCAAAGGCTGCAAAATTAAGTTTTTTGCCCTAAATGGGTGTTTTTTTAATAGCAGAATAGAACAGTATCTAAAGGGTGTATCTCACATGTACAGATGCAGACAAGGCCACAAATTAAGAATTTTGCCCAAAATGGGTGTTTTTTTTAATACCAGAATAGCACTGCAGTATCTAAATCGTGTATCTCACATGTACAGATGCAGACAAGTCCACAAATTAAGATTTTTGCCAAAAATGTGTGGTTTTTTAATACCAGAATAGCACAGCAGTATGTAAAGAGTGTATCTCACAATGACAGATGCAGCAAAGGCTGCAAAATTAAAGGGGTTCTGCACTTTCATTTCACTGATGATCTATCCTCTGGATAGATCATCAGCTTCTGATCGGCGGGGGTCCGACACACGGGACCCCCGCCGATCAGCTGTTTGAGAAGGCAGCTGCGCTCCAGGAGCGCCGCTGCCTTCTCACTGTTTACCGCCGGGCCGCCCGCCCACTGACGTCACGACTTGTATCAACTAGAGTGGGCGCGGCTAAACTCCATTCAAGTGAACAGAGCTTAGCCGCGCCCACTCTAGTTGATACAAGTCGTGACGTCAGAGGGCGGGCGGCCCGGCGGTAAACAGTGAGAAGGCCGCGGCGCTGCTGGAGCGCCGCTGCCTTCTCAAACAGCTGATCGGCGGGGGTCCCGGGTGTCGGACCCCCGCCGATCAGAAGCTGATGATCTATCCAGAGGATAGATCATCAGTGAAATGAAAGTGCAGAACCCCTTTAAGTTTTTTGCCCTAAATGGGTGTTTTTTTAATAGCAGAATAGAACAGTATCTAAAGGGTGTATCTCACATGTACAGATGTAGACAAGGCCACAAATTAAGAATTTTGCCCAAAATGGTTTTTTTTTTTTAATACCAGAATAGCACTGCAGTATCTAAATCGTGTATCTCACATGTACAGATGCAGACAAGGCCACAAATTAAGATTTTTGCCCAAAATGGGTGTTTTTTTAATACTAAAATAGCACAGCAGTATGTAAATGGTGTATCTCAAAATGACAGATGCAGCAAAGGCTGCAAAATTAAGTGTTTTGCCCTAAATGGGAGTTTTTTAATAGCAGAATAGAACAACAGTATCTAAAGGGTGTATCTCACACGTACAGATGCAGACAAGGCCTCAGATTAAGATTTTTTGATTAAAATTGGTGTTTTTTTTAAATACCAGAATAGCACAGCAGTATGTAAAGGGTGCATCTCACAATTACAGATGCAGCAAAGGCCACAAATTAAGATTTTTGCCCAAAATGGGTGTTTATTTAATAACAGAATAACACAGCAGTATCTAAAGCATGTATCTCACATTGACAGATGCAGACGAGGCCGCAAATTAAGTATTTTGCCCTAAATGGTTGTTTTTTAAAACCCAGAAAATTATAGCTGTATTTCTAGCTAAATTGTTTTTCAAAGGCAGAATTTTTTTTGACTATTTCTAGCTTGTTTTAACAATAACAGATACAGCAAAAGCTGCAATATTAAGTACTTTGTCCAAAATGGGTGTTTTTTTAATAACAGAATATGACAGTAGTATATAACGCTTGAATTTCACACGTACAGATGCAGCAAGCACTGCAAAATTTAGTATTTTGCCCAAAAAGGGTGTTTTTTAAAAACCCTGAAAATTTTAGCTTTTTTTTAGCTTAAATTGCACACTGACTAATGCGGCAGAGGCCCAAGATCGAGGTTATTGCCAAAAATGGGTGTTTTTTCAAAGCCAGAAAGATTTTGTAGTATTTCATAGTAACATAGTACATAAGGCCGGAAAAAAAAAAACAATAGTCCATCCAGTTCGTCTTGTCATCCTGCAAGTTGATCCAGAGGAAGGCAAAAAATATATAAAACTGTGAGGTGGAAGCCAATTTTCCTCACTTTAGGGGAATGAAAAATTCCTTCCCGACTACAATCAGGCAATCAGAATTACTCCCTGGATCAACGACCCCTCTCTAGTAGCTATAGCCTGTAATAGTATTACGCTCCAGAAATACATCCAGGCCCCTCTTGAATTCCTTTATTGTACTCACCATCACCACTTCCTCAGGCAGAGAGTTCCATAGTCTCACTGCTCTTACCGTAAAGAAGCCTCTTCTATGTTTATGTACAAACCTTCTTTCCTCCAGACGCAGAGGATGTCCCCTCGTCACAGTCACAGCCCTGGGATAGATGATGGGATAGATCTCTGTACTGACCCCTGATATATTTATACATGGTAATTCGATCTCCCCTCAGTCGTCTTTTTTCTAAAGTGAATAACCCTAATTTTGATAATCTTTCAGGGTACTGTAGTTGCCCCATTCCAGTTATTACTTTAGTTTTCAAGCTTGTTTTAACAATAACAGATGCAGCAAAGGCTGCAATATTCAGTTCTTTGCCCAAAATGGGTGTTTTTTTATAACAGAATATGACAGCAGTATTTAACGCTTGAATTTCACTCTTACAGAAGCAGCAATGTCACAAAAGCACATATGCAGTGCTGGTGCACTCAGCTTGCATAAAATGGTCACCGCCGCCCACCTAACTAACAGACGGATAAAAGTTATTTTTCTGTGTGACTGGGCTCAGGGCAGAGTAAAAAGATTGTGCACTGTACCCACAAAACTAAATCTATGTAGAGTTCGCAAGCACTTCTGATTAAAGATTATTTCCTATTCTCTCCCTCAGCAGCATCCTCTCCCTACACTAGTAACAGTAGAGTGACGTGCAGTGCTACGTGACTCCAGCTCTGTAGACATCTATGTGGAATCAGCTGATGACGGTGTAAAAGGAGTGTGCTTCTTCTAGACGCTAACATCGACCTGTAAGGCCCCGTGACTGCCCAGATAAGTGAAGTGTACAGTAATTCTAAGAGTAATGCCTGTCATCTGCATGTCATATGGACTCACAGTATTATTTCACTATTAAAGCAGACTCTCCCCAGAAGGTCTGAGTATGGATCCTAAAGTCAAAGCTGTAATAGATTGGCCCACTTCAAGAAATCTTAAAGATGTTCAGCAATTCATAGGGTTACAAATTTCTACAAGAGATTCATAAAAGACTTGTCTAAAATCATCTTACCAATCACTTTACCCACAAAGAAAAAGCAAGTATTTTTATGGTCTCCAGAGACACAAGTTGCTTTTGACCAGCAAAAGACTTTTGCGCCCAAAATGGTCCATCCAAATCCTGAATTTCCTTTTGTTGTTGAATTAGATGCCTCAGACTCTGCTGTGGGAGATCTCCTATCTCAACGAGTTGGAGTCAAGTGGGAACTCCATCCATGTGCTTTTCTTTCTCATACTATGTCATCGGCAGAAATAAATTACGACATAGGAAACAAAGAACTGTTGGCCATTAAAGTTGCTTTCTCTGAATGGAGACATCTTTTGAACGGAGTTAATCATCCAGTGACTGTCCTTACTGACCACAAAAATTTAGAGTACATCCATACAGCTAAGAGACTGTCTGCAAGACAAGCAAGATGGGCCTTTTTTTTTCTCTAGATTTAATTTCCTAATTTCTTATCGGCCAGGTTCAATAAATGGCAAGGATGACCCTTTGTCCAGAAATCTTGCTGAACCACAGGAGGGGTCTAAAACAGACCACTATTTTATCTTCCCAAAATTTTGTAGGAATACTGGACTCTGAAGAACTTTTAACCTATTAATGACCTGGCCATTTTGCACCTTCATGATTAGGCTTTTTTTTTTTTTTTATCTGACATGTATCACTTTATTTGTAATGACTTTGGAACACTTTTACAAACCGGATTCCAAAAAAGTTGGGACACTATACAAATCGTGAATAAAAACTGAATGCAATGATGTGGAGATGGCAAATGTCAATATTTTATTTGTAATAGAACATAGATGACAGATCAAACGTTTAATCCGAGTAAATGTATCATTTTAAAGGAAAAATATGTTGATTCAAAATTTCACGGTGTCAACAAATCCCAAAAAAGTTGGGACAAGTAGCAATAAGAGGCTGGAAAAAGTAAATGTGAGCATAACGAAGAGCTGGAAGACCAATTAACACTAATTTGGTCAATTGGCAACATGATTGGGTATAAAAAGAGCTTCTCAGAGTGGCAGTGTCTCTCAGAAGCCAAGATGGGTAGAGGATCACCAATTCCCACAATGTTGCGCAGAAAGATAGTGGAGCAATATCAGAAAGGTGTTACCCAGCAAAAAATTGCAAAGACTTTGCATCTATCATCATCAACTGTGCATAACATCATCTGAAGATTCAGTGAATCTGGAACAATCTCTGTGCATAAGGGTCAAGGCCGTAAAACCATACTGGATGCCCGTGATCTCCGGGCCCTTAAACGACACTGCACCACAAACAGGAATGCTACTGTAAAGGAAATCACAGAATGGGCTCAGGAATACTTCCAGAAACCATTGTCAGTGAACACAATCCACCGTGCCATCCGCCGTTGCCAGCTGAAACTCTACAGTGCAAAGAAGAAGCCATTTCTAAGCAAGATCCACAAGCTCAGGCGTTTTCACTGGGCCAGGGATCATTTAAAATGGAGTGTGGCAAAATGGAAGACTGTTCTGTGGTCAGACGAGTCACGATTCGAAGTTCTTTTTGAAAATCTGGGACGCCATGTCATCCGGACCAAAGAGGACAAGGACAACCCAAGTTGTTATCAACGCTCAGTTCAGAAGCCTGCATCTCTGATGGTATGGGGTTGCATGAGTGCGTGTGGCATGGGCAGCTTGCATGTCTGGAAAGGCACCATCAATGCAGAAAAATATATTCAGGTTCTAGAACAACATATGCTCCCATCCAGACGTCATCTCTTTCAGGGAAGACCCTGCATTTTTCAACAAGATAATGCCAGACCACATTCTGCATCAATCACAACATCATGGCTGCATAGGAGAAGGATCCGGGTACTGAAATGGCCAGTCTGCAGTCCAGATCTTTCACCTATAGAGAACATTTGGCGCATCATAAAGAGGAAGGTGCAACAAAGAAGGCCCAAGACGATTGAACAGTTAGAGGCCTGTATTAGACAAGAATGGGAGAGCATTCCTATTTCTAAACTTGAGAAACTGGTCTTCTCGGTCCCCAGACGTCTGTTGAGTGTTGTAAGAAGAAGGGGAGATGCCACACAGTTGTGAAAATGGCCTTGTCGCAACTTTTTTGGGATTTGTTGACACCATGAAATTCTGATTCAACATCTTTTTCCCTTAAAATGGTACATTTTCTCAGTTTAAACTTTTGTTCCGTGATTTATGTTCTATTCTGAATAAAATATTAGAAGTTGGCATCTCCACATCATTGCATTCAGTTTTTATTCACGATTTGTATAGTGTCCCAACTTTTTTGGAATCCGGTTTGTACTTATCCAAGCTATTCTGAGACTATTTTCTCATGATACATTGTACTTCATGACAGTCATACATTTAAGTCAATATATTGCACCTTTATTTATGAAAAAAAAAAATTACCAAAAATTTAGAAAAATTCCCAATTTTCAAAATTTCTATTTCTTAGCTTTTAAAACAGAAAGTGATGCCTCATTAAATATTTATTACTTAACATTCCCTAAATGTCCACTTTATGTTGGCATCATTTTTTGGGGGACGTTAGAAGGCTTAGAATTTTAGAAGCAATTCTTAAAATTTTTAAGAATATTTCCGAAACCCACTTTTTAAGGACCAGTTCAAGTCACTTTGTGGGGCTTACACAGTATAAACTCCCCATAAATTATCCCATTTTGGAAAAAACACCCCTTATCTTACTCAAAACTGAGTTTACAAACTTTGTTTACTCTTTAGGTATGCCACAAGAATTAAAGAAAGATGGAGATTACATTTCAAAATTTTACTTTTTTAGCAGATTTTCAATTTTAATCCATTTTTGTCTTTAACACATCGAGGGTTACTAGCCAATCAAAACTCAATATTTATTACCCTGATTCTGCGGTTTACATAAATACCCCACATGTCGTGGTAAACTGCTGTATGGGCACATGGCAGGGTACAGAATTAAAAGACCGCCGTATGGTTTTTGGAAGGCAGATTTTGCTGGACTGGTTTTTAGACACCTTGTCCCATTTGAAGCCCCCTGTTGCCCAGTACAGTAGAGACTCCCAAGAGTGACCCAAATTTGGAAACTACGGGATGAGGTGACAGTTTTATTGGTACTATTTTGGGGTACATATTATTTTTAATCGCTCTATATTATGTTTTTTATGAGGCAAGGTAACCAAAGAATGGATGTTTTGGCACCATTTGTATTGTTTGTTTTTTACAATGTTCATCTTACAGGTTAGAACATGTGCTATTTTTATAGAGCAGGTTGTTACGTTGCGATAATATCAAATATGTCTACTTTCTTTGTTTAAGTTTTACATAATAAAGCATTTTTGAAAAAAAATATGTTTTTGTGTCTCTATTTTCTGAACGCAGGGACTCGTTTTGTTTAGGGACTAGTTTTTTGCAGAAAGAGTTGACATTTTTATTGGTACAATTTTTGGGTACATATGATTTTTAGATCATTCATTATTACACTTTTTGGGGCAAGGTGATAAAAAAATTGTAATTTTGGCACAGTTTCTATTTATTTATTTTTATGGCATTCACTTGATGGGTTAGGTCATGTGATATTTTTATATAGCAGGTAGTTACGGATGTGGCAATACCTAATATGTATACTTTTTCTTATTTATTTAAGTTTTGCACAATAATACCATTTTTTAAACCCAAAAAATGTTTTTCTGTGTAAATTGTCTGAGATCCATAGCTGTTATATTTTTGGGCCAATTGTCTAATGTAGGGTCGCATTTTTTGCGGGATGAGATAACAGTTTGATTGGCACTATTTTGGGGGGGCATTCACCCTTTTTATCGCTTGTTGTTACACTTTTTGTGATGGTAGGTGCCGAAAAATGGCTTTTTTGGCACTGTTTTATTTTTTTATTTTTTATGGTTTTCACCTGAGGGGTTAGGTCATGTAATATTTTTATATGGGAAAATTTAAGATTTTTTTTTTACTTTATTTTTTCCTTTTTTCATATTTTTTTAAACTTTTTTTATATTTTTTTTTGACTCAGACCCTCTTGGTTATTGGAGATGCAGTGGGTCTGATGGCTCTACAATACACTGCAGTACACTGTATAGTGTACTGCAGTGTATTTTCATTCACAGTAAGCCTGATCAGGCTCCTGCCTCTGGCAGGACCCTGTCAGGCTTACATACCATGGCAAGCCTGGATGCCTATATAAGAAGTCCAGTTGCCATGGTAACCATCGGGATGCTGCCACAGCAGTGCAGCATCCGATGGGGGAGGGAGGGAGCTTCCTCCCTGTTAATCCCTTCCATACAGTGGTACCTATGGACCACGGCATGAAAGGAGTTAAACAGCCGACATCAGTGCCAGCACCGATGTCGGCTATTACAGTAGATTGTCAGCTGTATGTTACAGCTGACAATCTACTACCGCTTGGCCATCCTAAAAGATTGTGGGGGTGGGGAATCCCAGTCAGCCATCATGAAATATTGTGAGGGCTGGGGGTCCCACTCGGCCTTACTGAATGGAGGGGGTGATCAAAGCAGCAGCATAGCCCCGATCTCCTCAACACTCACTGAGGAGATCGGAGCTGCGCTGTTGAACACTGTGATAGGTCAGTCAAATCTAACTGACTAATCGCAGGGACCGCACTGTTTGGTCCCCTGCTGGGTGCCCGGGTTTTGTCCATGACACTCGTTTACATGTCGATGTCACCGCAAGTGTACTCCCGGTAACACTTTGATCTCATGACGTACTGTGTACGCCAAGATGCGGTAACTAACACCACATCATTACGTACACAGTACATCATTGGTCATTAAGGGGTTAACCATGCTCAAAGAGTGATACCAGAATGACTCTTTTCTCAATCATCCTTCTAAAGATATGGACCTTTCCTTTTAAAGAGGGGTTTGGAAGCAGGAACACAGAATAAATGTCCCTGAATCTGCTCGACTTGAAGTCCTCAAACTTGTCCACGATTCTAAACTTGCAGGGCATCTTGGAATTATGAAAACTTACAACCTACTGCTTTGTTCATTTTGGTGGCCTAATTGTAAGAACAATGTATAAAATATATTTTCTTCTGTTTAACATGTGCGAGAAACAAGACACCGTGATATCCTCCTCTAGGTCTTCTTCAACCGCTTCCAGCTCCATCTAAACCTTGGGGATCAATTTCCATGGATTTAATTGTGGACCTTACTCCTTCTAAAGAAATGACTACCATCCATGTTGTTGTGGACTGACTCACAAAGATGGCCCATTTCATTCAAATTAGAGGAATTCCTACTGCAGAACGAACTGCAGAATGAATGATTAAGCAGATATTTAGGTTGCATGGAATTCCTGACAATGTATTTTCAGATAGAGGTGTTCAATTTACATCAAGATTTTGGGAAAACTTCTGTACAGCTTTAGGAGTTACAGTTAATTTGTCTTCTGCTTTACATCCTCAGTTCAATGGCCGGAAGGAAATTACAAACCAAACTCTTCAAGATGATTGGGTGGACTATTTACCAACAGCAGAATTTGCCTACAACTCCAAACATAGTGCTACACCTCAAAGTCAATTTTTGGCAAACTTTTGCTTACATCCAGTATTTATTCCTAACCTCCCTTTTAGTACACCTATTCTTGCTGTAACTCACAGACTAACAAAATTGCAAGGAACCCAGAGGAAACTAATAGAGATGCTACAAGAAGCCCAAGAAGACTATAAGAAAGCAGCTGATAAACATCACAAAGTTCCTCATACCTTTAAAGCTGGTGATAAGGTTTGGCTATCTACAAGAAATCTGAAAACAAATGTTCCATTTCCAAAATTGGGCCAAAAATTCAAAAGAACTTTCCATATTTCTGCACAAGTTAACCAAGTTGCCTTCCGTCTCAAACGTCCTAACAGATTGAAAAATACACCCTGTGTTCCGCGTGTCATTTCTCAAGACATTCAATGAAAATCCCTTTCCAGGGAGAAATATGCCACCTCCTGCACCAGTAAAAGTCCAAGGGGAGGAAGAATTTTGGACTCTAGAATTTTCAGAGGTCAAGTGCAATGTCTGGTGCAATGGAAGCATTATGGACCAGAAGAAAATTAATTGGAACCAGAAAACAATGTTCACACCCCTAGACTTTCATCACAGACATCAAGAGAAACCAGCTCCTAAGATGTCATTCCTGAAAGGAGAGAACTTTTGTCAGGACTTAAACCCAGGGACTCCTGGGTCCAAAGTGGCAGCTCTACCAACTGAGCTATTCAGCTTTCTGGACAGTTCCTTTGCTGAACTGAAGCCTAGTTCCCTGTGCCTCTAGTTTCAGTTCCTGCCTCCCTGGTTTGCTCCACCCTGTTCCCTGATTGAACATCCTATTTAAACCCAGCCTTGCTCTTCCTCCCTTGCAAGATTATTGTGCTCTGAGCCTATAATCAAGCTAGTCTCATCTGCTCTGCTATGAATTCTGACGCTCATCTTGTGCATCGACCACTGGCTTCCTTCTGACTATGTTATTTGCCAACCCCTCTAATACTGACGCTCAGCTTGTGCATCGACCACTGGCTTCCTCCTGACTATGTTATTGGCCTTGCAATTACCTCAAGCAGTTTCAATAATACACTCTGAACCAGACCCGGACTGTTACACGACCTGTCTGAAGTATCTTCAGAGGAAATGTTCCATAATGTTGGGGTCATGATTTTGGAAGATTGTTGGGTCAAAGTCAGTGTTATAGCTCATGAATTAGGCATTTCAGTTGGCACAGTTTCAGTATCATTCTTAGTGTTTTCATCATGCAAGAAGTCAGTTTCCCATGGGTGCCATGAATGTTGATGAGCAAGAAGCTTATCACTGGTGATGGATAAACATTGGCTAGGACGGTTCGCAAGAACGCACGTTTGCGCCGGGCCCCATTGACTTTAATGCCAGGCGAACCTGAAAAACCTTCAGGTCATTTTTGGAGCCACCAAATACTGCGAAAATAGTCCCACAACATGGACAGTGACATACCAGAGGGGGATCATTGGCACAAATTCCCACAAAAGATATGTATTTTAATCAGGGGCCATTATGTGTCTTTAAGGGAAATTCTCAAAAATGTGTCCTCCTGGAGCCTAGAAACATTTTCTTTTAGGCCACAGGAGTACAGGCCCCCAAAATTAGGCATTCACCTGACAGAAAAGAACTTGTGACTATGTGGCTGGAGGTACATTAGGCGGTCACTGGATAACATTTTTACTGTAGGCCAGTACAGGCCCCCAAAAATAGGCATTCACCTGAAAAGAACTTGTGATTATGTGGCTGGAGGTACATTAGGCGGTCACTGGATAAAAATTTTACTGTAGGCCATGGAGTACAGGCCTCAAAAAGTAGGCATTTACCTGACAGAAAAGGCCTTTTATGCCGCTGTACATACAGTCGTGGCCAAAAGTTTTGAGAATAACATAAATATTGGAAATTGGAAAAGTTGCTGCTTAAGTTTTTATAATAGCAATTTGCATAAACTCCAGAATGTTATGAAGAGTGATCAGATGAATTGCATAGTCCTTCTTTGCCATGAAAATTAACTTAATCCCCAAAAAACCTTTCCACTGCATTTCATTGCTGTCATTAAAGGACCTGCTGAGATCATTTCAGTAATAGTCTTGTTAACTCAGGTGAGAATGTTGACAAGCACAAGGCTGGAGATCATTATGTCAGGCTGATTTGGTTAAAATGGCAGACTTGACCTGTTAAAAGGAGGGTGATGCTTGAAATCATTGTTCTTCCATTGTTAACCATGGTGACCTGCAAATAAACGCGTGCAGCCATCATTGCGTTCCATAAAAATGGCTTCACAGGCAAGGATATTGTGGCTACTAAGATTACACCTCAATCAACAATTTATAGGATCATCAAGAACTTTAAGGAAAGAGGTTCAATTCTTGTTAAGAAGGCTTCAGGGCGTCCAAGAAAGTCCAGCAAGTGCCAGGATTGACTCCTAAAGAGGATTCAGCTGCGTGATCAGAGTGCCACCAGTGCAGAGCTTGCTCAGGAATGGCAGCAGGCAGGTGTGAGTGCATCTGCACGCACAGTGAGGCGAAGTCTTTTGGAAGATGGCCTGGTGTCAAGAAGGGCAGCATGGAAGCCACTTCTCTCCAAAAAAACCCATCAGGGACAGATTGATCTTCTGCAGAAAATATGATGAATGGACTGCTGAGGACTGGGGCAAAGTCATATTTTTAGATGAAGCCTCTTTCCGATTGTTTGGGGCATCAGGAAAAAGGCTTGTCCGGAGAAGAAAAGGTGAGCGCTACCATCAGTCCTGTGTCATGCCAACAGTAAAGCATCCTGAGACCATTCATGTGTGGGGTTGCTTCTCATCCAAGGGAGTGGGCTCACTCACAATTTTGCCCAAAAACACAGCCATGAATAAAGAATGGTACCAAAACACCCTCCAACAGCAACTTCTTCCAACAATCCAACAACAGTTTCATGAAGAACAATGCATTTTCCAGCGCGATGGAGAACCGTGCCATAAGGCAAAAGTGATAACTAAGTGGCTCGGGGACCAAAACATTGACATTTTTGGTCCATGGCCTGGAAACTCCCCAGAAGTTGATTGAGAGCATGCCCAGTCGAATTGCAGAGGTCTTGAAAAAGAAGGGACAACACTGCCAATACTGACTCTTTACATAAATGTCATGTAATTGTCGATAAAAGCCTTTGAAACGTATGTAGTGCGTGTAATTATATTTCACTACATCACAGAAACAACTAAAGCAAAGATCTAAAGCAGTTTAGCAGCAAACTTTGTGAAAACTAATATTTGTGTAATTCTCAAAACTTTTGGCCACGACTGTTTATAAGACAAGGACCATTCTTTCTGAGTGGTGGTGGATAAGTGTTGGCTGGCATGAGGAAATTCAATTCCACGTGTTCGTTACAGGTGTTGAATTCCTCTGAGATCCATGCCTCATTCATTTTTAGTAATGTGAGGTAGTCCACACTATCGTGAGCTAGGCGAGTGCACTTATTGGGCACGATCCCCTGAAAGAGGGGCAATACAAGAGTTCCATGGCAAATTGTACCAGCTCTGGCCACAGGTCACGCCTGCATACTCAGTAGTCCAGGGGTTTCTCACTTCTCAGAGCGCCCAGATTGGCCGTTATCATGACATAGTCAGACACCTGTCGGTCAAGGCGTTCCCTGAGGCTGGATTCGAAGGGCAGCTGTCGATGGGTTGGCTGCAAGAATGATCTCATATTCGAAGTGACCAACACATATTCAAACTGCCCTCTTTTTGCAGGCATGGTATGATTGGTACCCATGCATGTTTCGCTGTGGGTGGAAATTCCTTGTCACCGCCAGTTCTGTGAGAAGGTCTGGCAGACGTCTTTCTCTACCTCTTGCATGACGTTATTTGTTTTGGTTTCACTTTGTCATCTCCTTTCCTTCTCCCAGGTGTCACCTATTTAGACTAATCGACTCCCTTTAGATTCCCCATACTGCCTCACTTTGCGGTTTATACTACTTCCTGGATGAAGTGTTCAATGCTGGAGGCTGCTGCTGCTGTTTGCTCAGATAAGTCTTTTCATGTATTGTGTTTCCTTGCTGGCTTGATTCTAGGTGACCCCGACTCCGTTCGTATTAAGTGCAGGGAGACGGTGGTCGTGTCCCCTCACTATTAGAGGGTTTTCAGGTGTCACACAGTCTTAGCTACATGGGCATGCAATTGTCTACCATTGAGACCTTTGCATGGGCATAGCAGTCAGGGAGAGCTCTTAGGGTTTCATAGGGCTCACCTATATGCTCCTTAGTTTGGGATCAAGCCAGTCGGACATTTATCCATAAGTTCCAGCTATCTGCAACATCATCTGTGACATTGCTCTGCCAGCGCCCGCAACAGCAGAATGCAGCATCTCTCACAGCAAGGCCTGGGAATGCTGCATTCTGCCATTCCTCTGTGATGCTGGTAACATACTTGCTCCTGATGAAGGGGAAACCTTGATCTCTGAAACGCGTTGAGCCATATATCATACAATAAAGGTGATTTGATAAGAAGCGATCTGCCTCGCTGCCATCATTCACTGAGATTCTACACACGATCCTGGCCAGGTGGGAACCGTCACAGGTGTTTTATGCTTATCCTGCTGATGACCCCCCCAGTGAAGTAAGTGCCTCACTGGATGTTTCCTATCCATTTTATCTCATATTTCTTGTTTTTAACCTTTTGTTTTTAATCTCCTGCTGATACCGTTAGCGGGAAGTGAACTTTATCTGTCTATTGGTTTCAATCTACCTTGTACTTTTTAATATACCTTGTACTTTTATTTTATTCCACTTTATATTGTGTTACTATACCACCAAGATACTACATTCTTTACCCACTCATAGCTTGGTTTGGCGCTTTTGTACATTTCCCCACCTCCCTTGGTCATTTGAACTCTGTTCAATTGACCTCTACCCCCCTTGTGTATTTCATGCTGGTAACATGTCTGCCAATTTGTGTTTGTACCGGGGGTCTAAGTATGTTGCCACCCACTACTAGTCCTTGCCCTTTATGCTTTTTATATGGGGGTCCCTCTTCAAACACTGGAGCATGAAGGCCCCCATTTGCACTAAATTGGAAGCGGTGGAGCGCCCTGGCTCCTGCTTATCACCCAGGAGAATTTCGTTCTCGGTCTCCTCCCCACAGCAAAGTACAACACCAGGGATCCCTCAAAGCCTGCTCTTCTTGCTCCTACTCCCCCCAGCCACCATTCTCCTTTAACTCATCTTCAGACTCCTGCTGACTTGTCTCAGGTGGAGTAGCCCCCTGGGAATTAATTCAGCATTGCGACTTCCTCATCTTCCAGCTCCTGTTCCTCGATGGCTTGATCAATGACACAACGCAATGCATGCTCCAAAAAGAAGGCGTAAGGTACGATGTCACTGATGGCCCTGGCTGCGACTGACCAGTTTGGGGATTTAATCAAATGGCCACAGAAGTCTGCATGCGTTGCGCATGAGCAGCCACTGGAGCGGTGAAAAGAAACCAAGCTCCCCAGAACATGTCCTGCTGCAGAGTTTGTACAGGTAGTCATTAATGGCACTTGCAGCTGGAGCAGCCTATCAAGCAAATACAAGGTGGAGTTCCAGCACGTCGGGCTGTCACAAATAAGACGTCTGACGGGCAAGTGGTTCACTGCTGAACATCAGCAAGGTGAGCCATGGCTGTGCAAGATCTTCTAAAATGGCCAGAGATTTTCCTGCCCTGCCGCAAGACAACCTGGTCCCCAGGATATTTGGCAACGAATCGCTGCACAACTAAGTTCAGGACATGTGCCATGCACGGCAAGTGTGTCATTTTGCCCTGTTTCAGCGCGCTTAGCAGATTGTCACCGTTGCCGCATACTACTTTACCAACTGTCAAAATGAGCGGGGTTAACCACGTCAAATAGGTTCTGGGGAGCTTGGTGGGTGCAGCGGAAGAGGCGGTAGCAGTGGAAAAGGAAGAATCAGCCGAGGAGGAGACAAGGATGGAGTAGGAGGAGAAGAAGAAGAGGAAGGCCTGAATGCAATCCTTGGCGGTAGCACCAAAATCCACACGGGAGCCACAGGTTACATGCTTGTTGGCCGTCAGAAGGTTCACCCAGTGGACAATAAAAGTTATGTACCTTCCCTGCCTGTGTTTGCTAGACCACGTGTCTGCAAACTGATGTATCTTGGCACAGACACTGTGTGCCAGAGATTTATTAATTTGCCGCTGAACATGGCCATATAGCTGTGGGATGCCCTTCTGGGAGAAATATTTCCTTTGGGGACCTTCCATTGCGGTGTGCCAATGGCCACAAATTTTCTAAAGACCTCCAAGTCCACCAGTTTATATGGCAGTAGTTGGTGGGCTAGCAGTTCCAACAAGCCAGCGGTCAGCCGTTGGGCAAGAGGGTTATCCGGCATGATCAATTTTTTACAATCGAACATTTGGGTCACGGAAGCCTGCCTGCTTCCAGATGAACGTGACGAGAGCACGGTGGAAGGAGGAGTGGAGAACAAATGGGAGTAGAGAGGAGAAGGAGAAGAGGCAGGACGTGGAGCGCCGGGAGTGTGGCTTTGTGGGTTCTGACGGCGTTGCTCCCACTGGGCTCTGTGATTGGAGGCCAGGTGCCTTCTTAAGACGGTCGTCCCTAGGTCAGTGTTGGGCTTACCGCAACTTATTGTCACGGCTGAGGATGGGGAAAACCCTCAGCCGTGCGGTATCAGAAGGCGGATGGTCAATGCCAGGCCAGGACAGGAATCAGGGAGCAGGTCACCTCCTACACATCCCTAATTCTGACCCTGTATCCTATCCGTATGAGCCAACCCTGATGGTAGGAGGGCTCATACTCCGGAACCTGATATTCCTGCTAGCCCTCAGGGTGGCCCTGGACTAGGAGCAGGGAAAGACGACCTGTTCCTCCTAGACACGGAGGAACAGGAGACTCACTGGCCAAGCTACATAGAAAGGGGAACATGAACAGGCATATGGCAATGACAGGTAAGTGAGACTAATACCACACTTACCTGCCACAGACACACAACCTGGAACCCATGTACAAGTGCTGCTGTCGAACCCAGGAAACCATATGCTGCAATAACAAGGAGACCAAACAAACATCTTCTAAACACCATACGTGAACTTATGACCACAAGGGTGGCCCCCACTGGCAGATTGAATAACACAGGAGGCTGCTCCAGCTAGCCATGGCTGAAGTATCCCTTAGACTAGTGATATTCACTGAGGCTTTATAGGCCCAAGTAGCCACACCCAACAGACACACCCAGTGTTCACACACACAGAAGGGAATTAACCCTTCCAACACAAGGCAAGGGAAGACGGCCACTCAAAGGGGAAGTACACACATAAACACACATACTTCACCTGTTGCCGCGGGCAACGGCATGCATGGCAATCATGTCCTGGGGATCAGCCATAGGGCTGAGACACTGCCACCACATGCACACAACACCACACGTTGCCATGGGCAACCAAGTGAAGGAAAGTGTCACAAAACACACCACTGGCCGTGACACTTATGCGTTGACAGCACAGGCTACGGATGGCAACACTATTGTCAGCAGTTGACACGTAAAAAAAAAAAACACACTGCGGAGCCATGTGCCAGCATCCTGGGAGCACCAGAAGTGACCATGCATGGTGGATGGCTTACTCCAGATACATTTGCTGTCTGATTTTTGTCTACTGTGCTCTGCGAGCTCTGACTGCTTCTCCTTCTTCTCCTTCTCTGCTGCTCCGTCTCTCCCTCTGAACTCCCCTCCTCTTCCTCTCTTGTGGGCACCCACATGACGTCCATCGACTTGCCATCATCATCACATTCACCACCACTGACATTTGAGATCTCAGAGAAGGCAGCAACAGCGGAGAACTCCCTCCTTGGGCTGATCTGGGTACTGTCATCAGACCACTGGGTGGCGGCTATTTCTACCTCCTCTTCCTCATCAGATGTCAAGAATGGCTGCGTGTTGGTATGGTCTCGGAATGGATGGGAAAATAATTTCTCTGACTCAAGGAGAGGGGCTACAGTGGTGGTGGTGGTGGTGTATTTAGGGGTGCACACAGCAGAGAGTGAGGAGGGTGCAGATACAGAGGATGAGGAGGGTGCAGAAGCAGAAGGCTGAGTGAGCCACTCAACCAACTCTGGTGCGCCCTTTGAAGTAATCGCACGCGCCTTCTCCAACTTCCCATTTAGGCTCTGGCCTGGTGCACCTGCCCGACCCCTACCACCTTTGCAGAACGGCCTGCCTCTTCCTATGCCTGTCATTTTCAAAATGACCCTGTGCCTAAGTACCTAGAGAAGAGCAGTATTTGTGGAAGCAGGTATATCGCAGGCCTCAATCAATATTTGGTGGAAACAGGTATATCGAACCCCTTAATCAGTATTTTGTTGAATAAGGTATATTGGAGGCCTCAATCAATATTTGGTGGAAGCAGTTATATCAAACCCCTTAAATCAGTATTTTATGGAAGCAGTTGCATCGCAGGCCTCAATAAATATTTTATGGAATCAGGTATATCGAACCCCTTAATCAGTATTTTGTGGAAGCAGTTATATCAAACCCCTTATTCAGTATTTTGTGGAAGCAGGTATATCGCAGGCCTCAATCAATATTTGGTGAAAACAGGTATATCGAACCCCTTAATCAGCATTTTGTGGAAGCAGGTATATCAAACCCTTTATTCAGTATTTTGTGGAAGCAGGTATATCGCAGGTCTCAATCAATGTTTGGTGGAAACAGGTATATCGAACCCCTTAATCAGTATTTTGTGGAAGCAAGTATATCGCAGGCCTCAATCAATATTTGGTGGAAGCAGCTATATCGAACCCCTTAATCAGTATTTTGTGGAAGCAGATATATCGCACCCCTCAATTATTTTTTTTGCCACAACAGTTATATCACACCACCCTGTTTATATGTGGCAACAGGTATATCGCAGCACTCAATCAGTATTTTGTGGAAGAAGGTATATCACATCCCTCAATCAGTTTATTTTGGGGCAAGAGGTATATCACACTCATTGCAATTAGCTGTTCCAATAATGTTTGTCCCTTTATACAGCTGCGGTATTGCAGCAGAACCGGACACAACTGCTGCACAATACAAATGCACTATAATATACTTTCTATGTTAGAAAGTATATTATAAGTATATCACACGCCTCAGTATATTACACCTATCGATAGCACACCTATAACAGTCCTTAAAATAACTTTCTGTAGCCCTATTAGCTAGTGTTTGGTATCCCTAACTGTCCATGCTCCACAAAGCAACCTCTCCCTACACTGGCAAAACACAGAATGTAAAATGGCTGTCAGATCGGGTTCTTTTATAGGGTAGGGAGTGTGTCCATGTGCTGAAACATCTCAATTGGCTGTCCTGTCCCACCAGATGGATGAGTCATGTCATGGGTCAAAGTTCGGCGCAATGCAAAAGAATATGGAGCCGGCGGACATCGTCTTATGTTTGCATGTTTGGCGAACGTGCAAAGTTTGCTGTGAAACGACCGTCGGGGAATTTAGCCTAGATAATTTAGACACACTTATAGAAAATCCAGGATGGGTCCAACACTCTGATCCAGAGACCAAACAAGAGTCTATGCAATGGAAGCACAAGGGTTGACCAACTCCAAAGAAATGTTGTGTGCAGCAGTCACCTGGGAAGATCATGGCAACAGATTTTTGGAATATAGAAGGTGTTTCATTACTAGAATTTATGTCACACAAGATAACCATTACAGGAGACACCTATGCTTCAACAATGAAGGCATTACATGAGGCAAACAAAGAGCAATATCAAGGGAAGTTGTCAACAGGTGTGTTGCTGCCTTACAACAATGCGCCAGCTCACTAGTAGAGATGAACGACATAGGCAATATTCGTTTTCACTATATTTCAGTAATTTTCGCATAATATTTGCTATAAATTTGCAAATTCTAGAATTCATAATCTCCAGTAATTTTTTTGGCGATTGCGCAAATCGCCACTAATGATGCGTGTATTTTTTGAGCAATACATGCAACTTCACATTTTATCAGGTCTGAGTAGATATTACTGATTGGTGCACTAAGTATTGTTGTGACATCACAGCACTATGCCTGTAGCATGGACAGCAGTGAAACAGTAATTCCTATCACACTACCTAACACCCTGAACTGGAACCTATCAGCTACACTATATCACTATCTAACCTACACTGACTATCTCCCACTAACTATCTGTATTATATATATGAGCTAACTAACTATCTAATGCAATTGGATAAGAAATAGGATCCAGATGAAAGAACAGAGCACAGCAATGTCACTGCTCTCTCTCTCATAACTGCAAAAAAACTGCAGAAAATGGCTGCTGGGGAGTTTCTTATATTGTAAAGGGGTAGGCAACTTTCCTATTGGTTGTTACGGATGTTGCTAAGCTCTGACAAAGATATTACAGCCTTCTCATTGGCCCACAAGCAAGAAGCAGTGAGGGTACTGATGGAAAAAAAATCTAGAATATTCGCGATTACGAATATATAACACTATATTCTACATCTTCGCAAATTCTGAAAGTGACGATATTCGCGATAAAATTTGCAATCAGAATATTCCCAATCAACACTACTCACAAGTCTAGTAAATCACAAGCTGCTATCTAGGAATGTGGCTTCATGGAGCTTAACCATCCACCCTACAGTCCAGACCTGGCTTTTAGTTATTACTTTGTCTTTTGGAACTTAAAGAAATTTCGGTTGGGCAACAATTTCTTGATAATAATGTAGTTAACGAGGTGCAGCATCAAGAAGTCACCTTGTATTCTAAGGGCTTCTGATCACTGGACATGAAGTGGGATAAGTGTGTTGAAGTCAAGGGGGATTACATTGAAAAGTAGTAAGTAAAATTTTCTCAAAAATTATTTTTTTCATATTCAGGTAGATAACTTATTGAACACCCCTTGTATCTAGCCACTATACTTACTGTATAGAAATGACTACAGCCTAGTAACATGCACAATACTACACTGAGTCTGACCCTGCATTGTCGTTAACTAAAATCTTTTTGTTAATTAATTAACTCTAACTATCTAGATTAGTGTTGATCAAGCACCAAAGTACTCGGGTGCTCTGGCCGACCACATCGGGATGCTCGTGTGCTCTACCAAGCAACTGAGTATAAAGAAAGTCAATGGGAGAACCATAGCAATAAACCTGCTCTGAAGAGGGGAGGGTGTCTGGTTTACAGAAAAAGGTTAGAAATTGATGGAAACACTACTGAAATGGTTTGGAAACAGCATGGGAAGGACATCTGGATGCATCTTGGACTCCTATTAACTATGACATACCATAGACAACCACACAAAGGCTATATGCCAAAAGCCAGGTATGTGCAGGCCAACAATCTATCCATGAGACAGATACAGTCAGCACACCTTACAATATCAGCCTTGTGCACTATGAGACATTAAAAACCGGCTCTCATCTGATTGAGAGCCAGTAAGCCTCAAAGTTGCTTTATATCTGTTCTGTAGTGTAGATCGCAAATATTGTAATCTTAATGTCAAGACCATGGTCATGGTCGTGACTCCTGTAACTGCATGCAGTTGCCTGCGGTCTAGGTCTGGTTGTCAATCACAGGTGAGGGCTGTAGTATGTTGCCTCACCTGTGGTTGCCGCTGGCAACATTGTTTATGTGGCAGCATAGCAGCCTGAGCTGTTGCGAGGCAGCTTGCTATGTTGTGCATGCGGTTGCACCTGGCTACCCGTCTTTGTAGGTGTGCCTTTTATGTGTTTGGTGTGCACGAGGTTACGGTGTGTGCACTGTGACTCTTCCCTTCACTGGTGGCTGCCCGTGGCAACGTGTTCTATATTGTACATGTGGTGGCAGTGTCTCGGCCTTTTGGCTGACTCCCAGGACATGGTTGCCATGCATGTCGTTGCCAGTGGTAACAGCTCCAGTGTGTTTGTGTGTGTATTCCCCTTTAAGTGGTTTCACTTCCCTGGTTGGTGTTGGAAGGGTTAATTCCCTTTCCTGTGTGTGTCTGTGTGGGTGTGGCCACTTTAGGCTATAAAGCCTCTTTGGAGACTTGAAGCTGAGGGCTTCTTCAGCCATGCTTTGCTGGAGACATCCTCCTGGTAATTCACCATCTGCCAGTGGGGGCCACCCTTGTGGTCATAAGTTATGTCACACATGATGTTATGAAGGTGTGTTTTTGGTATGTTTGTTTATTGCAGCTTATGGTCCTGTGTTTCTGTGTGTTGTGTGGTGTGTGCTGTGTCCGTGTGTGTTTTTTGGACAGCAGCGCGTCTGCATGGGTTCCAGGCTTTGTGTCTGTGGCAGGTAGGTGCTATACTTGTTGCATTTACCTGCCATTGCCATAAGTTGTTTATGATTCCCCTTTATTGTAGCCTGGCCTGTGAGACTCCTGTTCCTCCGTGCCTAGGAGTAACACGCCATCTTACCCTGCTCCTAGTTGAGGGCAACCCTGAGGGCTAGTAGGGACTTCAAGGTTCCGGAGTATGAGCCCTCCTACCATCAGGGTCGGCTCATACAGCTAGGAGTCAGGGTCAGAGTTAGGGATATGATAGGAGGTGACCTGCTCCCTGATATCTGTTCTGGCCTTGCAGCGACTCCATCTTCTGGCATCGCACGGCTGAGGGTTTTCCCCATCCTCAGCCGTGACACTCAAATTTTAATTGCCAATTTTCCATGGAAATTGTTTTCAGCTGAAAGACAATGCAGATTCTGCTCATTTGCATGTCTTTCCCACATACCTATGTTTATGCAAATGAGTTTACATGACAAAACTGTATAGAAAGGTTATTGAATATTATGTTAGGACAATCAGAAAACCTTTTGTCACCCTAATGATAATGATCTAGGTGTGCAGGTCCACCCAAGCCATCCAACAGTTACGAAGCAACTTTGAGATTTACTGTCTCTGTCAGATGAGAGCTGGTTTTGAATGCCTTAGACAGGATGGAACGTTTAGGAGTGATAGAACTTGATAAGAAAGTATGTAATAAAGTCTGATTATGGGATGGAACATTTATGAGTGATCGTAAATATTCCTATCTGAGAAAAAAAAAACGGTTTTGAATGTCTCATAATGCACAAGGCTGCCATTGTAAGGTATGCTGACTGTATCTGTCTCATGGATAGATTGTTGGCTTGCACATACCTGGCTTTTGGCATATAGCCTTTGGGTGGTTGTCTATTGTATGTCATAGGTAATGGGAGTCCAAGATGCATCCAGACATCCTACCCATGCTTTTTAAAAACCATTTCAGTGGTGTTTCTATCAATTTCTAACCTTTCTCTGTGAACCAAACTACCTCTCTTCTTCAGAGCAGAGGGTGCCTGGTTTAATGCTCGTGTGTCACGAGGGTGTCAAGAGCCACGCCTGACTCCGTTGTACCCGGGGTCAGGAGGTCGCAGCTGGTTGGCTGCACACTCTATGTCAGATAGGGAAGTTTCCTTATTGTAGCTTTCTGGGTTTGCTTTACAAACCCTTTTGGCTCACTCAGGGATCCGTAGCTCCTTCTCTCAGCTGTTCCTTGTCCAGCACTCCCAATCCTCCTTATATTCCCCTCTCACACTTCTCTGGTTGCCAGATATAGAGCTTCCTGCCTGGACATCTATTCTGACCCACTGGAGCTGTGTTGCTGCGTTCTCTGAGTGTTGCCTTAGAACGCTACCCTCCGGATCCCTGTTGGACCTTTGTGGACAGTTGTTGTCGTCCACCTGGGTGTTTGTGTTTGTCTGTGTTTGTCTGTCCTCTCCCTGGTGTTTCCCTCTTAGTGCAGTGGTGAGGACTAGCGATCCCACCGGCCCGTTCATTATCTAGGGCTCATTTCAGGGAAAGCCAGGGTTTAGGCACGTGATCGCCGCACGGGTGAGGAACCCGTCTAGGGACGTCAGGGCAGGCAGGTGCCAGCTGCAAGGTGAGTTAGGGGTCACCACCTTTCCCTCTCCCTTGGGCAGGGCTTTCCCTGTTTTCCTCCCTGTGTGTGTTGCCGGTCATTACATTATATCTGGCCCTTATTTTTGTGTAGGTAAAAAAAAAAAAAAAAAAAATTTTTTTTTTTTTACCTACTTAGAATCCAGTATGGATCCAATTGCTGCTCTGTCCGAACAATTTCATGGCCTGTCTTTGGAGGTGGCAGGATTGAAGGCGTCGGTCCTCCAGCAACAGCAGCAATTACAACAGACCGCAAGCCCAGCGGTTGCTACTGGTAACCAGGTTGTTGCGGAACCCAAGGTCCCTCTCCCTGACAGATTTTCTGGGGGAAGGGACAAGTTTTTGACGTTCCGTGAGGCCTGTAAACTATACTTTAAACTGCGTCCTTACTCCTCTGGTAATGAAGAACAGCGGGTGGGTGTTGTTATTTCCCTGCTGCAGGGGGACCCGCAGTCCTGGGCGTTCTCTTTACCTACTGATTCCCAGGCTCTTCGGTCAGTGGATGAGTTTTTCGGGGCCTTGGGTCTCATATATGACGACCCTGACCGAGTCGCACTGGCTGAATCAAAATTACGGAGACTCCTACAAGGAGAGCGGCCGGTAGAGGAGTATTGCTCTGACTTCCGTAGGTGGGCTACGGATACCCAATGGAACGACCCGGCTCTCAGGAGTCAGTTCTGCTCTGGGTTATCCGAAAGGGTTAAGGATGCGCTTGCATTGTATGAGACCCCCTTTTCCCTTGATGCAGTTATGTCCCTTTCTATCCGTATAGATAGACGCCTTAGGGACAGGTTGAAAAAACAGGAGCCATTGGTAACCCCTCCCAAGCAGCAGTTAGTCTGTACGGACATAGACGAGCCTATGCAGCTAGGAGGAACTACTCGTCAGGTCCGTCCTCCTGAGGTTCGCCGTAGGCGTGGGGGTTGTTTTTTTTGTGGGGAGAGGGGTCATTTCATTAACGTCTGTCCTTCTTTCCTCAGAAACAAAAAAAACTTCGGAAAACTACTAACCCCAGGCTGTGTGGAGGATGTCAGCCGGGGGGTATACGTTTCCTCCATACGTACATCGCAATTTGTGTTGCCAGCGGTTATTGTTTTTGGTGATAAGACAGAGACTGTTTCTTTCTTTCTAGACAGTGGAGCAGGGGTAAATTTGATAGATGCCCATTTTGCCCGCACTATGGGTTTGTCTCTCTGTACGTTACAGAGACCTATTCCCATATTTGCTATAGATTCTGCTCCTCTGTCTCAGAGAAACCTCACCCACATCGTTCATAATTTACACCTTCGGGTAGGGGACCACCATAACGAGATGCTCTCATGTTTTGTTCTGGAGGGGCTTCCCACTCCGGTGGTGCTGGGCCTTCCCTGGTTGGTAGCGCACAATCCAGTGGTGGATTGGCAGGCCAGGGAGATATTGGAGTGGAGTGAGCCGTGCAGAGAAAATTGCTTAAATAGCAATTGCTTAGTCGCCTCCATAACTACCCTACCTACATTTGTTTCGGACTTTGAGGACGTTTTTTCTGAAAAGGGTTGTCAGAAGTTACCACCTCATCGTCCTTATGATTGCCCGGTTAACCTTATTCCCGGCGCAAAATTGCCCAAGACCAGGTTATATAATCTTTCAGGTCCAGAGAGACAAGCCATGAAGGATTATATCTCCGAGAGTTTGGCTAAGGGACACATCAGACCCTCTTCTTCACCCGTGGCTGCAGGGTTTTTCTTTGTTAAAAAGAAAGATGGGGGCCTGCGTCCTTGCCTAGATTTTCGTGAATTAAATCGGATAACCATCCGAGACCCATACCCTCTTCCTCTCATTCCTGACCTGTTTAACCAGATTGCGGGTGCTAGGTGGTTCTCCAAACTCGATCTTAGGGGGGCCTACAATCTGATTCGTATTAAAGAGGGGGATGAGTGGAAAACAGCTTTTAACACCCCTGAGGGGCATTATGAAAATCTAGTTATGCCTTTCGGCCTGACCAATGCTCCTGCCGTCTTTCAACATTTCGTTAATGACATTTTTAGTCATCTAATCGGCAGGTTTGTGGTAATATACCTAGATGATATCTTAATTTATTCGTCTGATCTGAAAACACATGAGGAGCATGTCAGACAAGTACTACAGGTCCTACGGACGAATGAATTATATGCTAAAATTGAAAAATGTGTTTTTGCCGTTCAGGAGATACAATTCCTAGGTTATTATTTATCTGCGTCAGGTTTCCGTATGGATCCTAGGAAGGTCCAGGCAATTTTGGATTGGGATCTTCCTGAGAACCTCAAAGCACTACAACGGTTCTTGGGCTTCGCGAATTTCTATAGGAAATTCATTAAAAATTATTCGGTGATTGTAAAACCCCTTACTGACATGACTAGGAAGGGGACTGATTTTTCTAAATGGTCTGACGCCGCTAAAGTTGCTTTTTCCTCTCTAAAAGAGAGGTTTACCTCAGCACCTGTACTAGTCCAACCTGATGTCTCCCAGCCTTTTATTGTTGAAGTCGATGCGTCAGAGGTGGGAGTGGGGGCTGTGCTGTCTCAGGGTCCGTCTCCTGGCAAATGGCGTCCTTGTGCTTTCTTTTCTAAAAAACTATCTGCAGCAGAACAGAACTACGATATTGGCAATAGGGAACTGTTAGCTATTAAACTTGCGTTTGAGGAGTGGCGTCACTTTTTAGAGGGGGCAGTCCACCCCGTCACTGTGTTTACGGACCACAAAAATCTGCTGTACCTCGAATCAGCTAAGCGTCTCACCCCTAGACAGGCTAGGTGGTCGCTATTTTTTACCAGGTTTAACTTTGTGATTACCTATCGTCCTGGGGTAAAGAATACCAAGGCTGATGCACTATCTCGTTGTTTCCCTGGAGGGGGTAATGTGAGTGATCCGGTACCCATTCTACAAAGAGGAGTAGTTGTCTCTGCGGTACACTCTGCTTTGGAGGGGAAGGTGTTAGAGGCCCAGGGGGACGCCCCGGTCTCTTGCCCCTCAGAGAAATTGTTTGTACCGTTGAACCTACGTCTCGAATTATTAAAGGAACATCATAATTCGGCACTTGCTGGGCACCCGGGTAGTAAAGCAACCTTAGAGCTATTGTCTCGTCGTTTTTGGTGGCCAAGGTTGCGTCAGGATGTATTGGATTTTGTGTCTTCTTGTTCTACCTGTGCGCGCGCAAAAGTTTCACATACACGTCCTGCAGGGTCTCTATTACCACTCGTCATTCCCAATAGACCATGGACACATCTGTCTATGGATTTTATCACTGACTTACCTTTGTCTGCGGGTAAAACAGTGATTTTGGTAGTAGTGGACAGGTTTAGCAAAATGGCACACTTTATTGCGTTACCCGCACTACCTAATGCTAAAACTCTTGCTCAGGTATTCGTCAGTGAGATCGTGAAGCTTCACGGGGTCCCCTCCGATGTTGTTTCGGATCGGGGAACCCAGTTTATTTCTAAATTTTGGAAAGCTTTTTGTTCCCGTTTGGGGGTTCACTTGTCCTTTTCCTCAGCTTTCCATCCTCAGTCGAATGGACAGACTGAGCGTACCAACCAAAACCTGGAGACATATCTAAGATGTTTTGTGTCTGAAAACCAAGAGTTGTGGTCGTCATATTTACCGTTAGCTGAGTTTGCCATAAATAATCGCCGTCAGGAATCCACTGGCAAGTCACCTTTTCTTGGTGCATATGGTTTTCATCCCCAATTCTGTACTTTCAAAGAGGGGGGGTCTTCTGGGGTTCCCGAAGAGGAACGGTTTTCGTCATCTCTTTCATCAGTATGGCAGAAGGTGCAAGCTAACTTGAAAAATATGGGAGGTAAATACAAAAGCATGGCTGATAAGAGACGGTCGCCAGGTCCGGACCTAGGAGTGAATGACTATGTGTGGTTGTCTACTAGGAATATCAAGTTGAAGGTTCCCTCTTGGAAACTGGGTCCTAGGTTTATTGGTCGTTACAAGATTGTAGCCATCATCAACCCCGTGGCTTTTCGCCTGGAGTTACCTCAGACTTTTAAAATCCATAATGTCTTTCATAAGTCGTTACTCAAAAAATATGTTCCACCTCTAGAACCGTCACCGCTGCCACCCCCTCCTGTTGTCGTGGATGGTAGTTTGGAATTTCAGATATCCAAAATTGTTAATTCTCGTCGGGTCCGCCGCTCTCTCCAATATCTGGTGCACTGGAGAGGTTACGGTCCCGAGGAAAGAATGTGGGTTCCTGCGTCTGAGGTAAACGCCGACAGGCTAGTCCGGATTTTTCATGCCTCTCATCCTGAGAGACCTGGTCCTGAGTGTCCGGAGGCCCCTCGTAGAGAGGGGAGTACTGTCACGAGGGTGTCAAGAGCCACGCCTGACTCCGTTGTACCCGGGGTCAGGAGGTCGCAGCGGTTGGCTGCACACTCTATGTCAGATAGGGAAGTTTCCTTATTGTAGCTTTCTGGGTTTGCTTTACAAACCCTTTTGGCTCACTCAGGGATCCGTAGCTCCTTCTCTCAGCTGTTCCTTGTCCAGCACTCCCAATCCTCCTTATATTCCCCTCTCACACTTCTCTGGTTGCCAGATATAGAGCTTCCTGCCTGGACATCTATTCTGACCCACTGGAGCTGTGTTGCTGCGTTCTCTGAGTGTTGCCTTAGAACGCTACCCTCCGGATCCCTGTTGGACCTTTGTGGACAGTTGTTGTCGTCCACCTGGGTGTTTGTGTTTGTCTGTGTTTGTCTGTCCTCTCCCTGGTGTTTCCCTCTTAGTGCAGTGGTGAGGACTAGCGATCCCACCGGCCCGTTCATTATCTAGGGCTCATTTCAGGGAAAGCCAGGGTTTAGGCACGTGATCGCCGCACGGGTGAGGAACCCGTCTAGGGACGTCAGGGCAGGCAGGTGCCAGCTGCAAGGTGAGTTAGGGGTCACCACCTTTCCCTCTCCCTTGGGCAGGGCTTTCCCTGTTTTCCTCCCTGTGTGTGTTGCCGGTCATTACATCGTGTCTCCCTTTGATTTTCATTGTGTTCAATTGTGCTTGAGCATACACAGTATTCAGTCAAACACTACGACGTGCCGCGCATAGCGATACTCCAGCCGAACTGCTGTTCGGCCGAGCATGCTCGCTCAACACTAATCTAGATGCTATATCATCACTAAAACTGCATATTTCTGACCCTAAACCAGCTGTATTGTGTGTCTAAGGATAAGCCTTCTTTGCTTTCTCTCTGACAGATGTCACTTAATAACAATATACTAGCTCAGAATACACATACACTGCTTTGGATCTTATATAGTGCCTATGGTATATGCCAATTTCATCCCTCCTGATTGGCTGAGGCTGACTACAAGGCATTATGGACAAGCCTGCCTGCTAGGATTCTGCCCAGTGTCATGTGATCCTACTTCATCATCCCCCCTGCCCTGCTGTGCTGCCTTTTGCTCTTAAAAATGGCTGATGCCATTTTGAGCAATTTGAATCAGAAAATATTCAGATTCAATGGAATGCTGAAGTTTTGTGAAATTTGAAATAAATTTAATTAGTTTCGAACTGATTTGCTTATCTCTAAATCTGATTCAGTTACATAGAAATGAAGTGGATTGAAATTGTGCACAACAGGATAACTGCTTAAAGGGGTTTTCTTATCTTGACATTACTAAGGCAAGTTGTCCCAACCAACTCCCGGTCAGGAAACAGCACAGTGTTCCATTGTCGTACATGAGAGCTACTGAAACAGCGTAGCACAGCTATGCTTTTTCCCTCAGAAGCAGCATAGCTCATTGTGCTACACTGTTTTAATACCTGTAATGCATGGCAAAGGTTGCTACTGAAAGGTGGAATAATGGCAAGATGAGACAACTCTTTTAAACATCATATAGTCATACAGTGAGAAAAAAAAAAGTACACTGGTACACTGGCAATTTATATTGTAGGTACACTTCAACTGTGAGAGAATCTAAGAAAAAAAATACAGAAAATCACATTGTATGATTTTTAAATATTTATTTACTTTATGAAAAAACTATTTGATAAAATAGAAAAACAGAATTTAATTTTTGGTACAGAAACCTTTGTTTGCAATTACAGAGGTCAGATGCTTCCTGTAGTTTCTGACTAAGTTTACACACATTGCAGCACAGATTTTGGCCCCCTTCTCCATACCGATCTTCTCCAGATCTGGGCTACATTAAGTTTCAGCTCTCTCCAAAGATTTTCGATTGGGTTCAGGTCTGGAGACTGGCTAGCCCATTGCTTCTTACAGAGCCACTCCTTAGTTGCCCTGGCTGTGTGTTTCGGGTCATAGTCATGCTGGAAGACCCAGCCATGACCCATCTTCAATGCTCTTACTGAGGGAAGTAGGTTGCTGGCCAAAATCTTGTGATACATCCACCCTTCAATATGGTGCAGTTGTCATGTCCCCTTTGCAGAAAAGCAAACCCAAAAAATGATGTTTCCACCCCCATGCTTCACGGTACGGTAGGGACAGTGTTTTTTGGGTTTTGCACTCTTCCTTATTCCTCTAAACATGGCGAGTGGAGTTGATAACAAAAGTTCTATTTTGGTTTCATCTAACGACATGACCACCTCCCATGCCTCCTCTGGATCATCCAGATGGTCATTTGCAAACTAGAAATGGGCCTGGACATGTGCTGACATGAGCAGGGGGACCTTGCGTGCACTGCAGGATTTTAATCCATGACTGCGTAGTGTGTTACTAATGGTTATCTTTAAGATTGTACATAGGTCATTGACCTGTCCTAGCTCTCTTCAGGTCAATGACCTGGTCCTCCTATGTAGTTCTGGGCTGGTCTCTGACCTTTCTCAGAATCAACCTTGCCCCACGAGGCAAGATCTTGCATGGAGCTGCAGACCGAGAAAGATTGACAGTCATCTTGTGTTTCTTCCATTTTCTAATAATTGCACCAACAGTTGTTGCCTTCTCACCAAGCTGCTTGCCTATTGTCCTGTAGCTCATACCAGCCTTGTGCAGGTCTACAATTTTGTCCCTGGTGTCCTTAGACAGCTCTTCGGTCTTGACTAGAGATGAGCGAATTTCACAAAAAATCGATTCGGCCGGTTGGGCGAATTTTTCAAAAAGATTTGCTTCGAATTGAATTTATCTGCGGCAAATTACTTTAGAAAACAGCTATTTTCAGGCTGCATAGAGCATTTATAAGGGTGTAGAACACTGTGCCTTGCAGTAACACGCATAGGGAGTCTTCTGTGGTAGTGAAATAATACTGTGAGTCAGTATGACATGCAGATGACAGGGGTCGCTCTTAGAATCACAGCATACTTCACATATTTGGGCAGTCACGGGGCCAAAACTGACCAAATAACTAAAGTATCAACAGAGACTTACAGGGCGATGTTAGCGTCAAGAGGAAGTGCACTCCTTTTACACCCTTGTCAGCTGATTCCACATAGATGTCTACAGAACCTGTTTTTTTAAACACTTATACAAGTAGAGCCCCCCTGACAGAGTGGAGAGGGTGTCAGCAGTAAGTTTGTGTTGACACTGATTAATTTGCCCTTCTTCTGATCTATCAGAACAATAACCCACAAAAAACGGATCCTGTCTGTGGAGCATACGCCTTTACTCAGTCAACATTTGCTCAATAATCCATCAGTATTGCTAATGCCCAAAAAAACAGGAGTGGATCTAAAACAAAGATAACACTTAAATGGAATATTTGCATGTCTTCTGTGTTTTGTACCCACTCCTGCTTTTGGCTACCAAATCATAATATTCTGATGGGACCATACAGGCCTTACAGCTGCTACACAGACAGGATCCATTGTGCATCTAATTTTTTCTTCCTTCTGACAGATCAGAAGAAGGGTCAAATAAATGATGATGTCAGCCATGCTGAAAGGCAAAATAGTGGCCCATTCATGAAGTGGGGATGGTGTGAACAGCATGAGAAGTCCACAGAGTAGCCCTATGACATAGTGGTGAGGTTGAAGCAGCAGCAGGAGACCACAGAGTGGCCCAATGACAGAGTGTGGAGGTGGTGACAGCATCAGGAGGCCACAGAGTGGCAAGGTGACATAGTGTGTAGATGGCATAACATTCATATTTTCAACTCATTGAAGCTGCTTGATTTAATTGTGAATAGATGGTAAAGGCACCTATCAATTTTAAAATAAAAAATAAATTGAAATAAAAAATTTCACAACTATGTAATTCGGTCCTTATAGCAAAAGGAGCTCTTCTTGCACCCATAAATTTTCCCGATAAAAAACATGTTTGAAATAAATAATTTCGCAACAACGTAATTAGGTCCATACCACATAAAGGACTATACCACATATAACTGCACGCCAAATATATTTTTCATTTTCTACTGATATACACCACTAAAGGCTTTACCATATATAACTGGAACAGTGAATGCCGAGTATTTTTTTTCCACGTATATACGCCACTAAAGGCTTTTCAACAGAGGGTTATAGGCTGTCAGTTTAAAAAACACCGGCGCCTGTTGTCCACGCTGGAAGAGCGAGATGCGGTGCTGGTGAGGTTTCTGTGCTGCAGAGAAGTCCACGTAGTGTCCAGTAAGCAATAGCGCAGATAGATGCAGTCTGGTGTGAATTATTTCACATTTTTGTGCATGGTTAGTGCATAGTGTATTCACCTGTATTGGTGCACCGCTCTTATGGACGTGCGGTGACGTGCCTGCAGTCCACAGCACACACACGCTCCTCTGTTCCTGACTTCCAGACAGTTCCCAGGAGGACCAGGAGTCTAAAAACCAGACTGTCCGGCCAAAAAACGGACGTCTGGCCACCCTACACATCCATCTGCAGAGAAGGCCAAGAGAGCCGTCAGTGTCACTTCTGACAATGCTGAATTTTTCCAAACTTTACTGTTTCCAATTTTAAAACTCCTGGAAAACAGCATCCGAATCCTCACAATCACAGCATGCTCCATACACAACTTTAAGTGAATTCAGTAGCACCTTAAGCTTTCCAAGCCTCGATTTGAAAGGCAACTGGCCAACCTCAATCAAAAAGGCATCGATGAATGATTTTTTTTTTTTAATCTCTTTTTATTCAAAGTTTTTTTCAATAATACAGCATGCCTCCAACATAATTCTTAGATCTCTACATGAAAATAATTGATTTGCTGTAAATCAAGAGAGGGGCATAGTTGGAGACATTGACTTCACAAGAGATGCAGAGCAGCAGAGTTTAGCCACCTCTATTTGCCACTAATACATGGCATAAAGGGCTTTATCACATATATCTGCACCACTGAATGGTATAGTGGACAGAGTGTGGAGGTGGCGACAGCATCAGGAGGCCACAGAGTGGGCCTATGACATAGTGGTGAGATGGAAGCAGCATGAGGAGATCACAGATTGACCCAGTGAAAGAGTGGGGAGGTGGGTGGCACTACCAGTACCTGTGACAAAGGTGGTTGAAAGAAGGAGCACTTGGCATCAGAGGTGTGGCATCAGGCTGGGTGGCAACATCAGAATAGTAGTGTCACAACCAGACAGCTGAGAAGCTCTGACAGAGGCCTTTCAGAACCTCCTCCTTGAGTTCTCTTTGTTGTGCTGTTCAGTTCCTCATCTCGTTAGCCTCTCTCAGCTGTCATGGAGTTGGACTGATTGCTTCCCTTTAAATCCCTCCCCATGGTGCATTGCTGGGCGGCTTATACTTCCTCCTGGAGTGTGTGTGCATGCTGATCTTGTTTTCCTGTCTGCTACAAAGTTAAGTGCTGAACATTTATCTGTTATTTTCTGTTTGCTGGATCCCAGGTGACCCTGACTCCCTCCGTGTCTGGAGTAGGGAGCCGGTGGTCGTGTCCCCTCACTATTGTAGGGTGTTCAGGGGTTATATAGTCGAGGTACGTGGATATGCAAACCTCCACCTTTCGGATCTTTGCATAGGCTGAGCAGCCAGGGAAAGTCCCAGGTCTTGTGCAGGGGTCTCCCTTTTGGTTCCTTAGCTTTGGATCCAGTGAGTCATATATGCATGTTGCTTTGTCTTGTTTCCTGTACACCGTCCGTGACTAGTAGCTGAGGCAGGTAGGCAGAAGAAACCAATCTATTTTGTCAAACTGTTGGTGTGGCACTATGGATGATCTAGTCTGATGCATCAGACATTGGTGGGTGGAAATCCTGGCTGATCCACGCCTGATTAATCTTGACAAAGGTCAGTCTCTCCACATTTTGAGTGGACAGGCGAGTTCTTCTTGGGGTAACTATGGCCCCTGCTGCACTAAACACCAGCTCTGATGCCACACTACTGGTTGGTTAGGACAGCTTTTCCAGGTCAAACTCGGCCAGTTGCGGCCACAAATCCAGTTTGGCTGCCCAGTAGTACAGCGGATCTTCAATGACTGGTGGCAGGGTGCACACCAAGTATGCCACCACCTGCTGGTGAGTAGTATCTTTACTATGCGGGTGAAGAAAGCTGCTCATCTGCAAATCTAGTTGCAGAGGAAGAAAGAAGATGAACCTTTGGATGGTTTTATATTGTATACTGTCCTGATGAAGGGGGCCCTCCGCCCCTGAAACGCGTTGACTGAAAATAAAAGTATTGTTATCAATACCCACCTGCTTCTGACTCCTGCTGACAGCGCCATCCAAAGGTTCATCTTCTTTCTTCCTCTGCAACTCACTTCTCCCCGACGAAAGCTTCCAAGGCACGGGGCTGGAACCTAGGCAGCAGCGCAGGCACCCCGCACGCTGATCGGGAAAATCAGCACAAGCTTCATATAGGTGTTGTGACTTTTCACAACACCTTCCGGTAAGAGTTTTTTATCCATCTCTTGCACCTATTAATATACAATACCACACATGAGGCGCTGCCTCCTATCTCTCTTTTATCTTCATCTGCAAATCTAGACTCAGGCTGCTGGCTCTGCTGTCACTTGTGATGAAGTCGAAGATCGAGTCAACCAATCAAGAACCCCTGGGTTGCTGGTCAAGACACGACCGCTAGCTGACACTGGGAGCTCAGGCCTCTCAAAATGACCTCTGCTGTCATGCTCCCTTACTCTTCTGCGACCTGTGCCTGCGCCAGAAGCATTTAGGCCTCTGCCACTTCCCTGTGCAGGGCTTTGCACTTCTCTGTCTGACATACTGTTAGCTTACTATATAAATAAAAATGAAATTTTAAACACCCCTAAAAATGCAGAATATATTTTTCCTTTTGTAATTAAATACGCCACTAAATGCTTTCAACACATAGCTGCAGAAGTGAACTGCGTATATATAAATTTTTTTGTACTGAAATACGCCACTAAACGCTTTCACCACATATAGCTGCAGAAGTGAACTGAGAATATATTTTTCTTCTTGTACTGAAATAAGCCACTAAACGCTTTTACCACATACCATATAACTGCAGAAGTGAACTGAGAATATATATTTTTTGTACAGAATTAGGCCACTAAACGCTTTCACCACATATAACTGCAGAAGTGAACTGAGAATATATTTTTCTTTTTGTACTGAATTTGTACTGAAATAGGCCACTAAACGCTCTTACCGCAAATAACTTCAACAGTGAACTGTGTATATATTTTTTCTTTTAGTACTGAAATACGCCACTAAATGCTTTCACCACATATAACTGCAGAAGTGAACTGCGTATATATTTTTCTTTTTGTAATAAAATACGCCACTAAACGCTTTCAACACATATAGCTGCAGAAGTGAACTGCGTACACATTACTAAATTGAAGTCATACCTGCACATTAAATGTTTACCCCTATTTACTCATTTTAGGACACTGTTGTATTCGTCATACATTTAAGGGGTAATCCAGGTTCATGATATTGATGACCTATCCTCTATTGCACTAGTGCCACAGGCCCTTCAAATAGCTGATCAGCCAAGAGTCAGATCTCCTCCAAACTGTAATTGATGACTTATTCTAAGGATATGCCATAAATATCACAAAACTGGAATTTTTTTAACTTTAAATGGTATTCTACCTTCAACATCCAATTTAGCTAGGGCCAGGACAGGCCTGTACCAAAAGTAAAAAGGTACCCACCTATTCCATGCTTCTCAGTTCCAACACTGAGCATCTGATCTGGTCCCTGACATATAAACATCCAGATTCCAGATGCGAATAAATGTGATATTGCGGCCAATCACTGGCTTCAGAGGTCCCCAAGCGGCATGTGACCCAGCAGTAATGTGCTGGAGTATACCTCTTGTATAAGAACTATATTATAGCATTTATAACAGTGATCTTGTAGTTTGGGGTATGCATGGACTAGACAATTATAGTACTTCTTCTGATAAAAATAAGTGTTAAAAAAAAAAAGTTGGCATTTTATATAGATTCTACTGTAAGCCAGCGAAAACAAACTGCAAACACATTTTTCATGTTGAGTTCAGTTCCATCTTACAAATTGAGAGAAACATAGCATTTTAGTTTTCTCTGATAAACTTGGACGTAATGTACAGCATTCTCTTCCACTTCCATTAATAAAGCCAGATAGGCCTGTAGATTAAAGCAGAAAAGGTTATGTGACCTTGATACTGTGTCTCACCCAGTAAAGCAATATCTGCATCCACAAAAAAGCTTCTATGTTGCAGTTGTTTCTAACCAAATTACTTTCTTTAAAAAGTCTAGGCTATATTTTTTATATTTTTTATTTTATGATCTTATATTTTACACCTTTAGCTTAGAGCTATGAAACATTTAAGCATAATATGTATTCTACAGGTTTTTAAAAGTGATATTCTATCTACAAAAAAAAGGTCATTCTATCTACAGAGGTGCTTGAAAGCTTGTGAACCCTGCAGAATTTTCTATATTTCCTCATAAATGTGACCTAAAATTACAGATCAGATTTTCAAACAAGTCATGTACAGTATTTTGCTAAACATTCATTGGTAGAACAACTTGTGTTCTTAATGTGGCTCTGCCACCAGATCACTTCTATTAGACCAGGCACATCGCCTGGTAGGGGTAATCCTGCAGTTTAAAATAATACCTTCCTCCCTCCTCACTGTTGGCGCCATGGTTTTTGATAAAATCATAATTTTATTCCTTTGCTGGAAGGCAATTTTGAGCATTAGGAGGCAGGCTTTTTCAGTACAAGCATTGCTAAGTGACACCTACCGATGTCTAAACACACCCCCACCCCTTGATTGACAGCACTAGAGTATGACTTTAAATTGGTGTAGCACTGTCAATAAAGGGAACGGAAGTGTTTAGATGTCGGTAGGCATCGCATAGCGGTGCTCTTACTGAAAAAGCGCACCGTCTGGTGCTCTAAATTGACTGTGAGCAAAGGAATTAAAGTATGATTTTACTAGGCTATGTACCTGGTTTAATAGGCAGGCCATAGACTTCTATTATAATGGAATGCAATACGGAATGCCTCTTATAGGCTTCTGTGGTGCATGCTGTCATAGAATTCTGTTATGGTCAGTGGTAACGGAATCCATTATGGAATACTTAGATAACTCAAACCCGAATGCCAAACTTTCAAATCACAAGTTTTCTCAACATTAATCTTTATCAAACTGCAGATGGACAGCAATGTTCTTTTTGGAGACCGATGGCTTTCTCTTTGCAATCCCACCACACACCATTGTTTTTCAGTTTTCTCCTGATGTTGGACTCTTGATCATCTACATTAGCTAATGTGAGAAAGGCCTTTAATTGCATTCTCACATTAAGTGTTTTGCATGGAAATATAAACAGGAGCCTGGTCCTGATCCATTACCAGAGGACTGGATAGAAAAGGATCAGAAAACACTATGGGGGTAATTTATTATACTGGTGTAAAGTAGAAATGGCTTAGTTGCAAAATGTAACCAATCAGATTCCACCTTTTATTTTGGACAGCTCCTTTGGAAAAAGAAATGAGGAATCTGGTTGCTATGGACAACTAAGCCAGTTCTACTTTACACAAGTTTGATAATTGACCCCTTATCTCTCTTAAAGTTCTTTTGCATGAGTCAATAATCAGGGCAATTATCAGGAAGAAGCTATCAAGTGAATGGAACAAGCAGTTGTAATTACCCTGTAATGCCGCTACAAAAGAGACGGCATGCAGGTCAACTTTGAAAAGGAAGCAGTGCTCATCACATGATCACCATGACCCCTTCAAACAGTAGATTGGAGGGGGTGCCACAAGTCGGACAACTGGCGATCTGAGGATATTACACCACTTCACAATCCCTTCAACACATTTGGGAGAATAGCAAATGTGCTACTTGCTCCAATGGGGATTGAATATAAAAGCGGGATTACAAAAGCCATTTTAAAAAGCAATGAAATCATGTTCCAGACCACTACACCATACAACCCAAACAGCACCTAATGGTGCAGCAGAGAGAAAGCACAGAACTTCCTGTGAAAGTGGAATAACTATGCTGTTTGAAGTTAAGTAATCTATACAGCTTTGTATCTTCCAACAGCTCCATACAGGGGTACACCACCAATAAAGCCAGGTGAGGCGATCGCCTAAGGCAGCACCAGGTAAGAGCAAGAGGGAGGCAGCGGAAGGGCCATGGGCAATGAATGCTTTCATTGTGGCAAAGGGGTTATGTTAAGAAATTGGCATGGGAGGGGTGCCATTTCAGTTTTCTCCTCAGGCAGCAGAAAGATTAGGTGCACCCCTGGCTCCATAGACAGAAAAATGTAAAAGTTATGGGTGTCACTATATAGAGACACAAACAAAACATTTTCTTCAAAAGGTATTGTGTCAAAAAAGCAGTGGAGGCATTATTAAATAAAGCAACCTGTACTCGCTCACATATCACAGCTACAAGGGTAGCTCAATTCTTTGCTAATGAGTAAATAAACGGCACAAAAGAGACTCTAACCCAGTTACAAGGGTCTTTCAATGCAAACTGAAGACACAAATCTACAGATATCTGCAAAAGGAGATCTGGAATTGGACAATGCTGGATAATCAAGTGGTTAATCGATCAAATTAGGGAAAAGTCTATTTTTTTGTTACAGTAGAAATCGTCATTTGCATTATCATCTACTGAGGCAGAATATGCGTTGTGCCAGCCAAAAAGTGATTTAGTCGAATCAACTGTTACAGGATCTCGCTGAAGCACAAATCACCACCAAGTGTGATTTGTAGACAATCAGGGATGCATTAAAGTTGCTTACAGTGAAAAAATCTTTTCAAGGTCAAAGCACATAGATATAAAACATCGCTATCTACCTGATTTAGTGGAACATGGTGTAATTTAGGTTCTTTGCCATGGAATTGACAAGATGATATCTGATGCATGCATAGCAAGAGCCAATGTTGACATGATGGGACTAATTAAGTAAGTAGTTGTTGAGTAGGGCATTGGAGTAATACTTGTTGTTATGGTTACTGCAAAAAACGCTTAAAGGGGTATTCCCATCACAGACAATCGGAGCATATTGCTAGGAAATGCCCTCATTGTCTGATAGGTGCGGATCCCACCTCTAGGACCCGCACCTACGCTGAGAACAGAGCGGGGAGAGCGTTGGCTGGAAGACCCCCTTGTTTCCCGATGTCACGCCATTGCCAAGCAATCTCCCCATACAAGTGAATGGGAGCGCACCACACTTGCGCGGCCTCCGCTCCCATTCATTTCTATGGGGCGGACGGAAATATCCAAGCCAGTGCTCGGCTATTTTTGGCTGCCCCATAGCAATGAATGGAGGATGGCTGCGCATGAGCAGTGCAACCTTCACCACCTTTCTCCGATTCGTTCTCCGATTCGTTCATTTCTATGGGGCGGACGGAAATAGCCAAGCCAGTGCTCGCCTATTTTTGGCGGCCCCATAGCAATGAATGGAGGATGGCTGCGCATGAGCAGTGCAACCTTCACCACCTTTCTCCGATTCGTTCTTGGTGTAGGTGCGGGTCCCAGAGGTGGGACCCACAGCTCTCAGACAATGGGGGCATATCCTAGTAATATGCTCTCATTGTCTGTGATGGGACAACCCCTCTAACTGTGTGAATGAGTCAGTCATGGGATGTCATGCTGTTAATAAAGTTGCGTTAAAAAACATATTCTGTCATAGAGATGACAGGGAGAACACAGGAATAAATGCTACTGTACAGAGTAAAAGATATGCTAAGATTTTATCCTGTGAAAAGTACTTTATAAGTTTGGCTCTTGAATAAACAGTGGTTTACATGGACAGTGTCCTAAATAATCCACTAGTAAGGCTAGTTTCACACTAGTGCTAAAATGTTCCAGCAGGCTATTCAGGTAGCATAGACGGATACTACCTTTCTCCACCGCAGCACATTTAATATAATGGGATACGGTGGTGATCTGGCCTGTTTCTGGCATTAGTGCTGGGATTTACCCAGACCAAAACTGTTGCTTGTGGAGGTATTTGTGTAGCCAATGCCGTCAATGACTAATGTCGTCAGTGCTCTTAGGCTATGCCAGATATGATGAACTCTGGCAGGCTCTTCCTCTGCTGGATCTGCCTGCCAGAACTTTTTAATGCAAGTGTGAAACTAGCCTAACGCTATATGTGCTATATAGCCTAAACCAGGCATCAGCAACTGCTGGCACTCCAACTGTTCAGAAACGACAACTCCCAGAATGCTTCATTCACTTCTGTGGGAGTTAGAAGAACAGCCAAGCATGTTTGCATGCTGGGAGTTGTAGTTTTAAAGCAGCTGGAGTGCCTAAACTATCATAAGAACACTTGAAACATTTGAACACTTGCCTAGTGATACTAAAACATTTGTCTACCAGAGAATCAGAGGATGTACCCAACCTTTGGCAAAAAATAAATAAAAAATGGCCTCAAATGGGCAGCAGAAGACAACCATATATGCAGCTAATTAATAGGAAATAGCCGGCACCAGAGTCTATTTCATAAAAGTCCAATTATGTCTTAATGAAATGCCTAGATTAAGACACATAAAGGTGCAGATGTATAAATAAAGTTCTAAAAATCATGAAGGCCTGCCATTTCCTCCACTGGCACCCACTGACTTACAACAAGGTCCTATGTGGTGTCCGTCATTTTACTGGTAAGAAAAGCATACATGCAGCGATATTCTTCTCATCAAACTGGAATCTGCAACTGAGACTTTGAAAGTCTCTATGAACAAAGCCTTAATGTTACCTAGTTTATAAATGATCACACTGAGGCGTTATTTACAAGCATTAAACCTAGAGACACTTTAAATATAAATAAAGTATAAAGTCACACATCTCTGTAGCACCAAATGCAGACCTCATGCCAGGTCTAAAAAAGTAGGACTGGTGTGTGCGGGGAAGGGCCAGTAGGCCCGTCTCATTCATCATTTTCTACGCCTGGTTTAGGCATAGACAATGGTCTAAATATAAGACAGAAATGAAGCTGTCTTACATTTAGAATTGCCTCTGGATGTGCCAAAGTTATGTAGAGACCGGCACCTGTACATGACTTTGGTGATCCACCACCAGCTATAGGGGATATTTAAACCAGTGTTTTAGATTAATAAATGTGCACCATGGTGTTTGTGACTTTTTTACGCCAGAAAACTGGCATGAAGGCAATGATAAAATCCCCAAGTTCTATTTAAGGCTACTTTTACACTTGCGTTATTGTTTTCTCCGGTATTGAGATCCAAAAAAAAAACATTTCCGTTTAGTTCTCATGCATTCTGAATGGAAAAAGATCTGTTCAGGATGCATCAGGATGAGTTCCGTGTGGGCAGCATTCTGTTTTGTGACTGCAAGCAGCGGTTTTGTGTCCGGTCATAAAAAAAAACAAAAAAAAAACGGATCAGGCACTTAAGACAATGTAAGTCTATGGTGATGGATCTGTTTTTTTTTAGGAACCTAAAAAAACAGTGCAGTCACCCATTGACTTTCAATGCATTTAGTGATGGATCCGTTTTGATTACAGACAACCGCATCCTTACGGAACAGATGCTTCCTGTTGTGCAAAATCAAAACAGATCCTTTTAATTCCAGTATAGGGATCTCAGCCAGATTTCAATGCCGGAATTAACAATGCAGGTGAGAAAGTAGCCAAAGTGGTTTACCAAATAATAGCATAAGAGATGATATATACATGTATATATAGTTTATATTATTGCTGAGCGCTGAGCAGAGATGACTGTGTTATCTTTAACAAGATTATATTCACTCTCAAATGCGCTAATCCATATTTAGAGGACGTTCTACAGTCATGCATTTACTCATTAGCCAATGACTGCCACTTCACAAACTTGGAGTACCTAATCTCATTTCGTACTTAATTAAATCTACTAAATCAAGTACATAGTAGTGATAAACATAATGTCAGGTGATTTTCACCCACTGTTGTCTATTACGTTATTACGGTACTTTACACTAGACAAGATAGCCTAAATCCTTTTATCTACATATACAGTGTTATCAATAATCCCTTACTAGAAATAGCTTGTTACTATACAGGCAGTGCTTATAGGCTCCTTTACATTGGCTGACAGGAGGCAATTATCAGGAACCATTCATTCCAGATAATAAAAAAAAGTGGCCTTCAAGGGGTTGTCTCACTTCAGCAAGTGGTATTTATCCTGTAGATGCAAGCCACTTTCTAATATATTGTGATTATCCATATTGCTTCCTTTGATTACGTGATTCATTTTTCTACTACATTATACACTGCTTGTTTCTATAGTTATAAGTGTCCAATCTACAATCCAGCAGTGGTGGAGAGTGATGGCCAGTTTGCATTGGTCGCCTGCGAACATATGCGGGCTGCCATCTTTTTTCACAAGTCCGGTGAGGCACAGATAAGCCCTTACCTGTGCCGCGAGCCGGTCTGAAAACAAATGCGGTCACCGGGAGCAGGCAGTACCGAAAACAGCCTGATGAAGGCCCCCAGTGGTTGTTCTCGGAACTGCCTGCTCCCACTGACCGCACTTGTTTTCTGACCGACTCGCGCACAGGCACAGGTAAGGGGTCACCTGTGTCTCGACGGACTTGTGAAAAAAGATGGCATCACGCATATGTTCGCGGGCGAACAATGCGAACTGGCCATCACTGGTGGTGGACGTGCTTGTAAAGTATAGGAAAAAGCCCTGGCCTCTCTGGTGGCTGAGACTGTGGGAGTGCACAGAGCACTTTTTCCTGTAGTGTGAAAGCAAGACCACCACTGCTGGATTGCAATTTCGTCATAACCGTAGAAATGAGAAATGTTTAATTCAATGGAAAAATGAATCAAGCCAGTGAAGGAAGCAATATGGACAATCACAATACATTAGTAGGTGCCTTGTATTAAGTTTCTCTACATGATAAATTGGCTGAAGTGAGAACCCCTTTAAGTAAATGTCAATCCTTGAAACCATTGTTTTTAAATTTTATAAATGCACATTCAAATTTCTGTGCTATATATATATATATATATATATATATATATTATTTTTTAATTTTTTTTCATTACATGTTTATAGTGTTTGGAACTCAGTGTTCGGCATCATGCACATGACTGTACATACTTTTCAGTCCGCAAAATGCACCTTCATAAAATATGCATGATGTTATCCATATTTTGTAGATTGGTGTTTTGCAGACCGCAAAATACATACGGTCATGAGCATGAGGTATTAACAGTAGGTCCATAAATCCTACATAGACATATGATTAAAAGTTAGTATTCTGGTTGCCTTTAACTACCACTAGAGGGAGCTTAGGCTAATCTCACTAATAAAATAAAGTGTAGTAAGCTCCTTAGTGCCCACTAATAGTGGCTAAAGACACCAAAAATGTATTTAGTAACCTAGGGTCTATGTAGCAGAAATAAAGATTAAAACAACTGAGCTCAGACATCTACAAAAGTATATTAAAATAATTAAAGAGGCTTACATAGCAACATATAAAAAATAAAAAAAACACTAATTGAATTAATATAATTTAAGATAATAAATCAATTTTATGTTTGACTTTTGCACATTTTAAATTAAAATATAACATACATATAATGAGCATGGTCAAAGAGAAGTAGATCTTACCTATAATAAAAAGAATTTCCACTGATATATCGCTAACAGTTGTGCTTCTGGTTGATGACAAGTCATCGTTGTCCACAAAGGATACATTGTAAGGTACAGTAACAGCAACATAAAACGTTGCTAATAATATAAGCCAGTCCCAGGCAGCTTTAAAAGTGCTAAAATGTAAAATGATGAACTTTGTTTTTTTTGCATCTGAAACTTTATATTCAGGAATTGCTGGTTTGTCTACAAAAACATTCTGCAAAACAAAATAAGAGCAAAAAATAAAAAAAACAATATTTATATTTGTTACTTAAAGGGGTTCTGCACTTTGTTTTAACTGATGAGCTATCCTCTGGATAGATCATCAGCTTCTGATCGGCGGTGGTCCGACACCCGGGCCCCCCGCCAATCAGCTGTTTGAGAAGGCAGCGGGGCTCCAGTAGCACCGTGGCCTTCTCGCTGTTTACCGCAGGCCCACTAACGTCACGACTAGTATCACTGATAAAGGGGCGGACACTGTGGAGGTCACTGTTAAATGGTCGGTCACTGCTAAAAGGTGGGCACTGTGGAGGTCACTGTTAAAGGGGCAGGCACTGTGCAGGTCACTGTTAAAGGGGTGGCCACTGTGGATGTCAATGTTAACCACTTCAACCCCCCCTAGCTGAAACACCCTTAATGACCAGGCCACTTTTTACACTTCTGCACTATACTACCTTCACCGTTTATTGCTCAGTCATGCAACTTACCATTCAAATTAATTTTACCTTTCTTCTCACTAATAGAGCTTTCATTTGGTGGTATTTCATTGCTGCTGACATTTTTTGTTATTAATCAAAATGTAACTATTTGTTTGCAAAAAAATGACATTTTTCACTTTCAGTTGTAAAATTTTTCGGAGAAAAACGACATCCATATATAAATTTTTCGCTAAATTTATTGTTCTACATGTGTTTGGTAAAAAAAAAATGGTTTGGGTAAAAGTTATAGATTTACAAACTACAAAAATGTGAATTTCCGCTTTTTGAAGCAGCTCTGATTTTCTGAGCACCTGTCATGTTTCCTGAGGTTCTACAATGGCCAGACAGTACAAACACCCCACAAATGACCCCATTTCGGAAAGTAGACAGCCTAAGGTATTCACTGATGCGCATAGTGAGTTCATAGAACTTTTTATTTTTTGTCACAAGTTAACGGAAAATGATGATGTATTTATTAATTTATTTTTTCCTTACAAAGTCTCATATTCCACTAACTTGTGACAAAAAATAAAAACTTCCATGAACTCGCTATGCCCATCACGAAATACCTTGGGGTGTCTTCTTTCCAAAATGGGGTCACTTGTGGGGTAGTTTGAAATCAAAATCTGTAAAAAATTAACGGTGAAATCCGAAAGGTGCTCTTTGGAATATGGGCCCCTTTGCCCACCTAGGCTGCAAAAAAGTGTCACACATCTGGTATCGCTGTACTCAGGAGAAGTTGGGGAATGTGTTTTGGGGTGTCATTTTACATATACCCATGCTGGGTGAGATAAATATCTTGGTCAAATGCCAACTTTGTATAAAAAAATGGGAAAAGTTGTCTTTTGCCGAGATATATCTCTCCCACCCAGCATGGGTATATGTAAAAAGACACCCCAAAACACATTGCCCAACTTCTCCTGAGTTATATAAACGAAAATTACATAACATAATTCCTTTATAGATGTAAGTGGCGCCAATATCCATCAGCTGTTGTGTATAAACATAATTACATTAATTTAAAAATAGGAGGAACAAGCCATGGGAAAGGTGACATACCACATGTAGACAGCATATTCCCTCATGTCCGCAATGGCCAAAATTGGCGTCTACCTCTAAGGAGTGCGCAGGCGTCAGGATGCGTCTCAGCAGGATGACGTCACGCTATGTCCAAAACAGGCGCATCGCCCCAGTCGAACGCAGCGGGACCAGAGAAATCTGTCAGCTCTCCAACGCGCATGCCCACATGTGTGGAAGCGCCATGTTGGATACTGGCAGAGTGACCCATAGTTGTAAAATTTGTATTATAAATGGCTCGTAGGAGGCAGAAGAAGGAACCTAACACCCCTTTCAAGGGGGTACAGTATCCTTACATTGGGCGTGCAATATGAGCCCAATCGGCATTGCCATGTCGATCGTGCATACAAGTGCCGCCCCAACTACACCTCCTATCTATGCCACAAAAAAGGGGTTCTCCTGACAACTGCAGGGTCTACATCTATATGTTTTTATTTGTTCGTATAAAATCTGTTGAGACACAACCTAAACCAGATCACAATATACTCAAAAATATTCAAGTGTTATAAAGCGGACATTAGGGCACGGTGTCTTCCAATATGGTAGATCAGCGTAACAAACACTTTGCTCTTCTTCTTGTGTGGTATCGAATCATCTGTAAACAGGACAGATGAAAAAATAGAAGGTTAGAATCATGAGTTAGATCTTGTATAAACACTTATAGCTAACTAACATTACCTACTCCAGGACAAGGGACAGAACAGACGACACAGGGAGACACCATAGGGCAAACCACCTCTTTATGAATATACCTAAATTGTAATCTATATTAAGAACATTAGGTCTCAGAGTATTGAGTGTGTATATTCAAAAAAGCTCCTTCTTTTTGAGTAACAGATTTCTATTGCCTCCACGCCTAGGCTGCGGAATGTGATCAATTATTCTCTACAAAGTGCTTCGGAATGGGTAGATCCTTACGTTTTTTTTCTTATTGTAGAACAGTGATTGTTTAAACGAGTTTTGAGGTCAGTAGATGTCTCACCTACATATAGTAATCGGCAAGGGCAACTCAAAACATAAATAACAAAATTAGAATTGCAAGTGAGGTAAAAAAAAATTGGGTACCCCACATTAGTAGTTGGATGTATGAACATCTTGCCCTTGCAGATATGTTTACAATTGACACAGCTGAGACATGGGAAACATCCCTTACTCTGCTGTGTCAATGTACTCTGTATCAGTCCAGGACCTGGACCGATATCCGCTCGTACCAATTGATCCCATAAGTTCCTAGATCTCCGACAGGAGAATAAAGGAGGAGATTTAAATTCTGGGATATCGCTCAGGCAGCCACCTAAAATACTCCAATGCTTGCTAATGACTCGGTTGATTATCCGGCTATGTTCAGTATACTTTGTAATAAAGGGGATCCTACTCTGAGGACCCTTTTTTTCTTTCCTTATTAGTAAATCACATCTGTCTGTATTTTTAATCTTGTCAATTTGAGATTGAAGTAACTTGGGGGTAACCCCTTTGTTTAACCATAGTCTCCAATGATTTCTCCAAATCCCCAGGGTCAGAGATGATTCTTTATGCTCTGAGGAATTGGGAAAAAGGGAGGTGTTTAACCATATTCCGTTGATAGCTACTCTCAAAATGTAAAAGGCTAATTTTATCAGTAGATTTAGTAAATAAACTAGTGTACAGCTGACCATCCTGATATTTGACAGTCGTGTCTAAAAATTGTATCTCTGTGTCTGAATAGAGGGACACCGGTCATTTTTTGCCTACATCTGGGCTTCCATTCCTGGAGGGTCTTGATTGAGAGACGCCGAATCTGAAAATCTCTATCATGAGATATTGCTGATGGAGGATTGGTCTCCACTTCCCCTGACGAACCAGTCGGAAAATATTTGGACTGGGGAAACGTAGCGTTGGGATTTGTATGTTTGTATCTGTTTTTCTAGTGTGTCTTATATGCCTAGCCTTTTGGCAATTAGGATAGGGTGATAAAGGGAGAGCCAGTATAGGCACAAGGACAGGGAGCCTCTACCATTAAGGGGTGTCCCTGGGCTGAGTCTATGTAGGGTCATGAAGGGACATTTATAGGATAGGATTATTGTTTCTACTATTGGATATCACATTTGTGAGCTGTATTATTGCCATCATGACCTACAGACCACCTCAATCATCATTAGTGCGAAATAATCATCGTAACGCTTCCTTTACCAGCACCAGATCTCCGTCTAGTTATGGAGCACTACACCCCTTGACGACTGAGCTAACCATCCTATTCCATCTGCCCTGGTATTTCAGCAATCGTGAGTAACCATCTGATTCCATCTGTTCTGGTATTTCAGCAAATCGTAAGTTACCAAGTAACCTTGGCTGTGGTTCAACAATATGTGAATATTCACGATATACAGACTCAGTATTTTCAGCTAACCGTGAACAATTATTGAATGTGTATCATATTTCAGCTAACCGTGAACAATCACGGAATGTGTATTTTATTTCAGCTAACCGTGAACAATCACGGAATGTGTACCATGTGAACTTATGCAATAGGATTAATAGTGAACTACAATATATTGGTTTCCTTAACGATTTTTTCTGGTCCTCAACTGTGCCTTACACTCAGAGTACCTTGTGCAGGGGTAATCAAAATCCCCAGGATTGCTTACCAGTCGTGTATCTTTACCTTGATATAGGTGTAACTGTAGCCATTCCTTTTTTGCCATTATAGGACATTGTTTGTTGACTTTCCTTGTATGTGTAGTCCGGCTGTAGGCCAGATTTTAATAGAATATCATTAAAAGGTATATTTTAATTGGGAAGGTGTTCCAGTATATATTCAATTATTCTTCCCTTAGATTTATTTACTGCCAAGCAGGTTTGTGATGTGGCTGAATAGACCAGAGTAAACTGTAACTCCTTATTAATACTGTTGAGATAACACTGGAAATCCAATAGTTCAGAACAGTCAGCCAAATGAGAAAGATGTCGTCGATGTATCTCCACCACCTCAGAATTTTGCTGTGGTGGTGGGATACATGAACGACATCTTTCTCAAAGCATCTCATGAAAATGTCGCCACACCCCTAATCTGTTTATAAAATGTCTCCTGAAACAGAAAATAATTCTGTCTGAAAATGATATTTAGGAGATCAACAACAAAGTCATAGGTCTGTGCAGTCAGAGATGATAACTCCAGCATACGTCTAACCGAATTGACACCAAGGTCATGATTGATAAACGTATACAAAGACATCACATCAAAGGATGCCAGGATAATTGTTTGTGTGTCACTAAAATCAACTTCTCCTAACTTAAATAAAAAATCGGTAGTGTCCTGAATAAATGATTCTGCCTCCTATGCATAAATCTGTAACAATGCATCCCAAAAAATTGAAATATTACTGAAAATAGATTCAGACCCCGATACAATTGGACGATCTGGAGGGTCGACCAATGATTTATGTACTTTTGGAAGCACATACAACACCGGTGTAACCGGATGATTAACGGTACAAAACTCAGCAAGATCATTGTCAATGATGCCAGCTAGGACTGCATTGGTTAAAAATCTATCAATCATTCTAGCAATTTTGAATTTAGGATCGGTCTGGAGTGCTAAATAGACCTTAGTGTCATCGAGTTGTCGTCTGATCTCCCCAATATACTTTGAGGTATCAAGGACCACAATCCCACCACCCTTATCTGCGGGTTTCACAGTAAGGAGGGGGTCATTTCTCAATTGCTCAATTGCCTCAATCTCATCTGTGAGAGATTGGGGCTCTTGAGTGGGCTGGCATCACAGGACAATTTATAACTCGACAAATCAGATCTTACCGCAGTTATATAGGCATCAATGGCAGATTCACTGATCATAGGAGAAAAGTTACTTTTCAGATGAAGACTGCCCAATGTGAGTTCGCTCAGCTGGGCGGTGTTGCTCCGTGTCTTGTTATGGAACCGAGCTTTAAGCTTAATTTTACGGAAAAAAAAGCAGTTGTCAATGTCCAAATCAAACTAATTTAGTGTAGTTGGTGGGCAAAACGTTAATCCTCTACTCAGGACACTTACTTGCATTGGAGTGAGGACTTTGGAAGACAATTATTTCCTTTTTGGCATCTGTACTTTGCCAACTTGTGTCTGTATCTTGTTGTTGTGCAATTTTGGGGGTTTGTCGATGTCTGCGGCCACCACGTCTGGTACGGCCTCTCTTTGGTGCTGGTTGCTGGTTCTGTTTCCTAAAAAAGAAGCAGGCTGTTCTGTTCCTGATGTCTGTGTGTTTTTCTTTCTCTTTCTGTCTTTTGGATTGGACAAATTATTTTCAAACTGTCACTCATAGATGGAACCTCTTTTATAATCCTCCAAATCGCGAGTCCATTTTGTGTGTTTGCCCTCCTTAAGCTCAGCTTTTAATTTAGAAACATGATGTGATACACTGTTCGAGTATAGGGTAAATTCCTCAAGGGACAAAGATGTCTGTAGTGCCCGTTCAATATCACTTATTTCAGCAGCTGTGGTGGTGGAGATACATCGACGACATCTTCCTCATTTGGACTGGTGACTGTTCTGAACTATTGGATTTCCAGTTATCTCAACAGTATTAATAAGGAGTTACAGTTTACTCTGGTCTATTCAGACACAGAGATACAATTTTTAGACACGACTGTCAAATATCAGGATGGTCAGCTGTACACTAGTTTATTTACTAAATCTACTGATAAAATTAGCCTTTTACATTTTGAGAGTAGCCATCCACGGAATATGGTTAAACACCTCCCTTTTTCCCAATTCCTCAGAGCCAAAAGAATCATCTCTGACCCTGGGGATTTGGAGAAATCATTGGAGACTATGGTTGAGAAGTTTAAACAAAGGGGTTACCCCCCAAGTTACTTCAATCTCAAATTGACAAGATTACAAAATACAGACAGATGTGATTTACTAATAAGGAAAGAAAAAAAGGGTCCTCAGAGTAGGATCCCCTTTATTACAAAGTATACTGAACATAGCTGGATAATCAACCGGGTCATTAGCAAGCATTGGAGTATTTTAGGTGGCTGCCTGAGCGATATCCCAGAATTTAAATCTCCTCCATTATTCTCCTATCGGAAATCTAGGAACTTACGGGATCAATTGGTACGAGCGGATATCGGTCCAGGTCCTGGACTGATACAGAGAACATTGACACAGCGGAGCAAGGGATGTTTCCCATGTCTCAGCTGTATCAATTGTAAACATATCTGCAAGGGCAAGATGTTCATACATCCAACTACTAATGTGGGGTACCCGATTTCTTTTTACCTCAATTGCAATTCTAATTTTATTTATGTTTTGAGTTGCCCTTGCCGATTACTATATGTATGTAAGACATCTACTGACCTCAAAACTCGTTTAAACAATCACCGTTCTACAATAAGAGAAAAACATAAGGATCTACCCATTCCAAAGCACTTTGTAGAGAATAATCATTCTGAAAATCAACTACAGTGTTGGATAATTGATCATATTCCGCAGCCTAGGCGTGGAGGCAATAGAAATCTGTTACTCAAAAAGAAGGAGCTTTTTTTGGATATACACACTCAATACTCTGAGACCTAATGGTTTCAATGTAGATTACAATTTAGGTGTATATATAAGATGTAGTTTGCCCTATGGTGTCTCCCTGTGTCATCTGTTCTGTCCCTTGGAGTAGGTGATGTTAGTTAGACATAAGTGTTTATACAAGATCTAACTCATGATTCTAACCTTCTATTTGCTTCTTCTTTACACGAAGAAGAGCAAAGTGTATGTGACGCTGATCTACCATATTGGAAGACACCGTGCCCTAATGTCCGCTTTATAACACTTGAATATTTTTGAGTATATTGTGATCTGGTTTAGGTTGTGTCTCGACAGATTTTATACGAACAAATAAAAACATATAGAAGTAGACCCTACAGTTGTCAGGAGAACCCCTTTTTTGTGGCATAGATAGGAGGTGTAGTTGGGGGCGGCACTTGTATGCATGGCAATGCCGATTGGGCTCATATTGCACGCCCAATGTAAGGATACTGTACCCCCTTGACAGGGGTGTTCGGCTCCTTCTTCTGCCTCCTACGAGCCATGTATAATACAAATTTTACAACTATGGGTCACTCTGCCAGTATCCAACATGTGCACATGTGGGCATGCGCGTTGGAGAGCTGACAGATTCCTCTGGTCCCACTACGTTCGACTTGGGCGATGAGCCTGTTTTGGACGTAGCGCGACGTCATCCTGCTGAGACGCATCCTGACGCCTGCGCACTCCCTAGAGGTAGATGCTAATTTTGGCCATTGCGGACATGAGGGAATACGCTGTCTACATGTGGTATGTCACCTTTCCCATCGCTTGCTCCTCCTATTTTTAAATTAATGTAATTATGTTAATACACAACAGCTGATGAATATTGGCGCAACTCACATCTATATAGGAATTATGTTATGTAATTTTCGATTATACTTTATATCCAATTATGTATTATCATTTGTATCACCTAATTTATAATCATGTTATATTTGCCTGTATACATGTTTTTATCACATTGATTGTATTGATTGATTACTCTATGCCCTAATTATGTATATCTATTTATATCATATGTTACACTTATGTTTGATGCTTGAGAAAGGCTCTGTGTTTTGAGCCGAAACGTCGCCTCACTGTGCCACTGTGGTTGAATACATTTTCCACTCTCTTCTACTGGATGCGCTATCCGTTTTCGTCTATATATATATATATATATATATATATATATATATATATATATACACTACGTGCAGAATTATTAGGCAAATGAGTATTTTGACCACATCATCCTCTTTATGCATGTTGTCTTACTCCAAGCTGTATAGGCTCGAAAGCCTACTACCAATTAAGCATATTAGATGATGTGCATCTCTGTAATGAGAAGGGGTGTGGTCTAATGACATCAACACCCTATATCAGGTGTGCATAATTATTAGGCAACTTCCTTTCTTTTGGCAAAATGGGTCAAAAGAAGGACTTGACAGGCTCAGAAAAGTCAAAAATAGTGAGATATCTTGCAGAGGGATGCAGCACTCTTAAAATTGCAAAGCTTCTGAAGCGTGATCATCGAACAATCAAGCGTTTCATTCAAAATAGTCAACAGGGTCGCAAAAAGCGTGTGGAAAAACCAAGGCGCAAAATAACTGCCCATGAACTGAGAAAAGTCAAGCGTGCAGCTGCCAAGATGCCACTTGCCGCCAGTTTGGCCTTATTTCAGAGCTGCAACATCACTGGAGTGCCCAAAAGCACAAGGTGTGCAATACTCAGAGACATGGCCAAGGTAAGAAAGGCTGAAAGACGACCACCACTGAACAAGACACACAAGCTGAAACGTCAAGACTGGGCCAAGAAATATCTCAAGACTGATTTTTCTAAGGTTTTATGGACTGATGAAATGAGAGTGAGTCTTGATGGGCCAGATGGCTGGATTGGTAAAGGGCAGAGAGCTCCAGTCCGACTCAGACGCCAGCAAGGTGGAGGTGGAGTACTGGTTTGGGCTGGTATCATCAAAGATGAGCTTGTGGGGCCTTTGGGTTGAGGATGGAGTCAAGCTCAACTCCCAGTCCTACTGCCAGTTTCTGGAAGACACCTTCTTCAAGGAGTGGTACAGGAAGAAGTCTGCAAGGTAAGAAAAACATGATTTTCATGCAGGACAATGCTCCATCACACGCGTCCAAGTACTCCACAACGTGGCTGGCAAGAAAGGGTATAAAAGAAGAAAATCTAATGACATGGCCTCCTTGTTCACCTGATCTGAACCCCATTGAGAACCTGTGGTCCATCATCAAATGTGAGATTTACAAGGAGGGAAAACAGTACACCTCTCTGAACAGTGTCTGGGAGGCTATGGTTGCTGCTGCACACAATGTTGATGGTGAACAGATCAAAACACTGACAGAATCCATGGATGGCAGGCTTTTGAGTGTCCTTGCAAAGAAAGGTGGCTATATTGGTCACTGATTTGTTTTTGTTTTGTTTTTGAATGTCAGAAATGTATATTTGTGAATGTTGAGATGTTATATTGGTTTCACTGGTAAAAATAAATAATTGAAATGGGTATATATTTGTTTTTTGTTAAGTTGCCTAATAATTATGTACAGTAATAGTCACCTGCACACACAGATATCCCCCTAAAATAGCTAAAACTAAAAACAAACTAAAAACTACTTCCAAAAATATTCAGCTTTGATATTAATGAGTTTTTTGGGTTCATTGAGAACATGGTTGTTGTTCAATAATAAAATTAATCCTCAAAAATACAACTTGCCTAATAATTCTGCACTCCCTGTATATATATAGCATTGTAAAAATGAGGATGCAGCACACTATATAGACGAGGGGTGCACGTCCGGCCAGTGTGGACCAGCACCTAGGTCCAATGAACTAGAAATGGAAAAACGGCCAGCAGCACTCCAAAATAGCAAAGAAAACGTGTGGTTTATTAACCCAAAGTCAAGTGACGTTTCAACAGCTTGTTGCTGTCTTTATCAAGCCTAGTGCACATGTGTTACAGGCATGCTTTATACAGGCATATTAACACGTGGCCTGTCACTGTTGCGTGACACCCTTTCTCTACTTTCTGTATTGTCTCCTTATAGCCATCATAATGGGTTGACAAGACGCTGAATCTAGTGACATTAATGTATATGTCATGTGGATCGCAGGTTTGCAGTGTTCTAGACTCTGATATCATTATAAGACTCCTTAAAAATCATATTAGCAGAATCCTGTTCCTTGTATCTGCTGTTATCTATTTACATGACTACGATTACGTAGTGACTGATGGGCGGCTCCTGCTACGGTCTGGACATGCGCACACTAGCTGCTGGGCTGTCTCAGCCATCTTGGTTGTTGTTGCCAGTCAGTCCCCAGACGCCAGAGGAATCGCAAGATTTGTTCCTCCAGCGCATGTGCGGTTACTGAATGGGAACGCCGCGGAGCTCGCGATGGATGTTGCATACAGTTACCCAGCTGACAGTGAGTTTTAATTTCATGTGATTAGGGTATTCACCTGCACTCATTAAGATTTTTTTTCACATGACTGAAAGGACGATGTACTAATAGTTTATTATTTATATGCACTGTACTTGCCAAATTGTGGCGGTCTTTTATATGAATTTATGTAACCGTTTGTATCACTACATTTATGAATTTTGATTGTAATTGTTTTAATTGATGTTAATTCATGTTTGATTAATGTGCCTGTATAAAGCATGCCTGTAACACATGTGCACTAGGCTTGATAAAGACAGCAACAAGCTGTTGAAACGTCGCTTGACTTTGGGTTAATAAACCACACGTTTTCTTTGCTATTTTGGAGTGCTCTATTTTCCATTTCTCTCTCTCTCTCTCTCTATATATATATCCAACAAAGAAAAACAGCAGCACTATGCTGTGAATCTAGGTGCAATTTCCTCAGACCGCGGACAAGGCAATCATCAGTGGTTATAGTTCTCCAAAACAGAGGCAGCACTCCAGTATATTGAAGGTGAAAATCCCGCTTTATTGTCCCTCTGCAATGTTTCAACTGCTCAGTGCAGTCTTTATCAAGCATACAAAATAATGCCAAAACATCCACATTTATACCCACAATACCTTGTGAGCCAATTAGTGATAATTATACAATCAAGTAGAAAAACATATAATATAAAGTACATAATCAAACCAGTGATCAAGAGGCCCTCTATGCAACTTATCAGGCCATGATTGCAAAAAGTTAAAAATCGCATATTTCATTGTGTATTCAAATAAAGTGCTACAGTGCATAAATTGATCAAAGTGTGTGTGTGAAATCTATCATTAGTGAATAGCCAATCGGCCGCATAGACTATATAAAAACTACTTACACAGCAATGTAATCGGATGGCGCCAACCCCAGCCTCCCATGTCTGCCAATGCGCATGTCTGGTAACCAGGACACAGGACATGTCTGGTAACCAGTACACAGCCACCTGAAGGTGAAAGGTCACAGCCGGGGACAGACATGGAGTGGGATTTGAAAATCACCTATGGGGCATGAGAAGATTGTCTGGTATAGAGATACTAAATAGTGAATCCACTAAACAAAGGATATCAAGCAGTATATGTAGGAAGAAATAAAGTGATGCGTTCCCAAAAGAGAAGCTATTAGGGAACACTCACTACTGTGACTATATTAAACAGGGGGAGGGGGGGTTTATGCTGTTGTATCACTGCAATGATCATCGCCGCACACCAATTATGGCACCAAGGTGTAAAGTACGGTCAGCACCAAACACCATCAGGACCAAGGTCCACCCCATTGCCCATCATCTTTAGACCATAAGTAAAAACCTTCCAACCACAACATATCCACAGTACGATTATCTTAATCATAGATTTATTAAAAACAATTCCAATCATGCTCCCAAGTATAAACCTATTAGACACTATATATGACCGCCATCATTTTCCACTGCTGTGATGAGCTTGAAAAGATCAATCAGATCTGATAAAATCTGAAATTAAAGAGAACATGATAAATATACATAAATTGCTTGACACCATAGGTGATCACAACATCAGAGCACAGAATAAGAGACACAATCCCACAGGGTAAAGGATCCCATTAGCATCAGATTATATTCCATTTGAACTCAACATTCAGACCCTGGGGTTTGAGGGTCTGGGGACGATGTATCCATCGCAATTCCCTCTGTTTGAGGGTCAGTGTACGGTCACCACCCCGTCTGGCTCTAGGGACTTGATCAATAATCATACATTTTAACTCTCTTTCAGTGTGGCCACATTCAACAAAATGTTTGGGGACTGGCAAATCCGTTCTTTTCCGCCTGATTGTAAAATGGTGATTATTCAATCGTGTTTTCATGTCACATGTAATCTCCCCCACATAGAGGAGGCCACATGGACATTGGAGTACATATATAACAAATGTACTGTCACATGTCAGGAAATGGCATATTTCATATTGTATTCCTGTCACTGAGTTTGTGAAAAAGTTCCCCTTCAAAATATAGGGACAATTCACACATGTCAGACAAGGGAAACAACTAGTTTTCCTAGAACTTAAAAAAGTCTGCACCTTTCTTTTAATGGGGACGTCAGCCCTCACCAACTTATCACACAGGTTAGTGGGACGCTTAATCTGTCTAATCCCATTCCCTGGGAGTTTTGTGTAAGTGTAAAGGCAATTTCACTGTCCCATTGATTCAGAAAACCGTGAAATTGCTCTAAAGACTCCAAATCTCCTTGCCAATTGAGGAAGACGTCGTCTATGTATCGCCACCACCCCAGCAATCTGCTGAAGTGGTGGGACACATAGACAAGATCCTCCTCAAGAGCCGCCATGAAGACATTCGCGTATGTGGGCGCCACATTCGACCCCATGGTGGTCCCACGTAACTGCAAGAAAAATTGATCCCTAAACATAAAGTAATTATGTCTCAGGACCAAATTCAACAATTCAATAATAAAATCACAACATTCTGTTGAGAAATCACTATAATCCAAACATCTCATGACTGCTTTTTCCCCCCCGTGAATGATCAATTGATGTATGCCACCAGACATTTTTCAGGCAGTTTAACAGTGGAGATCTTTTGCAGAAAATCCTCTGCGTATCTGATATACGATTTGGTGTTAATAGCATACGTACAGAGTATGTGGTCAAGAAAAATGGATATATGTGAACAAACAGAATCAATACCCGACACAATGGGTCGACCGGGAGGGTTTATCAAGGACTTATGTATTTTTGGTAACACATAAATGACTGGCGTACGTGGACATTCTATCAATAAAAGGCGTATAATCCTTCATCAATAATGCCCTGATCGCGTGCCATGTCCAGCACACTTTTTATTTTTTTAATGTACTTAAATTTAGGATCACCAGACAATTCTCTATATACATTTTTGTCACTTAGCTGTCTCATTATTTCACCCATATACCATGATGTGTCTATGACAACAACCGCCCCGCCCTTATTGGCCGGCTTAATGGTGAGGCTGTTGTCATGGCACAACTCCTCCAAAGCCCCAATATCAGCAACAGTCATATTGGGGTGTTGTAATGGTGTGTCAAAGTCCCTGGATTTAAGCCTGTCAATATGAAGAGCTACAGCTCTAGTGAATGTATCCAAGGTGTGGGAACTGATTTGTCGTATGAAATCACTCCTGGACACCAGATCAAATTGTTCAAGAGTGAGTTCAGACTTCCCTGTAATAGACGAGTGATCAGAAAGAGGTGGTTTCCACCATGGGGTCGAATGTGGCGCCCACGTATGCAAATGTCTTCATGACGGCTCTTGAGGAGGATCTTGTCTATGTGTCCCACCACTTCAGCAGAGTGCTGGGGTGGTGACAATACATAGACAACGTCTTCCTCATTTGGCAAGGAGATTTGGAGTCTTTAGTGCAATTTCAAGGCTTTTCTGAATCAATTGGACAGTGAAATTGCCTTTACACTTACACATTCTGACAAACAGGTACAGTTCTTGGACACGATGGTGTCTATTGTCTGTGACAAATTGTCTACAGACATTTTCACCAAGCCAAATGACTGTAATACATTGTTGCGCTATGAAAGCGTTCACCCCAGGCCCACTATTGAATCATTACCCTGTAGCCAATTATTACGCGTGAAGAGGATTGTACAGGACCCTGAACGCCTACCTATACGATATGAACAAATGATTAATAAGTTCAAAACTCCCAGGGAATGGAGATTAGAGAGAGGAAACTTAAACCTAGGCAGATTCCATTTGTTTCAACATACTCTGAACAGAGCAAAGATGTAGCCATTATTTTAAAGAAACACTGGCCCATTTTAAAGAACAATTTCCCATCGATTGAGGCCTTCTCTTCTCCCCCGCTTTTGTCATACAGGAGTCCCACTAACCTGCGTGATAAGTTGGTGAGGGCTGACGTCCCCATTAAAAGAAAGGTGCAGACTTTTTTAGGTCCTAGGAAAACGGGTTGTTTCCCTTGTCTGACATGTGTGAATTGTCCCTATATTTTGAAGGGGAACTTTGTCACACACCCAGTGACAGGAATACAATATGAAATATGCCATTTCCTGACATGTGACAGTACTTTTGTTATATATGTACTCCAATGTCCATGTGGCCTCCTCTATGTGGGGGAGATTACATGTGACATGAAAACACGATTGAATAATCACCATTTTACAATCAGGCGGAAAAGAACGGATTTGCCAGTCCCCAAACATTTTGTTGAATGTGGCCACACTGAAAGAGAGTTAAAATGTATGATTATTGATCGAGTCCCTAGGGCCAGACGGGGTGGTGACCGTACACTGACCCTCAAACAGAGGGAATTGCGATGGATACATCGTCTCCAGACCCTCAAACCCCAGGGTCTGAATGTTGAGTTCAAATGGAATATAATCTGATGCTAATGGGATCCTTTACCCTGTGGGATTGTGTCTCTTATTCTGTGCTCTGATGTTGTGATCACCTATGGTGTCAAACAATTTATGTATATTTATCATGTTCTCTTTTAGTTATCTGTGGATAAGTCGTGGTTGGAACGTTTTTACTTATGGTCTAAAGATGAGGGGCAATGTAGTTGACTTTGGTCCTGATGGTGTTTGGTGCTGACCGTACTTTACACCTTGGTGCCATAATTGGTGTGCGGCGATGATCATTGCAGTGATACAACCCCCCCTCCCCCTGTTTAATATAGTCACAGTAGTGAGTGTTCCCTAATAGCTTCTCTTTTGGGAACGCGTCACTTTATTTCTTCCTACATATACTGCTTGATATCCTTTCTTTAGTAGATTCATTATTTGGTATCTTTATACAAGACAATATTCTCATGCCCCATAGGTGATTTTCAAATCCCCCTCCATGTCTGTCCCTGGCGGTGCCCTTTCACCTTTAGGTGGCTGTGGTTCGCTAGATCTGGGATGCCGTTTGGGTACAGGTTACAGCTCACGTGATGTGGTTATGTGATTCTGTGACTTGATGACGTGGGTGCCGTTTCTGGCACGTCACTGATCACGTGTGGTCAGGTGACAGGTCGCGTGACTTAGTGTGTACTGGTGTCCTGGTTAACAGACATGCGCATTGGTAGACATGGGACGCTGGGGTTGGCACCATCCGATTACATTGCTGTGTAAGTCATTTTTATATAGTCTATGCGGCCATTCACTAATGATTGATTTCACACACAGGTGATCACTTTGATCAATTTATGCACTGTAGCACTTTATTTGAATACACAATGAAATATGCAATTTTTAACTTTTTGCAATCATGGCGTTATAAGTTGCATAGAGGGCCTCTTGATCACTGGTTTGATTATGTACTTTATATTATATGTTTTACTACTTGATTGTATAATTATCACTAATTGGCTCACAAGGTATTGTGGGTATAAATTTGGATGTTTTGGCATTATTTTGTATGCTTGATAAAGACTGCAATGAGCAGTTGAAACGTTGCAGAGGGACAATAAAGCGGGTGTTTCACCTTCAATATACTGAAGTGCTGCCTCTTTTTTGGAGAAATATATATACTGTATGTACAGGGAGTGCAGAATTATTAGGCAAATGAGTATTTTGACCACATCATCCTCTTTATGCATGTTGTCTTACTCCAAGCTGTATAGGCTCGAAAGCCTACTACCAATTAAGCATATTAGGTGATGTGCATCTCTGTAATGAGAAGGGGTGTGGTCTAATGACATCAACACCCTATATCAGGTGTGCATAATTATTAGGCAACTTCCTTTCCTTTGGCAAAATGGGTCAAAAGAAGGACTTGACAGGCTCAGAAAAGTCAAAAATAGTGAGATATCTTGCAGAGGGATGCAGCACTCTTAAAATTGCAAAGCTTCTGAAGCGTGATCATCGAACAATCAAGCGTTTCATTCAAAATTGTCAACAGGGTCGCAAGAAGCGTGTGGAAAAACCAAGGCGCAAAATAACTGCCCATGAACTGAGAAAAGTCAAGCGTGCAGCTGCCAAGATGCCACTTGCCACCAGTTTGGCCATATTTCAGAGCTGCAACATCACTGGAGTGCCCAAAAGCACAAGGTGTGCAATACTCAGAGACATGGCCAAGGTAAGAAAGGCTGAAAGACGACCACCACTGAACAAGACACACAAGCTGAAACGTCAAGACTGGGCCAAGAAATATCTCAAGACTGATTTTTCTAAGGTTTTATGGACTGATGAAATGAGAGTGAGTCTTGATGGGCCAGATGGATGGGCCCGTGGCTGGATTGGTAAAGGGCAGAGAGCTCCAGTCCGACTCAGACGCCAGCAAGGTGGAGGTGGAGTACTGGTTTGGGCTGGTATCATCAAAGATGAGCTTGTGGGGCCTTTTCGGGTTGAGGATGGAGTCGTCAAGCTCAACTCCCAGTCCTACTGCCAGTTTCTGGAAGACACCTTCTTCAAGCAGTGGTACAGGAAGAAGTCTGCATCCTTCAAGAAAAACATGATTTTCATGCAGGACAATGCTCCATCACACGCGTCCAAGTACTCCACAGCGTGGCTGGCAAGAAAGGGTATAAAAGAAGAAAATCTAATGACATGGCCTCCTTGTTCACCTGATCTGAACCCCATTGAGAATCTGTAGTCCATCATCAAATGTGAGATTTACAAGGAGGGAAAACAGTACACTTCTCTGAACAGTGTCTGGGAGGCTGTGGTTGCTGCTGCACGCAATGTTGATGGTGAACAGATCAAAACACTGACAGAATCCATGGATGGCAGGCTTTTGAGTGTCCTTGCAAAGAAAGGTGGCTATATTGGTCACTGATTTGTTTTTGTTTTGTTTTTGAATGTCAGAAATGTATATTTGTGAATGTTGAGATGTTATATTGGTTTCACTGGTAAAAATAAATAATTGAAATGGGTATATATTTGTTTTTTGTTAAGTTGCCTAATAATTATGCATAGTAATAGTCACCTGCACACACAGATATCCCCCTAAAATAGCTAAAACTAAAAACAAACTAAAAACTACTTCCAAAAATATTCAGCTTTGATATTAATGAGTTTTTTGGGTTCATTGAGAACATGGTTGTTGTTCAATAATAAAATGAATCCTCAAAAATACAACTTGCCTAATAATTCTGCACTCCCTGTATATATATATATATATATATATATATATATATACATATAAGACTTTGCCTGTCTGGACGTCTGTCTGGACATCTGTCTGGACGTCTGTCTGTCCCTCCATAGAAATGAATGGAGGGCGGCTGCGCATGCGCAGTGCGCCCTCCTCAAGTTTCTCCGTTCTGCTTGTAGGTGCGGGTCCCAGCGGTGGGACCCGCACCTATCAGACAATGGGGACATATCCTAGCGATAGTCCCCCATTGTCTATGATGGGATAACCCCTTTAAGAGAGCAGGGTGCTGTGGAGGTCACTGTTAAGAAGGATGGGTGCTGTGGAGGACACATTTTAAGAGGGCAGGGACCTGTGGAGTTTACTGTTAAGGTTGCAGGCCACTGTGAAGGTCAATGTTAAAAGGGGTGAGGAGCTGTAGATGTCACAGTTAAGGGTGCTGGGTGCTGTGGAGGTCATTGTTAATGGTCAGGGTGCTATGGAGGTCACATTTTAAGGGGGTAGGACACTATGGAGATCACTGTTATGGGGGTGGAGAACTGTGGAGGTCACTGTTATGGGGGTGGGGCACTGTGGAAGTCACTATTAAGAGGGTTAGACACTTTGGAGGTCACTGTTATGGGGGATACTGTGGATATCTTTTAACTACATACACAAGCATTAAATAAAATAGTCAACATATACCGGTGTGAAGTCGGGTCATTCCGCTAGTATATTATAAATATTGAGTTCTTACTTTATTAAGCTTTAATTTGTTCTTTTCTCTCCTTTGTAGGTGACCCGAGATGTGATAAAGGACAGCCCGACTCCGTCTCCTTGCTGCCTCAAAATGTGACCCTGCTTTCCCTCTGCTTCTATATTTTTCTGTAGAACAAAAGTAACAAGCAATTAAATATCACCACATGCAACTTCAACCTTTTTGAGCTGAACTTCTATGACTCTCTTTAAAATGTAATAAAATGTAATGACAGATTTCACTATTATTCTTGCATTAAAATAAAAACTAGATCATGACAAATCAAAAAGTACGGTAACTGGATTTCTTGAGAATAAATGCAGGCATTGAGGAGAAGCGTTATCATTAAGATCATTTTGACATTGCAATTCAGATATAAAATTATTAATAAGCACTTATATTTAAAGGGTTTGGAACCACTGTGGGGTAGACAAGCCATATTAGACTTCAATAAATAAGGCAATACATCAGCAAGAAACCGCTCAGCTTGCAAATTTCTGAATGCAGTGCTTGTCAATCATGCTTATCCATTTCTTACTGCATGCCTCTAAGCATGCCCAATAAAATCCCAAACTTACCCAGTCCCATATGTGCTCCACAAACAGTAATGATGTCCCTATAGTTAGCCCCACACAGTAATAATGCCCTCTTAATGCCCCCTCACGTTAAAGATTGCCCATAAGTCCTTACCTACGCTACTGAGCCCCTATTAATGTTACCAATATACAGTAAAGTTGCCCCATTTCTGATCCCTACACAGTAGAGATGCATACTCCAAAGAAATAGTGTCCCTGATAATTCCTCTGTAGTGTCCCCATACAGTACGATAGCTTCTTGGTTTCTAAGTACCCTCTCACAGCAGGATGTTCCTATGGTGTCTCTTCACACAGTATAATTACCTCTAAGAGTCTCCTTCACAATATGATACCCCTTTAATATCCCCCTTCTGAATATGATGTCCCTTAAGTGCCTACACACAGTATGATGTTCTCTACACAGTATTATGCTCCCTTGAGTCCCTTCCTGCAGAGTATGATGCCCCATTTAGTTCCTCCCACACAATATGAGTCCCCTGATAAATACCTATTCCCATTTTATTTTTGTGTGTCAGAAAGGGAAGATGGTAATTATTGAGGTCCTGCAATATGTCAGACCTCTACATAACCTGGACTCAGTAACAGTGATTTTGTTAAATTCTACCACATAATAATTCCTGCACAAAAGTGTACATTTATTCATCAGTGTATGCTAGTTAATGGGATGAAATATGCCTTAAAAGTTTAAAATGATGACTTATGCTATATTTATGAAAAATGTGTGGCTTGTATGGTACGATTAAGAAAAAAACTGTTTTTTGGGATACTGTTCTTTAGGTCATCGATGGAGAAGAGAGAAGTTTTGGAAAATTCAATTGGGCAAATTCATCACAAATCGCTATAAATCAGGTATACCCAAGCCACTCTGCCTTAGGGTATGGCCACACAGAGCGGCTGTGCTGTGGGCGGTTTGCTCCATGTTGCTTTGAAAAAAGCCTCATGCACACGTCCGTGGAACACGGACCGTGTGATACCGACCTGGATTTCTTCTGAGCGCAGGGGCGCAAGGCGTCATTGGTTGATATGACGCTGTGCGCTTCCTGCTGCCACCGCAGCACAGTAATACACTGGTATAGATCATACCAGTGCATTACTGTACTGCGGCGGCAGCAGGAAGCGCACGGCGTCATAGCAACCAATGACGCCGTGCGCTCCTGCAATTAGAAGAAATCCAGGCCGTTATTGCAAGGTCCGTGTTCCACGGACGTGTGCATGAGGCTGAACTGTGTGGCTAATTAGCCCGCAGCTGCCTTTCATTTAATACAAAAGACCGCACTGTATAGTCGGTATTTATTGGCTGGAATACACACTGGGTACACTAATGTATACACAGATAGCCAAGTCATATCAAAGTGTATATCTCTGTGAGCATAAAGGAAATGACCATCAATACCCTGAAGTTGAGCCATAAGCAGAGATGTATACATACATATAGATCAGTCACTTAAATGGCCGTGTCCACTATTAGTGAGCACAAACTCTATAAGAAGGGGATCGCAACAAGTAATTGCAAACAGTGATCCCTCTATCACATATAACAAATGGCCAAGTGTACTAGACATATAGCATATGCAAGCACCCACCACTAATACAAAAGCCTCACACCATGGAATAACATACCCATGAACCAATAGTGCAATCCTCAAGAGAGCCACATACCCCGACGTGTGTTTGGGCTAAAATGCCTTCCTCTATGCTGAAACCCCTTGGACTACCTCTTTTCCTCCTCTTCTTCTGCTACTCCTATTTTGTTCTCATTTTCAGTTTTTTTCCTTTTTTTCTCATAATTAGTGTTCAGCGAACCCGAACTGCAAAGTTCGGGTCCGTAACAAACTTTGCACATTCGTGTACCTGGACACGAACCAGAACATTATGGCAAAAGTTTGGGTTTGAGGTGTCACGGCCACGGTTATGGTCGTGACTCCTTGGGAGCCGCATACAGTTGCCCGCGGTTGTGGTTGTTGTTTCAACCGCAGCTGAGGCATATTGTAGTTGGCCTCAGTGCGGTTGCCGCGGACAACAGCTATGTGTGCGGTTCCCGGGGAGTTGTGTGCGTGTGTGGATGCACTTTGTTTGTATGTCTGGTGTGCACGTGTTGTTGTTTGGTGCGCACGGACATCGTCCTTTCACTGTGGCTGCCCGTGGCAACGTTTGGTATTATGTACATGTGGTGGCAGTGTCTCGGCCTTCGGGCTGTCTCCCAGGACGGCTGCCACCCATGTTGTTGCCAGCGGCAACAGCCACAGGGTGATCAGGTTGGTCACTTCCCCTGTATGTGTGTTTTCCCTTCTGTGTGCTGGAAGGGTTAACTTCCTTCCCAGTGTGTGTGTTGTGTCACTGGGTGTGGTTGGCCGGTGGGTGTGGCCACTTTGCCCTATAAAGCCTGTGTCTGGAGCACAGCTCAGTAGGTTGCTTTCAGTCATGCTTGGCTGAAGCAGCCTCCTGTGGATTCCATCCTTCTTGTAAGGGCCACCCTTCCGGTCATAAGTTTAAAACCTTTGTTACACGGTGTTATCTAGGTGTGTGTGGGGTTTTGTGTTATTGCAGCTTATGGTCCAGGGTTCCTGTGTGATGTCTGGTGTGTGCTGTGTCCGTTGTTGTCTTGTACTTACAGCACCTGCACATGGGTTCCTGGTTGTGTTGTCTGTGGCAGGTGAGTGATGAGTTGGTTCCATTTGACTGCCACTGCCATAGCTGTTTTTGTATCCCCTGTGTTGCTTGGCCGTTGAGACTCCTGCTCCTCCGTGTCTAGGAGGAGCAGGTCGTCTTACTCTGTCCCCTAGTTCAGGGCCGACTTGAGGGCTTGCAGGGACTTTTAGGTTCCGGCGTATGAGCCCTCCTACCACCAAGGTCGGCTCATACTGACAGGAGACAGGGTCAGCGTTAGGGACGCAATAGGAGGTGACCTGCTCCCTAACTCTGTGGTCCCGGCCAAGGGGTAACCCTACCAACTCCTGGCACCGCACGGCTGAGGATTTCCCCCATCCTCAGCCGTGACAGTGGTCAGTGTTTTTAAGCTTTTAAGCTGTGGGCACTTAGAAGCCATCAAAGCCATACCAAGTAATGGCATGGCTTTGATTGGCCCGGTGCATCATGTGACCCAGCCTGTATACAACCTGGATCACATGTAGCACCACCCATCAGCTCTGAGTAGTGCAGGGACAGGAAGCAGGCAGCTGAAGTGAGGGAGAGTGTTAGGAATCTCATCTGTCTATTTATTCTGTGGGTGACCTATAGTGATTTTTTTGTGGGTGCAATGCACCATCTTTGTACCCCTGACACAAAAAAATTATAGTTAATCTGTTTGTTAGTTTGGTGGGTGACATATACCCATTTTTGGTGTGATGTACACCTGCACTGCATACGTAACAGGGAAATTACTATAGTTAATCTGTCTGTTAGTTCGGTGGGTGACATATATCCATTTTTTGTGTGAGGCACACCTGCACTGCATCCCTGACAGGCAAATTAATATAGCTAATCTGTCTGTTAGTTTGGTGGGTGACATATACCCATTTTTGGTGTGAGGTACACCTGCACTGCGTCTATGACAGGGAAATTAATATAGTTAATCCATCTGTTAGTTCAGTGGGTGACATATACCCATTTTTTGTGTGAGGTACACCTGCACTGCATACGTGACAGGAACATTAATATAGTTAATCTGTCTGTTAATTAGGCTACATGCACATGACCGTGGTGTGTTTTCCGGTCCGCAAATTGCGGATCCGCAACACACGGACAGCCTTATATAACTGCCTATTCTTGTCAGCAAAGCGCGGACAAGAATAGGACACGTTATATTTTTCGGGGCCAGAGAACAGAGCAACAGATGCAGACGGCACATAAAGTGCCGTCCGCATCTTTTGCGGCTCTATTGAAGTGAATGGGATCGCCAAAACTGCGGCTCGGATGCGGACCAAAACAACGGCCGTGTGCAATGGGTGACCTCAAAGAATGAGGAGAGCATCAAATAAGAGACGTGGCTCTGGTCGTGGTGCTGGTGGTGTTGGTGGAGCTCCTGTTGCAGGGAGAGGACGTGGTCAATCTGTGCCAGCTACACACCCAAATGAAACACCTTCCTCAGGTGCACGTAGGCGACGGAACGTTCAGTGTTATTTTGTAGGCCCAAATACCGGTGTACGAATGGTGAGGCCATTTGAGGACAAATAAAGGCGGTAGCAGATTGGGTGGCTGACAATGCCTCCAGTTCCTTCACAGTGAGCCTCAATCCTGGCCTGATGGTGTGCGATAACAGGCAAAATCTTGTAGTAGCTCTGGGCCTAGACGCTTGATGCACATCCCTTGCCCGGCGCATGTGCTGAATTTGGTGGTGCAGAGGTTCCTGAAAAATTACCGCGATATGTCAAAGCTGCTGCAGAAAGTGCAGGCTATCTGGGCTATCTGTGCCCGCCTGTGCTGCAGCATAACTTCAGCCTACCCGCTCACCTCCTGATATGCCACGTACCCACAAGGTGGAACTCCACCTTGCACATGCTGGAGAGACTGTGCGAGCAGCAGCAGGCGATAGTGGTGTTTCAGCTGCAGTACGCACGAGTGAGTCGCTCTGCGGAACAGCACCACTTCACCACCGAGTGTGACTCCATGTGGGACGTGTGTGCCGTGTTGCGCTGTTTCGAGTACTCCACCAACATGGCCAGTGCCGATGACTCCATCCTCATCGCTACTATCCTACTTCTATGTCTCCTTGAAAAAGCGCTTTCTGCGATGATGGAAACGGATGTGGCACATGAGGTAGAGAAGGAGGAAGAGGGATCATTTCCATGGTTATCAGGCCAGTCATTTACAAGTGACTTGGAGGGTGGGCTCCTGCACCAACAGAGGCCAGAAACACAACTGTTCAGCCAGGACACAGTTCTGGAGTATGAGGATGATGATGATGAGGAGGAACTATGTTCACAGCAGGGCACCCAAAGCAGCTCATGGGCATCATTGGAGCGTGGCTGGGGGGATACAGAGGACGATACACCTCCCACAGAGGACAGCTTGTCGTTGCCTCTGGGCAGCCTGGCACACATGAGCGACAACATACTGCAGTGCCTGCGCAATGACCGCCGAGTTGCCCACATTCTAACCAGTGCTGATTACTGGGTGGCCACCGCCCGGATCCTTGCTACAAGATCCTTGCTACTTTGTGCCGTCCCAAATCCGTCAATGTAGCGTCATCCGAAGATGCATGACTACAAGCGCATGCTGGTAGACACATTGCTAATGGCATTCCCGCCTAACAGTAGAGGCTCAGTGGAAGCACAAGGCAAAGGCATAGGAGGAGGTCAGTCACCAATGCAGCTGTGGAACCGCCAGCACCACAGAAGGAAGGGTTAGCATGGCCGAAATGTGGAAAAGTTTGTCAGCACACCACAACAACCAGCACCACCAGCTGATACGTAACGTCTTAGCAGGAGGCAGCATTTCAGCAACATGGCAGAAAAGTTCATGTACATAAGCCTACACGTACTGACTGATGGGTCTGCCCCATTCAACTTCTGGGTCCCCACATGGCCTGAGCTTACCCTTTAAGCCTTGGAGGTGCTGGCCTACCCTGTGGCCAGTGTATTGTCCAAGCGTGTGATTAGCACGGCGGGGGGGGGGGGGGGGAGTGGTGATAACAGACAAGCGCAACCTCCTGTCCACAGCCAACGTGGACAAGCTCACGTTTATTAAAATGAACCAGGCATGGATCCCACGGGACTTGTCTGTACCTTGTGCTGAATAGACAATTATACTGGCCGCACCCAGCCAATGTTATACTCCAGCTCTCTTTGCGTTCTCTTTTCCATTTCCCAATGTTTTGGGGTCTTCCCAAATTTATAAAAAATAAATAAAGACTATCTCCTCCTCTTCCACCGCCGCTTCCACCTACACCACCACGTCTACCGCCTCCTCGACCTCCTACTCCACTTTGACCTCCGTCTCCTAGTTCAAGATTATTATTTTTTATATTCTATGTTATTTTAAGTCATTTCCCTATCCTCATTTGTTTGCAGGGCAATTGTCCTGCTCTTACCCCCACTTTGCTTCCTTTTGCAGCCCTCTAGCCCTTACTATGACTATTTTACAGCCATTTTAGTGCACCAAAGTTTGGGTCCCCATTGACTTCAATGGGGTTTGGGTTTGGGTTTGCTTATCCCTACTCATAATGTTAACATTGCCCCTTTTGTACTGTTTTAACAGCATATTTATATGTCTGAATTTAGGCATTAAGCTCTCCTGCAGAACAGCCTACCGTTTCAAGGTCCCATGCACTATAACAATGCAGACGAGCTCCTGTATGATTATTCATCATATAACTGTCTACCATTGATTCTTATTGTATATATTTTTTCTTTTTGTTTACATTTATTGTACTGTTAGTTAAAAATTAAATCTTAATAAAACTTTTGAATGAGGAAATAAAAAACAACAACAAGGCAGCGAAAACACAAGAAAACAGCTTTGAAGGGGTTGTGCACTAATTTCCAAACCACCCAGACTGGCAGGATCCGTGTCGCTTATCAAATTTACCTGATCACCGATGCTGGATTCCGGCTCATTCTCTCCCCGGTCTCTGCTGCTTGTCTCTGCTTAGTGCACAACCCCTTTAAAACACTACTATACAGTAGAAAAAGCAGTGTTTGTAGCAAGTTTAAAAATTTCCTGTTGGCAGCATGTAACATATGATGATTTTTGCTTCATGAAAATCTACATCTTTAAAAAACAAAAAACATAGTGTGAAACCACCAGAATAAGGAAGAAAGTTAGAAAATGTAGCAAATTTTGGCAAACCTACGTTCTGCCAATGGCGTGCTCCTCAGCAGGCAGTGCTGCCATCATTTAGTTGTCAGAACAATGAGGCCTGGCTTCCTGGTTCAGGAAGTGCTAGCCAATCAGAGATGCGCTGATGTCATCAGACATGTGACACTGGACGGATCACATGACCTGGAAGTGATGGCCATTTAAACTGCTTTCCATAAGGGTCCAGCACCAGGGCAATGTCCAGACAGTACCGGGGGCGGTGGCATCCTCTCAGTCTCTTGAACAGCATATGAAATTACCTGACCTTGAATTCTGCAAGTGGTGTGTGGCTTCAGGGTGGAATGACCCGGCTTTGAGAAGTCAGTTTTGCCATGAACTTTCAGATTCATTGAAGGAGATGTTAGTCAGTCACCCTTCATTGGATGATATTATGACCCTGACAGTGCCTTTGGACAGATGACTAAAGAAAAGACACAGGGAACAAATAACAAAAACAATAATATTAACAACTATCAACTCCCTTGACAAGATCTGACCTGGAGTCCTCTTTCCCGGTACCAAAAACCTCAAGGGACCAATGCAGCTTGATGCGAATATGTCCCCACAGAGATTAGAAGGAAAAAAGGACTCTGCTTCTACTGGGGAAGTTCTGAGCACCTGTTGAGAGTCTTCCTTAAACGTTCAGCCACGGAGAGACTTCAGCATCTAAAGGACAATTCTAGGAGTCACTTAGGCAACCAGGTATTTCCTAAGATTCCGGAAAAAAAATCTCCCTGTACATATTATATTTATTTGACTCAGATGTCGGGTCAAGCATTTTTGGATTCTGACTCCTAGTATCTCCATGACGATTGTTACAATGCATACTGAGATGCTATAACTTTTTGTAATGAAAGATATACCTACTCAAGTTATTCTGGAGCTAACAAAATGGCTACAGCTGCACAATCCAGTAATCCACTAGAATACTGTTGAACTTGAGAAGTGGGGAACGGATTGTGTTGCTAACTGCCTTACAATGTTGCAAGCTGGCCTTGATGGTCAAACTCTCCAGGAATATGTCAGAGATTTTGTTAAAGTATTTGCAGAGAATGGTCTGAACTTCTTCCTCTGCATATACCTTAAAATTGTGTGATTAATCTGGTGCTAGGTTCTAGATACGCAAAGGGGCAGATCTATAATTTGTCTGTCCCTGAATAACTATGCGGGACTATATACAAGAGAGCCTGCAAAAAAGACATATTAGGCCATCTCTTACAGGGTCTGAAGCATTGTATCAACTACAGGGAATTGAATAAGATCACGGTTAAAAATCTGTATTCTTTGACATGAATTCCGGATCTATTCAATCAAATTTTTGGGGCTCAGTGGTTTACCAAATTAGACCTCAGGGGTGCATATAACCTCATTCGCATAAAGAAGGGCGATGAGTGGAGGACAGCGTTTAACACCCCTGGGGGCAACTTTGAATATTTGGTAAAGTAATGCACCTACAGTATTTCAGAATCTTGTAAATTATATTTTTAGGGACATGATCTAAAAATTTCCAGTGGTTTATCCAGACAATATACTAATTTACTCTCCTGACTGGGAATTCCATGTGACACATATTAGGATGGTTTCTCCATGAAAACCAATTAATCATGAAGGGTGACAAGTGTGTGTTCAAGGTACAAAAAAATATTGTTTTTGGGTTACATCCTTACCCCACAAGAATTCAAGATGGATGCTCCGAAGGTTCAGGCCATTGTAAATTGGGTTCAAACCTCATCCTTCAAAGCATTAAAATGTATGTTAGGGTTTGAAAACTATTACAAAAAATTCAATAAGACTTTTTCAGTCATTGTCAAACCTCTCACTGACATGACTAGAAAGGGATCAGATGTAGGTAAATGGCAGCCTGATGCTATTAATGCATTTGAAACTTTGACAATATGTTTTCTTGAGGGCCAAATTTTAGTTCAGTCTAACCAGACTAGACCTTTTAATGTAGAGGTAGATGCATTTGAGGTGGCTTCTTTTTCTGCAAGTTTTCCTCAGCAGAGATGAATTATGGTGTGGGTACTCATGAGCCCCATGCCATAAAGTTGGCTTTTAAAGAATGGCGCCACTTCAAATATCTGTGATTACCAATCTCAATAATGTATCATACATGGAATCTGCTAAACAATTGAGTCCTAGACAGGACAGACGGACATTGTACTTTACACATTTTTATTTTATCGCTTTTAGGCCAGGAACTAAGAACACTAAAGCAGTGCCATTCATCCTCCAGGTATTGTTGTGGCCTTTATCTCTTCCAATCTGACGATGACGATCATAAAGGGACAGGCTATGGCTCCTGAGAGGTGTCCACTTGGCAAACTATTTGTTCCAGGTCATGTCTGTCTCCAACCTCTGGGTGAGTGTCATGACTCACTTCTTAATGGGCATCCGGGAATTTTGGATACCAGGAAGTTAATGTCTAGACATTATTGATGGCTTACAATGTCCAGGGATATTTTGTCCTATGTGTCAGCCTGTGAGGTTTGTGCTAGGTCTAAGACAACTAGAACTCATCTGGTTGGCGAACTATGACCCTTACCCACTCCCCTAAGATCATGGTCCCATCTATCCATTGACTTTATTACTGAGTTGCCCGCCTCTCAGGGCAAGATGATGATATGGGTAATTGTCGACAGTTATAGTAAGATGTACCATTATTTAAGTTATCTAATGGCAAAATTCTGGCTTCCCTATTTATAGATCATATTTTACGTCTGTGTGGGATTCCAAAGAACATTGTTTCTGATGGGGGGCTGCAATTTACAGATTTTGGAAAACTTTTTGTGATAAGTTGGAAATGTCTTTATCATTCTTGACAGCCTTTCACCCGGAGACCAATGGTCAGACTGAACGGTTGAACCAATCTCTGGAACAATACTTGAGATGCTACATTTCTGACAATCAAACTGACTGGGTGTCTCACATTGCACTTGCAGAGTTTGCTGTCAATAATCATGTGAACTCTTCCACTGACAATTCTCCCTTTGTCTGTAATTGTGGTCTTAATCCGTAAATCTCAGCATTTTTCTGAACTTAAGATCACCCCATGTACAGCTATCAGTGATTGACAGTTATCTCTGTATACACACACAGAGAATGCTATCAATCACTGATAACACCTCCCTGTATACAGCTGAAGTAAAATATAGCAGAGGATTAAATGTATAAATGACATGTTTTACTTAATCTTTTCCTATAAAACTATATATCAATCTGCTCATCTTCTACTGATAATCTGCCCAATACTCGGTCAGTGTAAAGGAGCTTTAAGGCTCTGGCTGTTCCTTTAATTGTCCCCTGATGAACCACCTAAAATTAAACATTTTTTTCCGTTCAACTGCTTTTCCTCTATCTTGATATACTGTATGAATGAAGATCAAATATTGTTAGTATGTAAAAAAAAAAAAAACTATTACAATATAACATGGTGTTTTCAGACTTTTTCATACATAGCTGACTGGTAAATTACCTAACTAGGTGCCATTTGTGTGATTTATATATATATATATATATATATATATATATACGTAAAAATTGTATTAATGCTATGTTTTTTACAAGTTTTGGTCAAAGTTAAATTTTATCAATTTTTATTGAAATAATGAAAGATTATGCTGTAAAAGTTTCAAAAGCAGAAAAGAACATAGGTAAGACAGTAAATTGAACAGTATAATATTAAACGACATGGACAGAAGACTGGAATTTATACTTAGATTTAGAAAAAAGTTAACAGTATGAAAATTAGTGAATCTAAATGCATATTATTTTCTTATGTAAGTGCCCTTTTAAATTAAAGCAATAATTTTAAGTGGAATAGATGTTCTAGGAATATAAGGAGTATTCTTATTTCTTTTTACAATTGTTCTTTCCCCTAATAAGCCCAGACAGAACATCTCACTTGGATAAAAATCAGATAAATGGATTTATAATTTTAGACTGGTTTAGCACAATACTTAACAGAGCGGAAACAATTTTTAGATAGCACCACTGGGTGTATGAAGAAATATATTGGATGAGAAAAAGCAGTTTTCATCTTCACTTCCGTTCAAACTCTTGTTAGAACCAAATTATGCTGAGTGACCTTATGCTCGCAATTTAATTAAAGAATAGAAAACCTAATGTCTTCCTGTGGAGCCAAAAATACTGCACAATAATGATTTCTACTAGATTTCAGATTTTGATAGCTATGGAATGAAAACTCTTAAACTGGTAAATTTAGCTTCATGTCCATTCTCCACTAGGGTCCAAAAAATTGGTGTACACGATTAAAAGAGACCAGCACTATACAGTCGTGGCCAAAAGTTTTGAGAATGACACAAATATTAGTTTTCACAAAGTTTGCTGCTAAACTGCTTTTAGATCTTTGTTTCAGTTGTTTCTGTTATGTAGTGAAATATAATTACATGCACTTCATACGTTTCAAAGGCTTTTATCGACAATTACATGACATTTATGCAAAGAGTCAGTATTTGTCCTTCTTTTTCAGGACCTCTGCAATTCGACTGGGCATGTTCTCAATCAACTTCTGGGCCAATTCCTGACTGATAGCAACCCATTCTTTCATAATCACTTCTTGGAGTTTGTCAGAATTAGTGGGTTTTTGTTTGTCCACCCGCCTTTTGAGGATTGACCGCAAGTTCTCAATGGGATTAAGATTTGGGGAGTTTCCAGGCCATGGACCCAAAATGTCAACGTTTTGGTCCTGGAGCCACTTAGGTATCACTTTTGCCTTATGGCACAGTGCTCCATTGTGCTGGAAAATGCTTTGTTCTTCACCAAACTGTTGTTGGATTGTTGGAAGAAGTTGCTGTTGGAGGGTGTTTTGGTACCATTCTTTATTCATGGCTGTGTTTTGGGGCAAAATTGTGAGTGAGCCCACTCCCTTGGATGAGAAGCAACCCCACACATGAATGGTCTCAGGATGCTTTACTGTTGGGATGACACAGGACTGATGGTAGCGCTCACCTTTTCTTCCCTGGACAAGCCGTTTTCCTGATGCCCCAAACAATCGGAAAGAGGCATCATTGGAGAATATGACTTTGCCCTAGTCCTCAGCAGTCTATTCACCATATTTTCTGCAGGAGATCAATCTGTCCCTGATGTTTTTTTTGGAGAGAAGTGGCTTCTTTGCTGCCCTTCTTGACACCAGGCCATCTTCCAAAAGTCTTCGCCTCACTGTGCGTGCAGATGCGCTCACACCTGCCTGCTGCCATTCCTGAGCAAGCTCTGCACTGGTGGCACTCCGATCCCGCAGCTGAATCCTCTTTAGGAGACGATCCTGGCGCTTGCTTGACTTTCTTGGACGCCCTGAAGCCTTCTTAACAAGAATTGAACCTCTTTCCTTGAAGTTCTTGATGATCCTATAAATTGTGGATTGAGGTGCAATCTTAGTAGCCACAATATCCTTGCCTGCAAAGCCATTTTTATGCAACACAATGATGGCTGCACGCGTTTCTTTGCAGGTCACCATGGTTAACAATGGAAGAACAATGATTTCAAGCATCACCCTCCTTTTAACAGGTCAAGTCTGCCATTTTAACCCAATCAGCCTGACATAATGATCTCCAGCCTTGTGCTCGTCAACATTCTCACCTGAGTTAGCAAGACGATTACTGAAATGATCTCAGCAGGTAATGACAGCAATGAAATGCAGTGGAAAGGTTTTTTTGGTATTAAGTTAATTTTCATGGCAAAGAAGGACTATGCAATTCATCAGATCACTCTTCATAACATTCTGGAGTATATGCAAATTGCTATTATAAAAACTTAAGTAGCAACTTTTCCAATATTTATGTAATTCTCAAAACTTTTGGCCACGACTGTACATAGAATTTAGAATTGAGACCTCTGGTTTTGTCCTACAAAGATAAACACCCTGAAATTAATAGCTATAGGTTCCTAATGAACTGATGGCATACCGGCTTATTTTATATTGAGAAATCATCTAATTGACAAAATTACGAATCACCAAATAACCAAAGTCAAAGCAAAACAACATATTTTATGTGTCCCTTTTATTATCGATTTCCTACAGTTTGTATTTAAAAATTAAGTATATATTTTTTAATATATGTTTCTCCGTGGTATATATCATATTCTTCCCAAGAGCAGATCATTGTTGAATGGCCTCTGTGATTAAGAATAAAATCACTCTTGTTTGTGTTACAGTTATGTTTGAAGATAAAAGGAGCATGGGTGATGTTAGCCTCTTTGGCTAAGTATGATTCTTCAACACTAACTATAGTGCTGGATTTAGCAGGATGTTTTGTTCACACACCAGATCCCTCTGACACAGTAAGTCTCCTATGTTTTTATATGTATAAATTATTGATGTGTTAAGATGGGGATACATTTTTGTGGAGCGAAATGTGTTTAACAATTTTCTCATTCATGTCTGGTCCCAAAAATTAAATGTCTGAGCTTTCCTTCCCCCCTGGAAGACATCACATTAGGCTCCATTTTGCAGAACGGAATTGCGGACCCATTCATTCCTAAGGGGCAGCACTATGTGCTGCCCAGACACGGAATTGTGGACCCGCACTTCCGGGTCTGCAATTCCGTTCCCGAAAAAAATAGAACATGTCATATTCTTGTCCGCAACTCCGTGGATCCGCAAAACACGTTGCGGACGTGTGAATGGAGCCTTATCCTAGCAGATCTGTTTACTTTCTCCCCTTCTTTTTTGTTGAATACATAACTTTATTGATAGACAAGCCTGGCTGCACTGCACAGTGACACCCCCCCCCCCCCCCACTCTGCTCTGCCTGCAGCAGCTACTCCATCTATAACTCCTGTGTCTGTCTATCTTTCTACATCTACACCTAGACATTAATCTACTTCTCACTCAGTGTCTAAATCACATTACTGACCGTCCACAGGCTCTTCCCTCACCATCTCCAGAGTGTGATAAACAGCTGGAATCGGAAAGCACATCCAAACACATCTGTATCTAATCCTAACATGTATGTGTGCAATACTTCCTGCTGAGATGTGTATCTAATCCCATTTTGTATGATACAGCCTGCTGAGTTGTGTATCTAATCCCATCTTCAATGATACAGCCTGCTTAGCTGTGTATCTAATCCCATTATGTAAGATACAGCCTGCTGAGCTGTGTATCTAATTACATTTTGTATGATACAGCCTGCTGAGATGTTTATCTAATCCCATTTGGTATGATACAGCCTGCTGAGCTGTCTAGCTAAACCCTTATGCACACGACCGTATCCATTTATCCGCTAAATAAGGATACTGTCCATGTGTGACCCGTGTTTTTTTTTTGCAGTCCCATTGATTTATATGGATTTCAGCTCTGCATTATGATGACCAGAATAAGACATGTTCTTTTTTTGCAGAACTGACATATGGATGTGGAAAAAACATGGACTTCATCAGTGTGCTTTCCACATCCATATATCAGTACAGCAAAATATAAAACATGTCTTATTCTGGTCCTCATAATGCAGATCTAAAACCCATAGAACTCAATAGCTCTGGAAAAAAACGCACATCTCACATAGGCAGTATCCTTATTTAGCAGATCTGCTACTTGGAGAAAACAGAACAGATACGGTCCTGTGCATGAGGCCTAATTTTATCTTTTTTGGTCCTGAGTCTGACTGCTGAAGGGTTTTTCTTGGGCCAACATGTGTGATACACGTGAGATAAGACTATGATCAGCCTGGGAAACACGGACCGCGCATCGCCACATCTCCCAGGCCGACCGCACTCTCCTGACCGAACTGACTATATGACAGTAATGTATGATACAGTCAGTCTCTTATCTGGTCAGGGGAGCCAAGGTTGGCCTGGAAATTGTGGCTGACACATGGACTGAGACATGGATTCCTGGGCTGATCACAGTACTTTGCATGATCCCTATCACTCATACTGAGCCGCCATAACAGTTACATCTAAAGCACCCCCATTACAGTGACATCCACAGTGCTCCTAAAACAATAACAGTGACATCCACAGTGCTCCTAAAACAATAACAGTGACATCCACAGATCCCACATAACCGTATCATCCACAGTGTCCCCATAACAATGACATCCACAGGCCCCCATAACAGTGACATCCACAGTGTCCCCATAACAGTGACATTCACAGATCCCCCATAGCAGTGACATCCACAGTGCCCCCATAACAGTGACATCCACAGATCCCTCATAACAGTGACATTCACAGATCCCCCATAGCAGTGACATCCACAGTGCCTCCATAACAGTGACATCCACAGTGCCCCCATAACAGTGACATCCACAGTGCCCTCATAACAGTGACATTCACAGGCCCCCATAACAGTGACATCCACAGTGCACCCATAACAGTGACATCCACAGTGCCCTCATAACAGTGACATCTAGAACATGTCATGACCATGGTCATGGTCGTGACTCCTGAACCGCATGTTGTTGCCTGCGGTCTCGTTTGGTTGTTTCAACCACAGGTGAGGACCACTTATATGTTGCCTCACTTGTGGTTGCTGCTGACAACATGTTCTTATGATGTATGTGGCAGTATAGCAGCCTGAGCTGTTGCTAGGCAGCTTGCTGCAATGTGCATGCGGTTGCACGGGGTGTTATATGTTATGTGTGAACTTTCCCCTTTAAGTGGCTTCCATCCCTGACCTGGTGTAGGAAGGGTTAACTCCTTCCTAGTGTGTGTGCACTGGGTGTGTCTGTGTGTGGGTGTGGCTACATGGTCTATAAAGCCTCAGTTAAGATCAGTAGTCTGAGGGGTACTCCAGCCTTGTAGTAAGCTGGAGGCACCCTCCTGGTCTCTAATACCATCTGCCAGTCATAAAAATGTTGTTATGTGATGTTAAGTTTATGTTTATGTGATGTCTGTATTATTGCAGCTATGGTTCTGGCTTCCTCTGTGTCTATGTGTGCTGTGTCCATTTATGTCTCTGTGTGGACTCCAGCACTTGAGCTCAGGGATCCAGTCAGTGTGTCTGTGGCAGGTAGTGTTGGAAGTCTTTAACTCTCCTGCCATATCCATAGTCTGTTTCTGTTTATATCCCCTTGCAGCTTGGCCAGTTTATACTCCTGTTTCTCCGCATCCAGGAGGAACAGGTGGTCTACCCAGCTCCTAGTTCAGGGATCGGCGGAGGGTGAGTAGGGATCCGAGGTTCCTGAGCATAAGCTCTCCTACCTTCAAGGTCGGCTCATGCAGCTAGGAGTCAGGGTTGGATTAGGGATGCGTTAGGAGGTGACCTGCTCCCTTATTCTGTTGTCCTGGCCGAGCAGCGACTAACATCACGTGGCATCGCACGGCTGAGGGTTTTTCCCATCCTCAGCCATGACAGAACAACCCCATAACAGTGTCACTGTTATGGATTTGATGCAGATTGGAAACATGTGGATGTCCACACCCTCAGTGGAGACACTTCATCGGCGCAACTGAACGACCAGGCGGATATTGATAGAAAGCTTCTATTTATGAGAGGCGATAATTATATTATCAGTGTAACCATCCCTCTTCTGTGTCTATTCAAATGCTCGCTGCTCACAATTTAGGCGGGCGCTTTGCATGTGGAAGAGGTGGAAATAAAGGGAAGACAGTACACAGGGTGATAGCCAGACCACCCTCAGTTCGTCTTCTCAGCACAGATTGGATGATGAGGAGGAGGAGCAGGAGACGGTTGCCTCCGCTACAGAGGGTAGTACCCATGGAAGTTTTATTACATCTGTTCAGCGGGGATGGGTAGAAGAGGATGAGGAGATTGAGAGTCATCCTCCTGATGAGGATAGCAAAGTCTTGTCTGTTGGGACTCTGGCACACATGGCTGACTTTATGTTAGGCTGCCTTTTCCGTGACCCTCGCGTTGTACGCATTTAGGCCAACACTGATTACTGGTTGTTCACCCTTCTCGACCCCCGCTACAAAGGTGGAGGGGACGAGCAAAATGGTGCAATTCCAGTAGGTCCTTGTGGAAAAATCGCTCCAAAAATTTCCAGCTGATAATGCTGGCTGCAGAGTACTTAGTTCCTTTGCCAACCGAGATGGGGAGACGAGGGGAACACACAGCAGTTCCAACAGAGGCAGGGCAACACTTTGGGACAGTTTTATGACACCCCGCCAGCACCCTTAATCTGATGCGTGGCCTAGTGTCAAAAGAAGGGAACATTTTTGTAAGATTATGAAGGAGTGCGTAGCAGACCGTGTCAGTGTTCTCAGTGATCCCTCTGTTCCTTACAACTATTGGGTGTCCAAGCTGGACATGTTGTACGAACTGGCGCTCTACGCCTTGGAGGTGCTGGCCTGCCCCGCAGCCAGCTTTTTGTCAGAGCGTGTATTTAGTGCTGCTGGGGGCATAATAACTGATAAGCACATTCACCCGTCAACTAAAAATGCTGACCGGTTCCGACAAATTTTTTTAGATGGTCAGCTCAGCAGCAGGCCCTCGCCCATAATTTTTTCCATGGTCAGATCAGCAGCAGGCCCTTTCCCCTAATGTTTTAGATGGTAAGCACAGCAGCAGGCCCTCGCCGCTAGTGTTTTAGATGGTAAGCTCAGCAGCAGGCCCTCGCCCCTAGTGTTTTAGATGGTCAGCTCAGCAGCAGGCCCTCGCCCATAAAGTTTTAGATGATCAGCTCAGCAGCAGGCTACTTGCCAATAATTTTTTCCATGGTCAGATTATCAGCAGGCCCTCGCCCCTAATGTTTTAGATGGTCAGCTCAGCAGCAGACCCTCAACCGTAATGTTTTAGATGGTCAGCTCAGCAGCAGACCCTCACCCATAATGTTTTTGATGGTCAGATCAGCAGCAGGCCCTCGCCCCTAATGTTTTAGAGGGTCACCAGCAGGTCCTTGCTCCTAATGTTTTTGAGGGTCACCGGCACGCCATCAAACCACATTTTTCAAGGATGTGTATGATGTCATCCTTTATGTAATAAAGGGTATATTGCAGTGCCGGGTCCTTGTAATTTTTGGCAGCCCTTTCCCTTAGTGCATAGGCTTTATGAGTGTAGTCCTACTACCTGAACAATTGTACCACAATGTGAATGAGGCCCTCCTTTATGTGATATACAGGTTGTATTGGAGTGCCTCTTTCTTGTAATTTTTGGCAGCACTTGCACTTTATATCCAAGTAAATATACAGGAAAGAATGTTTACTAACAATTTTTCCTCTAAAATCGATTTTATCTTCGGTTTGGTGCGTATTATTGTCAGTCTGTAAAAGTGGCGTACTACTTGGACAACATTGTTCCCAGCAGCGACCTGGAAGTCAAAGATGCATCCAGACATCCTCCCCATGCTGTTCCCGAACCATTTCAGTGGTGTTTCCATCAATTCCATCTGACCTTTTCCTATGAACCAGACACCCTCCCCTCTTCAGAGCAGGGGGTCCCTGGTTTAATGTTCGGGTTCTCCCATTGACTTCCATTGTGCTTGGGTGCTCGGTAGAGCACCCGAGCATCCCGAGGTGTTCTACTTGAGCACCCAAGCACCCGAGCACTTTGGTGCTCGACCAACACTAATAAGGATGTTTTTGATGACAGAGGCCCCTTATTTGACAATTTAATAGTGTTTTCAAAAAATTTTATACTGATAACTAGTGATGATTTAGCACCCCGATGCTCGGGTGCTCTGCCCGAGCACACCGGGATGTTCAGGTGCTTTACCGAGCACCCGAGCCCTATAGAAGACAATGGGAGGACCCGAGCATTAAACCAGGCACCCCCTGCTCTGAAGAGGGGAGGGTGCCTGGTTCATAGAAAAAGGTCAGAAATTGATGGAAACACCACAGAAATGGGTCCGGGACAGCATGGGGAGGATATCTGAATGCATCTTGGACTACAATGTCGCTGCTGGTAACGATGTTGCCCGAGTTGTACGCCACTTTTACAGACTGACCATAAAACTCACAAAACTGAAGATAAAAGCAATTTTAAATGAAAAATTGTTAGGAACTGGGGTCATGACTAAGAGGGACGGCCGGTGGTTTCGATTGTGTTGACTCTTGGACGATCAAACTGAACTAATTGGAAGAGGAACGGCCGGTGGCCTCCGTATTGTACCTGTAGAGGTGAAATTCTTGTACCGGTGCAAGCCGAACCACAGCCAAAACTTTTGTTGCCACAAATGTTTTCATTTATCAACAACTTAAGTTGGAGGCTTGAAGACGATCCCCGGCCGCGTTATTCCCATTTCCTGCCAAGCATTTTCTGGGAAACTAAAGTCTTTGTCTTTGAATATGGTTGCAAAGCTGAAACTTAAACTAATTGATGGAAGGGCACCACCAGGAGTCGAGTCTGCGGCTTGATTTGACTACGCACGGAAAGCCTCACCCAGCCCGGACACAGAAAGGATTGACAGATTGATACCTATTTTGCGATTCTGTGGGTGGTGGTGCATAGCCGTTTTGAGCGTGTGGATCGAGTCGATTTGTGTGGTTCATTCCGATAACCAAAGACACTCCTCCATGCTAATTAGTTACGTGACCCCCGTTGATCCGTTGATTACGATTGTTTTGACCAGACTATCATCTGATGATAATGAATTTGGAAGAGGAACGGACGTTGAGCTGACCGTCTAAAAAATTGTAGATGAGGGCCTGCTGCAGCTTTGTTAACTCTAGATAACTTCTTAGCTGATCGCACGTCCCCGTGATGTTGACGATCTATTCGGATGTCTGCTCTATCAACTTTCGATGTTCTTTTTTGCGCCTACCATGGTGACTACGGGTAATGGGGAATCAGGGTTCGCTTCCGGAGAGGGAGCCTGAGGGATGGCCACGGCTACCACTTCCAAGAAAGGCAGGCGGGGGCACACAAATTTCCCAGTACCGACTCAGGGAGGTAGTGACGATAAATAACAATACAGGACTCTTAAGTGAGCCTGCCATTGGAACGAGTACAAAAAAATTACAGGGAATGTCATAGATATTTAGGATGAGGAAACGTTATACAGGAGAGGTAAAGTATGATTGATGGCCTGCTGGTGACCCACTAAAACATTAGTGGTGAGGGTCTTCAGCTGAGCTGACCATCTAAAACATTATGGGTGAGGGCCTGCTGGAGAGTTGACCATCTAAAACATTATGGGTGAGGGCCTGCTGGTGAACTGACCATCTAAAACATTATGGGCGATGGCCTGCTGGTGAGCTGACCTTCTAAAAATTATGGGTGAGGGCCTGCTGGTGAGCTGACCATCTAAAACATTATGGGTGAGGGCCTGCTGGTGAGCTGACCATCCCAAAAATTATATGAGAAGGCATATACGTGATGGACGAGGAGGAGGAGGATGAGAAAAGGAAGATTCAAACATATACCCTTTTTTGTGGCGGAAGGGGTGCATGGGAATACAGAGTATTCAGTACATTCTAAACAACACATTTAAAGTGCCTTTATGTTCAGTCATAGCTTTCCTCTGGTGGAGTGGAGAAGTCAGGGGCAATCTAGGCCTTGTTCATTTTTTTAAGAGTCAACCTGTCAGCATTTTCAGTTGACAGTCGGATACGCTTATCTGTTATAATGCCACCAGCAGCACTAAAAACCTGCTCAGACAAAACCCTGGCAGCAGGGCAGGCCAGCACCTCCAAGGCGTAGAGCGCCAGTTCATGCCAGGTGTCCACCTCGGACACCCAGTAGTTGAAAGGCACTGAGGGATCACTGAGGACGCTGACACGGTCTGCTACATACTCCTTTACCACCTTCCAAAACTTTTCCCTCCTTGTGACACCAGGACGTGCATCATGTTGAGGGTGCTGGCGGGGTGTCATTAAACTGTCCCAGGCCTTGAGGAGTGTTGCCCTGCCTTTGCTGGAAGTGCTGTGTGTTCCCCTTGTCTCCTCACCTCAGTTTCCCAAGGAAGTATGGACTCTGCTGCCAGCGCTGTCAGATGGAAATTTTTGCAGCAATCTGTCAACAAGGAACTTCTGGTATAGTACCATTTTGCTCATCCTCTCCACCGAAAGGAATGAGAGATGAGAAGTTCTCTTTGTAGGGGGAGTCCTGAAGGGTGAACACCCAGTAATGACTGTTATCTAAAATGCGTATAACACGGGGGTCATGGGAAAGGCAGCCTAACATGAAGTCAGCCATGTGTGCCAGAGTACCAGTGGGCAAGACTTCGCTGTCGTCAGGAGGATTACTGTCCATCTCCTCATCCTCTTCCTCCTCTTCTGTCCACCCACGCTGAACAGATAGAATTAAAGTTCCATGGCTACTACCCTGTATAGAGGAGGCAACCGTCCCCTGCTCCTCCTCCTCTTCCTCCTCCAATACGTGCTGAGAAGACAAACTGAGGGTGTTCTGGCTATCACCCGGGGTCATGTCTTCTTCCCCCATTTCCAACTCTTCCCCACAAACAGCGTCAGCCTTAATTGTGTGCTTGCGTTCAAATGCCTGGGGTGAAGAGTAGACACAAAAGTGGGATGGTTACACTGACAATAGTGTTATCGCTGCTCACCATCAGTGTCGATTCCTCAAAGTTTCTTAACACCTCAGACATCCATGCCCACTCCTCGCTTGTGAAGAGCAGAAGCTAACTGGAAAGGTGACGACCGTGCTGCAGCTTGTATTCCATTACTGCTTGCCCTTTGCTGCTCACAAAGCCTGGCCAACATGTGTAACGTGGAGTTCCAGTGCGTGCTCACGTCGCACAACAGCCAGTGAGCTGGCAATTTCAAGCACTGTTGCAGCGTCAACAGACCGGCTGAAGCTGTTGATGACTTGCGGAAATGTGCACACATGCGGCGCACCTTCGCCTGTAGCTCGGGCAAATTGGGGTAGGTTTTTAGAAACCGCTGAACCACTAAGTTAAAAACGTGGGCTAGGCAAGGGATGTGTGTGAGCTTGCTGAGCTCCAAAGCTGCTACCAAGTTACGCCCATTCTCACACACAATCATGCCTGGTTGCAGGTCTCTTATCCCTTGCCACAGCTCTGAGGCGGTGTGCTGTTTATCCCCTAAGCATATCATCTTCAGCACGGCCTGTTGACGCATCCCCACAGCAGTGCTACACTGCTTCAGGCTACCAGCTGATGGCTGACTGGTGCTGCACGTGGAGAATTCGGAGGTGAAAGTGGAGGAGGAGGCGGAGCCACTTACATAGGTGCTGGCGGTAACCCTGGTGGAAGTAGGGCCCGCAATCCTGGGCGTTGGTAGCACCTGTGCCATCCCAGGGTACAAGTCGCTCCCAGACTCCACTACATTCACCCAGTGTGCCGTCAGGGAAATGGAGCGTACTGGCCACAAGCACTTGTCCATGTGTCAGTAGTTAGGTGGACCTTAGCAGTAACTGCGTTGGTCAGGGCACGGGTGATGTTAGCAGACACATGCTGGTGTGCGGGGACGGCACACCGGGAAAAATAGTGGCGGCTGGGGACAGAGTACCAAGGGACGGCCGCCGACATCAGGCCGCAAAAGGCCTCGGTGTCCACAAGCCTAAATGGCACCCACAGGCCATGGCACTAACCGCCAGTAACTTAGAAAGTTGGGCGGTTAGTGCCATGGCCTGTGGATGGGTTGCTGGGTAGTTGTGCTTGCGTTCAAATGCCTGGGGTGAAGACATTTGGACGCTGCACTGGGACAGGGAAGTGGATGCGGTCACTGATGGTGCTTGTGACTATACAGGTGCAGCGCGGGAGGCATCCAGGCCTGCACCTTTGACAGGCAATTGGTAGTCACCCAACAGGAGGCAGTGGTGTGACCTGCAGACGCAGATTGTGGACCCAGGTGTTCCTCCCACTTATTGCGGTGCTTGGCTGCCATGTGGCGGATCATGCTGGTGGTGGTGAGGTTGCTACTGTTTACACCTCGGTTTTGGTTTGGCACAGGTTGCAAACTACTATTCTTTTGTCGTCTGCACTTTCCACAAAAAAGCGCCATACCGCGGAACACCTACCCCTTGGCAAGGGAGATTTCTGCAAGGGGGTGCCCCATGGAACACTTGCGGGCCTGTTTGGCGTGATCTGCCTTCTCCCTGTTGCCACCCCACTGCCTCTTCCAGCCTGTTGCGGTGCTGCAGATCGCTCCCCCTCGGGACTGCTGTCCTCGCTCGCGTTTCCGCCTTCCAATGTTGGATCAGTGACCTCATCGTCCACCAAGTCCTCTTCAACTTCCCATTCCGATCATCCGCCTCATTTGCTGACCCCAACACAACTTCAGTGATTGACAACGGTATATCATCCTCTTCATCAACCTCTGCAGACAGTAATTGTGGTTGACTTGGCAACTGTGTCTCGTCATGATCCACCTCCTTAAACACATCATCTTGTGAGTGTGAAGGCTCTAGAGGTTGAGAATCAGGGCACAAGATCTCATGTCCCTCTTCAAGAGTGCTTGGGGAGATGGCTAAATTAAGTGATGGGAGTGAAAATAGCTCCTCGGAACATCAAACCGGATCGCTTGTTTGGCCAGACTCTACATGGTGGGAGGAAGGATGATCAGGGTGAGGATTGTGTTGTTGACCAGACTGTCGGCTACTGAGACTGGACTTGGTGGAAGACAGGGTGGTGCTTAACCCAGTGGAAGCATTATCTGCTGCAATCCAACCGACCACCTGGTCGCACTGGTCTGACTTCAAGAGTGTTGTCTTGCAACGCCCTGTAAACTGGGACATGAAGCTAGGTATCGTGGATGACTGTTTTCCTTGTGCTCTGGCAGCAGGCACAGTTGCAACGCGCCCTGAGCCACGGCCTCTGCGTGAATCATCAGAATCACATCCACTTCCCCGTCCCTTAATACTCGCCTTCTTCATATTGACACTGGATGTCACTGATATTTGGATTAAATATAGGCCTCACACACTCTATAGAAATAAGTGTAGATTTGCTTCTCACTGGTCACAGCAAGCAGAGTTTGAACAATACAGAAACTGACTGTAACTGCTATTTGGATTGAATATAGGTGTCACACACGGCCTAGATATCGGTGCTGATTTGCTTCTCACTGGTCACAGCAAGCAGAGTTTGTATAATACAGAAACTGACTGTGACTGCAATTTGGATTAAATAGAGGCATCACACACGGCCTAGATATCAGTGCTGATTTGCTTCTCCCGGGTCACAGCAAGCAGCGTTTGTAGAATGCAGAAAATGAATGTCACTAACGGTCGCCCTGACAAAAAAATAATTCCCCCAAAATAAATTTTGCTGCCACCTCTAACAATAGTCCTTAAAAGGACTTTTGGCTCTCTGAAAGGTTTGAGATCAAATTCGCTCTGTCCCTTCCTAACAGCAGCTCTCCCTGACTAGCAATGAGCCGAACCCACATGACGTGTTCCGGCCAGACAATCAATGTAATGCCAGTAGAAAACATGTCTAATGGCATTACATACTTACCAGCATGTTTATTGGCTGCTTAGAGGGCGGCAAACATCCGGGGAGGAGACTCGAGCACATGTGGTACTCGGCAAAGTGCTCGGATCTGCCTAGCATAGCGATGCTCGAGTTGAACCGATACTAGGTCGAGCATGCTCGATCATCACTACTGATAACCCATCCTCAGGATTAGAGGGTATAGCCTAAGGACAGCCGTGCCGCAGGCCAGCTACGGTGTACCTTTCATTTAATAATGACCGTACCATATAGTCCTTCTTCATTGTTAAGGGCCATGTGGCACCTTTAAACAGGGGCTGTTGCTGGTATGGGGTTTGGCTGGCTAGGTTGGGAGCACAATATGCATATTATTGCTGTTCTTTTTTGTGATCTCCTGCAGGTTATTTGACAGTAAATACAGAATATTACTCAGCTTTGGCATACCCACTTCTCAAACCCCAAAGCTATCCTGCCTACAGGGGGAGCCCTTCTTCTGTCATCTGCTTTTCCTCCTTTTCCACATCATCTAATATCGATGAGAATATGACATCAGGAACATTCAACTCCTCCTCTCTCTGCATCTTGCAGAATTTTCTAGGACATGGAGACTTTGAAGGATAATTTGGAAGAAGTAAAGCTAGCAAAAGATGAGGATGGTCATTATTAAGACCTGCCCCCCCTAAGGGGTGCACTGACACTGGAATATGAAAGGCTTCCATCTTTTTGGTATCAAATTACAAATCTTAATTTATGGCTAATGGAGTAATAAGTAAATGTAGGAATAAATAAACAAAACTGACGGAGCATAAGTCTCCCTGCACTGTCCCTCTCCAATATTTTTCTATTAACCCTTTGGCTACCGGAGGTTTTTTTGTTTTTGCGTTTTCGTTTTCATTACCTATTTTTATTTTTCCGGTCACATAGCTGTATTAGGGCTTATTTTTAGCGGGGCAAGTTGTACTTTCTAATGCCACCATTAATTATGGCATAAAATGTTGTGGGACGCAGTTAAAAAATTCCAAATGGGGTGGTATTGGAAACAAAACACAATCCCTCCACCGTTTTACGTGTTTTGTTCCCACAGCTTTTTGTTTACGGCAAAATTGACCCATGCCCTTCATTCTCTGGGTCAGTATGATTACAACGCTACCCCATATGTATAGGTTTTTGATGTCTAAATAGTGTAAAAATAAATGTAAACTTTGAGAGAGAAAAATTGCGCAACAATCTGTACTTTTAATTGATACCATTTTGGAGTATGCATGACTTTTTGATCACATTTTATTACATTTTTTTGGTTTAGAGAAGCAATGAAAAAATGGCAAATCAGCCATTTTGACCCTTTTTTCCGTTATGCCATTCGCTGTATTGGAATTTTTGTATTTTTTGTGATCATTATGTGCTTACAACTTTTTTTTTGGGGGGGGTTTATCAGGAATTTATTATTTGTTTATTTTGCTCACTTTTGCTCATTTCTTATCCTGGCCTGCCAAAATAAGAATTGCAGTTTGAATACTGTTAGCCTACTCAGTAAGGCTACCAGTATTCAGTGCAACTACCTATGCCCGGATTGGACACACGGGGCATAGGTATAAAGCCTGGAAGCTTGAGCTTCCTGGTTTTTGCGCATTTAGGTGCCATGATTTCACTTGATCACAGCATCTAAAGCATTTCATTACCGCGATCGGCATTATTGCCAGAAACCGAAATTAGCCACAGGTCTCTGCTGTATGAAACAGCAGAGATCTGCAGGCCATGACGCCCGCTGCACGTGAGAACGGGCATCATGTTTACACATCGCACTAGCGCCGTACATGTACGACACTGGTAGCCTAAGGGTTAATCGTTTTCAGCAACACTGCCCTTAGTGCATGAATGCTTGCCACATCTCTCTCTCTGCACTAAGTACACAGGAAAATGGCGGAGACCGCTCAGGATGAGGTTTTTATCGGGCTGTGACATCACAGGGGATTGCTGCGGATTGGCTGGCTGCATGACAATATGGATGATCTCGCTTTCCCAGGATTCTTTCTTTCACATTATAAAACATGCAGTTGCCATTTTAGGGAAAAAAAGTTTGTAACCACGAAGCTTGAGGTAATTCGGAATCATTGTGAATCAAAGTTTTCCTAAATTCCACTTTGAGTGCTTCACTCAACACTAATCATGAGAAAAATTTAAGCCTTAGGCCTCATGCACACGAAATACCGCGGATCTGCCTGTGTGCCTTCCGCAATTTGCGGAACGGAAGGGGTGGCCCACTGTAGACATGCCTATTCTTGTCCGCAAAACGGACAAGAATAAGACATGCTATATTTTTGGGGGAGGGTCACGGAATGGAGCAACGGATGCGGACAGCACATGGAGTGCGGCCCCATTGAAGTGAATGGGTCTGCGTCCGAGCCGCATTTTGCACGGTCATGTGCATGAGATCACTGAGTTCACACTTCAGTTATTTGGTCAGTTATTTCCATCAGTTATTGTGAGCCAAAACCAGTAGCGAAGCCTACTCAGAGATATTCTCCGGTTCTGTGTTTTTGACCCACACCTGGCTCTGATGGAAATAATTGACCAAATAACTGAAGTGTGAACTTAGGAACTTACTTAGGAATGTCATAATTCAGAAGTGTTTTGCCACGCTGAGCTGGTTAATATTAATGATTTACATTTTTATCTTGAGTATTTATAATGTACACCATCTTGAAGTATAACATAAATTATATACAAACCTTCTTTTTTATCTTCTTGTGCAATCTTTACTTTCGTGTCTGTAATGTCCTTAAAAGAAGACAAAAACAGGACCACGTCACCTTTCTCATTCTTTATAGGAACAATATCCAGTAGGCACCAGAATGATGTACCTAAAGGTTGTAAAAAAAAAAAAAAAAGACAGAAAATTTAGGTCTGAAACAAAAAAAGTACAAATCTAGAGTTGCAACTAATGTAATTTTAACCAAATCTTATTGGAAAGGTCAATAGTCAAGAAACCCCAGCTGTTCAGTGAATATAAATCTGCTTGTCTCATCAGCTTAGCCCTCTCCTCGTTGTGGAAGTAAACCATTGATTTTAATGCAAAATTTATCTGATGGGATCATTACAATGTCTTAATGAAGTTTCTTATTACTTGGAAATTACACTTTTGCTTTGAACCTGTTATCGATCACAGCTATCTTATTCAAACAGAATATTTCCAGGATGTTGAATCTGACATGTACAGTTTGCTATTTACAGAGCATGTCTGTCTCTGAATTAATTAGAAAGTTGTCTTCCTCTCATCAGCCTGCCGCACAAGACCTAATGTCCATTATATCCGTGTAACTAATTCAGAAAGCTGAAACAAATTTGACTGCTACTTTAAATAGAACTGTTCTTATATCCTTTTCAAATGCTTAAAGTACAGCTTTAGTTGCAAAATTTGAATAAGAACCTCGACGCCATGCAGGACATTAGAAGATATGTAGATTGGATATATTTACTTATTGCATATTATTATTATATAATTGCTTAATATATTGAAGTACAATAACAATAGTACCTTAAAGGGGATTTCATGGATTATCATTATTTATAAAATCTATGTTCATATAATTGTTCATATAATCTAATTTATTATTATTCTATTTATTATTTTACTCATATATTATTTTACTCACTTATACAGCGCTGACATATTGCTCAGCGCTTTACAGATATTATCATCACATGCTATCTCCAATGGGGCTCACAATCTCAGTTTCTTATCAGTATCCTATCTTTGTAATGTGGGAGGAAACCAGAGTAGCCAGAAGGAACCCACACAAACAAAGGGAGAACGCAGGGAGAAACTTCCATGCAGATGTTGTTCTTGGTCACATGTGAACCTTGGACCCAGCACTGAAAAGCACCAATGCTAACCACTGTGCTTCATCATGTTTTCAGTATGTACTCTCCTGACCCATTTTTACTGTGTAAACAAATCAATCTGGTTAATTTCCATGCTGTACGTTACGTAGCACTTCCTCTTTCCATATCAAACCAAACCATTGATGCACTTCTCCATTCTCCCCCATTGTTACAGCCTTGTCTTAACAGCTTTCAAACAAGACCAGGCTCACATCTCTAGCTGCTACACAGCCCAAGAGATAAAGGGCTTAAAGGGCGTCTGTCACCGCTATGTGACCATGTACAGCACTTACATGGCGCTGTAGCACACCTATACATGATTCTAATGGTACCTTTGTTATTTTCTTTAGACATCCAGAAGCAGTAAAAAAAACGTTTATTTCATATGCAAATGAGCACTCGCAAGTGCCCAGGGGCGGCGTTCAGTGTGTAGGTGCCCAGGCTGCTCTGCCTTTTTTAGCGTTACTCCTTCCCAGCCTCTTCCTTTGCCAGCCCTCCTATTCCCTAGTATCATCCCTAGGTCCGGCCGAGATCCCGCGCTGCGCACTGCTTCGCTGGGCTGGGGCATGCACACTGCAATGCCCATTTTGGGTACGGCTTAAATTCAACTAGTGTGCATGTGCCAGCCGGTGAAGCAGTGTGCAGGCGCGGGATATCGATCGGGCCTTGGGATGATACAAGGAAATAAGAGGGCAGGCAAAGGAAGAGGCTGGGGGAGGAGTAACACTTGCGAGTGCTCATTTGCATATGAAATAAACATCGTTTTTACTGCTTCTGGATGTCTAAAGAAAATAAAAAAGGTTCCATTAGAATCCTGTATAGGTGTACTACAGCGCCATGTAAGTGCTGTATATGGTCATATAGTGGTGACAGACTCCCTTTAAGCAACCCCCCCCCCCCCAACACACACACACTTTTTGCAGGTTGTGCTTTCAGCTAGCCTGGAGAAGGCGAGGGGTTCAGTTCAGGGGGGAGCTGACAGGTTGCAGGGAAGAGAGAAAAAACATCCTCTCTCATGACCATAGGGGGAGGGTAATATGGACTTCTATGAGTGGTACCTATTCCCTCTCCTCCATCAATCAGCATACTTGTTCTGTGGTTGTCACATATGGGGTTCTTTTTTTCCAGGAAAGCACATACCCATCTAATCACCCCACTCTGCTTTTTTTTTTGACACCATGATAGAGATGGTTACCAGGATCCAGATCAAGGTGTCACATAAAGTATGTGGATCGTTTCTCTAGCAATACCCATTACATGTTGCCAAAACAAGCAAAAATGATTATTAGTAGAGAGGAATCTAATATATGAGCCCTCATATGATTATGTCATCAGAAAAATAAAATGGCCTGGGTCTTGGAATGCAGCGACACAAACACAGATTATTTAGTGACCCACAGAATAAACTTATCATATTACTTATACCACACAGTAAACACGGTAAAAATGAAATTGTACTTTTGTTATCCTCCCCTAAAAATAAAAAATTAATAGTTATTTAATACACTATAGGGGTAATTTACTAAACTGAAATACGCCTAAATTAGGCGTATTTCAGGCACAGATGGCGGGCAATGGTTAGTTGCACCGCTATCTGTGACTTTTGCCCGCTCACATCAGGTCTAAAATTGTGGGCGTGGCGTGGGCTGGGAAGGGGACAGACAGGTAGGCCCGTCTCATCATTTTCATCGCCTGGTTTAGGCATAGAAAATGGTCTAAATGTAAGACAGCTACAGTAGGAATCTGCCTCACATTTAGAACTGGCACTGGATGCGCGGAAGTTATGGAGAGGCCGGTGCCTCTTCATAACTTCAGCGGATCCACCACCAGCTATAGGCCTTTATTAAGACTTGCGTCTAAAATTACAGTCTTAATAAATATGCCCTTATATGTACCCCGAATGGTTTCTAAAAAAACCAACAGCAAAATCCTCATATAGTTATATTGAAGAAAAAAAAAAAAAAAAACACTGGAACACCGAGGGAAAAATAAGTTTATTGGTCCTTAGAGGGGTTGTGCAGGCAGTACATATTAATGACCTATCTTCCGGAAAGGGAAAGGTCATCAATATCTGATCAGTGGGAGTCCAACTCCCGACAAGCCAGCTTTAAGAGGAGGATGCGCTTGTGCAAGTGCTACTTCCTCTTCAAGATTACACTGCGCGTTGCATCTCCGGCAGCTGTGGTGTAGTTAAAAGTGCTCGTCCCATTAAAGTCAATCGAACAAGCACTTGTAATTACACTGCCCTGCTGAGACTTCTGAGATGACACACAGTGAAATCTTGAAGAGGAAGTGGCACTCGCATGAGTGCCGCCTCCTCTTCACACAGCTGATTGGCAGGGGGTGTCGGTAGTCGGACTCTCATCGATCAGATATTTTTAACCTGTCCTGAGGATAGGTCATCAATACAGACGTGGACAAAATTGTTGGTACCCTTTGGTCAATGAAAGAAAAAGTCACAATGGTCACAGAAATAACTTTAATCTGACAAAAGTAATAATAAATTAAAATTCTATAAATGTTAACCAATGAAAGTCAGACATTGTTTTTCAACCATGCTTCAACAGAATTATGTAAAAAAATAAACTCATGAAACAGGCATGGACAAAAATGATGGTACCCCTAGAAAACACAGAACATAATGTGACCAAAGGGACATGTTAATTCAAGGTGTGTCCACTAATTAGCATCACAGGTGTCTACAACCTTGTAATCAGCCATTGGGCCTATATATATGGCTCCAGGTAATCACTGTGTTGTTTGGTGATATGGTGTGTACCACACTCGACATGGACCAGAGGAAGCAAAGGAAAGAGCTGTCTCAAGAGATCAGAAAGAAAATTATAGACAAGCATGTTAAAGGTAAAGGCTATAAGACCATCTCCAAGCAACTAGATGTTCCTGTGAGTACAGTTGCACATATTATTCATAAGTTTAAGATCCATGGGACTGTAGCCAACCTCCCTGGACGTGGCCGCAGGAGGAAAATTGATGACAAATCTAAGAGACGGATAATCCGAATGGTAACAAAAGAGCCTAGAAAGACTTCTAAAGAGATTCAAGGTGAACTTCATGCTCAAGGAACATCAGTGTCAGATCGCACCATCCGTCGTTGTTTGAGCCAAAGTGGACTACATGGGAGACGACCAAGGAGGACACCATTGTTGAAAACGAATCATAAAAAAGCAAGACTGGAATATGCCAAACTACATGTTGACAAGCCACAAAGCTTCTGGGAGAATGTCCTGTGGACAGATGAGACAAAAATCGAAGTTTTTGCCAAGGCACATCAGCTGTATGTTCACAGACGAAAAAATGAAGCATATCAAGAAAAGAACACTGTCCCTACTGTGAAACATGGAGGAGGCTCTGTTATGTTCTGGGGCTGCTTTGCTGCGTCTGGCACAGGGTGTCTTGAATCTGTGCAGGGTACAATGAAATCTCAAGACTATCAAGGAATTCTAGAGAGAAATGTACTAGCCAGTGTCAGAAAGCTTGGTCTCAGTCGCAGGTCATGGGTCTTGCAACAGGACAATGACCCAAAACACACCGCTAAAAACACCCAAGAATGGCTAAGAGGAAAAAATTGGACTATTCTAAAGTGGCCTTCTATGAGCCCTGACCTCAATCCTATTGAGCATCTTTGGAAGGAGCTGAAACATGCAGTCTGGAAAAGGCACCCTTCAAACCGGACACAACTGGAGCAGTTTGCTCATGAGGAGTGGGCCAAAATACCTGCTGAGAGGTGCAGATGTCTCATTGACAGTTACAGGAAGCGTTTGATTGCAGTGATTGCCTCAAAAGGTTGCGCAACAAAATATTAAGTTAGGGGTACCATCATTTTTGTCCATGCCTGTTTCATGAGTTTATTTTTTTACATAATTCTGTTGAAGCATGGTTGAAAAACAATGTCTGACTTTCATTGGTTAACATTTATAGAATTTTAATTTATTATTACTTTTGTCAGATTAAAGTTATTTCTGTGACCATTGTGACTTTTTCTTTCATTGACCAAAGGGTACCAACAATTTTGTCCACGTCTGTATGTACTGGCTACAAAACCCCTTTAAGACTAAAAACATTTATGTCATTAAAGGGTTAAAACTCTCTTCAGTCCCTTGGCTCTGTGCCAACTAAATTTACATAATTAATTTTAATTTACATAAATTGAAAATTTACAATAAAAAGTTACATTTTTGAGAATGTTTTTTCAAATTTAATGTGACTGTTGGGGGGATTAAAAGATGTTAATGCAACCTAAAAAAAAAAACTTTAAAGCCCCTTTCACACCTAATATGGAATTCACCCGAGTTCAGTGCTTCAGTGTTTTCTGCAAATCTGTTTGTATTTTCAGCACAGGTTCAATCAGTTTCTGATGTGTTTGTAAGGTAACTTTCACACTAGCGTTTTTTGCGGATCCGTCATGGATCTGCAAAAACGCTTCCGGTACAATAATACAATCGCATGCATCCGGCATAAACAGATCTGGTTGTATTATGTCTTATATAGGCATGACGGATCCGTCATGAACACAGTTGAAAGTCAATGGGGAACGGATCCATTTTCTATTGTGTCAGAGAAAACAGATCCATTCCCATTGACTTACATTGTGTGTCGGGATGGATTCGTCTTGCTCTGCACCACATCGTGAACAGAAAAACACATCACTTAACATCTCCAAGCAACCATTGGTAAAATGGTTCAGCGGTGCAGTTATATGTTCTGAAGCCCTTTTTGGCGTGTATTAGTGACAAAAACTATATATTATTTGCTGCTCAGCGGTGCAGTAATATGTTCTAAAGCCTTTTTTGGCATGTATTAGTGGCACAAAAAAAGTATTTGCTGTTGTGAGGTGAAGTGAGAAAATTACAGCTTTTTTTCACGTGTATTAGTGGCAAAAAATATATATATTTGACGTTCAGCGGTGCAGTTATACGTTTTAAAGCATTTTTTTGGCATGTATTAGTGCCAAAAAAATATATTTTGTTTGCCGTTCAGAGGTGCAGTTATATGTTCTAATGCCTTTTTCGCCTTTATTAGTGGAAAAAAGGGGCTTATTAGCCGTTGTGTGGTGAATTGAGAAAATTACAGACTTTGTTGGGGTGTGTTAATTTCCTTTTTACTTATTTATTTGATCTAACAGCATGTCAAACAGAGAAGTGCCAGGCCCTCCATAGGGGAGTGGCTGAGGCCTAAATGATTCTGGTGCAGGCACAGGTCGCAGCAGAGTAAGGGAGCGTGGCAGCAGGAGTCGCAGCGAGAGGCCGGAGATCCCAGTATTATCTAGCGGTGGTGTCTTTACCAGCAACCCAGAGATTCTTGAATGGTTGACTTGGTCATCCACTTTGTCCCAAGTGACATCAGACACCCCCAGCCAAGAGTCGGTGGGTTCATCAGACAAAACCCTTAGTTGACATGACCCGGAGCAGGCCCTGTGCCTTCACCTGTCCTCAACCTTCCTCTGTCCATTTATTTTACTTTAGCCAGAGAAGTATTATATGCTTGGGGCTCAGCTCCACTATACAGCGAGGACGAGCTACTAGAGGACAATTAGCAGCTACTGGCCAGCCAAGATGTGGAGGAGACATCCGCCGCTTTCTCCGGTAGGTGGGCAAGTAGTGATGAGCACAGTGGCGTGGGAGCTGGTGTTGCGAGAGGTCTGGCTCCTGACCCAGAGACCGTTGAGGAGGACATCATTGACATAAAGACAGTACTCGATGATAATGATGTAGCTGATCGCACTAGGGAGCCGCGTGAATTATGGGCTTCATCATCATCGGGAGAAAAGGGTGGCAGTCTGCCCAAGAGGCAGCCGCCGAGCCAGCAAGTCGCTAGCATGGCCGGGAGCCATCAGGGTGGCAGCAGTGGGAGGTCGGAAGCCAAACGTGCCCTGGGTAGACCACATGCTTCGCAGGAGCCTACCTTTTCAAAAAGTAGTGGTGCAGGGTTTCATGAAAGCAGCGGTGGTAGCAGTCAGTCAGTGCATAGTGTTGGGGGTAAAATCACCTACTCAGCGGAGCAGGTGAACATGGCCATTTGTAGAATCTGTGGGCAGAAGGTGTATTGTGGCCAGGGTAAAAATGTTGGCGCCACGGCCCTGCGTCAACATATGCAACGTCACCATTAAATGACCTGGGAGAACTGTGGCTCCAATGTGGTGGCTGTCTATCCTTCCCATCATCTGCTGGTCCTTATTCTGCTGCTCCTCCTCCTACTCCTCATCAGTCATTCCGTCAGCAATTGATCAACGAAGCGATTGCCAAGAGACAACAATATGCGTGCACTCATCCAACGGCGCAGAAGCTGAATGTGCTCCTGGACAAGTTGCTGGTGCTCCCTTTCCAAGTGGTGGACTGTGCACCTTTCAGAGAACAGAAGGTGGGCCAGTCCTTGAGCTTGTCGGTGTCTGGCAAAGTGCACGGCAGCGCCGACGTGTGGAGCTCTAACTACGGTCAGGGACAATACATGTCGTTAACGGCCCACTGGGTGAATGTGGCTCCTGCACAGCCACACCAGGAACTTGGCCAGGTGACTCCCCTTCCGCCTCCACGTTGTCACTAGTGATGAGCGGCAGGGGTAATATTCGAATTTGTGATATTTAGCGAATATTTTGTAGAATATTCGTTATATATTTGCAAATTAGCGAATTCAAGATTATTTTCTTGATCGCGAAAAAATGGCAATGCAATATTTGCGTAATACACGCGAAATACAGGCGTGGGTCACTATAGCTACATTTTGCAAGCTGCTAGGAGTTTCCTAAAACTAGAGAAAATGGTTGGCACGGCAGAACATTACAATAGCTTTATATGCAGATAGAGTGCTCAAATATATTCACGAAATCTGCACTAATGATGTGAATATTTTGGCGCAATACATGCAACTTCACAATTTAACAGGTCTGACTACTTATTAGTGATTGGTGTGAACTTGTGACATCACAGCACTATGTATGTATGTATGTATGTATGTATGTATATATGTATGTATGGACAGCAAAACCAGTTACACAATATCATTATCTAATCTACACTGACTATCTCCCATTATATATATAAGCTAACTAACTAACTACTGTAAGAAGGAACAAGGAGCCGTCTTCGACGGAAGATACGTGTCACCGAGGTTCCTGGCCTCGGTGAGGTAAGAACCGGGTTTTTCCTGAAGTGTCAGGTCTGTAGTGCAATCTGACACTTCAACTGTTAGAATGGCTGTAAAGCCAATCCGGGCCGGTTCTTATTGGGAGCAGCCAAAGAGCAGGGTGGGTGGCTGTTCCCCACGGTTCCAGGCCGGGTTTTGGCTGGAATATAAAAAACCCAGCCAGCATGTTCAGGTGTTGGATTATCCTCCATGACAGAGGAGCTGAGGAGTCTGTGGTTTGAGACACTGAGGCATCTGTTTGTGTGAGCCATAGGCTGGGGAAACAGGCCACTAAAGACTGCTGCGGACTCTGGGTGAAAATCATCTGCTGACCAGGTGACGTCTTTTTGCACTGTGAACTTTGTGTGGTGTGAACAGGCACCAAAACTGAACACTTTCTTTTGGCTTGTTTTCTTGCTATGTGTGAATAAACACCGAACTTTGATTTGAACCTTGGTTTTTGCCTCTGTACTGCGTCCGCTTACCCTGCCTACCAAAGCGAATGCCCACACTACATATATAATATAATGACACAGGAAAGCAGAGAGCATAGCAATAACAATGCTATCTCTTTCAGATCTGTAAAATACTGCATACAAGGGCTACTGGGGAGGTTCTTATAAAGTAAGGGGTAGGCAACTTTACTATTGGTTGCTAGGGATGTTGCTAAGCTCAGACAAAGACATTGCAGCTTTCTCATTGGCCCACAAGCAAGAAAGGAGGTTACTGATGAAAAGAAAATCTACAATATTCGAAATTACAAATATATATCACTATATTCTAAATATTCTCAAATTCTCGAAGTGACAATATTCGCGATTAATATTCGCTATTCAAATATTCGTGCACAACACTAGTTGTCACGCCGTTGCTCCTGTGACAATGTCCGCCTCTGCCTCCTCATCCTCCACCGGGTCCTCAGCCTCCACTGCAGGGACAATTCACACTGCCCCTCTAGCATATGTGCAGGGAACAGCGGTGTCACGCTATTCTACACCTCGTTTGCCTGGGCGAACGGAGTCACAAAGGGAAGGAACTGCTCCGTATCCTTCATCAAGAAATCAAATCCTGGCTTTCTCTGTGGCAACTCAAAATCGGAACCATGGTGACCGACAACGAGAAGAACATGGTGTCAAGGGGGGCTAAGCCATGCGCCCTGCATGGCACACATGTTCAATCTGGTTGTCAAGCGGTTCCTGAAGTCTTCCATCCATCTGCAAGACATCCTAAAAATGGCCAGGAAACTTTGCATGCACTTCAGCCACTCTTACACCAAAAAGCATACCCTCCTTGAGCTGCAGCGGCAGAACAGCATCCCCCAACATAGAATGATATGCAACGTTTCCACCCATTGGAATTCCACCCTCCATATGTTTGACCAACTATACGAACAGAGAAAAGCCATAAACTATTTCTTGATGTTCCAAGTGGACAGGAGTGCTACCCTGTGTAATTTTGATGTCAGCCAGTGGCAGCTCATGCGTGACACCTGCCGTTTGTTCAGGCCTTTTAAGGGGGCCACGTTATTCGTCAGTCACCAGGACTACAGGTTGAACAATGTCATTCCACTGCTTCATCTCCTGGAACAGATCATATGCTGGTAAATATGCCTGGGACTGGAGACGTGGTGCCTAGATCTCACAGCCACACGAGCCCTGTGGGGGCTGAATTGGAGGAGAAGGAGGACTAAGAGGAGTAGGACATTGGAGCACAAGCAATGTGTAGAAAAATGGGTGGTTTTCTACATAGGTGACAGGAGAGGAGGAGCAGGAGCAGCCAGAGGAGCTACAGGGCAATGAGGAAAACGAGGCAGAGGATCCAGACTCACCGTGGCAGTATGCAGTGGAGATGGAGGCAGGGAGTCCCTCCGAGTCACTTGCACAAATAGCCCGATGCCTGCTCACTTGCTTGCGTAGTGACAGCCGAATTGTCACCATTCGGCAGAGGGATGACTTCTGGCTCTCTACCTTGTTGGACCCTCGCTACCGTTTAAAATGGGGGCCTTTTTTACACCCGCTGAGAGGGAGGACAAACTGAGCTACTATAGAGACATCCTATGTAGTCAGTTGTCCGCTGCCTATCTGCGCCATTGTCTATCCTCTCGCAGGTCTGAACTGGGGGGCCTTCTGCGCTCACGTTCCTCTGCCATGGCTGGTGTGGTAGGGTAGGAGCAGTTCCAGCTCTATTAGCAGCAGTCTAGCTTGAGTCTAGAGTCGCTGATGAGCAGCTTTCTTCACCCGCCTAAGAATTTCAGCAGCAGCTAGACCTGGAGCAGGGTCTGACCCAGCAGGTGGTGGAATACTTGGACAGCACGCTGCCACCCCAAATTGAGGATTCATTGGACTACTGGGCAGCCAAACTAGATTTGTGGCTGCAACTGGCCGAGTTTGCCTTGGAAAAGGCAGGTAGTGTGGCATCAGAGCGGGTGTTTAGTGTGGCGGGGGCCATAGTTACCCCAAGAAGAACTCGCCTGTCCACCCAAAATGTGGAGAGACTGACATTTGTCAAGATAAATCAGGTGTGGATCAGCCAGGATTTCCACCCACCAATACCTGATGCATCAGACTAGATCATCCATGGTGCCACACCAACACTTTGACAAAAGAGAACGGTTTCTTCTGGCTACCTGCCTCAGCTACTATTCTGATGCTGCCACCCACCTGATGCCACATATCTGATGCCAAGTGCTACTTCTTTCACCCACCATTTTCATCTGGTACTGGTATTGCCACCCAGCTCCCCACTCTGTCACCGGGTCACTCTATGGTCTCCAGATGCTGCTGCCACCTCCACACTATGTCACCTTGCCACTCTGTGGCCTCCTAATGCTGCTGCTGCCACCTCCACACTGTCATTGTGCCACCCTGTTGCCTCCTCCTGATGCTGCTGCTGCGGTCACCTCCACACTCTGTGGCCTCCTGATGATGCTTCTGCCACCTCCATTCTGTCATTGTGCAACCTGTGGCCTCCTCCTGATGCTGCTGCTTCCACCTCCACATTCTGTCATTTTGCCACTCTGTGGTCTCCTCATTCTGCTGCTGCCACCTCCACACTGTCATTGGACCACTATGTGGCCTCTTCCTGATGCTGCTGTCACTTCCAGACTCTTTTTGTATCTCTACATTCTACTTCCAGACTCTGTCATTGGGCCACTCTGTGGTCTCCTCATGCTGTTTCCTCCTCACTACTATGTCATAGGGCCTCTCTGTGGACTTCTCATGCTGTTCCCACCCTCCCCACTTCATGACTGGGTCACTATTTTCCCTTTCGGCCTGACATCATTTATTTGACCCTTCTTCTGATCTTTTAGAAGGAAGGAAAAATTAGAAGCACAATGGATCCTGTCTATGGAAAAGCTGTAAGGCCTGCATGACATAGCCCCTATTTTGCATTAGAATTGGCTTATGATTTTGTAGCCAAAATCAGGAGTGGGTACAAAACACAGAAGACAGGCAAATATTCCATTCACGTGTCATCTCTGTTTTGGATCCACTTTTTTGGGGCTTTAGCAATACTGATGGATTACTGACAAAATGCTGACCGAGTGAAGGCAGATGCTCCACAGACAGGACCCGTTTTTTGGGGGTTATTGTTCTAACGAATTAGAGGAAGGGCAAAATAATCTGTGACGTCAATCATAGCAATTATGATAGGCAGTCTATTACATCAAGGCAGAAACTGGGACATGGTAGACCTGGGGGTCTTCAGAAGGCCCCTGGCTGCAACGACAAATACTCAACACCCTAAAATTGTGTTTGCAGGGTGCCAATTAGAGGATAGAGGGTAATCCATCCTTCTATGTAGCCTCTCAGATGCCATAGTCCCTATTGACTATGATATCTGAATGGTTAAACTGCTGGGATCAGAGTTATCTCCATTCCTGTCAGTGGGAGCCAAGTGGCAGATGTATAATACAGCTCCTCAGTCTGCACCATTGTCATGATTTATTAACACGGCAATACCTGCATTTAATGACACAGTAGCATGTCACTGGACTGGAAGCCGTTAACCTTTTCAGGACATAGCTTAATTGTCTTTTTTAATTTTCGTTTTTCCTTCCTCACCTTCCAAGAACCAATATATTTTTTTCTATTCTATTCATATAGCCATACAAGTATGTGTTTTTTTGCGGGATAAGTAGTATTTTTTTATTGACACTGTTTATTTTACCTTAGCTTGTATTGGGAAATTTGATAAAATTCCTTGTGTGGTAAAATTGGAAAAAAATAAAATTCCTCCATATTACACTGTTAACGGTGTGCTAAAAATACAAACCGGATTCCCAAAAAGTTGGGACACTACAAATCGTGAATAAAAACTGAATGCAATGATGTGGAGGTGCCAACTTCTAATATTTTATTCATAATAGAACATAAATCACGGAACAAAAGTTTAAACTCAGAAAATGTACCATTTTAAGGGAAAAATATGTTGAATCAGAATTTCATGGTGTCAACAAATCCCCAAAAAGTTGGGACAAGGCCATTTTCACCACTGTGTGGCATCTCCCCTTCTTCTTACAACACTCAGACGTCTGGGGACCGAGGAGACCAGTTTCTCAAGTTTAGAAATAGAAATGCTCTCCCATTCTTGTCTAATACAGGCCTCTAACTGTTCAATCGTCTTGGGCCTTCTTTGTTGCACCTTCCTCTTTATGATGCGCCAAATGTTCTCTATAGGTGAAAGATCTGGACTGCAGACTGGCCATTTCAGTACCCGAATCCTTCTCCTACGCAGCCATGATGTTGTGATTGATGCAGAATGTGGTCTGGCATTATCTTGTTGAAAAATGCAGGGTCTTCCCTGAAAGAGATGACGTCTGGATGGGAGCATATGTTGTTCTAGAACCTGAATATATTTTTCTGCATTGATGGTGCCTTTCCAGACATGCAAGCTGCCCATGCCACACGCACTCATGCAACCCCATACCATCAGAGATGCAGGCTTCTGAACTGAGCGTTGATAACAACTTGGGTTGTCCTTGTCCTCTTTGGTCCGGATGACATGGCGTCCCAGATTTCCAAAAAGAACTTCGAATCGTGACTCGTCTGACCACAGAACAGTCTTCCATTTTGCCACACTCCATTTTAAATGATCCCTGGCCCAGTGAAAATGCCTGAGCTTGTGGATCTTGCTTAGATGGCTTCTTCTTTGCACTGTAGAGTTTCAGCTGGCAACGGCGGATGGCACGGTGGATTGTGTTCACTGACAATGGTTTCTGGAAGTATTCCTGAGCCCATTCTGTGATTTCCTTTACAGTAGCATTCCTGTTTGTGCTCCTTAAAAATGATACATTTACTCGGATTAAACGTTTGATCTTTCATCTACGTTCTAATACAAATAAAATATTGACATTTGCCATCTTCACATCATTGCATTCAGTTTTTATTCACAAAGTTTGTGTCCCAACTTTTTGGGAATTCGGTTTGTACATGACAATCTTATTCTGCAGGTCAGTACAATTATTTTGGTACCAAATGTATATAGTAAAGTATTGTATATATTTTATTACGTTTTCTTTTAATTGCCATAATTTTACAGCCATAACTTTTTTATATTCCTGTCTAAAAAACTATATAGAGGTTTGTTTTTTGCAGGCTGAGTTGTAGTTTTTAATGTTTACTATGGAACTATTTTGGGATACATACGACAATTTTATGGTGGTGGTTGATAGCTAACCCATAGGATGTGTGAAGCACCAAGGGATCAGGCAATACTTGTAGAACAGGCTGAGGTCAGTGCAGGCGGAGTTAATGCAAAATCATGAAATAGGTCAGGCAGCACAGGGTCACTACAGGGAACAGGCAAAGGTCAGGTCAGAAGGCAGAGGGTCAGAATCCAGGAATCAGGCCGAAGCTGGTACATGGGCAGACAAATAGATAATAGCACCTTTGCAGGATATAGAAAGCTAATTCATCTTTTTGCTCAGGCACCCTCCTATATTTAAGTTCCTAAATTACCACAGTCTGCCAGTTGGTGAAGATTAGGGTTTAAGGGCTGGGGATAGTGCGCACACAAGCAAGCAAACACAGATATGGCCTGTAGCGGGGAAGAGCCATGGAATTCAATGATTCTACTGTAGGTGAGTAGAGGATGGCAAGCAAGTCCAGACCACAAGGACAACATAAGAAGTTGAGTGACTGATGCAGTGCCAGTGTCCACTGCCTCTCTGCTATCCAGGACACACATAGCCACCGCATCAGTAACACACCATAGCCATAACAACATACTGAAATCTCTTGTGTAATGCAAAACTCCACCATTATTTTTTAGCCTTTTTGAAACTTTATTAAAAAATAAAAGAGCCATAGAATTCAGGCAACTGTACCTAGGTGGGCAGAGGATCTCAAGCAGTTCTTGACGCCAGGACAACATCAGAAGCTGCCTGCTGCCTCCTCTCTATTCAGGGTGTGCATGGCCGCAGCATCAGTCTCCCGCCACTGCCATAACAGCTAGCATGTCCTGCAATCTAGCTAATTTAAATTTAAAAAAAAAATGTCTATGTCATGCCATAATAGGAAACTACATATGGCAGCCGTAGGGGCTTTTCTTAGGCTCCTAGCTCTCATATTTTTAATTGTATCCCAGGGAACGGTGATGGGACAACAAAACGAGTCTGAACCTTGGTTTTAATCCCTTAGATGCTATGGTCATGGTTGCCCTCAACATCTAAAGGGGCTAAGTGGCTCCGATCTGAGTTGGAAAGTAACTCAGTGCTAAAAATGAAAGTTCCTACCTTTGATGAAAAGAAGTATAAAATAAAGTATACATTTATTTTTTAGGAAAATCAGTGAAACAAAAAACTCTAGGCTTGAATGGGACATAGCGGCAGTATGTGTCTCAGGTATTCGCAGTTTGTATAAATTCTGTTTTGACCGTGGTCTGTGCCCACAGCTGCTCCACTCCTTCTGTTGGACACAGTCACTGCCTTGCTCACCCCATTCATAGCTCTAGGTCTCTGGCAGTCTGGTCCCACCATCATCCCTCACTTCCTTACAGTGGCCTCTGCTACCAGAGAAATGCTGTTTTACCACACAGACAGGAGCCTGCTTACTACTAGCAATGTCTCTCACTGCCCATAGTCATTATGCACACTCTCTGGCTCTTAATGGACCATCATGCATGCACCTTAATCTTCCCAAGCCAATGGCTGTCTACCATGGGTTACTTAAGACACCTTCCCCTTTGGAAAGGTGCAGGGAGCAATACGTTTTAGTAGTCTTTTCTCCTGCAAAGGTGTGCTGTTAACTCGTTTTCCTGTTCTATTTACCAACTTCTGCCTGACTCTGCTCCCTGAACTGACCTCTACCTGCTCTCCATACTGACACTGACCTGCCCTCCCTGACCTTGGAGTGTTTTTTTTATTTATTGCACATACTCCCTGACCTCAACCTGTCCTTGACTACAGTTCTTGCCTGATCCCTTAGTGCTCTGGACTAGTGTCTCCTCACTTCTCTGGGTCAGCAGTCACTTGAACAGAGACTATTTCAAGGGGTAGCGGCTTGGTAGGTTCCCCTGCAGAGTCCAAATGACTTCACAGGGGTTAAAGGGTACAGACCAGGGGAGCTACTTAGATAATGTCCCAAGTTAAATTTGTTCAAATGACATGGTGGATCCACATCTGTTTTGTAAAAAATTCATTGATTGCAAGCATAGATCTCTAATATGTAAGCTATAGCAAAACAAAGCATATTACAAAGTTGTATGAGGTCTATTTACATAAAACAAAAAATCTAAAAATACTTCAGAGTGCACATTTTTTAGATCTAGAGTATGTACATTGAAGGCTCTTTTAGCAATTATTATCTTGGTTGACAATTTCTTTGCATGTAGTTTGCTTATTGTATCATCATATTATGTGTATAACATTTGATTGAATACCATTTTACTATTTAAGTTAGCATTGTGTTCTATGGTCTTTAGAGGCTAATATGATTCTCTTTACAACACTGTGATATAAACATCTTTGTTGTGTAATATGTTATATCTTTAGAAAATGGCTATCATCAATCTTTTTCATTGCTATTTCTTTCTCAGCCATGACAAATCAGTGACTTCTTGTTGAAGAGGGATGTTCGAAGTTATACCACATAGAAAAGAATAATAGCAGTAATCCAATTGCAAACCTTGTAGATAAGATGTTAGATTTATTATACTGATAAACAAGTCACAGAGGAACATTCCAACAAAGCTGGTTACTTTAGCAGAAGCATGTTTTCAGCTGTGTATATTGTATCATTTAAGTCTAAGGCTATGTTAACATCACGTTTTGGCTCCCATTTAACACATACAGTACACATGATGTATATGTTAAAGGATGTTAAGCCCACGCAGGGCAAGGGCATTTTTATTTACAATAACACACTGCCGGACAGAGGCTTACGCCCAGCAAAGTGTTCAAAGTTATATATATGTTCTAAAGCATTTTGTGGCGTGCATAACTGGAAAAAAGTAAGGGCATATTTGCCATTCAGCGGTGCAGTTATATGTTCTCTAGCCTTCTTTGGCATGTATTAGTGGAAACTAAAAGGGCTTATTAGCAGTTTTGTGGTGAAGTGAGAAAATTACAGACTTTTTGGGGGTGTTTTAATTTCCTTTTTATGTATTTCATCTAATAGGATGTCATACAGAGAAGTTCCCTGTACAGGGAAGTGGCAGAGGCCAAAATGTTTCTGGAGCAGGCACAGGTTGCAGCAAAGTAAGGGGGCGTGGCAGCAGGAGTCGCAGCGAGAGGCATGGGATCCCGGTGTCATCTAGCGGTCGTGTCTTGACCATCAACCCAGCGGTTCTTGAATGTTTGACTCGGTTGTCCACTTTGTCCCAAGTGACATCAGACACCCCCAGCCAAGAGCCGATAGGTTCATCAGACACAACCCTTAGTTGGCATGGCCCGGGAGCAGGCCCTGTGCCTTCACCTGTCCTCAATCTGCCTCTGTCTTTTTCTGTTCCCTCAGCCAGTCAAGTATTATATGTATGGATGAGCAAATTGACTTTGGATGAAACATCCGAAGTCGATTCACATAAAACTGTGTTCCAATACTGTATGGAGCAGGAGCTTCATACAGTATGAGAATGTATTTGTTCTGAGGATCTGAAGTTTTTGCTTTGAGATGTCTCGCGAGACTAGGGATGAGCGAATAGACTTCGGCTGAAACATCCAAAGTCGACTTACACTAATACTGTACAGAGACTTTGGGTAATAACTTCATAAATTAATTTGTACTGTAAGAAAACATTTCCCGAACTTGGATTCGGTTACAAGTGATTGTCACGCTTCGATGTGGAGGGAAACACCACACCAATCATAGGAGGGAAGGGGGAACAGGGAATCAGGCCTTAGAACTAGGGAAGGAAAATGGACACCTCCTAGTGAAAACCCAAACCAAAATCCTGACTGACTACGAATATGAACAGACCCCAAAGGTAGGTGAGTTCTTATGCAGGAATACCTAGAGTCCTATTAAGCCCTATAGGACCCTGATACTAATGGCAGGGACGAAACTACCTATTCCTCCAAAAGGAAGGACAAACAGGAGTCTCCTTCAGGCCTAACCCTGCTTTCACACCTGAGCGTTTCCCAAACGCGCGTCAAACGCACGTTTTTGACGCGCGTTTCTGACGCGCTGTTGTTGTAATAGTAAACGCCCCAAAGAAGCTCAAGTACTTGTTTGAGCATCGGGCGTTTTACAGCGCGATCGTACGCGCTGTAAAATGCCCAGGTGAGAACCATTCCCATAGGGAAGCATTGGTTTTCAAGTGTTGAGCGTTTTACAGCGCGTTTGAACGCGCTGTAAAACGCTCAGGTGTGAACTTAGGGTAATACAAACAATAGAGAAATGCACAGAACCCAAACAAAATGCAAAAGGGAAAGGAAAGCCTTAAATTCAAAGGAGCAATGGAAGCACCAGGAACTCAGCCGAGATCCAACCATAATCTATTCAGTAATTATAAATAGAGATGGTTAAATGAACTGAATAGCCACACCTGGGGAAAGAAGGTGTGGCAAGCACCAGAAACAATACAGACGTCATTTGATTCAAACGGAAAACATGTCAGATCAAACCACATGTTGCCATTCTCACCGATCTCCTGCCACTTGTCGCAGGCATGTCCGTGACAGTAGTACCTTGCAACTGAACCCGGGAAAGTTCAGGAAATAATTTTTAACAGTAAAAAATTAATTTATGAAGTTTTTACTCAAAGTCTCCGTACAGTATTAGAACAACGTTTTATGCAAATTGACTTTGGATATTTCATCCAAAGTCTATTCGTTCATCCCTAATTATATGCTGTGGGCTCAGCTCCACTATACAGCGAGGACAAGCTACTAGAGGACAGTCAGCAGATACTGGCCAGCCAAGATGTGGAGGAGACCTCCGCCGCTTCCCCCGGTAGGCGGGCAAGTAGTGATGAGGAGAGGGGAATGGGAGCTGGTGTTGTGAGCGGTCAGGCCATACACTGCCCTAACCCCTGAGGACGCCGTGATACGGCGAAACATGTCGGGGGGCAGCGTGAGGCTCGAATTTTAAAACAGTAATCACTGTGGCCTATGTATAGTGAAGAACACTAGATACAGTGCCGTTAACAAATACAGGCAAGCGCGCAGCCTGTTATGGCAACAATGTGTCTAGGCATATGAAGTCAGCCAAGTTTACTGACAACAGGTCCCAAGTGACAAATAAAGGCCAGTGATACTGGGAATTTTAAATCACTAAATGTGTGTCGGTGCACTACCAAAAGTTTTATTCAAGAAGTAATAAAAGTTAAGTCTTAGGCAATTGGTAGGTGCAGGATTAATAGGTGATAAAAAGTCCTAAAGGACATTAGTAGTAGGTAGCTGTTGTTTAACACACCTTATTCTTGCACCTAAAGGGAAAGCGTAGAAGTTGACGGTCAGGCTCATGACCCAGAGACCGTTGAGGAGGTCATCAGTGATGTGCAGACAGTACTTGATGATGATCATGTAGCTGATTGCACTTGGGTGCCGGGTGAATTAGGGGCTTCATCATCATCGGGAGAAGAGGGTGGCAGCTTTCCTGTGAGGCAACGGTGGAGCCAGCAAGTCACTAGCAGCATGGCAGCAGTGGGAGCTCGGAGCCAAACGTGCCCGGGGTAGACCACCAGTTTCCCATGAGTCTACCTGCCCAGAAAGTAGCGGTGCAGGGGTTCACAGAAGCAGCGGCGGTAGCAGTCAGTCAGTGGAGAATGTTGGGGGTAAAATTACCTACTCGGTGGTGTGGCAGTTTTTTGTTAAGCTGCCAGAGGAGGTGAACATGGCCATTTGTAGAATCTGTGGGCAGAAGATCAAGCGTGGCCAGAGTGCCAATGTTGGCACCACGGCCCTGCATCAACATATGTAGCATCACCATAAAGTGGCCTTGGAGAACCGTGGCTCCGATGTGGTGGCCCAGCCTGCATAACGCAGTGGCACGCACCCGGTTTCAGGCAGTCAAGGCTCCACGACCTCAGCTGAATGGAGCTGTGTGTCCTTCCCATCATTTGCTGGTCCTGATGCTCCTGCTCCTCCCCCTACTCCTCATCAGTCATTTTATCAGCAATCAATCACTGAAGTGATTGCCAAGAGACAACAGTATGCATGCACTCATCCAATGGCGCAGAAGCTGAAAGTGCTCCTAGCAAAGTTGCTGGCGCTGCAGTCCCTCTCTATCCAAGTGGTGGACTCTGCACCTTTTAGAGAACTGATTTCTTGTGCCAAGCCAAGTTGAAAAATCCCAAGCTTTCATTTCTTTGCCAAAAAGGCAGTATCAGCTCTGCACGTATGTAGAACAGAAGGTGGGACAGTTCTTTAGAATGTTGGTGTCTGCCAAAGTGCACTGTAGCGCCGACGTGTGGAGCTGTAACTACGATCAGGGACAATACAGGTCCTTTACGGCCCACTAGGTGAATGTGGTTCCTGCACAACTACACCAGCAACTTGGCCAGGTGATGCTGCTTCTGCCTCCACTTTCTCACGCCGTTGAACCTACAACAATGTCCGCCTCTGTCCTCATCCTCCACCGTGTCCTCAGCCTCCACTGCAGGGACAATTCACAGTGCCCCTCCAGCATACCACATGTGCAGGGCACGCCGGTGTCACACTGTTCTGTACCTCGTTTGCCTGGGCGAGCAGAGTCACACAGGAGAGGAACAGCTCTGAGTCCTTCAACAAGAAATCAAATCCTTGCTTTTTCCACGGCAACTCAAAATCAGAACCATGGTGACCGACAACAGGAAGAACATGGTTTCCGTGCTGAGTCAAGGAGGACTGAGCCATGAGCCCTGAATGACACACGTGTTCAATCTGGTTGTCAAGCGGTTCCTGAAGTCTTCCACCAATTTGCAAGACATCCTAAAAATGACCAGGAAACTTTGCATGCACTTCAGCCACTCGTACACCACAAAGCACACCCTCCTTGAGCTGAAGCGGCAGAATGACATCCCCCAACATAGGCTGATATGCAACGTTTTCACCTATTGGAATTCCACCCTCCATATATTGGACCGACTATACAAACATAGAAGGTCCTTAAACGATTTCTTGATGATCCAAGCGGACAGGAGTACTCCTGTGTAACTTTGATGTCATCCAGTGGCAGCTCATGCGTGACACCTACCGTTTGCTCAGACCCTTTGAGGAGGCCATGTTATTTGTCAGTGGTTGAACAATGTCATTCAACTGTTTCATGTCCTGGAACAGATCAGATGCTGGTAAATCTGCCTGGTCAGGGGACTGGAGACGTGGTGCATAGATCTCACAGCCACATGAGCCCTGTGGGGGCTGAATTGGAGGAGGAGGCAATGTGTAGAAAAATGGGTGTTTTTTCTACACAGGTGACAGGAAAGGAGGAGCAGGAACAGCCAGAGGAGCTATAGGGCAAGGAGAAAGACAAGGCAGAGGTCCCAGACACACTGTGGCAGTATGCAGTGAAGATGGAGTCAGGGTGTCCATCCGAGTCACTTGCAAAAATGTCCCTTTTGCATGCTCACTTGCTTGCGTAGTGACAGCCGAATTGTCACCATTCGGCAGAGGGATGACTTCTGGCTCTCTACCTTGTTGAACCCTCACTACCGGTCCAAAATGGGGGCCATTTTTACACCCGCTGAGAGGGAGGACAAACTGAACTACTATAGAGACATCCTATGTAGTCAGTTGTCAACGTATCTGCGCCATCGTCCATCCTCTCCTAGGTCTGACTGGGGGGGCCCTCTGCGCTCATGTTCCTCTGTCATTGCTGCTGTGGCAGGGTGGGGGTTAGGAGCAGTTCCAGCTCTATCTGCAGCAACTTGAGTCTAAAGTAGCTGATGAGCAGCTTTCTTCACCTGCCTAGTGAAGAAACTACTCACCAGCAGCAGCAGCAGCTAGACCTGGAGCAGGATCTGAACCAGCAGGTGGTGGAATACTTGGACATCACCCTGCCATCCCACATTGAAAATCCGCTGGACTACTGGGCAGCCAAACTGGATTTGTGGCCGCAACTCGCAGAGTTTGCCCTGGAAAAGCTGTCCTGCTCGGTCAGTAGTGTGGCATCAGAGTGGGTGTTTAGTGCGGCAGGGGCCATAGTTACTGCAAGAAAAACTCGCCTTTCCACCCTAAATGTGGAGATACTGACCTTTGTCAAGATGAATCAGGCATGGATCAGCCAGGATTTCCACCCACCAATGCCTGATGCATCAGACTAGATCATCCAGGTGCCACACCAACACTTTTACAAAAAAGACCGATTTCTTCTGGCTACCTGCCTCAACTACTATTCTGATGCTGCCACCCACCTGATGCCACACATCGGATGCCAAGTGCTCCTTCTTTCACACACCATCTTCAGCTGGTACTGGTAATGCCACCCACCTCCCCACTCTGTCACTGGGTCTCTCTGTGGTCTCCTGATGCTGCTGCCACCTCCATACTATATCACCTTGCCACTCTGTGGTCTCCTGATGCTGCTGCCACCTCGACACTATGTCACCTTGCCACTCTGTGGTCTTCTGATGCTACTGCTACCTCCACACTATGTCACCTTGCCACTCTGTGGTCTCCTGATGCTGCTGCCACCTCCATACTATGTCACCTGGCCACTCTGTGGTCTCCTGATGCTGCTGCTACCTCAACACTATGTCATTTTGCCACTCTGTGGCCTCCTCATGCTGCTGTTGTCACTTTAACTCTGTCATTGTGCCACTCTGTGTCCTCCTCATGCTGCCAACTCCACACTGTCATTGTGTTACCCTGTGGATTCCTCCTGAAGCTGCTGCTGCCGCCACCTCCACACTCTGTTATCGTGCCACTCTGTGGCCTCCTGATACTGCTGCCACCTCTGCACCTTGTGGCCTCCTCCTGATGCTGCTGCTGTGGCCAGCTGCGCACTCTGTCATTATGACACTCTGTGGCCTCCTCATGCTTCTGCCAACTCCATACTGTGATTGTGCCACTCTGTGGCCTTCCCCTGATGCTGCTGCCAACTCCAGACTCTGTCATTGGGCCACTCTGTGGTCTATTCATGCTGATTCAACTCACCACTATGTCATAGGGCCACTCTGGACTTCTTATGCTGTTCCCACCCTACCCACTTCATTACTGGGCCACTAGTTTGCCTTTCGGCCTGCCTGACATCATCAGTTATTTGACCCTTCTTCTGATCTGTCAGAAGGAAACAAAAATGAGACGCTCAACAGATCCTCTGTGTAGCAGCTGTAAGGCCTGTATAGTCCCATTAGACAGTGATTCTAAGAGCAACGCCTGTCATCTACATGTTTTCTGAATCATAGTATTGTTTCACTAACACAGTAGACTCCCTATGTGTGTTACTGTAAGGCACAGTGTTCTACAATACTATAAATGTTCTCTGCAGCCAGGAAATAGCCGTTTTTTAACGCGATTCGCCACAAATAAATTCTATATAAATATTTACTATAATATGTACACCAACTAAACTGATTTATCGTGCAAATCTACAGTATGCCAGCTTTGTGTTTTTTTGGTGCACAGACATGCAAAGATGTCTCTGTTTATAAATTTATTTCATCTTACTCTAGTGCAGCTTGGACTATGATCAATGTATTGTATGAAATATCCATCTTAGTAAATGCCCCAAGTGTGCTTTAACCCCTTTACTACCGAGCCAGTTTTCAACTTAAATCCCAGGCCGATTTTTGCAAATCTGACGAGTGTCACTTTATGTGGTAATAACTTTAAAACGCTTTTACTTATCCAGGCCATTCTAAGATTTTTTTCTCATCACATATTATACTTCACGACAGTGGTAAAATGGAGTAAAACATTTTCATTTCTATTCATACAAAAATACCAAATGTACCAAAAAATTTCAATTTCTCAACTTTTATAGTAGATAGTAATAACTCCAAATATAGTAATTACTTTACATTCCTCATATGTATACTTCATGTTTGGATCATTTTGAAAATTACATTATATTTTTTTGGGACGTTAGAATGCTTAGAAGTATAGAAGTAAAGAACGTTTCCAAACCCCAATTTCTTCAGGACCAGTTTCTGTTGTGAAGTCACCTTCTGGGGCTTACATATTAGAAACCACCCATAAATCACCCCACTTTAAAAACCACACCCCTCGAGCTATTCAAACTGAATTTTTACAAAGTTTGTTGACCCTTTAGTTGCCACATGAGAAATGAAATTAAAATGGGAAGGAAATTTGAAAATTGCACTTTTTTTTTCAGATTTTAAATTTTTATCTATTTTTTCTTCAACACATCATGAGTTAACAGCCAAACAAAACCCAAAATCTATTGCACTGAATCTGGAGTTTACAGAAACACCCCATGTGTGCTCAAAGACGGATGTATGGGCGCACAGCATGCTTCAGAATGGAAGGAGCACCATATGGCTTTTGGAGAGCAGATTTAGGCTATGTCTACACAACGACATTTTTCGCGCGACATTTTGTTGCACTAATGTCGTGCGACAATTTTTATAATAGCAATCTATGGTGTCGCACTGCAACATGCAACATGCTGTGACTGTGACACGACAGTCGCAGAAAATCCATTTGAGGTGGATTTTTCTGCGACTGTTGCGTCGCAGTCGCAGCATGTTGCAGTGCGACACCATAGACTGCCATTATAAAAATTGTCGTGCGACATTAGTGCAACAAAATGTTGCGCTACAAATGTTGCAGTGTAGTTGTGCCCTATCTGTCTGACAATAAGTCGCGCAACAAATGTCATTGTGTAGACGTAGCCTTAGCTGGAATGTTAATTGGGAGCTATGCCACATATGAAGATACCCTGAGGTGGCCCTACAGTGGAAATCCCCAAAAAGTTACCCCTTTCTGGAAACTACACCCCTCAAGAAATATTTCAAAATGTGTAGTAAGAACTTTGTCCTCAAAGGGGATTCATGGAATTGGCTTTGAAAAATGTAAAATTCTCTCAGGGGAACTGGAGAGAATGCACCCCCTAATTTTTTGTACCTGATTATAGCAATACCCCATATGTGCTTGTATACTGCTATATGGGCGTACCACAGGGGTCAGAAGGAAAGCAGCACCAAATGGCTTCTGGAAGGCAGATTTCACCGGAATAATTGACAGACATCATCTTGCAATTGAACACACCCTGAGCTACCCCTAGAGTGAAAACTCCCAAAAAGTGACCCCATTCTGGAAACTACACCCCTCATGGAATATTTTAAGGTGTGTAGTGAGCATTTTGACCCATCAGGCGTTTCACAGAATTAGGAAACACTTGGCTGTGAAAATAAAAAATTACATTTTTTTTCTGAAAAAGTTGCTTTAAAACCACATTTTTCACTTTCACAAGGGGAAACAGGTAGAGTTGAGCAGACACCTGGATGTTCGGGTTCCGCCGAACTTGAGAAAAAATTTCTAGTTCGGGACCCTTAACTTGACCCGAACTTGACCCCGAACCCAAACCCAATTGAAGTCAATGGGGACCCGAACTTTTGAGCACTAAAATGGCTGTAAAAATGTCATGGAAAGGGCTAGAGGGCTGCAAAATGGCATCAAAATGTGGTTAAGAGCATCACAAGTGCTCTGCAAACAAATGTGGATAGGGAAATGACTTTAAATAACATAAAATAGGTTAAAAAAAAATCTGGATCTAGGAGGACGAGGTCCATATAGAGTAGGAGGTTGAGGAGGCGGTGGCGGTGGCGGTGTAGGTAAAAGAAGCGGTGGAGAAGGAGGAGGTAGCCTACACTGCTTTTTGGTTTTAATTTTTTTTTTGGGTACACCCCAAAACATTGGGAAATATAACCTGTGATAACCCCCTCCAGTAATGCTAAACACACGTTCAGACAATACACTGGCTGCAGGGCAGGCCAGCACCTCCAAGGGGTTAAGGCAAGCTCAGGCTATGTGCCCAATTTGGAAACCCAGAAGTTGCAGGGGATGACCCCTGTCAGTCAGTTCGTGTAGGCGCGTGCACACTTACTGCCCCACCATGTCGCACATCCCCGTGATGTTCACGATCCAATTTGATATCTTCTCTATCAACTTTCGATGTTCTTTTATGCGCCTACCATGGTAATCACGGGTGGCGGGGAATCAGGGTTCCAGGCCAGAGAGGGAGCGTGAGAAAGAGAGACCACATCCAAGGGAGAATTTTTTTTTTCAAATTTAAAATTATAGAGTTGAAATATGGGAGAAATTATTAAAGCATAAAAGTGTGACAACTTTTCAAAGTTTAAGCATTAAATGAAAGGATGTGGTGCGCATTAATAACTGAATAATATATTGCATTTATTCCCTGTCACCTATGCACAGCAGGTGTTTATTCATGTCTAAAATTGTATAATGTCAACCCAAGAGTGTAACAGAAAAATTATTGAAATTTATTAAGCTGTCAACTAGGTAGAGGAGGGGTATATTACACCCAAAAATTGGTGAATTTCACCCAAAAAGTGACAATTTTTTTTTTAAACCTGTCTACTAGGTATAGCAGTGGTACATCACACCAAAATTGGTGAATTTCACTTGAAAATGTAAATGTCAATTATTTATTTTTGTTTAACTTGTCTACTAGGTATAGCAGTGGTACTATACAACCAAAAATGTGTTAATTTCACCAGAAAATATAACTGACTATTTTTTTTTTATTTTTTTTACAGCTCTACTAGGTATAGTAGTGGTACTATACACACCAAAATTGGTGAATTTCACCCGAAAATGTAAATGACAAAGTAGTAAAATAATATAAAATAAAATATGTACAAATAAAAAAAAAATTAGATTTATTAGGTGGAGTTCCATATGGAGTAGGAGTTTGAGAAGGCGGCGGACGTAGCGGTGTAGGTGGATCAGCGGTGGAGGAGGTAGTCAACACAGGTTTTTGGTTTTAATTAAAAAAAAATTAAATTATGGTACACTCTAAAAGTGTGAAATATCCAAAATACAAGAATGAGCAATTGCGCTGCAGTATAACAATGGCTGGTTAGTGCCGGTATACATGTCTATTCTGCACAAGGTACGTACAAGTCCTGAGGGATCCATGCCTGGTTGATTTTAATGAACGTGAACTTGTCCACATTGGCTGTGGACAGGCGGCTGCGCTTGTCTGTGATGACGCCCCCTGCCGTGCTAAACACAAATTTAAAATGGCTGTATTTCAAATCCCTGATTCAAACCCCTGTATGTAGAGGGAGTATCTCACAGGGCCTGAACCAGTGTAGGCCTGAAGTAAATATTTATTTGTCCAAAATGGCTGTATTTCAAATGGCTGTATTTCAAATCCCTGATTCAAACCCCTGCATGTAGAGGGGGTATCTCACACGGTCTGAACCAGTGTAGGCCTGAATTAATATTTCTTTGCCCTAAATGGCTGTATTTCAAATGGCTGTATTTCAAATCTCTGATTCAAACCCCTGTATGTAGAGAATGTATCTCACATGGCCTGACCCAGTGTAGGCCTGAAGTAAATATATCTTTGTACAAAATGGCTGTATTTCAAATGGCTGTATTTCAAATCCCTGATTCAAACCCCTGTATGTAGAGGGAGTATCTCACAGGGCCTGAACCAGTGTAGGCCTGAATTAATATTTCTTTGCCCAAAATGGCTGTATTTCAAATGGCTGTATTTCTAATGCCTGATTCAAACTCCTGTATGTAGAGGGGGTATCTCACATGGTTTGAACCAGTGTAGGCCTGAATTAATATTTATTTGCCCTAAATGGCTGTATTTCAAATGGCTGTATTTCAAATCTCTGATTCAAACCCCTGTATGTAGAGGGTGTATCTCACATGGCCTGAACCAGTGTAGGCCTGAATTCAATATTGGTGCACCAAATGGCGGTATTTAAAATCTCTGAATGTAACCCAAATGTATTAAGGGTGTATCTCACAATGACATCTGCATCAAAGGTTGCCAACTACATTTTTTGTGCCCAAACAACTGTTTGTTTAACAATTGAATTTGACAGCATTATATAAACCTGTAATTTCACATGTGCTGATGCTAAAAGGCCTGAAAATAGTGTTTTTTGTCAAAAAAAGTGTGTTTTTCAAACCCCAGAAAATGATGGGTGTATTTCTAGCTTAAATTGCTTAATCAAGATGTAGATTGCCCAAAAAGTCTTTTTTTTTGGTAACAGAATATGAAAGCTGTATATATTAAACTTGAATTTAACACTTGCAGATCTGGAAAATACAGTTTTTTGAAGAAAAAAAAGTGTTTTTCTTTTTAAACCACAGAAAATGATGAGTGTATTTCTACCTTAAATTGCACACTGACTAATACAGATGTTGTAGATTGCCCAAAAAAGTCTTTTTTTCTAACAGAATATGAAAGCTGTATATATTAAACTTGAATTTAACTCTTGCAGATCTGGAAAATACTGTTTTTGGAAAAAAAAAAAGTATGTTTTTCAAACCCCAGAAAATGATGGGTGTATTTCTACCTTAAATTGCACACTGACTAATCCAGATGTTGTAGTTTGCCCCCCAAAAAATTGTGATTTGCAATGTCCCAAAAGCTCAGATGCCGTGCTGATGCACTGAGCATGCATAAAATGGCCGCCGCCCCCCACCTAACTAACAGAATTATAAAAGTTATATATTTTTTTGTCAATGGCCTTAGGGCCTTGTAAAACGATTGTGTCCTGCACCCACACAACTATTTCTAGGTAGATCGCTGAGTTAGATTCTCTCCTATTCTCTCCCTAAAATCACAAGTCCAGCAGCATCCTCTCCCTACACTTGTAACAGCAGAGTGACGTGCAGCGCTACGTGACTCAAGCTTATATAGACCTTGGGTCACATGCTGCTCTGGCCAATCACAGCCATGCCATTAGTAGGCATGGCTGTGATGGCCTCTTGGGGCAAGTAGTATCATGCTTGTTGATTGGCTGCTGTGCAGCCTTTCCAAAAGCGCCAAGAAAGCGCCGAACACAGAACCCGAACTTTTACAGAAATGTTTGGGTTCGGGTCCGGGGTCCAAAAATTCTAAAGTTCGGGTTCACTCTACCTTAATGACAACCTCTTTCTAACAAAGCTAGAACCAGCCCCGTACCTAACATGGATCCAGAGATCTCCCATTCACTATTCTTATTAGGCCGAATGCACACGGCCATGTTCTGTGGCAGAGAGCGGTTCGTGGTATGCCGGGCTGGATTCCTGTTTAGAGCAGGAGTGCACAGCGTCATTAGTTGCTATGACGCCGTGCGCTTCATGCCGCCGCTGCACTACAGTAATACACTTGTATAGTGTATTACTATAGTGCAGCGGCTGCATGAAGCGCACGGCATCATAGCAACCAATGATACCGTGCGTTGCTGCTCTGTAGAGGAATCCAGCCCGGCATACCACGGACCGCTCTCGGCTGCGGAACACGGCCGTGTGCATTCGGCCTTAATCTGCTAGATTTATTTCAAGCTTTTGGCTTAGAGGACGTGTCCTTTACTGGGGGGTGTCTTTTTTGCTGCGGTTTAGGAGGCAGTTGTAGGGTGCAACTGAGCATGTGCTGCTGTCTCAATGAGCATGACAGATAAATTAGAAAAAGAGCAAACAATAGATGGTGCTATACAGATAGATTTAATTGCATAACTCAGCAGTCAGTAGCTATGATACGTTTTTAATTACAGTCGGGTACAGAAATATTCAGATCTAGGTGCTGGTTTGAAAACTGTAGAATATGTTTTGGGGGGAAAGCCCTTTAAATAAAAGGCAGCTGTGGGCTAATTGGCCGTGTTTTGATTTATCATTTTGACTTTCTGATCCTGATCAAAAAGTCTCAAGTCACCAGAAAGAGTCTCATGTGTACTCTATTCCCCTGGTGGTGTAAAGACCATCAGAAATCTCTATAATAAGTGAGGGTGTGATGATTGAAATGGTCAATGATAAATGTGGTGCCGGTTGTGGTGCCGGGACCTCCACCAATCTGGTATTTATAACTAGAGATGAGCAAATTAATTCTAAACTAATTGAATCTGTTTTTTTCTTTAACAAAAATTAATCTTCTAAACAAAACCACACTTGATTCGTACAAATTGCTCGAAATGGCATCCTTTAGTTTTTGTATCACAGAACAGTAATGAGAACAGCAGGGTGGGGAAGCTGCAGATAGATGAACACATAATCCCAGGTGGAGTTCTAGTCGGTGGGTTCATTCATGAAGCCTTATAGTCAGCCTCAGCCAATCAGGAAAGACGATATAGACATGTCATAGGCACTATATACAACTCCAAACAATGAAATTAAATGATGTCATTATGAACTTGGGCATTGATGATGCAGGATCTCTCTGCCACACATAGAGCAGAGTGAGATAGTAACCTTTAGACACAAACAATACAGCAGTTCATGGTCATAAGGCTGTATTACACTGGCTGATATTTCAGCCAACAATCGATAACGAGTGTTCGCATGAACGCTCACTAGCGATCATCTTGCAGTGTAATACAACTGCCAATTGCCCAATGCTTAAAAATTAGCACTTGTCGGCGGCAGATCGTACTGTCTAATAGCAATCAGCAGCCAGCAATGTGATTGCTGGGAGGTAATGCTTCTATCCCAACAACCACTTTCTGATCTGCCTGTTTAATACAGGCTTTTCAGAGAAAAATGATTGATAAAAAGAGAAAGAGATTTTAGGGGTGGGACAAGATCAGTTAGTGTACTGTGTATTACTTTGCTTCCACCAGTGATACTGTGCTTGCTTTGCTATTTAATGCCACAGTAGTACTCCTTTTTTTCTAATGTGCAAAAGCCAGCTTGCAGACCAATTTACAGGTGTAACGCGAAAAAATTTGAATATCATGCAAAGTTCATTTATTTCAGTAATGCAACTTAAAAGGTGAAACTAATATATGTGATAGACTCACTACATGCAAAGCGAGATATTTCAAGCCTTTATTTGTTATAATTTGGATGATTATGGCCTACCTTTAAACCCATGGCCTGCCTCTAAACCCCAAAGTCACAATTTTGAGGTACCCTTTGCTCAGGGGGTATGGATTAATTAGCTGACTAGAGTGTGACACTTTAAGCCTAGAATTTTGAACCTTTTCACAAAATAAAAATTTTAAGATGCATTAATGCAATTCATTTTAATTTGCACTACTGAAATAAATGGACTTTTGCACGATATACAAATTTTTCGAGTTTCACCTGTATATGAAAAATCCTATGTAAAGAGAATTTTTTTTTGCAATTTTCCAAATTTCTCGCAAACTAATATTTGCCATATGTTCATTGTATAATGGCATGATTTTTCAAAGGTACTTTTATTTTTTGGAGACGTTAAAAGGCTTATTTTTATCAGCAAGTTTACACATTTTTGAGAACATTTTAAAATCCTATTCAGTGGCTTTAAGGGGCCTATATATTAGAAGCCTTTCTAAATTACCACATTTTTAAAATAACACCATAAAAGTATTTAAAATAATGCTTACAAAGCTTTTTAATCTTTTAGGTGTTTCACAAGAATTAATGCAAAATGAAATTTAAAATTAATATTTTTTTGCACATTTTAAATTTTAATCAATTTTTTTAAACTTCAGATGATAAAATACAAATAAAACTATGCATTTATCACCCTGATTCTGCAGTTTTGAGAAATATCCCCTATGTGGGCCTAGTGTGCCACTTGATTCAAATAGTGGCCTCAGAAATAAAAGAGCACAATATCTGGAAACTACACTTCTTTAGAAATAATAATATATTATAAAAATATATTATAAAAAATAATATATAGGTGTTCAGTGCACATTTATACTTCACAAGTGTTTCATAGAATTTGTTATAATAAGAGCAAGAAAAAAAAATATATACACTGCCTGTCCATCTGGATTTAACTAAGCAAATGCTTATGAGCCTCCTATTGGATAATTACTGCATGGGCAATTATCTTTTAGCTGGCAATAAGTTAACCCCAAATGGTGCAATGAGTTGCTTCGCATTACTTAATCAACAATGTCGAAAGACACATCTCGTGGTCGTGGAAAAGATGTTAGTCTGTTTGAGAAGGGTCAAATCATTGGCATGCATCAAGCAGAGAAAACATCTAAGGAGATTGCAGAAACTACTAAAATTGGGTTAAGAAATGTCCAACACATTATTAAAAACTGGAAGGATAGTGGGGACCCATCGTTTTCGAGGAAGAAATGTGGCGGGGAAAAAATCCTGAATGATCGGGATCGGCAATCACTTAAATGTTTGGTGAAATTAAATCGAAAAAAAACAACAGTAGAACTTAGGACTATGTTTAATAGTGAAAGTAAGAGCATTTCCACATGCACAATGCGAAGGGAACTCAAGGGATTGGGACTGAACAGTTGCGTAGCCATAAGAAAACCACTTATCAGTGAGGCAAACCAGAAAAAAGGCTTTAATTTGCTAGGGAGCATAAAGATTAGACTCTGGAGCCTTGAAAGAAGGTCATATGGTCTGATGAGTCCAGGATTCATCGGGCTCAAATTGTGAAAGAGTGATTCAGGGAGCATAATTTTCACACATGGATTGGCCGACACAGAGTCCAGACCTTAACCCCATTGAGAATCTTTGGGATGTGCTGGAGAAGGCTTTGCTCAGCAGTCAGACTCTACCATCATCAATGCAAGATATTGGTGAAAAATGTATGCAACACTGGATGGAAATAAATCTTGTGACATTGCAGAAGCTTATATAAACAATGCCACAGTGAATGCGTGCCATAATCAAAGCTAAAGACGGTCCAACAAAATATTAGAGTGTGTGACCTTTTTTTTTTTTGATGGCGCCTTTTTTTTGGGGAAAGACAGTGTATATTTGAACAATAATATTTAGTTATTTAGTTATCAGAAGGGAAGGAGCGGCATCTAACTTTTCAAATGCTGATTTTACTGGAATATGTTTGGGCACCATATCGAACTTGTAACACCTCTAAGGTACCAGTACAGTGATAAACCCAAAAAATAACCCAATTTTTTAAACGAGCTAGTGGTGTTTATGATGGTTTTGACCACATTGGAGTTTCATAGAACTTTTTCAACATTTGACCGTGGAAGAATTAATTTTTTTCCTATAGTACATTGAATTAGCTGAAATGTTTAAGAGCTATAATTTAATTTTTTGTTGACGGTGCTATGTAGGTGAGGGCTCTTTTTTATGGGAGAAGCTGTAGTTTAAATTGGTACCACTTTGGGGTAAATTTTGCTTTGATCACTTTTTTTCATTATTTGGAAGGTGAGGTGGGCAAAAACTGCAATTCTGTCATTTATATTTAAATTTTATCTTTTATGGGGTTCACTATGAGGTATAAATGAAATATTAATTATATTTTGAGAGTTGATAGCATTATTTTGATACCATATTTATATCATTTATTTTATGTTTTACCATTTTTGTGCAGTAGCCCAGAAGGAGTGTGTGGATGATGGGAGCGGTAGTAATCACAGATCAAGATAGAAATCTCTACTCTTGCGCTGCCTAGGGCCATATAGTGACTGGAAGGTGTACCCTTTCTTTCCTGCCTTGTGTTGGTTGGGGAGCCCTTAATGTTGGATGATTTGCTGGGTGCAAGGCAGGACCGATGGAATGTGTAGACAATGATCAGGCCCATTAGTTGCAATAAATAATGAAGTTGATGATATGGATAGTAGTACAAATAGCAGCAAGGCACAGTTTCACAGTATATCACACTGCAAGTAGTAGCATATGAACAGCAATAATGATGGTGGCTGTAGTACTCCTCTTTCTCTGTAATGAACACTTTTCAGTCTCTAAGCAGAAAGTGCATGCATGCAACAAGGGTCTTAGTAAGTCCTTCTGCAATCCTACTACAGTCCCTAGAGACTGAGGGGTGCAGAAATGTAGAAATGGGTGGCCAATCCATCTTAACCGATGGAGGTTTCCTCAGAGGTAATACTTCCAAAGCAACAAAAACCCTTCTGCCATAAAAGAGCACAATACCTTGCTGTCGGAAGCTTGCACAGTCTTGTAAGTTCTAGACCGTCTAGATAGCTGGTCTCTATCTGGGTATTTTAGTAATAGGGTTACTTCCATGGCATTTGTAGAGATTAAAGTTCTCTAAACTTGAGCCTTTATGTACAGGAGCTGAAACACCTGTCTTCTCTCTTGAAATGCTCAGACTATACTCTCCCAACAATAACTAGTCAGGAGTAGAGTTGAGCGGACACCTGGATGTTCGGGTTCGAGAAGTTCGGCCGAACCCGATCCGAACTTCGTCCCGAACCCGAATCCCATTGAAGTCAATGGGGACCCGAACTTTTCGGTACTAAAAAGGCTGTAAAACAGCCCAGGAAAGGGCTAGAGGGCTGCAAAAGGCAGCAACATGTAGGTAAATCCCCTGCAAACAAATGTGGATAGGGAAATGAATTAAAATAAAAATTAAATAAATAAAAATTAACCAAAATCAATTGGAGAGAGGTCCCATAGCAGAGAATCTGGCTTCACGTCACCCACCACTGGAACAGTCCATTCTCAGATATTTAGGCCCCGGCACCCAGGCAGAGGAGAGAGGTTCCGTAACAAAGAATCTGTCTTCATGTCAGCAGAGAATCAGTCTGCATGTCATAGCAGAGAATCAGGCTTCACGTCAGCCACCACTGCAACAGTCCATTGTCATAAATTTAGGCCAAGCACCCAGGCAGAGGAGAGAGGTCCCGTAACAGACAATCTGGCTTCATGTCAGCAGAGAATCAGTCTTCATGTCATAGCAGAGAATCAGGCTTCACGTCAGCCACCACTGCAACAGTCCATTGGCATATATTTAGGCCCAGCACCCAGGCAGAGGAGAGAGGTCCCGTAACAGACAATCTGGCTTCATGTCAGCAGAGAATCAGTCTTCATGTCATAGCAGAGAATCAGGCTTCACGTCAGCCACCACTGCAACAGTCCATTGGCATATATTTAGGCCCAGCACCCAGGCAGAGGAGAGAGGTCCCGTAACAGACAATCTGGCTTCATGTCAGCAGAGAATCAGTCTTCATGTCATAGCAGAGAATCAGGCTTCACGTCAGCCACCAGTGCAACAGTCCATTGGCATATATTTAGGCCCAGCACCCAGGCAGAGGAGAGAGGTCCCGTAACAGACAATCTGGCTTCATGTCAGCAGAGAATCAGTCTTCATATCATAGCAGAGAATCAGGCTTCACGTCACCCACCACTGTAAGAGTCCATTTTCATAAATTTAGGCCCAGCACCCAGGCAGAGGAGAGAGGTCCCGTAACAGACAATCTGGCTTCATGTCAGCAGAGAATCAGTCTTCATATCATACCAGAGAATCAGGCTTCACGTCACCCACCACTGTAAGAGTCCATTTTCATAAATTTAGGCCCAGCACCCAGGCAGAGGAGAGAGGTCCCGTAACAGACAATCTGGCTTCATGTCAGCAGAGAATCAGTCTTCATATCATACCAGAGAATCAGGCTTCACGTCACCCACCACTGTAAGAGTCCATTTTCATAAATTTAGGCCCAGCACCCAGGCAGAGGAGAGAGGTCCCGTAACAGACAATCTGGCTTCATGTCAGCAGAGAATCAGTCTTCATGTCATAGCAGAGAATCAGGCTTCACGTCAGCCACCAGTACAACAGTCCATTGGCATATATTTAGGCCCAGCACCCAGGCAGAGGAGAGAGGTCCCGTAACAGACAATCTGGCTTCATGTCAGCAGAGAATCAGTCTTCATGTCATAGCAGAGAATCAGGCTTCACGTCAGCCACCACTGCAACAGTCCATTGTCAGATATTTAGGCCCAGCACACAGGCAGAGGAGAGAGGTCCCGTAACAGAGGATCTGGCTTCATGTCAGCAGAGAATCAGTCTGCATGTCATAGCAGAAAATCAGGCTTCACGTCAGCCACCACTGCAACAGTCCATTGTCAGATATTTAGGCCCAGCACCCAGGCAGAGGAGAGAGGTCCCGTAACAGACAATCTGGCTTCATGTCAGCAGAGAATCAGTCTTCATGTCATAGCAGAGAATCAGGCTTCACGTCACCCACCACTGCAACAGTCCATTTTCATAAATTTAGGCCCAGCACCCAGGCAGAGGAGAGAGGTCCCGTAACAGACAATCTGGCTTCATGTCAGCAGAGAATTAGTCTGCATGTCATAGCAGAGAATCAGGCTTCACGTCAGCCACCAATGCAACAGTCCATTGGCATATATTTAGGCCCAGCACACAGGCAGAGGAGAGAGGTCCCGTAACAGAGGATCTGGCTTCATGTCAGCAGAGAATCAGTCTGCATGAAATAGCAGAAAATCAGGCTTCACGTCAGTCACCACTGCAACAGTCCATTGTCAGATATTTAGGCCCAGCACCCAGGCAGAGGAGAGAGGTCCCGTAACAGAGGATCTGGCTTTATGTCAGCAGAGAATCAGTCTGCATGTCATAGCAGAAAATCAGGCTTCACGTCAGCCACCACTGCAACAGTCCATTGTCAGATATTTAGGCCTAGCACCCAGGCAGAGGAGAGAGGTCCCGTAACAGAGGATCTGGCTTCATGTCAGCAGAGAATCAGTCTGCATGTCATAGCAGAAAATCAGGCTTCACGTCAGCCACCACTGCAACAGTCCATTGTCAGATATTTAGGCCCAGCACCCAGGCAGAGGAGAGAGGTCCCGTAACAGACAATCTGGCTTCATGTCAGCAGAGAATCAGTCTTCATGTCATAGCAGAGAATCAGGCTTCACGTCACCCACCACTGCAACAGTCCATTTTCATAAATTTAGGCCCAGCACCCAGGCAGAGGAGAGAGGTCCCGTAACAGACAATCTGGCTTCATGTCAGCAGAGAATTAGTCTGCATGTCATAGCAGAGAATCAGGCTTCACGTCAGCCACCAATGCAACAGTCCATTGGCATATATTTAGGCCCAGCACACAGGCAGAGGAGAGAGGTCCCGTAACAGAGGATCTGGCTTCATGTCAGCAGAGAATCAGTCTGCATGAAATAGCAGAAAATCAGGCTTCACGTCAGTCACCACTGCAACAGTCCATTGTCAGATATTTAGGCCCAGCACCCAGGCAGAGGAGAGAGGTCCCGTAACAGAGGATCTGGCTTTATGTCAGCAGAGAATCAGTCTGCATGTCATAGCAGAAAATCAGGCTTCACGTCAGCCACCACTGCAACAGTCCATTGTCAGATATTTAGGCCTAGCACCCAGGCAGAGGAGAGAGGTCCCGTAACAGAGAATCTGTCTTCATGTCAGCAGAGAATTAGTCTGCATGTCATAGCAGAGAATCAGGCTTCACGTCACCCAACATTGGAACAGTCCATTGGCATATATTTAGGCCCCGGCACCCAGACAGAGGAGAGGTTCATTCAACTTTGGGTAGCCTCGCAATATAATGGTAAAATGAAAATAAAAATAGGATTGAATGAGGAAGTGCCCTGGAGTACAATAATATATGGTTAAGGGGAGGTAGTTAATGTCTAATCTGGACAAGGGACGGACAGGTCCTGTGGGATCCATGCCTGGTTCATTTTTATGAACGTCAGCTTGTCCACATTGGCTGTAGACAGGCGGCTGCGTTTGTCTGTAATGACGCCCCCTGCCGTGCTGAATACACGTTCAGACAAAACGCTGGCCGCCGGGCAGGCCAGCACCTCCAAGGCATAAAAGGCTAGCTCTGGCCACGTGGACAATTTAGAGACCCAGAAGTTGAATGGGGCCGAACCATCAGTCAGTACGTGGAGGGGTGTGCACAAGTACTGTTCCACCATGTTAGTGAAATGTTGCCTCCTGCTAACACGTTGCGTATCAGGTGGTGGTGCAGTTAGCTGTGGCGTGTTGACAAAACTTTTCCACATCTCTGCCATGCTAACCCTGCCCTCAGAGGAGCTGGCCGTGACACAGCTGCCTTGGCGACCTCTTGCTCCTCCTCTGCCTTGGCCTTGGGCTTCCACTTGTTCCCCTGTGACATTTGGGAATGCTCTCAGTAGCGCGTCTACCAACGTGCGCTTGTACTCACGCATCTTCCTATCACGCGCCAGTGCAGGAAGTAAGGTGGGCACATTGTCTTTGTAGCGTGGATCCAGCAGGGTGGCAACCCAGTAGTCCGCACACGTTAAAATGTGGGCAACTCTGCTGTCGTTGCGCAGGCACTGCAGCATGTAGTCGCTCATGTGTGCCAGGCTGCCCAGGGGTAAGGACAAGCTGTCCTCTGTGGGAGGAGTATCGTCATCGTCCTGCCTTTCCCCCCAGCCACGCACCAGTGATGGGCCCGAGCTGCGTTGGGTGCCACCCTGCTGTGACCATGCTTCATCCTCATCCTCCTCCACCTCCTCCTCATCCTCGTCCTCCTCGTCCTCCAGTAGTGGGCCCTGGCTGGCCACATTTGTACCTGGCCTCTGCTGTTGCAAAAAACCTCCCTCTGAGTCACTTCGAAGAGACTGGCCTGAAAGTGCTAAAAATGACACCTCTTCCTCCTCCTCCTCCTCCTCCTGGGCCACCTCCTCTTCCATCATCGCCCTAAGTGTTTTCTCAAGGAGACATAGAAGTGGTATTGTAACGCTGATAACGGCGTCATCGCCACTGGCCATGTTGGTGGAGTACTCGAAACAGCGCAACAGGGCACACAGGTCTCGCATGGAGGCCCAGTCATTGGTGGTGAAGTGGTGCTGTTCCGCAGTGCGACTGACCCGTGCGTGCTGCAGCTGAAACTCCACTATGGCCTGCTGCTGCTCGCACAGTCTGTCCAGCATGTGCAAGGTGGAGTTCCACCTGGTGGGCACGTCGCATATGAGGCGGTGAGCGGGAAGGCCGAAGTTACGCTGTAGCGCAGACAGGCGAGCAGCGGCAGGATGTGAACGCCGGAAGCGCGAACAGACGGCCCGCACTTTATGCAGCAGCTCTGACATGTCGGGGTAGTTGTGAATGAACTTCTGCACCACCAAATTCAGCACATGCGCCAGGCAAGGGATGTGCGTCAAACCGGCTAGTCCCAGAGCTGCAACGAGATTTCGCCCATTATCGCACACCACCAGGCCGGGCTTGAGGCTCACCGGCAGCAACCACTCGTCGGTCTGTTGTTCTATACCCCGCCACAACTCCTGTGCGGTGTGGGGCCTGTCCCCCAAACATATGAGTTTCAGAATGGCCTGCTGACGTTTACCCCGAGTTGTGCTGAAGTTGGTGGTGAAGGTGTGTGGCTGACTGGATGAGCAGGTGGAAGAAGAGGAGGAGGAAGCCGAGAAGGAGGAGGTGGCAACAGGAGGCAAAGAATGTTGCCCTGCGATCCTTGGCGGCGGAAGGACGTGCGCCAAACAGCTCTCCGCCTGGGGCCCAGCTGCCACTACATTTACCCAGTGTGCAGTTAGGGAGATATAGCGTCCCTGGCCGTGCTTACTGGTCCACGTATCTGTGGTTAGGTGGACCTTGCTACAGATGGCGTTGCGCAGTGCACACTTGATTTTATCGGATACTTGGTTGTGCAGGGAAGGCACGGCTCTCTTGGAGAAGTAGTGGCGGCTGGGAACAACATACTGTGGGACAGCAAGCGACATGAGCTGTTTGAAGCTGTCTGTGTCCACCAGCCTAAATGACAGCATTTCATAGGCCAGTAGTTTAGAAATGCTGGCATTCAGGGCCAGGGATCGAGGCTAGGTGGGAATTTACGCTTTCTCTCAAATGTTTGTGAGATGGAGAGCTGAACGCTGCCGTGTGACATGGTTGAGACGCTTGGTGACGGAGGTGGTGGTGGTGTTGGTGGTACATCCCCTGTTTGCTGGGCAGCAGGTGCCAACGTTCCTCCAGAGGCGGAGGAAGAGGCCGAGGCGGCAGCAGCAGAAGAGGCCGAGGTGGCAGCAGCAGAAGAGGCCGAGGCGGCAGCAGCAGAAGAGGTAGCAGGGGGAGCCTGAGTGACTTCCTTGGTTTTAAGGTGTTTACTCCACTGCAGTTCATGCTTTGCATGCAGGTGCCTGGTCATGCAGGTTGTGCTCAGGTTCAGAACGTTAATGCCTCGCTTCAGGCTCTGATGGCATAGCGTGCAAACCACTCGGGTCTTGTCGTCAGCACATTGTTTGAAGAAGTGCCATGCCAGGGAACTCCTTGAAGCTGCCTTTGGAATGCTCGGTCCCAGATGGCGGCGGTCAGTAGCAGGCGGAGTCTCTTGGCGGCGGGTGTTCTGCTTTTGCCCACTGCTCCCTCTTTTGCTACGCTGTTGGCTCGGTCTCACCACTGCCTCTTCCTCCGAACTGTGAAAGTCAGTGGCACGACCTTCATTCCATGTGGGGTCTAGGACCTCATCGTCCCCTGCATCGTCTTCCACCCAGTCTTGATCCCTGACCTCCTGTTCAGTCTGCACACTGCAGAAAGAAGCAGCAGTTGGCACCTGTGTTTCGTCATCATCAGAGACATGCTGAGGTGGTATTCCCATGTCCTCATCATCAGGAAACATAAGTGGTTGTGCGTCAGTGCAGTCTATGTCTTCCACCGCTGGGGAAGGGCTAGGTGGATGCCCTTGGGAAGCCCTGCCAGCAGAGTCTTCAAACAGCATAAGAGACTGCTGCATAACTTGAGGCTCAGACAGTTTCCCTGGTATGCATGGGGGTGATGTGATAGACTGATGGGGTTGGTTTTCAGGTGCCATTTGTGCGCTTTCTGCAGAAGACTGGGTGGGAGATAATGTGAACGTGCTGGATCCACTGTCGGCCACACAGTTGACTAATGCCTGTACCTGCTCAGGCCTTACCATCCTTAGAACGGCATTGGGCCCCACCATATATCGCTGTAAATTCTGGCGGCTACTGGGACCTGAGGTAGTTGGTACACTAGGACGTGTGGATGTGGCAGAACGGCCACGTCCTCTCCCAGCACCAGAGGGTCCACTAACACCACCACGACCATGTCCACGTCCGCGTCCCTTACTAGATGTTTTCCTCATTGTTATCGTTCACCACAACAACAAAAATATTATTTGGCCCAATGTATTGTATTCAAATTCAGCTGAATATAAATTTGAGGCCTAGTATTTAGGCGCTGGGTGACCGGTATAGATTTACTGACAGAATTAGACTTGGAAATGCACAGTAGCGTGTGTGTGAAGTTATTCTGAATGACCCTATGTGCACCTTGAATATTATATACCCTTTTAGGGATAGATTTCAAATAGCTCTGATATAGCAGAAACCACTAAATTATGAAATTGCTAAATTGGGAATTGTATTTCAACCCAGAACAAAAAATGTGCTTTGACGGACACTAAATAACTTGCCCAGCCAGAACAGTACAGCGGTAACGACAGATTTAGCGGGATATAAATTTGAGGCCTAGTATTTAGGCGCTGGGTGACCGGTATGGATTTACTGACAGAATTAAACTTGGAAATGCACAGTAGCGTGTGTGTGAAGTTATTCTGAATGATCCTATGTGCACCTTGAATATTATATACCCTTTTAGGGATAGATTTCAAATAGCTCTGATACAGCAGAAACCACTAAATTATGAAATTGCTAAATTGGGAATTGTATTTCAACCCAGAACAAAAAATGTGCTTTGACGGACACTAAATAACTTGCCCAGCCAGAACAGTACAGCGGTAATGACAGATTTAGCGGGAAATAAATTTGAGGCCTAGTATTTAGGCGCTGGGTGACCGGTATGGATTTACTGACAGAATTAAACTTGGAAATGCACAGTAGCGTGTGTGTGAAGTTATTCTGAATGACCCTATGTGCACCTTGAATATTATATACCCTTTTAGGGATAGATTTCAAATAGCTCTGATATAGCAGAAACCACTAAATTATGAAATTGCTAAATTGGGAGTTGTATTTCAACCCAGAACAAAAAATGTGCTTTGACGGACACTAAATAACTTGCCCAGCCAGAACAGTACAGCGGTAACGACAGATTTAGCGGGATATAAATTTGAGGCCTAGTATTTAGGCGCTGGGTGACCGGTATGGATTTACTGACAGAATTAATCTTGGAAATGCACAGTAGCGTGTGTGTGAAGTTATTCTGAATGACCCTATGTGCACCTTGAATATTATATACCCTTTTAGGGATAGATTTCAAATCGCTCTGATATAGCAGAAACCACTAAATTATGAAATTGCTAAATTGGGAATTGTATTTCAACCCAGAACAAAAAATGTGCTTTGACGGACACTAAATAACTTGCCCAGCCAGAACAGTACAGCGGTAACGACAGATTTTGCGGGATATAAATTTGAGGCCTAGTATTTAGGCGCTGGGTGACCAGTATGGATTTACTGACAGAATTAGACTGGGATATGGCCAAAAAATAACCACACTATTGCTGGTTAAATGCACTTGGTGTGACAGCTTGACCAACCACACTACTGAGGGTTAAATGCACTTGGTGACGGGCGCAGCTTGCCCCTGATGTAGTATATGGCCAAAAAATGAACAGACCATTGCTGGTTAAATGCACTTGGTGTGACAGTTTCACCCTGATGTAGGCTTTAGCCAAAAAACAACCACACCATTGAGGGTTAAATACACTTGGTGACAAGTGCAGCTTGCCCCTGATGTAGTATATGGCCAAAAAATGAACAGACTATTGCTGGTTAAATGCACTTGGTGTGACAGCTTGACCAACCACACTACTGAGGGTTAAATGCACTTGGTGATGGGCGCAGCTTGCCCCTGATGTAGGATATGGCCAAAAAATAAACAGACTATTGCTGGTTAAATGCACTTGGTGTGACAGCTTCACCCTGATGTAGGCTTTAGCCAAAAAACAACCACACCATTGAGGGTTAAATGCACTTGGTGACAGGCGCAGCTTGCCCCTGATGTAGTATATGGCCAAAAAATGAACAGACTATTGCTGGTTAAATGCACTTGGTGTGACAGCTTGACCAACCACACTACTGAGGGTTAAATGCACTTGGTGTGACAGCTTTACCCTGATGTAGGCTTTAGCCAAAAAACAACCACACTACTGAGGGTTAAATGCACTTGGTGACGGGCGCTTCTTGCCCCTGATGTAGTATATGGCCAAAAAATAAACAGACTATTGCTGGTTAAATGCACTTGGTGTGACAGCTTCACCCTGATGTAGGCTTTAGCCAAAAAACAAGCACACCATTGAGGGTTAAATGCACTTGGTGACAGGCGCAGCTTGCCCCTGATGTAGTATATGGCCAAAAAATAAACAGACTATTGCTGGTTAAATGCACTTGGTGTGACAGCTTCACCCTGATGTAGGCTTTAGCCAAAAAACAACCACACCATTGAGGGTTAAATGCACTTGGTCGCAGCTTGTGCTGGCGCACCACAAGACACAAAATGGCCGCCGATCACCCCAGAAAAAAGTGACTGACAAACGGTCTGGGCAGCCTAAAAACAGTGAGCAATTGAATTTCAGCAGCTCAATGATGCACAGCTGCAGATCGATCGATTAATCAAGTCCTTTGGAGGAGTTAATCTGCCTAATCTCGCCCTACTGTTGCAGCCGCAACCTCTCCCTACGCTAATCAGAGCAGAGTGACGGGCGGCGCTATGTGACTCCAGCTTAAATAAAGGCTGGGTCACATGGTGCTCTGGCCAATCACAGCCATGCCAATAGTAGGCATGGCTGTGACGGCCTCTTGGGGCAAGTAGTATGACGCTTGTTGATTGGCTGCTTTGCAGTCTTTCAAAAAGCGCCAAGAAAGCGTTACAAAAGCGCCAAGAAAGCGACGAACACCGAAACCGAACCCAGACTTTTATGAAAATATCCGGGTTCGGGTCCGTGTCACGGACACCCCAAAATTCGGTACGAACCCGAACTATACAGTTCGAGTTCGCTCATCCCTAGTCAGGAGGTGGATCTGGTATGTCCTGTGGCAACCTAACACAATTTTTCAAGTTGTTAACCATACGCTATCAATACCATAGTGGGTACATATAACTTTTTTTATAGCTTTTTATTCAATTTTTTGGGGAGGTGAGGTAGGCAAACATTTCAATTCTGTCAATGTTATTTCTTCTTAATTTTTTAGGGGCTTGACCATGCAGTATATACAGAGGTGCACTGCCAATAAAGCGAGGTGAGGCGATTGCCTCAGGCAGCACCAGGTAGGGACAAGTAGGGGGCAGCAGAAAGGCCTTGTGCAATGAGTGCTTTCATTGTGTAAGTGTTCATCTCTGCATTTTCAACTGTAGCGCTATATTAACCAGTAATGTAGCACTATATGTAATGTATTCCAAGTATGCCTTTAACATTAAGGCTGGATGGAAGGGGATAGGCTGATAATTTGGCATGGAGAAGGGGGGGGCGTACTTTCAGTTTTAGCCTCAGGCAGCAGAAAGGCTAGGTGCATCACTGAATATATATATATATATATATATATATATATATATATTATAACTTTATTCTGCAGTTTAATATGATTATGGAAATACTAAATTTATATTAGTTTTCATGTTTTACAACATTTTGCATGAACATATCACTTTTTTAATTAAAAATCAGTTGTATTTTGCATGGCCATATACTTGTTGTTTGAAGGACGGGCTGTAGGTTTTATCATTACCAGTCTGGAATACATATAACTTTTTGATTTGCTTCATATTTAATATTTTAAATATTTTTGGAAGGAGAGGTGGGCAAAAAATACAGTTCTGTCATTTTTTAATATATTTTTTTCTCCATGGGGTATACAGTATATATTATTCTGTGCGTTGATAAAACTATGGCGGTACCAAATTGATATTGTTTTTAATTTTTTCTACCTTTTCATTATAAAGTCCGTTTTTAAATAAAAAATATATATTTACTTTTCATTGTCATTAGAGATGAGTGAATAATTGAAAAGTTCAATTCAGCTGATTCGCCGAATTTTACAAAAAAATTTGCTTCATGACGAAACACATTTTTTTTGTAAGTAGCAGGTGCTATGACAGGGAGCTACTATAGCTCTGCCCACATCATTGTACCCCTCAGATGCCGCGTTCATACATGATCGCGACATCTGAGTGTAAAAACTGTGTAAAATTAACAATAAAATCATTTTTAATCAAACTTACAATCTCCTCCATTTGCTTGCGACAGGCCGGCCGCGCCATCTTGCTTGAAGATCTGGAGCGAAATCTCGCTCTTCGCGAGATTACGTCATCACGCATGAGATTTTGGCTGAGATCTTCAATCATGATGGATTGCATTGCGATTACAACTTTCTCAAATCCGACAGTACATTCTAGCATGGAGCAGTTCCCATGGTGGGTGATGGGGACGCTCCATGAGCACGGAAGTCGGCAGAAGCTCTAAGTTGAAATCGCAATGCGATTAATTCAAGTTCTATAAATCGCATCGCGATTTCAACAGAACTTCTGCTGACTTCCGTGCTCATGGAGCGTCCCCATCACCATGGGAACGACTCCATGCTAGAATGTACTGTCGGATTTGAGAAAGTTGAAATCGCAATGCGATTAATTCAAGTTCTATAAATCGCATAGCGATTTCAACTTACCACACTCTGCGTCAACTACGTAATTTTCCATGGGAGTTTTGCCATGGATCCCCCTCCGGCATGCCACAGTCCAGGTGTTAGTCCCCTTGAAACAAATTTTCCATCACTATTGTGGCCACAAAGAGTACCTGTGGGTTTTCAAATTCGCCTTCCTATTGATGTCTATTGCGGTTCGCCCGGTTCGCACGTTCGCGAACATTTGCGGAAATTCGCGTTCGCGAACGGAAAATGTTATGTTCGTGACATCACTATGTGCGGGGCGGGTGCGGGGCAGGTGCAGGGCGGTGCGGCAGTGCGGGTGGGAGGGCCGTGATCATCAGGGTGGTGCTGGGGGGGACGGGCAGGCACACGATCATCCGCCTGCCCCCTCTCTCAGGATGGCCGAGCGGTTTGCAGAGTGCTCCCTCCCTCTCCCTTCGAGGTAGCGGTTTGCAGCTCCCTCCATCCCCCATCGGGGGATGCTGTGCCTTTTCAGCCCCCGATGGGAGAGGGAGGGGCCCCCCTCCCTCCCCATCACTCACTGCTCTGCTTTGGAAGCGAGTGATGGTTACCATGGCAACTGGACGCCTTCACAGGCGTCCGGCTGTCCATGGTGCTGATCAGACTTCTGCTAAAGGCAGAAGTCTAATCAGACTTTGTAAAGTGAAAATATAAAAACACATTTATCACTGATTAAAAATGAAAAAAAAAATCCCTATGCATGTTTGATAACACTGCGTCCCTAACAACCTGATCTATAAAACGGTCATGTTAATTTCCTTGCACGTTGAATGCCATAAAAAAAATAAACTATGATGAAATAGAAATTTTGCCTACCTTACTTCCCAAAAAAGGTAATATAAGTGATCAAAAAGTCGTATGTACGCCAAAATAGTACCAATCAAACCGTCACCTCATCCCGCAAAAAATGAGCCCCTACATGAGGCAATTGCCCAAAAAATATAAAAAACTATGGCTCTCAGACTATGGAGACACTAAAACATTATTTTTTTTTTGTTTCAAAAATGATTATATTGTGTAAAACTTATATAAATAAAAAAGTATACATATTAGGTATCGCCGTGTCTGTAATAACTTGCTCTATAAAAATGTCTCATGACCTAACCCCTCAGGCGAATACCGTAAAAAAAATAAAAAATAAAAGGATGTAAAAAAAGCCTTTTTTTTCACCTTACATCACAAAAAGTGTAATAGCAAGCGATCAAAAAGTCACGCACCCAAAATAGTGCCAATCAAACCGTCATCTCATCCCCCAAAAATCACACCCTACCCAAGATAATCGCCCAAAAACTGAAAAAACTATGGCTCTCAGACTATGGAAACACTAAAAAAAGGTATACATATTAGGTATTGACGCGTCTGTAATAACATGCTCTATCAAAAATATCACATGTAAATATCATCATGTCTCCCTATGGGCGAGTTTTGCTTATAGCCTTTATTAGATGGTTTGGTGTATGGGGATTTATTTATTTGAGTACTTAAGATAGATACTATTTCACTTCTTGCTGCCATTTGTGTATCATTAAGGACCCTACACCTATACACTTGCTTAGTGGCTATGCAATGGAGTGATGATCACAGTTATTTTTAGTGGTTAGTACCAGACACCACTTACCTGTGAATCACCCCATTGCATACTATACATACACCTGACATGTGTTCAACCTTTTTGGCGGCTCACTGAGACACCGGCCGGGGGACTACGGCATCCAGGTTTTCTGCTGACTTTTTCCAATTTTTTGTGTAATCTTTTATATCTATGTAATCATAATCTATTTATGATAAAATAAAGTATATATTTTTGAATATATTGGGCATTCTATGGTTGTTTTTTAGCAACACTTTTCGGTTTGTACGGTTGGTTTTCCGTTTGCCCTACCCTACTGCATTGTAGTGAGGCTTTCTTCTTTAGTTCTACACTCCATTTGAGGTACCCTAGTCTCCAGCAGCCATTCCTAATGATGTGACCTCGATATGCTGGCGCATTAGGCCAATGTTGATAATGCAGAGGCACGAGGACTGGATTATTGATGTTATTCAAGTATTATGGGCTTTTCACTGTACCATTCACAAAGTGTAGGGCAGTTCTGTATTGACCATACACACCTGTCCACACTGTAGCACCACCAACACCAAAGGCTTGTCTGGGGACAACAGTGGCTGATGCATAGCGCGCTCCTTGACGTCTCCAACATTGTTGGCGGACATAATTTCTGCTCAGCATGAATTGTGAACAGCACTGAGTCACACTGGTCTCTCATCCAGAGTAGATGCCCCCTGGCCCATTCAAGACAATGATGCCTGTGGTCAGTTGCCCTTGCAGATCATCTAGCACACAGGCCATGCTTATATAAATGGTTTTGAATGTTCTGACAGGCCACTTGGGTGAGGCATTCATCATTCAGTTCCGCAGGGCATTTTTCACAATGAAGCAGACATCAGTGTGGGATGTGGCCAAAGGACGTCCACTTCTATGCCTTTCTATGACTCTTCCAGTATATCTGCATCTCTCTGGCAACCTGCTGATAACACTCTGCGACACTTTAAGCTCAGTGTCCACTTCCATCTGAGAATGTCCTGCTTGAAGACTTGTAATAGTGAGGTAGTGTTGATCAATTGTTAGGTGTTGTCTTGGTCTCATAATGTGAACAGCATGATGAAAATGACTGCTTAAATACCAATTCTAATTGAACCTGGAAATGTATTGGGCAATTAATGGGTCAAAAGCCTGTTGTGAATTGTGCCGCTCCCTGTAAGAGAACAGCAAGTTGTGCAAAAAGTACTGAAATACTGAACAGTTGGACATATGCATTCCAAAGTTTAGAGAAGGTCAAATAAATTCACCTGTAAAGATTAGAATGCATTTTAGGTTCATCCTGAAATTTCACCCACAAGCCAAATATCCCTAACTTTTTGTGAGTAGTATACTTGATGGATTTTTTTCAACCATATTAACTATGTAACTATATAATTAAGCTAAGCTAACTTGCATATGTTTCCCAGAAATGCAGAGTAGTGTTGGCTGTACTACTATACTCCTCATGCATACTAGGTGATCTCCTTAGGCTGCTCAGCTAATCAGGGCAATTTTCTCTTGAGACATTGAGTACTTTTTGAAGTATGTCTTCTATACTGCGATATTCAGTACTCGCGTCCTTTTGTATTAACTTTTTTTTTTTGTAAATTACAATTTTTCAGGATAGCATATACGCATTACAATGCAGTGAGCAAAGATGATATGAAAAAAAGTATACGTAATATATAAAAGCATATAAAAACATGTCAAATAAATAGAAAAAGTTATAAAAAAGTAGAACTGTACACATCGGTGCTATGGGCATCTGAGCTAAATACTAATTTTAAGGCTGCTGAAAAGAAAATATCAGCGGTAATTGATCATATATTTGAAACTCACATAGCTCTTTCTTCGAAGCTGATTCTTTTCAGTGTATTTGATCACCGCACTTCAAAAATTAGGCACCCTCTAACTCTTCATATTCTCAACGCTGCAAAAATACTAATCCCAAGATTATAGAAGGATAGATCTCCCCCTTCAATAAATGACTGGCTAACGGAAATGCATACCCTACATAAATATTGTGACACAGTAAAGGGAGTTGTATGGGGAGGCAGCAATTTTCCTCTCAGTGTGTGCTGCTGGGCTGATTAGCGGCCAGGTGGGGTCAAACACCGGACTGGACTCATGTGCCGGTCCAGGTTTTGACAACACCTAGCTGCCTTTAAAAGACAGCTGGGTTCAGCAGAAAATGTCTCTGTATTGGGATCTGAGGCTTGTGCTGGGCTTGGAGGTCTGAGACCAGTGTGAGGGGAAACAAATCTGTTCATGGACTCTTTGAGGCAAAACTGCCAGCTGGGTGTAAACCAACACCAAAACCAAAAGGTGACTGTTTGTCTTGAATGTGACTTTTTGTTTATGAAGTTGTCAAGAGTGTGAATAAACACTGAACTGTTTGATTTAAGAATGGGTTGGTGCCTCTATACTCCTGTCTACCAGAGCGAATCCCCACAGTTGGTGGAGGATGCGCGCAATCGCAGTGAGACTGGCGTAAAGGCCGAAATTCTTTTTTTTCTTTCTCTGGGCACGGATGTATGTCCTGGATTAAACCAGCTAAATTTCAACCTGTGTTACGCGGTTAAATGGAAGCTGTAATGAAGGCCCTCTTGGAGGCTAACCTGCAACAGTGGGAGGCTAATTAGCAGCATCAAGAAACAAACCAGCTGCTGTTGCAACACGTAATGGGTCTACAGATGGCAGGAGCATCCCCGAGCATTCACGATGCCCAGAAAGCGGTTCGTACGGCGATCCCCAAGATGGCACCCATGGATGATGTCAAAACCTACCTGGTGGTATTCGAGAAAGAGGCAGTGAGGGAGAATCTACCCCGAGATCAGTGGGCTGAGGTCGTCACTCCGTTCCTGGCATCCCAGTCCCAGCAGGTGTATTTTGACTTACCAGACGAGCAAGCGGCCGATTACCAGATAGTCAAAGGTGAGATCCTGGCGAGGCTGGGAGTGAATGTGTTGGTCCGGGCCCAGAGGGTGCACCAGTGGGAGTTTAACCTGGCTGAGCCAACGAGACCCCAGTATTATGCTTTATTCCACCTTGGCTACAACCGGACGTACTGAGTCCCACTGCTATGCTGGACAGTATTTTAGCTATGTTCTGGAGGGTGTTGCCATACCCTCTTCAGCATTGGATTGCCCTTGAGATGGTGGACCTGGTTGAAAGATATGAGGCTACCAGGAAACTAAAGGAGGGCTCTTTCGGGAAGGGGGCAGTTAAACCCTGACAATCCCCACACCAGCCCCAGAGACTGGAGCCGAAAAAGCCCGCCCAGGAGGTACCCACTGCGGACCTGGGTCCGGTGATCTGTTGGCGGTGTCATGAGCCTGGTCATGTATGGGCCAACTGTCCCCGTAGGGTTGAGCTCATGGACACTAACTATGGCTACGGTCGGTCGCTATATGCCAGGATGCTATGTGCAACAGGTACCAGGGAGTCTGTAGATAATAATCACCTGTGCCAGGTGGAAGTAGGAGACACTACAGCGGCGGCTCTGCTGGACTCTGGGAGTCTGGTGACCCTGGTAAGGGCTACCCTGGTGCGAACCGCTGAGTTTACTGGCCGGAAAGTCGAGGTAATGTGCATACATGGTGACTTAAAAAACGACCCCATCGCTCTGGTGTCTTTAACCATGGTTGCCAGCAGGAGGATTCATGAAGTGGCCGTTGCCACAAATCTACACTATGAACTAATAATAAAAACAGACTTCCCAGGCTTCTTGGAACTGTGGCCATCTATGAAACTTACTGGTCCCCAAGAGTCGGAGATAACTCTAGGGGATTGGCCTTGCTCAAGTGGGAAGCCAGGACCCTAGGAACCTGAGGCCGAAGGGCCAGCGGTAGGGGTGACTGCCACTTTGGTGGATGAGGGTGGAACAACTGCATTTAATGTGATGGTTGGGAGGTGGAGGACTTGCCACCAGGCCCTGAATTGGAAGACTTGAATGTCTCCGGTGATAACTTTGGTACAGCACAACACAGGGACCCGACATTATCCCGAGCCTAGGAGAATGTGTTAATGATCGATGGAGAACCACAACAACTGGGGCTGAGTCGATATTTCCGCATTTTGTGGTTCTCTATGATTTGCTGTATCAGATCAACCAACTACGGGGGAAGAATGTGGAACAGTTGGTGGTGCCCAAGGCTTATCGCAAACTGGTACTAGATCTAGCACACCAACATGTTCTTGGGGGTCATCTGGGATTGCAGAAAACACAGGACCATATACTACAGCGGTTTTACTGGCCCAGTGTGTTTAGAGAGGTGGAAGAGTTTTGTAAGTCTTGCCCGACCTGCCAGATAACTAGCCCCCAGCCCCATTTCTGTAGTCCCCTTAGTACCTCTCCCAATCACCGAGGTCCCGTTTGAAAGAATCTCTATGTATCTCACATGACCAGTACCAAAGTCCACCTAGAGGGCACAAACACATTCTAGTCATTCTAGACTATGCCACTCGGTACCCGGAGGCGGTGCCACTGCGGTATATATCGGCCAAACTCATATATAAAGAGTTAATGGAGATGGTTTCCCGCATAGGACTACCCAAAGAGATTTTGATAGACCAAGGGACCCCATTCATGTCCAAGGTCATGAGGGAATTGTGCACATAAAAGTTGCTGCACATAAAACAGTTACGAACGTCCGTCTACCATCCGCAAATGGACTGGCTGATAGAAAGGTTTAACCAAACCTGAAAAAATATGTTAAAAAGAGTGGTGTCCAAAGATGGAATGGACTAGGATCTCCTCCTGCCCTATCTCATGTTTGCAGTGCGAGAGGTGCCGCAGGCCTCTACTGGGTTCTCACCCTTCGAACTGCTATATGACAGACATCCTCGCGGGCTGTTGGACGTAACCAAGAAGGTATGGGAACAATAGCCAACTTCATATAAAAGTCTTATTGCATACGTCACCCAGATGCAAGAACGGATAGAGATCATGTTGCCTCTGGTTCGGGAACATATGGAGGTGGCTTAGCGTGCCCAGAGTCGAATCTATAACTGGCAGGCTCAAGTCCAGAGCTTTAACCCGGGTGATCGGGTCTTGGTTCTGGTACCGACAGTGGACAGTAAGTTCTTGGCTAGGTGGCAGGGGCCCTATGAGGTAATAGAGAAAATTGGAGATGTAAATTACAAGGTACACCAGCCAGGGCAGCGAAAACTGGAGCAGGTCTATCATATTAATCTACTTAAACCTTGGAAGGATAGGAAGACCTGCGCTGAGGACAGACCGCGGTCGGTTTGTCTAGGGGAAGAGGTTTTGGCCCCTCTGTCTGCTGCAGGGGAAGCGGTTGCGCAATAAGAATTGCTGACAGCCTCTTCTCTAAACAGGCTCAGGAAGCCAGGGAGTTTGTTAGTCGGAACACTGATTTGTTCTCGGAACTCCCTGGACACACTTCCATAATCCAGCATGATATTGTCACCGAGCCCCAAGCAAAAGTCTGGTTAAAGCCGTACCGGGTGGCCGAGGCTCGGCAACAATCCATCTCGTAAGAAGTGCACCTAATGCTGAGGCTGGATGTCATAGAGGAATCTAAAAGTGAGTGGGCCAGCCCAATAGTTCTAATATCCAAGCCAGACACGACATTACGGTTCTGTAATGATTTTAGTAAATTAATTGAGATTTCTAAATTTCATGCGTATCCCATGCCCCGGGTGGAAGAGCTAATCGAGCGGTTAGGACCTGCAAGTATTTCTCGGTCTTGGACCTCACCAAAGGGTACTGGTGAGTTCCCTTAATGGAGTCTGCCAAATAAAAAACTGCCTTTATCACCCCTAAGGTGCTGTATCAGTAGGTGTTACCCTTTGGCCTTTATGTCACCCCTGCCACGTTTCAACGATAAATGGACATTGTACTTCGCCCCCATCGTAGGTACGCCTTGGTTTACCTGGATGGTATTGTCATTCATAGTGCCGACTGGGAGAGTCACCTGCCCAAGGTGCAGGCCATAGTGGACTCTCTTCGGAAGGCTGGACTAACCTCTAACAGAAAAAAATGTGCAATAGGGCTATAGGAGACCAAATACCTAGGATATGTCATTGGGCGCAGACTCATCAAACCTCAATTGAACTAAATAGAGGCGATACAGAACTGGCCCCGACTTGTCACCAGTCCACTGGGCAAGTAAAGTCGTTCCTGGGAATGATGGGCAATTATATGAGGTTCGTTCCCCATTTTGCAACTTTAGCGGCTCCATTGACAGGGCTCTTGAAGGGACGGAAGTCCGCGATGGTCCACTGGAATGACCAGGCGGAAGAGGCTTTTTCAGCGTTGAAAAAGTTTGTGGTAGAGAACAATGCCTCTGAAGTAGGCCTCGGAGCTGTACTCTCTCAGGAAATCAATGGGGAGAAGCATCCTGTTGTTTTCCTGAGCAGCAAACTTACCCCAGCCAAGACTAGGTACAGTATAGTGGAGAGAGAGTGCCTGGCCATCAAATGGGTACTCGAGTCTCTCCGCTATTATCTTTTGAGGAAAAAGTTCCGTCTGGTGACCGACCACTCCCCTCTCAAGTGGATGAGCCAAGCCAAAGAGAGGAATACTCGGGTTACCAGATGATTCTTATCCTTACAGAACTTTAAGTTCTTGGTAGAACACAGAGCAGGCCAGTGAAAAGTGGATGCCCTGTCCCAGGTGAACTGTTTGGCATGTGTTCACCCCCTCAAGGTTGAACAAATGAGGGGGATGTGACACAGTAAAGGCAGTTGTATGGGGAGGCAAGTATTTTCCTCCCAGTGTGTGCTGCTGGACTGATTAACGGCCAGGTGGGGTGAAACACTGGACTGGACTATTGTGCCAGTCTGGGTTTTGACAACACCTATGTGCCTTTAAAAAACAGCTGGGTTCAGCAGAAAGGGTCTCTGTATTGGGATCTGACGCTTGTGCTGGGCTTGGAAGTCTGAAGGCAGTGTGAGTGAAAACAAGCCGCCTAAAGTCTGTTCATGGACTCTTTGAGGCAGAACTGTCAGCTGGGTGTAAACCAACACCAAAACCAAAAGGTGACTTTTTGTATTGAATGTGATTTTTTGTTTGTGAAGTTGCCAAGAGTGTGAATAAACACTGAACTGTTTGATTTAAGAACTGGTTGGTGCCTCTATACTGTGTCCTCTTATCCTGTCTACCAGAGCGAATCCCCACAATATGAAAAACTGAGACTTCAAACAGCAGACAAGTTATAACAATACACTAAAACTTGGGATCTTTGGAATGTATTTATTGAAAGCAAATTTATCACTATGTTTCTCTGAAGCCTCTCAATCCTATTGCTATTCTCATCCTGATTTGTGTACATGAATTGAGTCCCTGTACCCCTGAACTTCCCTTCCCCGGTTACTTTCTCTATTTAATTCTACTGTTATATATTTTAGATGACATAGCTTACTTGTTCTGTTATCTTTTACCTAATAATTACTTTTATTTAGCACTTAGGAGCATATGAGCAATAATATTGCCCTTTATACATATACACACTACGTTTGAATTAGTTCAGTACTCTTGTTCTTTTGGAAGGACAAATGGCTTGCATGTCTCACTCAGAGAAGTACTGCATTATGTGTGGGTTTCTCTCTTTCACCCTCTCTTATTTGCCTGAGATAAATCACAAGAAGTTTGGGATGAATTCTGAATTAGTAGAATTGAGTTGCTAATTTCTATTGAAAATTCTTTCATAATGAATGATTGCATCCCATCAAAGCTTGTTCTAATCTGTTTGAATTATTGTTTTAACTTATGGTTCAAGATAGCACTCTTCAAATACCAACCACGAACAAAAAAAAAAATATCTTTAGAAAACAGAAGTCTGAAATTCCTAAAATATGGTCAATTTTACCTAATCATGGAACATCCATGAAATGGCTGGATAGAAGCTTAAATGTGATAAAGTATCAGAATGTCTATTCAGAATATTTACCTAAAACTAATCTGAACCCCTATGTAGTAAAGCACCATAATTAGCTGCTCTAGACCATATGACATTCACTGAAAGCCCTTTGATCGTAGGAACATTGGAGCATATTTCTCCAAAGCAATTCCCTCTGGATTTGTTAGAACTTGTATGAAATTGATTTATTTAAGCTGGTGGTGAAAAGACATTCAATTAATATAAATTAATTGAATGAAGTATTATAGTAAACTATATAAATGTAAACTTGATTCAGTAATCACATTTTATCTAGTTATTATTTTCTGGAAGTCCGTTTGTTTATTTTATCAGAATTCAGAACCAGGGCATGAATTTCCATAGCAACATTTTGCAATTAAACATTTTTGAGGGTGAATTTTTATTTTATATGCATTTTTGGGGCACTCAGGTCATTTTCATAGTACCAACACAGAGCAGTTGTTTTTATATAAAGTAAAACAACCACAAAAAGGAAATGCAATTTTCCTTCTATTTTACATTTGTAATATAATTAGTTTAAACAAACAGATTACTAATTTCCTTCTCCTGTCTTTAAAGTTCTAAACATGCTTTATATCACCAGTTCCTACCAGGGGGCACTTATAGGTGGAAAATACAGATGAACTTCCACTCACATATCACACAGAACATTTAGGAGATGGGTGCCTGCTTAGTATTCTAATCACACACAGACAAGTATCATATATCTATCTATCTATCTATCTATCTATCTATCTATCTCCTATCATCTTTTATTAATATACATAATCACAGACTAGCTCATATTTTTAAAACAACTTTATGGCTGCAATAATTTACGTTAATTCCAGACAAGGAACAAGCCATTTGGAACTAAATAACAACAGCAGACAGCATTTCCACAATTGCAAGGACCGTGCTTATTCATCATTTTACTAGATTACATGCTGAGACAATATGTTCTTTTTTACTTCGAAAATAGTGCATAGATTCCTGTGGGGAAACTCTTGCCTGACTGAGATGTCAATTAGAGAATTCAGGCCACATTTGGAATTCCACATGTTCGTTTGCAATAAATCTTTTTGAAAGTGACATTTCTGTCATATGGCCAAGTTGTCAATATCTCAAAACCAGCCTTTGACTAAGGACATGTGATATTAACCATATAGTGCATTACAGGTCTTGCATCAATATGCATTTTGTGAAATATCTTTGAGAAAATAAAAAATAATTCTAACTGCGTCTTTTCTTGACACAAGTGAGTGTTACAACTGGCAAAAAAGGCAGATATCAGTTCAAAGGATTTGTAATGTTTTTTTTTTTCTTGTTGGGTTTAGTCATTGACAATTCTTGACTACTTTGGGAGAGGGGGGAATGGATTCTTCTAATATAAATTCATAATACAATTCATGAAAACAATGCATCTACTTTCTCAAATCTAAGAATTGCTTGTCCAGAAATTTATTTAAAGGGCATCTGTCAGCAGATGAGTACTGATGAAAGTGGCTGACCTGTTCCATGTGAGCTTGGCAGCTGTGTTCACCCCATGTTCATATATGGCCACATTGCTGAGAAAAATGATGATTTAATATAAGCAAACATAAGAGGAACAGGGGCGTTACCGTTACAACTAGAGGCTTAGCTCTTTCTGCACCTGCCGAGCCCTCTGCACTTTGATTGACAGAGCTATGTGTCATGTTTACACTGCCTGGCCCTGTTAATCAAAGTGTAGAGGGCCCGGCAGTTGTTGAGACAGCAGAGCCTCTAGGTGTAACGGCAACGCGATCATCGCTCCTAGAGGCTCCTTTGCATATATTAAAACATCCTTTTTCTTAGCAGTGTGGGCACATATGAACATAGGACCAACACAGTTGCTTTCAGCTGCCAAGCATACATGTAACAGATCAGCCAAATCTGCTGACAGATGCCCTTTAAAAAAATAATTGAATACTCGCCTTTCTGTTCCTGTTCTGATACCTCCCCAGTCCCTTGCCAGTTGCTTTTTCCTGCTCTCTCTCAACATGGGTATGTGACGCTGCAGCCAATAAATGGTTGTAGCATGTCACCACAGTGTTGACTGATTGACTGCAGCCGTCACATTTCAGTGTCAACTGGTGCCAAGTAGAAGAGACTAATGAGGGAACTCTGAACACATCAGAATTAGAATTTCATATATAAAAAAATGAAGTTTTACCCAAAAATTTAAGTTTCAAGTAAAATAAAGCAAAATAAAGCAAAAAAATTAAATATAATAAAATAGGAAAAAGAGAGAAGTAGAAATATTAGGTATCGCCACGTCCGTATCGACCGGCTCTATAAAAATATCACATAATCTAACCCCTCAGGTGAACACCATGAAAAAAATAACATAAGGGGTGGTGGAGCCTGCACCTCATGGAAGCGGCTGTGTGAGGTTGCTGCTCCGTACACCACATAACCCTATCTTCCTGGAAATACAGCCTGTGGGATCAATAATGGTCAAGATTGGTGGCTCTAAAGCTGGGGAAGCTACTGGTCAACATAAAACCACAGTGAGTAGCGGTGAAATGGAGAAATTCATCAAAAAAGCTGCCGCCACTTATGTAGCCTGGCAATTCTAGATGGCGGTGGCCACAGCTTGCACGGCGGGGCACAAGCAGCCAGAGAGCTCAGATGTGGCGCAGCATAGAGAGGAAGAAGCCGACAGTTTCCTTATATCCCACACTTACCTAAGAGAAGTACTGGCTTCCTTATTAACGGCAACACTGGAGCCATTGAGCTCGGACTTGTCAACTATCAAACATTACGTCAGACATATATGGAGGAGAGTGGAATCGTTAGAAGAGTCCCACACCAGTATCCTTCAGCATCAATCAGCCGTAACCCAACACATATACTCTATACAGAAACACATGAATATATTATATAATGCAATAGAGGATCAAGAAAACCGCGGGAGGCGGAACAATCTAAGGTTCCAGGGCATCCCTGAAACAGTTGCCCCTGGAGACATCCCTAATACAGTGGTGCAAATCTGCCTCTCTCTACTGGGCCCAGATTACGCAGCCTTCGGAACCTCCTAGGGACAATATTTGTAAATTTCTGAACTTCCCTGTCAAAGAGGCCATCCTAGCAAAGGTTAGAGATACACAGGCTGTTGAATGGGACGGTACAGGAATAAGATCATTTTCCAAGACCTTGCACAATCTACTTTAAAGAAAAGGAGAGCCCTAAAACCTCTTACAGATCTCAGAGCACATAAAATATTATATAGATGGTCATTTCCCTTTGGCTTATCTTTCATGCATGAAGGACACAGAATGACAGTTTCTACATTCCTGGATTTGGAAGCAGTGTACGAACACCTGAAGATCAGCCCATTGGATATTCATAATTGGGGCCTCATACAGGACTTGTCAAATCTCCCAGAACTGCCAACTGCAGAACCCTGGGAACGTCAGCGTACCCCAAAGGCCCACAGAAATAAGAGATGAACATTGCTGTCTTCTAGAAGATTGCCAATGGAAAATTGAAGCTAAATGGGTTTTTGTAATCATCATAATTCCTTTACTATAACTGCTGTTTTTCCTTTCATCCTTTCAGGTCCTTCTTCCCTTCTCCAGCTATACCAATGCTTTCTTTGACCAGGTTCCTTTTACACCTACATACAGTGGGATGCGAAAGTTTGGGCAACCTTGTTAATCGTCATGATTTTCCTGTATAAATCGTTGGTTGTTACGATAAAAAATGTCAGTTAAATATATCATATAGGAGACACACACAGTGATATTTGAGAAGTGAAATTAAGTTTATTGGATTTACAGAAAGTGTGCTATAATTGTTTAAATAAAATTAGGTAGGTGCATAAATGTGGGCACTGTTGTCATTTTATTGATTCCAAAACCTTTAGAACTAATTATTGGAACTCAAATTGGCTTGGTAAGCTCAGTGACCCCTGACCTACAGACACAGGTGAATCCAATTATGAGAAAGAGTATTTAAGGGGGTCAATTGTAAGTTTCCCTTCTCTTTTAATTTTCTCTGAAGAGTAGCAACATGGGGATCTCAAAACAACTCTCAAATGACCTGAAGACAAAGATTGTTCACCATCATGGTTTAGGGGAAGGATACAGAAAGCTGTCTCAGATATTTCAGCTGTCTGTTTCCACAATTAGGAACATATTGAGGAAATGGAAGACCACAGGCTCAGTTCAAGTTAAGGCTCGAAGTGGCAGACCAAGAAAAATCTCCAATAGACAGAAGCAACGAATGGTGAGAACAGTCAGAGTCAACCCACAGGCCAGCACCAAAGACCTACAACATCATCTTGCTGCATATGGAGTCACTGTGCATCGTTCAACCATTCGACGCACTTTACACAAGGAGATGCTGTTGCGAGAGTGATGCAGAGGAAGCCTTTTCTCCGCCCACAGCACAAAAAGTGCCGCTTGAGGTGGGCTAAAGCACATTTGGACAAGCCAGCTTCATTTTGGAATAAGGTGCTGTGGACTGATGAAACTAAAATTGAGTTATTTGGCCATAACAAGGGGCGTTATGCATGGAGGAAAAAGAACACAGCATTCCAAGAAAAACACCTGCTACCTACAGTAAAATATGGTGGTGGTTCCATCATGCTGTGGGGCTGTGTGGCCAGTACAGGGACTGGGAATCTTGTCAAAGTTGAGGGACGCATGGATTCCACTCAGTATCAGCTGATTCTGGAGACCAATGTCCAGGAATCAGTGACAAAGCTGAAGCTGCGCTGGGGCTGGATCTTTCAACAAGACATCGACCCTAAACACTGCTCAAAATCCACTAAGGCATTTATGCAGAAAAAACAAGTACAACGTTCTGGAATGGCCATCTCAGTCCCCAGACCTGAATATAATAGAAAATCTGTGGTGTGACTTAAAGAGAGCTGTCCATGCTCGGAAGCCATCAAACCTGAATGAACTAAAGATGTTTTGTAAAGAGGAATGGTCCAAAATACCTTCAACCAGAATCCAGACTCTCAGGAAGCGTTTAGAGGCTGTAATTTCTGCAAAAGGAGGATCTACTAAATATTGATTTCATTTCTTTTTTGTGGTGCCCAAATTTATGCACCTGCCTAATTTTGTTTAAACAATTATAGCACACTTTCTGTAAATCCAATAAACTTCATTTCACTTCTCAAATATCACTGTGTGTGTCTCCTATATGATATATTTAACTGACATTTTTTATCGTAACAACCAACGATTTATACAGGAAAATCATGACGATTAACAAGGTTGCCCAAACTTTCGCATCCCACTGTACCTCAAAGAGATAACTCTTTGACCCGATCCACAACCCAAACTAGGGGAAAGATGTATGTTGCTTATATACTTAACCCCTAATATCTTTTCAACTACTCTGCCTTTTATTATAAAGCAGAATGTTGTATTGGTGCTCTATAGTGCCACCATTGGTATGTTTTGTTTGGTTATATTTTGTTTCTGTTATTTCTTTTACTAGTAGATGCTTCCCTGAACATGCAAGGCTGGGAAGTGGATGGAAGACTCTGCTGCTGAATCTGACGGCTGCGCTCTGGGAGGCTGAGTACCAACCTGCTACTTTTGTGCATATGGTTGCCCCGTCCTTCATTTTAATATAGTAAATATGGCAGAATTACACATGATTTCTTACAATGTTAAAGGTTTTAATTCACCCTCTAAACGGTGCCAAATCCTTTCACACATGAAGAAGAAAAAATGTTCAGTCCTCTTTTTACAAGAAACACATTTCAGATTTAACCATTATACAACCTTTTCCCATTCCGCCTTCCCTACATGGTTCCATTGTGGATCAGATTCCTCGGCCTCCAAGGGTGTGAGCATTGCATTCAGCAGGGGGACTCCATTTCAATATTGTGATCATATGCAAGCTACTGAAGATACGGAAGGTAGATATATTTTTTTGAAAGGTACTATCACAAATCAGATGTATACGTTTATCAATGTCTACACTCCTAATATTAACCAGATTACCTGGTTTACTACCCTCTTTCCACTGGTGAAGACCATAGGCGTGCGCACGGGGTGTGCCGGGTGTGCCTGGGCACACCCTAATAGGTTCGTCACCTCGTGCGCACTGCCCCCCAGCTGATTCCCCTGTCTGTTTTTCTGGCTGCTGCCGCCCGCCGCACTGTCAGTTCATTTACAATACCTGGCAGTGGGCTGCCGGCAGGCGGTGGCTAGTATTCAAATAGGGGGGCGGAGTACCGGACCCGGCGGAGGCAGAGAGGGAGTGCGTGCTGTGCGGCGCAGGCTGAGTTGACGTCACGTCACGCTGCATCTGAGTATCCTGCGCGCCTTGCCGCCTGCTAGCTGGTGAGGTGAGGGCATATAAAAAAAAAAGTATGTACCCCCCGTCCCACAGTGCTGCCTACGAATCCTCTGTTGTCACCTGTATTACCCTGATAACCCTCAGTTACATAATATATCTGAGGGGTATCAGGGTAAATTATACAGAGGGTAATATAACTAGGGGTATCAGGGTACATGAGGGGTAATATAACTGAGGAGGGCTAGGCTACTATTAGACATTATACAGGGGTAATATAACTTATCTTACCCCTCACCCCTGTATTATGTCCCTGATAGCCCTCCTCACTTATATTACCCCTGTATAATGTACCCTGATAGATACCCCTTAGTTATATTACCCCCTGTATAATGTACCCTGATACCCCTCAGTTATATAATGTCACTGAGAGGTATCAGGTTAAATTATACAGGGCGGGGTAATATAACTAAGGCTACTTTCACACTTGCGGTAGGACGGATCCGACAGGCTGTTCACCCTGTCGGATCCGTCCTTCTGCTGTTTCGCCGTGCCGTCGGACCACCGCTCCGTCCCCATTGACTATGATGGGGACGGGGCGGCGCTCCGGCGCAGTAAGGCAGTTCGCGGTCAGAGGCCGTTGGACTAAAAAGTCGGACATGCAGGACTTTTAGTCCGGCGGCCTTTCGCCGTGCACTGCCATACTGCGCCGGAGCGCCGCCCCCGTCCGGATTATAGTTAATGGGGACGGAGCGGCGGTCCGACGGCACGGCGAAATAGCGGAAGGACGGATCCGACAAGGTGAACAGCCTGTCGGATCCGTCCTGCCGCAAGTGTGAAAGTACCCTAAGGGGTATCAGTGTACATTATTATACAGGGGTAATATAACTAAGGGGGGCTATCAGTGGACATTCTACAGAGGCAATATAACTTATATTAGCCCTGTATAATGTCCTTGATAGCCCTCCTCAGTTATATTACCCCTGTATAGTGTACCCTGATACCCCTTAGTTATATTACCCCCTGTATAATTTACCCTGATACCCTTCAGTTATATTACCCCTGTATAATGTCCCCTGATAGCCAATTCTCAGTCAGGTGTCATCCACAGATCCCCCATAACAATGTGTCATCCACAGATCCCCCATAACAATGTGTCATCCACAGATCTCCCATAACAATGTGTCATCCACAGATCTCCCATAACAATGTGTCATCCACAGATCTCCCATAACAATGTGTCATCCACAGATCCCCCATAACACTGTGTCATCCACAGATCCCCCATAACACTGTGTCATCCACAGATCCCCCATAACACTGTGTCATCCACAGATCCCCCATAACACTGTGTCATCTATAGATCCACCATAACACTGTGTCATCCACAGATCCCCCATAACACTGTGTCATCCACAGATCGCCCATAACAATGTGTCATCCACAGATCCCCCATAACACTGTGTCATCCACAGATCCCCCATAACAGTGCACCTGCGCACTATGGAGAGACTGAAAGGAGGGGAAGATCTGCGGAAACAAGCAGAGGACAGCACAGCAGATGACTGAATAGCTTCTTTTGTAAGTAAATTATTTTATCATAGTGCTGAAACTGCTTTAAACTCTAAAGAAAAGTTTTGGAGAGTGTTTCTCTCTTTCTCATGTCTGAAGCAATACTGAGGAAGAAAGGAAACCTCTTGAAAGCTTGTCTTTTAAGTATTAGGATAGTACAATAAAAAGGTATCCCTGCATACCGCAATACTCTTGTATTTTGTAATCTTATTTATATATACTTATTTTGTTTTTTTCAGTAGTATGATTAAATGGTGAAAATTATTAGTGCCCCCCCCCCATTTTTGACTTTGGTATATTATATGCCCTCCCCCCTATATATTGTTCCTAGGCGCAGAGGCGGAGTCACGGCAATGCTAGGGTGAGGCCCAGCCTGTGTGTATATGTGTGTGTGTGTGTGTGTGTGTATATAATACATAATACATACATACATAAATACACACGTGCGCGGTGCGTGTGTGTTTGTGCTTTAGGGTGCACACCCTAAAGCAAGAGGCTGCGCACGCCTATGGTGAAGACATTCAAGGAGGGTGTGGTCATCTTGGGAGGTGATTTTAATGTTACTCTTGAACCTCTTTTGGATTCTACATCTCGTAAATTAGCCCTATCGAAAAAGGCCTTAAGTTCCATATGTAAAAAAAAACTCCATAATGCCCACTTGGTGGATGCTAAGGGTAAAGCCCCAGGCCCAGATGGTTTCCAAGCAATCAAAAAGTCATATGCACCCACTATAGTGCCAATCAAATCGTCATATCATCCCGCAAAAATTGTACCCTACCTAAGACAATCGCCAAAAAAATAAAATAAAAATATGGCTCTCAGACTATGGAGACACTAAAACATGATTTTATTTTGTTTCAAAAATGATATTATTGTATAAAACTTGAATAAATAAAAAAAATATACATATTAGGTATTGCCACTTTCGTAATGACCGGCTCTATAAAAATATCACATGACCTAACCCCTCAGATGAACACCGTAAAAAAATTATATAAAAATGATGTAAAAAAAGCCATTTTATTGTCACCTTACTTTTTAAAAAGTGTAATTCCAAGAGATCAGAAAGTCATATGCACCCCAAAATCATACCAATCAAACCGTCATCTTATTCCGCAAAAATGATACCCTGCCTAAGACAATCGCTCAAAAAATAAAAAAAACTATGGCTCTCAGAATATGGAGACACTAAAACATGATTTTTTTTTGTTTAACAAATGCTGTTATTGTGTAAAACATAAATAAATAAAAAAAGTATACATATTAGTAGTGTTGAGCATGAATATTCGAATAGCGAATATTAATCACGAATATCGCAACTTCGCAAATTTGCGAATATTACGAATATAGTGCTATATATTCGCTATATTGAATATTCGTCATTTTTTAACATCTGAAAATATGATTCCTCCCTGCTTCTTTCTTGTGGGTCAATGAGTTATTGGCCCACAAGCAACTTAAAGGGAACCTGTCATGTGGATATTTGATTATAATCTAACTAATTATATACAATCATTAACTACTAAAAAGTACCTTAGATGTATTCACTTACTGGTGTGACAGATGGTTACCTCATAATATACACACAAAGATGCCACATGCTAATGAGCTGATTTGAGTCCAGCATGATGTCATTGAGTCCAGCGTATATTTAATTCAGAGCTATAGCCACTCCCCTGTCCACCTGCTGCGAGTCATATGGAAAAAAAACTGTCATTCAGCAGCAGGTGGGTGGGAAGAGTCAGGAGCTCATTAATATTCAGGACTCATCATTAGGAGCTGGAGCTTTTCAATACAATATGTTGGCAGATTGACTGGGTCAATTAAAGAAAGTGACCCAGCATTTTTCTAAGAGAATCAGTCACTTATTTATGTTGCCCTTAGTTAGGACACCATAAAACTGGTGACAGGTTCCCTTTAAGCAGGAAGGAATCATGTTTTCATATGGAAAATAAAATGCCGAATATTAAAAAAAAATGAATATATAGCAATATAGGGAATATATTCGTTATTTAGAATATTCTTTTTTTTTTTTTTCCAAGCTGTGCGGTCGTTCCACAAGAGATCCCTGAGATCGTAAAAACTCAGATCCGATGGTATATTCTAACCCACAGGCGTTCCCATGGTGACGGGGACGCTTGTCAGGGAGGAGTATGCGAACGACCGTACAGATTGGAAAATAAAAAAGACGAATATTCTAAATAACAAATATATTGTTCTAACTTAGTTTTTTAGAATATTCGTCATATTCGTCATATTCGAAAACACAAAGTTATAGCAATATAGCGAATATTCGTGAAATACACATATAGACTGCAATTTTGCTAATATAGTGCTATAGTATTTTTTTTTTAGTGTACATTTTTTCCAAATCTGTACTTCAGAAGAAACAAAAAAATTTGACTATAAAAAAAAGATTATAGCACTATATTAGCTAAATTACAGTCTGTGTATTTTCTGAATATTCGCTTCCAAAAACCATATAGCGTTCCTTTCCTTCTGCGCCCGCCGTGTGCCCGTACAGTAGTTTACAACCACATATGGGGTGTTTCTGTAAACTACAGAATCAGTGCAATAAATATTGAGTTTTGTTTGGCTGTTAACACTTGCTTTGTTACTGGAAAAATATGATTAAAATGGAAAATCTGCCCTAAAAGTGAAATTCTGAAATTTCATCTACATTTTCCTTTAATTCTTGGGGAACACCTAAAGGGCTAACAAATTTTGTAAATTCAGTTTTGAATACCTTGAGGGGTATATTTTCCAAAATGGGGTTATATGCACCCTAAAATAGTACCAATCAAACCGTCATCTCATAACAAAAAAAATAAGCCCGACATAAGACAGTCGCCTAAAAAATAAAAAAAATATGGCTTTCAGAATATGTAGACATTAAAAAAATAATTTCTTTAAAAAATTCTTTATTGCATAAAACTGAAACAACCAACAACAAAAAGTTGTCATATTTGGTATTGTCACATCCGTAACAACCTGCTCTATAAAAAAAACACATGATCTACCCTGTCAGATGAACATAAATGTAAATGACAGATGAACATAAATGTAAATGACAAAAAATATAAACGGTGCCAAAACAGCTATTTATTGTTACCTTGCCTCACAAAAAGTGCAATATAGAGCAAACAAAAATCTTATGTACCCTAAAATAGTACCAACAAAACTGCCACCTTATCCCGTAGTTTCCAAAATGGTGTCTTTTTTTGGAGTTTCTACTCTAGGGGTGCATCAGGGGATCTTCAAATGTGACATGGCAACTTAAAATTACCCCAGCGAAATCTGCCCTCCAAAAACCATATGACATTCCTTTACTTCTGTGCCCTGCCATGTGCCCTTACAGCAGTTTCTGGAAACTACAGAATCAGGGTAATGAATTCTTACTTTTGTTTGGGTGTTAACCCTTGTTTTGTTACTGTAAAAATATTATCAAAATGGAAAATCTGCCCAAAAAGTGAAATTCTGAAATTTTATCTACATTTTCCTTTAATTCTTGTGGAACACCTAAAGCAGGCATGTCCAAAGTCCGGCCCGCGGGCCAATTGCGGCCCGCGTTCCGGAATGATAAGGCCCCACAGATAAGTTGCCAAAATATAGATCTTACAGCCCCCCAGTTAGTCCCCGGGCGCCGCTCAGGACTTCTAGGATCTCTCGCCATGGGAGTTGACGCAGGGGGAAGGAAATCCCAATTCTCGTGACATTCGAGATCTCACGATATTTTAGCTTTCCTTCTCCCTGCGCCTATTTAAGTGACTGTCACCTACGTGACATTTCGCGCATGAAAACCACAGCCCCGCTCGCTGTAGTGCATTCATCGTGACAGTGAGTACAGCCGGACCTGTTATCAATAGGAGAGAGATTGTTTGTTTTACACAGGAGTAACACTTTAACTGCCTTTGCGTGTATGTGCGCAGTTTAGGACACGAGGGGACACATAGGGCCATGAGGGGGACCAGCATAAGATGCTATATGTCTTATGCTGCCCCCCCCCCCCTCATGGCCCTATGTGTCATAGCACATATCCCCTATAACAGCATCCTCCACAGATCCACCCCATAACAGCGTCCTCCACAGATCCACCCCATAACAGTGCCATCCACAGGTCCCCATAAGTGTCCTCCACAGATCCCCCATAACACTGTCCTCCACAGATCCACCCCATAACAGTGCCATCCACAGGTCCCCATAAGTGTCCTCCACAGATCCCCATAACACTGTCCTCCACAGATCCCCCACATAACAGCTTCCTCCACAGATCCCCCACATATGCTGCATTTCCCACCCTAGTCTTATACTTGAGTCAATAATTTTTCCCATTTTTTGGGGGTAAAATTAGGGGCCTCGGCTTATATTCGGGTCGGCTTATACTCGAGTATATACGGTAATAGTAATTTAGACTTGGTTAAAAACCCATAATATAAAAAAATACCAAAAAAATTTGATACATTTTAAGACAATTTAGCATTTTGTGGCAAATCATGGCGTCTAGGAGTTTTTTCAATATTTTATTTGTTTTCAGCACACCAAAATACATGGAAATTTTTGTCGCAGACCTGTGTTTATTGGATGGAATCAGAAAAATGCAGTTGTACCATTGTTTTATGGATTTTATTGTTACAGCGGTCACTGTCTGGTAAAAATTACACATATACATTTTTTGCAGTACAAGTTGTAGTTTTTAAGGGCACCAATAAATTTACCATATATTTTATTGGAAAATGAAGATACAATTCTTTGTGGGGTTAGACTGAAAAAAAATTCTGACTTGGATTTTGGGGTTTTATTTTTATGGTGCTTACTGTGCACTAAAAATGATCTTGACAGCGTAAGTATGCCGATTAATACAATTAAGGCTATACCAAATTATTATAGACCTTTTATGTTCTAATACTTTAAAAGCAATAAAATATGTTGAAATAAAATTTCCTTGCATCACCATATTCTGACACCCTTATGGTGCTTGAACATGTGCTATGATTGCTTATACCGTAGGCTACTTTCACACTCGCGTTTTGGCTTTCCGTTTGCGAGATCCATTAAGGACTGTCACAAGCGGTCCAAACGGATCAGTTTTGCCCTAATGCATTCTGAATGGAAAAGGATTCGCTCAGAATGCCTCAGTTTGCATCCTTTCCGTCTCCATTCTGCTTTGGTGTCCGTCTGATGAAACTGAGCCAAACAGATCCATTCTGACACACAATGTAAGTCAATGGCGACGGATCCGTTTTCTATGACACAATCTGGCACAATAGAAAATGGATCCGTCCTCTATTGACTTTTAGTGGTGATCAAGACGGATCCGTCTTGGCTATGTTAAAGATAATACAAACTGATCCGTTCTGAACGGATCCGTCTCTGTTGATCCATGACGGATGCGCACCAAATGCGAGTGTGAAAGTAGCCTTAGACTGCAATAGTATATTATTACAGTCTATGGGATTTTTACTACCTGCATATTAAGCCCTGCTGTAGGCAGAGCTTAACAGGCATTTTACCATGACAGGCCTGTGAGCCTTCACAAGGTCCCAAGCTGCCATAGTAACTGATTGTAACCCTGTGATATTACCGTAGGGGCTCCAATTAGAGAACAGAAAGAGCTCCCCTCCCTCTATATAACTTCTCATGCTGCGAATGCCATTTACTGTGCCATATTATGGGTCAGATGACCAGGATAGGAATCATTGTGGTCAGTTTCAACCATATTAGACAGCCAACAGACTCTCATAGACTATGTCTGGTAGTGTACGGTAGTTTAGCCATATCATTGAATGGGGAAGAATGCAATAATAGACATAGCCCATTGACCAAAGTGGAAATCCTTATGGCAGAAAGCAGCCATGTTTGTTTGCATCCATTTAATGTTGCATCTGTTTTATATTTTTTATTCTCGTTATCTTCTATATAACAATACCAGATACATGACTTTCGCCCAAAACACCTGAGAACAATGATCACACTGGGTCATTAATAGTGATGAGCGGCAGGGGCAATATTCGAATTTGCTATATTTTGTGAATATTTTGGAGAATATTTGCATATATTTGAGAATTAGAGATTATATTCTTGATTGTGAAAATTGGCAATGTATTATTATTCGCGCAATGCATGCGAAATACCCGCGTGGGTCACTTATGCTACATTTTTCAAGCTGGTATAAGTTTTTTGAGACTAGAGAAAATGGTTGGCACGGCAGAACATTAGAATAGCTTTGTATGCAGATAAAGTGCTCGGAAATTAATGATGCGCATATTTTATTGCAATACATGCAACTTGTGATATCACAGCACTATGTAGCATGTATGTATGGACAGCAGAACCTATTACACTGCCTAACACCCTGCACTGGAACCTATCAGCTACAATATAGATCAATCTAACCTACAATGACTATCTCCCCCTAACTTTCTGAATTATATATATATATATATATATATATTTGGAAAAAATAACCAGCAGCACCACCAACCCAAAAAACAAAGTAAAAAGGGTGCACTGCCCGAGTATGGTGACTGGTGCTTACCCACTAATACGGAACAAAGAAATTGGACTGCACTCCAAAAAGATCTTCAGTGAAAAAGGATTTATTCGCCCATGAGGTGGCACAAGCGACGTTTCGGCTCACATATGAGCCTTTCTCAAGCATTGATAAGAGGTGAGCAGGTTACATATAAAGGTGTACCAATCATAACAATTAGTGCTTCAACTTAATTGACACTTACAAACATATCGACAAAAAATGTTACAAATGAAAAAAACATACTTTCAATTTGATATAATGAAAAAAAGTGACACGTGCGGTAAGTACATAAAGTGCATAGTGCATCAAAATTACATATAATTCCTCAAAATCCATAATTATTCTCAGCTGTATTATACAAAACGTGATAATCACATAGATCATAATAATACACATGTGTGGGGGGGAGGGACCAGTCAATTGATACCTGGTATAGTGCTAGCGACCACGTAGACCATCGCGCTGTACAGTGCGTCCTTGTAATTCCTTTGCGCATGTCCCGATAGGCTACTGCGTCATACTCAAGCGCCTGCCATGGTACGCACTGACATGTGACCTTGCGACGCACGTGCGTACCATGGCAGGCGCTTGAGTATGACGCAGTAGCCTATCGGGACATGCGCAAAGGGATTACCAGGACGCGCTGTACAGCGCGATGGTCTACGTGGTCGCTAGTACTATACCAGGTATCAATTAACTGGTCCCTCCCCCCCACACATGTGTATTATTATGATCTATGTGATTATCACGTTTTGTATAATACAGCTGAGAATAATTATGGATTTTGAGGAATTATATGTAATTTTGATGCACTATGCACTTTATGTACTTACCGCACGTGTCACTTTTTTTCATTATATCAAATTGAAAGTATGTTTTTTTCATTTGTAACATTGAAACGTCGCTTGTGCCACCTCATGGGTGAATAAATCCTTTTTCACTGAAGATCTTTTTGGAGGGCAATCCGATTTCTTTATTCTATATATATATATATATATATTTGTGCTCGGAATTTAATATGAGCTGGATAGTGTCAGAGAAATAAGTTGGTTGTGGTGTGCCGAAACCAACGTCCGAGTGGGCCTGTAAATAAAAGAGGGCCCACCAAGGAGGATTGTATGCGCCAAGGGTGCTGGTGGGTGGGGACACTTGGACTAGACGGCAGAGGTGAGTAGGGGCTGGGCGTTTAAGTAGGGGACTAACTCCTCCCACAAATACAGGCCTAATGGCCTTATTACTTGTGCTCGGAATTTAATATGAGCTGGATAGTGTCAGAGAAATAAGTTGGTTGTGGTGTGCCGAAACCAACGTCCGAGTGGGCCTGTAAATAAAAGAGGGCAAAGAGAAGTTCAAAAAACCACACTTTATTGCATTTGTTTACATGACTAAATTCCTGAAGGCTAGGCGAAGTTCTCTTTCTGGTTGTGGAATGTACGCATTGTATATGGAGGACTTCCAGCGACCCAGTTTCTTTATGATGTGGACCGGGGTGTTAGTGCTAGAGGCTGATGAAGCGGCTCCTATACGAAAGGAATGCCTGGAGAATGAAGTTGGGTTGTGACCCAATTTCCCCAGTAGGATTCTAACGTGTGTGGTGAACTTTGCTGTAGTGTGAGGGCGCCCTTGCAGTTGTAAGAGTGGAGAGTCTGATAAGTGCGTGCTATTCGTTGACCGTAAGAGGTCTAGTGTCTTAACTGGGCACCAAGCATTATCTGTTGGAAAGAGAGGAATGATAGTGGGGTGTGAGGACTGATTAGTTTTGGTAGATGGGATTGAGAGAATGTAATGGTCATCTGTTTTAGTGAGTTGTGAGGTTTTAAGGCTGTGGGTGGTATCTCCTTGACAGACAACAGTAAATTCCCTAGGTCTTAAGAACCCATAAAAAGCCAAATAGATAGCTGATTTGATCACTAGGTTAGTGTTGGGATCAAAAGGGGATTCGTCGAGGAGGTTGCTAAGTGCTCTAAAGATAGGGCCATCTATAGGTAGTCTGGTGGTGATAGGTGGAACCGATACTTTAGAGATCCCCTTTAAGATTTTCTTGATGGGGTATGATGACAGAAAGGGGGTATTGTTAGGGAAATTAGTTAGGCTGTGATGCTGTACCCCCGTGAGGTATAATTTAATTGTGTTGTGGGAGAGTTTTAAGTGTAAGTGGCAAAAAGAGGCGAAAGCCACCATGGTTTGGGTCGAGAAATCACCTTGTAATCCGAATTCAGCTGTGAATTTGTTGAAAATGGTAAGTGCCCTATTGTAGGTGATAGTAGTGTTTGGTGATAGTGCTTGGTGCGTAAGAGTCCTAGCGTGGTGCATGAGTGCGTTCAATCCAAGATTAGCTCGTGAAAATTCGGTGTTCTGGATGGTTGATGGTGGGCTGACGGGAGTGTCTGGAAAAACACCTGAAATTGAGATCGAGACAGAGCGTCAGCAGCCATGTTGTGAATGCCCAGGATGTGAAGGCAAATTAAGTGAAACTGGACGGTTGCTGCCAACCAGGTCAGCTTGCGAATCAGCCGCATGATGGTGAGAGAGGAAGAGCGCCCTTTGTTAATGATGTCGCAAGCTGACGAGTTGTCGGAATAACATTTTTACTGCCTTGCCGGACCAGAGGTGACCCCAAGTGTATGCGGCCGCCACGATAGGGTAAATCTCAAACAGAGCTGAAGTTTCTCTAAACCCCGGCAAGGCATCCGTCTCTGCTGGCCAGTGACCCCTAAACCAGTGATTGCCAAATATGGCTGCAAAACCCGTGTTGGCTGCAGCATCAGTGTAGATGCAGGGAGAGGAATCGGAGAGAGGGGGAATGAACATGGAGATGCCGTCCCATTGGGTCAAAAACTTCCCCCACATGGCGTGTTGGTCCAACACGATAGGGCAGGCGTCTGGAACCCCGTGAAGTAGACAGAGGAGCCTGGACACAAAGGATCTACCCTGCGGAACGATGCGCATCGCGAAATTCAGGGACCCCAATAAGGACTGAAGTTCTTTCCTGGTGCAAACATCCTTCTGCAGGAACATATCTATATCCCCTCTTAGGCGGACCAGTTTCTCAGGGGGAAGGCTGGCGCGGAAGGTACCAGAGTCCAGCTCTATCCCCAAGAAAGTGAGTTTAGTGGTGGGGCCAATGGTTTTAGCGGGGGACAAGGGTACCCCGAGGGTGGCGAAGAGAGCAGAGGTGCTGAGGATATCTGTGGGTGTGCGTGTGCTTGGTTCTATGATGAGGAAGTCATCCAAGTAGTGAATGACGGCGTGACATCTAATAATGTTCAGGAGCAACCAGCAAAGAGTTTCGGCGAAAATATCAAACAGTTTTGGGCTGCTTCTGGACCCGAAGGTGAGACGCGTTGAAAAGTAGTATCTGTTTCGCCATTTAACACCGTGCAAGTGCCAAAGTGATGGGTGCATGGGCAGTAATTTAAATGCGTTGGTAATGTCTGTTTTACTAAGCCAAGCGTTGCTACCAGATGAAATTATGGTTTGTATTTCGTCGTCTATTTTTGCGTATTGTAGTGAGAATTCATCTGCGGGAATGAGTGCGTTGATGCTAGGGACAAAAGAGGAGTGCGGTGCTGATAAATCAATAATCATACGCTTTTTATTCGAATATTTGTGTACAGCTATGCCAATAGGGTTAGTGCGCCAGGAGGAAAATGGTGAGGCGGTGAAGGGGCCGATCATGAAACCTTGAGTTACTTCTGTGGAGAGGAGAACGTCCGTGGCCTCCGGGTCTAGGCAGGCTGATAGGAGATTGGGGCATTCCAGTATCCCTGGGGGAATGGCCACGAGACCCGTGAGAAAGCCCTGGGTAAAACCTGTTATCAAATACTCCACCAGATGTTTACTCGGATGACTTTTTAAATAAAAAGCCAGGTTGTCGATATTAATGTCGGTTAGTCATTTGTTGGGGGACAACCTGGCCGGGCACATGGTCTTTGTGTGTGCCCTGAAACAGATAGAGCAGATGTGCAACAATCTACAAGCGCTGAAGCTGCAGGAACCTGCGTTGAAGTTGTTGCACACCTGCGCCTTCCCTAAAAAAGAGATGGGCCTCCCTAGTTTATCCCGCTGTCCGCCTTCCTGTTTGAGGTGAGGAGTGGAAGAGGATTGAGGGGTGGTGGTAGATGGGTCGGCCATGGAAGGGCACAAATCGGCCAGGTGGGTAGAGGAATTGCAAATGGCGCAGGACGGGGGCCTCAGACCAGCGAAATGGCGACAGAAGAGTTCTGTGTCCATTTGACACCAGTTGATTCTGACATTGAACTGTTTCAAATGTGTCGCCGCTTTCGCTGATATCGATTTATGATAATCATAAAAAGATGAGCCCCCGTACTTGACGCCCAAATCCACAACTTTATGGAGATAGAGGTCCAGTTCCTCTCTCCTGTGGGGATACACGGAGCAGATGACATCACGGTATATTCCGAAGGCCAACACGAAATTAGGAATTGACAATTTCTTGTTGAGCCTTGGGTCTCTGGTTTTAAGGACCACCGAGATATCGCCAAAATTGTAAGCCCTGTTCTCCAGTACGTCCTGGGAGGCGATGAGTAAAGACACCAGACACACGTCCTTCCCATCAAGGATTTCCTTCCTAATGGAGTCTGGGACAGAGTGAGCTGGTGACACGAAAGGTGACGTGACAGGAGCAGGGGCTGGAGGGGGAAGCGCGGGGGCGGGTGCTGGTGCCGTGGGTACTGCCGGGACAAGGGCTGAAGGATCAGGAAGGTTACCTGGGGAGGCTATAGCATTTCCACCTTGCTTAACCTGCTGTTTAAGGTCTGTAGGTTGGCCAGGATTGCCGCGAGGGTGTCCTAGGTGGCAATGCCGGCACCGGAAGGTTGCCATTGAGAGCTACTGCCTGGCCTAGGCTCAGGGGCTTGGTTAGTTAATAGTCTGTATAATTCCGCCTTTCTAGCCGTAGCAGGAAAGGGGATGCCCCTGAGTCTAAGTTTGGCTGTGATTTTGGGTATGGTCCATGCTCTCAAAGACGTAGGGGTAGAAGGGGCGAGAGATACTCCAGGGGAAACTGGTCTGACAGGAGTGGATATCATATCCTCATCAGGTACCTCATTCATGGGAGACGCGTCTTGCGACATTCTAGAAAATGAATTAATGAGTTGGATTTAGTAGGGCTGTCTGAGAAAAATAAAATAAATTCAAGGGGTTGGGGGGGGGGGGGTTGCTCCTGTGAACTGGACTGTAAGGCTAATGCCGAAGCGAAAAACTTAACTTAGACTAGTGACGGATGAGACCCTGCTAATGCCAAGTGGCGGTGAGAGGCTCTATCTATGGTTTGGGCGAGGTGAACTACGTTGCCACAGATGTGGTGGCGGGATGTTGGCCTCTCGATGACGGTTAAAAGGTTCAAAAACGTGTGGCCGTGAGAGGTGAGGCCCTGGCTATGGCCCTATAGAAGAGCGAATGAGGCGTCTAACTATGATTTGGGCGTTGGGCCGTACCTCCGTGTTGAGGTGGGAGATGGTTGGTAAATGCCTCGGTGAGCTAGGTCTGACGTCCAGACCCTGTGAGCCAGTTCATGTACCATCTATGGGATAATTGGCGAATTATTATGAGATGGTAGAATACTAACCTTGATGGTGATTATACCCAGGGATTTGATCTTTGGGTATATGGAAGACAGGCCCAGCGGTAGTTGATATCGCCGACGAAGCCTAGGGGGTTTGAGACAGATGTAAATCTGTGAGCGTGGCGTGTGAGCGCCTGGAGAACTACTGGGGGCATGAATGAGAGGTATGCGAGCGTGGTAAATGACAATGGGGGCTGACTGCGGCTTTGAATATAACGGAAACAAAACTATGCCTGGATAAAAGGAACGAGAACCAGGTTCTTGCGTTTTAACTTATGGAGAAGTTCAGTTTGTTAGACGTTTTTTATGAGGAAGAGACCTGGGGGTTTAAGACAGATGTAAATCTGAGCGAGCGTGATGTATGGGCGTACTATGTGAGGAAGTGAAGCGTTGGATAAAAAGGAATTATACCTGGATTATGAACGAGAATCAGGGTTTTGACACGTGAGGAAACCGAACCGGACGGTGCTATTTCGGAAAGAGAACCCCTTTATTTTTTTTTATTATTTTTTTTCTTCACACAGTATGATCTGTAGAGAAAAGAAAGCTTATTTATGCAGGGCTGAGTGTAATTATGTACGTAAGGCATGGAAACTATTGTGCGAATGATTTTGCGTGGTGACTTCCAGGTAAGCGTGCAACTGGCTACTGCTTTGGTGCCAGGTAAATGCATGATGTGGAAAGACAGGGAAGAGAAGAAAAGAAAAAAAAAAAAGGAGAAGAAAAAAAAAAAAAAAAAAAAGAAAAGAGCATCTGAGAGCCACTAGGTGGCGCTGGCAGGCCAAACAGGATGCAATTTGAATACAAGCCCGGAGTGAATGAAAGTTTAGAGGACGGTAGGTCTGTGATGCAGAACTGGCCTTCCCACGTGCTGCGGCCTAAGGAATAGTGTTATAACCCTCCCCACCCCAGACGTGCACTGACCAGCCCAGATGCCGACGGGGGGGGGGGGGGTGGACTGCGGGTGGTCCCCTGTATATTACCGGCATGTGCGCTCCGGTCCCTGATGAGACCGCCGTGCGGTGTGGTGGGGACCGGAGTAGCACAACTTACGATTAGGCTGGAGCCAGACCGGACCGCCTAACACGCTGTGCCGCCCCAAACGTCGGACGCCCGAACCGGAAGTGACGCGGACCCGCAGATGCGCAAACCGGAAGTGCTTGGACACTTGGACTAGACGGCAGAGGTGAGTAGGGGCTGGGCGTTTAAGTAGGGGACTAACTCCTCCCACAAATACAGGCCTAATGGCCTTATTACATATATATATATATATATATATAAGTTAACTGTCTAATGTAATACAACAAAGCACAGAGCACAGCAATTACACTGCTGTCTCTTTCATAACTGCAATAAACTTTAGAAAATAGCTGCTGGGGAGGTTCTTATATAGTAAGGGGTAGGCAACTTTTCTATTAGTTGCTAGCGATGTTGCTTAGCTGTGACAAAGCCTTCTCATTGGCCCACAAGCAAGAAGAAGGGAGGGATGATCACCTGATGTGTTCTGTGTTAAAAGACAAACAAAAAACCCTGAATATTTGTCATTACAAATATTTAGCACTATATTCTAAATATTTGCAAATTCTCGAAGTGCCGATATTCGCTATAAAAATTTGCTTTTCGAATATTCACGCTCAACACTAGTCATTAATTCTTGCTTGTCTCCCACCCTTAACCGGAACAGGATATATGTTAATGGACAAAAAGTACTAGTGTTCAAACATTTTTTTATTGCCTAAAGCATTTACAGGTGGAAACTCTGGAGGCAAAAATAGTGACTGAAATTATAACTTTAATAACATTAATATCCATAAGGAGGAATTCTGACACAGATCATGTTCTCCCAACTTACTTCTCTCAGGTTAGGCTACAAAAAATTAGGGACAACAGAATAGAGAATGATGGTAGGATCAGACTACACAGGGTTTGTTTGTAGTCTATTACCATGGATATATATGCCTTTGCATAGGAGCTGTAGACACAGTAGGTTGCTGTAGGACATTTTTTAATACAGACTATTTGCAGAGCTACTTAACTTTTTTAAGAATACTGTAATTATTGGAGCATAGACAGACATATCCTTAAAGGACCGCTAGGGTAGACTGAGTAATGGAAACTTCAGAGCCAGCTGCATCATGTTTTTTCCTTAATTCTCATAGCAATCAACGGGAGCTGCGCGCACAGCATAGCACAGCTATCTACATTGCTTCCGTAATTCTTGAGTTACCAGAACCATCATAGCTTGCTGAGCTACACTATTTGCATTGCTCCCATTCACTGCCATGAGAGTTATGGAGCCAGCGCAGAGGTTTCCATACCCCTGACCACTCCCAGCAAGATCTCACCCGGGTTATTTCTATCTTGGCCACAGAAAGTCAAGATGGGACAGTCTGCTTAATAAGGCTTTCAATTGAATTGATAAAATATTACCAGTATTATTGCTATTCTATTTGATTCATAAGAACATTTTGAATACTAAAGAAATAATTCAAGATTTATATATGTAATTTACTGACCTACACATCCCACTATTGTTAGTCATGAGATGGAAAATCAATGGCTCACTAATCATAGTATACCATATACCGTAACTGTCTTGCATAAACCAGTCAGTGAAATGTCATGGGTATAAATATTTGTACATCTGTTCATATCTTTATTCAATGATCACAAAAGCATTGCTCTATAAATGTTCCAAGCTCAATTTCAAATGAATAGATGTTTATAGCTAGGCTGCTTATTAAATCCTATAAATTACCACTGACCTTTAAGGTACTTGTACTATTTTGGTTACTAAAATGAAATTATGATTGAAAACATGAAAAGCATAAAGGCATAAAGGGAACTGTATAGTTCTTCAGTGAAATTACGTATAATCCTCACAAACATCCAAAACACTTAACTGATAACACAGAAGAAAACAAAATCACTTACCATTCTTTTTGTAAAACATGATTTCCCCCTTGAATTCACTCTTTTCCTCTAATGACATTTCAATTTCAAGTGTTGTCTGTTCATTTGTTTCAGCACCATACAAAAATTTACAGCTGCAACTCTTCTGCATGACCTCAGTTCGTGCAAATCCAGCAAGTTCACAAAAGCCATCTGAACAGTAAACTATAGGGAATCCTTTGGCCACCTGAGCATTTGCAAGAATGAAGTTGCTGTCTGAAAACAAATGCAAATAAATAAGTTTAGTATATTAACAGCAACTATAGGAAGCTGTAGTATGACTCAGTATTTTATACCGGCAGCATAAGCCCTTTCATCATGGTGCTTGATTTACCTGGACAGCATTATTAGAGCTCATGCACATTATCATTATACATGTATGCAGGGACATAGATATAAGTGGTGCAGAATAAACAGTTGTCACTGGTGCCTCATACATAGTAGTAAGGGGGCCAATTACAGATTGGAAGATTCATAGACTACTATGTTATAGATTTCTATTGTACAGTTCAATACGGGGGGTTTCAGTCTGGATACAAACATGGGACTAATTCGATATAGCCAGAATGCAATTCATTTGGACAGTTTTTCCCCATCAAACTGTATTCAATACCTCATAATAACGGTGCATTCAGATGACCGTAGTGTTTTGTGGATCCGCAAATTGCGCTTTGCACAATTTGTGGATTGCACATGGCCGCAACCGTAATAGAAAATGCCTATTCTTGTCCGCTTGATTGCGGACAAGAATAGGACATTCTCTATCTTTTCTATGGAGCCACGGAATGGAACCACGGATGTACACAGCACACGGTGTGCTGTCCATATCTTTTGCGGCCCCATAGAAATCAATGGGTCCGCAGCCGTTCTAAATGAGCCCTAAGAAAATGAAAACAGATTTTAAGAAATCTTTGCATAGTTATTGAATGGAAAAACTAAACTTTTGCATGGACATAAGTATTCAATTCCAGGCCCTTTGTTATGAAATTGGTAGTTTAGATTTCTTGGTCATCTTTGAGATGGTTCTACACCTTGATTGGAGTTCACCTGTGGTAAATTCACTTGATTGGACATGATTGGAAAGACACACCCCTGTTTGTATAAGGTCTTGCAGAAAATGCATATCAGATCAAAATCCAAGCCATAAGGAAGAAAGAACTTCCTGTAGAGATCAGAGACAGGATTGTGTGGAGGCACAGATTTGGAGAATGGTACAAAAAATGTGTTGCACTGAGAATTCCCAAGAGTACAGTGGCCTCCATAATTCTTAAATTGGATAGGTGGCATAGAATTCAGTTCAGATGCACAGAATGAGGTATAAATCAGGTCACCTGGTTATGACAGCCCAGCAAACGTCTCTGGGCTATCATAAATCTGCCCTATAGAGTTCTGAATCCTCTATGTATACAAGCAGCTTAGGAGCTGTCTGCAGTTTCCTGGTTGGGATCTTATACTGTGCCCATGACTAGGGGGTGAGTGAATTGAGCTTCAGATTCAAGATCCAAAGTCGATTCGTTCCGAAACTCTGTTTTAATGCTGTATGGAGACCTGTCTCCGTATAGCATTAAAATGTATGAGCTCCAGCGACTTCGCATTCCTGTTTTAAAATGTTTTTAAAGTCATAGAATCAAAGCCCAATGTTATTCACCAAAGTCTCATGTGATTTAAATTTTACCTTGCCGAAGCACATATTTCAATGCTGTGCGGAGACTGTATTAAACCGACTTTGGATCTTGGATCCGAAGCTCAATTTGCTCACCCCTACCTATGACCCATGCTGGCCAGGGCACGTCATGATGTCATGTAATCCTTCATCTTTCCTCCACTTTTGTGCTGTCTTCTGATGGTTGATACCATTTTGAATGATTCATCTGAAACCCCAAAGTTTTGGGAAATTCAAGATGAAATTGACCTATTTCTAGTCAATATTGTATAATTATACAGGCATATAATATATCATATAATTACTTATTCATATACATTGCACTATATATTGTGCTAAGATTATGTGAAGACTGAAGATTGAATTAAAAATATGAATATGGAAGAACATTAAGGATAGGACAATATTTTGACATCTACAGTAATTTTGTGACCAGGGTAGGCGTGATAACTTGGCAACAGTTTTTTCCAGATAATTAAACTGATAGTGAGATTACCGCTACTTTCGCTCAAGTGGAAATTGCTGCTTCTAGTGATCTGCATTGCTTGAAATTAATGTGGCAGTTTACAGCCAGGGGGATACTTTTCCTCTTTTAACCTCAATTGCAGAATATATTTTTTAAAGGCAAAGTATATAATAGTTTGTATGATGTTGCAAATATTAAATATTTCTGTAGTACACATTTAGATGCTATAGAAATAAAAAAAAATATTCTTTGCAAAAAAAATTGCAGGTCATTACCAAAAATACAAGCACATGATGAAAATGAAAGACAGGGAATGATGTGATTGGTAACACAAAGTGGCAATACAAACATCAGAAAAAAAAGAAACAAAGAAAATCTTTGGTTGTTGAATCATTATTTGCATAAGTTTTCTATTGGCAGAAATGGCATCAGCGTCAACAGACTCTCTGGATTTTTAATCATAGACCTCCATAAGAGATTACAGATGGTTTTCTGGTCCTATTGCTATAAATTAAAAAAAAATTAGTTTTCTTTATAATTTGGCTGTATTTTCTGAATTGTGGCTCAACTCAGTTTGACATCACTATGGTTTACTTGGGAATGCAGACAAACCTTAAAGGGACTCTGTCAGCAGTTTTCACCCTGCAAAACTGCTGACATCATTAGTTCCAAAAAATAATAATCCATGTTTTAGTGCTGTTCTCGCTAGACAGTCACTGCTGTTTTGGTACAAAATTAACTCTTAGCCATTCAACTAATCATATGGTCCAGCTGGTTGGCAATCAGGAGGTTTGGCCAGAGGACCAAGGGCAGCTTTGATAGCCAATCAGAAACTTCTGAGCTGTTTATATTTTACTTGTATTTATATATGGACAGGTATTACCCTACAATTAGGTGCAATTCTAGACTGTGATATTGATTTCCCCTAGATTATCCCATTCTCGACTGCATTGATTATGACTAGAGATGAACGAAGTTTGGAAATATTTGATTCGGCTAATCCGCTGAACTTTGAAAAGAAATAAAATTTGTCACAAATTAATTTGTAACAAATTGCGATAAATCAGGTTTATCGAGGCCACTCTGCCTAATCATATTCAACCCACAGAGTAGCCCAATCTCAGTGTGGCTTGGAACTTAAGCTGCAGGGAGATTGCAAGGTGAGTTTATTGCCATGTGCATTGCAGTTCTAGTGCACCCACATTCATAGTTAATCCATTCTATAGGTACTGTGCCGTCAGTATTGCAGGTGTAATTTATCGCCATCTAGATCACTGTGTAGTGCACCAAGATTCATAGCTAATACTTTCTATTAAAAAGAATAGCCAAAAACCCATGAGTGCAGAAATGGCTCCTTAATGCAACAAAATAAAAAAATGGAGGCAGCACCAATAAAGTAGTGGAAAACATGTTCTTTTAATGCATAATGTGGCAGTCCAAACACATACTTTTTAATCCCTTCGGGTATTGTAGTATCACAGGTCAATGTTAGCATCAGGTCCAATTTATTGCCATGGACTTAACTGTGTAGTGCGCCAAGATTCAAATAGTGGCTCCATGACAGTGGGGAGGGTGGCAGCAGTAGTGTCAGTAACAGTGACAATAGTGGCCCCATGAAAGAGTGGGGAGAATAGCAGCAGTCACAGTACCAGTGGCAGTTGTGGCCCCATGACAGAGTGTGAAAGATGGCAGCAACAGCCTCCTGCCACAATTAACATCCAGTACTGGCTGGGCAGGAAAGCATGACCATGGCAAACTGGGCCAGTTGCGGCTACAATTCAAAGTTGCATGCCTAGTAGCTTAAGGGATCTTGGATCATGGGTGACAGGGTATACAGTAGTCCAAGTATGTCACCACCTGCTGGTTGAGCTTCTGATGCATGTCCTGCTGTTGCTGGGTGGTTTCTTCAGGCGGCTGAATAAACCGCTCATCACAGACTCCAGACTGAAAATGCTGCATACTGAGCTGGTGCTACTACTGCCCCCTCCCACCAGTCATGGCAGTGGAGTGTGAGTGCAGAGGGTTCTTCCAGTCAGACCTCAATGAGGACGGGCGATGGCGCTCATAGTCAGCGACCGACTGACTACAGAGCATGTCGCTAGAGTAGTCCATTTTTGCATCCCTCTTAGAAGGTCTAAAAAATGCCCTTATTTTTGACCAGCAGTGAGGGTTTAACAATGTGGATAGCCAGTGGTCATCCCTCTGCTGAATCCTGTGGCTGTCAATAAGCATACAAGAAAGCATCCATCTGGCCATTTTCACAAGGGACTTTGAGAACCTTGGTTCCTCTATCTCCACTGCATACTGCCATGGTCTGTCTTGGTCATCTTTGTTGCCGCTCTACAGGTCGTCATGTTCCTCCTGCTCCTCATGCCCCTTTCCTGTCACTTGGGCAGACAAACCACATAGTTGTGCATAAAATTCCTGGGCATTTATGTCCTCCTCCACCAGTTCATCCTCCTCAGGGCTCAGGTGGCTATGAAATGGAGGTGCCATGTCTCCTGTCCCCTCACCAATCAGATTTGTCAGCATCCCCTTCAGGACGTGAAGGAGTGGAATTACATATTTATCCTGGTGTTCTGCCGACTGACAAATAAATTGGCCTCCTCTCAGGGCCTGAGCAAACGGCGCGTATCATGCATGACCTGCCACTGGCTAACGTGGAAGTTACACTGGGGAGTAGACCTGTCCATCTGCAGCATTAAGAAATCATTGACTGCCTTCCTCTGCTCATACAATCGGTCTCACATATGAAGCTTGGAGTTCCAATGGGTGGAAATGTCGCATATCAGGCGATGTTGGGAAGATCATTTTGCATTTGTAGTTTAAGGAAGGTGTGTTTTGCATTAGAGTGGCTAAAGTGCATGTACAGTTCCCTAGACATTTTTGATAGCTTTTGAATTTCAGTGGAAGACTTGAGGAACTGGATCACAACAAGATTGAAGATGTGCGCCATGAAGGGTGCATGAGTCAGCCCTCCCTGATGCAGTGCAGACAAAATGTTCTTCCTGCTATCATTAACCATGGTTCCTATCTTCAGTTGGCGAGGAGACAGCAAGTGTTAAATTTCTTTATTGATGACGCCGTGCAGTTCCTCCCCAGTGTAGCTGTGTCCAGAAAGGCTGACCACATGCACAACTGCATGACAATGCCTAGTTTTGCATAAGTGATCCCCTGGAGGGCCACTTTGAACTGTGCCTAGAGGGGAGGGTGAGGACAAGGTGGAGGATGAGGAGGCAGAGGAGGACATTTGCACAGAAATCTCAGCATTACAACACGGAGACGGAATTGCCATCACCTTGCCAAGTTTCTGGTGTGCCTGTTCCAGAACAACATTTATCCCTTGGGCTGTGAAATACATATATTATCCTTGACTATAGTTATAACTCCATATGTCAGCGCTAGCATGAACTCTACCAAACACAGAAAGGCCCAGGGACTGGCTAGAAAGCTGAACATGAAGAGGAACTTCATCTTTCAGCATGACAACGACCCAAAGCATACATCCAAATCAACAAAGGAATGGCTTCACCAGAAGAAGATTAAAGTTTTGGAATTGCCCAGCCAGAGCCCAGACCCGAATCCGATTGACAATCTGTGGGGTGATCTGAAGAGGGCTGTGCACAGGAGATGCCCTCGAAATCTGACAGATTTGGAGTGTTTTTGCAAAGAAGAGTGGGCAAATCTTGCCAAGTCAAAATGTGCCATGCTGATAGACTCATACCCAAAAAGACTGAGTGCTGTAATAAAAGCAAAAGGTGCTTCAACAAAGTATTAGTTTAAGGGTGTGCACACTATTCAAGCATATTATTTTTATATTTTTTCTTCCCTCTACCTAAAAGATTTCAGTTGGGTTTTCAATTGAGTTGTACAGTTTATAGGTCACATTAAAGGTGGAAAAAGTTCTGAAATGATTTATCTTTGTCTCATTTTTTTATATCACAGAAACATGACATTTTAACAGGGGTGTGTAGACTTTTTATATCCGCTGTACATGTACAGGGCTGGTACAGCTTTTTTTGGAAAAGTAATGTCAGCTTGAGAATCTCTACCTTGGGTGGGCACAAGCCATTAGTTCTCTAAAATGTGCATATTCAACTACATGGAAAAATAGGGACTGTAGTACCAGTACCTTGGCTTCTACGCCGTTGGATGAGTGCACACATACTGTTGTCTTTTTGCAATTGCCTCAGTGATTGATTATGGTCGAAACAAGTAAAGAGTAGTAGGAGGAGGTGCATCAGGAGAAATATATGACATTAAGTTGATGAAAAGGAATGACATCTTCCTTCTTAAGATGTTGTTGAGCCATGACTGCTGGAGAGGGGATGTGGACTGGTGGGAGATGGAGCGGTTGCTGCATCAGGTTGTAATACTAAACGAGTGGCACGGTTTTCCCACACCACTTTATGGTGACACTCCATGTGTTGATGCAGGGCCATCTGCACTGGCTTGTAACTGCTTACTGTCCTCACAAAGCTCACCCTCGCTGAAAAGCGGAGTAGAGCCATCAGCCATCATTACTTGGCTTGCAGAAGGAGCAGCAAGAGCAAAAGCAAGAAGATGGTTCAGTATAGGTGAGGGCATAGAGGCAGTTTCTGGGCCATGCCAACTAAGTATAGTGTCAGAGGAACTCACTGTTTCCTGGCTGTGTGTATCTGTTGTCCCTTGAGATGATGTAGAACAGTGAGTCAATCATTCCAATAAAGAAGGATTGTTGATCAAAACATGACTGCTGGATGATCGCTGGCCTGTTGCTATGGCTGCTACCAACCCTCCTCCTTCTTGTGCCAGCTGCAGCAACATTGTTGCAGCTGCCTATTTCTTTGGAGGGGTCAGGCAACTGTCTGTTGTCTATAGTGTACAGTAACTGTATCAGTAATGTAACGGATTAACTAAAAATGTGACAGCAGTTGAGCAAGATAAACACAGCAATATGTTAGACTGCCTTGTAATACTGAGTCACAGTAATTCTATGTATATACTAACAGATTAACATACAATGTCCCTCCTGTCTCCCTATGCTTTCCCTACAGTCTCAAAAAACTCTGCCTACAATCTTCCTGCACTCCCCTTACACTCTCCCTATCCAATATTCTTCTACTGTATTAATAGCGTTATTGAACACTGTTCCTAGCGTATAAGCGCTTGTTACTTTTTTCCCTAAGCTCAACTCACAGTGAAATGGTGGAGACCACATGGGATGAGGCTCTTATAGGGCTGTGACATCATAGTGGATGGCTGTCTGCGGATTGGCTGGCTGTAGGGATGAGTGAATCGACTTCGGATGAAATCCAAAGTCGATTTGCATAATACTTTGTTTGAATACTGTACAGAGCGAGCACTCCGTACAGTATTAGAATGTATTGGCTCCTATGAGCCGAAGTTATTACTTTGTAAAGTCTCGCGAGACTTTGCATAATAACTTCATAAATCAATTTCTACTGTAAAAAAAAACATTTCACGAACTCGGGTTCAGTTCCAAGTGATACCTTGGAACTGAACCCGAGTTCGCGAAATGTTTTTTTACAGTAGAAATTGATTTATGAAGTTATTATAAGTACGGGAGATGTTTTTTTACAGTAGAAATTGATTTATAAAGTTATTATGTCTCGCGAGACTTCGCAAAGTAATAACTTTCGGCTCATAGGAGCCGATACATTCTAATACTGTACAGAGTGCTTGCTCCATACAGTATTTAAACAAAGTATTATGCAAATCCACTTTGGATGTTTCTTTTGAAGTCGATTCCCACATCCCTAGCTGGCTTCATGGCATTATGGTTCATTTTGCATTCCCAGGCCTCTTACTTTCACTTTGTAACATGTGCAGCAGCTATTTTAGAAAAACAAACAAACAATGACGAGTGAGGAAGTTTGTATTTGTGGCAAATCGAGTTTTTCCTAAACTTTGGATTGAATTCCACTTTGGATGCTTCAATTCGCTCAACACTAGTTATGATCCCAAGCAGCTTGACCTTTCTTTTGTCAATCATTTTGTCAACAGTAGTGCCTCCTGAATCTGAATTTGGATTCGGTTTGGCCTGACGTTCTCTCTATTTCCAGTCATTGGTCCAGAAGCTCAAAGTCCTGACGTTTAACATACATCACTGAGGGAGCTGCAGTGTTCACATTCTAATTAATTTCTTGTCGATCTAGGACCCTCCACCATGCACTTTTATAGAAGATTGATATAATTGACGCTGCTCAAGTATATGCAGCTGTGTCTCTCTTCTAATCTGTTCATTTTTTTCATAGACTCATGTACTTAGGTCTCCAACATTTGCCACTTTCCCAGGACTTGTAATGTTTGCTTGTTTCACTTTGCATAAGGAAGGAAGTTATTTCATAAAAACTTTTGATAGCAGGTTAAAAAAGTAAAATAAAAATGTCCAAAGGTGCATTAGAACACTGAGTATATCTAGTATAAGTTATTTAACGTTGAACTAGATTAAAAGCGACACCATTTTCAGGTTTGTTCCAGACATAATAATACTATGCATATTAATAGGTTTTAATGTTGCACCCAACCAAATTGTATTTAAAAGTTAAACAACATTATATCGAAACTAAATGCACTCTACAAATTAAAATAAATTCTTCCATTGTATCCCCATTAAATTTTTATAACATATTCATGGGCTTTAAGTCACTTTTGACCTTTTAAACAAAACCAACATAACCAACACTGTCTCATATTTTATTAACAGCTCATTCCTCACGGCAGAAGCTGTTCCATTGTTACATATTGAAAAGGAAGATAATATTGTGCATTTCTGTTTTTTTTGTCAAAGCAGTCCATTGATATTGCTTGAAGGGAATTTGAAGGTTATATTTCACTTGGTTTACTGGATTGTACAAAATGCCACAATTCAAGTTAGAAAACCAATATAGTTCATTGCTGGGAAATATACAGCAGATTATATACATTTGAAGACCATTTTGACTTAGAGATCCAAAAAGATGAGACTTGGGTTTTGTTTCAGACTGAAATGTAATAAATTACTGCAGCAACATTATTAACAAGTATTGCTATAAATATAATGCTACAAAATGATCTCAGTGACAACAAAAACACTAGCAAATGTGCCTACATAAAGGGAACCTGTCATATTGTACAGACAAATATAAAAAGTAGTGTTGATCCAATCGAACTTCGGATCTATGATCCAAAGTCAATTCATTCTAACACTTTGTTTAAATGTTGTCCCTAATGGTGACCATTAAAGGGGTTGTCCAGCTGTTAATATTGATGAGCATCATAAGGATAGGTCATCAATATTAGTGTTGGGTGCAGATACTTTATTATTTTCTTTTCATTTAAAAAACATGTAATCTTTCATCACATCAATGACATAGTATAAAGTGTTCCACTTTTCCATATTACTACAAAAAATAGATATTATTGATTTTCCTCCTGACACCCACCCCCCAGCCCTAGGGAAAAAAGGGAAAGGAGAGGAACGGGACAAAAAAAAAAAAATTCAACCTAATATGGCCATTTATTCCAAATCTCCTCTAGTCCCAGTGGATTTTTGGTGTAGCACCCGGAAAACCGTTGGATTTTAATAAGGTTAACAATTGCTTCCCGCCACTGTCCCACTGTGGGCGGATCTTCTTTTATCCAATTTCTACGTATAAGGAGTCTAGCTTGAAAGAATATTTTACCCAAAACCAGCCGTACTCCCTTCTTTAATTTCAAATGTTCAGTTGCTCCCAGTATACAGACTACTGGATCTTCAGACACCTGAACTTCCAAAAATACCAATACAATCTCTGCTATCTCCTTCCAATATCTGAAAAGTCTGGGACACCTCCAAAAACTGTGAATTAAATCTGCCTCCTTTTCCCTACATTTTGGGCAATTATCCGACGTTCTAACCCCAGACGTTCTAACGTTCAGATATTTGAATTGCGAATATCGCCACTTCGAGAATTTGTGAAGATTTTGAATATAGTGCTATATATTCGTATTCTCGAATATTCAAAAAAAAAAATCCCATCAGTAACCTCCCTTCTTGCTTGTGGGCCAATGAGAAGGCTGCAACATCCCTAGCAACCAATAGGAAAGTTACCTACCCCTTACTATATAACAACCTCCCCAGCAGCCATTTTTTGTAATTTTATGGAGTTCTGAGAGAGAGCAGTGTCATTGCTGTGCTCTGTGCTTTACTGTTTAATTACATTAGATAGTTAGTTAGTTAGCTTATACTTTGTATATAGAATACAGATAGTTAGTGGAAGATAGTCAGTGTAGGTTAGATCGTAATATAGTGGACAGGTTCTGCTGTCCATACATATATGCTACAGACATAGCGCTGTGATGTCACAAGTTCACAACAATACTTAGTGCACCAATCAGTAATATGTAGTCAGACCTGCTAAAATTAGAAGTTGCACGTATTGCGACAAAATATGAGCATTATTAATTGCTGATAAAAGAAAACAAAGAGAAAGTGCGCTGGAATATAACGATGGCTGGGTGCGGCCTGTATACTTGTCTATTCTGCACAAGGTACGGACAAGTCCTGTGGGATCCATGCCTGGTTCATTTGAATGAACGTGAGCTTGTCCACATTGGCTGTAGACCGGAGGCTGAGCCTGTCTGTGATCACCCCCCACCATGCTAAACACACGTTCGGACAATACACTGGCCGCAGGTCAGGCCAGCACCTCCAAGGTGTAAATGGCAAGCTCAGGCCATTTGCCCAATTTGGAGAACCAGAAGCACCGCCAAGCACCATTGACTATAATGGGACCTGGTGGAGATCCAGCCGGTTTCTGACATTAGTGGCAAGATTCGGCTGGACAAATACCGCTAAAAGCAGTGTTTTTTGTCCAACCAAATCCCTGCACCGATGCCGGAAACAGGTTTGATCCCCACTGGATCCCATTATTGACAATGGGCTCTGGCAGGGAAAGGTGGAATCCAGCTATGCCGGATACAATGAACTTCGGCAGGCTGGTCCTCTGCCTGTACATTTTAGCGCCAGTGTGAAGCTAGCCTAAGCAGATTAAGCTGGAAAGGACAGAGCTAAAGTAACAACACGTGAGGTCACCTAACGCAATTACAGATCTAACGGTCAGAAGGATGTGGTAATTTTTAACTCTAAAACTTCCAGAGCACACAGCTTAAAGGGAACAGTGGTATGGTCTGGGGTGTGCATTAATTTCAGTGCCTGGTCCTGGGTCCACATTAATTTAGCAGTCAGGTCTGGGGTCTGAATTAATTGAGGAGTCTGAGTTTTGAATTAATGTATGGGTCTAGTCTGCACTCTGAATTAATATAGGGGTGTAGTATGGGGTTTAAATAAATGTAGGGGTTAAGTTTAGGATTTTTAATTAATGTCTCAGCAGATAGCTGGTTCCTAATTTAGCTAATGGCTTTCTTGACCTGTCTATTTTAGTAAAAACTTGTATTACATACAAAGAGAGACAAGAAATCTATATGTGACCTTGGCTTAATAGACAACTGAGTACAACTGAGGGGAACAGCCAAGGACCTATGGCCTACTTAATTTGTTTCAGCTCTTAAAGTTGCTTTTTATGCATGGCAATGTTGTTTTCTCAGGAGAGATACAGTAAATTAACAAGCTGCTTCCTAATGAAATAGTGATGCCATTGATAATTCTTATAAGATCATTTCCGAATACTAAAGGCCATACAAAATAATCAGGCCCCACTGCTACTAAATGCCAGAGAGATAATTTATAGAGAATGAGATTTGAACTCTCAGTAGGAAAGTATTTGGGAAACATTGTGAAAGTAGAATCTATGCTAATAGATGAAAACAATATTAAAACTGGCTATTTATTAATTCAGCAATGGGCAGCAATTAAAATAGTTTACTTCTGGGTATCTGCTGTTTTTGGAACAAGTAAGTAAACTCATATATACTGTGTGTGTGTGTATATATATATATATATATATATATTTTTTTTTTTTGGGGATATACATTTATTAAGACCAGCATTTTACAAGCTGGTCTTAATTTCTTTCTGTTGACATCTGATGCAACATAATTATTAAAAGGTGCGTACCTCTTAATATTTGTGTTGCATCTGTGCAGGTCTATGCTCCAAAGCAGAGATCTACACCAGCAAGGGAGCTAATGTAGACCTCTGCTATAACATATGCCCGTTTCTTGGTGTAGATTATAGGGTACTGCCTACTCTGGCCCCTCACTGCTCACTACTTTGAAAACTGGCAAGCGGTGAGTAAAACCCCCAGAAAGGCACAAAATTGTGCGCAAACAGCAGCATGCACCACAGTTTTTTGGCACAAAATAATTAATATTATAATTATTTATATTATAGCCATACACATGTTTAGTATTTAAAAGCATAATTTTATATATTATGATAACTAAAAAGCTAAATGCACTTTAAAGCAACCTATATTATTTTTTTTTTATTGTTTAGATATTTCTCTATGACAGACAACATACTGTACGAACCCTATGTGTTCAAATCCTGCAGTGATGTGTTAAGGCTCCTTAACATATGGTCGATGATTGGGGACAAACATTTGTAGAAATGTTCTTTCAGCCAACCACTGGCCTATAAAAACCACACAGATCTTTTTTGAAGCTGCAAAAATCATTTGTTGGCAGCATATCTCCCCATGTAAATATGAGATGTGCTGTTGACAATATGCAAACTTTAAAGGGGACGAATGATCATGCTTAAAAGTGTTTTCCCTCTCTGCGTTTTGAATCAGGCATGTAAAGACCCTTTAAAACTGATCAACATAGCTGAGCTTGCTATGGCCTGGCATTGGGCTCTGTAAAAAGACCCTTACCTATTGTCTCTGTTCTTTCATCTTGGTAACCTGCTTAGAGCCAATAAGATGTCTCCTCCAATGATGTAACTTGAAAACCATTAGCAAAATTTGTAAAAGTGCCCCTACTTAGTATGTAACATTTTGGGGTACATATAGCTTATTAAATAATCATCAGCAGTAACTGTGATAAGAACCCCCTTTGTGTGAGTCTCTGAGGAACAATCTAGATTTGTCTATGCGTGGCCACCAAGTGGTTGTGATGTGAATTGCAGCATGTCAAGGCATTTGTATTTAATTTCTATGGTGAGAAATTGTAGTCCTTAACAATATTTGTGGAAAGGTAATGGTGGAAACATTTGTATGTTTGTTAAGACAGTATAAACTGGCTTCAGAATCAACCAACAGAAATCTGATTGCCACTTATTTTACATACATGCTGTAACTCTAGAACATATGACATGTACTGGTAAACCATGTGGTTGCATTGGAGATTTTTTTTTTTGCAGTTGTATCCATTATTTTAACAGGTGCAATGAACCTGGAGGAATCTCGCCAACACAGGCCCTATAAAAGCTGTAGGGAGTTGACCCAAGGATCATGGAAAGCAGATGGGAAGGGGGGGCTAAAAAAATCACTAGGTTACCCTGTACCTTGGTTAGATGTATAGGGCCACTAAAACCCCTCTTTCTGTGAGGCCCCCTCATTTCCATGAATGCCCATGGTTTAAGATAGACCTACAATTCTCTAGGTAAGTACCATATGAGAAAAACAGGTGTTGACCTTTCCGATTGTATGAGAAAATAAAGCAATAATAAAATAATAGGTGATGATATATGACACAGTGTTTGCTAATAACATGCTGTGTGTAACATTTGCTGTCAAAACAATATAAGGTATATGCCAGAAAAGAGACAGGTACTATTTTAAGACTGTACAGTAACTTCTGAAGTGTGACAAGGCTAAGAAGTTCCAAGTATTGTTTTGAAAGATGCCAAGGGTTTATATCAAGATAAGTGACTTTTGCCTGGCAGGAAAAATATGCTAATGATAATAAGGTGATTGTTTATATTGTTACTTAGCTAAAAGTATAAACCTTTTTTACTCCTAATTGTAAATAAGGACAGGAAAAGTATGACTAGTTTTATATCCGATGGAGACATGTGCAGTAAATTAGTTTGCGCATAAATGGGGGAGATGGCAGCCCTGCTAAAGAGAATTTACATACAGTATGTGTTTCATAAAATGCTTAAAGTCCCCATAAAATGTCAAGTTCCGAAGAATCTTTTCTTGGAACACTGTATTGTGTAGTTCCTCTGTTATTCTACCTGGAAATGGGAAGGAATGCATAAATTGAGAACTGGGTGCTACCATACCCTGTGTCAAATGAATGCTGAAAATCCTTATGTCGGTAAATTCATACAGGGACCAATAAACACTGACTACAGACATAATCCTCTGCACTATACATGAAGTGCAGCGTAGTATGCAAGAGTTAAAAGGATCACATGTTCAAGAATAATAAAAATGAATAATAAAAAAAAACACAAAATAGCTTCTTTAACAATAAAAAAAATAGCTGGGCCCCTGCTGTATCCGCCGGCAGGGCTATAAAAGCCAATGCTTGCAGATCAACCCCCTCTATGCTGCGGCCAGCGCTGACCGCGGAATAGTATTTGCGGTAGGTCTGAGAGCCCATAGGGTGAGCAGGGACCCGATGGGTGAAAAAGCAACCCGATGCCTTGCAGAAGCTGCCCAATGTCTTGCAAGGCATCAGGACCTGCCTTCTATGGAGGCCGAGGAGACCCAGCCCCAGGCTTGGTCTCCTAGGCAACCTGTTAGTGTATTACTCAGTGCAATACACTAACAGGCAATGCATTACAATACAGATATTGTAATGCATTGCAGAGGGGATCAGACCCCCAAAAGTTGAAGTCCCATAGTGGGACAGAAATAAAGTTTTAAAAATAAAAAATAAAAAGTGTTTTTAATAAAAAAAATTAGTAAAAAAAAGAAAAAACGCCCCTTTTCCCTGATTTTATAATAAAAAATAGAATAAAAGGAAAAACACACGTATTAGGTATTGCTGCATCTGTAACGAACGACTCTATAAATATATCACATGATCCATCCTGTCCGATAATAAAAATAAGTAAAAAAGCAATTTTTGTTACCTTACATCACAAAAAGTGCAAAACCAAGCGATCGAAAAGGCATATGCCCCCAAAAATAAAACAATCACCTGATCCTGCAAAACAACAAGCCCCTACATAAGACAATCACCCCCCCCCCCAAAAAAAAAAATATATAGCTCTCAGAATATGGAGACACCAAAACATATTTTTTTTGTTTCAAAAATGCTATTGTTGTGTTAAAGTGAAATAAAAAATAAAAAAAACATATCAGGTATCACCGAGTCCTTGACAACCAGCTTGTATGCACTCATACAATAATATAATGTCAGTTATGCAGCACAGTAAATGCTGTGAAAGTAAAAAAAAAACTGAATTGCTATTTTTGTTCATGCTGCTACCAAAAATTGGAATAAAAAGTAATCAAAAAGTCATTTTATTGTGCAAAAGTAACATAAAAACATAAATAAAAAAGTTAGACTTGCTAATTTTCACGCCCCCACCAAAGAATTAATAAAAGTTAATAAGTATCAATATGTATCCCAAAATGGCTCGCTCTGCCAATCACCTGCCATAGCCAGAGGCTGGCTGAGCTGGCCACGGGCTAGGAAGTGAAGAGCAGCGGGTATAAGACCAGCGTAGGTTGGTATAGTTATAGTTTTAGTTTTTTTTATATATGATTATATATATATATATATATATATATATATATATACACACAATATGCAGTAAGCTACATCATTCATAAATTATGTGAAAGATTATGCAGCAACTAATAAACATACAAAATACAGCACGTTTTGCTTTGTCCAAAAAGTGATATCTTTTACACCTTAATCTAATATAAAGCACTTTGAGAGGCTATTAGTGTTGCTGTGAGTCATAAAACACCAGTTAGAATTAAATTAAGACCATTCTAATTTGCTTTTAACCAGGAAGCAATGTTTCATGCCGCAAAAAGTTGATATTAATATCTATTACTTAATATGTATCTAAGAGGAAGCAAATGGAAAAAAAACAAACTCTAGTCTCACAATTATGCAGTTAAAATGATCTCACATGGTCTAGGAGAATGTGTCATCGGAAAATGACCTGTTGTGTAAATCAAGTTTTTACATTAAACAGCGAGCAGATTTCTAATATTAATATTTCTACAACATTACCTACTCCCTATTGACCTATGCACAGGTCAGAGAAGCTGATGTGTAGAAAAATCTCCTATAGACATCAATGAGGTCACCTCCGGTCTATGGCCCATAGTGACTGCTGTAACACATATCCCTAATTGCTGTCAACAACCGCGCAGGCAAGATGGTCACCCCATTATCATTTTCAGGGAGAGGGAGATTGAGCATCAGAATAGCATGCACAGGGAGATTGAAGCACTTTTGATTTTGGTAGAATTGATTCAGGTCAGAAAGGGGTGCCTGATTCAGTCAAATCGGACACCAATCCAATGTCTAGGAATTCGCTAATCACTAACGGGGACAAAAAACGGCTTTGAGGAAATCCATGTCTCAGTTTCATATCTGTTATTGTTGCTGCTTTTTCTATCACTAAATACATGTTTTATAAATACAAGTTTTATAACAGAGACATAATTACCTAATCTTATATAACTATTGGTTACTGAAATAAATTACATTGAAAATGTGAAATTGGTTCTTCTTTGGAAGTTACAGAGGGAAAAAAAGGAAAGAACATTTATCAAGCTATTTACAACATTATTGTGGCTTTAAAAAGTCACAAATTATGGTGTGTGCCACAATTTGGCTATTTTTAAGCTTCTTGATGAATTTTTAAATGTGGCAAGTAAAGAGGTGGGGATTTTCTATAACTTACACCAGAAACTGGCCTAAGTTACAGCTCAGGTTTACACCACCCCCTAGACTCCTCAATTAATTTAGACCCCAGACCTGACTTCATAGATTTAATTTTCTGGTGCACTGAGTGCAATAGATACTGCTAATTTATTGAGAGGCATCTGCCTCTTAATAAATTAGGTACATCCCATTCCAGCATTCGAGGGACCAAGAACGTATGCTATGGGCAGTTGGGAAGTGGTTAATGGAGACGACATCTAAATGGGAATAGAGGTTATGCAGCTTCAAGGACACTCTGCAGCTCATTCAGGAACTAGACGTTCATCTACAAACTGATGGAAATTTTCAACTCTGACATTTTCAAACTAACTAGTGACACAATTTTGAAAGCCTTCCATGCTCCTCTTTTGCTGTCCTTTAACCAGCTCTTTTTTTTTTTTATTAACAATTTTTATTGTTTTTATATTTTCATAGTTATAATAATAACAGCGAGCATTGATTAGTATACAATATCAAAAATTGTACGTATGTGGGAGTGACATTTCAAAATGCAAGAAATACATCGTGCTTTTTGCACCCACGAAAGAAGGCCTGAGAGGCCGCATGAGAGCATATGTCAAGTAAGAATAAACAGTAACATTAGGTTAACCAAACTTTGTGACAGGATGGTAAGGTAATAGCGTTGATAATAGTAATGACAATAACAGTAATGAGGGTTATATCGACATGGTGCAGGAACGAGCCAATGGTAATAAGACAAGGCATTGAGGCATTGTAGCGCGACATTGGAGTGAGACAGTGGCCCAGGAACTAGAGGGCAGAAGATATGAGTTAGGGGAAATTTCTATAGGCTTTCCAAGGGGACCAGATTTGGAGAAAGGTGTGTCTGGTGCGGGATTCCCAGTGGGAGATCTCCTCCATTCTGTAGATCTGATCGACTCTATTTGACCACTGTTCCACACTAGGAACTTCAGAGGACAGCCAGTGAGTTGGTAAAATTAATCTGGCCGCAGCTATTAGAAGGGAAAAAAGAGTGGACCTATGTGAGTTAACCCCCCCTAGTCCTAGGGATAGTAGAGCCATACCCGGTGAGCAGGGGAAGGAAGTCTGACAGATCTGGTTGCACAGTCCGATCAAGGTGAGCCACCAAGGGTTGATCAGATCGCAGGACCACCAGATATGAAGGAACGACCCTTTGGCTTTGCAGCATCGCCAGCAACTATCTGAGGCTGTAGGGTTGTATAGGCAAGTCTTATCAGGAGTCTTGTACCACCTCGTGAGGATTTTGTAGCTATTTTCCTGGATACGCACACACCTGGAGAGCTTATGTGGGGCATTTAGAACTTTGGCTATTTCAAGAGGTGTCAGGGTTTTTTGGAGGTCTTTTTCCCACAAACTAATTATCGCAGGTTTGGGAGCAGAGGAGGGGGACATCAGGTGTCTATAGATTGTGGACACAATTTTAGGAGGGTACTTCTTGTTGCCGATCAATTCTTCAAACCAACAGATATTGTCAGAAGAGGAGGTCTTTTTTGCAAGGAGGAGAGACTCGGTTTTGATGAAGCTCATAAGGACAGGGTTGTGGATCTGAGTGCCCAAGACTTGACCAACTTCCAGGTCTGGGAGTACACACCCGTTTGGATCTAGGAGCTGGGACACAGGGGCGTCCAGAGAACATATAGCCAGAGGGCTGCTATCCCTCAAGTCTTTAGGAGCTAAACCAACAAGGTCTCTTATCTGAAGAAGGGGAGAGGGCAAATTTAAAACCCTAGACGTTAGCGAGAAATTTTTCCAAACTTTTAATGTATTTCGAGTAAGAGGGTTCGAAATAGAGCCAAGCGAGGGGGGTAGTTTGTCAGCTAATACAAGAGCCCTAATGGGAGAGGATAAGAAGGCGTTTTCCAATATGACCCAGGATTTATGCGGGGGATGTCTAATCCAGTCAACAACTCGGGAGAGCTGTATAGCTTTCATGTAAGTCTCCGGGTCGGGAAGACCAATACCACCCCTGGCTTTAGGTTTAGTTAATGTAAGGAATGAGATGCGTGGGTGTTTACCGCTCCAAATAAATTTTCTTATAAGCTTATTTAGAGTAGCAAAGAAAGATTTGGGAATTTCTATAGGGAGTACTTGCATTAAGTATGTGAGTCTGGGGATAATTAGGGACATTAAAATATTTTTTCTTCCAAACCAAGATAGGTATGGAAATTCTAATGACTCTATTTGGGTTTGTATAGATGCTAGGAGAGGTTTGAAATTCAAGCTAAATAGATCCGACAGGTGAGGGGAAATCCTGACCCCCAGGTAAGTTAATAATTGGGTATGCCAATTAAATGGGGAATTTATACGGAGGGATGAAAGAGTTAGGGGAGATAAACCCATATGGAGAATTTGAGACTTTGAAGGGTTAACCTTGAAATTGGACAGAGAACCAAATAAGGAGAGTTTCGATATAATTCTGGACATGGAGGTGAGGGGATTGGTGGTTAGGATCAGTAGGTCGTCTGCAAAGGCTGCTAGTTTAAACTCATGGTGCTCAACCAACAAGCCCTTGATTTCCCTGTCCTGCCTGAGAGCCTGCAAAAGGGTTTCCATTATTAAAACGAATATAAGGGGGGAAAGTGGGCAGCCTTGTCTTGTGCCGTTTCTTATTGGGAACTGGGACGACATGAGCCCATTGACTGACACGGATGCCGAAGAATGCTCATACATAGAGAACACGGCATTTATATATTGTAAAGGCAGACAGAATTTTGAGAGGGTCATCCTGATGTACGTCCAGTCTATTCTATCGAATGCCTTTTCGGCATCCGTGCCAATCAAGACCAAAGGGATGGCTTTATGGGAGGCATAAAACAGAGCATTGAGGCTTTAACCAGCTCTTAAACTTTTAATCATCTTAAAATTTTTATCAGCAGTTTTGACTTTTTCCCTATCTTGTATGTTCAATGTCATTTTTGTGTTCAGCACTACAAAATTATTTAAAATTACTTAATCATGTCTTGGTTACAAAATACTTTCAAATTTTGTAGAACAGTAATATTAGATCTCCACTCCAGGGGTTGGGGTGACATGGATTATACAGTATGTCTCTTGACAGAGTATCACAAAATCATGTATTTTTTCAAAGCTAGTCATCTTGCATCATACATCTGGGGATACAATATGTCGAGCCAATAAGAAAGGTAAGGAAGGGCACATCTGTAGGACCAGCAGATTATCTGAACACCTCAGATGAAACTGCATTGCATTTCTTTTTCCTACGTCAAATTACTATACAGTCCTTGTTGATCTGATAACAATTACATTCAAATCATCTGCTCAGTGCATACTTAACCAACGGGGGCTGGTATTAAGGCCTCTTTCATATTTTTAGCGAATCATTGATGTCCACTGTCCATAAAAAGCACACGTAGCCACTGACTTTAATGTGTTTACACACATATCAATGGCATACCATGGGTTCGCCGTGACACCATGGAAGCATGCCCTATTTTTGTTCATGATTATGCAATACCCTAGACCTGGGGGTATCTGCAATTGCTTTTTATATTGTATATTATACAGTCAGGTCCATAAATATTGGGACACCGATGCAATTCTAAAATGGCTCTATACACCACCACAATGGATTTAAAATGAAACGAACAAGATGTGCTTTAACTGCAGACTGTCAGCTTTAATTTGAGGGTATTTACATCCAAATCAGGTGAACGGTGTAGGAATTACAACTGTTTGCATATGTGCCTCCCACTTGTTAAGGGACCAAAAGTAATGGGCCAATTGGCTTTTCTGCTGTTCCATGGCCAGGTGTGTGTTATTCCCTCATTATCCCAATTACAATGAGCAGATAAAAGGTCTAGAGTTCCTTTAAAGTGTGCTATTTGCATTTGGAATCTGTTGCTGTCAACTCTCAAGATGAGATCCAAAGAGCTGTCACTATCAGTGAAGCAAGCCATCATTAGGCTGAAGAAACACAACAAACCCATCAGAGAGATAGCAAAAAAATAGGCATGGCCAAAACAACTGTTTGGAACATTCTTAAAAAGAAGGAACGCACCTGTGAGCTCAGCAACACCAAAAGTCGCGGAAGACCAGGGAAAACAACTGTGTTGGATGAACGAAGAATATTTTCCCTGGTGAAGAAAACACCCTTCACAACAGTTGGCCAGATCAAGAACACTCTCCAGGAGGTAGGTGTATGTGTGTCAAAGTCAACAATCAAGAGAAAACTTCACCAGAGTGAATACAGAGGGTTCACCACAAGATGTAAACCATTGGTGAGCCACAAAAACAGGAAGGCCAGATTAGAGTTTGCCAAACGACATAAAAAAACAACATCCTATGGACAGATGAGACCAAGATAAACTTGTACCAGAGTGATGGGAAGAGAAGAGTATGGAGAAGGAAAGGTACTGCTCATGATCCTAAGCATACCACCTTATCAGTGGTAGTGTCATGGCGTGGGCATGTATAGCTGCCAATGGAACTGGTTCTCTTGTATTTATTGATGATGTGACTGCTGACAAAAGCAGCAGGATGAATTCTGAAGTGTTTTGGGCAATATTATCTGCTCATATTCAGCCAAATGCTTCAGAACTCATTGGACGGCGCTTCACAGTGCAGATGGACCCAAAGCATACTGCAAAAGCAACTAAAGAGTTTTTTAAGGGAAAGAAGTGGAATGTTATGCAATGGCCAAGTCAATCACCTGACCTAAATCCGATTGAGCATGCATTTCACATGCTGAAGACAAAACTGAAGGGAAAATGCCCCAAGAACAAGTCGGAACTGAAGACAGTTGCAGTAGAGGCCTGGCAGAGCATCACCAGGGATGAAACCCAGCGTCTGGTGATGTCTATGCGTTCCAGAGTTCAGGCTTTAATTGACTGCAAAGGATTTGCAACCAAGTCTTAAAAAGTGAAAGTTTGATTTATGATTATTAATATGTCCCATTACTTTTGGTCCCCTAACAAGTGGGAGGCACATATGAAAACAGTTGTAATTCCTACACTGTTCACCTTAGGCCTCTTTCACACTTGCGTTGTCCGGATGCGGCGTGTACTCCATTTGCCGTAATTACACGCCGTATCCGGAAAAACGCAAGTGAACTGAAAGCATTTGAAGATGGATGATGTTTATGGCCGTGACTCCTTGGGAGCCGCATACTGTTGCCCGCGGTTTGGGTTGTTGTGTCAACCGCAGCTGGAGGCATTTTGCTGTTTGCCTCAGGTGCGGTTGCCGCGGACAACAGGTATGTGTGCGGTTGCCTTGGAGTTGTGTGCGTGTATGTATGCACTTTTGTATGTCTGGTGTGCACTCTGTTTTATGTTTGGTGTGCACTGACATCTTCCCTTCACTGTGGTTGCCCGTGGCAACGTTTGGTTGTATTGTGTACATGTGGTGGCAGTGTCCCGGCCTTCGGGCTGACTCCCAGGACATGGTTGCCACCCATGTCGTTGCCTGCGGCAACAGCCACAGTGTGTTCTTGGGTTGGACACTTCCCCTTTGAGTGGTGTTTTCCCTTCTTTGGTACTGGAAGGGTTAACTCCCTTCCCAGTATGTGTGTGCTCTGGGTGTGTTTGTTGGGTGTGGCTACTTGGGCCTATAAAGCCTCAGTGTTTAGCACATGTCTGAGGGTTGCTTCTGCCATGCTTAGCTGGAGCAGCCTCAAGTGTTTTCCACCTGCCAGTGGGGGCCACCCTTGTGGTCATAAGATTTATGTCACATTAAGTTTATGTCAAGTTTATGTGTGATGTCTATGTGATGTTCAGTTGGGATTTTCCTTTTGTTGTTTGGTGCAGCTTATGGATCTGGATTCCTGTGTGTGGATATGTGTTTGCTGGGTTCATTTCATGTTCTGTGGACATCAGCTTGCCAGCACAGGGATCCAGTCAGCAAGGCTGTGGCAGGTAGGTGGAAGTAGTTCAGTTCACCTGCCATATCCTTAAGACTGTTAGTGTTCCCCTTTTCCCTGCAGCTTGGCCAGTGAGACCCCTGTTCCTCCGTGTCCAGAAGGAACAGGCCGTCTTACCCTGATTCCTAGTCCAGGGACCGGTCGGAGTTAGGGATCCGAGGTTCCTGAGCATGGGTCCTCCTACCTTAAAGGTCGGCCCATGCAGCTAGGAGTTAGGGTCAGGTTAGGGACGCTTTAGGAGGTGACCTGCTCCATAATCCTGTCGTCCTGGCCGAGCAGCCTAACATCTACTGGCATCGCACGGCTGAGGGTTTTCCCCATCCTCAGCCGTGACAAAAATGCGTTCAGTGTTACTATGGCAGCCAGGACGCTATTAAAGTCCTGGTTGACATAGTAGTAGTGGGGAGCGGGGGAGCAGTATACTTACCATCCGTGCGGCTCCCGGGGCTCTCCAAAATGACGTCAGAGCACCCCATGCGCATGGATGACGTGCCATGCGATCACGTCATCCATGCGCGTGGGGCGCCCTGACGTCACTCTGGAGCGCCCCGGGAGCCGCACGGATGGTAAGTATACTGCTCCCCTCTCCCCACTACACTTTACCATGGCTGCCAGGACTTTAGCGTCCCGGCAGCCATGGTAACCATTCAGAAAAAGCTAAACGTCGGATCCGGCAATGCGCCGAAACAACGTTTAGCTTAAGGCCGGATCCGGATCAATGCCTTTCAATGGGCATTAATTCCGGATCCGGCCTTGCGGCAAGTGTTCAGGATCTTTGGCCGGAGCAAAATCAGAGTATTTTCTCCGGCCAAAAAACGTTCCGGTCCGGAACTGAAGACATCCTGATGCATCCTGAACGGATTTCTCTCCATTCAGAATGCATTAGGATAAAACTGATCAGGATTCTTCCGGCATAGAGCCCCGACGACGGAACTCTATGCCGGAAGAAAAGAACGCAAGTGTGAAAGAGCCCTTATTTGGATGTAAATACCCTCAAATTAAAGCTGACAGTCTGCAGTTAATGCACATCTTGTTTGTTTCATTTCAAATCCAATGTGGTGGTGTATAGAGCCAGACATGTTAGAATTGTGTCAATGTCCCAATATTTATGGACCTGGCTGTATGTTCTGCCATGTTATGTTCTGCCGTGTACTCCAGCAGAAGTGGTATTGTGGGGCAGTAACATAGTAACATAGAATATAAGGCAAAAAAATACATTTATCCAGGTAGAGGTAGAAGCCAATTTTCCCCACTTAAGGGTAAAAAAAAATCCTTCCCGACTCCATTCAGGCAATCAGAATAACTTGATGGATCAACGACCCATCTCTAGTAGTTATAGCCTGTAATATTATTACACTCCAGGAATACATCCAGGCGCCTCTTAAACTCTTTTAGTGAACTTGCCATCACCACCTGCTCATGCAGAGAGTTCCATAGTCTCACTGCTTTTACCATAAAGAATCCTCTTCTATGTTTGTGTACAAACTTTCTTTCCTCCAGACGCAAAGGACGTCCCCTTGTCACAGTCACAGTCCTGGGGATAAACAGATGGGAGAGATCTCTGTTCTGACCCCTGATATATTTATACATACCGTAGTAATTAGATCATCCCTCAGTCGTCTTTTTTTTAAAAGTGAATAAACCTAATGTTGATAATCTTTCAGGGCACTGTAGTCCCCCCATTCCAGTTATTACTTTATTTGCACTCCTCTGTACCCTCTCCAGTTCTGCTATGTCTGCCTTGTTCACAGGATCCCAGAACTGTACACAGTGCTCCATGTGTGGTCTGACTAGTGATTTGTAACCCATTATCTTATTGGCCTTGGCAGCAGCTGCCTGACACGGGTTTTTACAGCTTAGTTTGCTGTTCACTAAAATTTCTAGGTCCTTTTCCATGTCAGTGTTACCCAGTGTTTTACCATTTAGTATGTACGGGTGACTTGCATTATTCCTTCCCATGTGCATAACCTTACATTTGTCAGTGTTAAACCTCATCTGCCACTTATCTGCCCAAGCCTCCAATCTATCCAGATCCATTTGTAGCAGTATATTGTCCTCTTCCGTGTAATTACTTTACACAGTTTAGTGTCATCTGCAAAAATTGATATTTTACTGTGCAAGCCTTCTACAAGATCATTAATAAATATGTTGAAGAGAATAGGGCCCAATACTGACCCCTGAGGTACTCCACTAGTGACAGTGACCCAATCTGAGTGTGTACCGTTAATAACCACCCACTGTTTTCTATCACAGAGCCAGTTACTTACCCACATACAGACATTTTCTCCCAGTCCAAACATTCTCATTTTATATACCAACCTTTTATGCGGTATAGTGTCAAATGCTTTGGAGAAGTGCAGATATACGATATCCGTTGATTCATTGCTGTCAAGTTTTAGAACTTACCTCCTCATAGAAACTGATTAAATTAGTTTGTCATGACCGATCCCTCATAAAGCCATGCTAATATGGCGCTATTTGCTTATTTTCCTTTAGGTACTCCAAGATAGCATCTCTTAGAAAACCTTCAAACAGTTTACCCACGACAGATGTTAAACTTACCAGCCTGTAGTTTACGGGTTCTGTTTTTGGACTCTTTTTTTTTTAATATTGGCACTACATTTGCTAGGTGCCAATCCTGTGGAACACTCCCTGTCAGTATAGAGTCCTTAAATATCAGAAATAAGGGTCTGGCTATGACATTACTTATTTCTCTTAGGATAAGGGGGTTTATGCCATCTGGTCCTGGCGATTTGTCTATTAAAAAAAATTTAAGATGCCGCTGTACTTCTTCCTGGGTCAGACAGGGCACTTTTAATGGGGAATAACTTTTACATTCTGCATTTCATCTGCCAGCTTATTTTCTTCAGTGAATTTAGTGGAGAAAAAAATATTTAATAGTTTTGCTTTCTCCTCATCACTCTCTGCAATTCCCCCCTCATTACTCTGTAGAGGGCCGACACCTTCAGATTTATACTTTTTACCATTTATATATTTAAAATACATTTTAGGGTTAGTTTTGCTCTCTTTGGCAATTGATCTCTTGGTCTCTAGTTTGGCTACTTTTATATGTTTTTTACATATTCAAATTTTCTTTCCTTATAGTTTTTCACTGCTCCTCGCCTCCCTCCTGTTTTAGTGATTGAAATGCTTTCTTTTTGTCATTTATTGCTTTCTTTACAGTTCTTTTTATCCACATTGTTTTTTCTTGTTCCTTAACCCTTTATTCCCATAAGGTATGTACCTCTCACAATTTGATTTTAGTATGCTTTAAAAAATATCCCATTTTGTGGCTGTATTTTTATTTTTGAGGACTTTTTCCCATTTAGTTAGGCCTATGGCCTCTCTTAGTTGGCTAAATTTAGATTTTTTGAAGTTTGGTATTTTTGTTCCTCCCTGAAGAAACACTTTTGAATGATACTTGGAAGGTTATTACTGGTCACTATTTTCCAGGTGTCCCCCAACCTGCACATCTGTTGTTCTGTTAGGTCTATTGGTTAATACTAAGTCCAGTATGGCAGTCCCTCTAGTCGGGTCCTGAACCAGTTGGGAAAGGAAATTGTCTTTGGTTATTGCCAAGAACCTGTTTCCTTTATGAAATATACAAGTTTCAGTTTCCCAGTCTATATCTTGGTAGTTGAAGTCCCCCATAATAACAACCTAATTATGATTGTTCTTCCCCTCCTGGCAGGAGTGGACTGTTCCTATTTCCTGCCATGAAGGGGAGTTCTAATGATATGGTAAAGAGATAGGAAGTCCTTGCCAGAGCTCCTAATCTTAGGGAACTTAACAAGTGCTCATGTGAGTAGCATTCCAAGGAACCTGCCAAACTCAAGAATACTCCAAAGAACCTCAGAGTCCCTAAGCAGCAGAGTAATCAGCAAAATCACAGTTTTACAGACCCTGCAGCAGGTGAGGGACTATGGGCCAGACACTCATCAGCTAGACGTCTTCCAGGCCAGTAAAACACCAGGCCTGCTTCATACTGTGGACACCTATATCCACAAATGCCTATAAGTGTCAGTAATTGTACCTTACCAGCCACCATATCTTATGACCTGGTAACTAAAACTGCACTTTGTACCTTCTACTGCTGGATGTACTATAAGTTATATTTTGTACTAAGTAAAGAGAGACTGTTATACTTTTGCTGCTTGCTAGATTGCTCAAGCCACCTTTCCGCTACACTGATCCTTAGGTAGCAACGGCCTGAGGGAGTACACTGTGACAGCTTATCAGGGCCACTATCACTCTCATCCTCTGCACCAGTTCCTCAGGGGCTCACTGCAATTACAGATCTCTCACGCACACCATAGTTTATAGGTCTATAAAAACCACTGACACAACACAGATGTCATACATGTTTTGTCCATGGTTTTCATGGATTGTTCCTAGGAAACCCTTTGGAAACTAATTTTCAGGGGTTCTAGATATGGGTACTCTGGTAGATCGGGTAAACGGGCGCAGTACAGAGGCAAAGTACAAGTTCTTAACTCAAAACATCAGTGTTTATTCACGCTTGAGGCAATTGCACAAAACAGCACGTAACTTTGAAGTCTTGTTGTTAATTCACACACAATGGAAAGTTCATATAACACAAGTCACCTTGCTGGCAGTTCTGCCTCCAGAAGTCCACAGCAGCCCAGCTGCACATGCCTGGAGGAAAATACCTGTCTTGCCAGACACAACCCCTCACTGTCACATAATGTATGTAGAACGTTACAGATTACAGATCCCTTGGAGGGGATTTATCATAGAGCACCATTTTACTCCTGTCTTGATCCTCTGCACTTCTGGAGAATGCACCTAATTTATGATGAGGTTGATGCTTCGCTGTAAATTTGGCAGGCCATGCATCTAAAGAGAAATCTACAGTAGCCCCAAGGTGTACATTTTAGTCTTCCTTTATGTCAGAAAACTGGCATAAAAGAGGATAAATTTGTTGGACCAAGCAATGATAAATTAATTATTATTGCCCTGAAATATTTATTATGTATTATTTGTTTAAGAGCATACAGTACAGTGCATCAATTTACACAGAATGTATTAATTCACACAGCAAGAACTAAAAATCAAAGCAGTTGTCAATGAATTCCAGCTTAGATTCATTTTTACAAATATCCATCACTGGGACCTTGTGGGTACTACGGAATGTACCTTCATAGCATGAGCGGACTATATAAAAACCTCTGTCTTTATAAGTGAAAAAACATCATATAAAACAGGTTCCTATAAAAATATCAAACTTGACATTGAAAGCACATTCATAAAAACAGAATTAGACTTGAAACAATACCACCATATTAAGTGTTTCTGTTAAGGGCCTCAGGGTCACCTGACTTCTCTGGATAAGGCATAACCACTTTTCCTGAAACAAACCCTGAACTTACTAATTACAACTTGTCGAATACAGTGCTTACGCTCCAAGAAGTGCAACCACATCTTGAGCCTTGCATATCTTTTTTTAGATTTACTGTGAGCCTCTTTCTGCTTTTTCTCTTGCTCTTTGAATTGAATTCACTGCCCAGACACCCATGAAATTGCAGTGGAATGGCCCCCAAAGTGTATCACCAAGTTAGGCCTCATGCACATGACCGTTACCCAGCCGTGCCCGTATTGCGGCCCACTAACAGCGGTTTCGCAATATGCAGACACCAGCCGTGTGCACCCCTCATCACGGATGCGGACCCATTCATTTGAATGGGTCCGCAATCCAGAAGGTCGGTGTGAAACGGAGGCACAGAACCCCACAGAAGCACCACTGAGTGCTTCCATGGGGTTTCTCTCCATGCCTCCACACTGCAAAAAAGTAGTGCATGCACTACTTTTTTGCGGTGTGGACAGACCACAGATCCATTCAAGTTAAATGGCTCTTGATCCGTCTGCACAATCAGCACGGATTGTGCCCATGCATTGAGGACCGTAAATTGCAGTTCAACGGCCATGTGCATGAGGCCTTAGCAAATGGACTTGGAAAGTTCATCCTAATGGTTGTTTCACAGTTTGCGTCAAAAGTAACAGTTTGCTCTTGTGAACATTCACTGGGACCATGTTCTGAATGAGATATCATAAGTAGCCCCTTTCCACAAATGTCTTCTGCATGTCATCTTCTGGCAACTTAACAGAGGAGTGTAGCATATGATTGCAGGATTAGACTGCAAACAGGTTTTATTGCAGTCTGTAACTATGGAGACACATAGATCTGCATTGGAGTTATTAATAAAGACTGTAATAAAGACTATTTGCTTGGCATGAACCCATCACCTGTAATAGGTCAGAAGAAATTGAGCAAACATGTACTGTATAATTTTGAGCAAATAAATATCAGTATAACGTGCATTGAATTCATTTACAGTACCTATCTACTCATTCTGAGTTTAGCAGTCATGTGGGTGGTCCTACTAAGTGAGTTACAGCCGTCTTTGTGTGACTGTGTAGAGAGAGATAGCCATCTCTATAAGCAGAGATTATAGTGAATTGAATACAAATTACAGTATACTGAATATTTTCTCATGAAAATATATAGCAATCTGCTCAGCTCCTTCTGCTCTATAACATGCTTCTTGCATTTCTAATGTAACAGATTTGCAAGTTATTATTATTTATTTTATTTTAGATGTTTTCTAGCAATACTGCATCAACTGTCAATGGTTCTTGAATTGGATCCAGAATATACATGGTGGGCTGCTGACAGCCCTACTGTGGAAACGTACTTAAAGAATTTGGAATGAATTTATTTCTAAATGAAAATCCGATGGTAACCTTTGAAAAAGCTGTTTGGTTTTGAGTCAGACACATTTATTAAGAGCTTCGGGTATTACCAGTTCTTTCCCATAATATATAAACCATTTTTCTTTCTAATTAGCCTAAAACTGTCAGTTTAAAATAGACTCCTGAATTTTCACAAATCAAGCAGAGATTACTGTAGGTGAAGCTACACACAGTGAAATAAAATATAGCCTGTGCATTTAGTCTCATTGGTAGATTGAACTCACTTTTTGAGCATTCTTTTCTATTCAATTATCTTTATTATTGAAGATTTTATGTCTGAAAGTTTTTAGGTAGAAATATGGAATAACTAGTAAATAAAGTACATAGGGGCATATTTATTAAGCTTTTTAGACGCCAGTTTTAATAAGCCCCGGTGCTGATAGTGGATCGCTGAAGTTATGTAGAGGTGCCGGCCTCTACAAAACTTCGGGGTCTCCACCATCAATTCTAAATGTAAGTCAACATCCTTGCTGTCTTACATTGACACCATTTTCTCTGCCTAAACCAGGTGTATAAAATGTTGAATATGACGGACCCACAGGCCTGCACCCTTTCCAACCTACAGCACACCCTCTTTTTAAGAACTGGTATGAGCGGGGAAGAAGTCGCAGATTCTTCAGCAACATGCCATGCAACAGAATATGCTTCAGATATATACGCCACAAAAGTCGCATATATAGGTTTATAAATGACCCCCATATTTTGTATTTGTACAAGGGGAGATGCAGTTCAAGTGAACAGTGATGTAATTACAGGATCATTAATTGTTAACTTACAAAAGCACTACTGTTCAGTCTCTGAACTCTGTGCATCAAAACCATCTACAATCCCATCAAAAGCTTATTCCTACAGGAATAAAAAGTACTCACCTTATCCATTTGATCGCGAAGGGTCAGCTGTGGCCATCTTCATTGAAGATCCAGCGCAAAATCTCATACGGTGCATGGTAACATCATCATTCTGTCTTTAGGGAAAATTGATTTGATACCACAAAACATGAGGAAATTTGGCTTCGAGGCGAATCAAATTCTTCCTGAAATTCAGTTCAAACTCCACTCCATGAACTTCAATTCGCTCTTGCATGAAGCCTCATGACTCTCTTTCTGTGTTATCCTGACCTGTTGTCAACAGACTACATCTGAACAAATTTATGTCATAAATTTGGATATTTGGGTATTTTCACCATCTGACATGGATCTTTGACATTCACTTTGTATTGTATGTGTATTGCATGTGATATAAAGAAGTCCTGATCTGCATTGATGTGAATTAAGCACATGCGTGAGATATAACACAAATTAGCTGACAGAATTTGCCTCTGTCTCTGTCTTTCCTCCTCTTTTTGTACACTTTTTTGGGCAGCTGTAATTTGATCCATTTAACAGATAATTCAGAGTGAATGTTAGTTTAGGGGGGTTAGGGAGTCTGATATGGGCAGAAAGTGGAATTGTTTCTGATATAATGTATTACATGGTGTTTTATGTTCACCTGATTTATGCAAATTTCATAGGTTAGTGGCCACTTTAGAATAACAGGATAGGAAATAATTTAATGACAGATGCATTAACTAGAATATTAAGAGAGGCAGAGAGGCCTGCTGCAAGCGTAGTCAAAAAAGTAGATTTTCCTGGATTCCCTTGGTCTGGCTTAGAGTAAATTTACACTGAATTCAGAATAATGTCTAATAATTATGTATTTTCTATATAGTAGTAATATTTTGTAATCTTCATTACTCTATTTTCAGGGCCGTCTTTAATATTGATTGGACCCTGGGCAAAAATTTACTTGGGCCCCCTGGATCCCGCCTTCCCACACCTTAGCAGGCAATCAAGCCCTCCACCACAACACACACACAAAAAATCCACACATCTGGTAGAGTACTGTAAATGACTGTAAATACTTCCAGTTCTGAAAACTCAGGATCAGTGCTCTGGGCAGCTGGGCTCAGGCTGGAAGTGGGCACCGCTCTGCAGGTAGGAGACCAGGGCTCGGCTCACCCTAGTGTTACAGTGCACCCCAGCACCCCACAGTATGCAGTATAGCAACCCACACTATACAGTACCCCACAGTATATAGTAGAGCAGTATAGCAGCCCAGAGTATACAGCACCCCACAGCATACAACACCTCACAGTATACAACACCTCACAGTATACAGCACCCCAAACTATACACGATACAGCCCCCCACACTATACAGTACAGCAGTATAGCACTCCACACTATACCGCACCCACAGTATACAGTATACAGACCCCCACAGTATACAGTACAGCAGTATAGCCCCCCACACTATCAGACCCCCCCACACTATACAGGCTCCCCCAAACTATACAGGCCCCCACACAGTATACAGCCCCCCACACTATACAGGCCCCCCACACTATACAGCCCCCCCCCACCCACAGTATACAGGCCCCCCCACAGTATACAGGCCCACCACACAGTATACAGGCCCACCACACAGTATACAGCCCACCACACAGTATATAGCCCCCCACACAGTATACAGCCCCCCACACAGTATACAGGCTCCCACACAGTATACAGCCCACCACACAGTATACAGCCCCTCACACAGTATACAGCCCCACACAGTATACAGGCCCCCACACAGTATACAGCCCACCACACAGTATACAGCCCCCCACAGTATACAGCACCCCACTATACAGTAGTTTACAGTATATTAACATAACAGCCCCTGTCACCTTTTTCTGATGTAATCTTCACACAAAAAAGCTCCAAAGTTAACTTCTGCAACACTCCTGGTAGGACCTGTGATGACCTCATAGCCATGTGACCAGTAATATTGCTAGGTTACTAGTCACATGGTGATGATGTCATTAAGGTCCTAGATCACAACTTTAACACAGTACGATCATGATGCCTGGACTCAGTGCCGGCTGGCATGGCATGGCAGCACCCCCTGTGTAGCTGACAGCTTGACACCCGGGGCAGTAGCTAGCAGGGCTCAAGAGGCAGCTGCCTTGGGCCCCCCAGGAGCAACTGGGCCCGGGGCAGCTGCCCCTTTTGCCCCTTGGTAAAGACGGCCCTGTCTATTTTATAAAGTTATTTTATAACTCACATGAACAAAATTTCATGCACAAATGTTGAATAGAACATACTTATATTTTGCAGACTCCGATAACAGAATGCAAATTTCTTTTTACTACAGTCAGTATTCTGTCTATGGAGGATGGGCAGTAAAATATTATTTCAACAGGGAAAAAGCAGCAGTAAGTACAGGCTGTCATAAAAAAAACTGTGTCTGCACTAATTAATTAGCAAAACAAATTCAGTAATTAGAATTTTCCATTCAGCCTTGGTAGTGATGGACTATCTTAAAATACAAAAGCTAAGTGAATGAAGCATCTAAATAGAATTAGTCAGCACATACCCACAAGCCAACCCACTTTGTAGATATGTGCTTTCCTCCTCAATACAATGGACTTTCTCCCATCCTGATCGGAGGTTCCATTTATAAGAAAACACATTTTCATGATATGCTAATGTACTGTATATGCTCAGAAAAATTTAACAATACACATAATATATATAATCTGACAAACAAGCTTAGGCTACTTTCACACTGGCGTTTTGGTTTCCGTTTGTGAGATCCGTTCAGGGATCTCACAAGCGGTCCAAAAGGGATCCGTTTTGCCCTTAATGCATTCTGAATGGATAAGGATTCGCTCAGACTGCATCACTTTGACTCAGTTTGGCTCTGTTCCACCTCCGTCTGAAGAAACTGAGGCAAACTGATCCGTCCTGACACAATGTAAGTCAATGGGGATCGATCCGTTTTCACTGACAATATGGCACAACAGAAAACGGATCTATCCCCCATTGACTTTCAATGGTGTGCAAGACGGATCCGCTTTGGCTATGTTAAAGATAATACAAACGGATCCGTTCTGAATGGATGCATGCGGTTGTATTATCTGAACGGATGCGTTTGTGCAGATCCATGACGAATGTGCACCAAACGCGAGTGTGAAAGAAGCCTTAATCATAATATGAAGATAATACACAAGTGATAGTATCAGAAATAATTGAACAATCGCAATTGAGATTAGTTTAATGTAACTTTTCAGTTTTCTTTCAAAGGAGATAGAATCTGAAATATAATATGGAAGAATAGGTGTATTACTAAAACAGATTATGTATAGAATGATTAAGTGGTGATTAAGAATCCATTGTTATTGAGGATCATTTAATTAAAAATAATATCCTACCTAGACATTCATGTGCAAGACAAAAGAATTGGTCTTGGGTAGTGATGATCGAGCATGCTTGGCCGAACACCAGTGCTCGAGCACCATGCTCGAGTCTCCTCCCCGCATGTTTGTTGGCTGCTACGCAGCCAATAAACGTGCTGGTGAATAGTGCCACTCACTGTAATGCACTTATAGTGTAGCACTTGTTATTTCCATGCAATTTTTGTACTATATATTGCAGTGTATTGTCAGTCTTTCATGTTATTTCCCTGCCCCAGCAATGTGCTCCTGCGGTTGTTATGTGACTGAGCCCCTTTTTTGGTTTCCCTTGTAGTTTGTAATTGAGGTGTGGCTGCCTCCTCAGTCTCACATTTCTGACCACCCTGTCTGCCCCATTGGCTGATTTTAATTAGTGTCAGTGCATAGTCAGGCCTGCTCCACTTCATTCACTGAAGCCATAGCACCAGGACTCTCACTGCGGTCCTTGGTGGCTTTTAGGCGCCGGTGGTGTTGTGGAGTGGGCCTGCTGTGTAGCCTGCATTCCCTGAAGTGGATGGTAGCCGTCATGGCACCCAACAGGTAGGTTACAATGCAGGTACGTGGAACCTACACTCCCTGAAGTGTATGGTAGCCGTTATGGCACCTAACAGGTAGAATTTAGCGTAGGAACCCGTCTAACAGAGAACGCCTTGACGCTTGGCAGACGGGCTCAAATAATTTTGTACAAAATAATTTGCCAAGTATCTCGCACTTATAGTGTAGCACTTGTTATTTCCATGCAATTTTTGTACTATATATTGCAGTGTATTGTCACATTGCATGTCTGTCTTTCATGTTATTTCCCTGCCCCAGCAATGTGCTCCTGCGGTTGTTATGTGACTGAGCCCCTTTTTTGGTTTCCCTGGTAGTTTGTAATTGAGGTGTGGCTGCCTCCTCAGTCTCACATTTCTGACCACCCTGTCTGCCCCATTGGCTGATTTTAATTAATGTCAGTGCATAGTCAGGCCTGCTCCACTTCATTCACTGAAGCCACAGCACCAGGACTCTCACTGCGGTCCTTGGTGGCTTTTAGGCGCCGGTGGTGTTGTGGAGTGGGCCTGCTGTGTAGCCTGCATTCCCTGAAGTGGATGATAGCCGTCATGGCACCCAACAGGTAGGTTACAATGCAGGTACGTGGAACCTACACTCCCTGAAGTGTATGGTAGCCGTTATGGCACCTAACAGGTAGAATTTAGCGTAGGAACCCGTCTAAAAGAGAACGCCTTGACGCTTGGCAGACGGGCTCAAATAATTTTGTACAAAATAATTTGCCAAGTATCTCGCACTTATAGTGTAGCACTTGTTATTTCCATGCTATTTTTGTACTATATATTGCAGTGTATTGTCACATTGCATGTCTGTCTTTCATGTTATTTCCCTGCCCCAGCAATGTGCTCCTGCGGTTGTTATGTGACTGAGCCCCTTTTTTGGTTTCCCTTGTAGTTTGTAATTGAGGTGTGGCTGCCTCCTCAGTCTCACATTTCTGACCAACCTGTCTGCCCCATTGGCTGATTTTAATTAGTGTCAGTGCATAGTCAGGCCTGCTCCACTTCATTCACTGAAGCCACAGCACCAGGACTCTCACTGCGGTCCTTGGTGGCTTTTAGGCGCCGGTGGTGTTGTGGAGTGGGCCTGCTGTGTAGCCTGCATTCCCTGAAGTGGATGGTAGCCGTCATGGCACCCAACAGGTAGGTTACAATGCAGGTACGTGGAACCTACACTCCCTGAAGTGTATGGTAGCCGTTATGGCACCTAACAGGTAGAATTTAGCGTAGGAACCCGTCTAACAGAGAACGCCTTGACGCTTGGCAGACGGGCTCAAATAATTTTGTACAAAATAATTTGCCAAGTATCTCGCACTTATAGTGTAGCACTTGTTATTTCCATGCAATTTTTGTACTATATATTGCAGTGTATTGTCACATTGCATGTCTGTCTTTCACTGTAATGCCGTAGCCATGTTGGTTACTGGCATTACAGTGATTGACCGGTCAGAACGCGTCATCGGGTGCTATAAAGCACCCGATGACACGTGGTTCGGCCAGTCTTAGTCAGGGAGAGCTGTGCTGTAGAAGAGACAGTGTAGGGAATTAAATTTAATTTTTGGGTTAGGCAGGGTTGGTGTTAGAGACCCAAAAGTCCTTTTAAGGACTATTGTTGCATCTGGCGGCAATATATATTATAAACGCATCCTGCGCTAAATTGAGTGCAATTGTTAGAGACCCAAAAGTCCTTTTAAGGACTATTGCTGTATCTGGCAGCAATATATATTTTTTTGCGCAACCAGTGCTAAATAGCTTGCAATTGTTTAGCCGCTGCAGACAGCGACATTATCTGCGCTACATCTCCAGTGTAACGTGTGCGCAGCCTAAAAATATCTGTGACATCCAGTGTACTTTTTACATAAACGGTGTCCGCTGCATACAGTCACATAACCTGCCCCACATCTCCTGTATAACACTTGCGCATCCTAAAAATATCTGTGTGTGCGGTGAAACTGTGCCTGCTGCCAGAGCACAAGAAACACACTCATGCATGATACCTAGCTTTATGTCCCAGTTGGTAGGGCGGCGCAGGACACCACTCTCGAAGTCACACCAGTGCGACCAGGTGGTCAGTTGGATTGCAGCAGATAAAGCTTCTAGTCAGTTAAGCACCACCCTTCAAAGTCCAGTCTCAGTAGCCAAGAGTCTGGTCAACACAGTCCTCACCCTGATCCTCCTTCCTCCCACCATGGAGAGTCTTGGCTAACAAGTGAAACCAAACTTGGATATTCCGAGGAGCTCTTTTCATCGCAAATCCTTGATTTGGGCATCTAGCCAAGCCAGCTTGAAGAGGTATATAAGGAGATCGTGTGCACTGATGCCCAAACTCTTGAGCATCCACAGTCACAAGAATATGATGGTGGGGAATGGAAATTAGTGTCTCAAGAGGTGGATGATGAGGATGAGAGACAGTTGTCAATAAGTAAGGTTGTTGTTAGGTCCACAAGTCAGGAGGATAACCAAAGTGAGGAAGTGGAAGAGGAGGTGCTGGACGAGGAAATCACTGACCCAACCTGGGAATGTGGAAAGCCGAGCGAGGACAGCAATACAGAGGGGGAGGGATCTGCAGCACCGCAACAGGCTGGAAGAGGCAGTGGGGTGGCAAAAGGGAAAAGGCGGGACACACCAAACAGGCCCGCAACTGTTCGCCGCAGAGCTGTGGCAGGGTATAAGGGACAAGATTGAGCTATGGCTCTCACCACTCAACCTTGAACCAGGCATGGTTGTGTCTAATAATGGCCGTAACTTGGTGGCAGCTTTGGAGCTCGGCAAGCTCACACACATACCATGCCTAACCCACGTTTTCAACTAGTGGTTCAGCGGTTTCTCAAAACCTACCCATTTTGCCTGAGCTACTGGTGAAGGTGCGCCGCCTGTGTGCCCATTTCCGAAAGTCATCCACAGCTGCTGCCGGTCTGGCAACATTGCAGCAGCTCTTGCAATTGCCAGCTCACCAACTGTTGTGCGATGTGAACTCCACATTCCACATGTTGGCCAGGCTTTGTGAGCAGCAGAGGGAAGTAGTGGAAAACCAGCTGCAACATGGTCGTCGCCTTTCCAGTCAACTTCCGCTCTTCACAAACGACGAGTGGGCATTGATGTCTGACCTCTGTGAGGTTTTACGCAACTTTGAGGAATCAACACAGATGGGGAGCGGCGATGCCGCTATTACCAGCGTAACCATCCCACTTCTGAAACGTTCACTGCTCACAATGAAAGCAGATGCTTTGCATGTGGAAGAAGTGGAAATGGGGGAAGACAGTACACAGGGTGATAGCCAGACCACCCTTAGTTCATCTTCTCAACGCAAATTTAATGATGAGGAGGAGGAGGAGCAGGAGACGGTTGCCTGCGCTACAGAGTGTAGTACCCATAGCGGGTTTATTCAATCTGTTCAGCGTGGATTGGCCGAAGAGGAGGAAGAGTATGAAGCGATTGAGAGTCCTCCTCCTGATAAGGACAGAATAGTCTTGTCTGTTGGGACTCTGGCACACATGGCTGACTTTATGTTATTCTGCCTTTCCAGTGACCCTCGCGTTATATGCATTTTGGCCAACACCGATTAATAGTTTTTCATCCTTCTCGACCCCCTGCTACAAAGAGAGCTTCTGATCTCTCATTCCTGTGGTGGAGAGGACTAGCAACAAAGGTCCTTGTGGAAAAATTGCTCCAAAAATATCCAGCTGACAACTCTGGCTGCAGAGTACGTGGTTACTTGGGCAACCGAGGAGGGGAGACAAGGGGAGCACACAGCAGTTCCAACAGAGGTAAGGCAGCACTCTCCAAGGCCTTGGACAGTTTTATGACACCCCACCAGCAACTTCACCTGACGCGTGGCCTACTGTCACAAGAAGAGAAAGGTTTTCGAAGATGGTGTAGGAGTACGTAGCAGACCGTATCAGCATCCTCAATGATCCCTCTGTGCCTTACAACTATTGAGTGTCCAAGCTGGAGAAGTGGCACAAACTGGCACTCTACGCCTTGGAGGTGCTGGCCTGCCCTGCCGCCAGCGTTTTGTCAAAGCGGGTATTTAGTGCTGCAGTGGGCATAATAACTGATAAGCGCATCCGACTGTCAACTGAAAATGCTGAAAGGTTGAATCTTATCAAAATGAACAAGGTCTGGATTGCCTCTGACTTCTCTACTCCAACAGAGGAAAGCGGCTGAACATAAAGGCACTTTAAATGTGGCTTTTATAGTGTATTGAATACACTGTATTCCCATGCACCCCTTCCACCACAAAAAAGGGTATATGGTTCAATCTTCCTTTACTCATCCTCCGCCTCCTTCTCCTCCTCCATCATATCAACATGCTTATTAGGCTGCCCTCGCTCCTAATGTTTTAGAGCAGGCATCCTCAAACTGCGGCCTTCTAGCTGTTGTAAAACTTCAAAACCCCAACTGCCCTGCCGTAGGCTACCTGTAGGCTGTTCGTGCATGCTCTAAGTTGTAGTTTTGCAAAAGCTGGAGGGCCACAGCTTGAGGTGGCCTGTTTGAGGTTCAGCTCAGCAGCAGGCCCTCAACCTCAATTGTTTCCATGGTCAGCTCAACAGCAGACCCTCAACCATAATTTTTTAGATGGTCAGCTCAGCAGCAGGCCCTCTTCCATAATTTTTTCGATGGTCAGTTCAGCAGCGGGCCCTCGCTCCTAATGTTTTTGAGGGTCACCAGCAGGCCATCAATCATAATTTTTCAAGGGTGTTTATGATGTCCTCCTTTATGTGTAATAAAGGGTGTATTGGAGTGCTGGTTCCTTGTAATTTTTGGCAGCCCTTTCACTTAGTGCATAGGCTTTATGAGTGTAGGAGTCCCACTACCTGAACAATTGTACCACAATGTTAATGAGGCCCTCCTTTATGCGATATGCAGGTTGTATCGGAGTGCCTCTTCCTTGTATTTTTTGGCAGCACTTGCACTTTATATACAAGTAAATATACAGGAAAGAATGTTTCCTACAAATTTTTCCTCTAAAAATGATTTTATCTTTGATTTTGTGTGTATTATTGTCTGGGAGTCCAAGATGCAATCAGACATCCTCCCCATGCTGTTCCCGAACAGTGGTGTTTCCATCAATTTCTGACCTTTTCATGTGAACCAGACACCTTCCCCTCTTCAGAGGAGGGGGTGCCTGGTTTAATGCTCGGGTTCTCCCATTGACTTCCATTGTGCTGCCTGCTGGTCACCCTCAAAAACATTATGGGTGAGGGCCTGCTGGTGACCCTCTAAAACATTATTGTTAAGGGCCCGCTGCTGAACTGACCCTCTAAAACATTAGGAGCAAAGGCAGTCTAATAAGCATGTTGATATGATGGTGGAGGAGGACGAAAAAAGGGAGATTGAAACATATACCCTTTTTTGTGATGGAAGGGGTGCATGGGAATACATTGTATTCAATACACCATAAAAGCCACATTTAGAGTGCCTTTATGTTCAGGCGCTTTCCTCTGGCGGAGTAGAGAAGTCAAAGGCAATCCAATTTTTTTTATAAGAGTCAACCAGTCAGCATTTTCAGTTCACAGGTGGATGCGCTTATCAGTTATTATGCCCCCAGCAGCACTAAATACCCGCTCTGACAAAACGCTGGCAGCGGGGCAGGCCAGCACCTCCAAGGTGTAGAGAGCCAGTTCATGCCACATGTTCAGCTTGAACACCTAATAGTTGTAAGGCATACAGGGATCACTGAGGACATTGACATGGTCTGCTACGTACTCTTTCACCATCTTCCAAAAGCTCAGTCTGGTCCCTTATCCCCTCCCAGAGCTGTGCGGCGGTGTGCTGTTTGTCACCTAAGCAGATCAGTTTAAGCACAGGCTGTAATCGCTTCCCCCCTGCGATGCTACACTGCTTCCAGCTACAGACTAATGTCTGACTGGTGCTGCAAGATGATAATTCTGAGGAGGAGACGGAGGAGGAGAAGGGGAGTTGTAGCCACTAACGTAGGTAGTGGCTGAAACCCTGATGGAAGTAGGGCCCGCAATCCTTGGCATCGGTAGCACCTGTGCCATCCCAAGGTACGACTCGCTTCCGGCCTCCACAACGTTTACCCAGTATGCCGTCAGGGAAATGTAGCGCCCTTGGCCAAAATCACTAGTCCAGTCGTTAAGTGGACCTTCCCAATAACTGCGTTGGTCAGGGCACGGGTGATGTTACGGGACACATTCTGGTGTAAGGCTAGGACTGCACACCATGAAAAATATTGGCAGCTGGGGACAGAGTACCGCGGGACAGCCGCCGTCAACAGGCTGCGGAAAGTCTGTGTCCACAAGCCTAAATAGCAACATTTCCATGGCCAGCAATTTGGAAAGATGCGCATTTAGTGCTATGGTCTGTGGGTGGGTGGCTGCGTATTTGCGCTTTCGTTTAAAGGCCTGGGGTATAGACATTTGTATGCTGCGCTGGGACACAGAAGTGGATGTGCTAGCTGATGGTGCTTGTGAAGGTGCAGGTGCATGGCGGGAGGCATTCAGGCCTGCGTCTTGGACAGGGGATTGGCCAGCATGTAACACAGGGAAACAGGAGGCAGTGGTGTGACCCGCTGACACTGGTTGTGGACCAAGGCGTTCGGCCCTCCTATTAGGGTGCATTGATGCCATGTGCCGGATCATGCTGGTGGTGGTGAGGTTGCTAGTGTTCACTCCTCTGCTCATTTTGGTACGGCACAGGTTGCAAATGACAATTATTTTATTGTCTGCACTTTCCTCAAAAAAGCTCCAGACTGTGAAACACCTAGCTCTTGGCAAGGGGTGATCCAGGGAACAGTTGTGGGCCTGTTTGGTGTGTCCCACCTTCTCCCTTTTGCCACCTCACTGCCTCTTCCAGCCTGTTGCAGTGCTGCGGATCCCTCCCCCTCTGTATTGCTGTCCTTGCTCGGCTTGCCACCTTCCCAGGTTGGGTCAGTGATTTCCTCGTCCAGCACCTGCTCTTCCACTTCCTCACTCTGGGTATCCTCCTGACTTGTTGACCTAACAACAACCTCAGTTTTTGACAATGGTGTCTCATCCTTATCATGAACCTCTTGAGACACTAATTGCGGTTGACTTATTGGCAACTGTGTTTCATCATCATCATCCACTTTGTGAAACACTAATTGCCTTTCCCCCACGGTGATCTTCTGACTGTGGATGCTCCAGAGTTTGGGAATCAGGGCACAAGATCTTTCTCATGTCCCTCTTCAAGCGGGCTTGGCGAGAGGCCCAAATTAAGGAATGGGGATGAAAACAGCTCCTCGGAATATCCAAATGTGGGATCACTCCATGGTGGGTGGAAGGAGTAGCAGGGTGAGGATTCTGTTGACCAGACTCTTGGCTACTGAGACTGGACTTTGTGGAAGACAGGGTGGTGCTTAACAGACTGGAAGCATTATCTGCTGCAATCCAACCGACCACTTGATTGCACTGGTGTGACTTCGAGAGTGGTGTCGTGCGCCGCCCTGCAAACTGGGACATGAAGCTAGGTATCGTTGATGAGTGTGTTTCTTGTGCTCTGGCAGCAGGCACAGTTTTACCGTGCACAGGGCCACGGCCTCTGCGTGCATCATCAGCAGCACGGCCACTTCCCCATCCCTTACTTCTCGCCTTGTGCATATTAAATGATATATATGCTTGCATGTATGTCACACGTACAGTAGCGCAGGTTTTGTAAGTGTATGCGCAAATAAAGTACACAGAATGACACAGATATTTTTAGGATGTGCACACACGTTAAACAACGTCACCACCGCCTAATAAAAAATTACACTGAATGAATGTCACTGATATTTAGGATGCACACACGTTAAACAGGAGGTATAGCGCAAGTAATGTCGCTGTCACCACCACCTAATAAAAAATTACACTGAATTAATGTCACTGATATTTAGGTTTCACAAACATTATACAGGCGGTATAGCGCAAGTAATGTCGCTGTCACCACCACCTAATAAAAAATGAATGACACACTGAATGACATATGAATGTCACTGATATTTAGGATGCGCAAACGTTATACAGGAGATGTAGCCCAGGTAATGTAACTGTCCACAGCGGACACTGTCTACAGAAAAAGTACACTGGATGTCACAGATAGTTTTAGGCTGCGTACACGTTACAAAGGAGATGTAGCGCAGGTAATGTCGCTGCCACCAGCAGCAAAAAAATTTGACTGAATGTCACTGATATTTCGGATATGCAAACATTATGTAGGAGATGTAGCGCAGGTACACCGTCTATGGAAAAAAGTACACTGGATGTCACAGGTATTTTTAGGCTGCGCACAAGTTAGACAGTAGATGCATTGCATTGCTCGAGTAAAATTAGTGTTCGCCCAACACTAGTGCTCGGTAGAGCATCCTGAGGTGTTCTACTCGAGCACCCGAGCACTTTGATGGTCGATCAACACTAGTCTTGGGTTTTTCTAAATCATTGCATTATCTAACATATAACAGAGGAAACATACAGTGAATATCTATTTTTTAGTATCAAATAAACTCCTGACATTCACAGAGAGCCTGGCATATCCGTTCATTTTAGTCCATACATTTTTATGCATACCATTTGCCCTGGGGTGTCACTGTAAGGGAAATTCAACACTTGTTGCCATGTTTCTTTGTAGAGTAAAGCTACTTGCTGGGGGACCCTATTAAAAGCTTATTTTTGTGTGAACAAAATTGGATTTTCCAACCTGTTTACTGATACTGTTGCTGACTTTCAACAATGTGGCTGTGGGAAACAATTATTCTCATTATGTTTTTTTTTTAATACCTTGATTTTATTGAAGGTTTTTCACAGAAAACAAAACATATCATTATGGAGCAGGGTTCCTCAATTAAATATATGTGACATTCTGCCAAATTGATCAGTTGTCTGAGAATGCTATCTATAAAAAATGACATGAGAATATCTGCCATGAAAGGAGGGAATGTGGATGAGTGGGAGATGAAATGACATCTGAGGAGATAGCTTAAAATAATGGTTATTTTTTTGCCATGCCTTCCACTTAGAGACTAGTAGGCAGTTTGTTCCCACCTCGGCCAGCAGCTCACGATAGGAAAGGTGCAAGGGAGAAGATAAGGCCAGCCCCAGTGTGAACGAGCGGTCCAGTTCACAGCCAGTCTCGTAGTAAGTCCCTTTCAGCCAATATGTCACTACTCTAGGTAAACATGCCACGTTAACTCCCCCATTTATTCTCAGCTTTTTGGGGTAGGTATATTGGGAGGATATGAAAAAGATAAAGAATGCATGGAAATTCCACCATTTTAAGTAAATTGGCCCTTTCCACGTATGATAGAGTAATATCTTTAATTTTACCTAATGTGGATTCCAGGTTGTTAATATAGAGATTGATCTTGAATCTATATAATGTAGCCAGGTGTGTCATCACAGATATTCCCAGGTACTTTAATTTGTCAGTTTTCCATTAACAAAAAAAGGCTAAGGACCATAGTGGTTTGGGAGGGCCGTCGAGTAGTATCCTAATTAATAATGTAGCCCTACAGACCCCCCATACTTTCCAGTTCTTGTATGAGGCCATACATGACCTGTTTGGGTTTAGTGACTACAAGCAAGATATCACCGACAAACACCGCAGTCCCTCAAAAGCCGGGGTTTGCAATAAGTGATGCAGAAAAGGGTCTATGTCTCATCATATTTTTATCTTGTAATAATAAACTTAGGCAGACATGTTTTTAATATGGAATTTTAATGCTGCAGAAGCCAAGAGTATATGGGGAAAGTTTTACATTTACTTGTAGAATTGGCTTGGTTGATATTATCCCTTATTTTAACTCTACTGACATCATGCTAATAAATGGGTGAAAAAAATCCTAGAATACATCATTTTAATATCTCCAGTGCTTCCCTGATTCTTGGCAATGTCTGATTCTTGGAGACAGGATTACCCCATATTCTCATTAGGTCAGCTTTATCAATAATATTGAAAAGAAAACAGAGCTTAATTTTAATTGACTAAATTGTTCAAGAAAAAATGGTCAGTGATTGGTTGCTATGGGGAAAAATGAATTACTAGCTAAAAGTTCCAATTGTTATCATAATCAGAGCCTAACACATGCTCAATACAGGGCTTTCAGACAAGTATGAACATTGCATTTTTTTTTCATGTATATTTTAATTGTCTTGACCAAGATTATGTCATAGCACTGTGTAGGCACATTACTCCGATGACGAGTAAAAATCCTATTTCTTTTTGTCTATACAAAGCTTTGATATCACAAGTAACAGCTCCTGGCATAGCATTATCACTCAACTATAGACTTAAAGTTGTGCTTGATAGCATAAATCATGCTTTCACATGTAATGGAGAAGGCCATTGCTACCCTATCTGCATTTGTCAGCAAGCACATGCACATCATGTATTGCAGAGAAAGCATAAATAGAAATAATGTCATCTTGTACTCATTAGTCTTGTAGTCATTTGAGACAAGAATAATTGTACCTTTAGAGAATAACCAAACCTGATACAAGAAATTAGATATTTCTTTTTGTAATCTACACTAAAAATAGCCATTGCTTCTGTTAAAAAAAGATCCAAGTAGAAATGATCGAACCAGTCTGATTTGCCAAATTTTTTAAAAAGTTTGGTTCAGACCAGAATCGGTTTCGGCTGAACCAATGTTGCCCCAATTGCTCTGAAAGTTGGTATATAACCCCCTCTAGCCTCCTAGGACACATAATTTTTATAGACTTTTTTTGTCTTTTTCTTTATTTTTTATATTTTTTTCCCTCCCCAAGATCTAGCATGCAATGACAGCAATAGTAAATGATGTCTGAATGACACTGACATACATAGCTATGGGTAAACCAAAATTTTACACCGTTAACAGTCAGTATGTTTAAATAGACACCGTGTTGTGACATGTGTTATGTTTTTTCATATTCCGAAGCTTCCAAAAATTGTAAACATTTGAACCACATGGAAAGTGAGTACACGGAACTGACCCTCAGGCAATAGTGGCATGATGCATTGCAGGCTACAGCTTTTCCTGGACTGTGAAAAAATGGCGGTATTCATGCAGATATCCACTAAAATTAGGCGGCGCCAGTACGCCTTCAAAAAGATTTCATTTTCTGAAAAGGCATGTACAACTTTTTTTTATCACTTTTTATACCATTTTTTGGAAAGTCAGGTGGGCAAAATTGCAATTCTATCATAGTTTTTCTTTTCTTTTTTTTTCATGGTGTTCACTGTGCAGGAAAATTAACATGATCCTTTTATATCAGGTTGTTATGGACACAGAATTATTACACATGTGTAGTATTTTTTTTTTTAATTTTTAACCAATAAAAATGTGTGCAGGAAGCCATTACGGATGCGGCAATATAAAAAATATGAGGAAGATTTTTTTTTTCTTGCAATTTTTTTTCATTGGAAACCGCAAAAAAAGCATGGGATTAATGGGATTTTTTATTGATTTTTATAGATTTTTTTTTTTACTTTTTTACCATTTAATATAACACACAGATTCTTGATTGCTTTTAAAATGCAATGTACTATTCCTTTAGTGCATTGCATTTTAATGACAATGCTATTCTAACATTGACCAGCAGGCTGAGCCAGAGAGGTGCAGCCTGCTGGAAATTACTGAAGGCTGGTCTGGGGCCTACATCAAACCCCATGTAGCCTTCACACACATCGACACCCCGCAATTGCATTTGCTGGGTGCCGATGGGAGACAGAGGGAGTCTGCTCCCTCTGTCAGCACTTTACATGCGGCGGGTGCCATTGTGTGAGAGCCAGGTCCCTGCTCCCTGCTGCACGGAAGACCTATGCAGGTCTTAGACTGGGCTGCCATAAAATAGCGGTGGCCCTCCTAAAGCCCCTTAGTGACCACCGTAAAAACACATGGTTAATAGATTTATTACATTGCTTTTAATGAATGAAAACAAATAATTATTTATGCAATATGACATACATGTAAGACTGGGTTTATATCACAATTTTGCCCTGCATTTAACATATACATTTGGAATAAAAGAATGCAAAAATGTAGTACACTATGTTTTTTCCATCCTACAGAGTCCAGTAAAAATAAGTAGACATTAACGTATACATTTTTGTATTACAATGAATCTCTATGGTGAAGGATGCCACTGACATCCATCAGAGGCATCTGTTTAACGTATACAGATGTAGCAAGCACCAAAATCAGTGGGTTAGCATGCCATCCCAACAGTGTAACTTGATAGCAACTTTAAAGTGAATGTGTCATAAGAAAATGACCTATTGATGAAATCACATTTTTATGTTTAACATATTTTTGAAGAATATTTTATGGTGTTATTTTCAATTTCTATGTCAATATCTATATTTAAACCAAAAAAACTAAAACCCAGCCTAAGTGTATTAGAGTCTGGTAACCCATCCAATGACTTTGGGTTTTGTATAATATTTGAATGTGGAGCACTATATTCACTCATAGATTTGACCACTGGAATGTCAAAATAAAAGCTGTGTGAGGTATGTAGGGTACATTTTCCACTTTGGGATTCCTTTATCAGGGGGTTGCCCAATGAACATACTGGTCTCTACTGATGATCCACATAAGTATAATTAATAGGAAGGGTGATCCTGTCTGGTTAGTGATCTAGAGGGAGCTTGAAGCTTGTTTTTGTTTTCCCGAGATTAGTTTAACTGCCTCTTACCAAAGTGTTTACCCCCTTCCTTACCAGGCCAATTTTTCAGTTGCAAATAACGAATTACTTTCTGAGCCAACCTACATATATTTCATATTATTTTTCATGGAACACCTTAGACCTTTCTTTTGCGCCGTTAGATGACAAATATAATATTTTAAAAAATATTTAAGGAAAAACTATTTCATGAACAAAAATTTGTAAAATCATTACCGTATATATTTATACCATGAAAATGGCCACTATTTGTGTACTTTATCTACTAGTTGGGTCTCCCACATAATTTAAATGACTGGAGCACATTTTGGCAGCCTAATTTTTATTGGAAAAAATATGTGAATTTGTATATTTTATGCACAAAAAAGTCCTTTCATACTAATAAAACAAATACCAATTTTTTTTTATCCTTTTTATGAACAAAAAAGGTAAATAAAAGTGTAAGTGTATATTTTACACATACTATTGCTAAGACTAATATATATATATATATATATATATATATATATATATTACTATTTTTTTTATGAAACAAAAAGGGGGGGAAATGTGTGTATGTTTGTAAATAGTCTGCTATACCATTGCTAAAACTAATAACAATGGCTCTAACTTTTTTTTAAAAATTTATTTTATTTTTAATTATTTGACTTTTAATTTTTTTTTATTTATTTACTTTTTTTTATTAAAAAGTGAATTAATCCTTTCCTGCCACAGTCAGGGCAGGAAGGGGTTACTTCACATACTGCAGGCTTGTTGTTAATTTACGGCCAGTATGGGATCCTCTCACATCAAGAAGAGTGTGTGCCCTGTTATAGAGATATACCAAACAGGGAGACTACTTTGTCTGGCCTCCAGAATATTTACTGTGATCACAGCTGTCTAATGACAGCCAGCAGATCGCAATGCAACCCAGCCCTTTTATACGTATATAGTCATGAGGCAGTAGGGAAGAGGTAATTGGGAACCTATCACCAGGAAATGTAGTAAATTTGAAGGCAAAATGTCATAGAGCAGGAGGAGCTAAGCATTTTGATATATAGTTTTGTCGGAAAAGTTTCATCAAAACTTGTAATTAATGCATTTATGTCTCTTCAGTTTTTGAGCTCAGTTGTATGTACCGAATGGGCTGTCTTGAGGTCAGAAAGAACAGAGTAAAATTTTTGAAAATATGCATTTTATTGAATCTTTTCCCACAGAACAATATACTGCATCAATCTGCTCAGCTCCTTCTGCTCATTATCATTCTCCCTGCAGATTCTATGTAGTTAAAGCACTGTCTCTGCAAAATAGAACCATCTCTCTAGTGCCACCTTTTAAAAGGCGCTCCTTATGAGTCAAAGTCAGAATTTTAACAAGCCTTGGGACATGACAAGGGAAAATAGCTAAGCCAAATATCCATCTGCCGGCCTGTCCACTCCCCCCCCCCCACGCCATGCCAACTTTTTTAGACCTGCCATGAGCGGGAAAAGCTGTACTCTGTGCCGGAAATCAGCCTAATAAAGGCGCGTTTCAGCTTCATAACTTACCCTTGTAGTGGCTATGCTACATGGGAAAATAATATGCAAGCTGGCAATATCTATTACTGGTAATATTTCATGGTATGGAGACTTAGTGGCTTTGCTCCATGGGAAACTAATATGCAAGGTGTATCTCCAAACAAAATAGCACCATCCCACTAATGCCACTTTTTGGAAGTTGTTCCCAATGGGTCAAAGTCTAACTATTTAACAAGTCTTAAGACATGACAAAGAAAAATAGCGAAGCCAAATATCAATCTGCAGACAGCTGTTTCGGGGTGTTTTACCCTCATCAGTACAAAGTAGGATTTTGGCTGGCTGAGTGAAATGCCTTGGATGCACTTCCAAAAAGCGGTTCTGTTTCCCTGGGAGAGACGTCTGTGAATATTATTTTTCCATGGAGCATTGCCACTAAGTCTATAAGAAGAGCCAGTACCTGTCCTAAATAGAGTAGCACTGTGTTTAGTATACTAGCCATATTAGTGTACAGTGTGATATATTGTAAATAGTTATTATGACCCACTAGTGGCTTGCGTGAGAAACAGTTAAATATATGTATTATTTATATAATAAAATGTGACCACATTATTTTTTTTCATTTTATTTATTGTATGATTTAGCCATTTCTTTTCTAATATACTGTAATTCTAATTTCCATGAGTATATGTTTGGTCTTATGAAACTGTCAACATTAACAGAGGTTCTTGTCTGTGCACTTATCTCTCTTTAGCTATAATAATGAGCCAACATAGTATTTAACAACTGCAATTAAACTTGAGAAGCACAATCAACTAAGTACTGTACATCCCTTTTAATGAAATTGCTTGGAGGAAAATTGGAACACAGCCAATCTGAGAAAGTGTTTATCATTTTAATATGTACACATGTGTAAGCTGTCGGTGACAAATAAATAATTTAGAGCATCAACTGCATACATTTCCTTTTATTCTATATAGAACATAAATGGTAAAAGGGTTTAAACACTAAATGTTGTAGCAATTTTGGAATATCATAGAATTAGTCAATGTTTCTTCATTGAAGTCTTAAAGAGGCAAATACATTTTGTACATATTTTTCTGTAAACTTTTATTTAAAAGGAATTACATTATTACTGGCTTATTATTACTGATTTACTATGACCTAGATGAATGATAACCTTTACAATCATATTGCTCTGGGTTTATCTGTTTAAAAAAGATAGAGATTATACTAAACTCAAAATTAAAAATCTTTCAAATCTTTTTCCTAGATGGTTTATTTACCTATACTATATCCCCCAAAAGGTGCACGCTACACTGGGAAAGTAGATTGGTGGACCCCTGAGTGGATACCAAACTTAATAAACTCATCCACTATAGGTAGCAATGAAAGTTATCCAAAGAGACAAGAAATAGTATTTCTTGGCTAAGAGGAGCAACATAATAGCTGCCTATGGATATAGATAAGATATTAAAGCCTCCTTTGTCTAACACCATCCTTCTAATTTAGACTAGTAATGGACGAACATGAGTGTGCAATTTAAGCTTGAAATACAGCTTTTTGGGCAAAATACTAAATTTTTCAGCCCTTGCTGCATCTGTCAGTGTTAAATACAAGCATGAAATACAGCAATAATTTTCTGGTCTTAAAAAAGCAACCCTTTTTGGCAATACCCTCCATCTGGACCATATGCAGCATTAGACAGTGTGCAATTTAGGCTTAAATTACTGCAATAATTTTCTGGGTTTTAAAAAACACCCTTTTTGGGCAAAAGAATACATTTTACAGCACTTGTTGCATCTGTCAGTGTGAAATACAAGCGTTAGATACTACTGTCATATTCTGTTATTAAAAAAACACCCATTTAGGGTAAAATACTAAATTTGCGGCCTTGGCTGCATCTGTCATTGTTAAATACAAGCTTAAAATACAGCAATAATTTTCTGGGTTTAAAAAAGCACCCATTTTTGGCAATACCCTCCATCTGGGGCCTATACAGGTTTTGTCAGTGTGCAATATAAGCTTGAAATACAGAAATAATTTTCTGGGTTTAAAAAAGCACACCTTTTTTGGCAGTACCCTCAATCTGGGGCTTATGCAGCATTAGTCAGTGTGAAGTTTAAGCTTGAAATACTGCAATAATTTTCTGGGTTTTAAAAAACACCCTTTTTGGGCCAAATACTAAATTTTACAGCCCTTGTTGCATCTATCAGTGTGAAATACAAGCGTTAGATACTGCTGTTATATTGTGTTATTAAAAAAACACCCTTTTTGGGCAAAATACTAAATGTTACAGCCCTTGTTGCATCTTTCAGTGTGAAATACAAGCTTCAGATACTGCTGTTATATTGTGTTATTAAAATAACACCCTTTTTGAGCAAAATACTAAATTTTACAGCCCTGATTGCATATGTCAGTGTGAAATACAAGCGTTAGATACTGCTGTCATATTCTGTTATAAAAAAAACACCCTTATTGGGCAAAATACTAAATTTTGCAGCCCTTGTTGCATTTGTCAGTGTGAGATACACGCGTTAGATACTGATGTTCTAATCTGTTATTAAAAAAAGCACCCATTTTGGCCAAATACTAAATTTGTGGCCTTGGCTGCATCTGTCAGTGTGAGATACACGCGTTAAATAGTGGTGTTCTATTCTGTTATTAAAAAAACACCAATTTTGGACCAAATATTAATTTGCGGCCTTGACTGCATCTGTCAGTGTGGGATACAAGCGTTTGATACTGGTGTTCTATTCTGTTATTTAAAAAATATATATTTTGGTCAAAATACTAAATTTGAGGCCTTGGCTGCATCTGTCAGTATGAAATACACGCACTAGATACTGCAGTTCTATCCTGTTATAAAAAAAAACCTATTTTTGGCAAAAATACTTAATTTTGCATCCTTTGCTGCATTTGTCAGTGTGAGATGCACGCATTAGATACTGCTGTTCTATTCTGTTATTAAAAAAAAACACACATTTTGGGCCAAATACTAAATTTGCGGCCTTGGCTGCATCTGTCAGTGTGAGATACAGGCGTTAGATAGTGGTGTTCTCTTCTGTTATTAAAAAAACACAAATTTTGGGCAAAAGACTTAATTTTGCAATCTTTGCTGCGTCTGTTAGTGTGAGATACACGCCTTCTGGTGTTCTATTTTATTATTTAAAAAAAAAAAACATTTAGGGCAAAATACTTAATGTTGCAATCTTTGCTGCGTCTGTTAGTGTGAGATACACGTGTTAGATAGTCCTGTTCTATTCTGTTATTTAAAAAAAAAAAAAAAAACATTTTGGGCAAAATACTAAATTTGTGGCCTTGGCTGCATCTGTCAGTGTGAAATTCACACGTTAGATACTGTTGCTCTATTCTGTTATAAAAATGATGTGGAAGATGATGAGGTCCTTGACCCCACATGGAATTAAGGTCATGCGAGTGACCTGTGTAGTTTGGAGGATGAGGCGGTGGTCGCACAGAGCCACGAGCACAGCAGAAGAGGGAGCAGGGTGCAAAAGCGGAGCGGCCGTCCCCTAGACAGTATGCCTGCTACTGCCCACCGCAGCAAGGGACCGAGCACACCAAAGCCAGCTCCAAGGAGTTCCCTGGCATGGCAGTTCTTCAAACAATGTGCTGACGACAAGAAATGAATGGTTTGCACGCTGTACAATTAAAGCCTGAAGCAAGGCATAAACGTTCTCAACCTAAGCACAACCTGTATGACTAGGCATCTAAGTGCAAAGCACGAGCTGCATTGGAGTAGATACCTCAAAACCAAGAAAGGTCTCTGGATCCTCCTGCTACCTCTTATGCAGCAGTTTCGGCCTCTTCATCCGCCTCTGGAGTGACAGTGCCACCTGCCACCCCGAAAACAGAGGATCTGCAAGCAACACCGTCACCTGGGTCACCAAGCATCTCCACAATGTCCCACGGAAGCGTTTAGCTCTCAATCTCCCAAACACTGGAGCAGAAGAGGAAGTACCCCCTACCCACCCGCGATCCCTGGCCCTGAATGCCAGCATTTCAAAATTTGAAATGCTTTCATTCCGTCTGGTGGAGACGGAGAGTTTTAAAAGCCTTATGGCGGTGGCTGTTCCACAGTACGTCGTACCCAGCCGCCACTACTTTTCCAGAGGTGCTATACCTTCCCTGCACAACCAAGTGGGGGACAAAATCAGGTGTGCACTGCACAATGGCATCTGTGGCAAGCTCCACCTAACTACGGATACGTGGACCAGTAAGCACGGTCAGGGACGTTATATCTCCATAACAGCACTCTGGGTAAATGCAGTGGCGGCTGGGCCTGAGGCAGATAGCAGTTTGGCACATGTTCTTCCACCACCCAAGGATTGCAGGGTGCTTCAGTTTGCCTCCTGTTGCTTTCTCCTCCTACTCCACTTCTTCATCCTCTTATGGCTCCTCATCCGGTCAGTGTAATACCTTCACTACCAACTTCAGCACAGCCAGGGGTAAACAAAAGCAGCCAGTTTTAAAAGTTATCTGTTTGGAGGACAAACCCCACACCGCGCACGAGCTGTGGACGGGCCTTGAACAACAGACCGATGAGTGGTTGTTGCCAGTCAGCCTCAAGACCGGCCTGGTGGTGTGTGATAATGGGTGAAATCCCTTGCCTGGCACATGTGCTGAATTTGGTGGTGCAGAGATTCCTTAAAAATTAACCTGATATGTCAGAGCTGCTGCAGAAAGTGCGGGCCGTCTGTGCGTGCTTTCGACATTCTCATCCTGCTGCTGCTCGCCTGTCAGTGCTGCAGCGTAACTTCGGCCTTCCCTCTCACCGCCTCATATGCAACGTGCCCACAAGGTGGAACTCCACCTTGCACATTCTGGCCAGACTGTGCGAGCAGCAGCAGGCGAAATTGGAGTTTCAGCTGCAGCACGCACGGGTGAGTCGCTCTGCGGAACAGCACCACTTCACCACCAATGACTGAGCCTCCATGCGAGACTTGTGTTCCTTGTTGCGCTTTTTCGAATACTCCACCAACATGGCTAGTGCCAATAACGCCATTCTCAGCGTTACTATGCCACTTCTATGCCTCCTTGAAAAAACGCTACTGGCGATGATGCAAGAGGATGTGGCACAGGAGGAGGAGGAGGAAGAGGGATCATTTCATAGGGTTTCTGGCCAGTCATTCACAAGTGGCTCCGAGGGTGGGTTCCTGCACCCACAAACGCCAGATACGCAATTGTCCAGCCAGGGCACATTTCTGGAGGATGACAAAGTGGAGGATGAGGAGATGGAGGAGGAGGAACCGTGTTCACAGCAGGGTGGCACCCAAACCAGCTCATGGCCATCACTGGTGCGTGGCTGGGGGGATACAGAGGACACAAATAATACACCTCCCACAGAGTATAGCTGTTCGTTGCCTCTGGGCAGCCTGGCACACATGAGCGATTATATGCTGCAGTGTCTCCGCAACGACCGCAAAGTTGCTTACATTCTAACTTGTGCTTATTACTGGGTGGCCACGCTGCCGGATTTCCATTACATTAAAAACGTACCGTCCTTATTTCCGTCACTGGAGCGTGATCGGAAGATGCGTGAATACAAGCGCACGCTGGTAGACGGGCTACTGGTGGCATTCCCACCTGACAGCTGGGGCACAGTGGAAGCCCAAGGCGAAGGCAGAGGAGGAGGAAGAGGTCGCCAACGTAGCTTGGGCTCCACCAGCTCCTCATAAGGCAGGGTTGGCAGGGCCAAAATGTGGAAAAGCTTTGCCAGCACGCCACAACAACCAGCACCACCAGCTGATATGGAACGTCTTAGCAGGAGGCAGCATTTTACCAACATAGTGGAGCAGTATGTGTGCACACGCATTCACGTACTGAATGACGGGTCTGTTCCCTTCAACTTCTGGGTCTCTAAATTGGGCACATTGCATAAGCTTGCCCTTTACACCTTGGAGGTGCTGGCCTGCCCTGCAGCCAGTGTATTGTCTGAACGTGTGTGTTTAGCACGGCAGGGGGCGTTACTACAGACAAGCACAGCCGCCTGTCCACAGCCAATGTGGACAAGCTCACGTTCATTAAAATGAACCAGGCATAGATCTCACAGGACACCCGCGCGATAAAAACTGAACAACGGAACGCAATCGTAGTCAAAACTGACTGCAATTGCGTACCTACTCGCGCGGGTTTGCCGCAATGCACCCGGGACACATCCGGAGCCAAAACGTGACGTCCCTGTGAAAGAGGCCTAATTTGTCTGTTATATTTTCGGGTGAAATTAACAAATTTTTGAGTGTGATATACCACTGCTATACCTAGTAGACAGGCAAAAAATGTCACTAATTTATCTATTACAATCTCGGGTAAAATTCAACAATTTTTGGGTATGATATACCCCTGCTATACCTAGTAGACATGTAAAAACATTTCACTAATTTGTCTGTTACATTTTCAGGTGAAATTCACCAACTTTTGGGTGTGATATACCCCTGCTATACAAAGTAGACAGATAAAAAAAGTCTATAATTTGTCTGTTACATTCCCAGGTGAAATTCACAAAATTTAGGCTGTGATATACCCCTGATATACCTAGTAGACAGGTAAAACCATTTTACTAATTTATCTGTTACATTCTTGGGTGACATTTGACCATTTTTGCAGTGATTAAAGGTGACAGGGACATAACTTTAAAAAAATACAAAAATACATTTCAGGTGACAGTTTACCAATTTTGCCGTATACAAACCCCTGCTTTGCATAAGTGATAGGGAATTACATTGCAAAAATTCTTCTTTAAATGACGCGCGCCACCTCCTTTACTTGTAAGCTTCGACTTCAATAATTTGTCCCACTTTTCCGCTCGATCAACATTTAATTTCATCAATTGACCTCCCTTGGATGTGGTATCTCTTTCTCATGCTCCCTCTCCGGCGTGAAACCCTGATTCGCCAATAACCGTGATCAACATGGTAGGCTCAGAAAAGAACATCGAAAGTTGATAGAGAAGATAGCCAAATGGATCGTGGACACGGGGACGTTCGATCAGGCAGAAGTTATCTAGAGTCAACAAAGCGACAGCAGGGCCTCTCCTGTCTAACATTTCCAAAACCAAAGTACGCCTACACGTACTGACTGATGGGTCTGCCCCCTTCAACTTCTGGGTCTCCAAATTGGGTACATGGCCTGAGCTTGCCCTTTACACCTTGGAGGTGCTGGCCTGCCCTGCAGCCAGTGGATTGTCTGAACGTGTGTTTAGCATGACTGGAGGGTTTTATCACAGGTTATATTTCCCAATGTTTTGGGGTGTACCGTAATTTAAATGAAAAAAATAAAAAAACTTAAAACCAAAAAACTGTGTAGGCTACCTCATACTCCTCCACTGCTGCTTCCACCTACACTGCCACATCCACTGCCTCCTCAAACTCCTACTCCACATGAACCTCATCCTCCTAGATCAAGATAATATTTTTTATTTTATGTGTTTTATGTTATTTAAAGTCATTTTCCTATCCACTTCTCATGCTCTTAACCACATTTTTCTGGCATTTGCAGCCCTCTAGCTCTTTCCATGACATTTTTAGAGCCATTTTAGTGCTCAATAGTTCGGGTCCCCATTGACTTCAATGGAGTTCGGGGTCAAGTTCGGGTCCCGAATTCGAACTATTTTGTGAAGTTCGGCCGAACCCGTCGAACCCGAACATCCAGGTGTCCGCTCAACTCTAATTATAGGTATATCATACCCCTCAATCAGTTTTTATTTTTTGGGGCAACAGGTATATCACACCAGTTGCAATTCGTTACATCAAATAGCGTTTGTCCCTCTATCTAGCTGCGGTATCTCAGCAGAACCGCACACAACTGCTGAACAATACAAATGCTTTCTATGTTAGAAAGTATATTATAAGTATATCACACCCCTCTATATCACGCCTATCGATAGCACACCTATACCAGTCCTTAAAAATACTTTTGTAGCCCTATTAGCTAGCGTTTTGTGTCCCTAACAGTCTGTCCCTGCTCCACACAGCAACCTCTCCCTACACTGGCAAAAAACTGAATGCACAATGGCTGACAAATTTTATTTATTTTTTTATAGGGTAGAGGGTGTGTCCATTTCCTGAAACGTCTCAATTGGCTGTTCTGTCTCACCTGATGGATGTGCCATGGGTCAAAATTCAGCGCTATGCAAAAAAAAAAATGGCTCGTGCAAATATCGCCATATGTTCGCATTTTCGGCGAATCCCGAACGAGCAAAGTTCATCACGAAACGATCGCCGGATGAACCAAAAGGCCATCTCTAATAAAGACTATAGTTCTGAAAGCATACTTTCTATGCATACTTCACATCCCAGAAAGAATATTACCATAATGCTTCATCATGCAAATAAACCCTATTACATATATTCTCTTTTTAAGCTGCATATTTTTCTTTATGTATAAAGCTCGTTTTAATCTTGCTGCAAGAAGCCAAAGAGAAAAAGTAATGAATAGATCAATGGCAGACTCACAGCAAGACAGTTTTCTTTCTATAGTGAAATGCCAGCCATTCACACCACACCAGCTATCTTAGAAGTAAAAGTATTATATAGATAGTGTATAATGAAAATCTTTTGTCCCAAAAAGCGAACCTCAAAAAAAATAAAAAATAAATCACTTTAATCACTTTATTTATATCCAACATAATAAATGTACTGACCAATGTAATTAAATAGGACTTTAAGAGTTTAAGGATTAAACAGATCATCTGCTTTTAGAGTTCAGCACACAGTAAATAGGTACAAACACAAAGTAATGAATAAACAAAATAACAAGTCAAAATACGTGCAGGCATGGAACTGGGCTGGAAATAATAACACTATATGCACATGGACGAGAAGAAGCATAAAAAGGCAAAAAAAAAAAAAATCATCAAAAGACCAACATGCAATTATTTTCAAAATATGCTGCTTGCAATTAAAAATTTAATAATATGCAACATCATCACAGGACACTGACCACTTTAAACATGAAAGTCAAGGAAGCATGTGAGCAAGTTTTGTATCTACCCAACCATTCCAGACTTCAATTATCATCTGTCTATGGAAATGTGACTTGAAAGGGATGAATTTGAATGCAGAAAAAAATTGCAAGAGAAGGCCAGTCACAGACACAGCACGACACATCAGCATATTTCTCTCGTGTGGCAGTTCCTGTGAGATTTATCCAGGATAATTAAAAGAGATAGACTGTGCTTCATTACACTATCTTCTTAAAAACAGCTCACTACTGAATAGATGGGGATAGATGGTAAGCCTTATTGGCAGAGATGGTATTACGAAATACCAGTAAGTACATCAGCTGAAGCTTGTATACAAGGTACTCAGCTACTTTTTGTAAAGGTCAGCTTCTCTGAGTTTGCCAGTGGGTGAAGGTCCAAGCTAAACACCAATAGGGTTGAACAGAGGCATATGGGGTTAAAGGGAGGTGCATGCATTTATTGATAAGAGGCACTTAATGTTACTTATTATTAATATAAGTTAGATACAGTTGCTAAATTTGTGTGTTGCTGATTGCTAATGCTAGTAGTACGGCACATGATTACTGAGGTCACTGATTGGTTGCACTGATCACATGTGCTAACATCTTGTAATGAAAGACCAACATGGAGCATCTGCATTGGATCAACAGGAGACTGAATAGGCTTGTAGTGTTTTTTCATTGTATAACATTTGCTGCTCTTTTTGTATATTTAAAAAAAAGAAAAAAAAACTCCTTTAGCAACCCTGTGCACCTCACATTAGTCACCCCATATCCCTTTTGCAGCCTTTTTAATAAGGTCACCTTTAAAATCCCCACATCCAGTACAGTGCATGGCAGTCACATGATAGGCTCAGGCAAGACGGGTAGAAGGTCTTTGCCTGCTACAACAGTATTCCCAACATACCTGCCTCCCTAAGCCCCTCCATTAGGGCTCCTTCTGCCCTTGAACTTTTAAGCAATTGGTGGCAGTGGTCACGCAAATGGTATAGGTGGAATGTCCCTCTTATGATTCAGCCCAAAGTATGATAGTATTTTGAATTATAGTCCACCACTTGAGTTCCATTTATCAGCACCTTTCAATAAACTTTGCATTTATCAATAGTACAATGTGTGTACATGAGGAATAACAGTATGGCCACTGTACGACTTGTGTCTGACATTTCTAGCAGTTTTCTAATCTCCAGCAGCTCATACTTGAAAACTAGTTCCCATCCACTGCACAAAGAAAGTAGAGGAAAATCTGCTTCCTAACTGTTACTCCCAGGATCATGGAGGTCATTATGGAAAAGTACTGACCTGTATGGATGTCAGTAACACACTTGGACTAAGATACAAACTGTTTAGCGGGTAATCTCTTTGGCGTCTCTCTCGCTCTGTGTCATTAAACTCCTGCTCTCTCCTCCTTCTCGATAGATTTCTAAAGGATTATTTAATCTGATCTTTGAGTGAGCAGGCAGTCTGTCTTGGTCTCACAAAATGGATATCTCACAAATTTTAGAGACAATTTAGAAAACTAGTGTGTATGTGGGGAGGAGCCGCTTATATGTCTAGAACAATGTACTTTGCTCTGGTAAGTTATATGACAAAGTTTCTTATAGTTGCCTATATTATTAATTTATGCAAAATTGTGTGATAAATTAGTGCCCATTTAAGTCTGACATTAGCCTGAATTTTATGGACAAACAGATAGCTATGAAATGATAGATAGTTAAAGATGGACGAAACCTTGCTGAATGTGTCATATAGCATATGCCAATGGCACATGACAGATTCCATTAATTTACAGAGGAGATGGTGGTGGTTCCATTGCAGTGTCTGCCATTTTTACTGCATACATTGCTATTTTCTTTTTTTAGTGTCAAATATGATGAAATTGCTTATGAAGGCTCTGAAGTTGGAACACAACAGATAGATTAGACACAGCTGACCTCGTATATGACAGTGCTACAATTATTTTTTTGTTATCTGTTCAATTAAAATATCTATCATGATATTCATATGTGAAAGTTATCTCTAAGAGAACCAAAATGCAGTTGGTGTCACAATGTAAGTAAAAAAGATACCTACATACTGCAATGTAATACCTCAATAAAAATGAAATATCACTGAATAAGAAGAGTAAGTGTGACAGTGTCTATTATGTCATGTAACGGAGTCTAGAAATTTATCTAAAGTACCCCTCTATTATAACTAATAATAGCATTTAAGCACTGCTGGAATGCTGTGGGATATTCTAAACTTTGAAGTAAGAAATCAAAACGTACAGCATAGTAATGCAGTATAGAAATCTTTAGTAAAAATGATTTTTAACAAATGCATAGAACACTATTGAACAAAACATTTCTATTTTTTCAAAAGGAATTTTACTTGTAGGAACCCTGACATGCAGTTTAGTCATAGGTTGTCATGAGATAGGGGACATATTGAAGATAATATAACTGCATACAGTTGTAGACAAATAACAATAGGAATTTTTAGAGTCAAGACCATTTGCAGAGTTGATTAATTTTAGATCCTTTAGAATACAATGTTAAAAGAGTTTCCCAAGACTAATATTAAGGTTCCTAGGATCAGGAACCCCTTAAAAAAATAAAAATTACTTACCTATTACTGGAAAATGTGACCTACCCTCTATACGCAAGACACTGTTGTTGGCCAATCAATGGCCTCAGCGGTGGTAATATCACATGCCATAGCTGCACACATCACCATTGAGGCCATTGATTTTCTGGTAGCAGTGATATGCGTGTATATGGCACATCACACTTCTAATCCTGCATGGACAAGAAGCTTGGCACTGGAGCTAGAGCACCAGGGAAGTGTGAAGATTTTAGTTTAACACCTACCTATACACAACTTTACATAAAATTGACAAAAAGTACTATTTTGTTCATGTTTTTCCACACTTAAACATATAGCATGTCAAGTTTAAGAATAAGAATACATTTTCTGCTTCTTCCTCAACAAGGTCTACAAAACACATTCATGATGTTGAACAGTATTTAGCGAATCAAAGTGAAACGAATTTACTTGGAATTCGAATTTTAGAAAAAAAATTAAAAATTTGCCACGAATAGGAATTTCCTCGCACTTTATGGAAGCAAATAATTTATTTCTTAAAATGGCGGCTACACATGTTACAAAGTGAAAATAATAAGTCCGGGAATGTGATATTACCCATAATGCCGTGCAGCCAGCCAATCAGCAGATAGCCATCCCCTGTGATATAACTATAAATGGTTCATCCTGCGAGGTCGCTGCCATTTCATTGTGAACTGAGCATAGGGAGAGACCTGGCAAGCGCTAGGGACAGTGTTATAAAGTGTAGAGACAAGGCAGGGACAGTGTAGGGAGATCAAAGGGAGAGTTTTTAGACATTATAGGGAGAGCATAGGGAGACTACAGGGAGAGTGCGGGCTCAGTGTAATCACCCTGTGCATCTTGTTTACCTGCTGTGCCATTCTGTGTGTGTCCATATTTATTAAAAGATAAGCAATTTTATTAGGCCCTGCTTACAACTGTCTCATGCTACTGTTTGTGGCGTGTCCATATTGATATTTAACCACTTCTGATAACCAACTACTGTGATTTAGTGTTACAGAGCAGTCTTATTTAACACCCTGTGGAAAGTGCAAATAAATGGATTTTTCACACAGCAGAGTTGCCCACTAGTTGATCGCTGTTTTTTGTCAGAAAAAATATTTTTTATCTGAAAAAATGATTCTTTTAGTAAAAGCATTAGTCTTGCAGCAATTTTTTTTGTCTTTTAGCAAATAAATTAGCATTTTACCAAATAAATTAGTCTGCCCCAGTATTACAATCCACGATCCCTATGACGAATGATGTTGAGCGGCTAACCTGCACTTGTTGGTAAAGGGTAGAAACATAGCGATCCTTTCAGTGCAGCACATATGCAGCTCCGGACACGTAAGGGTATCACAGAACAGTTAGTGCTGAATGCTACTTGGCCCTCCAGGAAGTTGAACACAGAACTCCTGGGGTCAAATAAATAATTGTATTAGGTTTAAAACCAGATGGGCCAAACTTGCTGGATGGATCAAACATGGTAGCTGGATTATTGCCATAAGGGAGGAGTTTCGTTGAATGAACCACACAAATCACTCCACCAACCCACCAACTTAACACAAATTCATCGTAGCTATTGTTCTTTTAGCAAAAAAATTAGTCTTTGCCATTACTGCAATTGTTTATGGTCGGAACTATTTCCAGACAAATCGTTCCACCAACTGGACCCAAATTCATCATTCCTAGCTACCACATTCTGTTATGTCACTCTGACTGCAACGAAAAATTTTGATCAAATTCTACGTCACTGTGTAGTGCAACACAATTTTAGCCCATGTAGATCCCTCCATAAGGCCCGGGATCCCTCCATACTGTGAACTTAAAAATATTTTGCTTTCCACATGTTTTAGGGTTAAAAACAGAGGGACCAAATGCTAGATGGATCAAACATGGCAGCTAGATAATATCCATACGGGAGGAGTGTTGGTTTTTGGAATGAACCAGACAAATCACTCCACCAGCTCGACCCAAATTCCTTGTAGATTATACGTTCTTTTAGTCAGTTTGGTCAGTGTTTTGCATCAGTATTTGATCCAAATTTGTAAGCCAAAAGCAGGAGTGGGTCCAAAACACAGATGAGATGCAAATCATTCTATAATATTTTATCTCTGTTTTGGACCCACTCCTATTTTTGGCTTACAATTAGTGATCAAATACTGTTTGTCACGGTTATTACCACTGCTGCTGCTGCCACTTTCCTCACTATGTCATGGGTCCCCTATTTGAATCTTGGGGCACTGCACGGTTAAGTCCACGGTGATAAATTAGACCTAACATTTTATTTACCTGTAATATTGACACACAGTAATTGTACAGCTAACAGAAGGGATTAGCTATGAATTTTTGTCCACTGCATAGTGATGTCGACGAGGATAAATTACAACTGCCTGTAATATTGATGGAACAGTACCCACAGAACGGATTAACTATGAATGTAGGTGCACTAGAACATAATGCACATGGAGATACCCTCTCCCTGCACTCTCCCTGCAGTTTAGGTTCCAAGCCTTCCCACTGAGATTGGGCAAACAAATAGGATGAATATGATTAAGCAGAATGGTCTGGGTATACCAGATTTATTGCGATTTGTGCCAAATTAATTCGGAACTAATTGAATTTAATGAAGAACTTTGGCGAATCTAATTTTCCAAAACTTCGCTCATCTATAATGCTAAGGTCTGGATTCTGAGGTGTACAATCGATTGAGAATACCAACACTTCCTTTGTTTGGTATTTGCCACCGTATCTTTGAAGTCATCTTGTTGAGGACTGACTTTTTCTCTCTTTTTTCACAGACTATTATATCAAGTCTTCATTCAAAAACAAATCATAAATTCTAGATGCTGGTACACATCTCCAAACTTGCCAGGATCCTCCGCCATGTAGGATTTGAAGATATTTAATTGGTTCAGCTAATCTAAAGTACTCCACAACCATATACATTAAGATATCCAGTTTTGGTATCCAAGTCCAAATTTTCTTCTTTTTTAAATATTTTCTTTCGTTATCAACAACTCCTCTAGGGTATAGGCACTCAGGGTACATTTTATGCAGTGGATTTGTCACGGATGTGCCACAGATTTCACATCTTGTCTTACAAAGGGGGAAATGTGCAGACAGAAATGACATGCCACAGATTTAAAATCCACAAAAGTGATAAATTTACACTGCAGATTTTATTGCAGCGTGTGGATGAGATTTCTTAAAATCGATGGACAAAAAGTGGAGTTCGATTTTAAAATTGTTAAAAAATTGGCAGCTTTTTTTGTTAAACCGCATGTGGTGGTTTAACGGTTGTAACATTTTGCTGATATTAGCACTTTTTAATGTTTTTAGCATTTTATCTTTTCTTAGTTTTATTTTGGGAAAACTGCAAATTTTCTTAACCCCTAAATGACTGCTATGTGTTTTTTATAGGTGGTCATAAATGGGCTTTATTCTAGGCTGCTGCCTTTTTACTGTGGTCTAGAATAAGCTCTGCAGGGGTCTCCCATGCAGCAGAGAGCAGGATCTCCCCTCTCATTTAAGAGCCAGGTTCCTGCTATAATGGCTCAGATCAGCAGAAGTGCCCATCTGGGACATTTCATTCTTAAGATGTTACGGTCAATAGCAACTGTGGAATCTGAGTGGTTTAGAGGGAAGGGGTTCCTTTTGTTAACCATCGGCACCCTTTGTGAGATTGTGGGGTGCCAATGTTTGTACATGGCAGTCAGGAGTCCTATGAAGGACCACAGGTCTGCCCTTTATATAAGCCTTATTAGGTTGTGCCATAGGCATTGCCTAATAATGTGCTTGTCATAATCTTACTGACAGCATAGTACATGCTACATAAGTAGTACAGTGTACTATTTGAGTTGGATTACATAGTAACATAGTAACATAGTACATAAGGCCGAAAAAAGACATTTGTCCATCCAGTTGGACCTGTTATCCTGCAAGTTGATCCAGAGGAAGGCAAAAAAAAAAAAAAACCCTGTGAGGTAGAAGCCATTTTTCCCCACTTTAGGGGGGATTGCAAGTGATTACAAATAAAGTAAAAACAAAATTCACTTTTTTCCCTACAGAAATGCTATTCAATGGAACAAAAATTGAAAATATAAAATCCCCTCCACATATGTAAAAAGACAACAGCAGTATTGTTTTTTTTTTCATTACTTCACAGAAAGAGTTAAACGGAACCTGTCACCGGGATTTTGGGTATAGAGCTGAGGACATGGGCTGCTAGATGGCCGCTAGCACATCCGCAGTATCAAGTCCCCATTGCTCTCTGTGCTTTAATTGTGTAAAAAAAAAACATTTGATACATCTGCAAATTAACATAAAAGAGTCATATCTTACTTGTGTGACCAGAGAAGAGTCATATTTTCAAGCTCTGACTCATCTCAGGTTAATTTGCATATGTATCAAATCGATTTTTATACACAATAAAGGCACACAGAGCTATGGGGACTGGGTATTGCGGATGTGCAAGCGACCATCTAGCAACCCATGTCCTCAGCTCTATACCCAAAATCCATGACTACATGTACCTCAAAATGGTGCCATTAAAAACAACAACTTGTCCTGCAAAAAACAAGCATTCATATGGCTAGATTAATGAATAAATAAAAAAAGTTATAGCTCTTGATACGAGACAATCTAAAAATTAAAAAATTAAATTGCTTGGTCACTCAGGCCCCAAATGCATAAATGGAAAAAGGGTTCAAAAGTATATTTTTTTTTCAAAACTACAGCTTTTTATTTTTTAAATATGTAAACTGACACCAAAATAAATGATAAAAATGGGTTACCTATTTTGTGTCGGTCATTTTGATGAATGAGCTGATAATGGTGACTGTTTTGTTTGGCATGGGTTTTTTTATTTTATTTTCATTTGATATATCTTTTACTTATTTTTTACATTTACATTTGGTTATTTTTGGCATATCATCATTAAAAGACCTTTGGGGATCATTGAGAATTTTTTTTGGGTATTTTGCACTTTTTCCAATTTAACTGGAGCATTCAAAGGTTTCGAGGTAAAACAGCCTCCTGTGGGGAAATTGTACAAGGCAGAGCTATTCAACCCTACTCTGCCTCCAAGACACCTGGTGATCACATGAATGCCTGGTCCAATAAAGGAAGCGGCATAGCGGCTTCCTCTTCTCTCCACATAGCACATATTGAGTGCCATGCACCTAGAACAAGAGAAGGCAAAAGAGGTAGTTAACTACTTCTGTCTTCTCCTTCGGATCCCCGGCTGTCACTGACAGTGTGCTTCATAATTAAAGATTTGCTTTAAAAAAAATTCCATCAAGAGAATAACATAAGGTAATAAATCACTAATAGGTTGATATCATGCAGCACTTTACTTTGACTCAAGAGCTGTTTTTCAACATGTGGGTGTTAACATTGATGAAAATGTGCTCAGATACACTTAGTGCCACATTTATTAAGACTGGCGCCAGTCTTAATAAACCCCTAAGCTGGCGGTGGATCCACCAGGAGTTATGCAGAGGTGCAGGCCTCTTCATAACTTCCTTGCCGTCTTACATGTAGACTTTTTTCTATACCTGAAACAGGCCTGCCGTCCTGCCCCCTTCCTGCCCACAATTTTAGACCTAGCGTGAGCAGGGAGAAGTCACAGATTGTGGGGCAACTAACTGTTGTGCCACAATCTGCGCCTGAAATACACCAAATATCGGCATATTTCAGCTTAATAAATGACCCTCTTAGGCCTATTGCACACGGCCGTTTTTTTTCCCCTTTACTGGCTGTTTTTTGCGTTCCGTATACGGAACCATTCATTTCAATGGTTCCGCAAAAAAAACGGAATGTACTCCGTATGCATTCCGTTTCCGTATTTCCATTTTTCCGTTCCGTTTTAACATAGAACATGTCCTATTATTGCCCGCAAATCACAGTCCGTGGCTCCATTCAAGTCAATGGATCCGCAAAAAAAACGGAACAGATACGGAAATGCATCCGTATGTCTTCCGTTTCCGTTCCGTTTTTTCCTGAACCATCTATTGAAAATGTTATGCCCAGCCCAATTTTATCTATGTAATTACTGTATACTGTATATGCCATACGGAAAAACGGAACGGAAAAACGGAACAGAAACGGAAACGCAACGGAAACAAAAAACGGAACAACGGATCCATGAAAAACGGACCGCAAAACACTGAAAAAGCCATACGGTCGTGTGCAATAGGCCTTAGTTTGTAGAACATGTGTACAAGTATTATGCTAGAGTACATGACAGTGGAAAAAATAAATCTGTTAATAACGGCAAAACAGTCCATTTTTAACAGACTTTTTTCACTGATACCTTTCTAAGAAAAGAACGTTAACAGCAGTCCCCTTCAATTACATAGGGGCTGTTGGTCAGTGAAAATGGACAGAAAAAAAACGTTCTATTTTTTGTTATCCAATATCACTGGCTGTCAAAAAACTTGTTCTTAAAATAGATATATGACGGCCGTAAATAAAAACAACCGTCACTCATCCATTTTTCACTGTCATGTGAATCTAGCCTTAGTTGTAGAGATGAGTGAATTGATTCTTAAATTGGAATGGAATTTTTTTAATTTTATGTGATTATTTTCTCTCTCCTTAATTCCAAAAAATTGAGGGAAGAGCGAGATGAGAGAGAGAGATTATATCTTAGCTTATAATTACTTGATCAATGACTGCATGTTGTTTTAAAGGGAATTGTGAGCAAATAAAGTTATATGCTACACAAGATACTAAATGGCAATGTCACACAAAGACTGGTAATTCCAAGCATTTGGGCCCCAAACAAAGCACATAAGGTAATATTAGGATATTGGCAAAAATCAGGTCAGATAAAAAAACTGTGGCAAATAATTTTTTTATGTCAATGTAAGGCCTCTTTCCCACGAACGTATGCCCTCCGAGATATACGGTCCATGAGCGGGCCATATGTCCAGAGCGGCATTGATCGTGCACATGGGAGCACATAGCATCATAGATGATGCTGTGTACGTCGGGCCACCCGTATGACTATTGTCCTGCACTCATATGATCATATGAGTGCAGGACAATAGCCCCGCGGGCAGCCAGACATCCACAGAATCATTGTAATCTATGATGCTGTGCGCTCCCGTGCACACAATGGCGCTCCGGGACATATGGCCCGCTCACAGAATGTATATCTCGGAGGGCATACAGTCGTGGGAAAGAGGTCTAAGGGGTTATTTACATCATGTTTAGAGCCTTATGTCAGAGGTATATGGCAGGGTGACCCCCGACATTTACTTAGGACTCCCAACATATACCTATAGGTCATCAATATTACAAAAGCAGAAAACCCCTTTAACCCTTTCCTCAGGCAGTTCACTAGCTATCCTAGGCTCCCTGAACTGCCTTCAGGCTCTAGCTCCCCCTTTTAGCTAGCCATCCACCCACTGACAAACACATCCTCTAGGGACATGAGAATTTATATCTCTTCTGTTCTCCTATTGCCAAGATCTGAGTATCTGTCCACATATTAATATACTGTACCAGATACTTAGGTCACAGCACTTGGAGGACAGAGGAGATACAAACCCTCAATCAACTCCTACACAACCCTGAAATCTGCAGAACAGTAGATCACTCTTTCCCAACTGGGAGGCCATTTTAATAAAGATTACAATGCTTCCTCTGTGGTCTGCTTTGAGGAGCTCCTTTGACAACTGCAGGGACGTCATAGGAGTTCTATGAGGCATCCATTGAACAGAGGCTAGTGATGGGTGCCATAAAGAGAAATCACTGGAATGATTTCTGGCTAAAGTCTCAGTTCTTAAAATCATCTTGAGGGATTAGCCAGTGTTGTCAGTTGCATATTATTGTGGTGCATCTTTCGCAGTGATTTATGTATTTTTACATTTTCAGCCACACACTACTCCATCTTGTGTAGGATGCCATTGTGGTGCATGTGGTCCACTGCCGACATCCTCCATTGTATGCATTTTTGCTGGGGATTGCCGTTAGCAATGGATCACATGTGGAGGAATTTCTCCCCCGGCTATAAACACACCACAGTGTTTGGGGGTTTGGAGTATTTCCTCCCCTTTAAGCCACTTTATTTCAGTTATTTTTCTTGAATTGTTTAGAATGTGCCATTGCGTACTGCTGATAGCATTCTGTTACACCTGGTAGCCTGTGTCACATGGCCTGTTATAGGTGGGGCTTACAGCCTTATCATCTCTCCACTACCTGAGTGATCTCACTATGGAGGTATGTGGGAGCTTGGCTGTAAGTTGTATCTTAGCGCCTCTCAGACCGTTGTTCACACTCCGTAGGTAGTTTAGTGGTAGCAACTCATGCCACGCTGAGATACCTTCACGGTGGTGAAAAAGGTCCCTGATGTGTTCCTTCCTTCATTTTCTTTTTTTTTATAAATGTAAGATAAAAAATACCTCCAACATTTTTTAGGATCCTCCTTTTCCAATTTTGTAGCTGTGACACTGATACATTTACCACTATATTTCTACATATAGAACATATTCCCTTTAATAGAGTGTTTCTATATTTGCAAGCATTCTGATGAGCAAAAGTCCTTTCACAACTTATACATAAACATTAACGGATGGATTTACTAATGCAAGGACTGAGAATTCAAGCAGAAATGCATTCAGAAATCCATGCACTTCATGTGCAAATAAGCATAAATAGGAGAGTTTATTATAATGTGAGCAGACATCATGCTGAGTGCGTTATAGACAGGGAAGCAGAGTGTATACACATTTAATAAGCAAAAATATGCAGATGTAAAAAGAATGTCTTGCTAGCTTCAGACACACAAAAAGGTACAGCAGAGGCAGTTATGCGAAGTTTCCTATGGTGCCAGTCACTGAATAATGAGAATGTACAGTTACATTAGTTTAACAAATGTGTTTCATTAAATCCTGAGCAAGAAAATAATCACAGCACAAGAAATTCAAATTTTTTTTAAAATTAAACTTTTAAAATACATAAACCTTGTACACTATTTCTATATTCATGAGTGCATAGCGATCCCTTGAATTCTAAGTGTGCTGGAAATGTGGTACAATCTGGTGAGAATGGTGCTTTATATCAATGCTGTAATATTAGTTTACTGGTTGTTATTAGTGTTGATCGAGCATGCTGGGCCGAATGCCAGTTCGGCTTGAGCATCTCGATGCTCGGCACATGGCTGTATTCGGCTGAATAACGTATGTGCTCGAGCGCAATGCTCGAGTCTCCCCCTCCCACACATTTATTGGCTGCTATGCTGCCAATAAACATGCAAGTAAGTACTACCCTCACTGTAATTCCATAGCCATGTTGGTTAGCATTACAATGATTGGCTGGCCGGAACGCGTCATCAGTTGCTATAGAGCACCCGATGACATGTGTGCGGCTCAGTCTTAGTCAGAGAGAGCTGTGCTGAGGAGGGAACAGACAGTGTAGGGAGTGATATAGGAATCTTTTTATTAGAAACATTTTTCAGAGACCCAAAAGTCCTTTTTAGGACTATTGTGTGTGTCAGGAATATCTATTTTTAGCGCATCCTGCGCTAAATAGCATGCGATAGTTAGGTTGCTGCAGACAGCGACATTAGCTGTGTCAAGTGTGCGCATCCACAATATATCTGTGACATCCAGTGTACTTTTTCCAAAGACGTGTCCGCTGCGGTCAGTGACATTTGCTGCGCTACATCTCCTGTGTAAAGTATGCGCATCCAAAAAATATCCGTGACATCCAGTGTACTTTTTCCGTAGACGGTGTCTGCTGCGGACAGTGACATTAGCTGCTCCACATCTGCAGTGTAACATGTGCACAGAATTTTTTTAGCTGTGACTTCTAGTGTACTTTTTCAATAGACAATGTCCGCTGCGGACAGTGACATTACCAGTGCCACATCTGCAGTGTAACGTGTGCACTGAAAAAATGTATCCATGACATACAGTGAACTTTTTTAATAGACGGTGTCCGCTTCTGACCTGTCTGACCCAGGAAGTACAGCGGTGTCTTAAAAAGATTAAAATGAACAAATTGCCAGGACCAGATGGCACCCCCCCCCTCCCGTATCCTAAGAGAATTAAGTAATGTCATAGCCAGACCCTTATTTCTGATATTTAAGGACTCTATACTGACAGGGAGTGTTCCACAGGATTAGTGCATAGCAAATGTGGTACCAATATTCAAAAAGGGTCCAAAAACAGAGCCTGGAAACTATAGGCCGGTAAGTTTAACATCTGTCATGGGTAAACTGTTTGAAGGTTTTCTAAGAGATGCTATCTTGGAGTACCTCAAGGAAAATAAGCAAATAACGCCATATCAGCATGGCCTCATGAGGGATCGGTCATGTCAAACTAATTTAATCAGTCTCCATGAGGAGGTAAGTTCTAGACTTGACAGCGGCAAATCAATGGATGTCGTATATCTGGACTTCTCCAAAGCATTTGACACTGTACCGCATGAAAGGTTAGTATATAAAATGAGAATGCTTGGACTGGGAGAAAATGTCTGTATGTGGGTAAGTAACTGGCTCAATGATAGAAAACAGAGGGTGGTTATTAACGGTACACACTCAGATTGGGCCACTGTCACTAGTGGGGTACTTCAGGGGTCAGTATTGGGCCCTATTCTCTTTAATATATTTAATGAATGATCTTGTAGAAGGCTTACACAGTAAAATATACATTTTTGCAGATGACACTAAACTGTGTAAAGTAATTGACACGGAAGAGGACAGTATACTACTTCAAAGGGATCTGGATAGATTGGAGGCTTGGGAAAATAAGTGGCAGATGAGGTTTTAAACTGACAAATGTAATATTCCTACCCATGTGCATAACCTTACAAGTCACCCGTACATACTAAATGGTAAAACACTGGGTAACACTGACATGGAAAAGGACCTAGGAATTTTAGTGTCAGGCAGCTGCTGCCAAGGCCAATAAGATAATGGGTTGCATCAAAAGGGGCATAGATGCCCGTGATGAGAACATAGTCCTACTACTTTATAGATCATAGTACAAAGATCTCTCCCATCATTTATTTATTCCCAGGACTGTGATGAGGGGACATCCTCTGTGCCTCGAGGAAAGAAAGGTTTGTACACAAACCTAGAAGAGGATTCTTTACGGTAAGAGCAGTGAGACTATGGAACTCTCTGCCTGAGGAGGTGGTTATGGTTAGTTCACTAAAATAATTCACGCTGGGCCTGGATGTATTTCTGAAGCGTAAATAATATTACAGGCTATAGCTAGTAGAGAGGGGTTGTTGATCCAGGGAGTTCCCCTAAAGTGGCTTCTACCTCAGTTTTTATTTTATTTTTGCCTTCCTCTGGATTAACTTGCAGGATAACAGGCCAAACTGGATGGACTAATGTCTTTTTCGGCCTTATATACTATGTTACTATGTTACATTACCGTTGCCACATCTGCAGTGTAAAGTGTGCGCTTAAAATTTTTATCTGTGACATACAGTGTACTTTTTCGGTAGACACTGCAGACGGTGACATTACCGGTGGTACCTCTCCTGTATAACGTTTCCTCATCCCAAATACCTGTGACATTCCCTGTAATTTTTTATTAGCCGCTGGTGACAGCATTGACATTATCTGCGGGATATCTCCTGTATGGTGTTTCCACATTCCAAATACTTTTTTTTATTTATTTGCACATACACTTCCAAATGGGTGGTGAAGATCCTTCATTTGGCACCCACAGACTTTTATGGGGTCCTACTGTATCTCTGTCCTTCAATTTAATTGTGGAATCCTCCATAGGGCATCATACAATAAGCTGCTGTGCACAAGAGGCATTGTTTCTACAGATGAATATCTTCTGATACAACACTGCACAAAACACCTTATGGCGGCAAATGATGTTCCTATGGCTCTGCTTTGTTTAGTTTTTTGTTTGTTTTTTCAGAAAGCTTTTATTATACTTACATGATTAAAATATAAAAATATGATATGGTTTTGGACCAACAGAGCCAAACAATAATGCTATCTAACATGCATTGTTCTCAGAACAATGAGAAGACTCAAATGGCTCTTCAGTAAATATACAAAAGAAATATGGATTTTCTTTATTTTGGAAAAAATAGTGCTTGTTAATCACCTATACCAAAAATGTATACTACAGGGCACCCTCCCCTACCCTGTAAACATTTCAAATGGAACTTTTCACAAAAATTTGACAGTACTCAAAATCCAGGGTATAAAGATAATCCTATATGCAAACGCTACTACCTTGTATGGCAGTAAATGATTGACAAGAACTGCTAATCTGACTTTCCCATGTATGCAACACATTTCAAGCCTTATAATTTACTTTACAGGGAACCTACTAAGTTGAACAAGCAGTGTGATCTGCCAGAATCTGCCAGCTCTTTTACTTTGGAATCAATATTGTTTCTTGGCTTTTTTTAAAATAAAGTGAGAATGAGCTGGTGCTGAAGACAACACAGCACCCAGATTGAATAATAAATGTGAGGTAAATATTTATATGAGTACATAAATATAGAAGTAGCACAGTAATGGTTTAAAGCAAGTTCAGGTTTTCCATCTACATTTACGCATCTATAATTTATTTTACATTTAGATGCAAGAAAATTTTTCAAATCTGTTCAAAAAATTTAAGGAGAAATTACTGAAGATATCAGGTGTAAAGTTTGCATTATGAAAGCACAGATTTTAAAGCATACCTATCATTACCAAATCACTCCTTGTGTAGATATAGATGTATGTTACAAGTAATGCAGCCAAAATGTTTTGTATTACCTACATATTTGGGGTCTTTTTTTTCTCTCCGCTCCCTGCTTTATGTGTATATTTTCTCTTTTTAATTGGGTAGGCTGTTCCTGTGAAATATAACAGCTATGCTATGTGATTTGAGACAATCAGACTTCTCCCTCTTGAGTCTCTCCTCCTCTCTATATCTATCACCTCCATGTCTAGTGCATTACACACAGAGGGGCTTGCTACAAGTTTTCTAATAGCACTGAGTAGACCCTTCTGGAGCGGAGAGAAAAAAAAGACCCCAAATATGTAGGTAATACAAAATATTTTGGCTGCATTACTTGTAACATACATCTATATCTACACAAGGAGTGATTTGGTAATGATAGGTATGCTTTAAAATCTGTGCTTTCATAATGCAAACTTTACACCTGATATCTTCAGTAATTTCTGGGTAACAGTAATATAGGGAGCCTATACATGAGGGAAGCTTTAAAATCATTTCCCAAATAAATGTCATCTTTTTCCAATTAATTAATAAAGAAATCTCTCCTTAGCTCTTAAGACAGATTTCCTCTTTTTGCTTTCACTTTAATTCAGGTCTCCTCTCTTTTGGTATCTCTTGATTTCTGGTCCATCTTCCCAGAGACTTAGAAGAAGTCTCTGGGAAGATGGACCAGAAATCAAGAGATACCAAAAGAGAGGAGACCTGAATTAAAGTGAAAGCAAAAAGAGGAAATCTGTCTTAAGAGCTAAGGAGAGATTTCTTTATTAATTAATTGGAAAAAGATGACATTTATTTGGGAAATGATTTTAAAGCTTCCCTCATGTATAGGCTCCCTATATTAGGCAGGCGGGACACAGAGTTTGAAGTGTTTTACATCCATGCATTTATAAAATTTGTGTTTATGCCCTTTGGGTCATTAAGGAGGCAGTACCCTCAAAGTGGGGCTTTAAACTGTGATTTCCCTGTTGGACTTTGGATTATTTTTTATGTTTGAAGCATTGAGATCACACATTTTAGTTCCTAGGAGGTCAATGGCTGTGTAGCAACTTTAAAGATCCATGGAGGCACAATTATCCCCCTTCAAAGTGACTGGTACATCTCTGCAAGTGCATACAGACAGAGAATAGCTCCTCAGATACCAATAACTGCATGGTACGTTAGGCTACATAGCCTAAAGTTACTTTAGCAGAACCTGATCTGGTGGGAACTACTGCCAAAGTCGAGCTCTCAATCCTGGTTAAGGACCACCCTTTTTTACTTATAAATATGTAGTAGTGCATATCAGTGTCTTGCTTTGGAGACGCTCATACATGTATTAGTATTTTCTGAAAAAAAAAAGGTTATAACCTTTCCATTTAAAATAATTTTAAGTTGATTGTTTTTACTTTACAGTTAAGTCATTCAGATAAGAAAAATTGTCCCCAAGATAATACAATGTACACATATGATACAATATTGAAGCAAGGTAGGTCACCCCACAGATGATTGTGGCACTAATCATGCCACAATCATCTGTGGGGTGACCTATCTTGCTTCAATACTGTATCATGTGTACACATTGTATTATCTAATTATCTTGGGGCCAATTTTTCTTATCTGATTAAAATTAAAAGTTATGTTTTATATTGATCCTCTATTCATTTTCGCTGTACAACTCGATTCCAATTTTTGGTTATCTTTATTGTTATATATACGTAGCCATTATTTAACAGAAATATTTTTGCCAAATGCTCCTTCCAAAACTCTCATTTTGTCTCTAAAGCCTATTGTCTTCTCTTTCATCAGGCATGCTATATCATATAAGACAACAAACAATAGTTTCCACAACATCAATATAAACTATAAAACTATGAAAATACATTTTCGGTAATGGAATAAATTACATTTTCAAATTAGTGAACTGTTCAAAAGTTTTAAGTGTTTAAAAGCAGCAGTGATAATTTCTTAAGCTAGGTGGCTACCAAAGTTTTGAAGTTCTTGGAGTGAAGTAGTGAAATACTATTTGTAATTATCTGTTTTGAATATGACCAAATGCAAATTATGTTTTCTTCTGTCACATTTTAAAAAGTTTATTCAATGTCAAATATGTCAAATTTTCTACTAATCAATCCAAATCACCTCTTGTATAATTAAATATTTATGTCTCCATTTTAAGTTTCCATTTAAACATAAAAACATAACAACCCTGGTGTAGGCCTGGTAAAACATTCTATATCTCCTGAAGGCTTCCCCAGCTGTATACCAAGTATCTATAAGTAGACTGACATTAATATGCCAGCATTAAGGATCCATTCACATGTCCGTATGTGTTTTGGGGATCCGCCAATTGCGGATCCGCAAAACACAGACACCGGCGATGTGCATTCCGCATTTTGCGGACCGCACATCACCGGCACTCTCATAGAAAATGCCTTTTCTTGTCAGCAATTGTGGACGCGCACAGCACATTCCGGCCCCATTGGAAATTAATGGGTCCGCACCTCTTCTGCAAAATTGCGGAACGGATGCGGATCCATTTTGCGGACGTGTGAATGGACCCTAATGTAAGAGAAAAATTTTACTGCCGCAGTCTTCCAGGCAACCTCTTTATGTTTTAAGCAACCTTAGGGTTCCAGAAAAAACTGATTAAGAAACAATTAATTATCGCATGATGACTCAGCTATTATGATTGCACTAAAACACATTGGCCCTCACTTTGAATCCAATCTGCATAAAGTCTATACATGTCCTCCCTGTACTTGTGTACATTTTTCTCTAGGTACTCTAGTGTCTTCTGTATGTTAAAAATAAACTAGTTGAAAAGAGTGACTTCCTATAGGGTTTGACTCCTAACAAGTATGTCTGTGATTAAAACAGAAGTCCAGGCTGCAATCCCTTCTGCAATTATATGATATTATTATTATGATATGAATTATATTGTTCTAACCCAGTTAGTCTAGTTTTAAACTATAATTACTTGCCATTCGGGTGTTCTGTATCCTGATTTAGAAAATCAGATGGCTTCTCCTCCTTTTTCCCAATCTTCAGCTGCTACCTGAACAAAGCGCGGCCCCACCACTGTCTGTATTCAGCCCTTCGCAATCCTGATTTTCTAACGCAGGAAACAGAACACCCCAAATGGCAAGTAATTATATTTAATTCTTTACTTGTTCTGACATTATATAACATAGTAATTGTGACATTTTTGAGACTTTGACAAACAAGTAAACTATCATTGGTTAGCATGGGTATTGAAAGATTTAGGTTGATATTTCCATATTTGTAGGGTTATGGGCAGGTGATCCTTTAACAAATAACCAGCAGCAATGTCAGTCAGGAGGAGCGCAATCTATAGTAACGCTGTGCACTCTCCCACAGTGATAGTATTAAAACACGCTAACTCACTCATTTAGTAAGGAAGCGCAGGAGTGGAAATCTGTTATTGTGATTTATTTTTTAAATAAATTTGTATTTTTTTTTACAACGTATTCCATAGAGATGTACCTAGAATTTGGTGACATCAGTACTAGTTATCACTAGGTCTCAGTCACAATCTATTCTTTCTCTCTCAGCCATGTACTGTATATACTATGCCCTATTCAATAGAATGCCCATTTACCTTATCAGAATATTAGGAGTGTGTGGGAAAAGTTGAATACCTGCAAGAAATCATACTACAGATACAACAGTGCAGATGATGCAATATTCCTTCACATTTTAGCAACTAGTCGAAAGATATTTATGAGACTTGCATATTTTTATGCCAACATAAAATTGCTGGATACATTTGAGATCAGTATGACATCAGTCCTAGACTCATTGGGCCAGATTTATCATGACTCTGACAGCTCACTCCACTTTCACATATGGCTAAAGTCAGTTTTAGCCAAGTCAGATTTATGATCGGCCCTTTAAGACTGTAATAAATGTGGTTTGACGGTAGCAGTTTATCCGTCAGTAAGCAGCTTTACAAAAGTCGCACGTCCTTACGAAAAAGTTGCATGTTCTATTAAAAAGTCTCATAAGATAAGCATGGTCCTCACTGGAGTGAAATTGCGCTTTTTTTTTTTGACTTTTTTGCGACTTTTTAAATAGTCCCAATAGTAAATCTGTCTAGAGATTAATTTACATAAGAAAACACGCCCACTTTCAGAAAGCTGGCGACCATAGTGCAGAGCAGAAAAAGTCACAAATTTGTGCGCAGTTTTAGCGTTTGTGCATATTTTTACGACTTTTTCGCTCCATTATTCTGACTTGAGCTAAAGATAAATCTGGCTCTTAGTCTATAAGTCAATAAGTGTCTAGAAAATGGATTTTGAGCTCCACTGGGAACAAGGACTGATATATATGGTAGTTATATTCTGTATGCACTGCTGTGAAATAAGCAGGCATTAAAAAATTGTTTAGTTATTAAGAAATACAGTTTTTTTTCCCCTCTTGGAGTTATTTTTAAGATTTTGACAGGGCAGATAAAGGACATTACTTTAACAATAAACTGTTCTTGTGCAATCTTGTGACTTCCTTATCGATGTGCAATGCAGTAGTAAAATCATTGTCAGGTTGCTTCATCCGCAGTCGAAGGATCTGAAGAGTAGATTATAATAAAATGCGGCCACACTCAAGTAGCAGTGACATAATTGTTCATTATCTTGTTCTTACAGAGAACATTTTACCATGAAAATGTTATCTAATCTATCAGCATAAAATAGAGCAGGATGAGCTGAGCAGATTGATATAGATGGATAGATAGATACGCAAAGACAATAGTTATAGCAGCACTACTTTAAAATGCCAGTTGCAAAGTCCCTGTAAAGTCCCGGACGAAGAAGCCAAAACCAGTAGTCGAGTAGATAACAAGGCAGCACTCCGGTGGATCTTTTATTACACCCAATGCATTGTTTCAGCTCATCTCTATTAAGCCTTTGTCAAGCAGTGATAACGGTCCTTAAAACCAGTGTATATAAAGGGCTCTGAAGTGTATGAAGGTTTACATGATTGTTGTCAATAAATGAATCAACATGATTTAAAATAATACATTTCATATTAAAAATTATTACATGTGAAGCTGTGAGCAATTAATAATCAGATAAAGTGCAGATCAAAATTATACATACATCCATAAATGCTAATTGCGATGCATCAAATATAATTAGTATGATAAAGTGCACATGTGCTGATTAAAATCATATGAAACAATTTGTAAGACATACACCCACCATGATTCCTGCCATGTGAGGAAAAACTGGCGTTTTGAGCACTGTTATCACTGCTTGACAAAGAGTCAATAGAGATGAGCTGAAACGTTGCAATGGATGTAATAAAAGAGCCACTTTTTTTCATGGAATTTCAATCAATACATTTTGTATTATGCCGAATCCCACTAAACTGTATATCATCTGCTCACAATTCCCAGCTTCTCCTGCTATATAGCAGATAAGACTGCCTATTGGACATGAGAGGTTCTCTTTTATATTTGATATATGTTAAGGATGAATGCTACAGTAGTCAACGAAGAACACTCAGAAAGGAGCTTACCATCTTTTCTGTCTGTAAAATTGGCTCTTTTACTGTATGTGACAGAAGCACTTTATTTCTCCTACACTTTGATTCTAGACCAATATTTTCCATTTGAACTATTGTTGCCTTCATCTGATCTGGCTCTATTCTCTTTATTAATAACATAGGCTCAATCCATACTGTGCTAAAAGAACTTACAAGTTACCAAAATTACATGTACAATGAAATCTTGATTAAATTTCATAATGCCTTTAAGTGTGAAAAGTTAAGCAGAAGACCTCAAATGCTTGTAGTCATTATAAGGTAGGATGTCTAAGAATAAATGAAAACTCATTTAAAAATCCATCAGAAAATATTAAAATAGCTAAAAAACCTTTCATGAAGGAGAATTTTTTATAAAATATATTTATACTGGATTACCCGCACTGGCTAAATGGTATCTAAAAAGTATCCGCCTACAGTATCTACAGTATCCGCTTATTTAGGATGAGTGTTTGGAAATACACATATATCGTTATTGTTTCTGTGGTTTACTTGTAGTTGGTGGTATTAATGGTTGAGAAATCAATCATGTCTTTCTTTTTGGCACTTGACAACTGGATGCTCTGCAGTAATTCTCGTCTTCTGCCCACACAGTCGTGCATCCCCAGCCAGGGGCGTAAATAGAAATCACTGGTCCCCATAGCAAGAATCTAAATTGGGCCCCCATTCCCCTTTTATAGACCCTCACATTACCCATTCCAGGCCTCTCCCTTTGTTCCATGAACTATTCTTGCTGCTGCGTTTTATAATTTATGCCATCAGGGCCGAAGTGGGATTACAAAACAGCCCTGGCACACAAAATAACTATAATAGATGCAGTGTGTACAGATGTATAGTATATAAAGCAGTGTACTGTTAAAACTTTCAATAAAAATCTATTGAATACTAACAGTATAAAGAACAATAAGATGTTATGTGAGGTACGAGGTATAATACATGCAGTGTGTACAGGTATATAGTATATTCTGTAGGGTACTGATATGTGAGGAACAGGGTATAATATGCACGGTATAATAGATTAAGTGTGTACAGGTATATAGTATATACAACATTGTACTGATAAGTGAGGTATGGGGTATAATATATGCAGTGTGTACAGGTATATAGTATATACAGTAGTGTAATATGTGATGTACAAGGTATAATGGATGCAGTTTGTACAGATATATTGTATATACAGCCTGTACTGACATGTCAGGTACGAGGTATAATAGATGCAGTGTGTACAGGTATATAGTAAATATAGCAGTATATTGACAGCTCGTACCTCACATATCAGTACACTGCTGTATATACAATATACCTGTACACACTTAATCTATTATACCTTGTACCTCACATATCAGTACACTGTTGTATATACTATGTATCTGTACATACTGCATCTATAATACTGTGTAATATATGCAGTGTGTGTATATATATATATATATATATATATATATATAGGAAAGTAAGACAGCAGCACTCTCTAGGTTGCCAGGTGCCAATCCCACTTAAATTCCTGGACCAGGAACAGTAGAACAAAAGCTGTGAAATGAGGGCAGCACTCTGGTCTTGTGGTGAAAAAGGTGGACTTTATTACACCCAACAGCAATGCATCGTTTCAGCTCTCTCAATGGAGCCTTTGTCAAGCTTGAACAAAGGCTCCATTGAGAGAGCTGAAATGCTGCATTGCTGTTGGGTGTAATAAAATACACCCTTTTCACCAGAAGACTGGAGTGCTGACATCATTTTGCAGATTTTATATATATATATATATATATATATATATATATATATACATATATACACACACAGAGCAGTGTATTGATGTGAGACATACAAGGTATAATACTGTAGATGCAGTGTTTACAGAAATATGTGGTCAGTTATATATTCTGGTCACTGTGTGTGTGAGGTGCATGAGTTAGGTGTCACTGTCTGAAGTATTATACATGAGTGAGCAAGGAGTAAAAACAGGGCATGGGGGGGGGGGTAAATGACAAGAAGTGGAGGACCTCCTCTTACCACTCCAATCCAATCTGTATGGATCAATGCAGAGCTGATTGTGAACTTCTAATACTTGCTGTTAGGGGTTGAAGGACCTGTGATGATGTCACAGGTCCTGGCAGATGTACCTTTCAAACCTAGGAACTACACCATTTTTGGTGCAGTTCCTTTGCTATATTCTGCAGGATATTCTGATGTTGAAGATGTCATCACAGGTCCTGGCAGATGCACTGTTTTAATTTTTAACCTGGGAACTACACTTTACGCTGTGCAGTTCCCTTACAGGACCTGTGATGACATCATCAAAGGTCCTTTATCTTTAGAAAGATAGACAGGAGCAATTAGGGGGCAGGGCCTCTCCTCCACTTCGGGCCCCTCTTTCTCATGGGCTCCATAGCAGCTGCGTGGTTGGCCTATATGGTAGATACGCCACTGTCCCCAGCCTATGGCTCATGTGTACGTGGGGAAGCTGGCAGGTGGGCACTTGGAAATTCTTCTCTATGAGGTCACACTACTATGCCATGGATACTTGTAAGATCCACAAACCTTCCGACGCATTTTGAAATACTCAAATTCCATTGGCAGGAATGGGTATGGGTGTTGTCCTTAGATGCTATATATGCGTTCTGTTTCCATAGTTCCCTGCTGAATTTTTTTTCATAAAGAACTATCGCACCTCTGTGGACTTGCCTAAATGATCAATACAAAAACTTCCACATCTTCAAGTCCAAACTGCACAAAATAACTTGATCTACCTATACCCAGTGTCCATATATGTTTGTGCAGTGGCCCTTTTGTCTTTTAAAAACTGCATGATGTGTACACAGACCTGCAGACATTGTCATTCTGTCCTCTTAAAAACTGGGTTCCCTACATCTACTATCATTGTACCTTTCTATTTCACTTGTTTTGTATTCATTATTGTTGTATCCATTTTGTTTTTATATTTTAGTTCATTGATTTTAATTCATTTTTTTTATACGCATTATACTATGCCTATCCATTCTTTTTTCTTATTTTGAGTTTTTGTGTGCTTTTCAGAAGGCAAACAATTATATTTCCTGATTAAATCCCCTTGTTGCGAGACTATTCAGATTGTAGAGCCACCTGCTTTTAGCCCTACTCATTTGTTTGATGTAATCTCCTCCTATGTTGTCTGGTTGTATCTTTTCTATGCCCCCAAAGGGAGACCCTTTAAATTCTACTCAATTTTTTTCGATAAAATGACGTGATAGAGTTAAATTTATTTTTAATATTGTTAATGTGCTCGCCTATTCTTATTTGTAAAGGCTACATCGTTCTACCCTCATAAATCGTATAACAAAGCCATTTAATAAAATATATTACACCCTTGGAGTTGCTAGTAATGTAGTTATAGATCTTATGTTCTTCCTCTCCACTAGTGATGAGCGGCAGGGACTATATTGAATTTTCAATATTTCACAAATATTTTGTAGAATATTCGTCATATATTCATGAATTTCGAGAATTCAAGATTATTTTATTGGATGCGAAAAATCGGCAATGTAAAAATCGCATAATGCAAATTCGTAACTTGAAATACAGACGTGGGTCACTTTGGCTACATTTTTCAAGCTGGTATAAGTTTCCTGAGACTGGAGAAAATGGTTGGCACGGCAGAACATTACAATAGCTTTATATGCACATAGAGTCAAGTGCTCCAATATATTTGCGATTGTGCTAAATTAACAGGGATTAGAATATTTTTTCGCACTACGTAAAACTTTACATTTTAGCAGGTCTGACTACAGATTACTGATTGGTGCACTAAGTATTGTTGTTAATGTGACATTGCTTCCTTCCTATTGACCCACAAGCAAGAAGCAGAGAGGAATCATGTGTTCAGATGGAAAAAAAAAATCAGAATATTCAATATAACGAATATATAGCACTATATTTAAAATATTTGCAAATTCTCGAAGTGGCGATATTCACAAAACGAATTTGCTAATCGAGTATTCATGCTTAACACTGCTCTCCACTATCTACGTGGAAAATGGGTTCCCTGTGTATTGTATGCAAGCTTTACATATTTTGCATGGCTAAAAGCCCTGATTCTCAGCCTGAAGGAACGTTAAATATGAAAATAATAAATATTTTAATTCAATAAAGGGGTATAGATAAAATCAGGCATACAGGAAATCAGAAATGCGGAGAGGGATCAGGTAATAGTCCATCCGGCACTCTGAGAGCCTGACTAGTAACCTGTGTATAGGGCCAGCATCCAATGTTGTGGCACACTGATAGACGTGTAGCCTATATCCACAGGGTATTGTGAACGCACCACTCAGTGCAGGGACTGACACTATTGATTTAATCCACTTGTCATTTGCATTTGCTCAGGGTTCCTAGCAATGTTGTGGACAGTCAATGCTGTAAAAGCAGCTCTAATGGGTTTTGGTGCACCGTAACACTGCTGCCCTAACAAATGAATGATGTGTCTGCTTAAGTACGCTCACATACAGATAGTTCTTGTGACAAGATTATCACTTAATAAAACTGGCCTATTGAGTGAGCAATAGATGGCACGGCAATCGCATTACGCTTTTCAACAGCCTTAATGTGCAGGCCTTGTACAGCTCTATTATACACGACACTGTATGTCTAGCTGTACGGGCCTTCCTTCAACAGAGGGGTGCACACCTCAATCGACATAACGCTTTTGTATTGGAACTATTGGACTTTGTTCTGAGTCATAATGTGTTCCTTTTTGATAGTCACTTTTTCCACCAGCTCAGGGGAGTTGGGATGGGCAGTCCCTGTGCCCCTACCTACGCAAATCTCTACCTGGGCTGATGGGAACACGTCGTCGATAATAATCTGGATCAGATATATCGACAACGTGTTTATACTGTGGAAGGGGACCAAGGATTTGTTCACCAAATTAGTAGCTGAACTTAACAACAATCATCTAGGTTTATTCTTTATGTCTGAGATTAATGAGTGGGCCATCACGTTTCTGGACCCGACTGTTTCTGTGGGGTCAGATAGGAAGATCACGACAAATCTGTTTCGCAAGCAGACTGCCACTAACAGCCTACTGAGGTGGGATAGTGGCCATCCCCTGGCTCTCAGGAGTGGCATTCCCAAAGGCCAGTACCTGAGAGCCAGGAGGAACTGCTCAGAAATGAGGCATTTCAAGGTGGCTGCTAATGACCTGAGGACACGATTTAAGCTCAGGGGATATCCTGAGCAAACACTCAAGAGAGCATAGCATCACTCTATGAGCGTTAGCCGTGACCAACTACTGATTCCCAAACAGAGGCCGCAGGGCCAGAATTTTCCAAGGATTATAGCAAACAAACAAAGCAGAGAAACGTGTACGTGATATCCTTCAGAAACATTGGCCAATTTTGCAGTCTGATCCAGATATTGGCGAGTTGGTGTTAGATCATCCCTCCATTACATTTTGCCGCAGTTCCAACATACGTGATGGTCTGGTCCACAGTATCACCACTAATAATGCTAATATTTTGGGGGAATAAGTGCAACTTCACATTTTAAGAGGTCTGACTACTTATTAGTGAACTTGTGACCTCACAGCACTATGTATGTATGTATGTATGTAGCATGTATGTATGGATAGCAGAACCTATCAGCTACACTATACTACTACTATCTAAGCTACACTGACTGACTATCTCCTACTAACTATCTGTAATATATATATATATATATATATATATAAATATATATATATATATATATATATACAAACCGGATTCCCAAAAAGTTGGGACACTATACAAATCGTGAATAAAAACTGAATGCAATGATGTGGAGGTGCCAACTTCTAATATTTTATTCAGAATAGAACATAAATCACGGAACAAAAGTTTAAACTGAGAAAATGTACCATTTTAAGGGAAAAATATGTTGAATCAGAATTTCATGGTGTCAACAAATCCCCAAAAAGTTGAATCAATGTATTTTTCCTTTAAAATGATACATTTACTCGGATTAAACGTTTGATCTGTCATCTACGTTCTATTACAAATAAAATATTGACATTTGCCATCTCCACATCATTGCATTCAGTTTTTATTCACAATTTGTTTAGTGTTCCAACTTTTTTGGAATCCGGTTTGTATATATATACATACTAACTAACTAACTAATGTAATGACACAGGAAAGCAGAGAGCACAGCAATAACACTGCATACAAGGGCTGCTGGGGAGGTTCTTATATAGTAAGGGGTAGGCAACTCTCCTATTGGTTGCTAGGGATTTTGCTAAGCTCAGACAAAGACATTGCAGCCTTTTCATTGGCCCACAAGCAAGAAGGGAGGTTACTGGTGAAAAAAAAAAATCTAAATTACGAATATATATCACTATATTCAAAATATTCGCAAATTCTCGAAGTGCCGAAATTCGCGATTAATATTCGCTATTCGAATATTCGCACCCAACACTACTGGTGGGGTTTCATAAAACTGTCCCAGGCCTTGGAGAGTGTTGCCCTGCCTCTGTTGGAACTTCTGTGTGTTCCCCTCCTCTCCCCTCCTCGGTTGGTCAAAAACCTATGTACTCTGCAGCCAGTGCTGTCAGATAGAAATTTTTCCAAAAGAACCTTCTGGTATTGCATAATTTTGCTCATCCTTTCCACCACAGGAATGAGAGATGAGAAGTTCTCTTTGTAGTGGGGGTCGAAAAGGGTGAACAACCAGTAATTGGTGTTGGCCAAAATGCGTACATTGCAAGGGTCACAGGAAAGGCAGCCTAACATAAAGTCAGCCATGTGTGCCAGAGTCCCAACAGACAAGACTTTGCTGTCCTCATCAGGAGGATGACTCTTAATCTCCACATCCTCTGTAGCGGAGGTAACCGTCTCCTGTTCCTCCTCATTATCATCCAATTCCCGCTGAGAAGGCGAACTGATGATGGTCTGGCTATCATCAACCTGTTTACTGTCTTCCCTTATTTCCACCTCTTCCACATGCAAAGCGTCGTCCTTAATTATGAGCAGCGAGCGTTTGAGAAGACACAGGAGTGGGATGGTGACACTGATAATAGCGTTATTGCTGCTTGCCATCTGTGTTGATCCCTCAAAGTTGCGTAAAACCTCACAGAGGTCAGACATCAATGCCCACTTGTCGCTTGTGAGGAGCGGAAGCTGACTGGAAAGGCGACAACAATGTTGCAGCTGGTATTCCACTACTGCACTCTGCTGCTCACAAAGCCTGGCCAACATGTAGAAGGTCAAGTTCCAGTGTGTGCTCACGTCGCACAACAGTCAGTGAGTTGGCAATTGCAAGCGCTGCTGCAGCATTGCCAGACCGGCAGAAGCTGTCGATGACTTGCGGAAATGGGAGCACAGGCAGCGCACCTTCACCAGTAGCTCAGGCAAATTAGGGTAGGTTATGAGAAACCGCTGAACCACTAGGTTAAACATGTGGGCAAGGCATGGTATGTGTGTGAGCTTGCCGAGCTCCATACCTGTCACCAAGTTACGGCCATTATCAGACACAACCATGCCTGGTTCTAGGTTGAGTGGCGAGAGCCACAACTCAAACTGGTCCCTTATCCCCTCCCACAGCTGTGCGGCAGTGTGTTGTTTGTCACCTAAGCAGATCAGTTTCAGCGCGGCCTGTTGCCGCTTCCTCACTGCTTCGAGCTACTGACTGATGGGTGACTAGTGGTGCAAGATGATAATTCTGAGGTGGAAGTGGAAGAGGAGGTGGAGTAGGAGAAGGGGAGGTTGCAGCCACTAACGTAGGTGGCGGCGGAAACCCTGATGAAAGTAGGGCCTATGCCATCCCAGGGTACGACTCGTTCCCAGCCTCCACAATATTCAGTCAGTGTGCCGTTAGGAAAATCTAGCGTCCCTGGTCAAAAACACTTGTCCATGTGTCAGTCGTTAAGTGGACTTTCCCAAAAACTGCATTGGTCAGGGCACGGGTGATGTTACGGGACACATGCTGGTGACTAAAATAATAGATGGAGGAGGTGCAGTAGACATCGCTTATCTAGACTTTAGTAAGGCTTTTAAAACTGTCCCACATAGAAGGCTTATCAATAAATTGCAGTCTTTGGGCTTGGACTCCCATATTGTTGAATGGATTAGGCAGTGGCTGAGGGACAGACAACAGAGGGTTGTAGTCAATGGAGTATAGACTATGGTATTGTTAGCAGTAGGGTACGTCAGGGATCTGTTCTGGGACCTATATTGTTTAATATCTTTATCAGCGAAATTGCAGAAGGCCTCGATGGTAAGGTGTGTCTTTTTGCTCATGACACAAAGATTTGTAACAGGGTTGATGTTCCTGGATGGATACACTAAATGGAAAAGTATTTAGGAAAACTAGAGGAATGGTCAAAAATCTGGCAACTAAAATTTAATGTTGATAAGTGCAAGATAATGCACCTGGGGCGTAAAAACCCAACATAAAAAAATCTGTGATACAGTCCTAACCTCAGTATCTGAGGAAAGGGATTTAGGGGGTCATTATTTCAGAAGACTTAAAGATAAGCACGCAGACAATGTCATAGAGCAGCAGGAAATGCTAGCAGAATGCTTGGGTGTACAAGGAGAGGAATTACCAGTAGAAAGAGGGAGGTGCTCATGCTGCTCTACAGAGCACTAGTGAGACCTCATTTGGAGTATTGTGCTCAGTACTGGAGACCATATCTCCAGAAGGATATTGATACTTTGGAGAGAGTTCAGAGAAGAGCTACTAAACTGGTACATGGATTGCAGGATAAAACTTACCAGGAAAGATTAAAGGACCTTAACATGTATAGCTTGGAAGAAAGACGAGACAGAGGGGATATGATAGAAACTTTTAAATACATAAAGGGAATCAACAAGGTAAAGGAGGAGATAATATTTAAAAGAAGAAAAACTGCTACAATCGGACATCGTTTTAAATTAAAGGGGCAAAGGTTTAAAAGTAATATCAGAAAGTATTACTTTACTGAGAGAGTAGTGGATGCATGGAATAGCCTTCCTGCAGAAGTGGTAGCTGCATATACAGTGAAGGAGTTTAAGCATGCATGGGATAGGCATAAGGCCATCCTTCATATAAGATAGGGCCAGGGGCTATCCATAGTATTCAGTATATCGGGCAGACTAAATGGGCCAAAAGGTTCTTATCTGCCGACACATTCTATGTTTCTATTGTGTAAGGCTGGGACTGCACACCATGAAAAATATTAATGCCTGGTGACAGAGTACTGCGGGACAGCCGCAGCCATCAGGCTGCGGAAAGCCTCTGTATCCACAAGCCCAAATGGCAACATTTCCAGGGCCAGCAATTTGGAAAGGTGTGTATTTAGTCCTATGGTCTGTGGGTGGGTGGCAGGGTATTTGCGCTTTCGCTCAAAGGCCTGGGGTATAGACATCTGTACGCTGCAACACAGAAGTGGATGTGCTAGCTGATGGAGCTTGAGAAGGTGCAGGTGCATTGCGGGAGGCATCCAGGCTTGCATTTTGAACAGGGGATTGGCCAGTACGTAACACAGGGGAAGAGAAGGTAGTGGTGTGACCCGCAGACACTGGTTGTGGACCCAGGTGTTCGGCCCATCAATTAGGGTGCTTTGATGTCATGTGGCGGATCATGCTGGTGTTGGTGAGGCTGCTAGTGTTTACGCCCCTACTCATTTTGGTACAGTACAGGTTGCAAATGACAATTATTTTATCGCCCACACTTTTCTCAAAAAAGCGCCAGACTGCGGAACACCTACCCCTTGGCAGTAGAGATTGCCGCAAAGGGGTGCTCCGGGGAACAGTTGCCTGTTTGCCTGCCTTCTCCCTTTTGCCACTCCGCTGCCTCTTCCAGCCTGTTGCAGTGCTGCAGATCCCTCCCCCTCTGTACTGCTGGTACTGCTGTCCTCGCTCAGCATGTCACCTTTACAGGTTGGGTCAGTGACTTCATCGTCCATCACCTCATCTTCCACTTCCTCACTCTAGTCATCCTCCTGACTTGTTGACCTAACAACAACCTCTGTTATTGACAACTGTGTCTCATGCTCATTATGAACCTCTTGAGACTCTAATTGCGGTTGACTTATTGGCAACTATGTCTCTTTATCATCATCCACCTCGTGAAACACTAATTGCTGTTTCCCACCGTCATCTTCTTCTGACTGGATGTTCCAGAGTTTGGGGATCAGGGCACAAGGTCTCCTAATATCCCTCTTCAAGCCAGCAGCCAACATGACTATGGCATTAAAGTGAATGGCAGTACTTACCTAACAAACGTCCGGGGAGGATATTCGAGCATCACGCTCGAGCACATGCAGTATTCGACCGAACACGAGCATGCTTGCCCAACAGTTGAACATCGTAAAAAAAAAAAAATTATAATAATAATTTACAGAAAGTGTATTAGCAAGCGATCAAAAATTCATACGCACCCTAAAATAGTACCAATCCAACCATCATCTCATCCCGAAAAAAATTAGCCCCTACATAAGACATTCACCCAAAAATGTAAATACAACTTTGGCTTTCAGAATATGGAGACACTAAAAAAATAATTTGTTTTCGAAAATGCTTTATTATCTAAAACTGAAACAAACAGCCAAAAAAGTAGTCATATTTGGTATTTGTGCATCCCTAACAACCTGCTCTATAAAAATACCACATGATCAAACCTGTCTGATGAACATTGTAAATAACAAATAATAATGGTGCCAAAACAGCTATTTTCTGTTATCTTGCCTCACAAAAAGTGTAATATAGAGCAACCAAAAATCTTATGTACCCTAAAAAAGTACCAACAAAACTGTCACCTTATCCCATAGTTTCCAAAATGATTTTTGGGGTGCATCAGGGGGTCTTCAAATGTGACATAGCAGTTTAAAATTATCCTAGTCAAATCTGCCTTCCAAAAACCATATGGCGTTCCTTTCCTTTTGTGCCCTGCCATGTGCCCGTACAGCAGTTTACGACTACATATGGGGTGTTTTTGTAAACTACAGAATCAGGGAAATAAATATTGAGTTTTGTTTGGCTGTTAACCCTTGCTTTGTTATTGGAAAAAGATTAATTAAAATGGAAAATTTGCCAAAAAAGGGAAATTCTGAAATTTCATCTGCATTTTCCATTAGATCTTGTGAAACACCTAAAGGGTTAACAAAGTTTATAAAATCAGTTTTGAATACCTTGAGGGGTGTAGTTTCTAAAATGAGGTTATTTGTGGGTGGCTTCTATTATACAAGCCTCCCAAAGTGAATTTGGATCTGAACTGGTCCTTAAAAAGTGGGTTTTGGAAATTTTCTGAAAAATTTCAGGATTTGCTTCTAAACTTCTAAGCCTTCTAACGTCCCCCAAAAAATTAAATGGCATTCACCAAATTATCCAAACATGAAGTAGACATGTGGGTAATGTAAAGTAGTAACTATTTTTGGAGTTATTGCTATTTATTATAAAAGTAGAGAAATTGAAATGTAGAAATTTTTCAAATTTATTAGTAAATTCAATATTTTATTATAAATAAAAATTAAATTTTTGACTCAATTTTACCATTGTCATGAAGTACAATATTTGTCGACAAAACATTCTCAGAATGGCCTGGATAAGTAAAAGCATTTTAAAGTTATTATCAAATAAAGCGATACATGTCGGATTTGCTAAAAATGGCCTGGCCAGAAAGGAGAAAAATGGCTTGGTCCTGAAATAGTTAAAATGCCAGCTTGAACATATTATAGTGAAAACCATTTAGTATGCACATAAACCATAGTATGCACATAAAGACATCCATATTGCCTATATGCTAGCCAAAGTACTCATCTAAATTACTAGCTAAAAGCCTTCATAATACCTGCCCACATATTTTTTTCTTCCAAAAGACTGAAGATGGGAAAAAAGAACTTATACAAAACAATTTTATTCTTATCTATCTAATTCTTTGCCTTAAGGTCCTCAGTGTACATTTATATGATGATTTATAAAAATACCACTTGCAGTGCCCTCATAAAATTACAATCCACAGCACCTTTTATTATTCCAGATAATGTACCTCTCATAATCATCCAACTTTTATTTATATGGATTTAGGGGGACATTTGCTATGACCGGAGATTTAGATGCCAGTCTTAGTCCATGTCCACTGCTGCTTGATGCACCTTACTAGTGACCGTGCAATTTGCTTAAATCTACACCAGCTCCCTTACTGACATAGATTTAAGTAATTTTCTAGACCAAAAACTGGCATAGAAAATGATCAATCAGACGGGCCTGCTGGCCCGCCCCCTTCATCTACCCTTTTTCTGTCACTTCGGAAAAGTGGCATGAGTAGGGAAAAGTCAGATTCGGCCGCAAATTCCTTTTGCGACCAAATCTGCCTCAAAAGTACACTATAAAAGTCTACTTCTCATAATAAATTACCCCCATTAGTTTATACAGGGTGGCTTACAAAAAAGTAGCCCGTCTCCAGTGATAGTATGACAAGATGAATGAGCAAGTGGATTTTTTTTTTTTTATTACCCACAAAATATGCGGAAAGTGGTTCCCATTCACGACTCTGCATCTTTGGGCACGTCAGATTATGTTGGCTGATGCTGCTTGTAGCTCTTCAGCAGTGATGCTTTTTTCAACAAGATGGGTAAACATGCTGCACCTCATGGGACTTACTGGCACGGATTCATGAACTTTTTACGGAGGAGCGAACTGTGTGCAAGGGGGTTATGGGCATCACGTTCACCACTTGGTCACTTGTTCACATGTGATTTTTAGCTCTGGGGAAATTTTAACAGAAAATGTACGCTAACAATCGACATACCCTGGATGAACCCAAGGGAAAAACTTCACAAACACTATCCACAGCATAATTGGAGTATACTAGCATACAGGAGTATACTAACACATTATAAGCATAGAACAATTGTGTAATTCATTAACCACCTCCGGACCGCCTAACGCAGATGTGCGGTCCGGAGGTGGCAGCGCTGCGCAGAGTCACGCATATACGCGTCATCTCGCGAGACGCGAGATGACGTGCTTTGCTGGCCCGCGCATGCGCAGTTCGGGCCGGCATTTCGTACAGGAGTATTTCGTCAGCAACCTGCCAGCCAATGATCGCAGCTGGCAGGTTGCTGATTTTTTAAAAATCCAATCAGAGAGCCAGATAACAGATCATATTTGTAAATATGATCTGTTATATGGCTGCCTGCTCCTCTGCTGGTTCTTTTCGTCGGTTGGATCCAGCAAAGGAGCAGGCTTCACAGTGAGTACACCAAACACTACACTTTAGCCCCTGATCACCCCCCTGAACCCCAATTAACCCTTTGATCACCCCTTTGATCGCCCCTGTCAATCACAAGTGAAAAGAAAAAAGTGATCAGTGCAAACTGTCACTTTTTTTTTTCACTGGTATTGACTGTTAGGTTTTAGTATAGTTTAGGCCCCTTGGTTAGGTAGTTTAGGGATCGGTTAGCGCCCAGCCCACTGCACCGCAGTCCGTTATTCGCTGATTAGCGTATCGCTAATCAGCATTTGTACTTTTATAGTATCTGGAAGTGATCAAAACTGATCACGGTCAGATCTATAATTGTATTAGTGTCACTTTAGTTCTCCCTCCACCCAAAACGCAGTGTTTGCCCGATCAGGCCTGATCGGTCGCCCACACGTGCGTTCGCCCACACCCGCCCCACCGCAGTGACAAAAAAAAATTTTTTTTTGATCGCTGCACATTCACTTTACACGCACTGCGGCGATAAAAAAATCAGTTTTGATATTTTTTATCAACCGCAGCGGCCTCCGGTACTTCGCTAACCTCCCCTTTGTAAGACAGGCTTGCTTTTTTTTCTTGGGTAGTCTCAGGGAATACCCCTAAATTTAGTTGCCCACATGTCAAACAGGGGGTATTCCTCTGAAGAGGCCTACAGGCTTCTGACCCAGTCGGATGAGGAGTGGGAACCCTCATCTGATGAATCCAGCGGGTCAGAATACGAACCTGTAGAAAGCAGTGGCTCTCTGACCCAAAGTTCGGACGAGGAGGCTGAGGTCCCTGATACCACCAGGCGTACCCGGCCCCATGTCGCTAGACCACAGGTTGCGCAGGATCCGTTTCAAGAGCAGCAGAGTGGGGCTGGTGCTGTCGGATTACGTGGTGAGGCATACACCAGCAGCCCAGCCCTTCCTGGACCTAGTACCAGCACTGCCGTACAACCTGGTGAAGTAGCGAGCACCAGAAGGGCAGTTGAAGCTGGTACGGTGGCACGTGCAGTAGTGACCCCGTCGCAGCCACCGCAAAGACGTGCCCGTAGAGCCCCTAGAGTCCCTGAGGTGCTGGCAAACCCTGATTGGCAGTCCCCAACTTCAGCCGCACCTGTAGTTTTCCCTTTCACCGCCCAGTCTGGAGTTCGGGTTGAGACAGCTCAGATCGGTTCGGCTCTGGGATTTTTTGAGCTGTTCTTGACTGCGGAGCTCTTAGACTTAGTTGTGGCAGAAACAAATCGGTATGCCGCACAATTTATCACCGCTAACCCGGGAAGCTATTATGCCCAGCCTTTCCGGTGGAAACCAGTCCAAGTTTCCGAAATTAAAACTTTTCTGGGCCTCCTCCTCAACATGGGCCTGACAAAAAAGCATGAATTGCGGTCATATTGGCCCACGAACCCGATTCATCACATGCTCATGTTCTCTGCTGCTATGTCCAGGACACGATTTGAGACCATCCTGCGTTTCCTGCACTTTAGTGACAACACCGCCTCCCGTCCAAGAGGCCACCCTGCTTTTGACTGGCTCCACAAAATTCGGCCCCTCATAGACCATTTCAACCTGAAATTTGCAGATTTGTATACCCCAGAGCAAAACATCTGCATAGACGAGTCCCTGATACATTTTACCGGGCGACTTGGCTTCAAACAATACATCCCAAGCAAGCGCGCCCGGTATGGGGTCAAATTGTATAAGCTCTGTGAAAGGGCCACAGGCTATACTCACAAATTTCGGATCTATGAGGGAAAAGATCAGACCCTGGAGCCGGTCGGTTGCCCTGACTACCTGGGGAGCAGTGGGAAGACAGTTTGGGACTTGGTGTCACCCTTATTCGGCAAGGGGTACCATCTTTATGTGGACAATTTTTACACAAGTGTGGCCCTCTTTAGGCATTTGTTTCTAGAACGGATTGGCGCCTGTGGTACCGCGCGAACTAGTCGCGCGGGCTTCCCCCAACGGCTCGTTACCACCCGTCTTGCAAGGGGGCAGAGGGCCGCACTGTGTAACGAAGAACTGCTCGCGGTGAAATGGAGAGACAAGCGTGACGTTTACATGCTCTCCTCCATTCATGCAGACACGACAATACAAATTGAGCGAGCAACCCGTGTCATTGAAAAGCCCCTCTCAGTCCACGACTATAACCTTCACATGGGAGGGGTGGACTTCAATGACCAGATGTTGTCTCCGTATATAGTTTCCCGCAGAACCAGACGCTGGTATAAGAAGGTGTCTGTATATTTAATTCAATTGGCTCTGTACAATAGTTTTGTTCTCTACAGTAAGGCTGGGAGAACTGGATCCTTCCTCAAATTTCAGGAAGAGATCATCGAGAACCTCCTGTACCCAGGAGGTTCCGTGGCCCCATCCACCAGTGTAGTTAGCCGTCTACACGAGCGACATTTCCCCAATGTCGTTCCTGGTACCTCAACCCAACCGTCACCCCGAAAAAGATGTCGTGTCTGTAGCAGGAGTGGAATAAGGCGTGACACCCGCTATTTCTGTCCTGACTGTCCTGACCACCCTGCCCTATGCTTTGGAGAGTGTTTCCGGAAGTACCACTCACAGGTACACTATTAGCATAGGGATCATCTCACCAGGACAGGCACACAGGGCTATTAGGGCCCATTCACTCACACAGCTGCTGCAAACGTCTCCTTTCACCTGGGACAAAGTGCATAACGCACTTCGCCACATCTTTGGGCGATTTGCGCTTTACACATTGACCCATGGGGAAAGAGAGGTTTGTTCTATAAAGGTAAAAAAAAAAAAAAAAAACACCAGTAAGCAAAAAAGTTAATGTTCAGTTAAAAAAGTTAAAGTTTATATGTTCTGTTGCAAAGTTAATAAAATTAGTGCGTTGCGGCCTGGTTTTTTCTTTTTTTTTTTTTTTACCTTCCAGGTGGACCAACCGATCGATTAGCTGCAGCACTGATGTGCATTCTAACAGAAGCATTGCGCTGCTGTCAGATTACACGCAAGTCAGTGTATGCGGCGCTGCAAGACGAGATTTCTACTCTGCAGTAACAGATACGTTTGCCGATGCATACGAGCTGAGGAGGAGGCGGCGTTCCTATGCTTTGGCACTTGTATATATATATTTAAAAAAATGCGAGGGGCATGGCGAGTTCCTAGAATTTTTAAATTTTTTAAATTTTTAAATTTTTGTCGCAAGTAGAGTTGAGCGAACACCTGGATGTTCGGGTTCGAGAAGTTCGGCCGAACATCCCGGAAATGTTCGGGTTCGGGATCCGAACCCGATCCGAACTTCGTCCCGAACCCGAACCCCATTGAAGTCAATGGGGACCCGAACTTTTCGGCACTAAAACGGCTGTAAAACAGCCCAGGAAAGGGCTAGAGGGCTGCAAAAGGCAGCAACATGTAGGTAAATCCCCTGCAAACAAATGTGGATAGGGAAATTAATTAAAATAAAAATTAAATAAATAAAAATTAACCAAAATCAATTGGAGAGAGGTTCCATAGCAGAGAATCTGGCTTCCCGTCACCCACCACTGGAACAGTCCATTCTCAGATATTTAGGCCCCGGCACCCAGGCAGAGGAGAGAGGTCCCGTAACAGAGAATCTGTCTTCATGTCAGCAGAGAATTAGTCTGCATGTCATAGCAGAGAATGAGGCTTCACGTCAGCCACCACTGCAACAGTCCATTGGCATATATTTAGGCCTAGCACACAGGCAGAGGAGAGAGGTCCCGTAACAGAGAATCTGGCTTCATGTCAGCAGAGAATCAGTCTGCATGTCATAGCAGAGAATGAGGCTTCACGTCAGCCACCACTGCAACAGTCCATTGGCATATATTTAGGCCCAGCACACACACAGGCAGAGGAGAGAGGTCCCGTAACAGAGAATCTGTCTTCATGTCAGCAGAGAATTAGTCTGCATGTCATAGCAGAGAATGAGGCTTCACGTCACCCACCACTGCAACAGTCCATTGGCATATATTTAGGCCTAGCACACAGGCAGAGCAGAGAGGTCCCGTAACAGACAATCTGGCTTCATGACAGCAGAGAATCAGTCTGCATGTCATAGCAGAGAATGAGGCTTCACGTCACCCACCACTGCAACAGTCCATTGGCATATATTTAGGCCTAGCACACAGGCAGAGCAGAGAGGTCCCGTAACAGACAATCTGGCTTCATGTCAGCAGAGAATCAGTCTGCATGTCATAGCAGAGAATGAGGCTTCACGTCACCCACCACTGCAACAGTCCATTGGCATATATTTAGGCCTAGCACACAGGCAGAGCAGAGAGGTCCCGTAACAGACGATCTGGCTTCATGTCAGCAGAGAATCAGTCTGCATGTCATAGCAGAGAATCAGGCTTCACGTCAGCCACCACTGCAACAGTCCATTGTCATAAATTTAGGCCCAGCACCCAGGCAGAGGAGAGAGGTCCCGTAACAGACAATCTGGCTTCATGTCAGCAGAGAATTAGTCTGCATGTCATAGCAGAGAATCAGGCTTCATGTCAGCCACCACTGCAACAGTCCATTGGCATATATTTAGGCCTAGCACACAGGCAGAGGAGAGGTTCATTCAACTTTGGGTAGCATCGCAATATAATGGTAAAATGAAAATAAAAATAGGATTGAATGAGGAAGTGCCCTGGAGTCCAATAATATATGGTTATGGGGAGGTAGTTAATGTCTAATCTGGACAAGGGACGGACAGGTCCTGTGGGATCCATGCCTGGTTCATTTTTATGAACGTCAGCTTGTCCACATTGGCTGTAGACAGGCGGCTGCGTTTGTCTGTAATGACGCCCCCTGCCGTGCTGAATACACGTTCAGACAAAACGCTGGCTGCCGGGCAGGCCAGCACCTCCAAGGCATAAAAGGCTAGCTCTGGCCACGTGGACAATTTAGAGACCCAGAAGTTGAATGGGGCCGAACCATCAGTCAGTACGTGGAGGGGTGTGCACACGTACTGTTCCACCATGTTAGTGAAATGTTGCCTCCTGCTAACACGTTGCGTATCAGGTGGTGGTGCAGTTAGCTGTGGCGTGTTGACAAAAGTTTTCCACATCTCTGCCATGCTAACCCTGCCCTCAGAGGAGCTGGCCGTGACACAGCTGCCTTGGCGACCTCTTGCTCCTCCTCTGCCTTGGCCTTGGGCTTCCACTTGTTCCCCTGTGACATTTGGGAATGCTCTCAGTAGCGCGTCTACCAACGTGCGCTTGTACTCGCGCATCTTCCTATCACGCTCCAGTGCAGGAAGTAAGGTGGGCACATTGTCTTTGTAGCGTGGATCCAGCAGGGTGGCAACCCAGTAGTCCGCACAGGTTAAAATGTGGGCAACTCTGCTGTCGTTGCGCAGGCACTGCAGCATGTAGTCGCTCATGTGTGCCAGGCTGCCCAGGGGTAAGGACAAGCTGTCCTCTGTGGGAGGCGTATCGTCATCGTCCTGCCTTTCCCCCCAGCCACGCACCAGTGATGGACCCGAGCTGCGTTGGGTGCCACCCCGCTGTGACCATGCTTCATCCTCATCCTCCTCCACCTCCTCCTCATCCTCGTCCTCCTCGTCCTCCAGTAGTGGGCCCTGGCTGGCCACATTTGTACCTGGCCTCTGCTGTTGCAAAAAACCTCCCTCTGAGTCACTTCGAAGAGACTGGCCTGAAAGTGCTAAAAATGACCCCTCTTCCTCATCCTCCTCCTCCTCCTCCTGGGCCACCTCCTGTTCCATCATCGCCCTAAGTGTTTTCTCAAGGAGACATAGAAGTGGTATTGTAACGCTGATAACGGTGTCATCGCCACTGGCCATGTTGGTGGAGTACTCGAAACAGCGCAACAGGGCACACAGGTCTCGCATGGAGGCCCAGTCATTGGTGGTGAAGTGGTGCTGTTCTGTAGTGCGACTGACCCGTGCGTGCTGCAGCTGAAACTCCACTATGGCCTGCTGCTGCTCGCACAGTCTGTCCAGCATGTGCAAGGTGGAGTTCCACCTGGTGGGCACGTCGCATATGAGGCGGTGAGCGGGAAGGCCGAAGTTACGCTGTAGCGCAGACAGGCGAGCAGCGGCAGGATGTGAACGCCGGAAGCGCGAACAGACGGCCCGCACTTTATGCAGCAGCTCTGACATGTCGGGGTAGTTGTGAATGAACTTCTGCACCACCAAATTCAGCACATGCGCCAAGCAAGGGATGTGCGTCAAATTGGCTAGTCCCAGAGCTGCAACGAGATTTCGCCCATTATCACACACCACCAGGCCGGGCTTGAGGCTCACCGGCAGCAACCACTCGTCGGTCTGTTGTTCAATACCCCGCCACAACTCCTGTGCGGTGTGGGGCCTGTCCCCCAAACATATGAGTTTCAGAATGGCCTGCTGACGTTTACCCCGGGCTGTGCTGAAGTTGGTGGTGAAGGTGTGTGGCTGACTGGATGAGCAGGTGGAAGAAGAGGAGGAGGAAGCCGAGAAGGAGGAGGTGGCAACAGGAGGCAAAGAATGTTGCCCTGCGATCCTTGGCGGCGGCAGGACGTGCGCCAAACAGCTCTCCGCCTGGGGCCCAGCTGCCACTACATTTACCCAGTGTGCAGTTAGGGAGATATAGCGTCCCTGGCCGTGCTTACTGGTCCACGTATCTGTGGTTAGGTGGACCTTGCTACAGATGGCGTTGCGCAGTGCACACTTGATTTTATCGGATACTTGGTTGTGCAGGGAAGGCACGGCTCTCTTGGAGAAGTAGTGCCGGCTGGGAACAACATACTGTGGGACAGCAAGCGACATGAGCTGTTTGAAGCTGTCTGTGTCCACCAGCCTAAATGACAGCATTTCATAGGCCAGTAGTTTAGAAATGCTGGCATTCAGGGCCAGGGATCGAGGGTGGCTAGGTGGGAATTTACGCTTTCTATCAAATGTTTGTGAGATGGAGAGCTGAACGCTGGCGTGTGACATGGTTGAGACGCTTGGTGACGGAGGTGGTGGTGGTGGTGATGGTGGTACATCCCCTGTTTGCTGGGCGGCAGGTGCCAACGTTCCTCCAGAGGCGGAGGAAGAGGCCGAGGCGGCAGCAGCAGAATAGGCCGAGGCGGCAGCAGCAGAAGAGGTAGCAGGGGGAGCCTGAGTGACTTCCTTGGTTTTAAGGTGTTTACTCCACTGCAGTTCATGCTTTGCATGCAGGTGCCTGGTCATGCAGGTTGTGCTCAGGTTCAGAACGTTAATGCCTCGCTTCAGGCTCTGATGGCACAGCGTGCAAACCACTCGGGTCTTGTCGTCAGCACATTGTTTGAAGAAGTGCCATGCCAGGGAACTCCTTGAAGCTGCCTTTGGGGTGCTCGGTCCCAGATGGCGGCGGTCAGTAGCAGGCGGAGTCTCTTGGCGGCGGGTGTTCTGCTTTTGCCCACTGCTCCCTCTTTTGCTACGCTGTTGGCTCGGTCTCACCACTGCCTCTTCCTCCGAACTGTGAAAGTCAGTGGCACGACCTTCATTCCATGTGGGGTCTAGGACCTCATCGTCCCCTGCATCGTCTTCCACCCAGTCTTGATCCCTGACCTCCTGTTCAGTCTGCACACTGCAGAAAGACGCAGCAGTTGGCACCTGTGTTTCGTCATCATCAGAGACATGCTGAGGTGGTATTCCCATGTCCTCATCATCAGGAAACATAAGTGGTTGTGCGTCAGTGCATTCTATGTCTTTCACCGCTGGGGAAGGGCTAGGTGGATGCCCTTGGGAAACCCTGCCAGCGGAGTCTTCAAACAGCATAAGAGACTGCTGCATAACTTGAGGCTGAGACAGTTTCCCTGGTATGCATGGGGGTGATGTGACAGACTGATGGGGTTGGTTTTCAGGCGCCATCTGTGCGCTTTCTGCAGAAGACTGGGTGGGAGATAATGTGAACGTGCTGGATCCACTGTCGGCCACCCAATTGACTAATGCCTGTACCTGCTCAGGCCTTACCATCCTTAGAACGGCATTGGGCCCCACCATATATCGCTGTAAATTCTGGCGGCTACTGGGACCTGAGGTAGTTGGTACACTAGGACGTGTGGATGTGGCAGAACGGCCACGTCCTCTCCCAGCACCAGAGGGTCCACTAACACCACCACGACCATGTCCACGTCCGCGTCCCTTACTAGATGTTTTTCTCATTGTTATGGTTCACCACAACAACAAATATATTATTTGGCCCAATGTATTGTATTCAAATTCAGCGGGATATAAATTTGAGGCCTAGTATTTAGGCGCTGGGTGACCGGTATGGATTTAGTGACAGAATTAGACTTGGAAATGCACAGAAGCGTGTGTGTGAAGTTATTCTGAATGACCCAATGTGCACCTTGAATATTATATACCCTTTTTGGGATAGATTTCAAATAGCTCTGATATAGCAGGAACCACTAAATTATGAAATTGCTAAATTGGGAATTGTACTTCAACCCAGAACAAAAAATGTGCTTTGACGGACACTAAATATCTTGCCCAGCAACAACAGTACAGCGGTGGGTAACGAGAGATTTAGAGGGATTTAAATTTGAGGCCTAGTATTTAGGCGCTGGGTCACCGGTATGGATTTAGTGACAGAATTAGACTTGGAAATGCACAGAAGCGTGTGTGTGAAGTTATTCTGAATGACCCTATGTGCACCTTCAATATTATATACCCTTTTAGGGATAGATTTCAAATAGCTCTGATATAGCAGAAACCACTAAATTATGAAATTGCTAAATTGGGAATTGTACTTCAACCCAGAACAAAAAATGTGCTTTGACGGACACTAAATATCTTGCCCAGCAACAACAGTACAGCGGTGGGTAACGAGAGATTTAGAGGGATTTAAATTTGAGGCCTAGTATTTAGGCGCTGGGTCACCGGTATGGATTTAGTGACAGAATTAGACTTGGAAATGCACAGAAGCGTGTGTGTGAAGTTATTCTGAATGACCCTATGTGCACCTTCAATATTATATACCCTTTTAGGGATAGATTTCAAATAGCTCTGATATAGCAGAAACCACTAAATTATGAAATTGCTAAATTGGGAATTGTACTTCAACCCAGAACAAAAAATGTGCTTTGACGGACACTAAATATCTTGCCCAGCAACAACAGTACAGCGGTGGGTAACGAGAGATTTAGAGGGATTTAAATTTGAGGCCTAGTATTTAGGCGCTGGGTGACAGGTATGGGTTTAGTGACAGAATTAGACTTGGAAATACACAGTAGCGGGTGTGTGTGAAGTTATTCTGAATGACCCAATGTGCACCTTCAATATTATATACCCTTTTTGGGATAGATTTCAAATAGCTCTGATATAGCAGGAACCACTAAATTATGAAATTGCTAAATTGGGAATTGTACTTCAACCCAGAACAAAAAATGTGCTTTGACGGACACTAAATATCTTGCCCAGCAACAACAGTACAGCGGTGGGTAACGAGAGATTTAGAGGGATTTAAATTTGAGGCCTAGTATTTAGGCGCTGGGTCACCGGTATGGATTTAGTGACAGAATTAGACTTGGAAATGCACAGAAGCGTGTGTGTGAAGTTATTCTGAATGACCCTATGTGCACCTTCAATATTATATACCCTTTTAGGGATAGATTTCAAATAGCTCTGATATAGCAGAAACCACTAAATTATGAAATTGCTAAATTGGGAATTGTACTTCAACCCAGAACAAAAAATGTGCTTTGACGGACACTAAATATCTTGCCCAGCAACAACAGTACAGCGGTGGGTAACGAGAGATTTAGAGGGATTTAAATTTGAGGCCTAGTATTTAGGCGCTGGGTGACAGGTATGGGTTTAGTGACAGAATTAGACTTGGAAATACACAGTAGCGGGTGTGTGTGAAGTTATTCTGAATGACCCAATGTGCACCTTCAATATTATATACCCTTTTTGGGATAGATTTCAAATAGCTCTGATATAGCAGGAACCACTAAATTATGAAATTGCTAAATTGGGAATTGTACTTCAACCCAGAACAAAAAATGTGCTTTGACGGACACTAAATATCTTGCCCAGCAACAACAGTACAGTGGTGGGTAACGAGAGATTTAGAGGGATTTAAATTTGAGGCCTAGTATTTAGGCGCTGGGTCACCGGTATGGATTTAGTGACAGAATTAGACTTGGAAATGCACAGAAGCGTGTGTGTGAAGTTATTCTGAATGACCCTATGTGCACCTTCAATATTATATACCCTTTTAGGGATAGATTTCAAATAGCTCTGATATAGCAGAAACCACTAAATTATGAAATTGCTAAATTGGGAATTGTACTTCAACCCAGAACAAAAAATGTGCTTTGACGGACACTAAATATCTTGCCCAGCAACAACAGTACAGCGGTGGGTAACGAGAGATTTAGAGGGATTTAAATTTGAGGCCTAGTATTTAGGCGCTGGGTCACCGGTATGGATTTAGTGACAGAATTAGACTTGGAAATGCACAGAAGCGTGTGTGTGAAGTTATTCTGAATGACCCTATGTGCACCTTCAATATTATATACCCTTTTAGGGATAGATTTCAAATAGCTCTGATATAGCAGAAACCACTAAATTATGAAATTGCTAAATTGGGAATTGTACTTCAACCCAGAACAAAAATGTGCTTTGACGGACACTAAATATCTTGCCCAGCAACAACAGTACAGCGGTGGGTAACGAGAGATTTAGAGGGATTTAAATTTGAGGCCTAGTATTTAGGCGCTGGGTGACAGGTATGGGTTTAGTGACAGAATTAGACTTGGAAATACACAGTAGCGGGTGTGTGTGAAGTTATTCTGAATGACCCAATGTGCACCTTCAATATTATATACCCTTTTTGGGATAGATTTCAAATAGCTCTGATATAGCAGGAACCACTAAATTATGAAATTGCTAAATTGGGAATTGTACTTCAACCCAGAACAAAAAATGTGCTTTGACGGACACTAAATATCTTGCCCAGCAACAACAGTACAGCGGTGGGTAACGAGAGATTTAGAGGGATTTAAATTTGAGGCCTAGTATTTAGGCGCTGGGTCACCGGTATGGATTTAGTGACAGAATTAGACTTGGAAATGCACAGAAGCGTGTGTGTGAAGTTATTCTGAATGACCCAATGTGCACCTTCAATATTATATACCCTTTTAGGGATAGATTTCAAATAGCTCTGATATAGCAGAAACCACTAAATTATGAAATTGCTAAATTGGGAATTGTACTTCAACCCAGAACAAAAAATGTGCTTTGACGGACACTAAATATCTTGCCCAGCAACAACAGTACAGCGGTGGGTAACGAGAGATTTAGAGGGATTTAAATTTGAGGCCTAGTATTTAGGCGCTGGGTCACCGGTATGGATTTAGTGACAGAATTAGACTTGGAAATGCACAGAAGCGTGTGTGTGAAGTTATTCTGAATGACCCTATGTGCACCTTCAATATTATATACCCTTTTAGGGATAGATTTCAAATAGCTCTGATATAGCAGAAACCACTAAATTATGAAATTGCTAAATTGGGAATTGTACTTCAACCCAGAACAAAAATGTGCTTTGACGGACACTAAATATCTTGCCCAGCAACAACAGTACAGTGGTGGGTAACGAGAGATTTAGAGGGATTTAAATTTGAGGCCTAGTATTTAGGCGCTGGGTCACCGGTATGGATTTAGTGACAGAATTAGACTTGGAAATGCACAGAAGCGTGTGTGTGAAGTTATTCTGAATGACCCTATGTGCACCTTCAATATTATATACCCTTTTAGGGATAGATTTCAAATAGCTCTGATATAGCAGAAACCACTAAATTATGAAATTGCTAAATTGGGAATTGTACTTCAACCCAGAACAAAAAATGTGCTTTGACGGACACTAAATATCTTGCCCAGCAACAACAGTACAGCGGTGGGTAACGAGAGATTTAGAGGGATTTAAATTTGAGGCCTAGTATTTAGGCGCTGGGTGACAGGTATGGGTTTAGTGACAGAATTAGACTTGGAAATACACAGTAGCGGGTGTGTGTGAAGTTATTCTGAATGACCCAATGTGCACCTTCAATATTATATACCCTTTTTGGGATAGATTTCAAATAGCTCTGATATAGCAGGAACCACTAAATTATGAAATTGCTAAATTGGGAATTGTATTTCAACCCAGAACAAGAAATGTGCTTGAACGGACACTAAATAACTCGCCCAGCTACAGCACTAGGGACAGATTTAGCTGGATATAAATTTGAGGCCTAGTATTTAGGCGCTGGGTGACCGGTATGGATTTAGTGACAGAATTAGACTGGGATATGGCCAAAAAATGAACAGACTATTGCTGGTTAAATGCACTTGGTGTGACAGCTTCACCCTGATGTAGGCTTTAGCCAAAAAACAACCACACCATTGAGGGTTAAATGCACTTGGTGACAGGCGCAGCTTGCCCCTGATTTTGTATATGGCCAAAAAATGAACAGACTATTGCTGGTTAAATGCACTTGGTGTGACAGCTTCACCCTGATGTAGGCTTTAGCCAAAAAACAACCACACCATTGAGGGTTAAATGCACTTGGTGACAGGCGCAGCTTGCCCCTGATTTTGTATATGGCCAAAAAATGAACAGACTATTGCTGGTTAAATGCACTTGGTGTGACAGCTTCACCCTGATGTAGGCTTTAGCCAAAAAACAACCACACCATTGAGGGTTAAATGCACTTGGTGACAGGCGCAGCTTGCCCCTGATTTTGTATATGGCCAAAAAATGAACAGACTATTGCTGGTTAAATGCACTTGGTGTGACAGCTTCACCCTGATGTAGGCTTTAGCCAAAAAACAACCACACCATTGAGGGTTAAATGCACTTGGTCGCAGCTTGTGCTGGCGCACCACAAGACACAAAATGGCCGCCGATCACCCCAGAAAAATGAGACTGACAAACGGTCTGTGCAGCCTAAAAACAGTGAGCAATTGAGGATCAGCAGCTCAATGATCCACAGCTGCAGATCGATCAGTTAATCAAGTCCTTTGGAGGAGTTAATCTGCCTAATCTCGCCCTACTGTCGCAGCCGCAACCTCTCCCTACGCTAATCAGAGCAGAGTGACGGGCGGCGCTATGTGACTCCAGCTTAAATAGAGGCTGGGTCACATGGTGCTCTGGCCAATCACAGCCATGCCAATAGTAGGCATGGCTGTGATGGCCTCTTGGGGCAAGTAGTATGACGCTTGTTGATTGGCTGCTTTGCAGCCTTTCAAAAAGCGCCAAGAAAGCGTCACAAAAGCGCGAAGAAAGCGACGAACACCGAACCCGAACCCGGACTTTTACGAAAATGTCCGGGTTCGGGTCCGTGTCACGGACACCCCAAAATTCGGTACGAACCCGAACTATACAGTTCGAGTTCGCTCATCCCTAGTCGCAAGTTAGTGGAATATGAGACTTTGTAAGGAAAAAAGAGGAAAAGAAAACCATTTTCCGCTAACTTGTGACAAAAAAAAAAAAATTCTAGGAACTCGCAGTGCCCCTCACGGAATACCTTGGGGTGTCTTCTTTCCAAAATGGGGTCACTTGTGGCCTAGTTATACTGCCCTGCATTTACTAAATTGCATTTACTAAACAAGTAAATTTTATGCCCAATAAGGTAGGCTTGATGCATAGTTTTTCCATAAAGAAGAGCTGCCTCCTTCCCTGACTTGTCTGTTTTATGAAACACTTGAATTCTCTATAAAATATTTTTCAGAACATCTTTTGTTATTCCGTTTAAATATTTATTGATGCATTGAAAACTGTTTGTTACTATTTCTCTTGTCATATGTCACAGTCTGGCTAATTGGACAATGTCAGATTGTGTAGGGTAACACCCAGTTGTCAATTTATTCATAAATTTATAAAAGGAATAACAGAAAAAACGGCATAACACGGCACCCTAAGAAAAGATGATCCAGATCTGAAATTTGATGCAGAACAGAATTTTTTTTTACTAAACCAGACATGTCAGGAGCAGACAGATCCTCTTTATACGAATGACCATAATTGTCCTAGTTGTAATCCAGACTAAGTAAAATGGAAATATACACATCCTATCAGTCTCAAAAATATGTAAACATATCAATACATAAAAGGCACATTTAGAATATCCTGCTGTTTAGGGTGTGCTATAATGTAAGCATAGAAACATAAAGCTTCTAGGTACACTAACATTAATCCTGCTAGTAGAAGTGACAGATGATCATGTAATTTTTTCCCTGATGACAGATAATCTTAAGCTGCATCAGCATGCATCAATGCTATATAGAACACAGATTGTGGACTATTACGTTTTCACAATTACATCATTGCCTAGGATATATAAAATACATAAATATTTTTGCTTTCCGCATCACTGTTCTGTGTATGAAGGGACACAATTCAATATATTAAATGTGCCAATTATTTTTCATTTAAATAAAGCAACATATGCAGTACTGTATTACTCACTTCCGTATGACAAAAAAAAACACACGTATTATTCAGTGGACCTAGTAGCTTTAAGTGAAAATCCTTGCTGTCATAGACTGGGATTTTTATTGGAAGCCATTGGATTTGCAGCTTTTAGCTTTTTAGACTAGAACTCTGATTATAGAAAACAAAACACACTGCAAAATATTTTAAAACTACAAATTCATTTTTATTAATGATCGAAACTATAAATAAAAAAAATCTATCTAGCAAATTTCAGACACTTACTACAACATATAATTCCTTTGCATTTTTGATCTATAAAAAAGATGAATTAATTGTATTTTTAAATATTCAGTAGTCTGCTTTGTTTTCTATAATCAGAATTCAGAGTTTCACGTTTTCCACTGATTTTTAGCATTTTTGACATTGGATTGGTTTATTGACTCCTTAGACTAGAAGCTCACCGACACCAAAATCATAGACAATAATATTAAATGTGAGTGTAATCAATCTTTGTTATATAGTTACATAGTTAATATGGTTGAAAAAAGACATGTCTTTGCCTTTCTTTTTCCTGCACCTACTGTAGTATGCCACTGTGTGAAATAAATGGAACTAACTCATAGACCGCAATTATTTTAATACTCTAATGTTCTAATTACAGGCATGACATTTGAAATGGTCAATCTGTTTAGACGATTGCTAAGTTATAAAAAGCATAATGAGAGGTTATCATTCAGAGAATATGGGAATGCCAAATGTAATGTATTAAAGATGTTGGATTATTTCATATATTTCCTAACTTCTCACTTTGTCATATTAGATGGATTATATCTCATGATCCATGTAATGCTGTTACGTACGAATGCTACTTTATCCAGTAGCTGCAATTAAATTCTAAAGAACTGGGTCATGTTATGTAGTGCTGATAAATGACATATATCCTGTATCAGACTACAGTCGTGGCCAAAAGTTTTGAGAATTACATAAATATTGGAAATTGGAAAAGTTGCTGCTTAAGTTTTTATAATAGCTATTTGCATATACTCCAGAATGTTATGAAGAGTGATCAGATGAATTGCATAGTCCTTCTTTGCCATGAAAATTAACTTAATCCCAAAAAAACCTTTCCACTGCATTTCATTGCTGTCATTAAAGGACCTGCTGAGATAATTTCAGTAATCGTCTTGTTAACTAAGGTGAGAATGTTGACGAGCACAAGGCTGGAGATGATCATGTCAGGCTGATTGGGTTAAAATGGCAGACTTGACCTGTTAAAAGAAGACTTTTGGAAGATGGCCTGGTGTCAAGAAGGGCAGCAAAGAAGCCACTTCTCTCCAAAAAAACCCATCAGGGACAGATTGATCTTCTGCAGAAAATATGGTGAATGGACTGCTGAGGACTGGGGCAAAGTCATATTCTCTGATGAAGCCTCTTTCCGATTGTTTGGGCCATCAGGAAAAAGGCTTGTCTGGAGAAGAAAAGGTGAGTGCTACCATCAGTCCTGTGTCATGCCAACAGTAAAGCATCCTGAGACCATTCATGTGTGGGGTTGCTTCTCATCCAAGGGAGTGGGCTCACGCACAATTTTGCCCAAAAACACAGCCATGAATAAAGAATGGTACCAAAACACCCTCCAACAGCAACTTCTTTCAACAATCCAACAACAGTTTGGTGAAGAACAATGCATTTTCCAGCATGATGGAGCACCGTGGCAAACGTGATAACTAAGTGGCTCGGGGACCAAAACGTTGACATTTTGGGTCCATAGCCTGGAAACTCCCCAGATCTTAATCCCATTAAAAACTTGTGGTCAATCCTCAAGAGGTGGGTGGACAAACAAAAACCCACTAATTCTGACAAACTCCAAGGAGTGATTATGAAAGAATGGGTTGCTATCAGTCAGGAATTGGCCCAGAAGTTGATTGAGAGCATGCCCAGTCGAGTTGCAGAGGTCCTGAAAAAGAAGGGCCAACACTGCAAATACTGACTCTTTGCAAAAATGTCATGTAATTGTCGATAAAAGCCTTTGAAACGTATGAAGTGCATGTAATTATATTTCACTACATCACAGAAACAACTGAAACAAAGATTTGGCCCAGAAGTTGATTGAGAGCATGCCCAGTCGAATTGCAGAGGTCCTGAAAAAGAAGGGCCAACACTGCAAATATTGACTCTTTGCAAAAATGTCATGTAATTGTCGATAAAAGCCTTTGAAACGTATGAAGTGCATGTAATTATATTTCACTACATCACAGAAACAACTGAAACAAAGATCTAAAAGCAGTTTAGCAGCAAACTTTGTGAAAACTAATATTTGTGTCATTCTCAAAACTTTTGGCCACGACTGTAGTCTTTAAAACAAAGTTCTTTAAGAGCCCAACTTACTTTTTTTAGGTTACTGATTAGAGATGAGCAAATTTCAGATTATGAAATTCGTTCTCACTTTGTTTACTGGTAAAAAGTGAATTGCGTTAAGGATTCTGTTACCACGGATCATAACACAATTTTATGACGGAATGCATAACGAAATGCCTTTAGAGGTATTCTATTATTAATTCAGTCATAATAGAAGTCTATGGGCTGCATAACAGATCTGTCCCGTTTCCGTTATGCAGGAGAAAACTCCCCTGCATAACGGAAGCGGGACTGATCAGTTATGCAGCCCATAGACTTCTATTATGACAGAATGAATAATGGAATGCCTCTAAAGGCATTTCGTTATGCATTCCATCATAGAATTATGGTCCGTGGTAACAGAATTCATAATGTAATTCACCTTTTACCAGTAAACGAAGTGTGAACAAATTTCAACATATGAAATTTGCTCACCTCTATTACTAATATTTTATAAATGGAACATAATTTGGTCATTAAGGGGAACCTGTCAGCACCAAAATGGTCACCAAACCGCATGCAGTACCTTACAGCTAATGTCATGTGGTTTCTAATAATCACTGCAAATCAACTTTTTTCTGTTGCAGGCTATATGCAAACGAGGATCTTGAAGTAAAGGGGGAAGCTGCTTTCACGCTTGAAGTCAAGTTTACCACACCCAATTCCCACTGCTTTGCACTTGATTGATGATTTTTATTATTTCCTTCATGCATGATTCCTTCTTGAGATCTCGCACATGCACAGTATGGTCTCTAGCATGCTCTCTCAAGATCTAAAGAAGGAATTGCCAATGAAGAAAATTAAAAATTCCATCAATTAAACACAGAAGCCCATCTTTTCAGAGAAAAATGCCTTCTCTCTTCTTTTTTCTTCCCTCGTTCCCAAAATAACATTCACTCTGAATTCTGTGATAAATTCATCTTGAGATACTAAAATGGACTGCTGACTCAATTAAGGATCAGATCCCAAGCTCCCAAGGTTAGATTGAGAACCAGGGGCGTAGCTATAGGGGGTGCAGAGGTAGCAGGTTATGTTTTTTTTCCAGCACTCCAATGTAGTTGTTGTGTTGCTTATTTCTTTATTTGTGGTAACAAAATTGTGGCATGTAGACAAATCCTTACACTTCAACACCAGTGTACGCATATTTTTTTTTTTCACAGATATAAGCCACTAAAGGCTTTTCAACACAGCACTTGCACCCCAATAACAAGAACAAATTGCTGGAATGCCAGAACTGTATAATGCTATTTTGATACCCAAATAATGTTTCCCTGCACTTGTAAATCGTTTTTTTCCCACAATGAGGTTTTTCTAGCACTGTCCCTAGCGACTTCAGATGTCTCTCCCTGCACTAAGATGCTGTGAAATGATTCCTCCCCAACCTTTCCCTGCACTTGTAAATATCTTTTTTGGCAATGTCCCTAGCACCTTCTGACGTCTCTCCCTGCACTAAGATGCTTGAAATGATTCCTCCCTATCCTTTAACAATAAATGCAGTTCCAGCACTCCAATGTAGTTGTGTTGCTTATTTCTTTATTTGTGGTAACAAAATTGTGGCATGTAGACAAATCCTTACACTCCAACACCAGTGTATGCGTTTCAGACACTTAGTCCTTAGTCATAACTTTCCCTGCACTTATAAATTGTTTTTTTTTCACAATTAGATTTTTCCTGTTGCTGTCCCTAGCACCTTCTCAGGTCTGTCCCTGTAGTCAGAACGCTGTTAAATGTCTGACTCTAAGATGGCCGCCGTATTTATAGGGCTGTGACATCACAGGACTGGCTGGCTGCTGATTGGCTGCATGCATGGCACTATGGGGTCAGCCCGCCTTTCCAGAGTTCCTTGCTCCATATCCTCACACATGTAGCTGCCATTGTAGCCGCCATTTTAGGAAAAATTGTGACTCGTTACCACAAAGCGCAAGTAAATTCATATTTGTTGCAAATCTAATTTTTCCTGAAATTCGGATCGAATTCCACTTCGTCTGATTCAATTTGCTCATCTCTAATACCACCTATTAGTTGGCAATTTTGGTGTGTGATATCAAAACTTAGGCCATGGCCATTTCTGCTAACTAGAGATGAGCAAATCGAATCCCACGAATTCGATCTGAATTTAAGGATAAATTCGATTCACCGAATTTCATCGTGTTTCGTGTCAGCGAAACGATTTATCCTGAAATAGTATAAAAAAGGAAAAAAATTCTAACTTATTACCTCCATTTGCTTGCGATGGGCCACCAGCCTCCATCTTTCTTGAAGATCTTGACCGAAATTCCGTGCGGCACGAGATTACATCATCAAGTCATACCAGCCGGCGTGATGATGTAATCTCTTGACGCATAGGATTTCAGCCTAGAACTTCAGGCAAGATAGCGGGGCCAGCCCGTCGCAAGTAAATGGAGGCGGTAAGTTTGTTGTAATTGTTTTTTTACTGTTAATTTTACACTGTTTTTGAACTCGGATGTCGCGATCATGTATGAATGTGGCATCTGAGGGGTACAATGACGGTGCTATTGCAGCTCCCTGTCATTGCACCTGCTACTTACAAAAAATGCGCTTCATGACGAAGTAATTCTCTAAAACATTATGGGCGAGGGTCTGCTGCTGAGCTGACCATTAAAAAAATGATGGGAGAGTGCCTGCTGCTTAGCTGACCATTGAAAAAATGTACAGTGTTCAAAGCAGGCCCGGGTCGCATGTATACTTCAGCTAGGAATAATGGAATAGGACTCCGGTTCTATTTTGTTAGTTTTAGAAACTGGGGCGATGATTAAGAGGGACGGCCTGGGGCATCCATATTGCACTACTAGAGGTGAAATTCTTGGACCGGCGCAAGAAGAACCAAAGTGAAAGCATTTGCCAAGAATATTCTCATTAATCAAAAACGAAAGTCGGAGGTTTGAAGACAATCAGATACCTTCGTAGTTCCAACCATAAACGATTCCGACCGGCGATCCAGCAGCATTATTCCCATGAACCGCCCAGCAGCTTCCGGGGAACCAAAGTCTTTAGGTTCCGGAGGAGTATGGTTGAAGCTGAAACTTAAATGAATTCATGGCAGAACACCACCAGGAGTGGAGCCTGCGGTTTAATTTGACTCAACACGGGAAACCTCACCTAGCCCGGACAAGGAAAGAATTGACAGATTGATAACATTTTCTTGATTCTGTGGGTGGTGGTGCATGAACGCTCTTAGTTGGTGGAGCGATTTGTCTGGTTAATTCCGATATCGAACGAGACTCCTCCGTGATAACTAGTTACGCGACCCCCAGCGGTGAGGATTGTGTTGAACAGACTCTTGGATAGTGATACTGGACTTGTAGATAAGGGTCTGCTGGTGAGTTGACCATCTAAAAAATTATATGCGAGGCCCTGCAGTTGAGCTGACCCTATAAAGCATTATATGTGTTGGCCTGCAGGTGAGCTGACTATATAAAAGAATGTAGGTGGGGGCCTGCTGGTGAGCTGACCCTCTAAAAAATTAAATTCGAGGGCCTGCAGGTTAGCTGACCCTGTAAAACATTATATGCATGGGCTGGCAGGTGAGATGACACTATAAATGATTATAGGTGAGGGCCTGCTGGCGAGGTGACCCTCTAAAAAATTAAATGCGATGGCCTGCAGGTTAGGTGAACCTGTAAAACATTATATGCGAGGGCCTGCAGGTGAGCTGACCCTATAAAACATTATATGCGTGGGCATGCAGGTGTGCTGACCCTGTAAAAGATTATAGGTGAGGGCCTGCTGGCGAGCAGGCCCTCTAAAAAATTATATGCCAGGGCCTGCAGGTGAGCTGACCCTGTAAAAAATTATATGCATGGGCCTGCAGGTGAATGGACCCTGTAAAACATTGTAGTTGAGGGCCTGCTGGTGAGATGACCCTCAAAGAAATTATATGCGAGGGCCTGCCGGTGAGCTGACCCTGTAAAACATTAGACGCAAGGGCATATATGCGAGGGCATTATATGCGACGAATAAGCATGTTGATGTGATGAAAGAGGAGGAGGAGGAAGATGAGAAAAGGAAGATTAAACCATATACCCTTTTTTGTGGGGGAAGGGGTACATGGGAATACAGTGTATTCAGTACATTATAAACAACACATTTAAAGTGCCTTTATGTTCAACCGTTTTCCTCTGGTGGAGTCGAGAAGTCAGGGGCAATCCAACCTGTCAGCATTTTCAGTTGACAGGCGGATACGCTTATCTGTTATAATGCCACCAGCAGCACTAAATACCAGCTCAGACTAAAACGTTGGTGGCAGGGCAGGCCAGTACCTCCAAAACATAGAGCGCCAGTTCGTGCCACGTGTCCAGCTTGGACATCCAGTAGTTGTAAGGCACTGAGAAATCATTGAGGACGCTGACACGATCTGCTATGTACTCTTTCACCATGTTCCAAAAAAATTTCCTCATGGTAAGGGTGCTGGCAGAGTGTCATGAAACTGTCCCAGGATTTGGAGAGTGTTGCCGTGCCTCTGTTGGAACTTCTGTGTGTTCCCCTTGTCTCCCCTCCTTGGTTGCCCAAGAAACTACGGACTCTGCTGCCAGCATTGTCAGATAGAAATGTTTGGAGCAATTTACCAACAAGGACCTTCTTGTATTGCATCGTTTTGCTTATCCTCTCCACCAGAGGAATGAGCGATGAGAAGTTCTCTTTGTAGCGGGGTGTAACGGACCGTTTCAGCAGACAAGGGGTTAAAATCCGTTTAGGCGATATGCCCCTTTCCGAGAGACAGGCACAGCTATTGCAGAACACCAACCTCCCGAACTGGATACAAAATAGCACTCCAAACTGGAACCTCGCAAGTAGCTGCCAGCAGACGAACAGGAAAAGCGTATCAGTCAGCTTACACTCCTGGCAATCAGTCTCCAACAGCATACAGGGAATCCCCCCAATAACGAGACAAGGCTCCGTGTTCAGGGTCAAGCAGTGGTCTGAAGTGCTGGCACACCCAGCCTGGTTTTTATTAGTTGTTGCAAATACAGGACAGATACAACACATCCCCACAATGCATCATGGTTTCCTCCTCTCTGTCCCGGAGACAACCGAGACCAATCCAATTATCTCTCAGGACAAAGGGGAGGTCGCCAATACACATGTGGAGACAACAGGACAGACATCACCATTTAAACACACAATGGGACAATGGGACAATAGAAACACACCCACACAAAATCCTCCTCTCTGCCGATGATGATTATTTGAACACAAGGGCGAATATAATTATCAAAGGCAGAGAAATACAGTTTTATAAAACATATCACAGGAACCCCAAAACATGCAATAACCCCATAACCAATATATCCTCGGAACCGGGGGATCTGGGTGAACCACATATCCAAAATTCACCCACATCCGTTCAGTAGTTTGGAAGATGCAGTTTTATGCCAGTTACACTGAAAATATACAAGTTATACAGAAAATAGTCACTAATAAATGTGTCCCCTGTTGGTAGTTTCAAACTACTGAATGATGTCTCTGTGCACCAAATACAGGCAAGATAGCACCGTGTTGGAAAGTCAGAACAGTGTCTGTGAGTTACAATGGCCGCTATCTATTGTTCTCACCATGTGCTTCATCCAAGCAAGTAAGGCAGAGGATGCAATCCAGGGACAGAGGGCTCTGTCCCAAGTGCCTTACGACCCAATAACTTAAGGGACCATAATCCCAGGGCAGGAGGCTGGTAAACAGCCCCCTCCAAAACACCGTGGCGAGGTTGGTTTCGCCACACATCTCCCCCCCCCAGGGAAGACTAACCAGATTCCTGACCTCACGCCGGTCGGTACCTGAGTTAGTCTGGCAGGCCACCCACAACCCAATACTGGACCTGCTGAATTTCGTAGCCTGTCTCTGTCCAGTGAATCCACCAAGATTATATTTGCAGCTGGTACTCCCGGTCTCTGAGTTGCTCCCTGGCTTGGAGTGGAGGTTGCTTTGTGGGCAGGGATCAGCGGTACTCTGCCCTGGTGCCAGCGTTACCACGGAAGAAGCCTGGTTGGAGTCTGGCTGTTGGAGGGGGAAAACCGACTGTCTCCCCTTTGGCTAAACAGCCCTGTTGCTGGGGGACAGGACCGACTGTCCCTACCCCCTGTGCTGTAAGTGCAGAGACCACAGTCCCATCTGCACTGTTGTGGGGCTTACTGTCTCCCCCTGGTGCGTTAAGCTGCTGCTGGGAAGAGGGGGTAACGTGCTCCTCTCCCATACATACTTCCAGCCGCTGGGGAGGGCGACCGACCGCCTCCGCTCCCAATAGAGTGTCCTGCTGCTGGGGAAAGGAGACTGGGCTCTCTATTCCCTGTAGGACACTCTGCCGCTGGGGGACAGGACCGACTGTCTCTGCCCCCTGTAACTCCGCCTGCCGCTGGGGAATGGAGACTGGGCTCCCAATTCCCAAAAAATCATGCTGCTGCTGGGGGGCAGGAACAACTACCTCTGCCCCCTGTAACTCAGCTTGCCGCTGGGGAGGTAGGACGTTGCTCTCCTCTCCCTGCACTTCACACTGCCTTCCCGGCATATCACTCTGCTGCTGGGGGGCAGGAACAACTACCTCTGCCCCCTGTAACTCAGCCTGCCGCTGGGGAGGGAGGCCGCTGCTCTACCTCTCCCTGCACTTCACACTGCCTTCCCGGCATATCACTCTGCTGCTGGGGGGCAGGAACAACTACCTCTGCCCCCTGTAACTCAGCCTGCCGCTGGGGAGGAAGGCCGCTGCTCTCCCCTCCCTGCACTTCACACTGCCGCTGGGGAATGGAGACTGGGCTCCCACTGTCCCGCAACCGTAACTTCCGATGGAGGTCCACCCAACGTGGCAGCTGACCGTCACCTTCTGCCCGGTATAGTAGGGTCTTAGACACTAGACTCCTCACGAACTTCACGTATTTCTCAGCTGGATTGGGTCCGAAGAAGTTCAGCCGCAACCACATCATACGGTCAAATTCCTCCAATGAGTATCTGTACTCCACTGCTGGTTCCATCCTGGTGCTTTTAGGGTCGCTGTACTGAGACATGCGTTGCCCTTAAATTGTAGAATCCACAGAAATGGTGTCTCCTGTAGCTGTCCTTCTGGCTGTAGGAATGATCCCGCTGCTTGCCACCAATGTAACGGACCGTTTCAGCAGACAAGGGGTTAAAATCCATTTAGGCGATATGCCCCTTTTCGAGAGACAGGCACAGCTACTGCAGAACACCAACCTCCCGAACTGGATACAAAATAGCACTCCAAACTGGAACCTCGCAAGTAGCTGCCAGCAGACGAACAGGAAAAGCGTATCAGTCAGCTTACACTCCTGGCAATCAGTCTCCAACAGCATACAGGGAATCCCCCCAATAACGAGACAAGGCTTCGTGTTCAGGGTCAAGCAGTGGTCTGAAGTGCTGGCACACCCAGCCTGGTTTTTATTAGTTGTTGCAAATACAGGACAGATACAACACATCCCCACAATGCATCATGGTTTCCTCCTCTCTGTCCCGGAGACAACCGAGACCAATCCAATTATCTCTCAGGACAAAGGGGAGGTCGCCAATACACATGTGGAGACAACAGGACAGACATCACCATTTAAACACACAATGGGACAATGGGACAATAGAAACACACCCACACAAAATCCTCCTCTCTGCCGATGATGATTATTTGAACACAAGGGCGAATATAATTATCAAAGGCAGAGAAATACAGTTTTATAAAACATATCACAGGAACCCCAAAACATGCAATAACCCCATAACCAATATATCCTCGGAACCGGGGGATCTGGGTGAACCACATATCCAAAATTCACCCACATCCGTTCAGTAGTTTGGAAGATGCAGTTTTATGCCAGTTACACTGAAAATATACAAGTTATACAGAAAATAGTCACTAATAAATGTGTCCCCTGTTGGTAGTTTCAAACTACTGAATGATGTCTCTGTGCACCAAATACAGGCAAGATAGCACTGTGTTGGAAAGTCAGAACAGTGTCTGTGAGTTACAATGGCCGCTATCTATTGTTCTCACCATGTGCTTCATCCAAGCAAGTAAGGCAGAGGATGCAATCCAGGGACAGAGGGCTCTGTCCCAAGTGCCTTAAGACCCAATAACTTAAGGGACCATAATCCCAGGGCAGGAGGCTGGTAAACAGCCCCCTCCAAAACACCGTGGCGAGGTTGGTTTCGCCACACATCTCCCCCCCCCCAGGGAAGACTAACCAGATTCCTGACCTCATGCCGGTCGGTACCTGAGTTAGTCTGGCAGGCCACCCACAACCCAATACTGGACCTGCTGAATTTCGTAGCCTGTCTCTGTCCAGTGAATCCACCAAGATTATATTTGCAGCTGGTACTCCCGGTCTCTGAGTTGCTCCCTGGCTTGGAGTGGAGGTTGCTTTGTGGGCAGGGATCAGCGGTACTCTGCCCTGGTGCCAGCGTTACCACGGAAGAAGCCTGGTTGAAGTCTGGCTGTTGGAGGGGAAAACCGACTGTCTCCCCTTTGGCTAAACAGCCCTGTTGCTGGGGGACAGGACCGACTGTCCCTACCCCCTGTGCTGTAAGTGCAGAGACCACAGTCCCATCTGCACTGTTGTGGGGCTTACTGTCTCCCCCTGGTGCGTTAAGCTGCTGCTGGGAAGAGGGGGTAACGTGCTCCTCTCCCATACATACTTCCAGCCGCTGGGGAGGGCGACCGACCGCCTCCGCTCCCAATACAGTGTCCTGCTGCTGGGGAAAGGAGACTGGGCTCTCTATTCCCTGTAGGACACTCTGCCGCTGGGGGACAGGACCGACTGTCTCTGCCCCCTGTAACTCCGCCTGCCGCTGGGGAATGGAGACTGGGCTCCCAATTCCCAAAAAATCATGCTGCTGCTGGGGGGCTGGAACAACTACCTCTGCCCCCTGTAACTCAGCTTGCCGCTGGGGAGGTAGGACGTTGCTCTCCTCTCCCTGCACTTCACACTGCCTTCCCGGCATATCACTCTGCTGCTGGGGGGCAGGAACAACTACCTCTGCCCCCTGTAACTCAGCCTGCCGCTGGGGAGGGAGGCCGCTGCTCACCTCTCCCTGCACTTCACACTGCCTTCCCGGCATATCACTCTGCTGCTGGGGGGCAGGAACAACTACCTCTGCCCCCTGTAACTCAGCCTGCCGCTGGGGAGGAAGGCCGCTGCTCTCCCCTCCCTGCACTTCACACTGCCGCTGGGGAATGGAGACTGGGCTCCCACTGTCCCGCAACTGTAACTTCCGATGGAGGTCCACCCAACGTGGCAGCTGACCGTCACCTTCTGCCCGGTATAGTAGGTTCTTAGACACTAGACTCCTCACGAACTTCACGTATTTCTCAGCTGGATTGGGTCCGAAGAAGTTCAGCCGCAACCACATCATACGGTCAAATTCCTCCAATGAGTATCTGTACTCCACTGCTGGTTCCATCCTGGTGCTTTTAGGGTCGCTGTACTGAGACATGCGTTGCCCTTAAATTGTAGAATCCACAGAAATGGTGTCTCCTGTAGCTGTCCTTCTGGCTGTAGGAATGATCCCGCTGCTTGCCACCAATGTAACGGACCGTTTCAGCAGACAAGGGGTTAAAATCCATTTAGGCGATATGCCCCTTTCGAGAGACAGGCACAGCTACTGCAGAACACCAACCTCCCGAACTGGATACAAAATAGCACTCCAAACTGGAACCTCGCAAGTAGCTGCCAGCAGACGAACAGGAAAAGCGTATCAGTCAGCTTACACTCCTGGCAATCAGTCTCCAACAGCATACAGGGAATCCCCCCAATAACGAGACAAGGCTTCGTGTTCAGGGTCAAGCAGTGGTCTGAAGTGCTGGCACACCCAGCCTGGTTTTTATTAGTTGTTGCAAATACAGGACAGATACAACACATCCCCACAATGCATCATGGTTTCCTCCTCTCTGTCCCGGAGACAACCGAGACCAATCCAATTATCTCTCAGGACAAAGGGGAGGTCGCCAATACACATGTGGAGACAACAGGACAGACATCACCATTTAAACACACAATGGGACAATGGGACAATAGAAACACACCCACACAAAATCCTCCTCTCTGCCGATGATGATTATTTGAACACAAGGGCGAATATAATTATCAAAGGCAGAGAAATACAGTTTTATAAAACATATCACAGGAACCCCAAAACATGCAATAACCCCATAACCAATATATCCTCGGAACCGGGGGATCTGGGTGAACCACATATCCAAAATTCACCCACATCCGTTCAGTAGTTTGGAAGATGCAGTTTTATGCCAGTTACACTGAAAATATACAAGTTATACAGAAAATAGTCACTAATAAATGTGTCCCCTGTTGGTAGTTTCAAACTACTGAATGATGTCTCTGTGCACCAAATACAGGCAAGATAGCACCGTGTTGGAAAGTCAGAACAGTGTCTGTGAGTTACAATGGCCGCTATCTATTGTTCTCACCATGTGCTTCATCCAAGCAAGTAAGGCAGAGGATGCAATCCAGGGACAGAGGGCTCTGTCCCAAGTGCCTTAAGACCCAATAACTTAAGGGACCATAATCCCAGGGCAGGAGGCTGGTAAACAGCCCCCTCCAAAACACCGTGGCGAGGTTGGTTTCGCCACACATCTCCCCCCCCCCCAGGGAAGACTAACCAGATTCCTGACCTCATGCCGGTCGGTACCTGAGTTAGTCTGGCAGGCCACCCACAACCCAATACTGGACCTGCTGAATTTCGTAGCCTGTCTCTGTCCAGTGAATCCACCAAGATTATATTTGCAGCTGGTACTCCCGGTCTCTGAGTTGCTCCCTGGCTTGGAGTGGAGGTTGCTTTGTGGGCAGGGATCAGCGGTACTCTGCCCTGGTGCCAGCGTTACCACGGAAGAAGCCTGGTTGGAGTCTGGCTGTTGGAGGGGGAAACCGACTGTCTCCCCTTTGGCTAAACAGCCCTGTTGCTGGGGGACAGGACCGACTGTCCCTACCCCCTGTGCTGTAAGTGCAGAGACCACAGTCCCATCTGCACTGTTGTGGGGCTTACTGTCTCCCCCTGGTGCGTTAAGCTGCTGCTGGGAAGAGGGGGTAACGTGCTCCTCTCCCATACATACTTCCAGCCGCTGGGGAGGGCGACCGACCGCCTCCGCTCCCAATACAGTGTCCTGCTGCTGGGGAAAGGAGACTGGGCTCTCTATTCCCTGTAGGACACTCTGCCGCTGGGGGACAGGACCGACTGTCTCTGCCCCCTGTAACTCCGCCTGCCGCTGGGGAATGGAGACTGGGCTCCCAATTCCCAAAAAATCATGCTGCTGCTGGGGGGCTGGAACAACTACCTCTGCCCCCTGTAACTCAGCTTGCCGCTGGGGAGGTAGGACGTTGCTCTCCTCTCCCTGCACTTCACACTGCCTTCCCGGCATATCACTCTGCTGCTGGGGGGCAGGAACAACTACCTCTGCCCCCTGTAACTCAGCCTGCCGCTGGGGAGGGAGGCCGCTGCTCACCTCTCCCTGCACTTCACACTGCCTTCCCGGCATATCACTCTGCTGCTGGGGGGCAGGAACAACTACCTCTGCCCCCTGTAACTCAGCCTGCCGCTGGGGAGGAAGGCCGCTGCTCTCCCCTCCCTGCACTTCACACTGCCGCTGGGGAATGGAGACTGGGCTCCCACTGTCCCGCAACTGTAACTTCCGATGGAGGTCCACCCAACGTGGCAGCTGACCGTCACCTTCTGCCCGGTATAGTAGGTTCTTAGACACTAGACTCCTCACGAACTTCACGTATTTCTCAGCTGGATTGGGTCCGAAGAAGTTCAGCCGCAACCACATCATACGGTCAAATTCCTCCAATGAGTATCTGTACTCCACTGCTGGTTCCATCCTGGTGCTTTTAGGGTCGCTGTACTGAGACATGCGTTGCCCTTAAATTGTAGAATCCACAGAAATGGTGTCTCCTGTAGCTGTCCTTCTGGCTGTAGGAATGATCCCGCTGCTTGCCACCAATGTAACGGACCGTTTCAGCAGACAAGGGGTTAAAATCCATTTAGGCGATATGCCCCTTTCCGAGAGACAGGCACAGCTACTGCAGAACACCAACCTCCCGAACTGGATACAAAATAGCACTCCAAACTGGAACCTCGCAAGTAGCTGCCAGCAGACGAACAGGAAAAGCGTATCAGTCAGCTTACACTCCTGGCAATCAGTCTCCAACAGCATACAGGGAATCCCCCCAATAATGAGACAAGGCTTCGTGTTCAGGGTCAAGCAGTGGTCTGAAGTGCTGGCACACCCAGCCTGGTTTTTATTAGTTGTTGCAAATACAGGACAGATACAACACATCCCCACAATGCATCATGGTTTCCTCCTCTCTGTCCCGGAGACAACCGAGACCAATCCAATTATCTCTCAGGACAAAGGGGAGGTCGCCAATACACATGTGGAGACAACAGGACAGACATCACCATTTAAACACACAATGGGACAATGGGACAATAGAAACACACCCACACAAAATCCTCCTCTCTGCCGATGATGATTATTTGAACACAAGGGCGAATATAATTATCAAAGGCAGAGAAATACAGTTTTATAAAACATATCACAGGAACCCCAAAACATGCAATAACCCCATAACCAATATATCCTCGGAACCAGGGGATCTGGGTGAACCACATATCCAAAATTCACCCACATCCGTTCAGTAGTTTGGAAGATGCAGTTTTATGCCAGTTACACTGAAAATATACAAGTTATACAGAAAATAGTCACTAATAAATGTGTCCCCTGTTGGTAGTTTCAAACTACTGAATGATGTCTCTGTGCACCAAATACAGGCAAGATAGCACCGTGTTGGAAAGTCAGAACAGTGTCTGTGAGTTACAATGGCCGCTATCTATTGTTCTCACCATGTGCTTCATCCAAGCAAGTAAGGCAGAGGATGCAATCCAGGGACAGAGGGCTCTGTCCCAAGTGCCTTAAGACCCAATAACTTAAGGGACCATAATCCCAGGGCAGGAGGCTGGTAAACAGCCCCCTCCAAAACACCGTGGCGAGGTTGGTTTCGCCACACGGGGGTCGAGAAGGGTGAACAACCATTAATTGGTGTTGTCTAAAAAGCGGATATCGCGCGGGTCGCAGGAAAGGCAGCCTAACATGAAGTCAGCCATGTGTGCCAGAGTACCAACAGGGAAGACTTCGCTGTCATCATCAGGAGGATCACTCTCAATCTCCTCATCCTCTTCCTCCTCTTCTGCCCACCCAAGCAGAACAGATGGAATTAAACTTCCATGGGTACTACCCTATGTAGCGGAGGCAACTGTCTCCCGTTCCTCCTCTTCATTGTCCAATTTGCGCTGAGAAGATGAACTGAGGGTGGTCTGGCTCTCACCCTGTGTAATGTCTTCCCCCATTTCCACCTCTTCCACATGCAAAGTGTCATCTTTAATTGTGAGCAGTGAGTGTTTGAGTAGACACAGAAGTGGGATGGTTACGCTGATAATAGCGTTATCGCCGGTCACCATCTGTCTTGATTCCTCAAAGTTTCTTAAAACCTCACAGAGGTCAAACATCCATGCCCACTCCTCGCTTGTGAATAGCGGAAGGTGATTGGAAATGCTACGATCATGTTGTAGCTGGTATTCCACTACTGCCCTCTGCTGCTCACAAAACCTGGCCAACATGTGGAACGTCAAGTTCCAGTGCGTGCTCATGTCGCGCAACAGCACCTTCACTAGTAGCTCAGGCAAATTGGGGAAGGTTTTGAGAAACCGCTGAACCACTAAGTTTAAGACGCGGGCTAGGCATGGGATGTGTGTCAGCTTGCCGAGCTCCAAAACCGCCACCAAGTTACAGCCATTATCAGACAAAACCATTCCTGGTTGTAGATTGAGTGGTGAGAGCCACAGCTCAGTCTGGTCTCTTATCCCCTGCTAAAGCTCTGCAGCAGTGCGCTGTTTGTCCCCTAAGAATATCAGCTTCAGAACGGCCTGTTGCTGCTTCTCCACTGCAGTGCTACACTGCTTCCAGCTACCGACTGATGGCTGACTGCTGCTGCACGCGGATAATTCAGAGGTGGAAGTGGAGGAGAAGGCGGAGGAGGAGAAGTGGGGGTTGTAACCACTAACGTAGGTGCCTGCAACACTTGGTGTCAGTAGCACCTGTGCCATCCCAGGGTACAACTTGCTCCCGGCCTCCACCACATTCACCCAGTGTGCCGTCAGGGAAATGTAGCATCCCTGGCCGAATGCACTTGTCCATGTATCCGTGATTAAGTGGACCTTCCCAGTAACTGCGTTGGTCATGACACGTGTCATGTTACAGGACACATGTTGGTGTAAGGCATGCATGGTACACCTTGAAAAATAGTGGCGGCTGGGGACTGTGTAACGCTGGGTGGCCGCTGTCATCAGGCTGCGGAAGGCCTCAGTGTCCACAAGCCTAAATGGCAACATTTCCACAGCCAGTAATTTGGAAAACTGCGCATTTAGTGCTATAGCCTGTGGATTGGTGGCTGGGTATTTGTGCTTGCGTTCAAAGGCCTGGGGCAAGGACATTTGGATGCTGCGCTGGGACACGGAAATGTACAGTACAGGCCAAAAGTTTGGACACACCTTCTCATTCAAAGAGTTTTCTTTATTTTCATGACTATGAAAATTGTAGATTCACACTGAAGGCATCAAAACTATGAATTAACACATGTGGAATTATATACATAACAAAAAAAATGTGAAACAACTGAAAATATGTCATATTCTAGGTTCTTCAAAGTAGCCACCTTTTGCTTTGATTACTGCTTTACACACTCTTGGCATTCTCTTGATGAGCTTCAAGAGGTAGTCATCTGAAATGGTCTTCCAACAGTCTTGAAGGAGTTCCCAGAGATGCTTAGCACTTGTTGGCCCTTTTGCCTTCACTCTGCGGTCCAGCTCACCCCAAACCATCTCGATTGGGTTCAGGTCCGGTGACTGTGGAGGCCAGGTCATCTGGCGCAGCACCACATCACTCTCCTTCATGGTCAAATAGCCCTTACACAGCCTGGAGGTGTGTTTGGGGTCATTGTCCTGTTGAAAAATAAATGATGGTCCAACTAAACGCAAACCGGATGGAATAGCATGCCGCTGTAAGATGCTGTGGTAGCCATGCTGGTTCAGTATGCCTTCAATTTTAAATAAATCCCCAACAGTGTCACCAGCAAAGCACCCCCACACCACCACACCTCCTCCTCCATGCTTCACGGTGGGAACCAGGCATGTAGAGTCCATCCGTTCACCTTTTCTGTGTCGCACAAAGACATGGTGGTTGGAACCAAAGATCTCAAATTTGGACTCATCAGACCAAAGCACAGATTTCCACTGGTCTAATGTCCATTCCTTGTGTTCTTTAGCCCAAACAAGTCTCTTCTGCTTGTTGCCTGTCCTTAGCAGTGGTTTCCTAGCAGATATTCTACCATGAAGGCCTGATTCACACAGTCTCCTCTTAACAGTTGTTCTAGAGATGTGTCTGCTGCTAGAACTCTGTGTGGCATTGACCTTTTCTCTAATCTGAGCTTCTGTTAACCTGCGATTTCTGAGGCTGGTGACTCGGATGAACTTATCCTCCGCAGCAGAGGTGACTCTTGGTCTTCCTTTCCTGGGACAGTCCGCATGTGAGCCAGTTTCTTTGTAGCGCTTGATGATTTTTGTGACTGCACTTGGGGACACTTTCAAAGTTTTCCCAATTTTTGGACCGACTGACCTTCATTTCTTAATGATGGCCACTAGTTTTTCTTTACTTAGCTGCTTTTTGCTTGCCATAATACAAATTCTAACAGTCTATTCAGTAGGACTATCAGCTGTGTATCCACCTGACTTCTCCACAATGCAACTGATGGTCCCAACCCCATTTATAGGGCAAGAAATCCCACTTATTAAACCTGACAGGGCACACCTGTGAAGTGAAAACCATTTCAGGTGACTACCTCATGAAGCTCATCAAGAGAATGCCATGAGTGTGCAAAGCAGTAATCAAAGCCAAAGGTGGCTACTTTGAAGAATCTAGAATATGACATATTTACAGTTGTTTCACACTTTTTTGTTATGTATATAATTCCACATGTGGTCTGTACTGTATGTGGTCGCTGATGGTGCTTGTAAAGGTCCTGGTGCAGGGTGGCAGGCATCTGGGCCTGCACCTTTGACAGGGGATTGGGCAGCATGTAACATAGGGGAAAATGAGGCAGTGGTGTGACCCGCAAACACAGATTGTGGACCGAGGCGTTCGGGCCACTTATTACGGTGCTTGCGTACCATGTGGCGGATCATGCTGGTGCTCGTGAGGTTCCTAGTGTTCATGCCCCGGCTCATTTTGGTACAGTACACATTGCAAACTACTATTGTTTTGTCATCCGCACTTTCCTCAAAAAGCGCCATACTGCGCAACACCTACCCCTTGGCAAGGGAGATTTCTGCAAGGGGGTGCTCTGTGGAACAGTTACGGGCCTGTTTGGTGTGGCACGCCTTCTCCCTTTTGCCACCCCACTGCCTCTTACAACCTGTTGTGGTGCTGGAGATCCCTCCCCCTCTGTACTGCTGTCCTCGCTCGGCTTACCGCCTTCCCAAGTTGGATCAGTGACTTCATCGTCCACCACCTCGTCTTCCACTTCCTCACTCTGCTCATCCTCCTGACTTTTTGACCAAATCACAACCTCAGTGATTGACAACTGTGTCTCATCCTCTTCATCAACCTCTTGAGACACTACTTGCCGTGGACTTATTGGCAACTGTGTCTCATCATCATCCACCTCATTAAACAGTAATTGTCGTTCCCCACAGTCATATTCCTGTGACTGTGGTGCAGCTAATGTCACTGTCAGGAGCGGACAACGTCTATTGAAAAAGTACACTGGATGTCACAGATAAATTTTGGATGCGTACGCTTTACACCGGAGATGTGGCACAGCTAAACCGCAAGTTCGCGGCGGAGCCCATTCACTTTAATGGCAGGCGAACCTAAAAAACCTTCAGGTCATATTTGCAGCCACCAAATACTTACTAGAAGTGCACAAATCATCCCACAACATGGACATATCAGGGGGGGATTAATGGCAAAAATTCCCACAAAAAATATATATTTTAATCAGGAGCCATTTTTATGCGTCTTAAAGGGAATCTGTCATGTGGATATTTGATTATAATCTAACTAATTATATACAATCATTAACTACTAAAAAGTACTTTAGATGTATTCACTTACTAGTGTGACAGATGGTTACCTCATAATAGTCACACAAAGATGCCACATGCTAATGAGCTGAGTCCGGAGTCCGGCATGATGTCATTGAGTCCAGCGTATATTTAATTCAGAGCTGTAGCCACTCCCCTGCACACCTGCTGCTGATTCCTATGGAAACAAACTGTCATTCAGCAGCAGGTGGGCGGGGAGAGTCAGGAGCTCATAAATATTCATGACTCATCATTATCAGCTGGAGCTTTTCAATACAAGATGTTGGCAGATTGACTGGGTCAATTAAAGAAAGTGACCCAGCATTTTGCTAAAAGAATCAGTCACTTATTTATGTTGCCCTTAGTTAGTACACCATAAAACTGGTGACAGGTTCCCTTTAAAGGGAAACTGTCAAAAATGTGCCCTGCTAGAGACTAGAAAAATTGTATTTAGGGCCACGGGAGTACAGGCCCTAAACATTAGGAATTCACTGAACAGATGTGATTATGTGGCTGGAGGTATATTAGATGGTTATTGGATATCAATTTTATTTCAGGCCAGTGGACTACAGGGCCCAAAAATTATTCATTTACCGTAAGGAAAAGAACAATTGATAATGTGGCTGAAAGTACATTAGGCAATCACCTTATAACAATTTTACTGTTGGACAGTTAGATTACAGGCCTCAAAATGTATGCATTCAACGCACATAAAAGATCAAGTGATTATGTGGCTGGATGTATATTAGACGGTCATTGGATATCAATTTTACTGCAGGCCAGTACAAATAAATGTCAAATAAATATATTTAAAAGAACTAAAAATATAAAATTGGATTAAAAACACTTGGTCATCACAGGTGTTGAATTCCTCCGTGGCCCCTTACATTCGGCATTCACCGGACAGAAAATGCCTTTTATGCTGCTCTATTTACATAAGACAGGGAACATTCTTTGTTCTGGGTGGTGGAGGATATGTGTGGGCTAGTATAAGGAAATTCAATTAAACATGGTCGTCATAGGAGTTGAATTCCTCAGAGATCCATGCCTCATTAATTTTTACAAATGTGAGGTAGTCCGCACTGTCATGAGCTAGGCGAGTGCGCTTATTTTGTTCCTCTGCATAGCTGTGGTATCTCAACAGAACCGCACACAACTGCTACACAATACAAGTGCACTATATATAAAGTATACTATATTTTTATCACACCCCTGCCTCAATAAGTTTTTTGGGGGGGGCAACTGGTATATCACACCAGTTGCAATTAGTTGTTCCAATAGCGTTTGTCCCTCTGTATAGCTGTGGTATCGCAGCAGAACCACACACAACTGCTACACAATGCAAATGCACTATATGGAAGAAATATTATAGGTTTATCACACCCCTGCCTCAATAGTTTTTTTGGTGGGGCAAATTGTATATCACACCAGTTGCAATTAGTAGTTCGATAGCGTTTGTCCCTCTGTATAGCTGCGATATCTCAGCAGAACTGCACACAACTGTTGCATAATACAAATGCACTATAAAGATAGTATATTATAGGTATGTCACACCCCTGCCTCAATCAGTTTTTTTATGGGGGCAACTGGTATATCACACCAGTTGCAATCTGTTGTTCCAATAATGTTTGTCCCTCTATATAGCTGCGGTATCGCAGCAGAACTGCACACAACTGCAGCACAATACAAATGCACTATATAGAAAGCATATGATAGGTATATCACACCCCTGCCTCAATCATTTTTTGGGGGGGGCAACTGGTATATCACACCAGTTGCAATTAGTTGTTTCAATAGCGCTTGTCCCTCTGTATAGCTGCGGTATCTCAGCAGAACTGCACACAACTGCTGCACAATACAAATGCACTATATAGAAATTATAGGTATTTGGGGGGGGGGGGGCAATTGGTATATCACACCAGTTGCAATTAGTTGTTCCAATAGCGTGTGTCCCTCTGTAAAGCTTCACACAGCAACCTCTCCCTACACTGGCAAGACTTAATGTGAAATGGCTGCCAGATCAAGTTTATTTATAGGGTAGGGGGTGTGTCCATGTGCTGAAACATCTCAATTGGCTGTCCTGTCCCACCTGCAGGATATGTCATGGGTTAAAGTTCTGCAAAATGCAAAAGAATGTGGCGCCAGCGCACATCGCCATATGTTTGCCTGTTCAGCGAATTGCGAACGAGTAAAGTTTGTGGTAAAATGATCACCCAGCGAACCGCAAGGAAATCTCTAGTCTCCATTACCAGAGCAACAAATTACCACAGCCTGTCCTGTCCATTCTCTCTGTACCTCTTGAACTAAATTCCCCAGAGATTCTGCTTAAGATCTTATCATCTATATTCAGGATCATAATCCCTGACAAGTAGAGAGAAGGAGAAGGAGGAGGAGGAGGCAGTTCTTTTCCTCAGTGTTGTAAAGTAACCTTTCCTTATGTGTGATCAGGACAGGTTTTGAATAGGGATAAGCGAACTCGAACTGTATAGTTCGGGTTCGTACCGAATTTTGGGGTGTCCGTGACACGGACCCGAACCCGGACATTTTCGTAAAAGTCCGGGTTCGGGTTCGGTGTTCGTCGCTTTCTTCGCGCTTTTGTGACGCTTTCTTGGCGCTTTTTGAAAGGCTGCAAAGCAGCCAATCAACAAGCGTCATACTACTTGCCCCAAGAGGCCATCACAGCCATGCCTACTATTGGCATGGCTGTGATTGGCCAGAGCACCATGTGACCCAGCCTCTATTTAAGCTGGAGTCACATAGCGCCGCCCGTCACTCTGCTCTGATTAGCGTAGGGAGAGGTTGCGGCTGCGACAGTAGGGCGAGATTAGGCAGATTAACTCCTCCAAAGGACTTGATTAACTGATCGATCTGCAGCTGTGGATCATTGAGCTGCTGATCCTCAATTGCTCACTGTTTTTAGGCTGCCCAGACCGTTTGTCAGTCACATTTTTCTGGGGTGATCGGCGGCCATTTTGTGTCTTGTGGTGCGCCAGCACAAGCTGCGACCAAGTGCATTTAACCCTCAATGGTGTGGTTGTTTTTTGGCTAAAGCCTACATCAGGGTGAAGCTGTCACACCAAGTGCATTTAACCAGCAATAGTCTGTTCATTTTTTGGCCATATACAAAATCAGGGGCAAGCTGCGCCTGTCACCAAGTGCATTTAACCCTCAATGGTGTGGTTGTTTTTTGGCTAAAGCCTACATCAGGGTGAAGCTGTCACACCAAGTGCATTTAACCAGCAATAGTCTGTTTATTTTTTGGCCATATCCCAGTCTAATTCTGTCACTAAATCCATACCGGTCACCCAGCGCCTAAATACTAGGCCTCAAATTTATATCCCGCTAAATCTGTCCTTAGTGCTGTAGCTGGGCGAGTTATTTAGTGTCCGTTCAAGCATATTTCTTGTTCTGGGTTGAAATACAATTCCCAATTTAGCAATTTCATAATTTAGTGGTTTCTGCTATATCAGAGCTATTTGAAATCTATCCCTAAAAGGGTATATAATATTCAAGGTGCACATTGGGTCATTCAGAATAACTTCACACACACCCGCTACTGTGTATTTCCAAGTCTAATTCTGGCACTAAACCCATACCTGTCACCCAGCGCCTAAATACTAGGCCTCAAATTTATATCCAGCTAAATCTGTCCCTAGTGCTGTAGCTGGGCGAGTTATTTAGTGTCCGTTCAAGCACATTTCTTGTTCTGGGTTGAAATACAATTCCCAATTTAGCAATTTCATAATTTAGTGGTTTCTGCTATATCAGAGCTATTTGAAATCTATCCCTAAAAGGGTATATAATATTCAAGGTGCACATTGGGTCATTCAGAATAACTTCACACACACCCGCTACTGTGTATTTCCAAGTCTAATTCTGGCACTAAACCCATACCTGTCACCCAGCGCCTAAATACTAGGCCTCAAATTTATATCCCGCTAAATCTGTCCTTAGTGCTGTAGCTGGGCGAGTTATTTAGTGTCCGTTCAAGCACATTTCTTGTTCTGGGTTGAAATACAATTCCCAATTTAGCAATTTCATAATTTAGTGGTTTCTGCTATATCAGAGCTATTTGAAATCTATCCCTAAAAGGGTATATAATATTCAAGGTGCACATTGGGTCATTCAGAATAACTTCACACACACCCGCTACTGTGTATTTCCAAGTCTAATTCTGGCACTAAACCCATACCTGTCACCCAGCGCCTAAATACTAGGCCTCAAATTTATATCCCGCTAAATCTGTCCTTAGTGCTGTAGCTGGGCGAGTTATTTAGTGTCCGTTCAAGCACATTTCTTGTTCTGGGTTGAAATACAATTCCCAATTTAGCAATTTCATAATTTAGTGGTTTCTGCTATATCAGAGCTATTTGAAATCTATCCCTAAAAGGGTATATAATATTCAAGGTGCACATTGGGTCATTCAGAATAACTTCACACACACCCGCTACTGTGTATTTCCAAGTCTAATTCTGGCACTAAACCCATACCTGTCACCCAGCGCCTAAATACTAGGCCTCAAATTTATATCCCGCTAAATCTGTCCCTAGTGCTGTAGCTGGGCGAGTTATTTAGTGTCCGTTCAAGCACATTTCTTGTTCTGGGTTGAAATACAATTCCCAATTTAGCAATTTCATAATTTAGTGGTTTCTGCTATATCAGAGCTATTTGAAATCTATCCCTAAAAGGGTATATAATATTCAAGGTGCACATTGGGTCATTCAGAATAACTTCACACACACCCGCTACTGTGTATTTCCAAGTCTAATTCTGGCACTAAACCCATACCTGTCACCCAGCGCCTAAATACTAGGCCTCAAATTTATATCCCGCTAAATCTGTCCTTAGTGCTGTAGCTGGGCGAGTTATTTAGTGTCCGTTCAAGCACATTTCTTGTTCTGGGTTGAAATACAATTCCCAATTTAGCAATTTCATAATTTAGTGGTTTCTTTCTGCTATATCAGAGCTATTTGAAATCTATCCCTAAAAGGGTATATAATATTCAAGGTGCACATTGGGTCATTCAGAATAACTTCACACACACCCGCTACTGTGTATTTCCAAGTCTAATTCTGGCACTAAACCCATACCTGTCACCCAGCGCCTAAATACTAGGCCTCAAATTTATATCCCGCTAAATCTGTCCCTAGTGCTGTAGCTGGGCGAGTTATTTAGTGTCCGTTCAAGCACATTTCTTGTTCTGGGTTGAAATACAATTCCCAATTTAGCAATTTCATAATTTAGTGGTTTCTGCTATATCAGAGCTATTTGAAATCTATCCCTAAAAGGGTATATAATATTCAAGGTGCACATAGGGTCATTCAGAATAACTTCACACACCCGCTACTGTGCATTTCCAAATCTAATTCTGTCACTAAACCCATACCTGTCACCCAGCGCCTAAATACTAGGCCTCAAATTTATATCCCGCTAAATCTCTCGTTACCGCTGTCCTGTTGTGGCTGGGAAAGTTATTTAGTGTCCGTCAAAGCACATTTTTTGTTCTGGGTTGAAATACAATTCCCAATTTAGCAATTTCATAATTTAGTCGTTTCTGCTATATCAGAGCTATTTGAAATCTATCCCTAAAAGGGTAGATCATATTGAAGGTGCACATAGGGTCATTCAGAATAACTTCACACACACGCTTCTGTGCATTTCCAAGTCTAATTCTGTCACTAAATCCATACCGGTCACCCAGCGCCTAAATACTAGGCCTCAAATTTATATCCCGCTGAATTTGAATACAATACATTGGGCCAAATAATATATTTGTTGTTGTGGTGAACCATAACAATGAGAAAAACATCTAGTAAGGGACGCGGACGTGGACATGGTCGTGGTGGTGTTAGTGGACCCTCTGGTGCTGGGAGAGGACGTGGCCGTTCTGCCACATCCACACGTCCTAGTGTACCAACTACCTCAGGTCCCAGTAGCCGCCAGAATTTACAGCGATATATGGTGGGGCCCAATGCCGTTCTAAGGATGGTAAGGCCTGAGCAGGTACAGGCATTAGTCAATTGGGTGGCCGACAGTGGATCCAGCACGTTCACATTATCTCCCACCCAGTCTTCTGCAGAAAGCGCACAGATGGCGCCTGAAAACCAACCCCATCAGTCTGTCACATCACCCCCATGCATACCAGGGAAACTGTCTCAGCCTCAAGTTATGCAGCAGTCTCTTATGCTGTTTGAAGACTCCGCTGGCAGGGTTTCCCAAGGGCATCCACCTAGCCCTTCCCCAGCGGTGAAAGACATAGAATGCACTGACGCACAACCACTTATGTTTCCTGATGATGAGGACATGGGAATACCACCTCAGCATGTCTCTGATGATGATGAAACACAGGTGCCAACTGCTGCGTCTTTCTGCAGTGTGCAGACTGAACAGGAGGTCAGGGATCAAGACTGGGTGGAAGACGATGCAGGGGACGATGAGGTCCTAGACCCCACATGGAATGAAGGTCGTGCCACTGACTTTCACAGTTCGGAGGAAGAGGCAGTGGTGAGACCGAGCCAACAGCGTAGCAAAAGAGGGAGCAGTGGGCAAAAGCAGAACACCCGCCGCCAAGAGACTCCGCCTGCTACTGACCGCCGCCATCTGGGACCGAGCACCCCAAAGGCAGCTTCAAGGAGTTCCCTGGCATGGCACTTCTTCAAACAATGTGCTGACGACAAGACCCGAGTGGTTTGCACGCTGTGCCATCAGAGCCTGAAGCGAGGCATTAACGTTCTGAACCTGAGCACAACCTGCATGACCAGGCACCTGCATGCAAAGCATGAACTGCAGTGGAGTAAACACCTTAAAACCAAGGAAGTCACTCAGGCTCCCCCTGCTACCTCTTCTGCTGCTGCCGCCTCGGCCTATTCTGCTGCTGCCGCCTCGGCCTCTTCCTCCGCCTCTGGAGGAACGTTGGCACCTGCCGCCCAGCAAACAGGGGATGTACCACCAACACCACCACCACCACCTCCGTCACCAAGCGTCTCAACCATGTCACACGCCAGCGTTCAGCTCTCCATCTCACAAACATTTGATAGAAAGCGTAAATTCCCACCTAGCCACCCTCGATCCCTGGCCCTGAATGCCAGCATTTCTAAACTACTGGCCTATGAAATGCTGTCATTTAGGCTGGTGGACACAGACAGCTTCAAACAGCTCATGTCGCTTGCTGTCCCACAGTATGTTGTTCCCAGCCGGCACTACTTCTCCAAGAGAGCCGTGCCTTCCCTGCACAACCAAGTATCCGATAAAATCAAGTGTGCACTGCGCAACGCCATCTGTGGCAAGGTCCACCTAACCACAGATACGTGGACCAGTAAGCACGGCCAGGGACGCTATATCTCCCTAACTGCACACTGGGTAAATGTAGTGGCAGCTGGGCCCCAGGCGGAGAGCTGTTTGGCGCACGTCCTTCCGCCGCCAAGGATCGCAGGGCAACATTCTTTGCCTCCTGTTGCCACCTCCTCCTTCTCGGCTTCCTCCTCCTCTTCTTCCACCTGCTCATCCAGTCAGCCACACACCTTCACCACCAACTTCAGCACAGCCCGGGGTAAACGTCAGCAGGCCATTCTGAAACTCATATGTTTGGGGGACAGGCCCCACACCGCACAGGAGTTGTGGCGGGGAATAGAACAACAGACCGACGAGTGGTTGCTGCCGGTGAGCCTCAAGCCCGGCCTGGTGGTGTGTGATAATGGGCGAAATCTCGTTGCAGCTCTGGGACTAGCCAATTTGACGCACATCCCTTGCTTGGCGCATGTGCTGAATTTGGTGGTGCAGAAGTTCATTCACAACTACCCCGACATGTCAGAGCTGCTGCATAAAGTGCGGGCCGTCTGTTCGCGCTTCCGGCGTTCACATCCTGCTGCTGCTCGCCTGTCTGCGCTACAGCGTAACTTCGGCCTTCCCGCTCACCGCCTCATATGCGACGTGCCCACCAGGTGGAACTCCACCTTGCACATGCTGGACAGACTGTGCGAGCAGCAGCAGGCCATAGTGGAGTTTCAGCTGCAGCACGCACGGGTCAGTCGCACTACAGAACAGCACCACTTCACCACCAATGACTGGGCCTCCATGCGAGACCTGTGTGCCCTGTTGCGCTGTTTCGAGTACTCCACCAACATGGCCAGTGGCGATGACACCGTTATCAGCGTTACAATACCACTTCTATGTCTCCTTGAGAAAACACTTAGGGCGATGATGGAAGAGGAGGTGGCCCAGGAGGAGGAGGAGGAGGAGGAAGAGGGGTCATTTTTAGCACTTTCAGGCCAGTCTCTTCGAAGTGACTCAGAGGGAGGTTTTTGGCAACAGCAGAGGCCAGGTACAAATGTGGCCAGCCAGGGCCCACTACTGGAGGACGAGGAGGACGAGGATGAGGAGGAGGTGGAGGAGGATGAGGATGAAGCATGGTCACAGCGGGGTGGCACCCAACGCAGCTCGGGTCCATCACTGGTGCGTGGCTGGGGGGAAAGGCAGGACGATGACGATACGCCTCCCACAGAGGACAGCTTGTCCTTACCCCTGGGCAGCCTGGCACACATGAGCGACTACATGCTGCAGTGCCTGCGCAACGACAGCAGAGTTGCCCACATTTTAACCTGTGCGGACTACTGGGTTGCCACCCTGCTGGATCCACGCTACAAAGACAATGTGCCCACCTTACTTCCTGCACTGGAGCGTGATAGGAAGATGCGCGAGTACAAGCGCACGTTGGTAGACGCGCTACTGAGAGCATTCCCAAATGTCACAGGGGAACAAGTGGAAGCCCAAGGCCAAGGCAGAGGAGGAGCAAGAGGTCGCCAAGGCAGCTGTGTCACGGCCAGCTCCTCTGAGGGCAGGGTTAGCATGGCAGAGATGTGGAAAACTTTTGTCAACACGCCACAGCTAACTGCACCACCACCTGATACGCAACGTGTTAGCAGGAGGCAACATTTCACTAACATGGTGGAACAGTACGTGTGCACACCCCTCCACGTACTGACTGATGGTTCGGCCCCATTCAACTTCTGGGTCTCTAAATTGTCCACGTGGCCAGAGCTAGCCTTTTATGCCTTGGAGGTGCTGGCCTGCCCGGCAGCCAGCGTTTTGTCTGAACGTGTATTCAGCACGGCAGGGGGCGTCATTACAGACAAACGCAGCCGCCTGTCTACAGCCAATGTGGACAAGCTGACGTTCATAAAAATGAACCAGGCATGGATCCCACAGGACCTGTCCGTCCCTTGTCCAGATTAGACATTAACTACCTCCCCATAACCATATATTATTGGACTCCAGGGCACTTCCTCATTCAATCCTATTTTTATTTTCATTTTACCATTATATTGCGAGGCTACCCAAAGTTGAATGAACCTCTCCTCTGCCTGTGTGCTAGGCCTAAATATATGCCAATGGACTGTTGCAGTGGTGGGTGACGTGAAGCCTCATTCTCTGCTATGACATGCAGACTAATTCTCTGCTGACATGAAGACAGATTCTCTGTTACGGGACCTCCCTCCTCTGCCTGGGTGCTGGGCCTAAATATATGCCAATGGACTGTTGCAGTGGTGGGTGACGTGAAGCCTGATTCTCTGCTATGACATGCAGACTAATTCTCTGCTGACATGAAGACAGATTCTCTGTTACGGGACCTCTCTCCTCTGCCTGTGTGTGTGCTGGGCCTAAATATATGCCAATGGACTGTTGCAGTGGTGGCTGACGTGAAGCCTCATTCTCTGCTATGACATGCAGACTAATTCTCTGCTGACATGAAGCCAGATTGTCTGTTACGGGACCTCTCTCCTCTGCCTGTGTGTGTGCTGGGCCTAAATATATGCCAATGGACTGTTGCAGTGGTGGCTGACGTGAAGCCTCATTCTCTGCTATGACATGCAGACTAATTCTCTGCTGACATGAAGACAGATTCTCTGTTACGGGACCTCTCTCCTCTGCCTGTGTGTGTGCTGGGCCTAAATATATGCCAATGGACTGTTGCAGTGGTGGCTGACGTGAAGCCTCATTCTCTGCTATGACATGCAGACTAATTCTCTGCTGACATGAAGCCAGATTGTCTGTTACGGGACCTCTCTCCTCTGCCTGTGTGTGTGCTGGGCCTAAATATATGCCAATGGACTGTTGCAGTGGTGGCTGACGTGAAGCCTCATTCTCTGCTATGACATGCAGACTAATTCTCTGCTGACATGAAGACAGATTCTCTGTTACGGGACCTCCCTCCTCTGCCTGGGTGCTGGGCCTAAATATATGCCAATGGACTGTTGCAGTGGTGGCTGACGTGAAGCCTCATTCTCTGCTATGACATGCAGACTAATTCTCTGCTGACATGAAGACAGATTCTCTGTTACGGGACCTCCCTCCTCTGCCTGGGTGCTGGGCCTAAATATATGCCAATGGACTGTTGCAGTGGTGGGTGACGTGAAGCCTCATTCTCTGCTATGACATGCAGACTGATTCTCTGCTGACATGAAGCCAGATTGTCTGTTACGGGACCTCCCTCCTCTGCCTGGGTGCTGGGCCTAAATATATGCCAATGGACTGTTGCAGTGGTGGCTGACGTGAAGCCTCATTCTCTGCTATGACATGCAGACTGATTCTCTGCTGACATGAAGCCAGATTGTCTGTTACGGGACCTCTCTCCTCTGCCTGTGTGCTAGGCCTAAATATATGCCAATGGACTGTTGCAGTGGTGGCTGACGTGAAGCCTCATTCTCTGCTATGACATGCAGACTGATTCTCTGCTGACATGAAGCCAGATCGTCTGTTACGGGACCTCTCTGCTCTGCCTGTGTGCTAGGCCTAAATATATGCCAATGGACTGTTGCAGTGGTGGGTGACGTGAAGCCTCATTCTCTGCTATGACATGCAGACTGATTCTCTGCTGTCATGAAGCCAGATTGTCTGTTACGGGACCTCTCTGCTCTGCCTGTGTGCTAGGCCTAAATATATGCCAATGGACTGTTGCAGTGGTGGGTGACGTGAAGCCTCATTCTCTGCTATGACATGCAGACTGATTCTCTGCTGACATGAAGCCAGATTGTCTGTTACGGGACCTCTCTCCTCTGCCTGTGTGATAGGCCTAAATATATGCCAATGGACTGTTGCAGTGGTGGCTGACGTGAAGCCTCATTCTCTGCTATGACATGCAGACTAATTCTCTGCTGACATGAAGCCAGATTGTCTGTTACGGGACCTCTCTCCTCTGCCTGGGTGCTGGGCCTAAATTTATGACAATGGACTGTTGCAGTGGTGGCTGACGTGAAGCCTGATTCTCTGCTATGACATGCAGACTGATTCTCTGCTGACATGAAGCCAGATCCTCTGTTACGGGACCTCTCTCCTCTGCCTGTGTGTGTGCTGGGCCTAAATATATGCCAATGGACTGTTGCAGTGGTGGCTGACGTGAAGCCTCATTCTCTGCTATGACATGCAGACTGATTCTCTGCTGACATGAAGCCAGATTCTCTGTTACGGGACCTCTCTCCTCTGCCTGTGTGTGTGCTGGGCCTAAATATATGCCAATGGACTGTTGCAGTGGTGGCTGACGTGAAGCCTCATTCTCTGCTATGACATGCAGACTAATTCTCTGCTGACATGAAGACAGATTCTCTGTTACGGGACCTCCCTCCTCTGCCTGGGTGCTGGGCCTAAATATATGCCAATGGACTGTTGCAGTGGTGGCTGACGTGAAGCCTCATTCTCTGCTATGACATGCAGACTAATTCTCTGCTGACATGAAGACAGATTCTCTGTTACGGGACCTCTCTCCTCTGCCTGGGTGCCGGGGCCTAAATATCTGAGAATGGACTGTTCCAGTGGTGGGTGACGGGAAGCCAGATTCTCTGCTATGGAACCTCTCTCCAATTGATTTTGGTTAATTTTTATTTATTTAATTTTTATTTTAATTCATTTCCCTATCCACATTTGTTTGCAGGGGATTTACCTACATGTTGCTGCCTTTTGCAGCCCTCCAGCTCTTTCCTGGGCTGTTTTACAGCCTTTTTAGTGCCGAAAAGTTCGGGTCCCCATTGACTTCAATGGGGTTCGGGTTCGGGACGAAGTTCGGATCGGGTTCGGATCCCGAACCCGAACAATTCCTGGGATGTTCGGCCGAACTTCTCGAACCCGAACATCCAGGTGTTCGCTCAACTCTAGTTTTGAACTAATGGGACAGCAGCCATTTGGTTTTTCCTGATGATTGCTCCCCAGACAAAACAAGCCATTATAAATAATGGAAGGTATTTGAAAATATATTTATAATAAAGTAATATTTAAGTATTTTCATTTTCTTAATCACCGGATAACCCTTTTAAATGCTGTTGGAGTGTAAATACTGCCAATTGGTTGCTTAACCAATTGATAAATTAAGACTAATGGAATGCATGTCACATAAAATAAATGTATCTAATAGCAACATGATGATTTCCATTCCCTTATAAATTGCTTCCTCTGCTCTTTCATCCTTATAGACTAAGTCATTTTGCATATTGGCCAACTATGGTGAAAATTTCTATATATAAAAATAATGATGAGAAATATAATTAGATATTTCTTTACTTGAAATGCAAATTCACTTGCTGTTTTTTCCTGGAATATTTTAATAGACTCTGCAAAAAATTAATTGCAGTTTGTTAATGACGAACTTTGCCTTATGACAAATTTGACTTGCTGTTTTCTGCTTTTCACAAATCATTGTATATTCTGTTTTGCATGGACACAAAATAAAGGACATTTTCATCTTCATTGATCTGATATTGCTGAATTAAATGGAGGAGAGGTCATCAATATAAGTAAGCTGGAATACCACTTTTTTGTCTGCTTGTTTACTGTCTGAAAGAATAAGCAATTAGAGACTTGTATAATTACCTATAGCAAAATGGTAATTACACACATTCCAATGTGAGCTCTACAGATTCAAATAGTAAACTGTGTATAATGTTTGCCAAGTATAGCACAAACCTTTTCATGCATAATTTTGAGAGTGGAGAACATGGAAACATTAAAATAGTTTAATTGAAAGGAGTGCTTCTAATAATGAGAGTTATACTAAACTAATAAATACACCACTTTTTCATTCTTTTGGAAGATTACCCTGGTGACTGTTTACTTCTAGTGCCAATTTCCAACTCATTAGACAACAGCTAACAGACTATACCCCAAATAAAGAATTCCACTTATTTACTTTGCTTTGCAGCATTTTTAATAATATAACTTAGCAGACATTAGCATAACAAACATTTCAGCAAGGTCTTTGCAATTAAAAATATATCGCTCGCTATGCAAAGCTTTCTGCAATATGTAAATAAATCCAGTAAGCTGAGGTGTGATTTATTGAATAATGTTTTATTAAATATAGTTTATTATATCTATAAACCCCTTCTGGTCTTTAAATATAGTGTCCGCTCGCAAGCGCAATGGGTGCCATAACCACCAGTTTTCTGCTGTTTTACACATCAGATGCCATGGGGTAATGTCTATGATCGGCAGTAATGCCAATTGTGAATATTTAATCCCTGAGATGCCGTAGTCAAATGTGACCACAGCATCTGGGAGCGCTAAAACCGGAAGCCATGCGCTTTCTGGACCGGGCTGCCTTCCCCTGGCTGAAATCAGGGAAGGTTGCTTGTACTAGTAATAGGGCTAAGCCTGTACCAGGCTTACAGGCTGATTACAAGTATATTCCAATGCTGGCCTGCAAGTGGTATTACAACATTGGAATATACAGAATCCTGTATTTTATAATGCATAAATATGAACTATACTTAACTAGGGAGACTTAAAACAGTAGAAAAAAAATAATAATATATATATATATATAATAATAAAAATTTCAAAATAACCCTTTTACTCTAGAATAAAAAATGTAACCCCTTAGTGACCACCCATACGTGTTTTTACTGACGTAAACAAAGGGGGTTTTAGCTAAACAGCTGGCTTTAATCAATCATTACATGTACTTAAAATTGTGCATTAAAATCTATAACTTGTCCTGCAAAACATAAGACCTCATACAAGTACATTTATGAAAAAACAAAAAAGTTCCAGCTCTTGGAATGCAATTTATTAAAAATGTGCTTGGTCACGAAGAAGTAAATAAATGCATAAAAAATAAACTAAACATCATGGGCATCACCACATCTGAAAATGCCCATAAATATTTTTCCCATATGGTGAAGGGTATAAAGGAAAGAAGTCGTAAAAACTCGAAAATGCTATAAAAAAAACTACAGATCGTCCTGCAAAAAGGTTAGTCCCATTAACATAACTATAAAAATTTTATGGGGTCAGAATATTGATATTTTAATATTTTGGACATTTTTGGACGTTATGATGTGTTATGTTTATTTTTAATTGTTTATTTTTTGCCCTGTATCTGGTCCTACCTTGATTAAGCCATATGTAGCCCCCTCCCCCTTGGTCACACCTGATTGAACACTGAGTGGTATAAATCTAAGTCCTTAGGTCTTTTCAAACCTTAGTCTTTTCAATGCACCATCTTTTAAGTGCAACTCTTTACGTGCACATACAAAATTATACCAGAATTGGACCAGAAGGGGACCACATGTAATTACAGAAATAATAAAATGCAAACAATGTTTCACTTTTTCATCTTACTCTTCCCACATTTCCAAAACCTCCTGAAATACCCCCACATCCATTCACCCAGAAAGGAACTATTCATCTCTCCCTCCATCTTACTATCTCACCCAACCGCTTGCACAAACATGTTTGGCAACATAAAACACTTTCTTACCAAACACACACAGATACCTCCTGCCCTCTTTAACTCTCACCTACTAACACTTTCTCTGCTTCTCCTTATTGCTGGTGATATCTCTCCAAATCCAGGCCCCCCCTCAGCAAATCCCCACTATCACCTCCATGTCCCACTACAAATCTCCATCTACAAATTTCTGCAACCCCTTAAACCTAATAACCATTCCTCTGACCCCTGCACCTTTGGTTCCTCTTGCAGGAGCATTATGGAATGCTCGCTCTGTCTGTAACAAACTGTCCTACATTCATGAACTCTTCATCTCTCAAAAACTTTCCATTCTGGGTCTCACAGAAACATGGCTGACACCCTCTAACACCTCCTCCCCTGCTGCACTCTCATATAGTGGATTTTAATTCACTCACACCCCCCATCCCCGACTGCAAACATGGTGGAGGAGTTGGTCTTCTCCTATCAGACACCTGCTCATACAGCCCAACTCCACTGCCACCCTCCATTATGCTTACCTCATTTGAAGTACACCCTGTTTGCATCTACTCTCCCTCCAACCTTCAACTAGCTGTCATTTACCGCCCCCCAGGCCCAGCCACCATCTTTCTTGACCACTTTAACACCTGGCTACTACACTTTCTTTCTGGCGACATCCCCACTATTATCATGGGTGACTTCAACATCCCTATTGACACCTGCCACTTGGCCGCCTCTAAACTCCTATCACTCTCTTCCTCCTTTGGCCTATCTCAGTGGTCTTCAGCTCCCACCAACAGAGATGGTCACACTCTGGATCTAATCTTTACCCGCCTCTGCTCCCTATATAACCTTTCTAATTTGCCTCTCCCCCTATCTGACCACAACCTACTCACCTTCTCTTCTTTGGTCTCTTCTGCTGCTCCCCCGGGCCACACATTAGCACACCCCTGCAGGAACATTAAACCTCTTGACTTTCGCTTGCTTTCTGACTCTCTTCTCCCACTCTCTACAATCTGTTCCCTCCAAGACCCAGATGCTGCCACCACCCTATATAACACCACCATAACTACAGCTCTGGACACTGTTGCCCCCTTCACACACAACAAAACCCGAAAAATCAACAGACAACCCTGGCACACCAACTTGACCAAAAAACTCAGACAAGGTTCCGGGGCTGCTGAGCGGCGATGGAAGAAATCCGATTCTAAAGATCAATTCACCGCATACAAGCAATCCCTCCTCCTATTCAAATCCTCACTTGCTGATGCAAAACAGGCCTACTTCTCATCTCTCATATCTTCCCTGGCCCATAGCCCTAAACAACTTTTTAACACTTTTAACTCTCTTCTCCGTCCCCCAGCGCCCCCACCCTCTCCTCTTTTCTCAGCTGAGGACTTTGCCAAATACTTCAAACAAAAGATAGTCAACATCAGAGAAAGCTTCAGTACACATTTCCCACAGACTCTCTACACAACTGCTAGGTCCTCTTCTCCCAAAACCCGCTTCTCCACCATTACAGAAGAAAAACTCTCCACTCTACTCTCCATATCACATCTCACGACCTGGTAGAAAAAAGGAGATCCAGCTTCCGAATAACGTGGAATCTTTTTAATAATTCAGTGCAATAAAAACCATGAACTATACAGGTTTACGTGTTTCTGATCTTACAATATAGATCCTTACTCATGACAAGGAAAGGATTGTGAACCGAGACTAAGTAGTGGTCAGCTGAAACAAACAGGTGGCCACAATTAGTCATAGCCACACCTCCATACCAAAAGATTGACTAAAATACATCAAGGCAAATAAAAAAACTCTATAAAACAGATGGTGTATCATCATAAATACAGAAAAAAAAATGAGAAAGATCAATAGTGCAATATTAGATAGTTTCTACGATTTAAACCCATAATGCATGAACCCATTCAAAATATCCAGTATGATTCCCTGTTCAGCAATTTTTTCCTGTAATCACCTCCTCTGACTGGTGGGTTAACTCTTTTTAGACCATGAACTTGCATTCCCTTTGTGTTACCTCCATGAACCGCTGCATAGTGTGAACTGGCCGCAGAGACGTTTCTGGTTAAAGCATGTGGAATATCAGAGACGCATCTGCAGATTCTAGTTTTTAAACTATTAGAGGTGCAGCCAATAAATTGGAGACAACACAGGTTATACACAGGTGAAGGTTATACAATACACCATGAAGGTAGTGCCCCTGCCAATGATGTTTGACCATTAACTTTCAGTATGCAGGATTGACAAATGTTTAGTCACTATATGGCTAATGTGAGAAAATTCGGGACTATAGTTAGTCACAAAGACCGGGATCGATTTTTTCAATCCCGCACACTGAATTTTATTGGAAGGATTACAAGCGGCTTGAGGAAATATCAAATTGACTCAGGAGATATCAGCAATATTTTTCCTAGTTTGCTGTAATAAAGCGCTGGAATATTTTCTATCCCAAAGTCGATTAGTGACAGCACCCAGCTCCGTACGGCATGCTCGCATTTCTCTACGATCTGTAGAGAAATTCCGCATAGTACGAATAAATTCCCCTTTGGGAATATTTGTTACTACATGTGGCGGATGACAGGATGTTGCATGCAGGATGTACCCGCTGTTTCCTTACGATAAGTATGGGTGATCACCGCATTGTTCTCGAAAATCAAAAAAAGATCTAAAAGTGGAATGATGGAAGCATCATGATGTTAAGTGAACTTCAAACCCCATGTGTTGTCATTAAGGAAATCTCCCATCTCACCACTTGTGCATTTAACCCAATCCCATCCCACCTCATCTCTTACCCCACCACAGTGTTTATCCCAGGCCGAACTCATCTCTTCAACCTATCACTAACCTCTGCTTTTAAACATGCTACCATTACACCCATCCTCAAAAAGCCTTCACTTGACCCCTTTTCTTTGTCCAGTTATCGCCCCATATCACTTCTTCCGTATTCCTTCCATTCTGAACTGTCCTCTCACCTCTCTTCCTGCTCCCTCTTTGTCCGCCTACAATCTGGCTCCCGACCCCACCACTAGACTAAGACTGCCCTTACCAAAGTCACCAATGACCTACTAACAGCCAAAATCAAAAAACATTACTCTGTCCTCCTTCTCCTTGACCTTTCCTCTCCCTTTGACACTGTTGACCACTCCCTTCTGTTGCAAACTCTCTCATCTCTTGGCATCACTGACCTGGCCCTCTCCTGGATCACATTATACCTCACAGACCGGACATTTAGCGCCTCCCACTCCTCGTCTCATTCCCTCTCTGTTGGTGTCCCGCAAGGCTCTGTCCTAGGACCCCTGCTCATCTCATAGAGTCCCATGACTTTCAGTATCACTCTTATGCTGACGACACACAGATCTACCTCTCTGGTCCAGACATCACCACCTTACTATCCAGAATCCCACAATGCCTTCTTCCATATTCTCCTTCTTCCCCTCTCACTTTCTAAAACTTAACATGGATAAAACATAATTCATCATCTTTCCCCCATCTTGCTCAACTTCCCCCAACAGACCTATCACGATCAATGTCTACACTCTCTCCCCGGTCAATTAAGTCCGCTGCCTTGCAGTAACCTTGAATTCTGCCCTCTCCTTATGACCGCACATCCAAGCCCTTTCCACCACCTGCTGCCTCCACTCAAAAACATCTCCCGCATGCGCGCTTTCCTTAACTTTGAATCTGCGAAAATGATTGTACATGCCCTTATCATCTCCCGTCTAGACTACTGCAACATTCTCCTCTATGGCCTTCCATCTAGCACTATTGCACCCCTTCAATCTATCTTCAACTCTGCTGCCCGACTAATCCACCTCCCACCCTGTTGCTCCTCTACCTCTCCCCTCTGCCAATCCCTTCACTGGCTCCCCATTGCCTAGCGAATTCAGTTCAAAATACTAACAAATACATACAAGTCCGTCCACAACCTGTCACCTCCCTACATCTCTGAGCTACTTTCCTGATGCATCCCCACACGCGCTCTCCAATCCTCACAAGACCTCCTTCTCTCCTCTACTCTTATCACCTCTTCCCACAATCGCCTCCAAGATTTCTCCCGTGCATCCCCCACACTCTGAAACTTGCTACCCCAACATATCAGACTCTCACCTACAGTGGAATCCTTCAAAAGAAACCTGAAAACCCACCTCTTCAGGCAAGCCTACAACCAGTGACCCTGCTGCCTCTATACCGCCATAACCAACTTCACCCGCACCTACTGTGTCCTTCTTCCATACCATGTAGATTGTAAGCCCTCACAGGCAGGGCCCTCTCTCCTTCTGTACCAGTTTGTAACTCATCTTGTTTATGATTAATGCAATTGTCTGTATTATGTATTTATACCCCTTTTCATATGTACAGCGCTATGGAATGAATGGCTCTTTAATAATAAATAATAATATTTTTTATACATAAATTGGTAAAGGGAGGTGATTTGAATTTTAAATATTTTATTTTTTAAACATTTTTACTGCCATCCCTTAGGGTACTTGAACATCTTGAAATGGTTGCTAGTCACATAGACAATATAATACTATAGAAGTCTATGGGATTGTGACAGCCTTTCTGAGAAGACTTGCACTCATAGCTTAACTAAGTGTTTATGAGATCAGCAATAATCAAAAAGCCCCCAAAGGTGTACATAGCCTTCAAAATATATAAAGCATAAATAATTTATGAATATATATATATATATATATATATATAAATCCAGAAAAACGGGCGGCACTCCAAAGGATAAAAGTAAGTGAACCTTTATTCACCCAGGTGGTGCAACATTTCGGCTCTGCACTTGAGCCTTTTTCAAGCTTGAAAAAGGCTCAAGTGCAGAGCCGAAACGTTGCACCACCTGGGTGAATAAAGGTTCACTTACTTTTATCCTTTGGAGTGCCGCCCGTTTTTCTGGATTTATACATTGGGGTAAGAAGCCTATTCCCCTTGGGACGTGCACCCTAACTTTATTTGATTTTGCACCAGTGCCGCCATTTTTCCTTGATATATATATGAATATATATATATATATATATATATATATACAATTTGTCCAATATAAAAATATAGGGCATTCTGCAGGCAGCGTGTTATAGGGCAGGAGGAGCTAAGCAGATTGATTAATAGTTTTGTAGGAATAGTTACATTATAGCTCGTCATTAATTTATTTCAATCTCTGTTCTGTTTATGCTTAGGGCTTGAGTCATGTGGGTAGTTCATAATCAGTGCTGGACAGCTCTCTCTAAATGCATGCTTATATAGAAATAACTGTCAATTGCTTTCTAGGAGTGCCCATTGGATGCCTATGTCCAGAATTTAAAAAAATGAAACTAAAAAAATGAAAAAATAAAATAAAATACACAGGAAATTATATAAGATTTTTTTCTAAATATCAGTCTGTTTAGCTCCTCCTACCATAAAATATGTCGCCTACAAAATTCATATGATTTGCATGGTCATGGGTGCACTTTTAATAATTTCATTTTATAGTAGTGTCTGAGCTATGTATGATTATTTTCCCTGATACTTTGTATAGCATAATACTTTCATAATACTTTCATTTAAATTACTTAAAATGAATCTGTTACAAGATCCAACATTTCTTATGACTTGCTAGTCCTTTGTTAAGTACAAGGACCGGTAGGAGAAGGTATATCCATCTCTGAAGACTCTAAGTCTGACTGAATACAGAAGAGGAAGGTGCCATCATTTAGCCTGAATAGGAATTTAGATATGCTGAGTATTTTGACAGATTTACTATAAGTACTACAAGAGACTAAATGTGGTTGAAGGATTAGGTAAAAATGATATTTATCATTATGGAGTGGTTAAAAAGCACAGCAAATAATTGCATGCAAAGTGATCAAAACATCATTTGAGTTTCCAGATATTGATTTTAAAGGGAATCTGTATCTAGATTTTGTATGTATGCAAATAAGTCTCTAGGAAAAATGGGGAGATTGTCGTTACACCTAGAGGCTCTGCTCTCTCTGCAACTGCCAGCCGTCTGCACTTTAATTGACAGGGATAGGCGGTGAAAATGTCTCAACAATAACAATCAATTTCTGTATTATGTTGACTGTATGAGATACATATTGCACTTGGTTTATAAGAAGGAGCATTATGGTTGTGGGGTACCTATTATGTGAAACAATAATCTTATCATGGGGAAAAGATACTTTTGTTGTTTGCCCAAATGTATGTAATATTTTGTAATTTATTTATTTTTACTTTTTTTTATGTGTGGTCACAGCAGGTACCTTGATCATTTGATCACTTGATCGTTAACATAATAAACTGCAATACCTCCTGTACATTAGGTTAAAACAGAAAGAAGAATACAAAAAACACATAGAAGGCAGACCTGGGGACCTTCATTAGGCCCCAGGCTGCAATGATGGCCCTTACCATCTCATGTGCCTACTATGTAGCTGCAGCACTAACTACCTAGTAGCAGCAGTAGAAAAGTATGGCAGATAGAGCAACAGGGATATGTTTGCCAATACATTCAATTATTGACCAAATTATACACCTGACAGGCATCTACATCAAGGTTGTCAACTAGAATTTAACTTTTTTATTTGGACAACTTATTCATTAAATCACAGCCAACATTTTTACGGACAAATCGGAAAACCATAATGAATGATGAAGAGAGTAATACATGCCTATAGCTCAATCTCCGGATAAGAACTCATTTCCAGCATTTACTTTGCGCTGTAAAATGATAATAATTACCACCCAAACATTTTGTCAAGTACTATTAGCCCCAAAAAAATAAATCACGGACAAATTTGTGATCTATTTTTACAGACTGTCCAGAAATTTCTGGACAGTTGGCAACCCTGACAAGCATATAATACACCTAAGGCATCCACAAACACTTCATGCGTCTCAACGTGTGTATAAGCTAATAAATTTATAGGAGTGGAATTACTAATCCTATACAGTACATGGAATAAACCTAGACAGGCTGTCTAGACCGGCACCAGATTTATCGAAGTGGCTCAGGATGGATGATAAATGTGGTACAGTGATAGACACTTTTGTCTCACTGTATATCAACTGTTGATTGGGTTGGCTTAGATTAGCACAAAGTGGTGCACATTAACCCATGAAAATTCAATGTCGTTCCAGTACTCCAGTATAAAACCATTGGCCTTGATTTATCATGCTTTCACTCCAGAATTATGGCTTCAAAAAGTCTTTTGTGGAATTTTATAACTTTTTGCACTCATTATCGAAAAAAAAATACTTATCGAAAAAAAAAAAAACTTTTTGCATTCTTTTACGACTCACTCCAGTTTTGAAAGTAGGTGGGAAAATGGGCGTGGTTACCTATTTTAATGAGTTTCACTCCAGATACTCCAGTAGGAAGGTGGAGTACAAAATCTGGAGTTGATTTTCTAGATGTATTAGGTTTAAGGATAAGACAAATTTATCAAACAAATATGACATTTGAAAAATGTGACCTAAGGTGCACCAACACTGGTTCAAGCAAAACTCAGTTCAAACATTCTCCTCATGATAAATTCTCCCCATTAACCTTATTCATCGCTCATCAAAACAAAGTGCTTGCACTCCAGAAACTTCTTACACGGTTTGAACTAAGTGTCATTCTTAGTCATAGCCTAAACAAATAGGATTATTAAGACATCTGTACAAAAAGAAAAAGTACCTCTCCTCTATTGACATCTCAAAAAGGGTTGTACTGGTGAACAAAAACTCTGTATTACAAAATTACTTAGTGTTAACTAAAACCTATTAAATTCTGGTATGACAAGGCACATGCGTCTAGTAAAAATACATAATATATTTTCAAATATAACCTGTTAGGTGTGCCAATGTCTCTTGCGGGAATCTAGAAGGCTTCAAATATGAAGAGTTTCTTTATCCAGTCCTCTTCTCTGTTTAGATAGTCCACTCTGTCCATACTGTTACTTTTAAAGAGTTTACACTGCCATCATGCCATACACCCATTGCAAGTATCATGGAAATCATATCTTATTCTTTGCAACACGTAGCTGATTGCTCTTATTGCTATATTGAGTTTTACAGTTCCTTTCATGCATATTAACCTCAATATTTTGGGCCTTAGTGACCAAGCAATTTTTTTTCATCATTGCTAGTGTTTAGCGAATCAAAGTATCCAAACTGGAATGTGACCCGAAGTTTAGGAAAAATTGCCTGCCTGTCAAAGTAACTGTAAGCAGAAAGGACTAGCTATGCATGTTGCTGCAATATACAGTGATATACACCGAGATACACTCTCCCTGAAGGGAGGGATAAAGCTGATTAAATGTGCTTTGTGACAAATTAATTTGGAATGATGCATATTTTTTGAAAAAATGTGGCAAAGCATCGGAATCAAATTTTTTAAGTTTGCTCATTTCGAATTGTCGCAAGTTGTTGTTTTTAATGGCACCATATACATATAACTCACTGATAAACTTTTATTAACTCTTTCTGGAAGGGGATGGGAAAAAAACTGAAATAGCGTCATTTTATTTTTCTGTTGTTAATTTAGTAACATTCTCTTTGAAGCATAAATAATATGATAATTTTAGTCTGGGCCAGTACAATTATAACTATACCAAGTATATTGTTTTTTTTTAAGGTTTGACTACTTAAACCCTTAAAAAAAGATGTGTTTGAATTGCTACATCCCAAGATTCATAACTTTTTTTAAAATTTTTCTTTCTAAGGAGCTGTCTGGGGGTTTGATTTTTATGGGAGATAACAAATATGTGGAGTGGATTATTATTATATTTGCAACAATTTTTTTTATTAAAAAAGCATGATTTTTAAATAGAAAACAGTATATTTTTTATGTAAACTGTCTGTAGTTTTTCCAGAGAGACCAAATATGGATGAAGGTGCTCCTAGTTTTAAGCTCCCAGTGGGAAAGCTCCTCTAGTCTATAAAATTGACAGTATATTTTTTAACTTGGAGATTTTTTTTTTTTTACTAAAACTTTCTCCCCACAGGGGGACTTTGACAATACACTGTCCTGTAGTGTATTTGTATTGGTAGTTGCCCTTTTCAATTCAACCATAAACTTCCACAGCAAAGATCCAAGAATATGTGCAGCGTATTCAACTATTCCTATAATATGGTTGATGCTGGCCACTTTGAGTTGCAGAACGGTAGTTATGGGATCCCCACCCATTTAACATTTACTGTATATCTTGAGGGTATACCATAAATGTGTTGAACGGATTGTCCTGCCACATATATTGATCTATCGTCAGGATAGTTCATCAATATCTGATCAGTGGGGGTCTGACACCTGGGACCCCTGCCAATCATCTGGTAGAAGAGGATGCAGCGCTCCATGCAAACACTGCTTCCTCTTCATTAAACAACAAGTCATCTCCTGTGAAGCAGCGGCGTAGTATAATTACAAGTACTCACACCATTCTAGTGAAATGAGCTAGTACTTGTCATTACACTGCATTTCCAAGACGACAGGAAGTGTAATAAACATGAAGCAGTGTTCACATGGAGCGCCACCAAACAGCTGATTGGCAGGGGTGCCGATCAGATATTGATGACTAGAGTTAAGCGGACACCTGGATGTTCGGGTCCGACGGATTCGGCCGAACTTCGCAAAAAAGTTTGGGACCCGAACTTGACTCTGAACCCGAACCCCATTGAAGTCAATGGGGACCTGAACATTGGAGCACTAAAAAAAGTCATGGAAAGGGCTAGAGGGCTGCAAATTGCAGTAAAATGTGGTTAAGAGCATGGCAAGTGCTCTGCAAACAAAATTGGTTAGGGAAATGACTTTAAATAACATAAAATACATAAAAATAAAAATTACTAAACTCGATCTAGGAGGTCGAGATCCATATGGAGTAGGAGGTTGAAGAGCCTACACTGGTTTTTAGTTTTAAAAAATCATTTTTTTTGTTTAAATTAGAGTACACTCCAAAACATTGGGAAATATAACCTGTGATAACCCCCTCCAGCCATGCTAAACAAACGTTCAGACAACACACTGGCTGCAGGGCAGGCCAGCACCTCCAAGGCGTAAAGGGCAAGCTCAGGTCATGTGCCCAATTTGGAAACCCAGAAGTTGAAGGGGGCAGACCCATCAGTCAGTACGTGTAGGCGTGTACACACATATTGTCCCACCATGCCCCACGATTTTGCACGTCGCTGTGATGTCCACGATCCAATTGGATATCTTCTCTATCAACTTTTGATGTTCTTTTCTGCGCCTACCATGTTGATCACGGTTAGCGGCGAATCAGGGTTTTATGCTGGAGAGGGACCTTGAGAAAGGTATACCACATCCAAGGGAGGTCAATGGATGAAATTAAATGTGATCGAGCGGAAATGTGGGACAAATTATTGAAGCCAAAGCTTCCAAGTAAAGGAGGGTGCGCGTGGCAATTACCCACTCCCGACTCGGGGAGGTAGTGACGATATATAACAATACAGGACTCTTAAGATACCATGTTATTTGAATGATTCATAAAAAATTATAGGAAATGTCACTGGAATATTTTTTATTTGGAAACGTTAGACAGGAGAGGCCCTGCTGCCACTTTGTTGACTCTAGATAACTTCTGCCTGATCGCATGTCCCCGTGACGTCCACAATCCAATTGGATATCTTCTCTATCAACTATCGATGTTCTTTTCTGCGCCCACCATGTTGATTACAGTTAGAGGCGAAAGGGATACCACATCCAAGGGAGATCAATGGAAATGTTGGACAAGTTGTTAAAGCGGAAGGATCGATTGAAAAGAGGTGGCGCGTCAATTAAAGACGAAATTTAGAAATTTAAGTCCCTGTCACCTATGCAGAGCAGGGGCTTTTCACAAATGGAACAGACAATTTTTAAAAATTTCGGTCCCTGTCAACTATGCAGAGCAGGGGTTTATTCACAGCAAAACTTTGTTCATGTCCCTTACCAATTGAACAGATGATTTTACAAAAATTAGGTCCCTGTCACCTAGGCAGAGCAGGGATTTGTATACGGCAAAATTGGTAAAATGTCACCTGACAATGTAACTGATGATTTTTGGAAATTTATGTCCCTGTCATCTATGCAGAGCAGGGGTTTATTCACGGCAAAAATTGTAAAATGTCACCCAAGAATGTAACAGACGCTTTTGCACCCTGCTCCCTCTTTTTCTGTGCTGGTGCCTCTGTGCGACCACTTCTAGAACTAGACAGGTCACTTGCAAGACCATGTGGGGTCTAGTATATCATCATCCTCCACATCATCTTCCACTCACACCAGAGGCGTACATAGGAATCACTGGGCCCCATAGCAAAAATCTGAATTGGGCCCCTTAACCCCGCCCACTACCCACCATGGCCCCTCCCACTTCCTGACTTTGCTCCTCCCATGCCACACCCCCATTAAATAAATTTATACATGACCTACAGAAACTGTTAGGGGTTTCCTGGGGGTGACCTGTCACATGGGATATCTGCTGCAGCCTGCAGGTCTCCTTATTTGGGGTGCCATGTTAGGCTACTTTCACACTTGCGTTCGGGTCTCCGCTTGTGAGTTCCGTTTGAAGGCTCTCACAAGCGGCACCGAACGGATCCGTCCAGCCCTAATGCATTCTGAGTGGATGCGGATCCGCTCAGAATGCATCAGTCTGGCAGCGTCTGTCCTCCGTTCCACTCAGCAGGCGGACACCTGAACGCAGCTTGCAGCGTTCGGGTGTCCGCCTGGCCGTGCGGAGGCAAACGGATCCGTCCAGACTTACAATGTAAGTCAATGGGGACGGATCCGTTTGAAGTTGACACAGTATGGCTCAATTTTCAAACGGATCTGTCCCCCATTGACTTTCAATGTAAAGTCAAAACGGATCCGTTTGCACTATCATGCCCAGTGACGATGTTGAAGCTGTTGCCCTCAGCCGTATTATCAGAGCGCAGGCGCAGGCAATCGCCGGCACTGCGCCTGCGCGGGATTTGGGACGCCGACGAGAGGAGGATCGGGAGTTTGCAGAGCGCGGCGCTGAGGAGGGGGGCGGGTGTTGAGGACTTAGCCGCGCCTCTGGGAGGCGATTCAGCTAAACATGGGGGAGGGGGCCCTGGGGAGAAAAGCAGCCGCATAGCCGGCTGCAGGTCATCAGTGGGCGGGGCCTTATCTGCGCTACGGGCCCCCCAGTGCCGCGGGCCCCATAGCAGTGGCGTGGTCTGCCTCTATGGGCAGTACGCCACTGACTCACACTTTACCCATGCCCTCCTTGTCGGTCTGCATACTGTAGAAAGCCACAGCAGTTGGCATCTGTGTTTTGTCATCATTCGAGCCCTGCTGCGGTGGTCCTTTCATGTACTCATCTTGAAACATAAGTGGTTGGGCATCGGTGCACTCAATCTCTTCCACTTATGGGGCAGGGCTATGTAGATGGCACTGGGAAACCCTTCTAGCAGAGTCATCTAAAAGCAGAAGAAACTTCTCCATGACTTGGAGCTCAGACTGCTTGGCTGATTTGCAAGGGGGTGGGGTAAAGGACTGATGGACATGGGCTGCAGGTGCCAACTCTGATATTTCAGCAGGAGACTGGGTGAGAGACAGTGTGAAGGAACTGGAGGCACTGCCAGCCACCCAATCTACTATCGCCTGTACTTGTTCTGGCTTCACCATTCGTAGAGCCGCATTTGGCCCTATCAAATAACGCTGAAAATTTTGTCGCCTACTCGCACCTGAGGAAGGTGTTTCACTTGTGCGTGTAGCTGGCACAGATCGACCACGTCCTCTCCCTGCAACAGGAGCTCCACCAGCAACATCATGACCGGGGCCACGTCCCCTATTTGATGCTCTCTTCATTCTTTGCGTTAACCCACCAAACTAACAGATGGTTTATGTCAGGCGACAATGTAACCGCCAATAGACAACAATTAAGTTCACTGAGAGTAAGGCAGTGCCGGTGTCATAAAGAGGAAAAGTTTGATGAGGTCACACAACAGTGTGACATGCGAATTTTATTCAATTACATCACGGTCACAAAACATGTAAAATTGTCAACCAACAATGTAACTGCAGTATTGACTGGTTGTATTTGACTGTGACAGATGCAGCAAAGACCGCAAATGTATTGTCTTGCCCAAATGGTTGTTTTTTTAAACCCAGTATATAATTGCAGAATTTAAAGCTTGTATTTGACTGTCACAAATGCAACAAAGGCCCCAAATGCAAAAATCTGTGTTTTTTTTTAAACCCAGAATATAACAGCAGTATCTAACACTTGTATTGGACTGCCAGAAATGCAGCAAAGGCCCCAAATGTATTATCTTGCCCAAAATGGGTGTTTTTTTTAAACCAGAATATAAAAGCAGTATTTAAAGTTTGTATGTGACTGTCACAAATGCAACAAAGGCCGCAAATGTATTATCTTGCCCAAAATGGGTGTTTTTTTTTTAAAAACCAGACTATAACAACAGTATCTAACGCTAGTATTTTACTGTGACAAATGCAGCAAAGGCCCCAGATGTAGGGTCTTGCAAAAAATTTGTTTTTTTTTAAAACCATAATATAATAGCAGTATTTAAAGTTTGTATTTGACTGTCACAAATGCAGCAAAGGTCGCAAATGTATTATCTTGCCCAGAATATAATTGCAGTATTTAAAGCTTGTATTTCACTGTGACAAATGCAGCAAAGGCCCCAGATGTAGGGTCTTGCAAGAATGGGTGTTTTTTTCTTGCAAAAATGGGTGTTTTTTTAAACCCAGAATATAATTGCAGTATTTCAAGCTTGTATTTCACTGTCAGAAATGCAGCAAAGGACCCAAATGTAGGGGCTTGCCAAAAATGGGTGGATTTTTAAACCCAGAATATAATTGCAGTATTTAAAGCTTGTATTTCACTGTGACAAATGTAGCAAAGGCCCCAGATGTAGGGTATTGCAAAAATGGGTGTTTTTTTTAAACCCAGAATATAATTGCAGTATTTCAAGCTTGTATTTCAGTATTTCAAGCTTGTATTTCACTCATAATATAACTGCAGTATAACTGCAGTATTTAAAGTTTGTATTTGACTGTCACAAATTCAGCAAAGGACCCAAAATGTATTTCCTTGCAAAAAATATGTGTTTTTTTAAACCCTGAATATAACTGCAGTATTTAAAGCTTGTTTTTGACTTTCACAAATGCACTTATGCAGTGCTGGTACACTGAACTTGCATAAAATGGCCACCGACGCCCACCTAACAGGCGGATACAAGTTATTTTTCTGTGTCACTGGGCTCAGAGCAGGGTAAAAAAAATTTGCACTGCACCCACAAAACAAAATCGCTGTAGATCGCTGAGTTAACAAGCACTTCTGATAACAGATTCTTTCCTATTCTCTCCCTCACAGCAGCAGCATCCTATCCCTACACTATCAAGAGCAGAGTGACGTGCAGCGCTACGTGACTCAAGCTTATATAGAGGCTGGGTCACATGCTGCACTGGCCAATCACAGCCATGCCATGTCATTAACTCGCCGAACACCGAACTCGAACCCAAACTTTTACTGAAAAGTTCGGTTTTGGGTTTGGGTCCGGGGTCCAAAAATCCTAAAGTTCGGTACGAACCCGAACTGTAAAGTTTGGGTTCGCTCAACCCTATTGATGACCTATCCTGATAATAGTTCATCAAAATATATTGCAGGACAACCCCTTTTAAGTGAGAAACCTCCTTTTTGCTACTGGTCAAAAGAAATACATTTTCTTCAGGCATAAAGAATTAGCTTAGTGCAATGTATTCTATTACATTAAGCAATCAGGAATCATCTACACTGAAAGCTAAATGTCACATGGCATGTTTAAATTACAATATTTTATAGCAATCTAAAGGTTTTACATTTAATCATTTAATTTTTAATTAACTATAAAAGTACCAAACATTTAAAAAAAGATTAAATGAGGTATTATCGATCTTCATTTTTATTTCTTATAAGCTAGCCTTTGAGTATATTATTAGTAGCCATTATTTCTGTCCAATTTCCTCATGAATTAGCACTGGTCCCAGGAAACAAGAACAGTTGGAGAAGATATTTAAAAAGGAATAATTAAGCCACCGGTGAATAACCTTTGGTCTGAACACTATAGCAGTCAAAGCAAGAGACTCTAATGAGTAGCTAGTGAAATATGGTCAAATAAAATGTGATTCCCTCCAAATTAACAGTCAATTATAGATCCTAGCAGAGAACAAAATGGTCAAAGCTGTTTTAAGATTGACAAATGTTATTCCTCATTAAAAAAGAAATTGTTGTTATGGATAGAAAAAATGATGAATGGCTTGTGCAACCACGCATGTAAAAATGGCAGTTTCCTCACATTGGGATTTTAAGTTATCAGAGATTAATGTTTTAGACAGCAATCAGTGTTCGTTAGACTGATAAAAAAACTGAAAGACGGAACGAATAGCCATAGCTGACTATGGGAAACTAATGTCTAGCTTATTGTGAAGCCTGGTTTGGTTGTTTTGGTCTACAGATAGGAGAGAATGACAGTTGTCAAAACCCACCAACCAGACATTGATGAGATATCTAAGTGGCAATTTTAGCAGTGTTTCACAATAAAACATGCAAACTGCATGAAGGGGAATACTTTTATAGGCACTGTATACATGTATTAGTTTTTAAAATAAAGCATCCCAGCAATAAAAAATGTTATGCTATATAGTACAGTATGGGCTTGCTGCACTAAGTGGGCTTCTGAATAAATGGAGTTTAAAGAACCGGAGTTTAAGGCTACATCTAAGGTTTGCTAGATTTTCCTTGTGTGTTGGCTTGATTCTAGAACGTTCTCCAACTACAGCAGACAGGTTCTAAATCTAACTAATATTTACTGTTTTCCTTCTTTACTGTACATCCCCATTTAAACATATGCTCCATGGACAATGCCACTAAGTGTGTGTCCTGTGCAATGTATGCGTGCCTTGAAGAGCCATTCGAGGGTGAATACATTTGCACTAGATGCAAGCATGTTGCATATTTGGAAGCCCAGATCCTGGATCTAAATAGGCAGGTTGAAATACTTAAAGGTATTGCAAACTTGGAGAGAGGCTTAGACTCACTGTGCAGGCACTGGCTGGGGTCAGTTAAATGGAGGTTGGAGGAAGAAGGCAAGATCAGGACTATCAGGTCAGCAATTCGGTTAATGTAGGAAGAAGGGGTAGAGGGAAAAGTGCCAGGGAGGCTAGACCTGAGCTGGAACACCCTGGTAAATATGCCTATTTGGCTGATATTAGGGATGAAAGCCCAGGGCTCGCAAAACTTCAGCAGGGCTTATCTGCTAGCAACCAGGAAGATGACTGCTGCAGGAAGGATCACAAAAGGAGTGCAGCAAAGGTCAGACAGATGCTGGTGGTAAAACAAAAAAAGAACTAAAAAATATCAGACTAACTAATCATGTGTTACTCAAATGAGCACAAGCCTATTGAAAAACCATAATACAAAAACCTATAAAAAAATAGTTTATTAATAAATAGAGTTGAGCGAACACCTGGATGTTCGGGTTCGAGAAGTTCGGCCGAACATCCCGGAAATGTTCGGGTTCGGGATCCGAACCCGATCCGAACTTCGTCCCGAACCCGAACCCCATTGAAGTCAATGGGGACCCGAACTTTTCGGCACTAAAAAGGCTGTAAAACAGCCCAGGAAAGAGCTAGAGGGCTGCAAAAGGCAGCAACATGTAGGTAAATCCCCTGCAAACAAATTTGGATAGGGAAATGAATTAAAATAAAAATTAAATAAATAAAAATTAACCAAAATCAATTGGAGAGAGGTCCCATAGCAGAGAATCTGGCTTCACGTCACCCAACACTGTAAGAGTCCATTTTCATAAATTTAGGCCCAGCACCCAGGCAGAGGAGAGAGGTCCCGTAACAGAGAATCTGGCTTCATGTCAGCAGAGAATTAGTCTGCATGTCATAGCAGAGAATGAGGCTTCACGTCAGCCACCACTGCAACAGTCCATTGGCATATATTTAGGCCCAGCACCCAGGCAGAGGAGGGAGGTCCCGTAACAGAGAATCTGTCTTCATGTCAGCAGAGAATCAGTCTGCATGTCATAGCAGAGAATGAGGCTTCACGTCAGCCACCACTGCAACAGTCCATTGTCATATATTTAGGCCCAGCACCCAGGCAGAGGAGAGAGGTCCCGTAACAGACAATCTGGCTTCATGTCAGCAGAGAATCAGTCTGCATGTCATAGCAGAGAATCAGGCTTCACGTCAGCCACCACTGCAACAGTCCATTGGCATATATTTAGGCCCAGCACCCAGGCAGAGGAGAGAGGTCCCGTAACAGACAATCTGGCTTCATGTCAGCAGAGAATCAGTCTGCATGTCATAGCAGAGAATCAGGCTTCACGTCAGCCACCACTGCAACAGTCCATTGTCATAAATTTAGGCCCAGGACCCAGGCAGAGGAGGGAGGTCCCGTAACAGAGAATCTGGCTTCATGTCAGCAGAGAATCAGTCTGCATGTCATAGCAGAGAATGAGGCTTCACGTCAGCCACCACTGCAACAGTCCATTGGCATATATTTAGGCCCAGCACACACACAGGCAGAGGAGAGAGGTCCCGTAACAGAGAATCTGTCTTCATGTCAGCAGAGAATTAGTCTGCATGTCATAGCAGAGAATGAGGCTTCACGTCAGCCACCACTGCAACAGTCCATTGGCATATATTTAGGCCCAGCACACACACAGGCAGAGGAGAGAGGTCCCGTAACAGAGAATCTGTCTTCATGTCAGCAGAGAATTAGTCTGCATGTCATAGCAGAGAATGAGGCTTCACGTCAGCCACCACTGCAACAGTCCATTGGCATATATTTAGGCCCAGCACCCAGGCAGAGGAGGGAGGTCCCGTAACAGAGAATCTGGCTTCATGTCAGCAGAGAATCAGTCTGCATGTCATAGCAGAGAATGAGGCTTCACGTCAGCCACCACTGCAACAGTCCATTGGCATATATTTAGGCCCAGCACCCAGGCAGAGGAGGGAGGTCCCGTAACAGAGAATCTGTCTTCATGTCAGCAGAGAATCAGTCTGCATGTCATAGCAGAGAATGAGGCTTCACGTCAGCACCACTGCAACAGTCCATTGGCATATATTTAGGCCCAGCACACACACAGGCAGAGGAGAGAGGTCCCGTAACAGAGAATCTGTCTTCATGTCAGCAGAGAATTAGTCTGCATGTCATAGCAGAGAATGAGGCTTCACGTCAGCCACCACTGCAACAGTCCATTGGCATATATTTAGGCCTAGCACCCAGGCAGAGGAGGGAGGTTGTCATGGTCTTACCTTCTCACTGTTCTCCTTCGTTTGACATGTGCTGGCGGCCATCTTGGTTTCTGGGTTTCTTGTAGCCTCCCACCCTGCGGCTCCTCCTTCCCACTGGGAGGAGCTGGATGCCTAGCTCATATATATAGAAGGTCTGTGGCTTCAGTTCCTTGCTTGGTCCTCCTGTGTGCACATGCTTCAAAGACTGCTGCTGCTTCTGGTTCCTGATCCTGGCCTCGTCTGACTACCCCGTTGGTTCCCGATCCTGGCTTCGTCTGACTACCCCGTTGGTTCCTGATCCTGGCTACGTCTGACTACCCTCCTGGTTCCTGACCTCCGTCTACGCAAGACCCTGCTTCAGTTTAGCCATCCGTTTGGACTTTAGCTACGGCTTGATTTTCAATAAAGCCTTCTTATTCCACCTATCTCTGTTGTACGTCTGGTTCATGGTTCCATGACATTAGGACCAAGCCATGAATTCTGACGGTACAGGGCCATCCTCGCTACCTACGCTGGTTGCCAGACTTGATCAGCAGGATCACCTGTTGGGTCGGTTCGCTGTGGCGTTACAAACCCTGCTTGAACGCACGGCTCATTTAGCTTCCGTTGCCGATGGGTCGGTTGTCGCTCCTGGGCCCGCTCCTACTGCCGCTCCGGTTGTTGCGCCAGAGTCTACCCCGACACCTGTTGCTGCACCTGCGGTGTTTCGGGGTATGACCGGTTCTGCCCCCCTTCCACAGCGCTTTGGGGGAGAGCCAACTCAGTGCCGAGGTTTCCTTAACCAGGTGGCCATTTATTTCGAGTTGCTGCCACATGCCTTTCCTACTGAGAGATCAAAGGTGGGCTTCTTGATCTCGCTGCTCTCGGACAAGGCCTTGGCCTGGGCCAGCCCTTTATGGGAGAACAACAATCCGGTGGTTGCCGAGTTTTCCAGTTTTGTTGCTTCTCTTCGGAAGGTATTCGATGTGCCGGCTCGTGCTGCCTCTGCTGCGAAGCTCCTTATGTCCATCAGACAGGGTTCACGATCCGTAGCTGAATACGCCATTGAGTTTCGTACCCTGGCAGCAGAGGTGGGCTGGAATAATGAGGCTCTGGTCGCTGCTTTCTCTCATGGTCTCTCGGATGCCTTGAAGGATGAGATTGCAGCCAAGGACCTACCAGTGGAGCTCGAGTCCCTTATTTCTTTCCTGATTTTGATTGACACCAGACTCAGGGAGAGACCTTCCTTTAAGGAGAGCCTGCGGAGGCCTTCTAACAGATTGGCGCCTACGTTTGCTGTCCCACCCGTGCCTCCCTCTCCTCCCACGCCTCCTGGGGATGACTGGTCTGGGGGTCAACCCATGCAGCTGGGGGTTGCTCGCCTGTCCGAGGGGGAGAGGGTACTCCGGAGACGCGAGGGCCGATGCATGTACTGTGGTCTCGGTGGGCATTTTCGGTTGGCATGCCCGAACCGTCCGGGAAACGCTCGCACCTGAGATCCTGTCGGGGGCAGATCTTGGGTGGAGTCTCCTCGTCCCCGGTTTCCCGTGTTGACAAACCACTGATTACTGTTGTCCTCTCCTGGGTCGGGGGCTCGGTGACGACCCAGGCGTTGGTGGACTCTGGTGCTGGTGGCTTGTTCATTGATAGTGTGTTCGCCGCCGCCAATTCCATTCCTCTGCAGCCTCGAGGTTCCCCACTGGCTCTTGAGGCGATAGACGGCAGACCCCTTCTGCCGCCACACGTGACTCAGGAGACCCTTCCAGTGGGGATGGCCATTGGTGCCGTTCACAGAGAGTCGGTCTGTCTCCAGGTTATTTCGTCTCCACACTACTCGGTGGTCTTGGGGTACCCCTGGCTCCAGGAGCATAATCCGACTTTCGATTGGAGATCGGCCGAGATCCTCTCGTGGTCACCGCAGTGTGGGGCTAGTTGCATCCATGGGCCTGTCAAGTTGCTGTGTACTTCCTCGGACTCTCTGTTGCCTCCTGAATACGAGGAGTACCGGGATGTATTCGATAAGGTGCGTGCGGTTGCCCTACCTCCGCACCGCCCATACGATTGTGCCATAGAGTTACAATCTGGTGCCGTTCCTCCTCGTGGCAAAGTCTATCCACTGTCGGTAGCGGAGAATGAGGCCATGGAGGAGTACGTGAGGGAGGCGCTTTCACGCGGACACATTCGCAAATCCTCGTCCCCGGCAGGGGCTGGATTTTTCTTTGTGAAAAAGAAGGGCGGTGAGTTGAGGCCTTGCATCGACTACAGGGGTCTCAATCGCATCACGATCAAGAACGCTTACCCGATACCCTTGATTTCCGAGCTGTTCGATCGCCTCAAAGGGGCCACGGTCTTTACCAAACTCGACCTGAGGGCGGCATATAACCTGGTAAGGATCAAGGCGGGCGATGAGTGGAAGACCGCGTTTAACACCAGGACCGGTCATTATGAATCCTTGGTTATGCCCTTTGGGTTGTGCAATGCGCCCGCAGTCTTCCAGGAATTCATCAACGATGTTTTCCGTGACCTGTTGCAGCAGTGTGTGGTGGTCTATTTGGATGACATCTTGGTATATTCTGCATCCATGGAGGCCCACATTCTGGATGTCAGACGAGTGTTGCAACGTTTACGAGAGAACAAGCTGTTCGGTAAGCTTGAGAAATGCGAATTTCACCGATCCCAGGTAACCTTCTTAGGTTACATCATTTCCGCTGAGGGGTTCTCCATGGATCCTGAGAAGGTTTCGGCTGTCTTACAGTGGCCCCAGCCCAGTGGGCTTCGTGCCCTGCAGCGCTTTTTGGGCTTCGCCAATTATTATCGGAAGTTCATCAGGGACTTTTCCATGCTAGCCAAGCCTCTCACGGATCTGACCAGGAAGGGCAGTAATCCTCAGGTCTGGCCGCTCGAGGCCATCCGAGCTTTTGAGGCTCTAAAGTCCGCCTTTGTGTCGGCTCCGATTCTGTCGCATCCCAACCCTGGGTTGCCTTTTGTCCTCGAGGTGGACGCGTCTGAGACGGGAGTAGGCGCCCTCCTGTCTCAGCGTAGAACACCAGAGGGTCCTCTGCTTCCTTGTGGGTTTTACTCCCGGAAACTGTCTTCCGCGGAGTGCAACTATCAGATTGGTGACAGGGAGTTATTGGCCATCGTGCAGGCCCTTAAAGAATGGAGGCACTTGCTCGAGGGCTCGGTGGTTCCGGTTCTCATCCTGACGGACCACAAGAATCTGACCTACCTGTCTGAGGCCAAGAGATTGACACCACGTCAGGCCAGATGGGCTCTGTTCTTGTCACGTTTTAATTACGTGGTCTCCTACCTACCCGGCTCCAAGAACATCAGAGCGGATGCCTTATCACGGCAGTACTCCGAGCTGTCCGGGGAGGAGTCGATTCCGACTACGGTCATACCCCCGAATCAGATCCTGGCTGCTATTCGCACCAGCCTGACCTCTCCTCTGGGTGAGCAGATTTTGGCGGCTCAATCTGGTGCTCCCTCTGGGAGACCCAACGGCAGATGTTTTGTGCCTGAGGAGTTGCGCACTCGGTTGTTGCGAACCTACCATAACTCCAAGGCCGCGGGGCACCCTGGAAAGAATCAGCTGTCCTGGGCGGTTTCACGTCTGTTCTGGTGGCCTTCTCTACGTTCCGACATCGCCGCATATGTAGCGGCATGCTCCGTTTGTGCCCAGAGTAAGTCCCCTCGGCACCTTCCGTTGGGCCTTTTGCAACCCATAGCCACCGGGGAGCGTCCATGGTCACACCTGGGGATGGATTTCATTGTGGACCTTCCTGCATCCCGAGGCCATACGGTCATTCTCATGATTGTGGATCGGTTTTCCAAAATGTGCCACTGTGTTCCTCTCAAGAAGTTACCCTCTGCACAAGAGTTGGCCTCGATTTTTGCCAGGGAGGTCTTCCGGTTGCACGGTTTGCCCAAGGAGATTGTGTCGGATCGGGGCGCGCCTTTTGCTCCCAGTTGGGGATTCATCTCTCTTTCTCCTCGGCCTACCACCCTCAGTCCAATGGGGCCGCAGAACGATCCAATCAGGCCTTGGAGCAATTCCTTCGTTGCTATGTCCCCGATCACCAAGACAATTGGGTTGACCTCCTGCCTTGGGCTGAGTTTGCCAGGAGCACGGCGGTGAACTCTTCCTCTGGGACGTCTCCCTTCATGGCCAATTATGGGTTCCAACCTGCCGTGTTACCGGAGGTATTCTCTCCCCAGGATACTCCGGCTGTGGAGGATCACCTTTCCGTCCTACGTACTTCTTGGGTACAGATCCAGAGGTCCCTTGAGGTCTCTGCGCAACGCCAGAGACTCCAGGCTAATCGCAGACGAGCGCCCGCTCCTTCCTACCAGGTCGGAGACCGTGTATGGTTGTCCACCCGCAACCTCAACCTTCGAGTGCCCATTCCCAAGCTGGCGCCTCGCTTTGTTGGTCCCTTCCGAGTGCTTCACAGGGTAAACCCGGTAGCCTATGCCCTTGCGCTTCCTCCTGGCATGCGGATCTCCAACGTGTTTCATGTCTCCCTGTTGAAGCCATTGGTGTGTAATCGTTTCACTTCCTCGGTTCCTCGGCCCCGTCCGGTCCAAGTGGGCAATCGTGAGGAATATGAGGTGAGCAATATCCTGGACTCACGCCTGGTCCGCGGTCGGTTGCAGTTTTTGGTCCATTGGCGTGGTTATGGTCCAGAGGAGCGTTCCTGGGTTCCCTCCACAGATGTCCATGCTCCTGCGTTGCTCCGAGCCTTCCACGCACGCTTCCCTCTGAAACCGTTCCTTACTCCGCGGAGGAGGGGCCCTTGAGGGGGAGGTACTGTCATGGTCTTACCTTCTCACTGTTCTCCTTCGTTTGACATGTGCTGGCGGCCATCTTGGTTTCTGGGTTTCTTGTAGCCTCCCACCCTGCGGCTCCTCCTTCCCACTGGGAGGAGCTGGATGCCTAGCTCATATATATAGAAGGTCTGTGGCTTCAGTTCCTTGCTTGGTCCTCCTGGGTGCACATGCTTCAAAGACTGCTGCTGCTTCTGGTTCCTGATCCTGGCCTCGTCTGACTACCCCGTTGGTTCCCGATCCTGGCTTCGTCTGACTACCCCGTTGGTTCCTGATCCTGGCTACGTCTGACTACCCTCCTGGTTCCTGACCTCCGTCTACGCAAGACCCTGCTTCAGTTTAGCCATCCGTTTGGACTTTAGCTACGGCTTGATTTTCAATAAAGCCTTCTTATTCCACCTATCTCTGTTGTACGTCTGGTTCATGGTTCCATGACAGAGGTCCCGTAACAGAGAATCTGGCTTCATGTCAGCAGAGAATCAGTCTGCATGTCATAGCAGAGAATGAGGCTTCACGTCAGCCACCACTGCAACAGTCCATTGGCATATATTTAGGCCCAGCACACACACAGGCAGAGGAGAGAGGTCCCGTAACAGAGAATCTGTCTTCATGTCAGCAGAGAATTAGTCTGCATGTCATAGCAGAGAATGAGGCTTCACGTCAGCCACCACTGCAACAGTCCATTGGCATATATTTAGGCCCAGCACACACACAGGCAGAGGAGAGAGGTCCCGTAACAGAGAATCTGTCTTCATGTCAGCAGAGAATTAGTCTGCATGTCATAGCAGAGAATGAGGCTTCACGTCAGCCACCACTGCAACAGTCCATTGGCATATATTTAGGCCCAGCACCCAGGCAGAGGAGAGAGGTGCCGTAACAGAGAATCTGGCTTCATGTCAGCAGAGAATCAGTCTGCATGTCATAGCAGAGAATGAGGCTTCACGTCAGCCACCACTGCAACAGTCCATTGGCATATATTTAGGCCCAGCACCCAGGCAGAGGAGGGAGGTCCCGTAACAGAGAATCTGTCTTCATGTCAGCAGAGAATCAGTCTGCATGTCATAGCAGAGAATGAGGCTTCACGTCAGCCACCACTGCAACAGTCCATTGGCATATATTTAGGCCCAGCACACACACAGGCAGAGGAGAGAGGTCCCGTAACAGAGAATCTGTCTTCATGTCAGCAGAGAATTAGTCTGCATGTCATAGCAGAGAATGAGGCTTCACGTCAGCCACCACTGCAACAGTCCATTGGCATATATTTAGGCCCAGCACCCAGGCAGAGGAGGGAGGTCCCGTAACAGAGAATCTGGCTTCATGTCAGCAGAGAATCAGTCTGCATGTCATAGCAGAGAATGAGGCTTCACGTCAGCCACCACTGCAACAGTCCATTGGCATATATTTAGGCCCAGCACCCAGGCAGAGGAGGGAGGTCCCGTAACAGAGAATCTGTCTTCATGTCAGCAGAGAATCAGTCTGCATGTCATAGCAGAGAATGAGGCTTCACGTCAGCCACCACTGCAACAGTCCATTGGCATATATTTAGGCCCAGCACCCAGGCAGAGGAGAGAGGTCCCGTAACAGACAATCTGGCTTCATGTCAGCAGAGAATCAGTCTGCATGTCATAGCAGAGAATGAGGCTTCACGTCAGCCACCACTGCAACAGTCCATTGTCATATATTTAGGCCCAGCACCCAGGCAGAGGAGGGAGGTCCCGTAACAGAGAATCTGGCTTCATGTCAGCAGAGAATCAGTCTGCATGTCATAGCAGAGAATGAGGCTTCACGTCAGCCACCACTGCAACAGTCCATTGGCATATATTTAGGCCCAGCACACACACAGGCAGAGGAGAGAGGTCCCGTAACAGAGAATCTGTCTTCATGTCAGCAGAGAATTAGTCTGCATGTCATAGCAGAGAATGAGGCTTCACGTCAGCCACCACTGCAACAGTCCATTGGCATATATTTAGGCCCAGCACACACAGGCAGAGGAGAGAGGTCCCGTAACAGAGAATCTGGCTTCATGTCAGCAGAGAATCAGTCTGCATGTCATAGCAGAGAATGAGGCTTCACGTCAGCCACCACTGCAACAGTCCATTGGCATATATTTAGGCCCAGCACACACAGGCAGAGGAGAGAGGTCCCGTAACAGAGAATCTGTCTTCATGTCAGCAGAGAATTAGTCTGCATGTCATAGCAGAGAATGAGGCTTCACGTCAGCCACCACTGCAACAGTCCATTGGCATATATTTAGGCCCAGCACCCAGGCAGAGGAGAGGAGGTCCCGTAACAGAGAATCTGGCTTCATGTCAGCAGAGAATCAGTCTGCATGTCATAGCAGAGAATGAGGCTTCACGTCAGCCACCACTGCAACAGTCCATTGGCATATATTTAGGCCCAGCACCCAGGCAGAGGAGGGAGGTCCCGTAACAGAGAATCTGTCTTCATGTCAGCAGAGAATCAGTCTGCATGTCATAGCAGAGAATGAGGCTTCACGTCAGCCACCACTGCAACAGTCCATTGGCATATATTTAGGCCCAGCACACACACAGGCAGAGGAGAGAGGTCCCGTAACAGAGAATCTGTCTTCATGTCAGCAGAGAATCAGTCTGCATGTCATAGCAGAGAATGAGGCTTCACGTCAGCCACCACTGCAACAGTCCATTGGCATATATTTAGGCCCAGCACACAGGCAGAGGAGAGAGGTCCCGTAACAGACAATCTGGCTTCATGTCAGCAGAGAATCATTCTGCATGTCATAGCAGAGAATCAGGCTTCACGTCACCCAACATTGGAACAGTCCATTGGCATATATTTAGGCCCCGGCACCCAGACACAGGAGAGGTTCATTCAACTTTGGGTAGCCTCGCAATATAATGGTAAAATGAAAATAAAAATAGGATTGAATGAGGAAGTGCCCTGGAGTCCAATAATATATGGTTAAGGGGAGGTAGTTAATGTCTAATCTGGACAAGGGACGGACAGATCCTGTGGGATCCATGCCTGGTTCATTTTTATGAACGTCAGCTTGTCCACATTGGCTGTAGACAGGCGGCTGCGTTTGTCTGTAATGACGCCCCCTGCCGTGCTGAATACACGTTCAGACAAAACGCTGGCCGCCGGGCAGGCCAGCACCTCCAAGGCATAAAAGGCTAGCTCTGGCCACGTGGACAATTTAGAGACCCAGAAGTTGAATGGGGCCGAACCATCAGTCAGTACGTGGAGGGGTGTGCACACGTACTGTTCCACCATGTTAGTGAAATGTTGCCTCCTGCTAACACGTTGCGTATCAGGTGGTGGTGCAGTTAGCTGTGGCGTGTTGACAAAAGTTTTCCACATCTCTGCCATGCTAACCCTGCCCTCAAAGGAGCTGGCATTGACACAGCTGCCTTGGCGACCTCTTGCTCCTCCTCTGCCTTGGCCTTGGGCTTCCACTTGTTCCCCTGTGACATTTGGGAATGCTCTCAGTAGCGCGTCTACCAACGTGCGCTTGTACTCGCGCATCTTCCTATCACGCTCCAGTGCAGGAAGTAAGGTGGGCACATTGTCTTTGTAGCGTGGATCCAGCAGGGTGGCAACCCAGTAGTCCGCACAGGTTAAAATGTGGGCAACTCTGCTGTCGTTGCGCAGGCACTGCAGCATGTAGTCGCTCATGTGTGCCAGGCTGCCCAGGGGTAAGGACAAGCTGTCCTCTGTGGGAGGCGTATCGTCATCGTCCTGCCTTTCCCCCCAGCCACGCACCAGTGATGGACCCGAGCTGCGTTGGGTGCCACCCCGCTGTGACCATGCTTCATCCTCATCCTCCTCCACCTCCTCCTCATCCTCGTCCTCCTCGTCCTCCAGTAGTGGGCCCTGGCTGGCCACATTTGTACCTGGCCTCTGCTGTTGCCAAAAACCTCCCTCTGAGTCACTTCGAAGAGACTGGCCTGAAAGTGCTAAAAATGACCCCTCTTCCTCCTCCTCCTCCTCCTCCTCCTGGGCCACCTCCTCTTCCATCATCGCCCTAAGTGTTTTCTCAAGGAGACATAGAAGTGGTATTGTAACGCTGATAACGGCGTCATCGCCACTGGCCATGTTGGTGGAGTACTCGAAACAGCGCAACAGGGCACACAGGTCTCGCATGGAGGCCCAGTCATTGGTGGTGAAGTTGTGCTGTTCTGTAGTGCGACTGACCCGTGCGTGCTGCAGCTGAAACTCCACTATGGCCTGCTGCTGCTCGCACAGTCTGTCCAGCATGTGCAAGGTGGAGTTCCACCTGGTGGGCACGTCGCATATGAGGCGGTGAGCGGGAAGGCCGAAGTTACGCTGTAGCGCAGACAGGCGAGCAGCAGCAGGATGTGAACGCCGGAAGCGCGAACAGACGGCCCGCACTTTATGCAGCAGCTCTGACATGTCGGGGTAGTTGTGAATGAACTTCTGCACCACCAAATTCAGCACATGCGCCAAGCAAGGGATGTGCGTCAAATTGGCTAGTCCCAGAGCTGCAACGAGATTTCGCCCATTATCGCACACCACCAGGCCGGGCTTGAGGCTCACCGGCAGCAACCACTCGTCGGTCTGTTGTTCTATACCCCGCCACAACTCCTGTGCGGTGTGGGGCCTGTCCCCCAAACATATGAGTTTCAGAATGGCCTGCTGACGTTTACCCCGGGCTGTGCTGAAGTTGGTGGTGAAGGTGTGTGGCTGACTGGATGAGCAGGTGGAAGAAGAGGAGGAGGAAGCCGAGAAGGAGGAGGTGGCAACAGGAGGCAAAGAATGTTGCCCTGCGATCCTTGGCGGCGGAAGGACGTGCGCCAAACAGCTCTCCGCCTGGGGCCCAGCTGCCACTACATTTACCCAGTGTGCAGTTAGGGAGATATAGCGTCCCTGGCCGTGCTTACTGGTCCACGTATCTGTGGTTAGGTGGACCTTGCCACAGATGGCGTTGCGCAGTGCACACTTGATTTTATCGGATACTTGGTTGTGCAGGGAAGGCACGGCTCTCTTGGAGAAGTAGTGGCGGCTGGGAACAACATACTGTGGGACAGCAAGCGACATGAGCTGTTTGAAGCTGTCTGTGTCCACCAGCCTAAATGACAGCATTTCATAGGCCAGTAGTTTAGAAATGCTGGCATTCAGGGCCAGGGATCGAGGGTGGCTAGGTGGGAATTTACGCTTTCTCTCAAATGTTTGTGAGATGGAGAGCTGAACGCTGCCGTGTGACATGGTTGAGACGCTTGGTGACGGAGGTGGTGGTGGTGGTGTTGGTGGTACATCCCCTGTTTGCTGGGCGGCAGGTGCCAACGTTCCTCCAGAGGCGGAGGAAGAGGCCGAGGCGGCAGCAGCAGAAGAGGCCGAGGCGGCAGCAGCAGAAGAGGTAGCAGGGGGAGCCTGAGTGACTTCCTTGGTTTCAAGGTGTTTACTCCACTGCAGTTCATGCTTTGCATGCAGGTGCCTGGTCATGCAGGTTGTGCTCAGGTTCAGAACGTTAATGCCTCGCTTAAGGCTCTGATGGCACAGCGTGCAAACCACTCGGGTCTTGTCGTCAGCACATTGTTTGAAGAAGTGCCATGCCAGGGAACTCCTTGAAGCTGCCTTTGGGGTGCTCGGTCCCAGATGGCGGCGGGCAGTAGCAGGCGGAGTCTCTTGGCGGCGGGTGTTCTGCTTTTGCCCACTGCTCCCTCTTTTGCTACGCTGTTGGCTCGGTCTCACCACATGCTGAGGTGGTATTCCCATGTCCTCATCATCAGGAAACATAAGTGGTTGTGCGTCAGTGCATTCTATATCTTTCACCGCTGGGGAAGGGCTAGGTGGATGCCCTTGGGAAACCCTGCCAGCGGAGTCTTCAAACAGCATAAGAGACTGCTGCATAACTTGAGGCTGAGACAGTTTCCCTGGTATGCATGGGGGTGATGTGACAGACTGATGGGGTTGGTTTTCAGGCGCCATCTGTGCGCTTTCTGCAGAAGACTGGGTGGGAGATAATGTGAACGTGCTGGATCCACTGTCGGCCACCCAATTGACTAATGCCTGTACCTGCTCAGGCCTTACCATCCTTAGAACGGCATTGGGCCCCACCATATATCGCTGTAAATTCTGGCGGCTACTGGGACCTGAGGTAGTTGGTACACTAGGACGTGTAGATGTGGCAGAACGGCCACGTCCTCTCCCAGCACCAGAGGGTCCACTAACACCACCACGACCATGTCCACGTCCGCGTCCCTTACTAGATGTTTTTCTCATTGTTATGGTTCACCACAACAACAAAAATATTATTTGGCCCAATGTATTGTATTCAAATTCAGCGGGATATAAATTTGAGGCCTAGTATTTAGGCGCTGGGTGACCGGTATGGATTTACTAACAGAATTAGACTTGGAAATGCACAGTAGCGTGTGTGTGAAGTTATTCTGAATGACCCTATGTGCACCTTGAATATTATATACCCTTTTAGGGATAGATTTCAAATAGCTCTGATATAGCAGAAACCACTAAATTATGAAATTGCTAAATTGGGAATTGTATTTCAACCCAGAACAAAAAATGTGCTTTGACGGACACTAAATAACTTTCCCAGCCACAACAGGAGAGCGGTAACGAGAGATTTAGCGGGATATAAATTTGAGGCCTAGTATTTAGGCGCTGGGTGACCGGTATGGATTTATCGACAGAATTAGACTTGGAAATGCACAGTAGCGTGTGTGTGAAGTTATTCTGAATGACCCTATGTGCACCTTGAATATTATATACCCTTTTAGGGATAGATTTCAAATAGCTCTGATATAGCAGGAACCACTAAATTATGAAATTGCTAAATTGGGAATTGTACTTCAACCCAGAACAAAAAATGTGCTTTGACGGACACTAAATAACTTTCCCAGCCACAACAGGACAGTGGTAACGAGAGATTTAGCGGGATATAAATTTGAGGCCTAGTATTTAGGCGCTGGGTGACCGGTATGGATTTAGCGACAGAATTAGACTTGGAAATGCACAGTAGCGTGTGTGTGAAGTTATTCTGAATGACCCTATGTGCACCTTGAATATTATATACCCTTTTAGGGATAGATTTCAAATAGCTCTGATATAGCAGGAACCACTAAATTATGAAATTGCTAAATTGGGAATTGTACTTCAACCCAGAACAAAAAATGTGCTTTGACGGACACTAAATAACTTTCCCAGCCACAACAGGACAGCGGTAACGAGAGATTTAGCGGGATATAAATTTGAGGCCTAGTATTTAGGCGCTGGGTGACCGGTATGGATTTACTAACAGAATTAGACTTGGAAATGCACAGTAGCGTGTGTGTGAAGTTATTCTGAATGACCCTATGTGCACCTTGAATATTATATACCCTTTTAGGGATAGATTTCAAATAGCTCTGATATAGCAGGAACCACTAAATTATGAAATTGCTAAATTGGGAATTGTACTTCAACCCAGAACAAAAAATGTGCTTTGACGGACACTAAATAACTTTCCCAGCCACAACAGGACAGCGGTAACGAGAGATTTAGCGGGATATAAATTTGAGGCCTAGTATTTAGGCGCTGGGTGACCGGTATGGATTTAGTGACAGAATTAGACTGGGATATGGCCAAAAAATAACCACACTATTGCTGGTTAAATGCACTTGGTGACGGGCGCAGCTTGCCCCTGATGTAGTATATGGCCAAAAAATGAACAGACTATTGCTGGTTAAATGCACTTGGTGTCACAGCTTGACGAACCACACTACTGAGGGTTAAATGCACTTGGTGACGGGCGCAGCTTGCCCCTGATGTAGTATATGGCCAAAAAATGAACAGACTATTGCTGGTTAAATGCACTTGGTGACGGGCGCAGCTTGCCCCTGATTTAGTATATGGCCAAAAAATGAACAGACTATTGCTGGTTAAATGCACTTGGTGTGATAGCTTGACCAACCACACTACTGAGGGTTAAATGCACTTGGTGACGGGCGCAGCTTGCCCCTGATGTAGTATATGGCCAAAAAATGAACAGACTATTGCTGGTTAAATGCACTTGGTGACGGGCGCAGCTTGCCCCTGATTTAGTATATGGCCAAAAAATGAACAGACTATTGCTGGTTAAATGCACTTGGTGTGATAGCTTGACCAACCACACTACTGAGGGTTAAATGCACTTGGTGACGGGCGCAGCTTGCCCCTGATGTAGTATATGGCCAAAAAATGAACAGACTATTGCTGGTTAAATGCACTTGGTGACGGGTGCAGCTTGCCCCTGATTTAGTATATGGCCAAAAAATGAACAGACTATTGCTGGTTAAATGCACTTGGTGTGATAGCTTGACCAACCACACTACTGAGGGTTAAATGCACTTGGTGACGGGCGCAGCTTGCCCCTGGTGTAGTATATGGCCAAAAAATGAACAGACTATTGCTGGTTAAATGCACTTGGTGTCACAGCTTGACGAACCACACTACTGAGGGTTAAATGCACTTGGTGACGGGCGCAGCTTGCCCCTGATGTAGTACATGGCCAAAAAATAAACAGACTATTGCTGGTTAAATGCACTTGGTGTGACAGCTTCACCCTGATGTAGGCTTTAGCCAAAAAACAACCACACCATTGAGGGTTAAATGCACTTGGTGACAGGCGCAGCTTGCCCCTGATTTAGTATATGGCCAAAAAATGAACAGACTATTGCTGGTTAAATGCACTTGGTGTGACAGCTTCACCCTGATGTAGGCTTTAGCCAAAAAACAACCACACCATTGAGGGTTAAATGCACTTGGTCGCAGCTTGGATGCACTTGGTCGCAGCACCGCACAAGACACAAAATGGCCGCCGATCACCCCAGAAAAAAGTGACTGACAAACGGTCTGGGCAGCCTAAAAACAGTGAGTGAGCATTTGAATTTCAGCAGCTCAATGATGCACAGCTGCAGATCGATCGATTAATCAAGTGAAGTCCTTTGGAGGAGTTAATCTGCCTAATCTCGCCCTACTGTCGCAGCCGCAACCTCTCCCTACGCTAATCAGAGCAGAGTGACGGGCGGCGCTATGTGACTCCAGCTTAAATAGAGGCTGGGTCACATGGTGCTCTGGCCAATCACAGCCATGCCAATAGTAGGCATGGCTGTGACGGCCTCTTGGGGCAAGTAGTATGACGCTTGTTGATTGGCTGCTTTGCAGGCTTTCAAAAAGCGCCAAGAAAGCGTCACAAAAGCGCCAAGAAAGCGACGAACACCGAACCCGAACCCGGACTTTTACGAAAATGTCCGGGTTCGGGTCCGTGTCACGGACACCCCAAAATTCGGTACGAACCCGAACTATACAGTTCGAGTTCGCTCATCCCTATTAATAAATAAATTCAGAAGTTAAAAACAAGTGCAGTTGCAGGGAAAAGGCAACATCAGCCAGAGGAGAACACAATGGAAACAGTTCATATCTGTCCACAGAAGAAAAAATTCAAAGGTAAAGTGCAAGTGCAATAAATAACAATAACTAAATGTATACAGGACAGAAATCATTTACCCATAATGTGTCTCCTCAGGGATGTCACCAACCCCCACATGTGTTTTAGCGAACCTTCGTCTGGGGATTAGGAGGACAGACAGGGTCATCTGTCACCGAGACAGTATATTGTCTTCCAGGTGCTCAGTTTTGGCATATTGAAGATCAGATTGACAGATTGCTGGGTGGGACTGGGGAAGATCCAGCAGTCATGGTTCATATTTGGCAATGACAAAATCAGGGGGAGATGGAAGGTCCTTAAAAATGATTTTAGGGAACTAGGAGTGAAGCTCAAGTTCAGGTCCTCAAAGGTAGTGTTTTCAGAAATACTACTAGTGCTACGAGTGTCACCAGAGAGACAACTTAGTGGCTCATAAGCTGGTGCATGAAGGAAGTGTTTGGGTTCATGGAGAACTGGGTCGAACTTCTCTGTCGGTTACAGGCTCTATAGTAGGTACAGGATGCACCTTAATAGGGAGGGTCCAACTGCTCTGGGGGAAAAATGGTTAGATGGCTGGAGGAGCTTTTAAACTAGGATCTGGGGGAGGGTGGGTTATCATACTAATAAGGGGGTAGATAGTGTATATAAAGAGTTGGATATAGGAGGGGACAGTGGGGATTTAGTGGGGGCTGGGGTTAATGAGGAAAGTAGGAAGAAGACTGTTCATAACTGTACACCAATGAAAAATAGAGCTGCTTGTAACAAGAACCTGTTACATACAAACATTAACCAAGGTAACAAAAAAATCATGGCTATTCACTTTACAGGCAATAGTAATTTTAAATGTATTTTCAAAAATGCCAGAAGTCTAGCTAGAAAATGGGGGAGCTGGAGGCTAATGTACTAAAAGAACACATATATGTATTTGGTGTGGCTGAGACATGGTTGGACTCTTCGCATGACTGAGCTGTAAATATTAAGGGTTTTACACTTTTTAGGAAAGATAGGGTCAATAGAAAAGGTGGTGGTGTGTGCCTGTTTGTGAGGAGCGACGTGAAGACAAGTGTGAAAGAGGCAATTGTGGGTGAGGGTGATGAGGATCTGTAAACCTTATGGGTGGAAGTTCAAAGGGCTGTAAACACTGAAAAAATAAAACTTGGTGTAATCTATAGACCCCCTAACATCACAGAGGATATAGAAACGCAACTGTATAACCAAATAGAACGGGCTGCACTAGCTGGTACAGTGGTCATAATGGGAGATTTTAACTTCTCAGACATTGATTGGTGACATGATTCTGCGTCAACCGCAAAGGGGAGAAGATTCCTCAAATTGCTACAGGACCACTTTATGGGCCAATTTGTAGAAGCTCCCACTAGTGGCAATGCTTTGTTGGATCTGGTAAATTATAATGATGCAGAGCTTGTTGGAAATGTTACTGTTCGAGAAACACTAGGTAATAGTGACCACAATATAATTATATTCCCCCTACACTATAAGACGCAAACTCTGTCAGGCAGAGCAAATACACTGAATTTTAAAAAGGCTAATTTCCCTGGGTTAAGGGCAGCATTTCAGGGCATACACTTGGAGCAGCTACTGTCATATAATAATACTGAGAATAAATGGTAGAGTTTTAAATCCACATTGAGTAATTGCACAAAAAAATTTGTTCCTTTAAGTAACAAGTATAAACAGCTAAAAGTACACCCTATGACTTACAGCTACTGTAAAAAGGGCAATAAATGACAAAAAAGGGCATTTAAAAAATACAAATCTAAAGGGTCAGATGTAGCCTTTGAAGTTTACAAAGGACTTAACAAAATCTGTAAAAAGGAGATAAAATTTGCAAAAATACAAAACGAACAGCAGGTGGTAAAAGAGAGCAAAACAAATCCCCCAAAAATGTATTCAATATATACCTGTAAATGCTAAAAAAAAAGCAAGGTCTGAGCAGGTAGGATTCCCTAAATAATGTTAAAGGGAGTTAGTCACTGAAAATAAGGAAAAGGCAGAGTTACTAAATGGGTTTTTAGCTCTGTATATATAAAAGAAGAGAATAGAGCTGATATCTGTGGTGCTGGGGCTGTTAGTACATCCAGTAATATACTAAATTGGCTAACTGTAGATATGGTCCAAGACAAGTTAAATAAGGTAAATGTTAACAAGGCTCCGGATCCAGATGGATTACACCCAAGAGTTATTAAAGAGCTTAGTTCAATCATTGCTTTGCCCCTGTTTATAATTTTTTAAGATTCTCTAGGTACTGGTACAGTGCCAAGTGATTGGCGCAAGGCAAATGTGGTGCCCATATTCAAAAAATAATCTAGGTCCAGTTAGTTAAACTTCTGTGGTGGGAAAAATGTTTGAAGGACTTTTAAGGGACTATATACAGGAGTATGTGACTGTAAATAATATTATAAGTGGTAACCAATATGGGTTTACCAAGGACAGAAGTTGTCAGATTTACCTGATTTGTTTTTATGAGGAGGTGAGTAGTAGCCTGGACAGAGGAGTGGCTGTGAATGCAGTGTTTCTGATTTTTGCAAAGGCGTTTGATACTGTCCCTCATAGATGTTGAATAGGTAAAGTAAGGTCTATAGGCTTGGAAAGTTGTGGTTAATTACTACTATTCAGAATGGTCCCGGATTATATGTGGTGTACCCCAGGGGCGTTGCTAGGGTCTCAAAAGATCCGGGGCCCAAGCACCAATGCATATGGCCCAATTCTCTAAGTTGAACAACCGCATCCCCCCCTGCAAACACTAGCACTGAAGACATTTTACTGTACTTGCTATACATGCTGTATAGCAGCAGCATGTACCTCTCACATTCAGGGCCTCCCATATGACGTCTCCTCTGATATAGATCTTCTTTGTCATTATCATCTCCATTCGGTCCGGAAAACTTCTCTCAGCCGTCTTTGCAGAGTGTTACACACAGACATCTTCGCTTCCTTACTTTTCTGTACCCCCAAATACTATCCTGAAGAAAAATGAGTGCCATAGAGATAATCTTCCCCATAGTAATAGTGCTCCTTATAGTCCCACCAATGTAAATAAAATCACCCCCTCCCCAGCCACCTCCAACATGCAGTCCCATGTAAATAACATTATCCCTTAACATTCAATCCCATGTAAATAATATCACTCCCTCCCAAACCTGCCTTCAACATTAAGTCCCATATAAATAGCATTACCCCTCAACATACAGTCCCAAGTAGAAAACATCACCCTACCCCAGCCACTTCCAAATTTCAGTCCCATGTAATTTACATCACTCCACCTCACGGTCCCATGTAAATAACTTCCCTCCCTTAAGCCCTAACATACAGTCACAGTTAAATAACTACAACTTCCAACATTGCTCTTCCTCTCACACTGAGTAATCTTTACTTACCTCTCCTCATGTAGCAGACCTCACCTCAGCCTCTTTCCAGGACTTCTCTTCACTGCTGAGCCGTTTTCTCCTGAACTGATCACATGGTGACATCAGTCCTTTTTAGCTACTGCATTTAGAACTGATCATATGACCTATGATGTCATCCCAGGTCCATCAGCTCTTGCAGTGCATTAGATTCAATTGTATTTCTGCCCTGAGGATGGCAATACAGTTAAATCTAACAGCCAGGCAGTACATTCGGGACCTGGGACAAAACATCAGGGGCCCAGGCCCCAAATGTTTTGACCTAGCAACGCCCCTGGTATACCCAAAGGTTCAGTGCTGGGTCTTCTATTATTTAATTTATTTATTAAGGATGATAGTATTATTATTAATGATAATAGCACAATTTCTATTTTTGCTGATGTCACTAAGCTATGTAGTACTGTGCAGTCTATGGAAGATATCAATAAAATACAAGCTGACTTGAACACTCTAAGGGATTAGGCATCATCTTGGCAAATGAGGTTCAATGTGGACAAATGTAAAGTTATGCACGGTAGTGATATTATCCGTGCATTATATGTCCTAGGGGATGCAACACTGGGAGAGTCACTTATAGAGAAGGATTTGGGTGTCCTTGTAGAACATACAGTAGATTAAATAACAGCATACAATGTCAATCAGTTGCTTCTAAAGCTACCAGGGTATTGTCATGCATTAAACAAGGCATGTGCTCGCTGGGCAGGGATGTAATACTACCACTTCATGTGGCATCATGTGGAATATGTAGTTCAGTTCTGGGCACCAGTCCATAGAAAGGATGCTCTGCAGCTGGAAAAAGTACAGAGGAGAGCGACTAAACTGATAAGGAGCATGGAGGGTCTAAGTTATGAAGAAAGATTAAAATAATTATATTTATTTAGTCTTGAGAAGAGACGTCTAAGGGGGCACATGATTAGCCTAAAGAACTATATAAATGGGCCATTCAAAAAAAACTGCAAAAAAAATTTTCCATGTCAAATTCCCTCAATAGACAAGGGGCACTGCCTCTGAGAGGAGAAGAAAAGTTTAGTCTCCAGAAGCGTCAAAGCTTCTTTACTGTACGAACTGTGAATCTGTGGAATAGACTTCATCAGGACGTGGTCACAGCAGGAACAGTGAACAGTTTTAAAAAGGGTTTAGATGAATTCTTAAAAGTAGATGACACTAATGCTTATGAAAATGTGTAAAACTCTGAGTCTCACTTTCTTCTTGGATTCGTGTCCCCACCTTAACTTGATGGACTTATGTCTTTTTTCGACCGTATTAACTGTAACTATGTAGAGGCTCTTATGTATGCCTTTTGTATACCTGTTTTAGTTGATTTATGAATTATTAATTGTCTGCCATCATGTTTCTGTCTTCCCATCTGATTTTCTTCTCCAAATACAGCCTATGAAAATTTTACATTAGGCCTATGGCTTTACAAAGACATAGGGACAGTGTCTCATCGCACTACTGCAATTGATCTCCTCTGTCCTATCTAAGGGCAGCAAGTGATCGAGCAATAACATAGAAATGTTGTTCTCTAAATCACACTACAGAGTCTCAGTACATTGTTATGTATTACAGGCAGCCTCAGCCTACTCTCCCCGGCCTGAAGATGAGTCGGCCAACACTCGCTGAAATGCACGCCGGGATAGGACCGGTTCCACGTGTAGTTGAATGGAAAATCCCAGCAGACGTGTCTTGGATGCTCATAGAATTTTATAGTCATATAACAATATGTCCCATATTCTAGGACGCGTTTCGGCTAGACTGCCTTTTTCGTTTTGGCTTGAAAAAGGCAGTCTAGCCGAAACACGTCCTAGAATATGGGACATATTGTTATATGACAATAAAATTCTATGAGCATCCAAGACACGTCTGCTGGGATTTTCTACTCTCCCGGCCTTCTGCTTGTGATATGTTTCTCCCTGTCAGCTGTTAAAAGCAGGAAAGGAAAGGGTAGCATTGTGAAGCAGCATCACATAAATACACTGGATACTCTGCACACATCATTCATAGATAGGATAGACAGGCAGAGTGAGTCAGGGAAGTTTTATAACTTTGCAGATCATCAGGATAGGGAATTATCTGTGATGGTTTTTATTTTTATTTCGGGGAAAGGGAGTGATTTGAATATATATATATATATATATATATATATATATATATATAATATATATATATATATATACAGGGAGTGCAGAATTATTAGGCAAGTTGTATTTTTGAGGATTCATTTTATTATTGAACAACAACCATGTTCTCAATGAACCCAAAAAACTCATTAATATCAAAGCTGAATATTTTTGGAAGTAGTTTTTAGTTTGTTTTTAGTTTTAGCTATTTTAGGGGGATATCTGTGTGTGCAGGTGACTATTACTGTACATAATTATTAGGCAACTTAACAAAAAACAAATATATACCCATTTCAATTATTTATTTTTACCAGTGAAACCAATATAACATCTCAACATTCACAAATATACATTTCTGACATTCAAAAACAAAACAAAAACAAATCAGTGACCAATATAGCCACCTTTCTTTGCAAGGACACTCAAAAGCCTGCCATCCATGGATTCTACCAGTGTTTTGATCTGTTCACCATCAACATTGCGTGCAGCAGCAACCACAGCCTCCCAGACACTGTTCAGAGAGGTGTACTGTTTTCCCTCCTTGTAAATCTCACATTTGATGATGGACCACAGGTTCTCAATGGGGTTCAGATCAGGTGAACAAGGAGGCCATGTCATTAGATTTTCTTCTTTTATACCCTTTCTTGCCAGCCACGTTGTGGAGTACTTGGACGCGTGTGATGGAGCATTGTCCTGCATGAAAATCATGTTTTTCTTACCTTGCAGACTTCTTCCTGTACCACTGCTTGAAGAAGGTGTCTTCCAGAAACTGGCAGTAGGACTGGGAGTTGAGCTTGACTCCATCCTCAACCCAAAAAGGCCCCACAAGCTCATCTTTGATGATACCAGCCCAAACCAGTACTCCACCTCCACCTTGCTGGCGTCTGAGTCGGACTGGAGCTCTCTGCCCTTTACCAATCCAGCCATCTGGCCCATCAAGACTCACTCTCATTTCATCAGTCCATAAAACCTTAGAAAAATCAGTCTTGAGATATTTCTTGGCCCAGTATTGACTTTTTAGCTTGTGTGTCTTGTTCAGTGGTGGTCGTCTTTCAGCCTTTCTTACCTTGGCCATGTCTCTGAGTATTGCACACCTTGTGCTTTTGGGCACTCCAGTGATGTTGCAGCTCTGAAATATGGCCAAACTGGTGGCAAGTGGCATCTTGGCAGCTGCACGCTTGACTTTTCTCAGTTCATGGGCAGTTATTTTGCGCCTTGGTTTTTCCACACGCTTCTTGCGACCCTGTTGACTATTTTGAATGAAACGCTTGATTGTTCGATGATCACGCTTCAGAAGCTTTGCAATTTTAAGAGTGCTGCATCCCTCTGCAAGATATCTCACTATTTTTGACTTTTCTGAGCCCGTCAAGTCCTTCTTTTGACCCATTTTGCCAAACGAAAGGAAGTTGCCTAATAATTATGCACACCTGATATAGGGTGTTGATGTCATTAGACCACACCCCTTCTCATTACAGAGATGCACATCACCTAATATGCTTAATTGGTAGTAGGCTTTCGAGCCTATACAGCTTGGAGTAAGACAACATGCATAAAGAGGATGATGTGGTCAAAATACTCATTTGCCTAATAATTCTGCACGTAGTGTATATATATATATATATATATATATATATATATATTAAACTTTCTTAACTTTTTTAAAACTTTTTTAAGCCCCCAAGGGCCTAGCAACATGCAATCATTTAATTTATTTCATTACTGAATTGAAAATTCTGTATATTCCAATGGAGTGCTCCCTTCTGCAGGTTTGCATTGGAATATACCAGAAATAGGCCTGGAAACCTTGTACAGCAGGGATGTCAAACTCGTGGCCCTCCAGCTGTTGCAAAACTACAACTCCCATCATGCCTGGGCATACTACAGCTATCAGGGAATGATGGGAGTTGTAGTTTTGCAACAGCTGGAGGGCCATGAGTTTGACATCCATGTTGTACAGACTAAGGCCTATTACTACTAAGGAATGCCTTCCCCAATCTCAGAGAGGGAGATGTTCAGCCCGGGTAACATGCACTCCTGGGATCTTTAGCTCTCAGATGTCAAGGCCACATTTTATCATTTTATCTAATGGGGTAAATATTTATGATTGCAGTTATCGCCAATCGCAGATATTTCCCATGACCCTCTCTTGTTTGAAACAGCAGAAACCTGGCAGCTAAGGCGTGTGTTGCACTTGTGAGTGATCCTCATATTTAAATAGGTGACTTCCGCCGTACATGTTTGGCTGCGGTCATCTAAGGGCTAAAAGGGCTATCTCATAACTAATGTAAAAAATGAAAATCAGACATCATATAGTACATGGCAATATATTTCTAACAAAGCTAGACATCTCTAGATCTCCCCTTTGCTTCAATAACGTTGTTAGATTTATTTCCGGTTGGCAGCTTCTTGTCCTTTCTTCTGCAGCTGGGGGCAATTGAAGGATGGAACTGAGCATGTGTGTGCACCACCGTAGGTGGACAGAGAAATGAGAAAAATATTACGCTATACAGATAGATTTTATTGAATAACTCAGTTGCTATACTAAATTATTAATAACATGCAATTACTAAAGTGTTCAGATCTGGTGCTGGTTTCAAAACTACAGAATATTTTTCATTGGACAACCAATTTTTAGCAAATTTGCTCTTTGTCACACAAGTAATGGTGGGAACAAATATACGTTTTTAGATGCTCAACTATAATTTAAAAGCTTAATTATATTTATAAAAAATGCAAGGAGTCTCTGAGTTAGTATTGGGGACAGTGATTATATATAGCTTTAGCATTCTTTACACTTGAATTATTAATGAATATTTCACTGTGCAATGAAAAAATAATGTGCAAGGTACCTGTTTCAGTCATGAGTGACAAAATTGTCAGCATTTTCATGCTTGTCTCGTACAGGTAATGTATATTTATGTACTGAAAATAAATAATTTTTCAAATAATCACTCATGAATGCTTTATTGAGTTAACTCTGTCCTTTTAAAGGTTACGGATCCAGCTGACTGGACTAGTTACATATGTTTCCATTCAGTTAAAGAGGAACTGTCACCACCAAATGCAATGCAATCAGAAGGCAACATGTAGCATTAGGGTCCAGTCACACGTCTGTATGTGTTTTGCAGATCCGCAAAACACGGACACCGGCAATGTGCATTCCGCATTTTGCGGACCGCTCATCGCCGGCACTCATAGGAAATGCCTTTTCTCGTGCGCAATTGCGGACAAGAATAGGACATGTACTATTTTTTGCAGAACGGAAGTGCGGATCGGCAAATGCGGATGTGGACAGCACATTCCGGCCCCATTTAAAATGTATGGGTCCGCACCTGTTCCGCAAAATTGCGGAGCAGATACGGACCCATTTTGCGGACATGTGAATGGACCCTTATAGAGCAGGATGAGCTGAGAGGATTATATATAGTTTTTGGGGAAAAAATCTATAAAACTTGTAATGTATACATTTATATCTCAGTTTATTCTGAACTTAAAGGAAATGTGTCATCAATAATTTTATCTGCCAGGTAAAAACAGATAGCAGCACATATCTTTTTTTTTTTTTATCTCTATTTTTTTCTGATTACAGTTTTTTTTTATTCTACTTTCTGAACATTACTATGGGGGTGGCCATCTTGCCTCCGCTGTTCTTTACTGCATTTAGAAAGCATTAAAACAAATTGCTTTACGGCAGCCCCATGGGCCATATACACAATGGTCTGGAGGGGACCTCATTGACTTTTCTGGGAGAGTTTTCTAGGCATGCTCTGTGACCTGTGCAGAGGAAAGAATAGATACTCTTTGACAATCACCTATTGTAAATGGTGGATCCTGTCTTATCTATACACATAGAGGTGATATTCTTACAGGCAGGATTAAAATGACAGATAAGCAGGTAACTGCAGTAAAGTGATCAGTGCAGACCAGGAAGTGGTGCCTATTATTAGGCCTAGTGGTGAGTTTTTTTTTCCCAGAGCTAAAATCAAGTTTAATATTCAGGGGATCCTAATAAATATCTAACAAAAGATATTAGAAGAGAGCATTATAGGGACTTAGAGAGTATCTAACATGGGAGTAATAGTGTTTATTTTTTTAAAAGAATAAAAGCACTCAAATATTTTCCTCTATTTCCATTAAAAAAATATCGAAAAACACACAAAAAATAAGTTTAAGGTAATTCATGACATATGCAAATGACCAGACTCACTGCTGTCGTAACACACCACCTAACTAAGGTGGTGTGGGCTCCTGTTGTGCTACCAAAACAATTCATTGAGGCATGAACTCCAATTGTGGTCTGTTGTAGTATCTTGCACAAAAAAGTTAGCAGCTAATACTTTATGCCCTGTAAGTTGCGAGTTGGGGTCTTTTTAGATTGGGCTTATTTTTTTAGCACATTTCCCAGATGTTAGATTATATTGAGATCTGGGGAATTTAGAGATAACGTAAAATCAACATCTCAAATGCTGCGTTCACACCTGAGCATACGGGATGGAGAGCTCTGTATGCGCGATTGTATGCGCGTTTACAATCGCGGCTCCGGAACAAGCGAACGCCCATTGTTGCGTGTTCCCGGAAGTCTATGTACGGGAACGCGCGACAAGACGCCCCAAAGAAGCTCCTGTACTTCTTGGGGCGTCGGGCGTTTTACAGCGCGATCGTACGCACTGAGAAAAACGCTCAGGTGAGAACCATTCCCATAGGGAATCATTTGTTCTTGCCTGTTGAGCGCTTTACAGTGCGTAGGAACGCGCTGTAAAACGCTCAGGTGTGAACCCAGGCAAAGTCTTTGGCGGGGCACAGAAAAAATACTTCCATCTAAACATATATACAAAATATATAAGACAAGCTGTTACCTAAGTATGCACTAAAAACAGGTATCCTGAAAGAGAGTCCTAGGGTCCTTCAATATTCATATCTAGAGAAGAGCAAAGTTTAAAAAAATTATATTCGGCTAGTTGGTCAAGAAATTCAATTCGTAACAAATTAATTTGTCATGAATTGCTATTAATAAAGCATTCCCAGGCCACTCTGCCTTAAGGCACGATAACATGAAGTGGCCGTGCTGCAGTCGGGTTGTGGCCATGCTGCGGTGAAAACCTGTTCCGCCAATTAGCTCACAGCTGCTTTTCATTTAATAATGAAGACTGCACTGTATAGTCTGTCTTCATTGTTAATGGCCATGCAGCACCTTAAGGCTACTTTCACACTAGCGTTCGTCGGTCCGCTCGTGAGCTCCGTTTGAAGGAGCTCACGAGCGGACCCGAACGCAGCCGTCCAGCCCTGATGCAGTCTGAATGGAGCGGATCCGCTCAGACTGCATCAGTCTGGCGGCGTTCAGCCTCCGCTCCGCTCGCCTCCGCACGGACAGGTGGACAGCTGAACGCTGCTTGCAGCGTTCGGGTGTCCGCCTGGCCGTGCGGAGGCGTGCGGATCCGTGCGGATCCGCCCAGACTTACAATGTAAGTCAATGGGGACGGATCCGTTTGAAGATGCCACAATATGGCTCAATCTTCAGGCGGATCCGTCCCCCATTGACTTTACATTGAAAGTCTGGACGGATCCGTACGAGGCTATTTTCACACTTAGCTGTTATATGCTAAAAATAATGCAGATGGATCCGTTCTGAACGGAGCCTCCGTCTGCATTATTATGATCGGATCCGTTCAGAACGGATCCGATCGAACGCTAGTGTGAAAGTAGCCTTAAATAGACACTGCTGCTGGTATGTTTGGCTGGTTAGTTTGGGGCATAATATGCTGGCATACCCAGTTTTTTAACCCTAGTGCTCTCCTGCCATAGAAGTGGGAATCCTTCTTCTGCCATCTGCTTTTCCTCCTTTTCCACATCATCTAATATTGATAAGAAAATGTCATCAGGGACATCCAGCCTCTCCTTTTTCTGCATCTTGCTGACTTTTCTAGGACATGGAGACTTTAAAAGATGATTTGGAAGAAGTAAAGCAAGCATAGAAACATAGAAATATAGAATGTGTTGGCAGATAAGAACCATTTGGCCCATCTAGTCTGCTCAATATACTGAATACTATGAATAGCCCTTAGCCCTATCTTATATGAAGGATGGCCTTATGCCTATCCCATGCATGCTTAAACTCCTTCACTGTATATGCAGCTACCACTTCTGCAGGAAGGCTATTCTATGCATCCACTACTCTCTCAGTAAAGTAATACTTCCTGATATTACTTTTAAACCTTTGCCCCGCTAATTTAAAACTATGTCCTCTTGTAGCAGTTTTTCTTCTTTTAAATATTTTCTCCTCTTTTACCTTGTTGATTCCCTTTACGTATTTTAAAGTTTCTATCATATCCCCTCTGTCTCGTCTTTCTTCCAGCAAAAGCAAAAGATGAGGATGGTTATGATTAAGACCTGGTCCCCCTAAGGGGTGCAGACTGGATGGTATTGGTTGACATGCTGGAAGTGGGTGTCCCCTCGTCACAGTCACAGTCACAGTCCTGCGGATAAATAGATGATGGGAGAGATCTCTGTACTGACCCATGATATTTATACATAGTTATTAGATCTCCCCTGAGTCGTATTATTTCTAAAGTAAATAACCCAAATTTTAATCATCTTTTTGGGGACTGTAGTCCACCCATTCCAGTTATTACTTTAGTTGCCCTCCTCTGGACCCTCTCCAGCTCTGCTATGTCTGCCTTGGTCACAGAAGACCAGAACTGTACACAGTACTCCATGTGTCGTCTGACTAGTGATTTGTAAAGTGGCAGGACTATGTTCTCATCATGGGCATCTATGTCCCTTTTGATGCAACCCATTATCTTATTGGCCTTGGCAGCAGCTGCCTGACACTGGATTTTACTGCTTAGTTTGCTGTTCACTAAAATTCCTAGGTCCTTTTCCATGTCAGTGTTACTCAATGTTTTACCATTTCGTATGTACGGGTAACTTGCATTATTCCTTTCCATGTGCATAACCATACATTTGTCAGTGTTAAACCTTGTCTGCCACTTCTCTGCCCAAGCCTCCAGTCTATCCAGATCCAACTGTAGCCATATACTGTCCTCTTCTGTGTTAATTACTTTACACAGTTTAGTGTCATCTGTAAAAATTGATATTTTACTGTGCAAGCCTTCTACAAGATCATTAAAATTTTTTCAAAGGATAAGAATTGATGGAATTTTGATGTTTAACCCCTTAAGGACCGAGGACGTACCGGTACGCCCTATTTCCCGAGTCCTTAAGGACCGAGGACGTACCGGTACGTCCTGACTTAAAACCGTAACTCCGGCGCCGCGGGGGTTAATCGGAACGGGATTTCGGCTGAAATCATTCAGCCGGCATCCCGTAACAACGCAGGGGGGGGTCATTTGACCCCCCCGTATCGGCGATCGCAGAAAACCGCATGTCAATTCAGACCTGCGGTTTTCTGCGTTTCCGGTCCATTCGGGTGTCCTGTGACCCGATGAACCGGAAAAAGACTGCGATCGGTGGCGTAATTATACACCACCAATCGCAGTCCGAGGATTTGAGGAGGCGGTGCTGGCCCTGGTGCTGAACACTGCTGTCCAGGGTGCTGATTGGTGCAGGGGAGAGAGGCGCGAGATTCAAACTTCCTGCGCTCCTCTCTCCCCTCCTCTTCCTGTTCTGCACGAGCACCCGGCAGCATCGTCCAGCACCAGCTCCTGTGTCCCCCTAATCGGCATCCATCACCCTCCTGCACCCATCGCCACCCAGGTAGGTTAGGGTCAGTGAGGGAGAGGCACCGTTAGGCAGGGAAAGAAGGGAAAAGTAAGTTAGGAAAAAAAAAACTTATCCAAACTTCCATCTATCCATCTAACCCTAACCCAGACCCCCCCCTGCCACTTGCCCCCCCCCCACCAGCCCCCCCACCCCACACCAGACCCCCCCCACCCCACCCACCCCCCACCAGCCCCCCCACCCCCCACCAGCCCCCCTCCTCACTTTTTTTTTTCTGCGTGCGCTGACTGGCCGGCACTTTTTAGCGTCCGTCCACTGTTAGCGCATCGCCCGCCCCACACCCCACCGACCGCTGATCAGCGTTGTACCGCTGATCAGCAAGTTTTAACTTTTTTTTTTCCTAACACTTGCCCTTTTTTTTTTGCCTTTTTTAGTACGCGAACACCCGTTGCCCACACACACACGCACATATAATAAAGTTTTACACACACGCACACCTACACGCACACACACCCATGGCCCGCCGGGTGTTCTCGGCCGAGGAGGCATATGCCCAGATTGCCTCCGACTCTGAGAGCCCCAGTGAGGATGAGGATGACCCCACGTTCCTCTTATCATCCGCATCCTCCTCATCATCATCGGATGACGATGAGCCACCAAGGCGGCGGAGACGCCGCCAGGCGGAGCCAGGGGCCCCACATGCTAGGGATCCTGTGGCCCACCCTAGTACGAGCCGCCCTGGGGTTCGTACTGGTTTCCCGGCCCACCAAATAAGTCCACCGGAGACCCCTGCCGATGAACTTAGCTGGTGTCCCCCAGTGGACTTTGAGCCTGAGATTCCGGATTTCGCTGGCAATCCTGGAATCCAGATTCCCACAGTGGGGTTTACTGAAATAGACTATTTTAGTTTTTTTTTCAGTAACCCACTGGTGAATTTGATGGTGGAGCAGACGAATCTGTACGCCCAACAGTTCGTCGCTCAAAACCCAGGCTCAGTTTTGGCTAGACCCGGTGGCTGGACGCCGGTCAGTGCAGCCGAAATGAGGACATTTTGGGGCCTCGTGCTGCATATGGGTCTAGTCCAAAAACCCAGTGTCAGACAATACTGGAGTGGGGACGTCTTGTACCAGACCCCACTGTACAGTATGGTCATGACATGTCACCGGTTTGAGGCCATCCGGAAATGTCTGCATTATTCCGATAATGCAGCATGTCCACCCCGAGGTGATCCTGCCTATGACCGGCTGTATAAGATACGGCCGGTCATCGATCACTTTGGGGCCACATTTCAGCAGGCCTACGTACCTGGAAGGGAGGTCGCGGTTGATGAGTCGCTCATTGCGTTCAAGGGGAGACTCAGTTTCCGCCAATATATTCCCACAAAGCGGGCGAGGTATGGCGTGAAGCTATACAAAATTTGTGAGAGTACCTCAGGGTACACTTACAAATTTCGTGTGTACGAGGGGCGAGATTCCCGTATTCAACCCCCAGAATGTCCCCCCACTCTGGGTGTTAGCGGGAAACTCGTGTGGGACCTTATGTACCCACTGCTGGATAGTGGTTACCACTTGTACGTGGATAACTTTTATACCAGCATTCCCTTGTTCAGGTCCCTTGCCGCCAGATCCACGTTCGCTTGTGGGACCGTGCGGAAAAATCAGCGCGGCCTCCCTGCCTACCCCCTCCAGGTACCTATCCCCAGGGGTGAGACCCGTGCACTTACCAGTGGAAACCTGTTGCTGGTCAGGTATAAGGACAAGAGGGATGTCCTTATGCTGTCCACAATCCACGGTAACGGCACCACCCCAGTCCCTGTGCGAGGTACCGCGGCAACGGTCCTCAAGCCCGATTGTATCGTCGACTACAATCGGTATATGGGAGGAGTTGATCTCTCTGATCAAGTCCTCACGCCATATAACGCCATGCGCAAAACCCGGGCATGGTACAAAAAAGTTGCGGTCTACTTGGTGCAGGTTGCCATGTACAACTCTTTTGTACTATCCCGAAGCGCTGGCAGCACAGGGACATTCCTCCAATTCTATGAGGCAGTCCTCAAGGACCTGATCTTTTCGGACCGGGAAAGAGCAGGCCGGAGTACCTCGGGAACTGGAGGCGCCCGGATCGTCCCTGGCCAACACTTTCCAGGTGTGGTCCCCCATACTGGAAAGAAGGGACGAACCCAAAAAAAGTGCAGAGTGTGTCACAAGAGGGGGATACGGAAGGACACCACAACTCAGTGTGACACGTGCCCCGATCATCCGGGCCTCTGCATTATCAATTGCTTCAGGGAGTATCACACTTCCATGGAGTACTAAATTTTTATAATCCCCAACAGTTCACTAGAGAACATAAAACACTATGGCTCTCAGACTTTGGAGACACGAAAACTATTTTTCTTTCCCCAAAAAATATTAGTTTTAGTGCAGGCATCCTCAAACTGCGGCCCTCCAGATGTTGTAAAACTATAACTCCCAGCATGCCCAGACAACCTACAGCCATCATCAGGGCATAGTGGGAATTGTAGTTTTACAACATCTGGAGGGCCGCAGTTTTAGGATGCCTGCTTAGTGTGTCCAAAGTCTGAGAGCCATACATATTGGGCATCGTCGCGTGCGTAAAAGTCGTCGCTATAAAAATAACTTTTGACCAAACGCCTCGGATGAACGGTGTTAAAAATATAAAATAAAAACTGTGCCAAAACACCTATTTTTGGGCAAAATTTCAATTTAAATCCATTTTGCCGGTAATAAAGCAAGGGTTAACAGCCAAACAAAACTCAATATTTATGGCCCTGATTCTGTAGTTTGCAGAAACACCCCATATGTGGTCGTAAATGGCTATATAGCCGCACGGCAGGGCATAGAACGAAGGGAACGCCATACGGTTTCTGGAAGGCAGATTTTGATGGACAGTTTTTTTTTTTGACACCATGTCCCATTAGAAGCCCCCCCTGATGTAGCCTAGACTAGAAACTCCAAAAAAGTGACCCCATCTAAGAAACTACACCCCTCAAGGTATTCAAAAGTTACTTTACAAACTATGTTAACCCTTTAGGTGTTCCACAAAACTAAATAGCGAATGTAGAAACAATTTTAGAATTTAATTTTTTTGTTACATTGCCTCAAAAAAGAGTAATATAGAGCAACCAAAAATCATATTTACCCCTAAAATAGTCCCAAAACAACAACCACCTTATCCCGTAGTTTCCTAGATGGGGTCACTTTTATGGAGTTTCTACTCTAGGGGTGCATCAGGGGGCTTGAAAGGGTACATGGTGTAAATAAACCAGTCCAGCAAAATCTGCCTTCCAAAAACCATATGGCGTTCCCCTTCTTCTATGTCCTGCCGTTTAGCCAAATAGTAGTTTACCACCACATATGGGGTGTTTCTGCAAACTACAGAATCAGGGCAACCCATTTTGAGTGTTGTTTGGCAGTTAACCCTTCTTTTACTCCTGGAAAAAATTGATTATATTGGAAAATTTTCCAAAAAATAGAAATTTCAAAATTGTTTCTCCATCTGCCATTAACTCTTGTGGAACACCTAAAGGGTTAACAAAGTTTGTAAACCCAGTTTTGAATACCTTGAGGGGTGTACTTTCTTAGATGGAGTCACTTTTCTGAAATTTCTATTCTAGGGGTGCAACAGGGGGCTTCAAATGGGACATGGTATAAACAAAACCAGTCCTGCAAAATCTGCCTTCCAAAACCCATATGGTGTTCCCCTCCTTCTATGTGCTACCGTTCGGCCAAACAGTAGTTTACGACCACATATGGGGTGTTTCTGCAAACTACAGAATCAGGGCAACCCATTTTGAGTGTTGTTTGGCAGTTAACCCTTGTTTTACTCCTGGAAAAAATTGATTATATTGGAAAATTTTCCAAAAAATAGAAATTTCTAAATTGTTTCTCCATCTGCCATTAACTCTTGTGGAACACCTAAAGGGTTAACAAAGTTTGTAAACCCAGTTTTGAATACCTTGAGGGGTGTACTTTCTTAGATGGAGTCACTTTTCTGAAATTTCTATTCTAGGGGTGCAACAGGGGGCTTCAAATGGGACATGGTATAAACAAAACCAGTCCTGCAAAATCTGCCTTCCAAAACCCATATGGTGTTCCCCTCCTTCTATGTGCTACCGTTCGGCCAAACAGTAGTTTACCACCACATATGGGGTGTTTCTGCAAACTACAGAATCAGGGCAACCCATTTTGAGTGTTGTTTGGCAGTTAACCCTTGTTTTACTCCTGGAAAAAATTGATTATATTGTAAAATTTTCCCCAAAATAGAAATTTCTAAATTGTTTCTCCATCTGCCATTAACTCTTGTGGAACACCTAAAGGGTTAACAAAGTTTGTAAACCCAGTTTTGAATACCTTGAGGGGTGTACTTTCTTAGATGGAGTCACTTTTCTGAAATTTCTATTCTAGGGGTGCAACAGGGGGCTTCAAATGGGACATGGTATAAACAAAACCAGTCCTGCAAAATCTGCCTTCCAAAACCCATATGGTGTTCCCCTCCTTCTATGTGCTACCGTTCGGCCAAACAGTAGTTTACGACCACATATGGGGTGTTTCTGCAAACTACAGAATCAGGGCAACCCATTTTGAGTGGTGTTTGGCAGTTAACCCTTGTTTTACTCCTGGAAAAAATTGATTATATTGGAAAATTTTCCAAAAAATAGAAATTTCAAAATTGTTTCTCCATCTGCCATTAACTCTTGTGGAACACCTAAAGGGTTAACAAAGTTTGTAAACCCAGTTTTGAATACCTTGAGGGGTGTACTTTCTTAGATGGAGTCACTTTTCTGAAATTTCTATTCTTGGGGTGCAACAGAGGGCTTCAAATGGGACATGGTATAAACAAAACCAGTCCTGCAAAATCTGCCTTCCAAAACCCATATGGTGTTCCCCTCCTTCTATGTGCTACCGTTCGGCCAAACAGTAGTTTACGACCACATATGGGGTGTTTCTGCAAACTACAGAATCAGGGCAACCCATTTTGAGTGTTGTTTGGCAGTTAACCCTTGTTTTACTCCTGGAAAAAATTGATTATATTGGAAAATTTTCCAAAAAATAGAAATTTCAAAATTGTTTCTCTATCTGCCATTAACTCTTGTGGAAGACCTAAAGGGTTAATACAGTTTGAAAAAACAGTTTTGAATACCTTGAGGGGTGTAGTTTCTAGAATGGGGTCATTTTTGGGAGGTTTCTATTATCTAAGCCTCACAATATGACTTCAAACCTGAACTGGTCCATAAAAAGTGGGATTTTGAAGATTTCTCAAAAATTTCAAAATTTGCTTCTAAACTTCTAAGCCTTGTAACATCCCCAAAAAATAAAATATCATTCCCAAAATGCTACAAACATGAAGTAGACATATGGGGAATGTAAAGTCATCACAATTTTTGGGGGTATTACTATGTATTACAGAAGTAGAGAAACTGAAACTTTGAAATTTGCTAATTTTTCTAAATTTTTGGTAAAAAATGTATTTTTTTATGCAAAAAAAATAACTTTTTTGACCCAATTTTAGCAGTGTCATGAAGTACAATATGTGACGAAAAAACAATCTCAGAACGGCCTGGGTAAGTCAAAGCGTTTTAAAGTTATGAGCACTTAAAGTGACACTGGTCAGATTTGCAAAAAATGGCCCGGTCCTTAAGGTGAAAATGAGCCCGGTCCTTAAGGGGTTAATGACAGCACTGATCTCATGCACAAGCTGTGTCTTGTATTGCACCTAAACTCCTTTAAATAGAATGGAGCTGAGCTGAATTACCACAGAGCCTTAATAAAAGCACTGATGTTTCCTTAAAACTTTTATACAAAATAGAGCTTACAGGGTTCTATTGGTAAAATCTTCAATGATAATACATTGATTTTGAAGTTACAACTCATGAAACCTCTTTAATATATTCTCATTTAAGCAAACCTACACTTTGAGAATATGTAAGTGACTATGTGTGGCCATTATACAGTACAACTTGTATCTGTATGTTTTAACAGTTTACCCCTCTGCAGGTTCCATCTTTAATGCTCAGCTTTCCCTGAGCTGATGGGTGGAGACTAGCTGATATGTTGTCTCCCACAGAGTGCATATGGAGAAAACAGGAGATTCTGCTATCTTACTTTCTCACTCACTCACTCACTCACTCACTCACTCACTCACAATTACTTAGAACCATACTCCACATGCCCTCTCCCCTGTCATCACTTTTATGGCCAGCTGTAATTTTATCCACTTGCCATCCCCTCACATACACTCCTAATTTGATCCTTCTTTGAGCTGACAGTCTGGCCCTTCAAAATGAATTCAGCAGAGAAGTTAGAGCAAATATAGTTTAGGAAAGGGGGGATAAAATGAGCTGATAAGTGGGGAAAAGGCAAGATATATTACAAAGTTTCTTATATTCACCTGTACTTCAGATGTATGCAATATTATATAAACCATTAGTGACAAGGTATTTTCATTTCATTATTTTAGATACTTGATATTTTCCATAAAAAATAAAATTCATAATTTAAGTTACATTCCTAACCATTACCTAGGCCAGTACCAACTGCAAAATTATACTGATTCCCAAACAAGATACACATTCTCCTTCATTAATTTACATTTACACATGATACTTGAAAATGGGCTTTCTAAACCAGACAATTCCTCTAAATTGCAGGAATCTGTCAGTAGACTACAGTATCTGTGCCCTGGCAATGGATCAAGGCTACAGACTGTTATCTGCTGGTCTGTATGGAAGTAGTAGGCAAAGTGAGGATATTATTCATATGGTTTTAAAACAGAAAAGATAATGTATTGTGGAAATGTTCCTACCATATTCTTTAAAGTGGTCCAAAGCTGGAGCTTCCTTTTTGTTAAGTATTTTTTACTTTTTAAGAAGCAGCTCAATTTGTGCTCTAAAATATCCTTAGCATTTAGTAGTTTAATTTGTCTGGAAAGAACAGCGCATCAGCCTTGGTTCAGAAGACCAGAAACTAAAACTGCCATAAAACTCCTGTTATAAAACTCCCGTTATAATTGCGAAGCTGTAGAGAACTGTAAGCGAGTTCAGAATCAAATTATATAATTAGTTAAAAGTGTTTATAAGGAACAGAACTGTGATGGTAATTATAATAAATCTCAAACATATTTGGACTGAGGGTGCAACGGCATGGTCTAGACCACAGGGAAATTGCATTAGTCATATATATCATTTACATCATCTGCATAATTAGAATGCACTGTTGTCAGGCATGTAATGACCTGGGCCATAGGCCACTGTGCTATCATAACATTACACACTATAACTGTGCATTCAGCATACCAGATAATAAGGAAATAATACTGCTGGCCTGTCAGATTTATATACAGTCAATATTTTATTTCTCTAAACAGCCAACTAGATGAATAAGAAAAAAAGGTAAACAGTATATCCTGGATTAGTATTATATGTAGACATTTATCAGTAGTGTTTAATAATCCCTAGAATGAAGTCATGGCATTCCTTGTTTGTTTTTTTTTGGTCCCATTAAAGTCAATGACCATGCAGACAACATAATTTGCAACTTTTTCTTCTACCCCAAAACAACATATCTTACCTATCACATAGGGGGTCATTTACAAACAGAAATTCACCTATTTTTGATGTATTTCTGGCACAGATTGCGGCACAAAGGTTATTTGCGCCGCAATCTGCAACTATCCCCTGCTCACACCAGGTCGTTCCTAATTTATCATTTTTCTAAACCTGTTTTAGCAGTAGAAAATGGTCTAAATTTAGACCAGCGGTGGATGTGCTGAAGTTATTTACAGGCCGACACCTCTTTATAACTTCAGCGTATCCACTGTCAGCTCACAGGGTTATTAAAACTGGCATTTAAAATGTCCATAATTTGAAAGGACTGTCCCAGATTTTCAGACAGTCCTGGCAAATTCAAGCTGTACAGGGGTGTAAATAGGTGGGACCAACACCCCCCCACCCATAAGTGGGTGTTCTTGGGCAGGGTTGGGAGATTCCCATGGGCGGGGCTTAAAGTACCTGATTTTAGCAACTGAAATGTTGCAACAATACACATATACATGCTTCTGAAATATACATTGTTAAACAATTGTCACGGAAGGTGTACAGGAAACAAGACAACACAAAATGAATATACGACTCACTGGATCCAAAACTAAGGAACAAAAAGGGAGACCCCTGCATCAGACCTGGCACTCTCCCTGACTGCTCAGCCTATGCGAAAATCCCAATGGTAGATGATCGCATATCCTCGTACCTCGACTGTATAACACCTGATCACCCTATAATAGTGAGGGGACACGACCACCGTCTCCCTACACTAGATACGGAGGGAGTCAGGGTCACCTGGGATCCAGCAAACAGAAAAACACAAAAGAATGCACAACACTTATCTTGTAGAAGACTGGGAAGTAGGATCAGCATGCACACACACTCCAGGAAGAAATATAAACCGCACACTAATGCACTATGGGGAGGAATTTAAAGGGATGCAATCAGTACAACTACATGACAGCTGAGAGAGGCTAACGAGATGAGGAACTGAAAGCAAAACAAAGGAAGCTCAAGGAGGAGGTTCTGAAAGGCATCTGTCAGAGCTTCTCAGATGTCTGGTGGTGACAACAATATAACCATATCAAATAAATGAAGGTGGGTAATGTAATCTAAAATATACATCTTAAGAACATAAAAGGGTCTTCTGGATTAACATATATAAAGAGTTACTCACGAAGTTGAAGGAAGTGCAATTTCATCTCTAAACTGTTTGACAACAGCTGCACCAGGATAGTCACTTTAACACAATTTGCTGTATTAATGTAATGTGTTTTTGTTGCATTAACCCCTTCAACCACCGTGATGTACCAGCATATCACAATGATTGAGGGAATGTATGGACAGGGCCCCTGCATTGAGCCAGCTCCATACGTGGCTGCAATGATGGGGAATGGCAATCGCACTTAACCCTGCCATTTAAACCCTCAGATGCCATAATCAACTTCTGATCGCAGCATCTGTGATTGGGCAGAGGGATGCGTCTCCCTCTGACTTCCGAACGGAGCCCCTGCAGTAAAATAGTGGGACTCAGATCAGTTACTATGGCAGCTTCTGAAGCTTTCCAGGCCTACAATGGTAAGCTCCCTGCTGAACTGTGCACAAAGCACAGCTTAGCAGGAAATGCATCTGGATCTTGTTCACCCTAATAGATCTCTCTTAGGGTCAATGGGACAAAGGATCAAAAGATCCAAGGTTCTAGCCCCTTAAGGGGGTTAAACTTATTTACTATAAACGTAGAAAAAAAAAGTAAAATAAAAACTATAAAATATTACAAATTTTAATTGTCTCCCTTTCCCAATTATATATATACAAATATTTTAACAATAAAAAATAATAAACATATCAGGTATCGCCTTGTCCCAAAATGTCTGAACTATTAAAATAACAAAATAAATTCCTGTGCAGTGAATGCCATAATGTAAAAAAATGAAAACCACGTGATTCGCCATTTTTGGGTCACCAGGGATCAGTGATTTAGTCAGCAGAGATCAAAAGTCATACATACCACAAAAATAGTACCCATAAAATTACAGTTCATCACGCAAAAAAAAATATGTCCTTATACAGCTCTGTGGATGGAAATATAAAAAAGAAAATGTACATTTTTTTCCAAGGTTAATTTTTTTTTTTAAGTAGTAAAACAAAAAAACCTATATAAGTTTGGTATAGCAGTATTCATATTGAGCCACAGAATAAGGACATCTTGTTATTTTTAGTGCACAGTAAATGTCATAATGTGAAAACCCCCAGAACCTTGTGTTGTTTTTTAATATAGCCCTACAAATAATGTTTTCCCAATTTTCCAATAACAAACCATTTAATGGTGCCCTTAAAAAATACAACTTATCCTGCAAAAAAAATAAGCCCTCATATGGCTAATATGAATGGAAAATGTTCTAAGTTATGGGTATTGGAATGTGAGGAGAAAAAAATGAAAATGCAAAACAAAAAATGGGCCCGGTACTTAATGGGTTAATGTGTTAATCCAGTCATAATAATGATGGCTGCATCTGATATATCTTATTCTATACCATGCACCATGACCAATTCAATGTTTTTATTTACATTTTCTCAGGTCAATAGTAAATGTTACTTAACCCCTTCCTGACACATGATGTAATAGTATGTCATGGTGGCAGGTGACTTGCTCCATTTTGACGTACTATTACATCATGGTGATCGGGCGGGCACCATAGTGGTGTGCGCCCGATCACTGCAGGGGCCCTAGCTGTATCCACCGGCATCGCTGTAAAAGCTGATGCCGGTGGATTAACCCCTTTTATGCTGCAGTCACCGCTGACTGTGGCATAGAAGGGTTTTGCTGTCAGTGAAGGAGCCCATCGGGTCCCCGCTCTGTGGTGACAGGGACCCGATGTGTGAGAATGTAGTCTGATGCCTTGCAGAGGCTGCCCAATGTCTTGCATGGCATTGGGGCCTGCCTTCTATACAATCCGAAGATATCCAGCGCCAGGCTTGGTCTCCTAGGCAACCTGTTACTCAGTGTAATACACTAACAGGCAATGAATTACAATACAGATGTATTGTAATGTATTGCAGAGAAGATCAGACCCCCAAAAGTCCCAGAGTGTAACAGAAATAAAGGAAAAAAAGTGTTTTTAATAATAAAGAATAAAGTTTCAAGTACAAACAGAAAAAAATGCTCCTTTCCCCTGATTTTATTATAAAAAATATATATAAAAAAAAGAAAACGCATACCTAATGACCAGCTCTATAAATATATCACATAATCCATCCTGTCAGATAAACACAGTGAAATTATTTTTTTGTAAAATAAAAACATTTTTGGCACCTTACATTACAAAAAGTGCAACACCAAGCCGTCAAAAAGGTGTATGCTTCCCCCAATATGAATCAGACTATTGAAACACTAAAACATCATTTTTTTTGTTTAAAAAGCTTAAATATATAATAAAAAGTATACATATTAGGATTGCCCCTCCTTTTGATCAAAAAATCATATGTACCCAAAAATGGTACCAATAAAAATGTCAAAAAACAAGCCCCTGCCCAAGACAATCGGCATAAAAAAAGGCGTTCAGAAAATGGAGACACAAAAACATATTTTTCTTCAAAAATGCTTTATTATGTAAAACTGAAACAAAGAATGTAGACATATTTGATATCATCATATTCGTAACAACCTGCTCTATATAAATAGCTCATGATCTAACCTGTCAGATGAACATTGTAAAAAACAAACAATAAAAACGGTGCCAAAATAGCAATTTTTTTGTTACTTTGCCTCACAAAAAACGTAATATAGAGCAATTAAAAATCATATGTACCCCAAAATAGTAACAATAAATTTGTCACCTTATCCCGTAGCTTCCAAAATGAGGTCACTTTTTGGGAGTTTCTACTGTAAGAGTGCATCAGGGGGGGCTTCAAATTGGACCAGCAAAATCTGCCTTCCAAAAATCATATGGCGCTCCTTTTCTTCTGCACCCTGCTGCGTGCCCTTACGGCAGAATCAGGGTAATAAATATTGACTTAATTGATTAAAATTGAAAATCTGTCAAAAAAGGGAAATTTTGAAATTTCATCTCCATTTTCTGTTAATTCTTGTGGAACGTCTAAAGGGTTAACAAAGTTTGTAAAATAAATAAATAAACTTCTAGTGGCTCAAACTACACCTAAGTAGGGAATGGGTGCACACACCTTTAGACACACCAAATGGTAGCATAAAATAAATAGGCTGGCACTCTCTATCTGGCACTGATCAATTTTTTTATTTATTGAGATCTCACCTATAAAAAAAAGTTAAATACTAAAAATTAAAATAAATAAAATACAATAATTAAAATCACATGTAATTCCACTTGTAGATGTAGATGTATATCTGAATATCTACACTCTTCTTAATATTGTAGGTGAAGAAGTATAGACGTTAGTTGCTTGATTACTATGTCGGTAATAGTTCTCTTAATTTCAATGTAGGGTATCATTAACTATATTGTAATACCCTACATTGAAATTAAGAGGACTATTACCGACATAGTAATCAAGCAACTAACGTCTATACTTATACAATATTAAGAAGAGCGTAGATATTCAGATATACATCTAAATCTACAAGTGGAATTACATGTGATTTTAATTATTGTTTTTTATTTTAAATTTTTAGTATTTAACTTTTTTTTTTATAGGTGAGATCTGAATAAAAAAAAAAATCTACATATATCATATAGTTATGTGATTGATCCATACATTGCCGGATAGAGAGTGCCAGCCTATTTATTTTAAGATTGTAAAATCAGTTTTGAGTAACTTGAGGGGTGTAGTTTCTAAAATGGGGCCATTTATGGGTGGTTTCTATTATGTAAGCCCCACAAAGTGACTTCAGACCTGAACTGGTCCTTAAAAAGTGGGTTTTGGAAATTTTCTTAAAAATGTTAAAGGACTTCTGCCACCCCACTAGTCATTTTTTTTTTTTGGGCTAGTTAAATTCCTTATACTGCGATAAAAACAAACTTTTATAATATGTAAATTAGGTCTCTACCAGCAAGTAGGGCGTCTACTTTCTGGTAGCCGCCGGAACAAACCACCCCCTCGTCGTGTTGATTCACAGGGTCAGCCGCGATTTCCTTCTCCGGCTGGCCCTGTCTGCATTTAAAAAATCGCGCGCCTGTGTTGATTCGGCGCAGGCGCTCTGAGATGAGGAGGCTCACCTCCTCAGAACTCCCTCAGTGCGCCTGCGCCGATGACATCACCGAAAGAGAAGACACAGGCGCGCGATTTTTGAAATGCAGACGCGGCAGGCCCTGTCAATCAACACGACGAGGGGGCGTTTTTTTGCGGCGGCTACCAGCAAGTAGACGCCCTACTTGCTGGTAGAGACCTAATTTACATATTATAAAAGTTCATTTTTATAAGGAACTGCTGAAGGAAAGTAAGTAACACCATTATATTTTCATATATCGCAGTATAAGGAATTTAACTAGCCCCCCCAAAAAAATGACTTTAGTGGGGTGACAGAAGCCCTTTAAGAATCGCTTCTAAAATGCTAAGCCTTCTAACGTCCTAAAAAAATAATGCCCATTTACAAAATGATGCCAACATAAAGTGGACATATGGGAAATATTAAGTAATACATATTTTATGAGGTATCACTTTCTGTTTTAAAAGCAGTGAAATTAAAATTTTGAAAATTGCTAATTTTTCTAAATCTTTGGTAAATTTGGGATTTTTTCATAAATAAAGGTAAAATATATTGACTCAAATTTATAAATGTCATGAAGTACAATGTGTTACGAGAAAACAATCTCAGAATGGCTTGGATAAGTAAAAGTGTACCAAAGTTATTATCACATAAAGTGACACAAGTCAGATTTGGAAAAAATGGCCTGGGCAAGAGGGTAAAAACTGACCCAGGGTAGAAGGTGTTAAATGGGGTTTTGTAGGAGTTTTATGTATATTGATGGCCTATCCATTAATATAATGTGAGTCTGAAAAATGATGCTCTGGTGAGAGCTGTGCAGCCTTTTCACAGCTTGCAAAGCACAGAACTGTACATTGTATAATGACTGTACTTGGTATTGCAAACAGGCCATTGCCAATGAACATGATGTCACCTAAGAAGATGGAGCGCTGTGGTCTTTTCAAGCAGCTGATCGTATGGGTGCCACAAGTTGGACCCCTACAGATAAGATATCGATGATCTACCCTAAGGATAGGTTAACCTTTTAATTGATGCTTCTGTATTGCATAACCCTCTTTTTATTATGCCTTTTTATGTTGCCACCCCACCCCCTTGTCTCTGCTTCAGTGTAAACTGGCTTTAAATTGGTTATTGAACTAATTAATTTTCTATTCGATGTGAGGAAGTCTAGAGAACAAAGCTGAATTGTTAGTATAAAGGCTCATGCACACGACCATATTTTCTTTCTGTGTCCGATTTTTTGCAGACCATATGGGAGACCATTCATTTCAATGGGTCTGCAAAAAAATGGAAGTTACTCCATGTGCATTATTGTCCACATTACAGACAAGGATAGTACTGTTCGATTAGGGGCCAGCTGTTCAGTTCTGCAAAATATGGAATACACACAGGCGTCATCCATATTTTTTGTGGATCCTTGTTTTGCGGACCGCCAAGTACGTACAGTCATGTGCATGAGTCCTAAGGAGGAGTGCCAGCCTCTTTCAGATCTTGACTGTACACCCAGATTTTTAGTATAGGTAGGAAGACTAGGTTATATAGTCAGATTGTTGTTAAGAGGATACAGAATGTAGATTTAGAAGAAGGGCAGTCTACTTGAGCACAAAATGTAAAATGTGTTTCTTTTTAGCTTTACCAGCCAGTTATTAAGTCATTGTTAAAGATAAGCTACATTACTTATTGCATCTCTGATACTTTGTGGGAGATTTGTCTTTTCTTTGTGCATATACAGTACATGTATGCATTGATAATCTCAAATCCCAATGGTATATATTCTCTAAGAGCAATGTAAATCAAACCTCTCTAAAGATTAAGCTAGAGATATTAGAATTTCATGAATGCCCGTGAAATTTGCTTCTAAATAAGCACAAATAAATTGTTGTGGAACACATTGGTTTAATAAGTATAACCAAGGGAAGGGCTGCTATAAAACACACAACTAGTAGTGTAATCATAATTACCTGACAAAAATGCTCTAATTATGTATGACAGTTTTAATCAAGTTTCCACTGTAGTAAAAAAAATATAATTACAGTAATAAATCTGAGCAAGCCTGCACAAAATATTACATTAGAAAATTTTGCATTTGTGCACAAGGCCCAAGGCAGTTTATAACCTCAACACATAATTCAGAGAAATAAGGGACATGCCAGGCTTGCACCCCAAAAATGCTGAAAATCAAGTCTAACACTACGGTAAATTCACAAGAGGCAAATTTATGCAAATAAATTGTTCAACTAAAAGTGTTCATTTGGTGGTAAGCATATGGATTTCTTAAAGCTCCTTTTAGATGAATGGGACAGTGGGAGAAATGTCGGAAACAAATCTGTTGCATGTGAATTTTAGTGATGAGCGGCAGGGGCAATATTCGAATTCGCGATATTTCACGAATATTTGGGCAAATATTCGCCATATATTCGAAAATTCGCGAATTTGTGATCTCCAGGCATTATTCTCTTGATTCCGAAAATTTGCATAACATTTGCATAAAATTTTCTGAAAATTTGCATAAAAATTTGCATGAACTGGTATTTTTTTTAAAGAAATAGCAATTACGAGTATATTTTGCAATATTCTAAATATTTGCGAATTCTCGAAGTGCTGATATTTGCGATTAAAATTCGCAATTCGAATATTCGTGATCAACACTAGTGAATTTAAGAGTTCCCTAATCAGTTATGTTAGGCAAGCTTGGAACTTTTACTTTTTATACATTTCCTCAATGGTATTCACCTCTTAGAATTGCAAGGATACACTTATTTTATTTTCAACCACTGGGTATTTCCCAATTTAAATGAAAGTATTTGTAGTACCAAGGGGATATTAGTAGAGGTATTTTATATGCATGTAAAAAATAAAATCATTTTTTGCCTGATAAGACACACGCCAAAGTGGGGGAAATTGGCAGTGTGTCTTATGTGGCGAATACTAATAAGCACTTCCATTATAGAAGTGCTCATTAGTACAGGAGGACTGGGGAGGGGTGAATGCAGCTCTTCCCAGGCTTTGTACTCGCCACTTCAATGTCTTCACCAGCTGCTTGCTGTGTTATGACCTATGCACAGTGTGAGGGCATAGGTGTGTTCTGTGACCTCCTGCTGTGTGACGTGGGGTCAGAGCACAGCATGGCAGAAAGAGCAGGAGCTGGATCTCAGCAGCGGCGGCATCCATAGCAGGAGAGGTAAGTTGATTTAGTTTTTTTTTCTCTGATATGAGGTCTGATTAACAAAGGGTCTTATTAACATAGGGGTCTGATCTGAGGTCTGATTGGGAGTCTTAGAAACATTGGGGGTCTAAACTAAAGTCTGATTGGGGGTCTTAGAAACATTGAGGGTGTGATCTAAGGTCTGAATGGGGGTCTTAGAAACATTGGGGGGCTGATCTGAGGTCTGATTTGAGGTCTTATTAACATTGGGGGTCTGCTCTGAGGTCTGAATGGGGATCTATAAACATTAGGGATTTTATTAACATTGGGGGTCTGATCTGTGGTCTGATTGAGGGTCTTATTAACATTGGGGGTCTGAGATGAGGTCTGATAACAAAATATGTTTTTCTTATTTTCTTCCTCTAACACTCCTCTAGGTGCGTCTTATGGGTTGGTGCATCTTATAGGGTCCAAAATATGGTATATAAATATATATTTATTTTTTTCCACATAGTTTTTTTTCCTACAGGAATTGGTGGCATATCAGGGGAAAAGATAGACCATTTAAAACACATTGTAGGACTGAGGACTAAGACTAAGATTTACCAACACTTTCATGGGACAATTCTCCGGGCAATCAGATATTTGCTAGCACCTACTGTATAAAGGCATACCGCCTTTATACAGTAGGTGCTAGCAAATATCTGATTGCCCGGAGAATTGTCCCATGAAAGTGTTGGTAAATCTTAGTCTTAGACACTCATTGGGGATCATTTTTTTTATCTATCCACCCACTGGCATCAGATGTGACATAGTTATTAAGAGGTGTCAAGAAATGAAATCTTTGCCAGTAAGAGAACTGGTGCAGGTTTCAGATACAATCTATGTCAGGTTCTGCCCAGCAATACCCATTCCTTCCCCTGTTCCACCCACTTTTAAAAAGTGATGAGCAGTCCCATTTTGCGCAAGTGGGATGTGTGCCAAACCATGCTACTATTTGACTGAAGTTTTCTGGCATACAGGGGCTGATAAAGGTCCCCCACTAAGCTTTCTTCATATAGCTAGAGAGAGGGAAATACTATTTACAGTATACTATATATTGGTTCTTCTCTCCAGAATCAAAAATTGTAATGGCCGCTGTAAGTAGACATATTAGAATTCCTTAAGGGTTAGCCACAAGAATTTAATTTAATAAAACATAGAGCAGGTGAGAATGTGAGGAAAATAGGTGGTTTCCAGCACAAACTGCAGGAATCATGGATGACTTATAATGAAGACAAAAAGATCAGAAGGATGCTTTGCAGAATTGACCGGGTAGAATTTTAATAGCAGTGGAATATGTTTAGTGTACCTGACAGTTTTATAGTAGACTTTACATACCAATTATTCAATAGAGTATTCCACTAAACATTGGCTGGAGCATTTACTAGACCTTCTCATTATTCAAAAGCTTTGATGTTCTGGCATGCTAGGCCTACCTGTATGGTTTTTTCAGTACAGATGGAGAAATTGTTCTTTTACAAAATGAGAATGCCATGAACTCATTATGTGTTGTAGTAAAACAGATCTTATAAAGTTCAATGCAAGAAATCATTAAAGAAAAGTGAGAAAACCGATGTTTCATCATTATAAAGAAGGCAGGAAAGAACTTGGATCAAGAAAACATAAGTTCAACCAGGGTGAAATGGTGTCTACGATGTTTACCCCATTCACCTTTTTTTATTAAACACCATACTTTTTTCAATCAGGATAGCTGTGTCCCTGTGTAGGAGATTGTAGTAGGAGATTGATTTTTCTTTGCAATTATGTTTTCACCTCTGGCATTCGTGACACAAATTCAAATTCATTGATGAATATGAGCCATATATGTGGGGGAAAAAAGCCCAATACTAAATCTGCTTAATTAACTCAAATTGATTTGATGGTATTTATATTTTGAGTGGGTAAGGAATAGCATATAAATGTCAATGGAAATTAGAATCACACAAATTATTACCACACTGAGATTTTTTTAGTGTAGAAAAATACTTCAAAATTCATTTATTTAAAGGAATGTAGAGGCAGGGCAGTGTAATTACAACTACAACAGTGCGTCCCATTCTAGTGAACGGAACTAGCAGTTGTAATTACACTGCACTGCCATTGCAAAATTTATGGGGCAGTTAATTTTGAAGAAGAAACAGAGCGCCGTTTCCCCTTCAAACAGCTGATAATCAGGGTGCTGGGAGTCAGATTCACTCAGATCTGATATTGATGACCTACACTAGTTTAGAATATATGTTTTATAGTATTCTAAAGCATTGTTAAAAAATCATGGGGCAGAACAAGCCCTTTAATTCAGACCTAGAATAACTCCTTATGTGCAAGTCAAAGAGGTGAGATCTTAGGACTACACATGAGCGGTTACCCTAAAATCTGAATACTGAAAAAATTACTCTGTCCTAGTCAGAAGAAAAATGTCTGGTTTCTTGTGTAAGGTGCTTCTATGGGGTGAATCCATACAGTTAATGATGTAAATTTAGTGTTTTAAGTTCTTCTGTCCTAGATGGGAGGATCTAGACATTAACTCATTCTGTGCTGCCTGCAGGACAATAGTGAGTTGTCTATTGTCAAAATAGTGTATAAATTAGTGTTTCCCTTTGTAATATGGCTTTTAAATTATAAGTGAATGATAGTGTGCTTTTTACACCAAGGAGTCGTGTTGTCAGTGTTGTCAAACATTATCAAATGTAACTCATAGAATGTAAAATACACATGGACTATGACAATGCCATGGAAGCGAAAGGTGCCAATAGCAATGATCAAAATGCATCAATGATCAAAGATATAGTGTTGGGATTTGCCCCCCAGGATAGAAGGGCTGATCATTCTTTTTATCTTCCAACCATGGGCCAAGTCCTCACCCCTTTGTTTGTTAAAAGTTCAGTTTTTCTGGAGAGTCCTTAACAGGTTCTTTCTAACCTCTGAAGGCTGGGTTCATATCACATTTCTATCATTTCTATTATTCACTCAATGCATCTGTTTGCATCTATTTTACATAGATTTCATTGCTAAAGAAAACATATCCGTCACTGTACATTTTTGTTGACGAACACAAAAACATGATAAACTCCTCTATTGTGTCTTCTAAAATATAATATACTGTGATGGATATGTTGTTTCAACATTGAAGTCTCTGTAAAATGGAAGTCTTTTTGTTGGTAGCCATTTGCATCCATTTTTCATGGCGATTATGGCACTCTGGATTTGGGTCAAATTTATCCAAATCGGAAACAAATCTGACAACTGATTTATGTGAATTATACCAGAAACAAATTTCAAGAAATTCGCATCTCTACTTATGATCAAGTTTAAGACACAAGAAACAAAAAGTGTCTACAAATACACACAGACATCTATGCACATTTTTCTTACTGGCAAAGCAGTATGGCTCCAAATCACAATAATAGGCAAATTATACAGGTTGACCCTTCAGTGTAAACGAAATGAGAAAGAACAGTTGTTTGCTACAATCTGCTATAAAATGGATGTGTGATAACCTGTCTTTGTGTAAAACGTAAAAATGAACAGTACGGAAGCAAGCAATTAACCATTGTGAGATGCGAGAACAAGACCAGTTAAGGGTACACACACTGACTTTTAGGCTATTACACATACATGTTCAAAGCTCTTGAGACAATAAATCCATGTAAAGCAAAGGCAACTGTGAACTGCATGGACAAAGAAACATAGCCAGCTGGTATTGTATTTAATTGAGCGATATAGCTGGAGCCTTCATTGAGAGGTACTCTATAATTTTAGTATAAATATCAATCTATTAATAATTTTTTGATAGATGAAAGAGTACGCCATGTTTTGACTAGTGCAAAACATATGTGCCGTTTTTTGGTTGTCATCCTGAATTGAAGACCTTACTAAGATAAGACATGTTGGTTGCTAGTAGAAATAGGGTTACCTCCCTAAAAACCCCATTTAGGAGGTTAAGCTTTAATGACAATGTATTCAAGGAAATCAGACATTCTGAAATGTATGAAAGGGTAGCTCAATGCTGGATTGACACTGTGCACACAGCAAAGAAAGAGACATCAAGACATGTTGCTCCTTAACATATATTGGTCAGATTTTGCTTGAAGAAATTTAGGGAGGTAACTTTAATGAATGAGTTGTCCTATTTGAGGGAATCTGAACGACTTCTCCATCTGTGAAGGACTGTCCTCTACAGATGATTCCTCACTGTGCCGACAGATTAACATCACCTCACAACTCACACAGCCATGGTAATCTCGCACATGTATCATTATTGCGAGTATTGGCGCATGTGCAAATGATATTTCTACAAAAACAAATCAGCAGTGCATTCTTTTAGCAGTGCATGCAAATTCATTGATGTGGATTCGTAGACATGTGATAATCGCAGTAATGGTGCATTTGCCAGATTATCAAGGCCATGCAAGATGGGCAACCATGTTAATCTTCTGGCAGAGGGTAGATCTAAAGCTGTGGGGGAGCTCCCTCACAAGGGTGAATTCATTTGTAAATTGATTCACTCGTTACCATACCCTGGGTGCATATTCCCTATTACAGCACATGGGCATCATAACATGACCCTACCCTCAGTGAGATCATGTGTTACACCTTCATCCATTCATTTGAGGGGAATCTGTCACAATAAATATGTAGTGTGATTTTCATGAGGAGTTGGGTAGATTGATAAATAGTTTTGTGGGAAAAGATTACAAGCCCTGAGTACCTAGAAGCCCAGTGAATGGTGTTTGTCAGTGGTTGACAGGTACAGTATGTCTCTATGCACAGTTATACAGCAAAGGCTGTCAATCACTAAGACCGCCCATTGGACTCCTAAGCATAGAAAGGACAGAGTTCTAAATAAACGAGACACAGGAATTCTAGGGTAATTTATCAATATGTACTGGCTGCACCACCACTTTGACAGAATATGCTATGCTTTAATCAACAATAATAGCGGTGTCAATAGCAGAGTACAGCATTTGAAAATGTGGCTTTGTTTATCTCAAAAAATTTGAGCAATGATCACATTCACCGCATAGTTCCTGGATCCAAAATTGCTTGTTTGCAAAGCCAAGGATAGTATATGTCCCTTCCTTATGCAAATATCTGAGCAATGCAAGAAATTTTTCAGTCAGCAAATGTTGTAATGATGTTGCTGAATTTTGCCAGAAAAGACATATTTCTGCTGGCATCATTAAGTTGCTTGCTTCCAAGCTATAGCAGCATCAACAAAAATTGCTGTGCAGTATCATGGCCAGAAGTAAGTGCCTCTAGAGCACTGTGGGGATCCAAGAGATGCGGTACTGCTGTTAAAGGTGAGAAAATACACATCTATTAACTTTTTTTTACTCTACCAGAAGTAAGAGCACATATGTTTGTACTAAGTGTAAGCCTTGTAATAAAATGGTGAAGCTTTCAAGCACTCATTCAGCTCCTCAGCTACCTGCCAATTTGCATGATCAATGTCTACTTAAAGAGTTGATGTACTTATTACAAAAATAGCATTCACCATGTACTGAAAGTTAATATAAGGCACTTGCTAGTGTTGATCGAGAACCAAAGTGCTCGGGTCGAACACCTCGGGATGCTCGGGTGCTCTATGGAAGTCAATAGGAGAACCCGAGCATTAAACCAGGCACCCCCTGCTCCGAAGAGGGGAGGGTGTCTGGTTCATAGGACAAGGTCAGAAATTGATGGAAAAATGGTTTGGAAACAACATGGGGAGGATGTCTGGATGCATCTTGGACTCCCAGGTCACTGCTGGGAATGATGTTGTCCGAGTAGTACGCCACTTTTATAGACCGACAATAATACGCACAAAACCGAGTATAAAATAGATTTTAGTGGAAAAATTGTTAGGAAACATTCTTTCCTATATATTTACTTGTATATAAAGTGCAAGTCCTGCCAGAAATTACAAGGAAGAGGCACTCTGATACAACCTGTATATCAAATAATAGAGGCCCTCATTCACATTGTGGTACAATTGTTCAGGTAGTGGGACTCCTACACTCACAAAGTCTATGCACTAAGTGAAAGGGATGCCAAAAATTACAAGGACCGATCTGAGCATCGAAAAAATTATGGGTGAGTGCCTGCTGCTGAGCTGACCATTGAAAACATAATTGGGCAAGGGCCTTCTGGTGAGCTGACCCTGTAAAACATTATGGTTGAGGGCCTGCTGGTGAGCTGACCCTCAAAAACATTATATGCAAGGGCCTGCAAGTGAGCTGACCCTCTAAAAGATTGTAGGTGAGGGCCTTGAGGAGAGCAGATCCTGTAAAACATTATGGTTGAGGGCCTGCTGATAAGCTGACCCTCATAAACAATATATGCGTGGGCCTGCAGGTGAGCTGACCCTCTAAAAGATTGTAGATGAGGGCCTGCTGGTGAGCTGACCCTCTAAAACAGTTATCCTCAAACTGCGGCCCTCCAGCTGTTGTAAAACTACAACTCCCACAATGCCCTGCTGCAGGCTGATACCTGTAGGCTGTTTGGGTATGCTGGGAGTTGTAGTTTTGCAACAGCTGGAGGGCCGCAGTTTGAGGATGCCTGCTCTAAAACATTACATGCGAGGGCCTGCAGGTGAGCTGACCCTCTAATAGATTGCAGGTGAGGGCCTGCTGGTGAGCTGACCCTCTAAAACCTTATATGCGAGGGCCAACAGGTGAGCTGACCCTCTAAAAGATTGTAGGTGAGGCCTGCTTGTGAGCTGACCCTCTAAAACATTATATGCAAGGGCCTGTAGGTGAGCTGGCCCTCTAAAAGATTGTAGATGAGGGCCTGCTGGTGAGCTGACCCTTTAAAACATTACATGCGAGGGCCTGCAGGTGAGCTGACCCTCTAAAAGATTTCAGGTGAGGGCCTGCTGGTAAGCTGACCTGCTAAAACATTATATACGAGGGCCAACAGGTGAGCTGACCCTCTAAAAGATTGTAGGTGAAGGCCTGCAGGGGAGCTGACCCCCTAAAAGATTGTAAGTGAGGGCCTACAAGAGAAAAGGATTGAAAGATTGAACCATATACCTTTTTTGTGGTGGAAGGGGTGCATGGGCATTCAGTGTATTCAGTACATTATAAACAACACATTTAAAGTGCCTTTATGTTCAGCCGTTTTCCTCTGGTGGAGTAGAGAAGTCAGGGTTCATCCAGGCCTTGCTCATTTTGATAAGAGTCAACCTGTCAGCATTTTCTGTTGACAGGCAGATGAGCTTATCAGTTATTATGCTCCCTGCAGCACTAAATACCCCCTCTGACAAAACGCTGGCGGCAGGGCAGGCCAGCACCTCCAAGGCGTAGTGCGCCAGTTCGTGCCAAGTGTTCAGCTTGGACATCCAGTAGTTGGAAGGCACAGGGGGATCCTTGATGACGCTGACACGGTCTGCTATGTACTCCTTTACCATCTTCCAAAATGTTTCCTTCCTTGTGACAGTAGGACACGCATCAGGGTGAGGGTGCTGTCCGTGGTGTCATGAAACTGTCCCAGGATTTGGAGAGTGTTGACCTGCCTTTGTTGGGACTGCTGTGTGTTCTCCTCATCTCCCCTCTCTGGTTGCCCTAGGAACTACGTACTCTGCCACCAGGGCTGTCAGCTGGAAATTTTTGGAGCAATTTTTCCACAAGGACCTTCTGGTATTGCACAATTTTGCTAATCCTCTCCACCACAGGAATGTGAGATGAGAAGTTCTCTTTGCAGCAGGGATCAAGAAGGATGAAAAACCAGTAATCAGTGCTGTCGTCATCAGGAGGATGACTCTCATTCTCCTCATCCTCTTCATCCTTTTCTGCCCATCCACGCTGAACAGATGGAATTAAACTTTCATGGGTACTACCCTCTGTAGCTGAGGCAACCATTTCCTGCTCCTCCTCCTTCTCCTCATCATCATCCAATTTGCGCTGAGAAGACGAACTGAGGGTGGTCTGGCTATCACCTTGTGTAATATCTTCCCCCATTTCTACCTCTTCCACATGCAAAGCGTCGGCCTTAATTGTGAGCAGAGAGCTTTAGAGTAGATGCACAAGTGGGATGGTGATGCTGATAATAGTGTTATCGCTGCTCTCCAACTGTGTTGAATCCTCAAAGTTTCTTAAAACCTCACAGAGGTCAGACATCCATGCCCACTCATCGTTTGTGAAAAGCAGAAGCTGACTAGAAAAGTGATGACCATGTTGCAGCTGGTCATCACTACTGCCCTCTGCTGCTCACAAAGCCTGGCCGGTGAGCTGGCAATTTCAAGTGTTGACAGACCGGCTAAAGCTGTCGATGACTTGTGGAAATGGGCACACACGCGGCGCAAACATACCAGTAGCCCAGGTAAATTGGGGTAGGTTTTGAGAAACCGCTAAACCACTAAGTTGAAGATGTGGGCTAAGCATAGGATGTGTGTGAGCTTGCCAAGCTCCAAAGCCGCCACTAAGTTACGGCCATTATCAGACACAACCATGCCTGGTTCTAGGTTGAGTGGCGAGAACCACAGCTCAGTCTGGTCTCTTATCCCCTGCCACAGCTCTGCGGCGGTGTGCTGTTTGTCACCTAGGCAGATCAGCTTAAGCACGGCCTGTTGCCGCTTCCCCACTGCAGTGCTACACTGCTTCCAGCTACCGACTTATGGCTGACTGGTGCTGCAAGAGGATAATTCTGAGGTGGAAGTGGAGGAGGAGGCAGAGGAGGAGAAGTGGGGGTTGGAGCCACTAACATAGGTGCTGGCGGAAATCCTTATTGACGTAGGGCCCACAATCCTTGGCGTCGGTAGCACCTGTGCATTCCAGGGTACAACTTGCTCCCGGCCTCCACAACATTCACCCAGTGTGCCGCTAGGGAAATGTAGTGTCCCTGGCCGAAAGCACTTGTCCATGTGTCAGTGGTTAAGTGGACCTTCCCAGTAACTGCGTTGGTCAGGGCCCGGGTGATGTTACGGAACACATGCTGGTGTAAGGCGGGCACGGCACACTGTGACAAATAGTGGCGGCTAGGGACTGCAAAACAAGGGACAACATCAGGCTGCAGAAGGCCTCAGTGTCCACAAGCCTAAATGGCAACATTTCCAGGGCCAGTAATTTGGAAAGTTGCGTATTTAGTGCTATGGCCTGTGGGTGGCTGGGTATTTGCGCTTGCGCTCAAATGCCTGGGGTAAGGACATTTGTATGCTGTGCTGGGACACAGAAGTAGATGTGGTTGCTGATGGTGCTTGCAAAGGTCCAGATGCAGGGCGAGAGGCATTCGGGCCTGCGCCTTCGACAGGGGATTGGCCAGCACGTAAGACAGGGGAAGAGGAGGCAGTGGTGTGACCCGCAGACCCAAATTGTGGACTAAGGTGTTCGGCCCACCTATTAGGGTGCTTTGATGCCATGTGGCAGGTCATGCTGGTGGTGGTGAGGTTTCTAGTGTTAACACCCCAGCTCATTTTTGCATGGCACAGGTTGCAAATTAAAATTATTTTGCCGTCCGCACTTTTCTCCAAAAAGCGCAGGACTGCTGAACACCTTCCCCTTGGCAAAAGAGATTTCTGCAAGGATGCGCTCCGGGGAACATTTGCTGGCCTGTTTGGTGTGGCCCACCTTCTGACTTTTGCCACCCCACCTCTTCCAGCCTGTTGCGGTGCTGTGGATCCCTCCCCTCTGTACTGCTGTCCTCGCTTGGCTTGCCACCTTCCCAGGTTGGGTCAGTGACTTCATCAACCACTACCTCCTCTTCCACTTCCTCACTCTGCTCATCCTCCTGATTTGTTGACCTAACAACAACCTCAGTTATTGACAACTGTGTCTCATTCTCATCATCAACCTCTTGAGACACTAATTGCCATTGACTTATTGGCAACTGTGTCTCATCATCATCATCTACCTCGTGAAACACTAATTCACTAACAATTCTGGATGCTCAAGAGTTTGGGAATCTGGGCACAAGATCTCATGTCACTCTTCAAGCGGGCTTGTCGAGAGGCCCAAATAATAAAGGAACAGCGCTGAAAAGAGCTCCTCTGAATATCTGAGTGCGGGATCGCTTTTTTGGCAAGACAATGGTGGGAGGAAGGAGGATCAGGGTGAGGATTGTGTTGACCAGATTCTTGGCTACTGAGACTGGACTTGGTGGAAGACAGGGTGGTGCTTAACCAATTGAAAGCATTATCTGCTGCAATCCAACCGACCACCTGGTCGCACTGGTCTGACTTCGAGAGTGTTGTTCTGCGCCGCCCTGCAAACTGGAACATGAAGCTAGGTATCGTGGATGATTGTTTTTTTTTGTGCTTCAGCAGCAGGCACTGTTTCACTGCGCCCAGGGCCATGGCCTCTGCGTGCACCATCAGCATCACGGCCACTTCACTGTCCCTTACTGCTCGCCTTCTTCATATTAAATTTTATATATGCTTAAAAGTATGTCACACGTACAGTAGCATAGGATTTGTATACGAAAATAAAAATAAAAAAGGTATTTGGGATATGGAAATGTTACAGAGAAGAAATACCGCAGATAATGTTGCAGATGTCAGCAGCGGCTAATATAAAATTACAGGGAATGTTACACGTATTTTAGATGTGGAAACATTATACAGGAGAAATACCACGATGATGTTGCTGATGTCATCAGCGACTAATATAAAATGACAGGGAATGTCATAGGTATTTGAGATGTGGAAACGTTACACAGGAGAACTACTACAGATAATGTCGCTGATGTCACCATCGGCTAATATAAAATGACAGGGAATGTCACAGGTATTTGGGATGTGGAAAATTTACACAGGAGAAATACCACAGATAATGTCACTGATGTCACCAGCGGCTAATATAAAATTACAGGGAATGTCATAGGTATTTGGGATGTGGAAACGTTACACAGGAGATGTACCCCAGGTAACGTTACTGTCCGCAGTGGTCACCATCTGCAGAAAAAGTACACTGGATTTCACTGATATTTTTTGGATGTGCACACGTTACACAGGAGATGTAGCATAGCTTTTGTCACTGTCCACAGCGGACACTGTCTACAGAAAAAGTACACTGGATGTCACGGATATTTTTTGGATGCGCACACGTTACACAGGAGATAAAGTGCAGATAATGTCGCTGTCTGCAGCGGCTTAACTATTGCACGCTATTTAGTGCAGGATGCTCTTAAAATAGATATTGCTGCCACACACAATAGTCCTTAAAAGGAATTTTGGGTCTCTGACAAGTTTAAAAAAAAAAAAATCACTCCCTACACTATCTTTCCCTTTTTCAGCATAGCTCTCCCTGACTAACACTGAGCTAAACACGTGTCATATAGCACCCGATGATGCCAGCCAATCACTTTAATGCCAGTAACCAACATTGCTACGGCATTACAGTGAATGGCAGTACTCACCTGCACGTTTATTGGCTGCGTAGCAGCCAACAAATGTGCGAAGAGGAGACTCGAGCATTGCACTCGAGCACATTTGGTATTCAGCCAAATACCGCCATGTGCCGAGCATCGAGATGCTCTAGCCGAACTGGTGTTCAGCCGAGCATGCTCGATCAACACTAGCACTTACTAATATATTGTGATTGTCCATATTGTGTCCATTGCTGGCTTGATTAATTTTTCCATCACATTATAAACTGTTCATTTCCATGGTTACGACCATTCTGCAATCCAGTGGTGGTGGCTGTGCTCGCACACTATAGGAAAAGGCGCCGCCACCTCTGGTGTCTGGGCCTCTGGCAGCACAAACAGGCTGGCAGTTTTTCCTATAGCATGCAAGCACGGTCACCAATGTCAGATTGCAGGGTGGTCATAACCATGGAAACGAGCAGTGTATAAAGTGATGGAATAATAAATCAAGCCAGCAGGGGAAGCAATATGAATAATAACAATACATTAGTAAGTGACTTGTATTAACCTTCTCTACATGATAAATGCCACTTGCTGAAGTGATACAACCCCTTTAAAGTCTCTGGGCGCTAAGAGCAATACGTCTCCCAACGGTCTCCGATCCTGTCTGCAGTCTTGAAGTAATTTGTTGATCACTTCTAAGCCATGCTTGTGTGTCCATCCATAACAATAACCTTGCACCGTTTGAGAACATCACCCATAGCTGTTTCTGCATTCAAAGTTGCAAGCAGGTGCTTCTTTCCTGGTCAGATCAAGTGGCAACTATTCCAGATGAAGCAATTGCAAGAGCAATTTTGCCAGTACTTCGCACCATGGCAAGATACAGATTAATCAGAAATGTTTTTCCTGGTCTTCGAGGAGCACCCATGAAGTAGATGCCTCCAGTGTTGTCAACCGTGGATTATAATAGGGATGTTACGGTTAGCAGCCTCTTGCCCAACATCTGTGTGGGGTTCAACGCTGCCCCAAATGACCACATGCACACAATGAATTCAGCAGCGCTCACAGCTGCTGACAGTCGCCATCTTCTGTCTCTTGCTTTGCCACTGTGGTCTAGTCAGAAGACAGGGAGGTCAGAGGAGCAGTGCGGCAAGAAGCAGGAGGGTGCATAAGACTGCAGGTAACATCTGCTATATTATCTGTGCACAGAGATGTTGTCTGCAGTTTTTGTTATCTGTGTTATTACATAGGACTGCAGGGAACATATACTACATTATCTGTACTCAGAGTGTTATGTGGGGTGTTACATAGGACTGCAGAGTACACCTACTATGATAACTCTGAGTATAGATAATGTAGTAAATGGTACCTGCAGTCCTATGTAACAACACGTATAACACAGTGATAGCTTTCTGAGTACAGATAATGTAGTAGATGGTCCCTGCAGTCCTATGTAACGCTGCAGATAACATAAGTTTATCCAGAATTTATATATTGATGGCCTATCATCATTAGTGATGAGCGCAGGGGTCATATTTGAATTTGTGATATTTCACAAATATTTTGTAGAATATTTGTCATATATTTGCGAATTTGTATATTCGTTCTATTCGACATTCTTTTTTTTTCCACGAAAATCAGCAAGGTAATAATCGCGTAATATGTGAATATTGCGTGCCCAATACAGGCGTTTGTCAAAAACTAATATATAGCACTATAGAATATTTTATTTCATTTTTTCCATCTGAACACATGATTCCTCACTGCTTCTTGCTTGTGGGCCAATGAGTCATTGGCCCACAAGCAACTTAAGCAGGCAGGAATCATTAAGTCAGATGGAAAAAAATGACGAATGTTCTAAAAAACTAATATATAGCACTATATTCTATATAGCTCTATATATTCGTTAAGATGAATATTCGTAATTTGTTTCCATCTGAACACGATTCCTCCCTGGTTCTTGCTTGTGGGCCAATGACTCTTTTTTACAGAAACACCCCATTTGTGATTCTAAAATGCTCGGGCACACGGCAGGGCGCAGAAAGAAAGGAACACCATTTTTTTGGGTCGGATGAAATATGCTAATTTTTTTAGATAGGAATTTTGGGTTTTCATGAGCTGTATGCCAAAATCATCAATATTAAAACAACAAAAGGCTTGAACTACTTCAGTTGTGTGTAATGAATCTAAAATATATGAAAGTCTAATGTTTATCAGTACATTACAGAAAATAATGAACTTTATCACAATATGCAAATTTTTTTAGAAGGACCTGTATATATATATATTTTAAAGATTTTTTAGTATCTCCATATTCTAAAAGCCATAGTTTCTTTATTTTTTGGGTGACTGTGTTACGTAGGGGCTAGGGATGAGCGAACCCGAACTGTATAGTTCGGGTTCGTACCGAATTTTGGGGTGTCCGTGACACGGACCCGAACCCGGACATTTTCGTAAAAGTCCGGGTTCGGGTTCGGTGTTCGTCGCTTTCTTCGCGCTTTTGTGACGCTTTCTTGGCGCTTTTTGAAAGGCTGCAAAGCAGCCAATCAACAAGCGTCATACTACTTGCCCCAAGAGGCCATCACAGCCATGCCTACTATTGGCATGGCTGTGATTGGCCAGAGCACCATGTGACCCAGCCTCTATTTAAGCTGGAGTCACATAGCGCCGCCCGTCACTCTGCTCTGATTAGCGTAGGGAGAGGTTGCGGCTGCGACAGTAGGGCGAGATTAGGCAGATTAACTCCTCCAAAGGACTTGATTAACTGATCGATCTGCAGCTGTGGATCATTGAGCTGCTGATCCTCAATTGCTCACTGTTTTTAGGCTGCACAGACCGTTTGTCAGTCTCATTTTTCTGGGGTGATCGGCGGCCATTTTGTGTCTTGTGGTGCGCCAGCACAAGCTGCGACCAAGTGCATTTAACCCTCAATGGTGTGGTTGTTTTTTGGCTAAAGCCTACATCAGGGTGAAGCTGTGACACCAAGTGCATTTAACCAGCAATAGTCTGTTCATTTTTTGGCCATATACAAAATCAGGGGCAAGCTGCGCCTGTCACCAAGTGCATTTAACCCTCAATGGTGTGGTTGTTTTTTGGCTAAAGCCTACATCAGGGTGAAGCTGTCACACCAAGTGCATTTAACCAGCAATAGTCTGTTCATTTTTTGGCCATATACAAAATCAGGGGCAAGCTGCGCCTGTCACCAAGTGCATTTAACCCTCAATGGTGTGGTTGTTTTTTGGCTAAAGCCTACATCAGGGTGAAGCTGTCACACCAAGTGCATTTAACCAGCAATAGTCTGTTCATTTTTTGGCCATATACAAAATCAGGGGCAAGCTGCGCCTGTCACCAAGTGCATTTAACCCTCAATGGTGTGGTTGTTTTTTGGCTAAAGCCTACATCAGGGTGAAGCTGTCACACCAAGTGCATTTAACCAGCAATAGTCTGTTCATTTTTTGGCCATATCCCAGTCTAATTCTGTCACTAAATCCATACCGGTCACCCAGCGCCTAAATACTAGGCCTCAAATTTATATCCAGCTAAATCTGTCCCTAGTGCTGTAGCTGGGCGAGTTATTTAGTGTCCGTTCAAGCACATTTCTTGTTCTGGGTTGAAATACAATTCCCAATTTAGCAATTTCATAATTTAGTGGTTCCTGCTATATCAGAGCTCTTTGAAATCTATCCCAAAAAGGGTATATAATATTGAAGGTGCACATAGGGTCATTCAGAGTAACTTCACACACACCCGCTACTGTGTATTTCCAAGTCTAATTCTGTCACTAAATCCATACCGGTGACCCAGCGCCTAAATACTAGGCCTCAAATTTAATTCCCTCTAAATCTCTCGTTACCCACCGCTGTACTGTTGTTGCTGGGCAAGATATTTAGTGTCCGTCAAAGCACATTTTTTGTTCTGGGTTGAAGTACAATTCCCAATTTAGCAATTTCATAATTTAGTGGTTTCTGCTATATCAGAGCTATTTGAAATCTATCCCAAAAAGGGTATATAATATTGAAGGTGCACATAGGGTCATTCAGAATAACTTCACACACACCCGCTACTGTGTATTTCCAAGTCTAATTCTGTCACTAAACCCATACCTGTCACCCAGCGCCTAAATACTAGGCCTCAAATTTAAATCCCTCTAAATCTCTCGTTACCGTTGTCCTGTTGTAGCTGGGAAAGTTATTTAGTGCCCGTCAAAGCACATTTTTTGTTCTGGGTTGAAGTACAATTCCCAATTTAGCAATTTCATAATTTAGTGGTTCCTGCTATATCAGAGCTATTTGAAATCTATCCCAAAAAGGGTATATAATATTGAAGGTGCACATAGGGTCATTCAGAATAACTTCACACACACCCGCTACTGTGTATTTCCAAGTCTAATTCTGTCACTAAATCCATACCGGTGACCCAGCGCCTAAATACTAGGCCTCAAATTTAATTCCCTCTAAATCTCTCGTTACCCACCGCTGTACTGTTGTTGCTGGGCAAGATATTTAGTGTCCGTCAAAGCACATTTTTTGTTCTGGGTTGAAGTACAATTCCCAATTTAGCAATTTCATAATTTAGTGGTTTCTGCTATATCAGAGCTATTTGAAATCTATCCCTAAAAGGGTATATAATATTGAAGGTGCACATAGGGTCATTCAGAATAACTTCACACACACCCGCTACTGTGTATTTCCAAGTCTAATTCTGTCACTAAACCCATACCTGTCACCCAGCGCCTAAATACTAGGCCTCAAATTTATATCCAGCTAAATCTGTCCCTAGTGCTGTAGCTGGGCGAGTTATTTAGTGTCCGTTCAAGCACATTTCTTGTTCTGGGTTGAAATACAATTCCCAATTTAGCAATTTCATAATTTAGTGGTTCCTGCTATATCAGAGCTCTTTGAAATCTATCCCAAAAAGGGTATATAATATTGAAGGTGCACATAGGGTCATTCAGAGTAACTTCACACACACCCGCTACTGTGTATTTCCAAGTCTAATTCTGTCACTAAATCCATACCGGTGACCCAGCGCCTAAATACTAGGCCTCAAATTTAATTCCCTCTAAATCTCTCGTTACCCACCGCTGTACTGTTGTTGCTGGGCAAGATATTTAGTGTCCGTCAAAGCACATTTTTTGTTCTGGGTTGAAGTACAATTCCCAATTTAGCAATTTCATAATTTAGTGGTTTCTGCTATATCAGAGCTATTTGAAATCTATCCCAAAAAGGGTATATAATATTGAAGGTGCACATAGGGTCATTCAGAATAACTTCACACACACCCGCTACTGTGTATTTCCAAGTCTAATTCTGTCACTAAACCCATACCTGTCACCCAGCGCCTAAATACTAGGCCTCAAATTTAAATCCCTCTAAATCTCTCGTTACCGTTGTCCTGTTGTAGCTGGGAAAGTTATTTAGTGCCCGTCAAAGCACATTTTTTGTTCTGGGTTGAAGTACAATTCCCAATTTAGCAATTTCATAATTTAGTGGTTCCTGCTATATCAGAGCTATTTGAAATCTATCCCAAAAAGGGTATATAATATTGAAGGTGCACATAGGGTCATTCAGAATAACTTCACACACACCCGCTACTGTGTATTTCCAAGTCTAATTCTGTCACTAAATCCATACCGGTGACCCAGCGCCTAAATACTAGGCCTCAAATTTAATTCCCTCTAAATCTCTCGTTACCCACCGCTGTACTGTTGTTGCTGGGCAAGATATTTAGTGTCCGTCAAAGCACATTTTTTGTTCTGGGTTGAAGTACAATTCCCAATTTAGCAATTTCATAATTTAGTGGTTTCTGCTATATCAGAGCTATTTGAAATCTATCCCAAAAAGGGTATATAATATTGAAGGTGCACATAGGGTCATTCAGAATAACTTCACACACACCCGCTACTGTGTATTTCCAAGTCTAATTCTGTCACTAAACCCATACCTGTCACCCAGCGCCTAAATACTAGGCCTCAAATTTAAATCCCTCTAAATCTCTCGTTACCGTTGTCCTGTTGTAGCTGGGAAAGTTATTTAGTGCCCGTCAAAGCACATTTTTTGTTCTGGGTTGAAGTACAATTCCCAATTTAGCAATTTCATAATTTAGTGGTTCCTGCTATATCAGAGCTATTTGAAATCTATCCCAAAAAGGGTATATAATATTGAAGGTGCACATAGGGTCATTCAGAATAACTTCACACACACCCGCTACTGTGTATTTCCAAGTCTAATTCTGTCACTAAATCCATACCGGTGACCCAGCGCCTAAATACTAGGCCTCAAATTTAATTCCCTCTAAATCTCTCGTTACCCACCGCTGTACTGTTGTTGCTGGGCAAGATATTTAGTGTCCGTCAAAGCACATTTTTTGTTCTGGGTTGAAGTACAATTCCCAATTTAGCAATTTCATAATTTAGTGGTTTCTGCTATATCAGAGCTATTTGAAATCTATCCCTAAAAGGGTATATAATATTGAAGGTGCACATAGGGTCATTCAGAATAACTTCACACACACCCGCTACTGTGTATTTCCAAGTCTAATTCTGTCACTAAATCCATACCGGTGACCCAGCGCCTAAATACTAGGCCTCAAATTTAATTCCCTCTAAATCTCTCGTTACCCACCGTTGTACTGTTGTTGCTGGGCAAGATATTTAGTGTCCGTCAAAGCACATTTTTTGTTCTGGGTTGAAGTACAATTCCCAATTTAGCAATTTCATAATTTAGTGGTTTCTGCTATATCAGAGCTATTTGAAATCTATCCCTAAAAGGGTATATAATATTCAAGGTGCACATTGGGTCATTCAGAATAACTTCACACACACACGCTTCTGTGCATTTCCAAGTCTAATTCTGTCACTAAATCCATACCGGTCACCCAGCGCCTAAATACTAGGCCTCAAATTTATATCCCGCTGAATTTGAATACAATACATTGGGCCAAATAATATATTTGTTGTTGTGGTGAACCATAACAATGAGAAAAACATCTAGTAAGGGACGCGGACGTGGACATGGTCGTGGTGGTGTTAGTGGACCCTCTGGTGCTGGGAGAGGACGTGGCCGTTCTGCCACATCCACACGTCCTAGTGTACCAACTACCTCAGGTCCCAGTAGCCGCCAGAATTTACAGCGATATATGGTGGGGCCCAATGCCGTTCTAAGGATGGTAAGGCCTGAGCAGGTACAGGCATTAGTCAATTGGGTGGCCGACAGTGGATCCAGCACGTTCACATTATCTCCCACCCAGTCTTCTGCAGAAAGCGCACAGATGGCGCCTGAAAACCAACCCCATCAGTCTGTCACATCACCCCCATGCATACCAGGGAAACTGTCTCAGCCTCAAGTTATGCAGCAGTCTCTTATGCTGTTTGAAGACTCCGCTGGCAGGGTTTCCCAAGGGCATCCACCTAGCCCTTCCCCAGCGGTGAAAGACATAGAATGCACTGACGCACAACCACTTATGTTTCCTGATGATGAGGACATGGGAATACCACCTCAGCATGTCTCTGATGATGACGAAACACAGGTGCCAACTGCTGCGTCTTTCTGCAGTGTGCAGACTGAACAGGAGGTCAGGGATCAAGACTGGGTGGAAGACGATGCAGGGGACGATGAGGTCCTAGACCCCACATGGAATGAAGGTCGTGCCACTGACTTTCACAGTTCGGAGGAAGAGGCAGTGGTGAGACCGAGCCAACAGCGTAGCAAAAGAGGGAGCAGTGGGCAAAAGCAGAACACCCGCCGCCAAGAGACTCCGCCTGCTACTGACCGCCGCCATCTGGGACCGAGCACCCCAAAGGCAGCTTCAAGGAGTTCCCTGGCATGGCACTTCTTCAAACAATGTGCTGACGACAAGACCCGAGTGGTTTGCACGCTGTGCCATCAGAGCCTGAAGCGAGGCATTAACGTTCTGAACCTGAGCACAACCTGCATGACCAGGCACCTGCATGCAAAGCATGAACTGCAGTGGAGTAAACACCTTAAAACCAAGGAAGTCACTCAGGCTCCCCCTGCTACCTCTTCTGCTGCTGCCGCCTCGGCCTATTCTGCTGCTGCCGCCTCGGCCTCTTCCTCCGCCTCTGGAGGAACGTTGGCACCTGCCGCCCAGCAAACAGGGGATGTACCACCAACACCACCACCACCACCTCCGTCACCAAGCGTCTCAACCATGTCACACGCCAGCGTTCAGCTCTCCATCTCACAAACATTTGATAGAAAGCGTAAATTCCCACCTAGCCACCCTCGATCCCTGGCCCTGAATGCCAGCATTTCTAAACTACTGGCCTATGAAATGCTGTCATTTAGGCTGGTGGACACAGACAGCTTCAAACAGCTCATGTCGCTTGCTGTCCCACAGTATGTTGTTCCCAGCCGGCACTACTTCTCCAAGAGAGCCGTGCCTTCCCTGCACAACCAAGTATCCGATAAAATCAAGTGTGCACTGCGCAACGCCATCTGTAGCAAGGTCCACCTAACCACAGATACGTGGACCAGTAAGCACGGCCAGGGACGCTATATCTCCCTAACTGCACACTGGGTAAATGTAGTGGCAGCTGGGCCCCAGGCGGAGAGCTGTTTGGCGCACGTCCTTCCGCCGCCAAGGATCGCAGGGCAACATTCTTTGCCTCCTGTTGCCACCTCCTCCTTCTCGGCTTCCTCCTCCTCTTCTTCCACCTGCTCATCCAGTCAGCCACACACCTTCACCACCAACTTCAGCACAGCCCGGGGTAAACGTCAGCAGGCCATTCTGAAACTCATATGTTTGGGGGACAGGCCCCACACCGCACAGGAGTTGTGGCGGGGTATTGAACAACAGACCGACGAGTGGTTGCTGCCGGTGAGCCTCAAGCCCGGCCTGGTGGTGTGTGATAATGGGCGAAATCTCGTTGCAGCTCTGGGACTAGCCAATTTGACGCACATCCCTTGCTTGGCGCATGTGCTGAATTTGGTGGTGCAGAAGTTCATTCACAACTACCCCGACATGTCAGAGCTGCTGCATAAAGTGCGGGCCGTCTGTTCGCGCTTCCGGCGTTCACATCCTGCTGCTGCTCGCCTGTCTGCGCTACAGCGTAACTTCGGCCTTCCCGCTCACCGCCTCATATGCGACGTGCCCACCAGGTGGAACTCCACCTTGCACATGCTGGACAGACTGTGCGAGCAGCAGCAGGCCATAGTGGAGTTTCAGCTGCAGCACGCACGGGTCAGTCGCACTACAGAACAGCACCACTTCACCACCAATGACTGGGCCTCCATGCGAGACCTGTGTGCCCTGTTGCGCTGTTTCGAGTACTCCACCAACATGGCCAGTGGCGATGACACCGTTATCAGCGTTACAATACCACTTCTATGTCTCCTTGAGAAAACACTTAGGGCGATGATGGAAGAGGAGGTGGCCCAGGAGGAGGAGGAGGAGGAGGAGGAAGAGGGGTCATTTTTAGCACTTTCAGGCCAGTCTCTTCGAAGTGACTCAGAGGGAGGTTTTTGGCAACAGCAGAGGCCAGGTACAAATGTGGCCAGCCAGGGCCCACTACTGGAGGACGAGGAGGACGAGGATGAGGAGGAGGTGGAGGAGGATGAGGATGAAGCATGGTCACAGCGGGGTGGCACCCAACGCAGCTCGGGTCCATCACTGGTGCGTGGCTGGGGGGAAAGGCAGGACGATGACGATACGCCTCCCACAGAGGACAGCTTGTCCTTATCCCTGGGCAGCCTGGCACACATGAGCGACTACATGCTGCAGTGCCTGCGCAACGACAGCAGAGTTGCCCACATTTTAACCTGTGCGGACTACTGGGTTGCCACCCTGCTGGATCCACGCTACAAAGACAATGTGCCCACCTTACTTCCTGCACTGGAGCGTGATAGGAAGATGCGCGAGTACAAGCGCACGTTGGTAGACACGCTACTGAGAGCATTCCCAAATGTCACAGGGGAACAAGTGGAAGCCCAAGGCCAAGGCAGAGGAGGAGCAAGAGGTCGCCAAGGCAGCTGTGTCACGGCCAGCTCCTCTGAGGGCAGGGTTAGCATGGCAGAGATGTGGAAAACTTTTGTCAACACGCCACAGCTAACTGCACCACCACCTGATACGCAACGTGTTAGCAGGAGGCAACATTTCACTAACATGGTGGAACAGTACGTGTGCACACCCCTCCACGTACTGACTGATGGTTCGGCCCCATTCAACTTCTGGGTCTCTAAATTGTCCACGTGGCCAGAGCTAGCCTTTTATGCCTTGGAGGTGCTGGCCTGCCCGGCAGCCAGCGTTTTGTCTGAACGTGTATTCAGCACGGCAGGGGGCGTCATTACAGACAAACGCAGCCGCCTGTCTACAGCCAATGTGGACAAGCTGACGTTCATAAAAATGAACCAGGCATGGATCCCACAGGACCTGTCCGTCCCTTGTCCAGATTAGACATTAACTACCTCCCCATAACCATATATTATTGGACTCCAGGGCACTTCCTCATTCAATCCTATTTTTATTTTCATTTTACCATTATATTGCGAGGCTACCCAAAGTTGAATGAACCTCTCCTCTGCCTGTGTGCTAGGCCTAAATATATGCCAATGGACTGTTGCAGTGGTGGGTGACGTGAAGCCTGATTCTCTGCTATGATATGAAGACTGATTCTCTGCTGACATGAAGCCAGATTGTCTGTTACGGGACCTTTCTCCTCTGCCTGGGTTCTGGGCCTAAATTTATGAAAATTGACTCTTACAGTGGTGGGTGACGTGAAGCCTGATTCTCTGCTATGATATGAAGACTGATTCTCTGCTGACATGAAGCCAGATTCTCTGTTACGGGACCTCTCTCCTCTGCCTGGGTGCTGGGCCTAAATTTATGACAATGGACTGTTGCAGTGGTGGCTGACGTGAAGCCTGATTCTCTGCTATGACATGCAGACTGATTCTCTGCTGTCATGAAGCCAGATTGTCTGTTACGGGACCTCTCTGCTCTGCCTGTGTGCTAGGCCTAAATATATGCCAATGGACTGTTGCAGTGGTGGCTGACGTGAAGCCTCATTCTCTGCTATGACATGCAGACTGATTCTCTGCTGTCATGAAGCCAGATTGTCTGTTACGGGACCTCTCTGCTCTGCCTGTGTGCTAGGCCTAAATATATGCCAATGGACTGTTGCAGTGGTGGGTGACGTGAAGCCTCATTCTCTGCTATGACATGCAGACTGATTCTCTGCTGACATGAAGCCAGATTGTCTGTTACGGGACCTCTCTGCTCTGCCTGTGTGCTAGGCCTAAATATATGCCAATGGACTGTTGCAGTGGTGGGTGACGTGAAGCCTCATTCTCTGCTATGACATGCAGACTGATTCTCTGCTGACATGAAGCCAGATTGTCTGTTACGGGACCTCTCTGCTCTGCCTGTGTGCTAGGCCTAAATATATGCCAATGGACTGTTGCAGTGGTGGGTGACGTGAAGCCTCATTCTCTGCTATGACATGCAGACTGATTCTCTGCTGACATGAAGCCAGATTGTCTGTTACGGGACCTCTCTGCTCTGCCTGTGTGCTAGGCCTAAATATATGCCAATGGACTGTTGCAGTGGTGGGTGACGTGAAGCCTCATTCTCTGCTATGACATGCAGACTGATTCTCTGCTGACATGAAGCCAGATTGTCTGTTACGGGACCTCTCTGCTCTGCCTGTGTGCTAGGCCTAAATATATGCCAATGGACTGTTGCAGTGGTGGGTGACGTGAAGCCTCATTCTCTGCTATGACATGCAGACTGATTCTCTGCTGACATGAAGCCAGATCCTCTGTTACGGGAGCTCTCTCCTCTGCCTGGGTGCTGGGCCTAAATTTATGACAATTGACTGTTGCAGTGGTGGGTGACGTGAAGCCTGATTCTCTGCTATGATATGAAGACTGATTCTCTGCTGACATGAAGCCAGATTGTCTGTTACGGGACCTTTCTCCTCTGCCTGGGTTCTGGGCCTAAATTTATGAAAATTGACTCTTACAGTGGTGGGTGACGTGAAGCCTGATTCTCTGCTATGATATGAAGACTGATTCTCTGCTGACATGAAGCCAGATTCTCTGTTACGGGACCTCTCTCCTCTGCCTGGGTGCTGGGTAGTGTTGAGCGCGAATATTCGAAAAGCAAATTTTTTCGCGAATATCGCAACTTCGCGATTTCGCGAATATTTCGAATATAGTGCTATATATTCGTAAAAACGAATATTCGTTTTTTGTTTCCCCCCCCCCCCCCCACAAAATTACAGTACACATATAATTGATTGTTTCCCAAAGGTCCAACAGCTCAGATCTTACTCACATTGCCTAGAAAGTGATTGAGGCGCGAATCTTCGTAAGGCGATTTTATTAGCGCACATGCGAATATCGGCACGTCCCAGAACAGAGGCAAAGGGCTTTGCATTCATACATTAGTGAATTGAGTTGCGAATCTTCGTAAGGCGATTTTATTAGCGCACATGCGAATATCTACACTTGTCCCAGAACAGAGGCAAAGGGCTTTGCATTCATACATTAGTGATTGAATTGAGCTGCGAATCTTCGTAAGGCGATTTTATTAACGCAAATGCAAATATCTACACTTGTCCCCAGAACAGAGAGGCAAAGGCCTGTGCATTCATATAGTATAGCACCATATTCGCGAATACGTAGAACTTCGTAAAAGTCGATTTACGAATATTCGTATTTTTTATTTTACTTTCCACCTTACAGATTACATTGATCTGTACTCTGTCAACTACTGTCATCACCCCCCACTGTATCTCGATTGATTCCCAAAAGTCTCACATTCCCTAGAAAGTGATTGAGGTGCGAATCTTCGTAAGGCGATTTTATTAGCGCACATGCGAATATCTACACTTGTCCCAGAACAGAGGCAAAGGGCATTGCATTCATACATTAGTGATTGAATTGAGTTGCGAATCTTCGTAAGGCGATTTCATTAGCGCACATGTGAATTTTGCATAGCATATGTATTATGCGATAATTCGAATTATCGCATATGCGAAATAATAACGAATTTGAATAATCGCGAATATTTTACGAATATTCTTTCGAATATTCACAAAATTTCGCGAATTCGAATATGGGACATGCCGCTCAACACTAGTGCTGGGCCTAAATTTATGACAATGGACTGTTGCAGTGGTGGGTGACGTGAAGCCTGATTCTCTGCTATGACATGCAGACTGATTCTCTGCTGACATGAAGCCAGATTGTCTGTTACGGGACCTCTCTCCTCTGCCTGGGTGCTGGGCCTAAATATATGCCAATGGACTGTTGCAGTGGTGGCTGACGTGAAGCCTCATTCTCTGCTATGACATGCAGACTAATTCTCTGCTGACATGAAGACAGATTCTCTGTTACGGGACCTCTCTCCTCTGCCTGGGTGCCGGGGCCTAAATATCTGAGAATGGACTGTTCCAGTGGTGGCTGACGTGAAGCCTCATTCTCTGCTATGACATGCAGACTAATTCTCTGCTGACATGAAGACAGATTCTCTGTTACGGGACCTCCCTCCTCTGCCTGGGTGCTGGGCCTAAATATATGCCAATGGACTGTTGCAGTGGTGGCTGACGTGAAGCCTCATTCTCTGCTATGACATGCAGACTAATTCTCTGCTGACATGAAGACAGATTCTCTGTTACGGGACCTCCCTCCTCTGCCTGGGTGCTGGGCCTAAATATATGCCAATGGACTGTTGCAGTGGTGGCTGACGTGAAGCCTCATTCTCTGCTATGACATGCAGACTGATTCTCTGCTGACATGAAGCCAGATTCTCTGTTACGGGACCTCTCTCCTCTGCCTGTGTGTGTGCTGGGCCTAAATATATGCCAATGGACTGTTGCAGTGGTGGCTGACGTGAAGCCTCATTCTCTGCTATGACATGCAGACTGATTCTCTGCTGACATGAAGCCAGATTCTCTGTTACGGGACCTCTCTCCTCTGCCTGTGTGTGTGCTGGGCCTAAATATATGCCAATGGACTGTTGCAGTGGTGGCTGACGTGAAGCCTCATTCTCTGCTATGACATGCAGACTAATTCTCTGCTGACATGAAGACAGATTCTCTGTTACGGGACCTCCCTCCTCTGCCTGGGTGCTGGGCCTAAATATATGCCAATGGACTGTTGCAGTGGTGGCTGACGTGAAGCCTCATTCTCTGCTATGACATGCAGACTGATTCTCTGCTGACATGAAGCCAGATTCTCTGTTACGGGACCTCTCTCCTCTGCCTGTGTGTGTGCTGGGCCTAAATATATGCCAATGGACTGTTGCAGTGGTGGCTGACGTGAAGCCTCATTCTCTGCTATGACATGCAGACTGATTCTCTGCTGACATGAAGCCAGATTCTCTGTTACGGGACCTCTCTCCTCTGCCTGTGTGTGTGCTGGGCCTAAATATATGCCAATGGACTGTTGCAGTGGTGGCTGACGTGAAGCCTCATTCTCTGCTATGACATGCAGACTAATTCTCTGCTGACATGAAGACAGATTCTCTGTTACGGGACCTCCCTCCTCTGCCTGGGTGCTGGGCCTAAATATATGCCAATGGACTGTTGCAGTGGTGGCTGACGTGAAGCCTCATTCTCTGCTATGACATGCAGACTAATTCTCTGCTGACATGAAGACAGATTCTCTGTTACGGGACCTCTCTCCTCTGCCTGGGTGCCGGGGCCTAAATATCTGAGAATGGACTGTTCCAGTGGTGGGTGACGGGAAGCCAGATTCTCTGCTATGGAACCTCTCTCCAATTGATTTTGGTTAATTTTTATTTATTTAATTTTTATTTTAATTCATTTCCCTATCCACATTTGTTTGCAGGGGATTTACCTACATGTTGCTGCCTTTTGCAGCCCTCTAGCTCTTTCCTGGGCTGTTTTACAGCCTTTTTAGTGCCGAAAAGTTCGGGTCCCCATTGACTTCAATGGGGTTCGGGTTCGGGACGAAGTTCGGATCGGGTTCGGATCCCGAACCCGAACATTTCCGGGATGTTCGGCCGAACTTCTCGAACCCGAACATCCAGGTGTTCGCTCAACTCTAGTAGGGGCTAATTTTTTTCGGGATGAGATGATGTTTGATTGTTATTTAAAAATTTAGAAAATATCATGATTTGGTGTCTCCATATTCTAAGTGGCTTAGAGTTCTTATTTTTTGGGCGGTCTTAAGTAGGATCTCATTTTTTGCAGGATGAGGGGATGGTTTCATTGGTACTATTTTCGGGTGCATATGACTCTTTGATCAATTGGTACTATACTTTTAGTGATGTAAGGTGACAACGGACGCCGCAATACCCAATATGTCTGTTTTTCCTTTTGTTTTCTAGCTTTTATTTTATTTTATGTGTTTTATTATCTTTGACTGCAGCATACAAGGGGTTAAGGCCTCTTTCACATTGGTGTTCCGGATTTGCTCAGTTTACGTTACGTTACGTTAAAGATCTTTTTGCAGGTCCTGAAAGAAGAAGAAAGACAACGATGCCGGCTGCGCAATCAAGTGGATGAGGTGAGTTAATTATTTATTTTTTTAACCCTTCAATCCACATTTTACTAAGCATTCTGTATAAAAAAATGATATTATTTTCCCTTATAACCATGTTATAAGGGAAAATAATACAGAGAATACACTTTAATGGTATTCGGGGTTGCTTTCATCCCTATCATCTCCTAGCAACCATGCGTGAAAATCGCACCGCATCTGCACTTGCTTGCCATTTTTACGCAGACCCATTCATTTCTATGGGGCCTGCGTTGCGTGAAAAAAAGCAGAATATAGAACATGCTGCAATTTTCACGCAACGCATAAGTGATGCGTGAAAATCACTGCTTATCTGCACAGCCCCCATTGAAGTGAATGGGTCCGGATTCAGTGCGGGTGAAATGCATTCACCTCATGCATTGAACCCACACGGAATTCTCGCCCATGTGAAAGGGGCCTAATACGCCGGCATCAGTGTTTTCACCGATGCCGTCGTATGCAGCTGTCACGGCTGAGGATGGGGGAAACCCTCAGCCGTGAGATGCCAGGTGTTGTAGTGACTACTCGGCCATGAGTACAGGATAGGGAGCAGGTCACCTCCTCAACGCATCCCTAACCTGATTCTAACTCCTAACCAGCATGGGCCGACCTTTAAGGTAGGAGGACCCATGCGCAGGAACCTCGGAGCCCTATCTTACCCTCCGCAGATCCCTGCGCTAGGAGCTGGGTAGACAACCTACTCCTCCTTGGCACGGAGGAGCAGGAGTCTCAATGGCCAAGCTGTTGGGAAAAGGGGAACACTAACAGACTAATGGAAATGGCAGGCGAACTAAGTAGTTCTACCAACCTGCCACAGCCTTGCTGACTGGATCTCTCAAGAGACAGGAATCCAGAACCATTAGCTGCACCAAAACATAGAAAGCTCCCAACAGAAGAACATACAACCTCACCAACATAAAGACATCAACAAGAACAATAATTTTTATGACCACAGGAGTGGCTCTCACAGGCAGGTCAAATACACAGGAGGCTGCTCCAGCTAGCAGGGCTAAAGCAACCTACTGAACCATGCAAGACACTCAGGCTTTATAGGCCAAGATGCCACACCCACAGTCAGACACACCCAGTGACATCACTCACACGCTGGGAAGGGAGTTAACCCTTCCAGCACCACAGAAGGGAAAGTCACAGACAGGGGAAGTGTCCAACAGATCACACTGTGGCTGTTGCCGCTGGCAACGACATGGGTGGCAGCCGTCCAGAAAGACAGCCCGAAGGCCAGGACACTGCCACCACATGTACAACATACCAGACGCTGCCACGGGCAGCCACAGTGAAAGGAAGATGTACGTGCGCACCAGTCATACAAACAAAGTGCATCCACACACGCACACAACTCCCCGGGAACCGCACACATAGCTGTTGTCCGCGGCAACCGCACTGAGGCCAACTACATTATGCCTCAGCTGCGGTTGACACAACAACCACAACCGCGGGCAACTGTATGCGGCTCCCAAGGAGTCAACACCATAACCGTGGCCGTGACAGCAGCAGGGGCCCGGCTGTCCGTGGCTGCTGGGTCCATGCTGCTGATCGGGCGGGCACAGCTCCTGCACCCGCCCGATCAGCCTACCTTACATTTACGGCGCTGGTCCTTAAGTCATGTCCACTAGCGCCAAGCATGTATGGAGCGGGTCCTCTACGGGTTACTACACAACCACCTTCATGCAACTTTTGCAGTAAACATTGATTATTACTAAAAATGTAATAAAAACTCAAATTGGTCACTAAAAATGCATACTACAGCAGAGTACTTAGGCAAATAATATACAGTCTTCTAAAAACTGAGATGTGAGGCATTCATACATGCTACACATGTCTACATTTATCGCATGATTCAAAGTACGGTAAGTGTAAAAAATTTGAAGTATAGATATTATACAGTATATGATTTTTATCTTTCTATAGAAACTGACGGTTTTGGCTTCCAAAACTGCATGCAGAAACCTGACCGTGTGGCTGCTTTTAGACAGGTATAAAATAGGTGCTTTATTATTCTTCTACTATTGACTGAACACATGAACCTCATCAAAAATGAGTTAGAGCTCCATACTTCCAGTTTTGATGAACCACATAATATGGCACAAAAAAGACCCTGTATTACACTTGTCTGAAAAAAAAAAAAAATCTGAATACAGTTAATTTTTTTTTAACATAGTGGAATAGAATATTCTCATTTGATCTTTCCAAACTGAGTTGTAAGGACATTTGTCACATGAATATGAGGAACATGGACTTTAATGGCAGTAGGTTGATATGAAACGCGTTACACAAGATAAATTGTACTCAAAGGAACAAGATTGCTCATAGAACCTTTTTTTCATTTATACAGTGATCATATTGTGCAGATTATGGACAGTGAAAAAATATTCAGTATGCAACATGACTATGGTCTAAAGGTCCTATTGATAAGGTCAGTAAATACTGGCAATAGCAAAAGTAACATGGTTGCTCTAAGCTGACAAATAATAGACCAGCACGAATTTCCGAATGCATGATCCAATGCCACTGCCCAAATGGCCAAGACGAGCAAAAGTCAGAAAAGGTTTGATAAAACCTGTCTGTTGTGGACACAGTCACCAACCCAAGATTCTTGAAGACTTGGAAAACATTGCCTGCTCTGGTGAATGGCAGAGTTAGGAATGAGAACACACTACAATTCCAGCAAGCATTGCATTAGCCGCCTAGTCTGGTGGTGTCATGGTCACCATTGTCTTTATGCTCTGCGCTCCATAAACTGCAGGTAGGTAGAACCGTTATTGGGCTAATTTACCTCATTAGTATGTTGTTTCCTGAGCATCCCTGGTCATGGTGTGGTGGTGGTACTAATGCACATTCTAGTTTATGTAGCTCCTCTCCACCATTGTTTGAATGCCTTTGAGCTCTGTCTTCATAAGATACTGTATAGTATCCCATAAAGACTGAACACACCCACATGACGAACACACCCATAACATTTTACACAAAATTTGCAATATCTTAAAGAAGAAAATAATGATTGTTAGGTAGGTATAAAATGCACATAAGTTAAATGTTAGATAACATGAATAGTGACTTATCATATTGCAAAAAAGTGCTTTAAATTTAGCCTGGCTACTCTCTGTGTTACAGAATGCCCACACATAAGCTGCAGATTTTACACTTCGGAACTACAGGTGTAGAATTCAACACATTTTACATAAGTAGCAGAGTAGGCACTGCCAAAGAGGTCACCCAGCAGAAGAAGGAACTAGAGGAACTGAGCATGTATGTCCACCTCTGATGCACTACACTAGGTGGCACTAATATATGTTTAAAAAACTGTATATCTTGATAAAAAAAAATCTAAAGGATTTATATGCTCTAGTCATACTGGAAAAGTCTTCTTTATAACTATCTTTATGCTTAACTATTATATATATATATATATATATATATATATATATATATATATTAATATGGGTGGCAATAGTTTAACTTTGGAGCCAGATGTAGCTTGAAGGATTAATTTGTGGAGTCTCAATCTCATGACCCACATGTTCCAGGCATCAGGAAGAAAGTCTGGGATTACTGCTACTGTCTCAGAATCTCACACTACTGCCCTGATCTCTTACAAATCACTCCCGCCAATGACTTTTGGTAATCCTTGAGTCTAAAGAATGGCATGGGAATCGGATGCTGTTTGCTGATAAAATCTGAACTCCTATTGGTAGAGAGTAGCTGAGGACCATAGAAGAGACAGTTGTGGTTTATTGTAGGAACATGGTATCTGGTAGCTTTCTGTTGGGAGTAACTGCTAAGGAAGTAACTTTTGCGTGCGAGTGGTGAGCATAATGGCATGGTCAATTCTTTGTAGATGTTATTATCCTGATGGTGCTACTGTTTAGCCTACACTGATGTATGCGACTTACATTGGAGAAAATCCTAAAATGGGTAGGAAAAGTAAAAAGACAGTCTGCCTTCCATATATTGGAATAATTCAAGGTTGTCCTTGTTGTACCATCAGTTTGGGCACTCAGAGAACAAAGTTATCTCATTAGTTTACAGATTAAAAGGTTGTCCCATGAAAAATATTCTACATTTTTTAAATCAGCACCTGGATCTGAATACTTTTGTAAATGTAAATACATTTTGCATAGTCACTGAGTTATTCATTGAAATCTGTCTGTACAGTGCCACCTGCTGTTTGCTCTTTTTCTAATTTCTCAGTCCTGCTCATGGAAGATGGAAGCATATGCTTAGTTCCATCCTTCAACTGCCACCAGCTGCAGTATAAGGGACATGCCCCCTGAGAAAGTTCACGCCGCCTAAGCTGCCCACTTGAAATAAATCTAGCAGAGCAATTGCAACAATGAATGTGAAGAATTCTGGATCCATGTGAGGTACAGGGCTGGTTCTAAGTTTGTTAGAAAAATACCACTATGTACTATATGATGTTGGATTTTATTTTTTACATTAATCATAGGATAACCCCTTTAAGGCAAATATAGAAATGAAATCTGAAATATTTGCATCAGTATGTACTTTTTTGCTGACATCACTGAGGCTTCTGAGAGGGCAGCCAAAAGCTATTGCTTCCAATACTCTCCTACTGATCCAATTCTAGGAAGATGGGGAAGTGCTACCAGACTCCTCAGACAGTGGCTTATCTCTCTGAGAACAAAACAAGATTGGACAATTGAAATCCAACTGCCTGATCCTTACCTTGGGAGTCCTCCAAACACATTAGATGGCCATCTGGTCCCACTGAAATTAGGGAGTTCAGCTGTCATGCATCTATTATGAATGGTGAGCTTTAGCTATTAGTGTTGCTTCCAAATGATATGTAGGAAGTGAATTTGGAAGAGGAAAATAAGAAAAAAATATTTTCCATCAGACCCTTAAATCACTCCCCCATTCTTCTTCAGACCTCAAATCAGACCCTTATCAGACCCCATTACTCATCAGACCCACAAATCATACACCCATTCTTTATAAAACCTCAGAATCAGGCCCCCATCTTCATTAGCCTCAGATTAGACCCCCCTACTGCCATCAGCCTCAGTTACAGTCATGTGAAAAAATTAGGACACCCTTTGAAAGCATGTGGTTTTTTGTAACATTTTTAATAAAAGGTTATTTCATCTCCGTTTCAACAATACAGAGAGATTAAAGTAATCCGACTAAACAAAGAAAACTGAAGAAAAGTCTTTTCAAGATCTTCTGTAAATGTCATTCTACAAAAATGCCTATTCTAACTGAGGAAAAAGATAGGACACCCTTGCCCCTAATAGCGAGTGTTACCTCCTTTGGCTGAAATAACTGCAGTGAGACGGTTCTTGTAGCCATCTACCAGTCTTCGACATCGGTCTGAGGAAATTTTACCCCACTCCTCAATGCAGAACTTTTTCAGCTGTGAGATGTTTGAGGGGTTTCTTGCACGTACAGCCCTTTTCAAGTCACCCCACAGCATCTCAATGGGATTCAAATCTGGACTTTGACTTGGCCATTCCAGGACTCTCCATTTCTTCTTTTTCAGCCAATCTTTGGTTGATTTACTAGTATGTTTTGGGTCATTGTCATGTTGCATGGTCCAGTTCCGCTTCAGCTTTAATTTTCTAACTGATGGTCTCACATGTTCTTCAAGCACCTTCTGATACACAGTAGAATTCATCGTGGATTCTATGATGGTGAGCTGACCAGGTCCTGCTGCAGCAAAGCAGCCCCAAACCAAGACACTTCCACCTCCATGCTTCACAGTTGGTATGAGGTTCTTTTCTTGGAATGCTGTGTTTGGTTTACGCCAAACATGTCCTCTGCTGTTGTGTCCAAATAATTCAATTTTGGACTCATCTGTCCAAAGAACATTATTCCAGAAGTCCTGGTCTTTGTCAACTTTATCTCTGGCAAATGTCAGTCTGGCCTCGATGTTTCTCTTGGAAAGCAAAGGTTTCCTCCTTGCACACCTCCCATGCAAGTTAAACTTGTACAGTCTCTTTCTGATTGTAGAGGCATGTACTTCTACATCAACAGTAGCCAGAGCCTGCTGTAGTTCTCGAGATGACACTTTAGGGTTTTTGGAGACCTCTTTTAGCATCTTGCGGTCTGCTCTTGGGGTGAACTTGCTGGGGCGACCAGTCCTGGGCATGTTGGCAGTTGTTTTGAAAGCCCTCCACTTGTAGACTATCTTCCGGACAGTGGAATGGCTGATTTCAAAATCTTTTGAGATCTTTTTAAATCCCTTCCCAGACTCATAGGCTGCTACAATCTTTTTTCTGAAGTCCTCTGACAGCTCTTTTGCTCTCACCATGGTGCTCACTCTCACTTCAACAGTCAGGAGCACACCAAACTAAATGTCTGAGGTTTAAATAGGGCAAGCCTCATTCAACATGCAGAGTAACGATCTACTAATTATGTGCACCTGGTGTGATATACCTGTGTGAGATCTGAGCCAATTTAAGAGGGAATACATGTGAGGGTGTCCTATCTTTTTCCTCAGTTAGAATAGGCATTTTTGTAGAATGACATTTACAGAAGATCTTGAAAAGACTTTTCTTCAGTTTTCTTTGTTTAGTTGGATTACTTTAATCTCTCTGTATTGTTGAAACGGAGATGAAATAACCTTTTATTAAAAATGTTACAAAAAACCACATGCTTTCAAAGGGTGTCCTAATTTTTTCACATGACTGTATGACATTTTAAACCTCCATCAGCTTCAGATCAGTCTTCCATCAGACCCCCTAGCCTCCATAAGCCTCACCCCCCCATGAGACCACCCAGCCTTGCCAGCCCCCAAACAGACCCCCTAGCTTTCAATAGCCTCAGACAGCCCCCATCAGAACCCCCAACCTCCATCAGACAGATCAGACCCCATCAGCCTCAGATTGGACCCCTCTAGCCTTTATCAGCCTCGTAATACCAATGAGCAATAAACAATAAAACAAAAATACTGAATACGGTTGTACAACATGAATAGAACGCAAGTGTCAAAAATGAAAAGCTCCTAGATGGGACAAGCCCAGTATATGAGTGCTTTATCAGACTCAGATCTGTTCCCCATTAGACTCCCCAGTCCCCATCAGCCTCAGATCGGACCCTCATCAGACCTCCCATCAGATGGTAAAAAAAAATTAATAAAATTAACTTTCCTCGCTTGCTCTGGATGGCGCTTCAGATTCAGGACTCAACGCAGCATTTCTTTTGGCCCTCACTGGACAGTAATGTGACATTTCACAGTGTCAGGTCATAGTGTGTGCCTACATGCATTACGTCATGACTCTGTGCACGGAAAGGCACCTGGAAAAAGACCAAGGTGAGAGAGTACAGCCAGTGCAGTGCTGCTCTCACCTCCCCGTGCCTCCCACATGCTGATTACTGCCCTTAGCATTTGGACTATAAGACTCACTGCCACTTTTCCCCACTTTCTCCATCTTATAGTCCGAAAAATACGGTATATATATCTATATATATATATATATATATATATACACACACACACTGAACAAAAATATAAATGCAACACTTTCTGTTTTGATCCCATTTTGCATGAGCTGAACTCAAAGATCTGAAACATTTTCTACATACACAAAAGGCCTATTACTCTCAAATATTGTTCACCAATCTGTCTAAATCTGTGTTAGTGAGCACTTTTGCCCCTTTTGCTGATGTAATCCATCCCACCTCACAGGTGTGGCATATCAAGGTGCTGATTAGACAGCATTAATATTGCACAGGTGTGCCTTAGACTGCCCACAATAAAAGGCCACTCTGAAATGTGCAGTTTGATCACACAGCACAATGCCACAGATGTTGCAACATTTGAGGGAGCTTGCAATTGGCATGCTGACTACAGGAATGTCTACCAGAGCTGTTGCCCGTGCAATGAATGTTCATTCCATCTTCAAAGGCATTTCAGGGAATTTGGCAGTACATCCGACCGGCCTCACAACCACAGATCAAGTGTAACCACAACAGCCCAGGACCTCCACATCCAGCATGCTCACCTCCATGATCCTTTGAGACCAGCCTCTCGGACGGCTGCAGCAGCAAGCAGTTTGCATAACCAAAGAATTTCTGCACAAACTGTCAGAAACCGTCTCAGGGAAGCTCATCTGCATGAGCGTCGTCCTCATCGGGGTCTGGACCTGACTGCAGTTTGTCATCGTAACCAACTTGAGTGGGCAAATGCTCACATTCGATGGCATCTGACAATTTGGAGAGGCGTTCTGTTCACGGATGAGTCCTGGTATTCATTGTTCAGGGCAGATGGCAGACAGCGTGTGTGGCGTTGTGTGGGTGATCGGTTTGCTGACGTCAACATTGGGGATCGAGCGGCCCACGGTGGCGGTGAGGTTATGGTATGGGCAGGCGTATGTTATGGACAATGAACACAGGTGCATTTTATTGATGGCATTTCGAATGCACAGAGATACCGTGACGAGATCCTGAGGCCCATTGTTGTGCCATACATCCACGACCATCACCTCATGTTGCAGCATGATAATGCACAGCCCCATATTGCGAGGATCTGTACACAATTCCTGGAAGCTGAAAACTTCCCAGTTCTTGCATGGCCAGCATACTCCCGGGACATGTCACCCATTGAGCATGTTTGGGATGCTGTGGATTGGTGTATACGACAGCGTGTTCCAGTTCCTGCCAATATTCTGCAACTTCGCACAGCTATTGAAGAGGAGTGGACCAATATTCCACATGCCACAATCAACAACCTGATCAACTCTATGTGACAGAGATGTGTTGCACTGTGTGAGGCAAATGGTGGCCACACCAGATACTGACTGGTTTTCTGACACCCCCCCCCCCTCCCCAGTAAGGCAAAACTGTGCACATTTCAGAGTGGCCTTTTATTATGGGCAGTCTAAGGCACACCTGTGCAATATTCATGCTGTCTAATCAGCACCTTGATATGCCACACCTGTGAGGTGGGATGGATTATCTCAGCAAAGGAGAAGTGCTCACTAACACAGATTTAGACAGATTTGTGAACAATATTTGAGAGTAATGGGTCTTTTGTGTATGTAGAAAATGTTTCAGATCTTTGAGTTCAGCTCATGCAAAATGGGAGCAAAACCAAAAGTGTTGCATTTATATTTTTGTTCAGTGTATATAACTCTTTGTAAAATATACTGATTTACAGTACATGTTATGTAAATGCACAAAGGCAGTATGAAACAGAAATGCTTGCTCACTGGTGTAAATTGACCTGGTTGAGACATTGAGTTCATGTGAATTTTCTCCCTTCAAGACTTTATTCTTGCATCAATGAATGGGAGAAATGCCTATTCACGTTAGTCAGAACCTCTTTATTATTATGCCTTGATACTTTTTTCATATTTAAATATTTCATTGTGCTCTGCTTGGTAGCTGCCTCTCAGATCCAAGCCACTTGAGTAATAAGCATATGTCATGTTCAACTGTATTAGAACAGTGTTCATTCAGTAGTGAATCTCAATGTTCATATTGACATTCTGATTTAAAAAAAAATATTCTGACATTAACTTCCATTTCAGATGAGCAGCTGCTTGTATTGTAGCCCTTCTACCAAAAAGTTTCCAAGGTTTTTTCATATCAACGAATTATTATTCCTTTTAACAATGTTAATCCAGAATTAATGCATTATACATATGGTATTGTGAATAATACATAATGCATATCACAAACATGACTTATGGAGGGATATTAGGTGTCTAACCCACAACTAGATGGTCCAATGCATAGGATGTAGAGGATCTTTGTCAAAGCTAAATGGAGTGATCGGCTGTTTTATTGAATGCTATAACAAAGAGCTACAAAGCACTAAAATACAGTCCATTTACTGCTGACAGACAGCAGCTAGCTAGATACTGACAGACAGCAGCTAGCTAGATACTGACAGACAATAGATAGATAAGTAAATAGACATATGGATTTTATCTGGATAGATGAATAGATATTTAGGTAGATAGATAGATAGATAGATAGATAGATAGATAGATAGATAGAAAGATAGATAGATAATAGATTGCAGGTAGAAAAATAGATACATATGTGATAGAAGGATAGGTAGAAGGTAGATAGGTAGATAGATAGATAGATAGATAGATAGATAGATAGATAGATAGATACTGGATGGATAGATAGATAGATAGATAGATAGATAGATAGATACTGGATGGATAGATAGATAGATAGATAGATAGGTAGATACTGGATGGATAGATAGATAGATAGATAGATAGATAGATAGATAGATACTGGATGGATAGATAGATAGATAGATAGATAGATAGATACTGGATAGATAGATGGATAGATGGATAGATAGATAGATAGATAGATAGATAGATAGATAGAGGGATATTAGGTGTCTAACCCACAACTAGATGGTCCAATGCATAGGATGTAGAGGATCTTTGTCAAAGCTAAATGGAGTGATCGGCTGTTTTATTGAATGCTATAACAAAGAGCTACAAAGCACTAAAATACAGTCCATTTACTGCTGACAGACAGCAGCTAGCTAGATACTGACAGACAATAGATAGATAAGTAAATAGACATATGGATTTTATCTGGATAGATGAATCGATATTTAGGTAGATAGATAGATAGATAGATAGATAGATAGATAGATAGATAGATAGATAAATAATAGATTGCAGGTAGAAAAATAGATACATATGTGATAGAAGGATAGGTAGAAGGTAGATAGGTAGATAGATAGATAGATAGATAGATAGATAGATAGATACTGGATGGATAGATAGATAGATAGATAGATAGATAGATAGATACTGGATGGATAGATAGATAGATAGATAGATAGATAGATAGATAGATACTGGATGGATAGATAGATGGATGGATAGATAGATAGATAGATAGATAGATAGATAGATAGATAGATACTGGATAGATAGATAGATAGATAGATAGATAGATAGATAGATAGATACTGGATGGATAGATAGATGGATGGATAGATAGATAGATAGATAGATAGATAGATAGATACTGGATGGATAGATAGATAGATAGATAGGTAGGTAGGTAGGTAGGTAGATACTGGATGGATAGATAGATAGATAGATAGATAGATAGATAGATAGATACTGGATGGATAGATAGATAGATAGATAGATACTGGATGGATAGATAGATAGATAGATAGATAGATAGATACTGGATAGATAGATAGATACTGGATAGATAGATAGATGGATGGATAGATAGATAGATAGATAGATAGATAGATAGATAGATAGATAGATAGATAGATAGATACTGGATAGATGGATAGATAGATAGATAGAGAGATATTATTGCTTATGAAAATTGAATATGTAAAAATGGATTTCTATGAATCTACCTGTTAAATATTAATTGCAGCACTGTGTGAGACAGCTATATCTATTCCACTATAAGATCTACAGATGTAGTAGTGCTGAGGTAGTCACTTCACATGATGTGCCATGCCTACCTGTGGTGTTTCATAGGACTGCAAGTAAACCGATTGAATTAGTATAACCCAGTGAGTTCTCCCAATCATCAAAAGTCATTGTGAAATGACAAATTCAGCCCCACTACATCTGCACATGTGAACACAGTCCCCCAGCCAATACTAATGATAACTACTGAATGACGCTTTAAACAATTAGAAATGTCCTCTATTTCCTCTGTATACAGTGTGGACATACTGAAGATGTGTACAATAACTATACACCCATTATATAACTTGCTACAAGTAAGGCTTTCCGGTGTAGAAGCCTCTGATAGCACAGCCACCGCTCTCACATCCATGTAACCTTGAGTCTCATAGAAGAATATCATTTTTTATGAAATGAAGCTGAGGTCACTCATTATGTGTTGTGTAAAATATGATTTAAGAACAGAGCTAAGCCTTAAGTGAGGCATATTTGCAGATGAAATCTGGATTGCCTTTCTGCATGGTTGGTCAACATTATAATTAATTCTCCCTTGGATTAGAGATTCAGTCCTGGATTAGTCTATCATTGATGACAGCATACTGCATCCTTCCAATGTGATATGCTTAAATTAAAAGAGTGCATTAACTTTAGTCATCTGCGTATGATCTAGATCACCACAAGTAATCTAACAAAATGAGTAAAAAATTAATAAATGCTATATTATTCCAGTTACTCTTTGCACAAGAAACAGATCAATGTAAAAGAGAAACAGTCATTAGAAATAGTTCAAAAGTCCAAATATTGGGCTCATCATGTAACCAAACATTAACAATGCAGCAGCTATTTGTAAAGACGCCTGCGCAGTCACACCTGGATATTAATATCAAAGCTGAGGGCAAGGCCAAAGGGAACTATGATATTTCAACATGTAAAGTGTGTAGAGACAAATGTAATGTAGAGACAAACACCAAAGGGCACAAAATAGTCATCATGGGCCAGCAGTGCTGAATTAGTATTCGGCTTGTGTTGTACACCTTGGAAATTTAGAGTTATTATAACCCAAAACATTTATTGAATATTCATAGATGATACCAAGATGAGCCCTGCCAAGTGACAAACTCACTCTTGCTGCACTGACCATTTCATATCTCTATATCTGTACAAAGTATCCACCATCCCAGCAGTGAAGAAAACACTTTAGCCAATGGCAAAATCCCAAATGCATTTTCCTAATGGCAGATATGATTGGGTATTCATTTTCTTTTCTATCAGAACATTAGTCTTGAGATTATCTTTATTAAATATGTTTTCAATGCAATCTCCTTTACAGAATCACTAAGCTCATTCCTAGAGAACAGAGGATTTATCCACAGAGTGTCCGTCCTCACAGACACCGGGGCAGCTCACCTGACAAGCACTCGTAGGCAGCACATTTCTGCTGAGCTACCAGGAAGCCTCCCAAACTGTTACTAATGCCCATCCCCTGACTGAACAGAAGATGCTGGCACATAGATGTGAGCTTCAGGGGAAGCGAGGGCACTGCCAGTCAGAGAAATGTATCAAATTGCAGAGGGAGCAATGGTTTATAAACAGGGGAAGAAAGTTGAGGCCAATGATATCACTGTATCATAGTGAAAAGTAGTATAATAGCACCACCACATTATACCGTATGTACTGCTACAATCTGCACTCATCGCATCTTACTGACATGCCATTGTATTCGAAAACATTCTATTATCTACCAAATTACCATCTAATACTACTTCACTATCTATCTATCTATCCTTGAGCCTATTATCGATTTGTCTATCATTAAGCCTATTATCTATCTATCTATCTATCTATCTATCTATCTATCCTTCATTGATCATATTATCTATCCTTGTCTGTCCTTGATCTATCTTTCTATCTATTTAATATCTATCTATCTATCTATCTATCTAGCCTTCATTGATCCTGTTATCAATCCTTGTCTGTCCTTGATCTATCCTTGAGCCTATTATCGATTTGTCTATCATTAAGCCTATTATCTATCTATCTATCCATCCATCTATCTATCTATCTATCCATCTATCTACCTACCTATCTACCATTGAGCCTATCATCCATCGATTTATGTCTATCATTGAGCCTATTATCTATCTATCTATCTATCTATCTATCTATCTATCTATCTATGCATCTATCTATCTTTGAGCCTACTATCTATTTGTCTATCATTGAGCCTACTATCTATCTAGCTATCTATCTACCATTGAGCCTATCATCCATCTATTTATGTCTATCATTGTGCCTATTATCTATCTATCTATCTATCTATCTATCTATCTATCCTTCATTGATCCTGTTATCTATCCTTGTCTGTCCTTGATTTATCTATCTATCTTTGAGCCTAACATCTATCTATCTATTTATCAATATATCTTTGTATCATTATTATTATAATTATTTATTTAAAAGCGCCTTTCATTCAATGGCGCTGTACATCAACAGTGGGTTACAAATACATAATATAAAAATACAATAAACAAGAAACGATTAACAGACTGGTATAGAGGGGGAGAGGACCCTGCCCGCAAGAGTTTTCTATCTATCTATCTATCTCTCTTATATATTTATCATAGACCTAGTACATTACTTATTCCATCATTTTTTTCCTGCCTTACAGATATTAGCAGTTCTAAGTAGGAGCTGGTTGGCTGTACCAAGCAGAATTCATTCCCTGTAAGGTTAACCTGACTGCAGCTCACATCAACTAAACTTCTCTGAGCAAGTAAGAAAAGCAGCCTAATGGTTAACTAATGACCGATTCTCCTCCATCAGCATCTGTGCCCTGCTAGAATGTAATCATCCTCTTAGAAATAAATTTACATAATCACAACCAAGATTGTATTGTCCTAAAAAATAACAAGAGGGATAATGCATGGCTCCTATGGATTGTCCCTCACTGCTGCCCTGCCAGAAGAACTAGGTTATGTCCAGAAAGTGGGACTGAAAGGAGCTGTCCATGGTGCTGAAATGACAAGCCTGGATGTTACTGGCTCCTCGCTATTAGACAAGATAAATTCATGATAAATGCCATCCACATGTGCATCACAGAGACCTTTGAAGGCTATACATAAGTCATTGACATGACCCTTGCACTGGAAGATGGGCTTGTCTTCATCCTCCAAGTTAGAAGTGACCTATAGACTGGACATGACCAGAAAACAAAGTGAAGACTTACGTGTTCCGTCGAATCTAGTCGCTATAGTATCTAAGAAGGTGTTCTGAGGTGCTAGTAATCCTTTCATAACAGGCATTTTTCCAGCCCGGTGTGGAATTCTCCATCAAAGTTTATAAACCAGGATGTTTTGGAAGAAAGTGCTGTGGGGGAGGGATGAAATGAGGAAGAGGAGGTGGTGGGTGAGGTGTTAGTGGTAAAAAGAGGAGGGGTGCCTGGTGACTCCTGATGATTATCCCTGGAAGCTCTCAGTCCACCACAAGTCCGCTTTATCCTGAATGCTGCAGCTCAGCACAGCTGTGACCTTCCCCAGTCAGCTCTCCAAACCAGAGGAATGGATTAATGTAATCTTCACTAAATGCCTCTGTATTTGTATAACCCAAGCCCAAAGTTACCAGACCCTAGTCCCTTCCATGGATGAAAAGCCAGCACACCAGAGCCAGTTAACCCCCTCTCCTCAGACTGAGCTAGTCAATGCTAGGTGACTGTCTCTGTCTTTTCAAGCCTTCAGCAAACCCTCCAGTGATTGTTCACTCCGCACTGTGGGCTTAAATTGCTCCATGCTATTCCACAGAACCATAACCTGACACACAGCTAAATTTAGATCCATGCAAAAGAAAGGGAAGAATACTGCAAGCGCTGACTTTGGGCTGCAACACAAAAGCAGGAGAGGTGATGGAGAGAGAGAAGCTAGCCAGGAGAGCAGCTGGGCTGTATGATAGCTCAAATGCAGACCTTTCTCTATTTAATTTAGCCATTTCTTGTTTGGAAAGTCGTTCTCTCCATGTGTTTTCTATAAGCTCCAGACAATGCCTAGCAGACCTCCAAAGGAAGCAGGCGGATCTATTGTGCCTCTCTGCTGTGAGTGATCTAGGACAACTTTGCCAGCATGGCTTTCACTCCTTCACTTCATTATTTCTGAATGGTTTGAACGACGAGCCATTAGCTACTGCTCTCTTACCTGGATATTAGTGCATCCAGTATATGATGCAGAAAGGAAAAGGACAGAGCTCTTGACACTTGTTTAACTAGTTACAGATAGATAGACATAGATATATTAGGGATAGATAGATAGATAGATAGATAGATACAAATATATGAGCCATACATAGATAGATAACTATGAAGATAGACAGACATAGATAGATATATTATGCATAAATATATAGATAGACAAATATATTCAGCATTGATAGATACATAGATAGATAATAGACAGACATAGATTAGGCAGAGATAGATAAAGATAGATAGATAGATAGATAGATAGATAGATAGATAGATTAGGCAGAGATAGATAGATCAGACGTAGATGATAGATTCAGCAATATGGTACAAGGAGGAGCTTAAAAAGCATGTGAAAGCTATCAAACGAGGAGACAACCACATCTGGATAAAAATAAGCAGCTCCATCCTTAGCTGTCAGTATTACATCTACCTCTGTGCAGCATACATCCCACCATCAGAGTCCCCCTATTGCAACCCAGACATCTATAAGGTCCTACAAAGGGAGGCTGCCCAATTCCAGTGGCAGGGTACTGATCTGCAGTGATCTCAATGCTAGAACTGGCACAGAAAAGGACTATCTAACCTCACAAACTTTTATATAAGCTTATATAAGTAAGACTGACAAGGGTTCACCCAAGCAGTGAAGGACTTTAATAACATCCTGTACACCATGGCAGAACTAGCAGGTCTGAAATGGACTAATTTCAAAAGACCTAATAACAAACAGTCCCATAAATGATTTGACAGCGACTGCAAGGCTGTACACCATTTCCTAAGTGTGTCTCCAACCAAAAACACAGGGACCCCGACAACAGAGATGTGAGGGAGGCCTACTACACTCTATGCAGGCGATACAAGCACACCCTCAGAGAGCGGAAACAGAGGCACGTCTTCCACAAACTCAAGCAGCTTAAGGACTCCCTCCAGGACAATTCATTCTGCGAAACATGGCACCAAATGGGCACAAAACATATGGGCAGAAACACTCCCTCCGCATTTAAAATGGCAGCATCTGACTCTATCAAAAACTTCCAGAACCCTCTGGACTCATCAATCACCATGCAAGAAATACAGGAAAGAATAACCCTGCTGAAAGGCAAAAAGGCGAGCGGTACTGATGGCATCCTGCCAGAGATGATTAAATATAGCTCCCCAGACATACACACTGCACTGGCAAAATTATTCACCCTAGTCCTCAGTGCAGGACACTTCCCCCAAGACTGGAACCAAGGCCTCATAACACCCATCTACAAGAATGGGGACCAATATGATCCAGCCAATTACAGAGGGATCTGCGTCACCAGCAATCTGGGCAAACTGTTTAACAGCATCATCAATAAAAGAATTCTCACCTTCCTCACACATCACAAGGTCCTCAGCAAAATCCAAACTGGGTTCATGCCAAACCACCGCACCACTGACCATATCTACACCCTGCATAGCCTCATCAAGACACACATCCACAATACCAAACGTGGCAAAATATTTGCCTGTTTTGTGGACTTTAAAAAGGCATTTGTAGCACCTGGCCTGTTCCTGAAACTCTTGGAGAGCGAAATAGGAGGGAGAATGCATGATGTCATCAAGAGCTCATACACCAGGAACCAATGCAGCGTAAAGGTGAACGAGAAGAGAACGGCTAATTTTCAGCAGGTACGAGGGGTCAGATAGGGCTGAAGCTTGAGCCTAACACTCTTTAATATCTACATCAATGAACTGGCTGCAGCTCTGGAGGCCTCCTCAGCACAAGGCCTCCCCTACATGAAGTTCCTGCTGTACGCCGATGACCTCCTGCTTCTGTCTCCAGCAGAGAGAGGCCTCCAAGACAGCCTGGCAGTACTAGAAAAATTAAGCACCACATGGGCACTACCCATCAATCCTAAGAAGACCAGGAAAGGCCAAAATAAAGCCCCCACTCCTTCCTTCACATTAAATGGGTCCACACTGGAGAATACCAACAGCTACACCTACCTGGTGCTGTAGCTTAACCAATCAGAGAGCTTCAAAGCAGCAATACAAACCCTGAAAGGCAAATCCTGCAAAACCTTCTACACCATCAGAAGGCAACTCTACCACCTCAAACCACCAGTCTGGTTCTGGCTGAAAATATTTCATGGTGTCATCACCCCCCGATCCTGCTCCATGGCAGTGAGGTGTGGGGCCTGGCCACCTACCCAGACCAGTCAAAGTGGGATTCCAGCCCAACAGAGACCTTCCATCTGTAGTTCTGTAAATACAGTCCTGACCACTTGAAAAATAGGAAAAAAAATCATATGTAGTATGGCTGGATTTTACCAAGGTTACAAGTAGAGCTTCAACATGCAACAAGAAGAAATGGGAGTGAGACAAAACATTTTTTGACCATTCAATTTAATGAAAACAACGAATAAACTGAAACAGGCTGTTTTTTAGCTGATCAAAAGTTTAGGACCACACCTCCCAAAAAAAACTAAACCCCCCCAAAACAGAAATCCAACTTCCAAACATGAACTCAGTAATGAGTAGCTCCGCCGTTATTGTTGATCACTTCAAAAATTTGTTTCGGCATGCTTGATGCAAGCGTTTCCATGAGGTGAGTGGGAACATTTCTCCAAGTGGTGATGACGGCCGCACGAAGGCCATCTGCTGTCTGGAACTGTTGTCTATTTTTGTAAACTTCCCTTGCCATCCATCCCCAAAGGTTCTCAATTGGATTTAGATCAGGGGAACATGCAGGATGGGCCAAAAGAATGATGTTATTCTCCTGGAAGAAGTCCCTTGTCCTGCGTGCATTGTGTACTGTAGCGTTGTCCTGTTGAAAACTCAGTCGTTACCACACAGACGACGGCCCTCAGTCATGAGGAATGCTCTCTGCAACATCTGGACATAGCCAGCGGACGTTTGACATCCCTGCACTTCCTGAAGCTCCATTGTTCCACTGAAAAATGTTTTGTCTCACTCCCATATCTTCTTGTTGCATGTTGAAGCTCTACTTGGAACCTTGTTAAGATCCAGCCATGCTAAATATGATTTTTTTTTGCCATTTTTCAAGTGGTCTTAAACTTTTTTTTTGTATTAACATTTTTTATTGTTTTTTATAAGGTCATAAATATTATGATATTGTACAGATACAATAAGAAGGAACATATTTCTTTACAGACAATAATAAGACAGTATCCAATTGAATACCAATAATCACATATCACGTAAAAGATACGATATTCAGGTTAGGCTTGATGTAGACCTGTATATAAGGTAAGGATGAAACAAAAAAGTTTTTCACAGTAACATAAACTGTAAGGTGAACAGAACCAAGTAACAAAAGGGGCAACATTAAGGTAGTTTTTGCCACAGAGCCTTATATATTACCAGAAGAAGAGGATGAATAAACATGAACTTCAAGGTAAGTAAGTTAGGCTAGGGATTATAGTTGGAAGGGTCAAAGAAAACCTCTGTATTGTTTCCAGGGTGACCAGATGGCTAGAAAGGTGGGCCTGGATCGGAGTTCCCAATGTGAGAGCTTTTCTAGCCTATAGATCTGGTCCACTTTTTGTATCCACTTAGCCATATCAGGAACCTCTGAGGAGAGCCAATGGGACGCAATGAATAGTCTGGCGGAAGCCAGGGGCATGAGGAGCAGGGATGTACGCCATTTGTTCAAACCCTTAATGCCTAAGTTCAGGAGGGCTGATTCAGGAGAGCAGGATAGAGTGGATTTACAAATGTGGTTGCATTTACTAATTATATTGCGCTACCAATCGTTAATAGGTTGGCATTCCCACCAGATGTGGAAGAAAGAACTCTTAGAGGTCTTGCATCTCCAACATATGTTAGAGCAGATAGAGGAGTAAAGAGAGATCGATTTGGGGGTCTTATACCATCTCATCAGGATTTTGTACCCGTTTTCTTGAATACGGATGCATCTGGATATCTTATGGGGAATCAAAAATGCTATAGAAATCTCTGTGGGAGATAGAAAGCGTCCCAGATCTTTCTCCCAGGAACCAATTATAGCAGGTTTAATAAGGGAAGAGGGAAATTTTAGTTGTCTATAAATAACCGAGATAGTCTTTTTAAGGGGTTGATTCGAACCTACTATAGTATCAAACCACAAGGATAGGAGAGGTATTGGGAATCCTTTAAGCAGCGATTTGACTTTGGAAGTGAGGAACCTTTGCAGGAAGGTAAAAGCAGCATGTTCCTTTTAGTCAGAAATGAGTAATTTAAGAGGTTTGACACAACCCCCTTCATCCAGTAGATCTGAAAGAGGAATATCTGATAATTTAATTGAAATGGGGCAGCTCTCTTTTAAAGCAGAAGGTGCCAGATGGTCTTAAACTTTTGATCAGGACTGTACCTCCTCCAAGTCCATCGCAGCACCTCCAACATTGCGTGCCCGGCAGAGCTGGGCAGGTTTCCACTATGGCTCACCATGCAGAAGAGGGTGATATCATTCTGGGCGCACAAACAGGGCAGCAGCCCAGGCTCTTACCACCACCAAAGCTGGCTGATCAGCCAAAACCCTGCGCCCTCCAACCAAGTGTCAGCTGCCTGATCAGCCAAAACCCCCAACATGCCATTAACAAAGCACAAATAAAGGGGGCCATAGAGGCTGCAAAGAGCAATACATAGAGGAATAGAGAACCGAAATAAACAACTCCCAGAAACTTACTGTATACAAATTTCTGCAAAGGGACTACACCATGGTGCCCTACCTGGAGAGGATACCCCACCCAAACACAGACAGACCCTGAGCCTGTACAGACAGAGTTCCCACAGCCTGGAGATGGAGATGGGGTGGCACAGGCAGACATACAAACCACAGGAGAGCAGACTGTGCCAGCACTGCTACACTGCAGAAAATACCCATGAGGGTTGCTTACTTCCAGAGACTCTCCGCTCACATCCCAGAAGTCACCTCCATAGATGAGCAAAGGAAACTCCACATCCTACTGGGGAAGAGGAGTCCACTGTCCCTATCCACACCATGGATGTGTCCCCATCCTCCAACTCTACCCAGTTATTTCTCACTTGCTTTGGCAATGCTAAAATGTATTTAGTCCTGCCAATAAAGCTGATTTGAAGTTGAATTGAATTTGATAAGATAGTTGGATGTGACAAACAGGTAGATATTAGATTGATCGATCGATCAATAGATAGATAGATAATTATATTATGTGTCATAGCATTTTATGTGTTATGACCATTTTTCTATAAAGCTGCAACTACCACTGTGCAATGTATATAAATCATTAGCAGCTACAGTTATACATGTGAGTTATATAGTCTTTCATATCCTATGTAGTAATCCATTTCTGGCTATTTCCCATAGTAATGGCATCCATTTCACTATACACGTTGGCTGTCGCCTAGATTTTCACATGGTTGAGAATGGAACGAGAATTCATTATTATGCAGATTCCTCTGTCCCTATGCCCCCCACTTTACCTGTCAGTGTTCATTATAGTCTATCACTTTGTTCTTGAATGAACAAACCCCATTATAAATAGTTCTGGGGGTATTTTAATTGATGGCACTAGTGCAGAATGATATCAATATAAACCATCCAGTTATAATCATTATGACCTATTGTGGCAATATAGGAGGGCTCCTGGAAAAGACACTGTTATTAGAAGGATGAAAAATTGCACACGAAGGACCAGCGAGGGAAATCTCTGTGTAAAAATAGCATCACCCTTTATCAGCGGCGGAGATGTTCTTCCCTTTTTTTTAGGAAGCTGTCTGATATCCAGCAGAGAGATTTACTGTGTATGGTACAGGAAGCAGCGTGATATAAGCAAAGTAACTGGAGGGCAGTCCTATTTAGCGGGTATGCCATAAATCATTTGCTAGGAGAGACCAATGGCTCAGAGGCAGTTGGTACTCAGAGGAATCATCCAGGTACCCATTGCTGAACACGCAGTCTCCAATGGAGCTGTAATTAGCTATTTCCCCTACAAAGCGGAGGAGATTCTCAGCTTCACTGTCAAGATATTTAACTACTAAGACGCCTGGAATGAATGATCTGTCATCATGTATTGTACATAATTAATGTGAAATGTCATTTCAATGTTTAATAATACAATGAAACAACATATAGCAAATGTCCAGGTAGCAGGTTATAATATCAGTAATTCATAGGGATCATGGGTGGAGATCAGCGAATTTCCTGAACTAAGTTTCTATTGATTCAGTCCAAATAAATTTGCCTTGTATCTAAAGTGTTCCAGTCGAAATGAATTTTCCCTGAAATTCGGATCGAAGTCCACTTCGTGGACCTCGATTCGCTCAACACTGTATATGACACTCTGGGGTCTCCTAGGACTGTATCCAATCCCTTCCAAGATCTTTAATGCCAAGACAGCATCTCTAATGTCAAAGTGACAGAGATATATATGGTTGTAAGCAAACAGATGCTAGCTGGTGGTAACAGCCTGGTTAAAAATACGGTTGGATTTTTATGCTTTTAAAAAAGGGTCTAAATTGACCCTGTTTTGGGGGCAGATGTCTTCTGTGTTTATACACACATTGTGGTTTTGGAAGGAGCAATGGCTTGCTTTTAACAAGCAATTAACCCCTTAGTGACCAAGCCTGTTTGGGCCTTAATGACCAAGCCAAATTTTGGAAATCTGACGTGTCATTTTAGCTTAGAATAACTTTGTAAGCTCGTCACATATTGTACTTTACTTAGGTGGTAAAATTATACCGATAAAATATGCATATCTTTATTAAAAAAGTGAACATTTATGAAAATATTTAAAAATTGGCACATTTTCCTATTTTCAACTGCAATATTTCACATACATACATAAATACTATTCAATATTTTTTATCAGAAATATATTACCACATCTTTACTTTATTTTGGCTGCACTTAAATTTTTTTTTACTTTTTATTTATTTATATATATAGGAGACATAACATTTCAACATAAAGTTTGCAGAGGCTTATAAGTGTCAGAATAATAGAATCTCCCAAAAGTGAACCCATTTTAAAAACTAGGCCTCTTAATGTATTTATCTATGGGTGTAATGAGTTTTTTGACCCACTAGTTTTTTAAAGAAATGAATGCTAAGAAAGTATTAATTTAAAGACATATTTTTCCTACAGAGCACATTATTATTGGTCCCTGATGGTTACTGTGCTGAAGGTAGATCTTTAGCACAGTAACAAGTGTGCATGTTTGCGCCATTTTTTATTAATTTTTTATTAGATGTGGGGGGTGCCCTAATAACTTTATTTAAACATATCTGGGGGCCATATTGCTCCGATCGGGGTGTTGGGCGACCCGATCGGGGCATTATTTGAACTTCTCTCTCCTCTCCTGAGGAGAGAGACCTTACTGTGAGCGGCGGCGGCTGGCTTTCAGTCTACACATGCGCCGGGCCGCTGCTGCCATCTTTCTTGAGGTAAGGGGGGGTGGGGGGTGAGGATCGGGACCCGGCTTAGGACCAGAAGCGCTGGGGGACCATTTCGCTGCACAGGAGACTTTCTCCCTCCTCTCTTACATGAGAGGAGGGAGAAATTTTAGTGCGGGCAGCTCCGCTGCCGGCATTTTCTGTGATGGGCGTGATAAAGTGTATCACAGCGATCACGTGATCAGAGACCGCTTGTCACGGTCTCTGATCACTGCCCCGAGCCCTCAGCTACCTCCGGTAGCTGCGGGCACAGAGCTACAGTGATTGATTTTATAGCTAACTTGGGCTGAAGTGCCTCTGTATAAAGGCGGCGCTCCAGCCCAAAGCCCCTTAGTGACCGCCGTAAAAACACGTATGGGTGGTCACTATAGGGTTAAAATATGATCAATTTTTGGGGAGTGACCACAGGTTTGCTGTTATTTTAAAATAACATATATTGTCCTGGAAAGTGAAGAATCCATAGGTTTTTACAAGAAGAAGAGTAAAAAAATAATTCCATTTTTTTGGAAGCAGTTTCAGAGTATAGGTTGGGGTTCCCAAAAGCAGCAGGACAAAATGGAACACAATGATTAAGGCAGGAGATGCACAATTGTTAAGGGGCAGTTGTAGTCGCAGCATAGAACGCAACAGGATGGACAAGACAGGAGATGTGCAGCTATGTGGTAAGAGTAGTAGTAGTAGCAATTGGCAGAAGTAAGGTTGATAACTGTGATGCACACCAATATGTTAGGTACACTAATCTGTGACCAACTTTTTTATGATAAACTTTGGAATATTTTTTTCTTAAAAAATGGTCAATTGGTCAGAGTCCACTGCAATATATGTTAACTGTATGTCAGGTGACACACTGGATAAATATTTTAAAAGATTTATTGCATTATGTGATGAATGTGGGGGTATTTATTAATAATCATTTGAGTTGAGGTATAGCCTCTTTGAGACAGCCTGACTGTCTGTGTTTGTGACCTATGTGATAATGATTGGGCTGATTTGCATTAATTGGAAGTTAAATTATAGATTTCAATTCTACATACTAGCAAAAGCAGTCCAAAATGGCTGCCACTACCGGCCTCCCTGAGGCAGCCTGAATAAGTTACACAATATGACACACTGTCTCTAAAACCTCTCTGTGAAACTATTACAAATCTAACTAGCCATTGTCTTCTCCTCACTGTGAAAGAAACTCTGTGACACTAAACTAGCTGTATTGTGTTTTTTTACCATCTCTTAACAGACGTGCCCCTATCTAACAGACATGCTATCCCTCAAACATCCAAGCCCAAAAAACACATGCAGGTCCTGGCTGCAAGGTTACAGAGTGCCTAAGCCATTTCCGCATACATCACAGTTATAGGTTATCATGATTGGCTGAGACTGTCCACAAGGCAATATGCGCAGGCCCACCAGAACAGCGAAACGTGATCCTCATTCATCTTCTCATCTTCCTCATATTGTGATGTAAAATGTCGGATGCCACTTTTATTATTATGCATGACAAACCCCAAAAATGTCAGATTTGCTCAACTCTAGTCATAAGCACTATTCAGAGTATGTAAATATCAGATAATATGCAAGGAAGGTACAGTAAGTCAAAAAAATAGAAAGATAGATCCCTTCTGACCCAGGTAGGGTACTGATACCTGAGCACTATAAGTTAGGAGAATATAAAAAATGAATAAGAAAAAAAACTAAAGAAGTCATACTGAACTCTCTGATCAACTACTGCTCCCATTCTGACACTTCTGGATTGGATGCTGGTCTCTACCTCCTGGTCCCTCTAAACACACAGAAAATGACTGCTCAGCCAAACCCTGGCAGCAGAGAGGATCCAATGCCAATACAAAACCTAATATTGACCATGTAGTTCAGTATCACAAGATTGTTGGATAGAGAGAATGTGGATGAATATTTAAAATACTTGAAGAGGTTTTTCTGCAAAAAATATTCTAGTTTTAAAACCAGCACCTAGATATATATACTTTTGTAATTGCATTAAATGTAGTTATTCAACAAAATCAACCTGTATAGTGCCACCTGCTGTTTGTTCCATTTCTAATTTTTCTGTCCACCTCACTGTTGTGGACATACATGTTCCGTTCCATCCTTCAGCTGCCACTAGCTGCAGCATGCAGGACACTCCTGCTGAGAAAGGTAATGCCCCCTGAAATAAATGTAGCAGAGAATGAATGTTTATTGATTGATCCCTTAACGACCTAAATCGCCGGCACTTAGCGCCAAAGGACGAGCGTTCTCATCCTGCAGTCGTTCCTCCCCCTCGCGTGCGGTCCCGTAATCAGCGGCAGAGATCCAGCTGTTACTGACAGCCAGATCCCTGCTGCATCCACCAGTGATACGCCGACGCTTAACCCCTCATATGCCGCGGTCAGCACTGACCACGGCATATGGGAGGTTTGCGCTCCCTCACCTCATCAATCGGGTCCCCGCGCTGCTGTGGCAGGGACTCGATGGATACCATGGCAAACCCAAGCCATTCCAAGGCTTGGGGCCTGGCATGTACGGAGGCCTAGGAGGCCTCAGATGAACACCGTAAAAAAACAAAAATGAAAACGGTGCTAAATTAAAAAAAATTATCACCTTACATTACAAAAAGTACAACAGCAAGCGATCAAAAAGGCATACGCACACCAAAATAGTACCAATCTAACTGTCACCTCATCCCGCAACAAATGAGCCTGAGACAATCGCCCAAAAAATAAAAAAATATGGCTCAGAATATGGAGACACTAAAACATATATATTTTTTTGTTTTAAAAAAGCTGTTATTGTGTAAAACCGGCTCTATAAAAATATCACATGACCTAACCCCTCAGATAAACACCGTAAAAAAAAAAAACTGTGCTAAATAAACAATTTTTTGTCACCTTACATCACAAAAAGTGTAATAGCAAGCTATCAAAAAGTCATATGCACCCCAAAATAGTGCCAATCAAACCGTCATCTCATCCCGCAAAAATCATACCCTACCCAAGATAATCGCCCAAAAAATGAAAAAACTATGGCTCTTGGACGATGAAAACACTAAAACATGATTTTTTTTTCAAAAATGAAATCATTGTGTAAAAGTGACATAAAAAAAAAGTATACATATTAGGTATCGCCGCGTCCATATCGACCGGCTCTATAAAAATATCACATGACCTAACCCCTCAGATGAACATGGTAAAAAATAAAAACTGTGCTAAATAAACCATTTTTTCTCACCTTACATCACAAAAAGTGTAATAGCAAGCTATCAAAAAGTCATATGCACCTCAAAATAGTGTCAATCAAACCGTCATCTCATCCCGCAAAAAATGAGATCCTACCTAAGACAATCACCCAAAAACTGAAAAAACTATGGCTTTCAGACTATGGAGACATTAAAACATGATTTTTTTTTGTTTTAAAAATGAAATCATTGTGTAAAACTTACATAAATAAAAAAAAGTAAACATATATTAGGTATCGCCGCATCCGTGACAACCTGCTCTATAAAAATACCACATGATCTAACCTGTCAGATGAATGTTGTAAATAACAAAAAAAAGGTGCCAAAACAGCTATTTTTTGTTACCTTGCCTCACAAAAAGTGTACTATAAGGCAAACAAAACTCATATGTACCCTAAACTAGTACCAACAAAACTTCCACCCTATCCCGTAGTTTCTAAAATGGGGTAACTTTTTGGGAGTTTCTACTCTAGGGATGCATCAGGGGGGCTTCAAATGGGACATGGTTTAAAAAAAACAGTCCAGCAAAATCTGCCTTCCAAAAAACGTATGGCATTCCTTTCCTTCTGCGCCCTGCCGTGTGCCCGTACAGCAGTTTACGACCACATATGGGATGTTTCTGTAAACTACAGAATCAGGGCCATAAATCTAGAGTTTTGTTTGGCTGTTAACCCTTGCTTTTTAACTAGAAAAAAAAATATTAAAATGGAGAATCTGCCAAAAAAGTGAAATTTTGAAATTGTATCTCTATTTTCCATTAATTCCTGTGGAACACCTAAAGGGTTAACGACGTTTGTAAAATCAGTTTTGAATACCTTGAAGGGTGTAGTTTCTTAGATGGGGTCACTTTTTAGGAGTTTCTACTCTAGGGGTGCATCAAGGGGGCTTCAAATGGGACATGGTGTCAAAAAAACCAGTCCACAAAGAACATCTCCAACTATGTAGTGAGGCTTCTATAGGTTCCATGCATCTCTCTGACCACTCCCCAATCTTCCTCTCTGTACTGGCCCCCAATAGTACCCCCGTACGCTTCAATTGGAGACTAAATTAATCTTTATTGGGACATCAGTCCACGATTGATTTGATCTCCGATCATATAAAGGAATTCTTTTGAATTAACAAGAGTCCCGACCTCTCTGCTAATTCGCTTTGGAATGCGCATAAACCCTACATCAGGGGCCAATTCATCAGTATTGGCTCTTACCAGAGGGAAAAAGCAATAGATGAGGCCCTTAAAAACATTCAAAGGCTTGAATCTTATCACAAAAGTAACCCCACAGATGCCCATCTCCAAGAATTGTCGAAGTTCAGAGCTGAGCTAAAAACCCTCCTCCAAGCTAAATCGGCCAAATTTATTTGAACTCCCAGCACAAATTGTTTGCCCATACTGATAAGGCTACTAAATTTTTAATGAATAGGATAAAGAGTAGGAGAGCTGCAAACTATATACATCAACTCACTTGCCCTGAGGGTAAGCCCATCTTTTCGGCCGTCCATATTGCTGCCCAGTTCCGTTCCTTTTATGAAAACCTCTACAACCTCCCCTCCAACGCAGCTCCTGATACATGAGCCCCCCTCATATCATCTTTTCTCAACTCCTCCAACATCCCTACCATAACGCCAGAACAAAAAACACTCTTAGAAGCTCCTTTTACCCTAGTTGAACTTAACAAAGCATTAAATCAAATGCCGAAAGGTAAGAGCCCTGGCCCAGACGGCTTACCTGTGCCGTACTATAAAACCTTTAAAGAGACCCTTTTACCACACCTTCTTGAAGTCTGTAATTTATCCCTTAAAGGGGTCCCACTATCCAGAGATATGACGGTAGCCCACATCACGCTCATACATAAAGAAGGGAAAGACCCCAAACAGTGTTCCAATTATAGGCCCATATCCCTCCTAAACATAGACCTCAAACTCCTGGCCAAAATGCTGGCCAACAGACTGGCTACTCTTCTCCCCTCTATTGTTCATAGGGATCAGGTGGGCTTTATCTGCAATAGGGAGGGTAAGGACAACACCTCTAGAGTGATCAATGCTCTCTGCCACGCCAACCACACCTCCTCTCCCTTGCTTCTTCTCAGCACAAATGCCGAGAAGGCATTCGACAGGGTGAAGCATGCCTTGCTCAGGTTTGGCCTCCCTGATCCCTTTGTTCAAGCCACCTTTACCATGTACGACCAAGCATCAGCTCGGATCATGGTCAATGGGAACCTCTCCTCTCCATTCGCCATAAAGAACGGGACGAGGCAGGGATGCCCTCTGTCTCCACTTCTGTTTATATTAGCCCTAGAATCGCTCTTGTCTATCATTAGGTTGGACAGGAGAATTGAGGGTCTATGTTTGGGAGGCAGGGAACAAAAACTTGCAGCGTTTGCGGATGACGTCTTAATGATGACGGTTAATCCTTCAGCCTCACTCCCTTGTATCCAGTCCCATCTCAACCTTTATAGCGCGGTCTCCAACTTCAAGATAAACACCAACAAATCCCTAGTTCTATGCTCAGGTATCAACCCCACTGCCAAACGACGCCTTATGGAAAACTTGCCCTTTAACTGGTCCTCTCCCACCATCTCCTACCTGTGTGCAACAATTAGCCCCAAGATAAATGATTTATTTTCCCTTAATTATGTCCCCCTTAAATCTTCAATCTTTAATTCCATTGACAGTCTGGCCCAATCCAACCCCACCTTGTCTTGGTTTGCACGCAAAAACCTGCTCTCTTCCCTCTTCCTCCCCCGCCTAACCTATTTACAACAGGTTCTCCCAATCCCTGTACCCAAACATTATTATGCAGCACTTCACAAAAAGTTCAGATCCTTTATCTGGAATGGGAGGAATGCCAGACTTGCCTTCTCCCTCCTCACTAGGCCTAAGAGGGACGGGGGGATAGGCATGCCTAACCCGGAGCTATATGGTAAAGCTATTCTCCTCGCTCGTGCAGTGGCATGGCTACGCCCAGCTACGCATTCTTCTGTAGTAGAAATGGAATTGGAGATACTAGGGAAGCCACCTAGGGCCCTCTTATTAGGACGCCAAAACATCGTATTTGAATCACTTTCTCACTCCCCTTTTGTCAAGGCTACTCTTGAGGCTTGGAAGTGGTTCTCTACATCCCATTGCTCAGAACCTTTCCCCTCTCCACTTCTTACAATAAAGGATGCGCTCGGCACAGCTCCCCCAGCCCTGAGAGCGACCACATCGCTAGGACTGTCCTCTTCAACAATCGCTCTCTCATCGCTGTTGGACCCTTCTGGCAAACCCCTTGGCTTAGACGCCATGAAAGGCCTTCTTAACCCTCGCCCATGTGATATGTTCTCAGTAATATATCTTAGAGCATACTTAAAGGGACTCTGTCACCAGTTTCTGACCCCCACTTTTAAAAATATGGTTCTGTGCATGGAGCCCTTGTGATTCCTATTGTGGTCTTATAAGCTAAATCTGCAGGCTCATTTAGTTAAAAAAACGTTTTATCTAACCTGTCAGTCATCTTGTTAAGGTGCCCAGGGCGTTGCTCATGGCTTGAAGATGCCGCCTGCCGCCGTTCGTGCCCAGCTCCTCCTCTGCTCTCATCAGCGCCGCCTGAAAATACTTAGATACGCCTCCGGCTCTCCCTCATTCCCCCCTCCTTCTTTTCTAAGATCCCGCACGTGCGGCAGTGTTCGCGTTATCGGGAGGTTGAGCGAAGTGCCCGCGCATGCGCACTTCGCTCAATGAGGCTGAACGGAAAAGTCCGCACGGGCGCATCAGGCACAGGCCTGTGTGCACGCGCGGGATCTTAGAAAAGAAGGAGGGGGGAGTGAGGGAGAGCCGGAGGCGTATCTACGTATTTTCAGGCGGCGCTGATGAGAGCAGAGGAGGAGCTGGGCACGAACGGCGGCGGCGGGCGGCATCTTCAAGCCATGAGCAACGCCCTGGGCACCTTAACAAGATGACTGACAGGTTAGATAAAACGTTTTTTTTAACTAAATGAGCCTGCAGATTTAGCTTATAAGACCACAATAGGAATCACAAGGGCTCCATGCACAGAACCATATTTTTAAAAGTGGGGGTCAGAAACTGGTGACAGAGTCCCTTTAAACCAACACATTCAACTAGATGCCCTCCAACGTCCCATAGTCTGGTTCGAGTCTGTGATCTTCCTCCCCTCAGCCCCTAAGAAATTGATCTCACAATTCTACAGTAGACTACGCTCGGCCCCTATGCTGGCCAAACCAGCCTTCCTGAAACAATGGGAAGCAGATCTGAATATTACTATCCCCTTCACATCCCTTCCCAAGCTTCTTGAGTCTCCCCACAAGACCTCCCGTTGTGTCCGTATCCAGGAGAATGGATACAAGATCCTCACAAGATGGTACCATACTCCTGATAGGACGGCTCTTTTTTCCCCCACTGCCTCAAACACTTGCTGGAGGTGCCTTCAGGGAAAAGGAGACTTCCTTCATATCTGGTGGTCTTGCCCCCTCATAACCAAATGGTGGTCCGAAATATTTTCTCTGGCAAACAGTATATGTCGTACCTCCATCCAGCCTTCACCCCAACTGGCCTTACTGTCCATTTATCAGGGAACGACTCCTTCACGACTCCCCTTTGTCTTCACTCAAATGATTCTAGCTGCTCGCCTCATACTCCCTAACTACTGGTTGCAAACCCAAACCCCCTCTTTAGAAAAGTGGATCAGTTGCACAGGTTTGAGGAAATGTCATCATGGGAAGCCCGTACGCATACCACATTCCTCAAAAAGTGGCTCCCATGGTCGACCTATAGGTCTCCGAACAGGTTAATCTCCCCGTGTCCAGCTCCCTAAGCTCCCTGGGCAAGGCCCAAAATGTCACTAGTCACACTCGCGAGATTTCTACCCGATCCACTGACTACCACCCTATAATAACGTTAGGCCTCTCAAAAACCATACCTCCCACTAGTCGACCACTAAGCTTCACTTCGTAACCTGTGGCCTACGGTTGTGACCTACATCCACTACCCCCCCTCAGGTCGCCACCCACCTCACAGGATGCTATACCCACTCCCAAACCGCCGGTATAACCGGCTACCCTCAATATATATCTCTAAATATGCCATGTACTTGATTGTATTTGTACCTTTTTTGTACCTACTTGCATGGCCTGCGTGCCTGTACCTGTAACCCTGTTACTTCCTGTTCTTTATTGAAAACCAATAAAAAAGTTAAATAATAAAAAAAAACTGTTCAGCAAAATCTGCCTTCCAAAAACCGTATGGCATTCCTTTCCTTCTGCGCCCTGCTGTGTGCCCGTACAGCAGTTTACGACCACACATGGGGTGTTTCTGTAAACTACAGAATCAGGGTCAAAAATATTGAGTTTTGTTTAGCTGTTAACCCTTGCTTTGTAACTAGAAAAAAAATATTAAAATGGGAAATCTGCCAAAAAAGTGAAATTTTGAAATTGTATCTCTATTTTCCATTAATTCTTGTGGAACACCTAAAAGGTTAACGACGTTTGTAAAATCAGTTTTGAAAACCCTGAGACCTTGAGAGGTGTAGTTTCTAGAATGGGGTCATTTTTGGGTGGTTTCTATTATGTAAGCTTCACAAAGTGACTTCAGACCTGAACTGGTCCTTAAAAAGTTGGTTTTTGAAAATTTCTGCGAAATTTCAAGATTTACTTCTAAACTTCTAAGCCTTGTAACGTCCCCCAAAAATAAAATGTCATTCCCAAGATGATCCTAACATTAAGTACACATATGGGAAATGTAAAGTAATAACTATTTTTGTAGGTAATAATATGTAATATAGAAGTAGAGAAATTGAAATTTGGAAATTTGTTAATTTTTCAAATTTTTGGCAAATTTAGTATTTTTTATAAATAAAAATGATTTTTTTTTTACTCCATTTTACCAGTGTCTTGAAGTACAATATGTTACGGAAAAAAATCTCAGAATAGCCTGGATAAGTCAAAGCGTTTTAAAGTTATCACCACATAAAGTGACACTAGTCAGATTTGCAAAAAATGGCCTGGTCCTGAAGGTGAAAATGAGACCGGTCCTTAAGGGGTTAATAGATGCCAGAAAAATAATAGTGCAGATCTGAGATCTGGAGGCAAAAGGCATTCTAGCATGACAATTACTGTATATATGCGATTATTTGAACTGTACTGTGTTCTATAAGACTATTATATGTCACCAAGGAATTCAGTTACAGTATAAAACATTTATACAGGTCACAAAACTCTCAGGAGGCTTCTAATCTTTATGATTTATAGTAGGAAAACATTTTTCCTTTAGTACACATCTCTGCTAGTGATGAGCGGCAGGGGCTATATTCGAATTTCCGATATTTCACAAATATTTTGTAGAATACTCGTCATATATTAGCGAATTTCGAGAATTAGAGATTTTATTTTATGTAAAAAATAGGCAATGTAAAAATCGCGTAATGCAAATTCATAACACTAAATACAGGCGTGGGTCAATTTGGCTACATTTTTCAAGCTAGTATAAGTTTCCTGAGACTGGATAAAATGGTTGGCACGACACAACATTAGAATAGCTTTATATGCAGATAGAGTCAAATGCTTCAATATATTCGCGATAGCGCTAATCGGCATTGATTAGAATATATTTTCGTAACTTCACATTTTAGCAGGTCTGACTACAGATTACTGATTGGTGCACTAAGTATTGTTGTGAACTTGACATTGCTTCCTTCTCAGAAGCAGAGAGGAATCATGTGTTCAGATGGAAAAAAATGCTGAAAATCTGATATAAAAAATATATATATCAGTATATTCTAAATATTCGCAAATTCTCGAAGTAGTGATATTCGCAATAAAAATTAGCTATTCGAATATTCGTGCTCAATAGTGTTGAGCGTGAATATTCGAATCATGAATTTTAATCACGAATATCGCCACTTTGAGAATTTGCGAATATTTTGAATATAGTGCTATATATTCATATTCGTGAATAGTTTAGAATATTCTAATGGCGAATTTATCGCAATTTTTTTGCGAATATATTACATTGCCAATTTTCGCAATCAAGTAAACAATGACTGGAGATCACGGATTCTAGAATATTGCAAATTTGAATATATTGCCTATGCCGCTCATCACTAGTGCTCAGCACTAATCTCTGTCTACACTGTATTTATAGGAGACATTCTCATCCTGAGGTATATACTGTATATTATGTTGTCCTCCAGGAGAACTGTTTAATACACCTTGCAATTGCTACACAACCTCATTTTTAAAAAGAGAGGGGATACCTCATGATAGTCCATCTGTGGTTAGCATGGTTAGCAGACAAGAATGGTCTTCCTGCAAAAGCAATCTGCGATGGATTGCTTCAAGGAGAAGAGATAAGCAACACCTGGGGTATGTAGCACCTCTCATCTTGGTGTACTCTTCATTCATCCTTAATTCTCGATATAAACAATGATGTAAATGAATATTCATTAATTATTCCAATATGTTAATAAGATTTGTAGTAAACTAGTAATTTGCGAGATATGATTTATGCAGCCAGTCTTATGCATTAAGAGTCACCTATTGTGTGAACATCTGGAGTAACCAGGTTAGCTGTTTGTAGGTCAATAGAATACTTCAAGAAGAATTGATTTACACAGATCACATTTTAGCACACTTGACCGTGCTGGAGGCATATGAGATAAAGAGTAAAATGCTGTAGAATAATAGATAGTCCCATTATCCCCAGGTATATCCTTGTGCAAACTTCTAGAAATCCTTACAAGAGGGCAGGCAAACATTGCAATGACAATTACAGAACGTTTGACCATTTCTACTGAAAATTAGCCACAGTGCAGGATGTCATCTCTTGTCCATTTAAAGCAAGCCTGTCATTCAAATGCTGCTCCCCTATCGGATAACAAGGTACAATTGAGGAAAATGTGTGTGATTTGGGGCAGGATTTCTGAGTAAAAGCAGAATACTTTAAATATGGACAGGACTTAGGAGAATCCAGATTACCCCGTCCACTCAGGATGATTGACAGCTTTCTGCGTAAACCATCTACAAGGTCATTAAAGGGTTCTTTCTGAAGCCGGACAAAACAGGGGATCTGCCTGAAATAAAGAAGTGGTCATTACTTACCTGACAGTGCTGTGCTGCTACTTTGGTTCTCCCAGCCATGATTTGTTTAACTTGCTGCAGCTTTGACATCATGTCAACATGTGACCACTGCAGGCAATCATTGGCTTCACTAAAGAGGCCAGTAATTGATTGCAGTGGTGATTTGATGTCATCCCTGCAGTCAGGTAAACAGATCTTGAACAGGAGAACCAAAGTGGAGGCATAGGATCTGCCAGATAAGTGATCCCTGCTTTATTGCAGGGGGATCTCCTGTGTTGTACAGTTTCCTCCTGAGACTGGACAAACAAAAAGGGAAAAGGGCCGAAGCAAAACTTTGGCCATCCTGCATGATTACTACCTAGTAGCACCAAGTATTGACAAGTATTATAGCTTCTAAATGCTTTTTGTAGCCTCCCAAAAGTCTTTCAATTCTTGATTTCCACTTGTGCTGGCTACAGAATAATTGTTGCCACTGCCCATTCCTCTGGAGGGCCCAGGCAACTTTCTGTTGGTCGTAGTGCAACTCTACGCTGGGTCCACCAGACACCGTCACAGTGTCACCTCGTGTTGCTGCTCTCCGGAAGGGATGGTAAGGCGTGGTTCACCCCAATGGGAAATAGGTCCAGAGAGTCAGAGTCTGCAGTCAACCAGTGTGCTCCTTTACTGGAGGAATTCAGGTGCAAAACAATACAGTCGAGTCATAGGGCTGGCTTCTCCAGCCTCCCCCTGGGCAGAAGAAGGGTTTGAAGCTGAGGAAAGGCCTAAGCTTGCTGTCTCTCCCTCTCTCTCTCTCCCTCTCTCTCTCTCAGAGAGGCCCATGGTCTGTAGCTCAGTAGTCCTGGTGGCTCCTTGGTCACAGGGTTGGTGACCCATAGTCTGTGGCTCAGCGTCTCCATCTCAGTGTCTTCTTCTGGTCACTCTTGCAGATTGGTATGAATCGCCCCTCCAAACTGCAGAACACTAGGGGCTCTGACTACTCTCCTTATATACCATTTCTAGCTAGACTGCAACCTTCCAGTGGGAGGGGTGGAGTGGAGAGGCTCAGCACAAACAGATACATTGTTTCAACCCCCATCTCTCATAGACTTACATTAGATCTTCAGTGATACTCAATGGCAATGACACTGCAGTTTTTCCAGACAAAAACAAGTTTCCAGACATAAAAACAGAGCTAAACCTGTCTGGGTTTGGTGGTAAACAACATCTGTCTTTTTCCCCTCCAAAACATGGTCCTCTTTAAACTCTATGGCAGCTATAAAAAATTACCAGCTTCTCATTCAAAGTCCTAACAGTCTCTCAGTGTTCATTAACCCTTTCCACAAAGCCTTGCAAATATAGTGCAACAGGATATATATCACAACATACATATAAAATGCAGTAACACCCTAATAAACAGTATACATTAACCCTTTTTTAAGATAAATAAATTAAGAAGTTTCAACTTTGCATAGGGGAAATAGGCAAATGTCCATAAATTTCCAAATGTCAAAGTACCCCCTGCTCCAGGGCACTTCAGTAGTGTATAAAAAATGTATCGCTAACGGGAGGATTTTGCTGTGATAAATTTCGTTCTACTGCACCCATGTACAGGGTAAAGTATTTAACTGTGGCCTAATACTGATGCTGAAAAACGCAACAGCTAATAGAAGGCATTCGCTATGATTAATTTTGCTCCACTGCAAACATGTGCAGGGCAAAGTATTTAACCATGGCCTAATACTGACGCTATGTAATGCAACAGCTAACAGAAAGCATTCGCTATAATCAATTTCATTCCACTGTACACATGTACAGTGTAAAAAATTACAGTGTTCTGGAATACGGATGCAATGTAACTGTCACTAAAATAAGGGATTAACTCTGAATGTGGGTGCTTAGAATGTGATGCACATGGCAATTACACTCAGCCTGCAGTCTCCCTACGCTCCCCCTACAGTCCCAAAAAACTCTCCCTACGATCTCCCTGCAGTCTTCCTGCCTTCTTCATGCACTCTCCCTCTCCAATATTTATTTTTAAAACTGTTTTCAGCAACACTATCTATAGAGCATCAGATCATAGCAAACTGGCTGCGACCACGAGGGATGAGGGTTTTATAGGACCTTGAGATCACAGGGGATGGCTATCTGCGGATTGGCTAGCTGCACTGAATTATGAGTGTTCTCGCTTTCCCAGGTTTCTTACTTTCGTTTTGTAACACGTGAATCCGCCATTTTAGGAAAAATTGATTTCTTACCACTAGGGTTGAGAGAAGCTGAACTGGAAAGTTTGGGTTCGCACCAACCTTTAGGATTTCTGGACCCCAAAACCGAACCCAAACTTTTCAGTAAAAGTTTGGCTTCGGTGTTCGGCGAGTTAATGGCGCTTTTTAAAAGTCTGCAAAGCAGCCAATCAACAAGCGTTTAACTCGTGTGCCCTTAGAATCCATCACAGCCATGCCTACTAATGGCATGGCTGTGATTGGCCAGTGCAGCATGTGACCCAGCCTCTATATAAGCTGTAGTCACGTAGTGCTGCACGTCACTCTGCTCTTATTAGTTTAGGGATAGGATCCTGCTGCTGTGAAGGAGAGAATAGGAAAGAATCAGTTATCAGAAGTGCTTGTTAACTCAGCGATCTACAGCGATTTTGTTTTGTGGGTGCAGTGCACAATTTTTTTACCCTGCTCTGAACCCAGTGACACAGAAAAATAACTTTTATCTGTCTGTTAGTTAGGTGGGCGTCTGCGGCCATTTTATGCAAGTTCAGTGCACCAGCAAAGCATATTTGCATTTGTGACAGTAAAAAAAACAAGCTTGAAATACTGCAATTATATTCTGGGTTTTAAAAAAACACCAATTTTTTCCAAGACTCTATATCTTGGGCCTTTGCTGCATTTGTCACAGTGAATTTCAAGCCTAAAATACTGCAATTATATTCTGGGTTTTAAAAAAAACACCCATTTTTTGCAATACCCTACATCTGGGGCCTTTGCTGCATTTTTCACAGTGAAATGCAAGCTTGAAATACTGCAATTATATTCTGGGTTTCAAAAAAATACAATTTTTTTGCAGTACCCTACATCTGGGGCCTTTGCTGCATTTCTGACAGTCCAATACAAGCGTTAGATATTGCCGTTATATTCTGGTTTTAAAAAAAAAACTACATTTTGGGCAAGATAATATACTTGTGGCCTTTGTTGCATTTGTGACAGTCAAATACAAAGTCTAAATACTGCAGTTATATTCTTGGTTTAAAAAAATACTATTTTTTTTGCAAGACCTTACCTTTTGCAAGGCCTTTGCTGCATTTGTCACAGTCAAGTACTAGCGTTAGATACTGCTGTCATATTCTGGTTTAAAAAAAAACACCAATTGTGGGCAAGATAATACATTTGTGGCCTTTGTTGCATTTGTCACAGTGAAATACAAGCTTGAAATACTGCAATTATATTCTGGTTTATAAAAAAAAAACAGTTTTTTGCAATACCCTACTGTCATGGAACCATGAACCAGACGTACAACAAGAGATAAGTGGAAAATAAGAAGGTTTTATTGAAGAGCAAGCCGTAAGCAAAGTCCGAACGGATGGCTAAACCGAAGCAGGGTCTTGCGGAGACAGAGGTCAGGAACCAGAAGGGTAGTCAGACGAAGCCAGGAACAGGAACCAACGGGGTAGTCAGACGAAGCCGGAATCAGGAACCAACGGGGTAGTCAGACGAAGCCGGAATCAGGAACCAACGGGGTAGTCAGACGAGGCCAGGATCAGAAACCAGAAGCAGCAGCAGTCTTGGAAGCATGTGAACACAGGAGGACCAAGCAAGGAACTGAAGCCACAGACCTCCTATATATATGAGCTGGGCATCCAGCTCCTCCCAGTGGGAAGGAGGAGCCGCAGGGTGGGAGGCTACAAGAAAACCCAGAAACCAAGATGGCCGCCAGCACATGTCAAACGAAGGGAACAGCAAGGAGGTAAGACCATGACAGTACCTCCCCCTCAAGGGCCCCTCCTCCGCGGAGTAAGGAACGGTTTCTGAGGGAAGCGTGCGTGGAAGGCTCGGAGCAAAGCAGGAGCATGGACATCTGCGGAGGGAACCCAGGAACGCTCCTCTGGACCATAACCACGCCAATGGACCAAAAACTGCACCCGGCCGCGGACCAGGCGTGAGTCCAGGATATTGCTCACCTCATACTCCTCACGATTGCCCACTTGGACCGGACGAGGCCGAGGAATCGAGGAAGTGAAACGATTACACACCAGTGGCTTCAACAGGGAGACATGAAACACGTTGGAGATCCGCATGCCAGGAGGAAGCGCAAGGGCATAGGCTACCGGGTTTACCCTGCGAAGCACTCGGAAGGGACCAACAAAGCGAGGCGCCAGCTTGGGAGTGGGCACTCGAAGGTTGAGGTTGCGGGTGGACAACCATACGCGGTCTCCGACCTGGTAGGAAGGAGCGGGCGCTCGTCTGCGATCAGCCTGGAGTTTCTGGCGCTGCGCAGAGACCTCAAGGGACCTCTGGATCTGTACCCAAGAAGCACGTAGGACGGAAAGGTGATCCTTCCACAGCCGGAATATCCTGGGGAGAGAATACCTCCGGTAACACGGCAGGTTGGAACCCATAATTGGCCATGAAGGGAGACGTCCCAGAGGAAGAGTTCACCGCCGTGTTCCTGGCAAACTCAGCCCAAGGCAGGAGGTCAACCCAATTGTCTTGGTGATCGGAGACATAGCAACGAAGGAATTGCTCCAAGGCCTGATTGGATCGTTCTGCGGCCCCATTGGACTGAGGGTGGTAGGCCGAGGAGAAAGAGAGATGAATCCCCAACTGGGAGCAAAAGGCGCGCCAGAACCTGGACACAAACTGACTCCCCCGATCCGACACAATCTCCTTGGGCAAACCGTGCAACCGGAAGACCTCCCTGGCAAAAATCGAGGCCAACTCTTGTGCAGAGGGTAACTTCTTGAGAGGAACACAGTGGCACATTTTGGAAAACCGATCCACAATCATGAGAATGACCGTATGGCCTCGGGATGCAGGGAGGTCCACAATGAAATCCATCCCCAGGTGTGACCATGGACGCTCCCCGGTGGCTATGGGTTGCAAAAGGCCCAACGGAAGGTGCCGAGGGGACTTACTCTGGGCACAAACGGAGCATGCCGCTACATATGCGGCGATGTCGGAACGTAGAGAAGGCCACCAGAACAGACGTGAAACCGCCCAGGACAGCTGATTCTTTCCAGGGTGCCCCGCGGCCTTGGAGTTATGGTAGGTTCGCAACAACCGAGTGCGCAACTCCTCAGGCACAAAACATCTGCCGTTGGGTCTCCCAGAGGGAGCACCAGATTGAGCCGCCAAAATCTGCTCACCCAGAGGAGAAGTCAGGCTGGTGCGAATAGCGGCCAGGATCTGATTCGGGGGTATGACCGTAGTCGGAATCGACTCCTCCCCGGACAGCTCGGAGTACTGCCGTGATAAGGCATCCGCTCTGATGTTCTTGGAGCCGGGTAGGTAGGAGACCACGTAATTAAAACGTGACAAGAACAGAGCCCATCTGGCCTGACGTGGTGTCAATCTCTTGGCCTCAGAGAGGTAGGTCAGATTCTTGTGGTCCGTCAGGATGAGAACCGGAACCACCGAGCCCTCGAGCAAGTGCCTCCATTCTTTAAGGGCCTGCACGATGGCCAATAACTCCCTGTCACCAATCTGATAGTTGCACTCCGCGGAAGACAGTTTCCGGGAGTAAAACCCACAAGGAAGCAGAGGACCCTCTGGTGTTCTACGCTGAGACAGGAGGGCGCCTACTCCCGTCTCAGACGCGTCCACCTCGAGGACAAAAGGCAACCCAGGGTTGGGATGCGACAGAATCGGAGCCGACACAAAGGCGGACTTTAGAGCCTCAAAAGCTCGGATGGCCTCGAGCGGCCAGACCTGAGGATTACTGCCCTTCCTGGTCAGATCCGTGAGAGGCTTGGCTAGCATGGAAAAGTCCCTGATGAACTTCCGATAATAATTGGCGAAGCCCAAAAAGCGCTGCAGGGCACGAAGCCCACTGGGCTGGGGCCACTGTAAGACAGCCGAAACCTTCTCAGGATCCATGGAGAACCCCTCAGCGGAAATGATGTAACCTAAGAAGGTTACCTGGGATCGGTGAAATTCGCATTTCTCAAGCTTACCGAACAGCTTGTTCTCTCGTAAGCGTTGCAACACTCGTCTGACATCCAGAATGTGGGCCTCCATGGATGCAGAATATACCAAGATGTCATCCAAATAGACCACCACACACTGCTGCAACAGGTCACGGAAAACATCGTTGATGAATTCCTGGAAGACTGCGGGCGCATTGCACAACCCAAAGGGCATAACCAAGGATTCATAATGACCGGTCCTGGTGTTAAACGCGGTCTTCCACTCATCGCCCGCCTTGATCCTTACCAGGTTATATGCCGCCCTCAGGTCGAGTTTGGTAAAGACCGTGGCCCCTTTGAGGCGATCGAACAGCTCGGAAATCAAGGGTATCGGGTAAGCGTTCTTGATCGTGATGCGATTGAGACCCCTGTAATCGATGCAAGGCCTCAACTCGCCGCCCTTCTTTTTCACAAAGAAAAATCCAGCCCCTGCCGGGGACGAGGATTTGCGAATGTGTCCGCGTGAAAGCGCCTCCCTCACGTACTCCTCCATGGCCTCATTCTCCGCTACCGACAGTGGATAGACTTTGCCACGAGGAGGAACGGCACCGGATTGTAACTCTATGGCACAATCGTATGGGCGGTGCGGAGGTAGGGCAACCGCGCGCACCTTATCGAATACATCCCGGTACTCTTCGTATTCAGGAGGCAACAGAGAGTCCGAGGAAGTACACAGCAACTTGACAGGCCCATGGATGCAACTAGCCCCACACTGCGGTGACCACGAGAGGATCTCGACCGATCTCCAATCGAAAGTCGGATTATGCTTCTGGAGCCAGGGGTACCCCAAGACCACCGAGTAGTGTGGAGACGAAATAACCTGGAGACAGACCGACTCTCTGTGAACGGCACCAATGGCCATCCCCACTGGAAGGGTCTCATGAGTCACGTGTGGCGGCAGAAGGGGTCTGCCGTCTATCGCCTCAAGAGCCAGTGGGGAACCTCGAGGCTGCAGAGGAATGGAATTGGCGGCAACGAACACTCTATCAATGAACAAACCACCAGCACCAGAGTCCACCAACGCCTGGGTCGTCACCGAGCCCCCGACCCAGGAGAGGACAACCGTGATCAGTGGTTTGTCAACACGGGAAACCGGGGACGAGGAGACTCCACCCAAGATCTGCCCCCGACAGGACCTCAGGTGCGAGCGTTCTCCCGGACGGTTCGGACATGCCAACCGAAAATGCCCACCGAGACCACAGTACATGCATCGGCCCTCGCGTCTCCGGAGTACCCTCTCCCCCTCAGACAGGCGAGCAAACCCCCGCTGCATGGGTTCACCCCCAGACAAGTCATCCCCAGGAGGCGTGGGAGGAGAGGGAGGCACGGGTGGGACAGCAAACGTAGGCGCCAATCTGTTAGGAGACCTCCGCAGGCTCTCCTTAAAGGAAGGTCTCTCCCTGAGTCTGGTGTCAATCAAAATCAGGAAAGAAATAAGAGACTCGAGCTCCACTGGTAGGTCCTTAGCTGCAACCTCATCCTTCAAGGCATCCGAGAGACCATGAGAGAAAGCAGCGACCAGAGCCTCATTATTCCAGCCCACCTCTGCTGCCAGGGTACGAAACTCAATGGCGTATTCAGCTACGGATCGTGAACCCTGTCTGATGGACATAAGGAGCTTCGCAGCAGAGGCAGCACGAGCCGGCACATCGAATACCTTCCGAAGAGAAGCAACAAAACCGGAAAACTCGGCAACCACCGGATTGTTGTTCTCCCATAAAGGGCTGGCCCAGGCCAAGGCCTTGTCCGAGAGCAGCGAGATCAAGAAGCCCACCCTTGATCTCTCAGTAGGAAAGGCATGTGGCAGCAACTCGAAGTAAATGCCCACCTGGTTAAGGAAACCTCGGCACTGAGTTGGCTCTCCCCCAAAGCGCTGTGGAAGGGGGGCAGAACCGGTCATACCCTGAAACACCACAGGCGCAGCAACAGGTGTCAGGGTAGACTCTGGCGCAACAACCGGAGCGGCAGTAGGAGCGGGCCCAGGAGCGACAACCGACCCATCGGCAACGGAAGCTAAATGAGCCGTGCGTTCAAGCAGGGTTTGCAACGCCACAGCGAACCGACCCAACAGGTGATCCTGCTGATCAAGTCTGGCAACCAGCGTAGGTAGCGAGGGTGGCCCTGTACCGTCAGAATTCATGGCTTGGTCCTAATGTCATGGAACCATGAACCAGACGTACAACAAGAGATAAGTGGAAAATAAGAAGGTTTTATTGAAGAGCAAGCCGTAAGCAAAGTCCGAACGGATGGCTAAACCGAAGCAGGGTCTTGCGGAGACAGAGGTCAGGAACCAGAAGGGTAGTCAGACGAAGCCAGGAACAGGAACCAACGGGGTAGTCAGACGAAGCCGGAATCAGGAACCAACGGGGTAGTCAGACGAAGCCGGAATCAGGAACCAACGGGGTAGTCAGACGAGGCCAGGATCAGAAACCAGAAGCAGCAGCAGTCTTGGAAGCATGTGAACACAGGAGGACCAAGCAAGGAACTGAAGCCACAGACCTCCTATATATATGAGCTGGGCATCCAGCTCCTCCCAGTGGGAAGGAGGAGCCGCAGGGTGGGAGGCTACAAGAAAACCCAGAAACCAAGATGGCCGCCAGCACATGTCAAACGAAGGGAACAGCAAGGAGGTAAGACCATGACACCTACATCTGGTGCCTTTACTTGATTTGTCACAGTCCAATACAAGCATTATATACCGCTGTTATATTCTGATATAAAAAAAAAACAATTTTGGGAAAGATTATAAATTTGCGGCCTTTGCTGCATTTCTGACAGTCTAATACAAGCGTTATATACTGCTGTTATATTCTGGTATTCTTAAAACACCAATTTTGGGCAAGATAATACATTTGTGGGCTTTGTTGCATTTGTGACAGTGAAATACAACCTTGAAATACTGCAATTATATTCTGGGTTTAAAAAAACACAATTTTTTTTGCAATACCCTACATCTGGGGCCTTTGCTGCATTTGTGACAGTGAAATACAAACTTGAAATACTGCAATTATATTCTGGGTTTAAAAAAAATAAAAAAAAATTGCAATGCCCCATCCACTCATCACTGGTTATTTCTTGTTAAGCCTTAACAAGAAGAAAAAAGCACAAAAAGAAAAAATATATTTGCCGCTCAGCAGTGTAGTTTTTTCTAGTGTTGATCGCAAATATTCTAATCGCTAATTTTTATCACGAATATTGGCACTTTGAGAATTCGCGAATATCTAGAATGTAGTTCTATATCTTCGTAATGGCGAATATTCTAGTTTTTTTTTATCAGTACCCATGATCCCTCACTGCTTCTTGCTTGTGGGCCAATGAGAAGGCTGCAATATCTTTGACTTTAGAAATAGTGTTGATTGCGAATTTTCGTATCACGAATATATGACTAATATTCACCCAAATATTCGTGAAATATCGCAAATTTAAACCTCTCCCCATCCGCTCATCACTGGTTATTTCTTGTTAAACTTTTTGTGACGTATATTAGCATAAAAAGAAAATATATATTTGTTGCTCAGCGGTGTAGTTATTTCTCGTAAAGCATTTTGTGACGTGTACTAGTGCAAAAAGAAAAAATACATTTGCGGTTCAGTGGTGTAGATATTTATTGTTAAGTCTTTTGTGATGTGTATTAGCACAAAAAGAAAAAAATATATTTTCCTGCTTTGCGGTGCAGTTATTTCTTGTTAAGCCTTTTGTGACTTGTATTAGCACCAAAAGAAAAAATATATTTGCCGCTCAGCGGTGTAGTTATTTCTAGTATTGATCGCGAATAATTTTTAGCGCGAATATTGCCACTTGCGAGCATTCGCAAATATCTAGAATATGGTGCTATATCATCGTATCCGCGAATATTCTAGATTTCTTTTATCAGTACCCATGACCTCTCACTGCTTCCCTCACAGTACCCATATTCACTCAAATATTTGTGAAATATCGAAAATTTGAATAATGCCCCATCCGCTCATCACTGGTTATTTCTTGTTAAGCCTTTTGTGACGTGTATTAGCACAAAAAGAAAAAATACATTTGCTACTCAGCAGTGTAGTTATTACTTGTAAAGCGTTTTGTGACATGTTCTAGCGCAAAAAGAAAAAATACAATTGCCGTTCAGCGCTGCAGATATTTCTTGTTAAGATTTTTGTGATGTGTATTAGCACAAAAAGGAGAAAATACCTTTTCCTGCTCTGCGGTGCAGTTATTTCTTGTTAAGCCCTTTTTGATGTGTATTAGCACAAAAAGAAAAAATATATTTGCCGCTCAGCGGTGTAGTTATTTCTTGTAAAGCCTTTTGTGACGTGTATTAGCGCAAAAAGAAAAAATACATTTGCTGCAGTGTAGTTATTTCTAGTGTTGATCGCGAATATTCTAATCGCAAATTTTTATCGCGAATATTGCATCTTGCGAGAATTTTCAGATATCTAGAATATAGTGATATATCTTCATATCCGCAAATATTCTAGATTTTTTTAAATCAGTACCCATGATCCTTCACTGCTTCTTGCTTGCTGGCCAATGAGAAGGCTGCAATATCTTTGACTTTAGGAGTAGTGTTGATCGCAAATTTTCGTATCGCGAATATATGATGAATATTCGCCCAAAGCAAGAAGCAGTGAGGGATCATGGGTGCTGGTGAAAAAAAAATCTAGAATATTCGTGGATAAGAAGATATATCACTATATTCTAGATATTCGCGAATTCTCGCAAGTGGCAATAATCGTGATAAAAATTAGCGATTAGCATATTCGCGATCAACACTAGAAATAACTATACTGCTGAGCGGCAAATGCATTTTTTCTTTTTGTGCTAATACACGTCACAAAAGGCTTTACAAGAAATAACTATACTGCTGAGCGGCAAATGTATTTTTTCTTTTTGTGCTAATACACGTCACAAAATGCTTAAGGCCTCTTTCACACGGGCGAGATTTCCACGTGGGTGCAATGCGTGAGGTGAACGCATTGCACCCGCACTGAATCCGGACCCATTCATTTCTATGGGGCTGTGCACATGAGCTGTGATTTTCACGCATTACTTGTGCGTTGCGTGAAAATCACAGCATGCTCTATTTTGTGTGTTTTTCACACAACGCAGGCCCCATAGAAGTCAATGGGGCTGCGTGAAAATCGCAAGCATCCGCAAGCAAGTGCGGATGCTGTGTGATTTTCACGCATGGTTGCTAGGAGATAATCGGGATGGGGACCCGATCATTATTATTTTCCCTTATAACATGGTTATAAGGGAAAATAATAGCATTCTTAATACAGAATGCTTAGTAAAATAGGGATGGAGGAGTTAAAAAAATAAAAAATAATTTAACTCACCTCATCCACTTGTTCGCGCAGCCCGGCTTCACTTCTGTCTTCTTCTTTGATGACAGGAGGAAAAGGACCTGTGTTGACGTCACTGCGCTCATCACATAGTCCGTCACATGATCCATCCCTATGATTCCAATTTTACTAAGCATTCTGTATTAAGAATGCTATTATTTTCCCTTATAACCATGTTATAAGGGAAAATAATAAAATCTACACAATATGTAACCCAAACCTGAACTTCTGTGAAGGGGTTCGGGTTTCGGTACCAAACATGCCGATTTTTCTCATGCGCATGAAAAACGCATGCATCCGCATGTCACACGCGCCCGAAAAAAACACAATGCTATTGCATACAAAACTGAAACATTCGCAAGCAGAATCGCACAATTTTTCCGGAACGCACCCTGAACGCATCCGGCACAAATCCATGACGCCCATGTGAAAGAGGCCTAACAAGATATAACCAGTGATGAGCGGATGGGGCATTATTCGAATTTGCGATATTTCACGAATATTTGGGCGAATATTCGTCATATATTCGCGATACGAAAATTTGCGATCAACACTACTCCTAAAGTCTTCTTATTGGCCCACAAGCAAGAAGCAGTGAGGGACCATGGGTACTGATTAAAAAAAATCTTGAATATTCGTGATTACGAAGATATAGCACAATATTCTAGATATTCGCAAATTCTCGAAGTGCAAATATTCACTATAAAAATTAGCGATTAGAATATTTGCGATCAACACTAGAAATAACTACATTGCTGAGCGGCAAATGTATTTTTTCTTTTTGTGCTAATACACGTCACAAAAGGCTTAACAGGAAATAACTGCACCACAGAGCACAAAAAGGTATTTTTTTCTTTTTGGGCTAAAACACCCCACAAAAGCCATTACTACAGATTACTGCACAGCAGAGCGGCAAATGTATTTTTCCTTTTTCTGCTAAAACACCCCACAACAGCCTTTACTACAGATAAGTGCACAGCACAAGGGTAAATAAGACATATAAATATTTCCTTGTAATAACCTGTGTTATTGCCTGTATCAAACAGGACTTGCACCCTAATAAGAACAGTTTGCTGGAATTACAGAGCTGTATAATGGCAATTTCGGTGCCCAGTCAGTGCTGCAAGGTCTAATAGGAATGTTCCTATGACCAAGGCTGTCACCTCCCTGAATTAACCCTGTTCAACCGAAATGCGGTGGAATGATTTCTTCCTATCCTTTCCCTATACTTTGAATAATCTTTCCCTGTACTTTTAAATCTTATTTTTTATTTTTTGTAGAATGACTATTTTTCTATCACTCGCCCTAGTGCCTGCAGACACGTCTCTCCGTGCACTAAGTACGCTGGTGAATGGCAGAATCTAAGATGGCTGCCGTATTTATAGGGCTGTGACATCACAGGGCTGGCTGGCTGCTGATTGGCTGCATGCATGTTAGTCTGGGTGATGCCACCTTCCCAGATTTCCTTTCTCCATGTCCTCACATGTGCAGCAGCCATTTTTTTTTAATGCGATTTGTTACTACGAAGCGTAAGGAAATTCGGCGTGAATCAAATTTTTCCTGAAATTTGCAACAAATTCCACTTCCAAGCCACCCGTCTTTAACCAAGCTTGTTAACAGGATTGTGCAGTGTCACAATATTGATGACCTAGTTTTAGGATTAGAGATTAACGAATCGAAGCTGACGAAGTGGAATTTGATCCGAATTTCAGGAAAATTTTGATTAAAACTGAAGCGAATTTCCTTGCGCTTCGTGGTAACTAATCGCATTTTTTCCTAAAATCGCTGACGTACATGTGAGGACATGGAGAAAGGAACTCTAGGAAGGTGGGATCAGCCATATGCCATGCATGCAGCCAATCAGCAGCCAGCCCTGTGATGTCACAGTCCTATAAATAGCGTCAGCCATTTTAGATTCTGACATTTACCAGTGTACTTAGTGCATGGAGAGACTTCTGCAGGCGCTAGGGACAGTGTTTGAAAAAAAAACATATTTGTGCTAAAAAATATCAATTTACAAGTGCAAGCAAAGATTATTCAAGGTGTAGGGAAAGGATAGGGAGGAATCATTCCCCAACTTTTATGTTGAAAAGGGTTTGGTAGGGGAGGTTACAGCCTGGGTAATAGGAACATTCCCATTACAAATTGCAGCACTGACTGCGGATCCAAATTGCCATTATACAGCTCTGTAATTCCAGCAAACTGTTCCTATTAGGGTCCAAGTGCTAATTGATACAGGCAATAACAGGGTTTATTACAAGGCAATTTTTCTACGTCTTATTTGCCATTGTGCAATGCAGTTATGTGTTCTAAAGCATTATTTTGGTGTGTATAAGTGGGAAAAATTCATCACTGCGCATGAAAAACGCATGCATCCGCATGTCACACGCGCCCGAAAAAAACACAATGCTATCGCATACAAAACTGAAACATTCGCAAGCAGAATCGCACAATTTTTCCGGAACGCACCCTGCGTTGGACAGCATGGACTTCTCATGCTGTTCCCTCCCTCCCCACTAGTGATGAGCGGCAGGGGTCATATTCGAATTCATGATATTTTGCGAATATTTTTTTGAATATTCGTAGAATATTCAAAAATTCACGATTTTTTTATTACTTGAAAAATCAGCAAGGTAATGATTGTGTAATATGTGAATTTTTCAACTTACAACTATTAGAAGATTATAGCACTATATTAGCTAAATTGCTCTATATTCGATTTTTTTAAAATATTCGCTCTATTGCTATAACTTCGTTTTTTCGAATATTTGTAATATTCTAAAACAAGAATATATAGCAATATAGCGAATATTCAAAAAAAACTAATATAGATCAATTTAGCTAATATAGTGCTATAATCTTATTTGTCTAATAGTTGTAATTTTTTTCTCATCTGAAGGTCAGATTGGAAAAAAATTACAACTATAAAAAAAAAGATTATAGCACTATATTAGCTAAATTGCCCTATATTTGTTTTTTCAAATATTCGCTATATTGCTTTAACTTAGTTTTTTCGAATATTCGTAATATTCTAAAACAAGAATATATAGCAATATAGCGAATATTCGAAAAAACGAATATATTTGCCCCACATATCTTATTGCCCCACAAGCTAGAAGCAGGGAGGGATCATGTGTACTGATTAAAAAAAAAAAAAAAGGAATTTTTTTCCCCCGAATATTCGAAATTAGGAATATATATAACTATATTCAAAATATTTGTGAATTTTCGAAGTACCTATATTCGGGATAAAAATTCGAATTTCGAATATTTGTGATCAACACTACTCCCCACTTCATGACTGGGCCACTATTTTGCCTTTTTGGCTTGGCTGACATCATCATTTATTTGACCCTTCTTCTGTTCTGTCAGAAGGAAGGAAAAATGAGACATACAACGGATCCTCTCTGTGTAGCAGCTGTAATGCCTGTATTGTCCCATTAGAATTGGCTTATGATTTTGTAGCCAAAAGCAGGAGTGCGTACATAACACAGAAGACATGCAAATATTCAGTTCATGTGTCATCTCTGTTTTGGATCCAATCCTGTTTTCTTGGCTTTAGCAATACTGATGGATTACTGACCAAATGCTAACCAAGTGAAGGCGGATGCTCAACAGGCAGGATCAGTTTTTTTGGGGTTATTGTTCTGATTAATCAGAGGAAGGGCAAAATAATCAGTGACATCAACACAAACTTACTGCTGACAGGGTGTCGGGGGGTTCTACTTGTATAAGTGTCTAATAGAACAGGTTCTGTAGACATCTATGTGGAATCAACTGACGACGGTGTAAAAGGAGTGCGCTTCTTCTTGATGCTAACATTGACCTGTAAGGCTGAGTTGATACTTGAGTTATTTGGTCAGTTTTGGCCCTGTGACTGCCCAAATAAGTGAAGTGTGCAGTGATTCTAAGAGTGACACCTCTCATCTGAATGTCATACTGACGCACAGTATTATTTCACTACCAGAGCAGACTCCCTATGCATGTCACTGCAAGGCACAGTATTCTACACCACTATAAAGGCTCTCTGCAGCCAGGAAATAGACGTTTTTAAAATTAAATTCGGTGAATTGGCGAATTGAATTTTTGAAAAATTCGCTCATCTCTACTCCGGATATGTCACCTATAAAAGATCGACCAACTGCAACCTGAGGATAGGTCATCAATATTGTAATACCCTGAAACTGAACAATCCCTTTAACAAGAGGAGGAGTGGTTATATATTTCAGGAGCCACAGCAACAGCAGGAGAATTCGTAAGTGACGGATCAAAGTCCGCTCCGCAATGCAATCTTGTGTTGCCAGTGTGAGCATTTCACTGAGTGCTGCCATGCTGTGGATGACATGAACATCCACTGTCTGTGACTGGCCCACAACCCAGTCCTTGAATTTAGTTGTCCACTTCTGTGAAGTGCAAGGGGTTTTGGCTCCTCTCACTGGGTAGCAGTAGATTTAGGCAAACATTCTGACGTGGGAAAAGGCGATTGAGCCTCCCTTTACTAAGGGGAAAGTCTTTGGAATATAATGCAGCATTGAACTGCCAGCAACTGACCACACCAGAGGTCAGAAAGCTATCAGATTGCACCCAGGCAGTCTGCCCTTTCACTACTAATTAAATCCCCTGATAATCCATGTTAGGAAGAAATACATTCAGATGGGATGAAGGAAAAATTCCAGTATATTCTGCCATCCTTTTCACGACTATAATTCAATGTCTTCTCTGAGGGTGAAGTTACTGTACACACGTGTGTCAATCAATTTAAATCTTAAATACCAGAAAGTAGAGGTAAATAGTTGTTGCACATAATCAGAGACTAATATTGCAATATGAAATCTTGCTTTAGACCATCAGGAGAACATATTCCTAACATGAATAAGCGGAACGCTTCGTGACTGAAATTGGCACCATAATGCCGGTACATATAACATCAATGTATCACCAGCATAATTCATAAGCAAAATAAAGAAACCCAGCCGAGACAAATTTGGCAGATGGCCTCAAGATATTGGACAGCTGTTTTCTGGCTGCCACTGCAGGACGCAATATCTTGAGCTGCCACATACAGGACATCAGATGAATGTACACTACAGCTGAACCATGAGGGGCTACTATTGGACAGCTAAGTAGTTAACCCCTTCCTGACCTTTTACGTACTGTTACGTCATGGGAATCGCTGAGTTCCCGCAATTTCATAGTGATCGAGCGGGCACCGGATGGGTGCGCACGCGATCATTACAAGGGCCCGGCAGTCCATGGTAGCCGGGCCCCTGCTGTATTAGCCAGCATTGTTGTAAAAGCCGATGTGGGCGGATTAACCCCTTCTATGCCACGGTCCGCGCTGACCGCAACATAAAAGAGGTTTGTATTGGGTGAGGGAGAGCATCTAATCCCCGCGCTGCTGTGGCGGGGACCCGATGCAACACAAGGTAGCCCAATGCCGTACATGGCATTGGGAACTGCCTTCTACGGGAGCCGAGGAGAGTGTATGTTAGTGTATGACTCAGTATTGTAATGCATTGCAGAGGGGATAAGACCCCCAAAAGTGAATGTCATAAGTAAAGTAAAAAAAAGGGTTTTAATAAAATTAATAAAGTAAAAAAGAAAAAAAATCACCTTTCCTTTTATTTTATAATAAAAAACTGAAAAAAAAACAAACCCACACATATTAGGTATCGCCGCGTCCGTAATGACCAGCTCTATAAATATAGCACTTGATCCACCCTGTCCGATAAACACCATAAAAAAATAAAAATAAAAACTGTGTAAAAAAAAGGCATTTTTGTCACCTTACATCACAAAAAGTGCAACACCAAGCGATCAAAAAGGCGTATGCTCCCCAAAATGGTATCAATAAAGCCGTCACCTCATCCCGCAAAAATTGAGCCCTTACCTAAGTCAATTTCCCCAAAAATGTAAAAACTATAGCTCTCAGAACATGGAGACACTAAAACATCATTTTTTTGTGTGTCAAAACTGCTATTATTGTGCTAAAGTGAAATACATAAAAATAAATACATATTAGGTATCGCCATGTCCGTAACAAACAGCTCTATAAAAATATCACATGACCTAACCACTCAGGTGAACACTGTAAAATAAAAAAAAAGGTGTAAAAAAATAAATTTTTGTTACATTACATAACAAAAATTGCAACAGCAAGTGATCAAAAAGGCGTATGCCCCCCAAAATAGTATCAGTCAGTCCGTCACCTCACCCCAGCAAAAAATGAGACCCTACCTGAGAGAATCGGTCAAAAATTTAAAAAGCTATGGCTCTCAGACTGTGACACTAAAATATCATTATTTTGGTTTCAAAAATGCTATTATTGTATAAAACTTAAATAAGAAAAAGTAGACATATTAGGTATTGCCATGTGCGTAAAGATCTGCTCTATAAAAAAGTCACAACCTAATCCCTCGGTTAAACTCAGTAAAAATACAAAATAAAAACGGTGTCAAAACATCCATTTTTTTGTTACCTTGCCTCACAAAAAACAAAATATAGAGCAATAAAAAAAATCATATGTACCCCAAAATAGTACTAATAAAATTGGCACCTTATCCTGTAGTTTCCAAAATGTGGCCACTTTTTTGAGTTTCTATTGTAGGTGTGCATCAGGGGGGCTTCAAATGAACATGGCATCTAAAAACCAGTTCCGCTAAATTTGCCTTCCAAAAACCATATGGCGTTCCTTTCTTTCTGCGCCCTGCCGTGTGCCCGTACAGCAGTTTACGATTACATGTGGGGTGTTTTTGTAAACCACAGAATCAGGGTAATAAATATTGAGTTTTATTTGGCTGTTTACCCTTGCTTTGCTACTGGAAAAAAATAATTAAAATGTAAAATCTGCCAAAAAAGTTAAATTCAGAAATTTCATCTCCATTTTCCATCAATTCTTGTTGAACACCTAAAGGGTTAAGAAAGTTTGTAAAATCAGTTTTGAATACCTTGATGGGTGTAGTTTCTAAAATGGGGTCATTTTGGGTGGTTTCTATTATGTAAGCCTCACAAAGTGACTTCAGACCTGAACTGGTCCTTAAAAAGTCGGATTTGGAAATTTTCCGAAAAATTTCAAGATTTGCTTTCATACTTCTAAGCCTTCTAACGTCCCCAAAAAATAAAATGTAATTTTCAAAATGATCCAAAGATGAAAAGACATATGGGGAATGTAAAGTAAATGCTTTTTTTTAAGGTGTTGCTATCTATTATAAAAGTTGAGAAATTAAAATGTACTAATTTTCAAATTTTTCTAAATTTTGGGTAAATTTGGTATTTTTTTATGAATAATTTTTTTTTTTAACTTATTTTTACCAGTGTCATGAAGTACAATATGTGACGAGAAAACAATCTCAGAATGGCCTATATAAGTAAAAGCGTTTTAAAGTTATCACCACATAAAGTGACACATGTCAGATTTGCAAAAAATGGCCTCGGCAGGAAGGTGAAAACAGGCCCGGGGTTAAAGGGGTTAATGTTTTGCTTTATAAACAATTCAAAGAGTGATGCAAATATGTTCCTTCAGCATTATGAGTACCCTGTAGACTGGTCCTCTGAGGATTTGACATGGACCAATGAAACGCGTCGGAACAAGGGACAACTGTATTGATTTATTTATGGGACAATTTTGTTGAATTGATCATGCTCTTTCCCTTTTTCCCTTTCTGTTTCCTTATCACTTGACGAAACTGGGCAGTCACTGTTGCCTGTTTGATTGACAATAAGGGATACTGAGAGAGAGAGATTTAGCAGTTAGACACAGGGACATACAGGGACGAAGACCCAGTATCTTATTATATACAATATCTATCCCTCTGTACTCTCTGCTACCTGTAGACCATACAATTATCGTGAAACAGTTACTCTTTACATTTGGTGCACTTTGGTGCGACACCTGTTTGTATTTTCTTTTTATAAACTTCCATATCTGGGCCTATTTATTTTAATGAGCCACTGATTAAATGTTAAGTTTTAATTGCGGTCACTTACTTATGTGAAATTGCAGCTGTTTCCGCACCCTGATTTTTAAACTGCCCAATTTGCATCAGCAGAGTCCCACTCCAGTGCAAAAGAAAGGGTTAAAAATGTTTTCTTTATTATGTATATTGCTTATAGTTGCACAAATTACAAATAGGATATATCCTCAGCCGCCACTAGATGGGGCTGGTTTTACCCTCATATAAAGAGGGAGGAACATTCGAGAGTTGGAATTAGTCTGTTAGTGAGTGTTTCTAGAAGACAGCAAAGAGAACAGATGCTAAGATGTAGTGCCGACAGACTTTCCTGTCCTGGGCAGGTACCAACCAGGACAAGGCCAGAAAAGAACAACTACAAGAGTAGGCCAGGTGTGAAAAGGAGTTGTAGTGAAAGCCCAGTAAAGATAACCAAGAAGACTTACTGACTATATGGAATCCATGTTCAGGAGCTGCCTCCAGTGCCTAAGCGTACCAAATAACAGCTCAGTGTGAGAGATACTCACAAAGTGAATTCTGTGGAGTACTGCAACCTGTTAAAAATAGGTGCGGAGAGTTTGATTGTTGTTATGGGGAACCGCCCAGTTGGTTGCGTTGCCTAAAGTAAATTGTACCCTCCATGCCTGGATGTACAAATCAGCTAGTGAAGTGCAGAGTAAGGAAGACTACTTTAAAGTGATACTTTGGCCTGTTAACTACCTTTGCAGCCGTTAAACCTGTAACATCTGTGGAGTGTGCATTTTGTATACCAGCTGACAGTCCGATGCATACTAAAGAACTGTCCTTAAAGGGAACCTGTCACGTGGGTTTTGTGTATAGAGCTCAGGACATGGGTTGCTAGATGGCTGCTAGCACATCCGCAATATCCAGTCCCCATAGATCTGTGTGCTTTTATTGTGTAAAAAAAACGATTTGATACATATGCAAATTAACCTCAGATGAGTCAGAGCTTGAAAATATGAAGTGAAAAAGAAGGAGCATCCCTCGGCGCAAGGAACCAACCAATGGCGGATGATGTATCTTCAAAAGTATTTATTGCAATCACACTACGCGCTTCGGGGAAATAATCCCCTTCACCTGATGAAGGGGATTCTTTCCCCGAAACGCGTAGTGTGATTTCAATAAATACTTTTGAAGATACATCATCCGCCATTGGTTGGTTCCTTGCGCCAAGGGATGCTCCTTCTTTTTCACTTCACTCCAATCCTGTCACCACCAGACATCTGAGAAGCTCTGACAGACGTCCTTCAGAACCTTCTCCTTGAGGTTCCTTTTGTTTTGCTTTCGTTTTCTCATCTCGTTAGCCTCTCTCAGCTGTCATGTAGTTGCACTGATTGCATCCCTTTAAATCTCTTCCCATACTGCATCACTTTGCGGTTTATACAACTTCCTGGAGTGTATGCATGCTGGATGCTACTATTGAGTCTTCTACAGATAAGTTTTGTTCATTTATTTGTGTTTTCCTGTTTGCTGGATCCCAGGTGACCCTGACTCCCTTCGTATCAAGTGTAGGGAGCCGGTGGTCGTGTCCCCTCACTATTATAGGGTGTTCAGGTGTTATACAGTCGAGGTACGAGGAATATGCGATCATCTACCATTGAGATTTTTGCATAGGCTGAGCAGTTAGGGAGAGAGCCAGGTCTGTTGCAGGGCTCTCCCTTTTGTTCCTTAGTTTTGGATCCAGTCAGTCGGATCTTCATTTTGTGTCTTCTAGTTTTCTGTACACGGTTTCACTTTTGACTGAACACATGCAGGGTCTTTCATTGGAGGTAGCAGATCTCCGTAAGACTGTTTCTCAGTTTCAGGTGACCGGTTCAGCTTGCGTTAATGGAGTTTGTTCTGAGCCTAAGATCTCGCTCCCGGATATGTTCTCCGGGGGTAGTGAGAATTTTGTCCGTTTTAGAGAGGCTTGCAAACTCCATTTTCGCCTACTTCCCCATTCCTCTGGTGATGAGGAGTAGAGGGTGGGGATTATCATCTCGCTGCTCAGGGATAACGCTCAGTCCTAGGCCTTTTTGCTGCCGGTGGAGGCACGGCCCCTCTGTTCAGTGGATGAATTTTTTTTAGCCCTGGGTCAGATATATGATGATCCGGATCGTATTGCTCTGGCTGAGTCTAGACTACGTCTTTTATGCCAGGGTAAACAGTCCGCAGAGATATACTGTTCAGAATTTCAGAGATGGGCAGCTGATACTGGTTGGAATGATGCTGCACTCCGAAGTCAATTTTGCCATGGTCTTTCAGAGGGATTGAAAGATGCATTTGCCTTTCATGAGAGACCTACCTCCTTTGACTCTGCCATGTCTCGGGCTGTTCGTATTGACAGGCGTCTTAGAGAGAGAGGAGAGATCACTCCTTCCTGTCATACTCAGTCCAAGGACAGTGCGGCGGTCTCATTCAGTGCACAGGGGTCTCAGTCGCTCTCAATCCCTTCTGAGCAGAAGCCCATGCAGCTGGGTTTGCTTGCCTTTGACAATAGAAGATTCAGCTCTCATAGGAAGGTTTGTTTCTGTTGTGGAGGTATAAATCATTTGGCAAATGTTTGTCCCTCTAGGAGATTCAGGCAGTTTTTTGAGAGTAATAAAGAAACAAAAAAATCCTCTAAAGACGTTCCATCTGTTACTATTGGCAAGGTTGATGCGGAAATTGAAGGTTTTCCGTTTGCTTGTAGTTCCCGTTGTGTCCTACCTGCCAGGGTGGCGCTAGAGAGCAAAACCATTTTTTGTGAGATTTTTGTAGATAGTGGAGCAGCTGTCAATCTTATTGATAATCAATTTGCTATAACTCATGGTTTCCAGGTAGGCACTTTGGGAAAGGATATACCTGTTTTTGCTATTGATTCCGTTCCACTTTCTCAGAAATCGTTAAAAGGCATAGTTCACAATATCCGTTTGATTGTGAGTGATACTCATGTTGAGGATGTGTCATGTTTCGTCCTAAGCGGGTTGCCTACTCCTCTAGTGTTGGGGCTACCCTGGCTCACTAAACATAACCCCACCATTGATTGGCAAGCGAGGCAAATAAATGGTTGGAGTGACTTTTGCAGAGAGAATTGCCTCACGACATCTGTTTCAGAGGTTTCAACTAAGACTGTACCATCTTTTCTCTCTGAATTTTCGGATGTGTTTTCTGAGAGTGGTGTTCAGGAATTGCCCCCTCACAGGGAGTACGATTGCCCTATTAATCTCACCCCAGCCGCCAAGCTGCCGAAATCTCGTTTATACAATCTCTCCCAACCTGAAAGGGTCGCTATGCGTGCTTATATCGCTGAGAGTCTGAGAAAGGGACACATACGACCCTCGAAGTCACCTGTTGCCGCTGTTTTTTTCTTTGTTAAGAAAAAAGATGGTTCTTTAAGACCATGTCTGGATTTCAGGGAGCTGAACAGTATCACAATTCGTGACCCTTATCCGCTTCCTCTGATCCCGGACCTGTTTAACCAGATTGTTGGGGCTAAAGTTTTTTCCAAGTTGGATCTAAGAGGGGCATACAACCTGGTCAGGGTCAGAGAAGGAGACGAATGGAAGACGGCCTTCAATACCCCTGAGGGCCATTTTGAGAATTTGGTTATGCCTTTTGGTTTGATGAATGCTCCAGCTGTCTTTCAGCATTTTGTGAGCAGCATTTTTTATCATTTAATGGGGAAATTTGTATTAGTGCAGGTTGGGGGACACCTGGGAAATAGTGACCACAAAGTAATAACCTTCCAATTATCATTCAAAAGAGCGTTTCTACAGGGAGGAACAAAAATACCAAACTTCAAAAAAGCTAAATTTAGCCAACTAAGAGAGGCCATAGGCCTAACTAAATGGGATAAAGTCCTCACAAATAAAAATACAGCCACAAAATGGGATATCTTTAAAAGCATCCTAAAATCTCATTGTGAGAGGTACATACAGTATGGGAATAAAAGGTTAAGGAACAAAAAGAAACCAATGTGGATAAACAGAACTGTAAAGAAAGCAATAAATGACAAAAAGAAAGCATATAAAACACTAAAACAGGAAGGTAGCACGGAAGCACTGAAAAACTATAAGGAAGAAAATAGAACATGTAAAAAACAAATAAAAGCGGCCAAACTAGAGACCGAGAGATTAATTGCCAAAGAGAGTTAAACTAACCCTAAAATGTTCTTCAATTATATAAATGTTAAAAAGTATAAATCTGAAGGTGTCGGCCCGTTAAAGAGTAATGAGGGGGGAGTCGCAGAGAGCGATGAGGAGAAAGCAAAGCTGTTAAATATTTTTTTTCTCCAATGTATTCACTGAGGAAAATAAACTGTCAGATGACATGCCGAATGTTGAAATAAATTCCCCATTAAAAGTGTCCTGTCTGACCCAGGAAGAAGTGCAACAGCGACTTAAAAAGATTAAAATAGACAAATCGCCAGGACCGGATGGCATACACCCCCGTATCCTAAGGGAATTAAGTAATGTCATAGCCAGACCCTTATTTCTGATATTTGCAGATTCTATGTTGACAGGGAATGTCCCACAGGATTGGCGCATGGCAAATGTGGTGCCAATATTCAAAAAGGGTCCAAAAACAGAGCCTGGAAACTATAGGCCGGTAAGTTTAACATCTGTTGTGGGTAAACTGTTTGAAGGTTTTCTGAGAGATGCTATGTTAGAGCATCTTAACGGAAATAAGCAAATAACGCCATATCAGCATGGCTTCGTGAGGGATCGATCATGTCAAACAAATTTAATCAGTTTCTATGAGGAGGTAAGTTCTAGACTTGACTGCGGCGAATCAATGGATGTCGTGTATCTGGACTTCTCCAAAGCATTTGACATTGTACCACATAAAAGGTTAGTATAAAAAATGAGAATGCTCAGACTGGGAGAAAACGTCTGTAAGTGGGTAAGTAACTGGCTCAATGATAGAAAACAGAGGGTGGTTATTAATGGTACATACTCAGATTGGGTCACTGTCACTAGTGGAGTACCTCAGGGGTCAGTATTGGGCCCTATTCTCTTCAATATATTTATCAATGATCTTGTAGAAGGCTTGCATAGTAAAATTAAATTTTCACAGAGGACACTAAACTGTGTAAAGTAATTAACACTGATGAGGACAGTATACTACTACAGAGCGATCTGGATAGATTGGAGGCTTGGGCAGATAAGTGGCAGATGAGGTTTAACACTGACAAATGTAAAGTTATGCACATGGAAAGGAATAATGCAAGTCACCCGTACTTATTAAATGGTAAAACACTCGGTAACACTGACATGGAAAAAGATGTAGGAATTTTAATAAACAGCAAACTAAGCTGCAAAAACCAGAGTCAGGCAGCTGCTGCCAAGACCAATAAGATAATGGGTTGCATCAAAAGGGGCATAGATGCCCGTGATGAGAACATAGTCCTACCACTTTACAAATCATTAGTCAGACCACACATGGAGTACTGTGTACAGTTCTGGGCTCCAGTGAACAAAGCAGACATAGCAGAGCTGGAGAGGGTCCAGAGGAGGGTAACTAAAGTAATAACTGGAATGGGGCAACTACAGTACCCTAAAAGATTATCAAAATTAGGGTTAATCACTTTAGAAAAAAGACGACTGAGAGGAGATCTAATTAATATGTATAAATATATTAGGGGTCAGTACAGAGATCTATCCCATCATCTATTCATTCCCAGGACGGTGACTGTGACGAGGGGACATCCTCTGCGTCTGGAAGAAAGAAGGTTTGTACACAAACATAGAAGAGGATTCTTTACGGTAAGAGCAGTGAGACTATGGAACTCTATGCCTGAGGAGGTGGTGATGGTGAGTACAATAAAGGAATTCAAGAGGGGCCTGGATGTATTTCTGGAGCGTAATAATATTACAGGCTATAGCTACTAGAGAGAGATCGTTGATCCAGGGATTTATTCTGATTGCCTGATTGGAGTCGGGAAGGAATTTTTATTCCCCTAAAGTGAGGAAAATTGGCTTCTACCTCACAGTTTTTTTTTTGCCTTCCTCTGGATCAACTTGCAGGATGACAGGCCGAACTGGATGGACAAATGTCTTTTTTCGGCCTTATGTACTATGTTACTATGTTAGTGTATCTAGATGACATTTAGATTTTTTTCTCCTGATTTCAAAACTCATAATGAACACTTACGTCATGTCTTGCTCATCCTGCGGGAGAATAAATTGTACGCTAAACTGGAAAAATGTATGTTTGCGGTTCCAGAAATTCAATTTCTGGGGTTTCTTCTATCTGCTTCTGGTTTTCGCATGGACCCTGAGAAGGTCCGCGCTGTGCTTGAGTGGAAGCTTCCTGAGAATCAGAAGACGCTCATGCGTTTTTTGGGTTTTGCCAATTAGTACAGGAAGTTTATTTTGAATTATTTGTCTGTTGTTAAACCACTCACTGATATGACTAGAAAGGGGGTAGATTTTTCCTCCTGGTCGGTAGAGGCACGCAAGGCCTTTTCTAATATCAAGGAGAGTTTTGCTTCCGCTCCCATCTTGGTACAACCTGATATTTCTCTACCCTTCATAGTTGAGGTTGATGCTTCTGAGGTGGGTGTGGGTGCGGTCTTGTCTCAGGGTCCCCCTCCTGCCAAATGGCGACCGTGTGCCTTTTTCTCGAAGAAACTCTCCTCCGCAGAGAGAAATTACGATGTGGGAGATAGGGAGTTGTTGGCCATCAAGTTAGCTTTTGAGGAATGGCGCCATTGGCTAGAGGGAGCCAGACATCCTAATACCGTGTTTACTGACCATAAGAATCTGGCCTACGTGGAGTCAGCTAAGCGTCTGAACCCGTGACAGGCCAGATGGTCTTTGTTCTTTTCAAGGTTTAATTTTGTTGTCACGTTCCGCCCTGGGGTTAAGAATGTGAAGGCGGATGCCCTGTCACGTTGTTTTCCGGGAGGTGGGAATTTTGAAGACCCGGGTCCCATTTTGGCTGAAGGTGTGGTGGTCTCTGCTCTTTATCCTGAATTGGAGGCAGAGGTTCAGGTAGCCCAGTCAGAGGCTCCTGATCTTTGTCCTCCTGGGAGGTTGTTTGTGCCTCTCGCTTTAAGACACAAGATTTTTAAGGAGCACCACGATACTGTCCTTGCTGGGCACCCGGGGGCAAGAGCCACAGTGGATCTCATCGCTCGGAGATTCTGGTGGCCGGCGCTTCGTAAGTCGGTTGAGGGTTTTGTGGCAGCCTGCGAGACCTGCGCTCGTGCCAAAGTCCCTCATTCACGGCCATCAGGTCCTCTCCTTCCGTTACCCATTCCTTCCCGTCCTTGGACACATCTGTCCATGGACTTCATTACAGACCTGCCTCGTTCCTCGGGGAAGACTGTGATTCTGGTAGTGGTGGACCGTTTTAGCAAAATGGTGCATTTCATTCCTTTTCCTGGCTTGCCCAATGCTAAGACGCTGGCGCAGGCATTTATTGATCACATTGTCAAATTGCATGGTATTCCTTCAGACATAGTCTCTAATAGGGGCACACAGTTTGTTTCCAGATTCTGGAAGGCTTTCTGTTCTCGCTTGGGGGTTCGGTTGTCATTCTCTTCTGCTTTCCACCCGCAGTCGAATGGTCAGACAGAGCGCGTCAATCAGAATCTGGAGACATATCTGCGCTGTTTTGTGGCGGAGAATCAGGAGGATTGGTGTTCTTTTTTGTCCCTTGCTGAGTTTGCTTTAAATAACTGTCGTCAGGAGTCCTCTGATAAGTCACCATTAGAGTTGAGCGAACACCTGGATGTTCGGGTTCGAGAAGTTCGGCCGAACATCCCGGAAATGTTCGGGTTCGGGATCCGAACCCGATCCGAACTTCGTCCCGAACCCGAACCCCATTGAAGTCAATGGGGACCCGAACTTTTCGGCACTAAAACGGCTGTAAAACAGCCCAGGAAAGGGCTAGAGGGCTGCAAAAGGCAGCAACATGTAGGTAAATCCCCTGCAAACAAATGTGGATAGGGAAATTAATTAAAATAAAAATTAAATAAATAAAAATTAACCAAAATCAATTGGAGAGAGGTTCCATAGCAGAGAATCTGGCTTCCCGTCAACCACCACTGGAACAGTCCATTCTCAGATATTTAGGCCCCGGCACCCAGGCAGAGGAGAGAGGTCCCGTAACAGAGAATCTGTCTTCATGTCAGCAGAGAATTAGTCTGCATGTCATAGCAGAGAATGAGGCTTCACGTCAGCCACCACTGCAACAGTCCATTGGCATATATTTAGGCCTAGCACACAGGCAGAGGAGAGAGGTCCCGTAACAGAGAATCTGGCTTCATGTCAGCAGAGAATCAGTCTGCATGTCATAGCAGAGAATGAGGCTTCACGTCAGCCACCACTGCAACAGTCCATTGGCATATATTTAGGCCCAGCACACACACAGGCAGAGGAGAGAGGTCCCGTAACAGAGAATCTGTCTTCATGTCAGCAGAGAATTAGTCTGCATGTCATAGCAGAGAATGAGGCTTCACGTCACCCACCACTGCAACAGTCCATTGGCATATATTTAGGCCTAGCACACAGGCAGAGCAGAGAGGTCCCGTAACAGACAATCTGGCTTCATGACAGCAGAGAATCAGTCTGCATGTCATAGCAGAGAATGAGGCTTCACGTCACCCACCACTGCAACAGTCCATTGGCATATATTTAGGCCTAGCACACAGGCAGAGGAGAGAGGTCCCGTAACAGAGAATCTGTCTTCATGTCAGCAGAGAATCAGTCTGCATGTCATAGCAGAGAATGAGGCTTCACGTCAGCCACCACTGCAACAGTCCATTGGCATATATTTAGGCCCAGCACCCAGGCAGAGGAGGGAGGTCCCGTAACAGAGAATCTGTCTTCATGTCAGCAGAGAATTAGTCTGCATGTCATAGCAGAGAATGAGGCTTCACGTCAGCCACCACTGCAACAGTCCATTGGCATATATTTAGGCCCAGCACACACACAGGCAGAGGAGAGAGGTCCCGTAACAGAGAATCTGGCTTCATGTCAGCAGAGAATCAGTCTGCATGTCATAGCAGAGAATGAGGCTTCACGTCAGCCACCACTGCAACAGTCCATTGGCATATATTTAGGCCCAGCACACACACAGGCAGAGGAGAGAGGTCCCGTAACAGAGAATCTGGCTTCATGTCAGCAGAGAATCAGTCTGCATGTCATAGCAGAGAATGAGGCTTCACGTCAGCCACCACTGCAACAGTCCATTGGCATATATTTAGGCCCAGCACCCAGGCAGAGGAGGGAGGTCCCGTAACAGAGAATCTGTCTTCATGTCAGCAGAGAATTAGTCTGCATGTCATAGCAGAGAATGAGGCTTCACGTCAGCCACCACTGCAACAGTCCATTGGCATATATTTAGGCCCAGCACACACACAGGCAGAGGAGAGAGGTCCCGTAACAGAGAATCTGGCTTCATGTCAGCAGAGAATCAGTCTGCATGTCATAGCAGAGAATGAGGCTTCACGTCAGCCACCACTGCAACAGTCCATTGGCATATATTTAGGCCCAGCACACACACAGGCAGAGGAGAGAGGTCCCGTAACAGAGAATCTGTCTTCATGTCAGCAGAGAATCAGTCTGCATGTCATAGCAGAGAATGAGGCTTCACGTCAGCCACCACTGCAACAGTCCATTGGCATATATTTAGGCCCAGCACACACACAGGCAGAGGAGAGAGGTCCCGTAACAGAGAATCTGGCTTCATGTCAGCAGAGAATCAGTCTGCATGTCATAGCAGAGAATGAGGCTTCACGTCAGCCACCACTGCAACAGTCCATTGGCATATATTTAGGCCCAGCACACACACAGGCAGAGGAGAGAGGTCCCGTAACAGAGAATCTGTCTTCATGTCAGCAGAGAATTAGTCTGCATGTCATAGCAGAGAATGAGGCTTCACGTCACCCACCACTGCAACAGTCCATTGGCATATATTTAGGCCTAGCACACAGGCAGAGCAGAGAGGTCCCGTAACAGACAATCTGGCTTCATGACAGCAGAGAATCAGTCTGCATGTCATAGCAGAGAATGAGGCTTCACGTCACCCACCACTGCAACAGTCCATTGGCATATATTTAGGCCTAGCACACAGGCAGAGCAGAGAGGTCCCGTAACAGACAATCTGGCTTCATGTCAGCAGAGAATCAGTCTGCATGTCATAGCAGAGAATGAGGCTTCACGTCACCCACCACTGCAACAGTCCATTGGCATATATTTAGGCCTAGCACACAGGCAGAGCAGAGAGGTCCCGTAACAGACAATCTGGCTTCATGACAGCAGAGAATCAGTCTGCATGTCATAGCAGAGAATGAGGCTTCACGTCACCCACCACTGCAACAGTCCATTGGCATATATTTAGGCCTAGCACACAGGCAGAGCAGAGAGGTCCCGTAACAGACAATCTGGCTTCATGTCAGCAGAGAATCAGTCTGCATGTCATAGCAGAGAATGAGGCTTCACGTCACCCACCACTGCAACAGTCCATTGGCATATATTTAGGCCTAGCACACAGGCAGAGCAGAGAGGTCCCGTAACAGACAATCTGGCTTCATGACAGCAGAGAATCAGTCTGCATGTCATAGCAGAGAATGAGGCTTCACGTCACCCACCACTGCAACAGTCCATTGGCATATATTTAGGCCTAGCACACAGGCAGAGCAGAGAGGTCCCGTAACAGACAATCTGGCTTCATGTCAGCAGAGAATCAGTCTGCATGTCATAGCAGAGAATGAGGCTTCACGTCACCCACCACTGCAACAGTCCATTGGCATATATTTAGGCCTAGCACACAGGCAGAGCAGAGAGGTCCCGTAACAGACGATCTGGCTTCATGTCAGCAGAGAATCAGTCTGCATGTCATAGCAGAGAATCAGGCTTCACGTCAGCCACCACTGCAACAGTCCATTGTCATAAATTTAGGCCCAGCACCCAGGCAGAGGAGAGAGGTCCCGTAACAGACAATCTGGCTTCATGTCAGCAGAGAATTAGTCTGCATGTCATAGCAGAGAATCAGGCTTCATGTCAGCCACCACTGCAACAGTCCATTGGCATATATTTAGGCCTAGCACACAGGCAGAGGAGAGGTTCATTCAACTTTGGGTAGCATCGCAATATAATGGTAAAATGAAAATAAAAATAGGATTGAATGAGGAAGTGCCCTGGAGTCCAATAATATATGGTTATGGGGAGGTAGTTAATGTCTAATCTGGACAAGGGACGGACAGGTCCTGTGGGATCCATGCCTGGTTCATTTTTATGAACGTCAGCTTGTCCACATTGGCTGTAGACAGGCGGCTGCGTTTGTCTGTAATGACGCCCCCTGCCGTGCTGAATACACGTTCAGACAAAACGCTGGCTGCCGGGCAGGCCAGCACCTCCAAGGCATAAAAGGCTAGCTCTGGCCACGTGGACAATTTAGAGACCCAGAAGTTGAATGGGGCCGAACCATCAGTCAGTACGTGGAGGGGTGTGCACACGTACTGTTCCACCATGTTAGTGAAATGTTGCCTCCTGCTAACACGTTGCGTATCAGGTGGTGGTGCAGTTAGCTGTGGCGTGTTGACAAAAGTTTTCCACATCTCTGCCATGCTAACCCTGCCCTCAGAGGAGCTGGCCGTGACACAGCTGCCTTGGCGACCTCTTGCTCCTCCTCTGCCTTGGCCTTGGGCTTCCACTTGTTCCCCTGTGACATTTGGGAATGCTCTCAGTAGCGCGTCTACCAACGTGCGCTTGTACTCGCGCATCTTCCTATCACGCTCCAGTGCAGGAAGTAAGGTGGGCACATTGTCTTTGTAGCGTGGATCCAGCAGGGTGGCAACCCAGTAGTCCGCACAGGTTAAAATGTGGGCAACTCTGCTGTCGTTGCGCAGGCACTGCAGCATGTAGTCGCTCATGTGTGCCAGGCTGCCCAGGGGTAAGGACAAGCTGTCCTCTGTGGGAGGCGTATCGTCATCGTCCTGCCTTTCCCCCCAGCCACGCACCAGTGATGGACCCGAGCTGCGTTGGGTGCCACCCCGCTGTGACCATGCTTCATCCTCATCCTCCTCCACCTCCTCCTCATCCTCGTCCTCCTCGTCCTCCAGTAGTGGGCCCTGGCTGGCCACATTTGTACCTGGCCTCTGCTGTTGCAAAAAACCTCCCTCTGAGTCACTTCGAAGAGACTGGCCTGAAAGTGCTAAAAATGACCCCTCTTCCTCATCCTCCTCCTCCTCCTCCTGGGCCACCTCCTGTTCCATCATCGCCCTAAGTGTTTTCTCAAGGAGACATAGAAGTGGTATTGTAACGCTGATAACGGTGTCATCGCCACTGGCCATGTTGGTGGAGTACTCGAAACAGCGCAACAGGGCACACAGGTCTCGCATGGAGGCCCAGTCATTGGTGGTGAAGTGGTGCTGTTCTGTAGTGCGACTGACCCGTGCGTGCTGCAGCTGAAACTCCACTATGGCCTGCTGCTGCTCGCACAGTCTGTCCAGCATGTGCAAGGTGGAGTTCCACCTGGTGGGCACGTCGCATATGAGGCGGTGAGCGGGAAGGCCGAAGTTACGCTGTAGCGCAGACAGGCGAGCAGCGGCAGGATGTGAACGCCGGAAGCGCGAACAGACGGCCCGCACTTTATGCAGCAGCTCTGACATGTCGGGGTAGTTGTGAATGAACTTCTGCACCACCAAATTCAGCACATGCGCCAAGCAAGGGATGTGCGTCAAATTGGCTAGTCCCAGAGCTGCAACGAGATTTCGCCCATTATCACACACCACCAGGCCGGGCTTGAGGCTCACCGGCAGCAACCACTCGTCGGTCTGTTGTTCAATACCCCGCCACAACTCCTGTGCGGTGTGGGGCCTGTCCCCCAAACATATGAGTTTCAGAATGGCCTGCTGACGTTTACCCCGGGCTGTGCTGAAGTTGGTGGTGAAGGTGTGTGGCTGACTGGATGAGCAGGTGGAAGAAGAGGAGGAGGAAGCCGAGAAGGAGGAGGTGGCAACAGGAGGCAAAGAATGTTGCCCTGCGATCCTTGGCGGCGGCAGGACGTGCGCCAAACAGCTCTCCGCCTGGGGCCCAGCTGCCACTACATTTACCCAGTGTGCAGTTAGGGAGATATAGCGTCCCTGGCCGTGCTTACTGGTCCACGTATCTGTGGTTAGGTGGACCTTGCTACAGATGGCGTTGCGCAGTGCACACTTGATTTTATCGGATACTTGGTTGTGCAGGGAAGGCACGGCTCTCTTGGAGAAGTAGTGGCGGCTGGGAACAACATACTGTGGGACAGCAAGCGACATGAGCTGTTTGAAGCTGTCTGTGTCCACCAGCCTAAATGACAGCATTTCATAGGCCAGTAGTTTAGAAATGCTGGCATTCAGGGCCAGGGATCGAGGGTGGCTAGGTGGGAATTTACGCTTTCTATCAAATGTTTGTGAGATGGAGAGCTGAACGCTGGCGTGTGACATGGTTGAGACGCTTGGTGACGGAGGTGGTGGTGGTGGTGTTGGTGGTACATCCCCTGTTTGCTGGGCGGCAGGTGCCAACGTTCCTCCAGAGGCGGAGGAAGAGGCCGAGGCGACAGCAGCAGAATAGGCCGAGGCGGCAGCAGCAGAAGAGGTAGCAGGGGGAGCCTGAGTGACTTCCTTGGTTTTAAGGTGTTTACTCCACTGCAGTTCATGCTTTGCATGCAGGTGCCTGGTCATGCAGGTTGTGCTCAGGTTCAGAACGTTAATGCCTCGCTTCAGGCTCTGATGGCACAGCGTGCAAACCACTCGGGTCTTGTCGTCAGCACATTGTTTGAAGAAGTGCCATGCCAGGGAACTCCTTGAAGCTGCCTTTGGGGTGCTCGGTCCCAGATGGCGGCGGTCAGTAGCAGGCGGAGTCTCTTGGCGGCGGGTGTTCTGCTTTTGCCCACTGCTCCCTCTTTTGCTACGCTGTTGGCTCGGTCTCACCACTGCCTCTTCCTCCGAACTGTGAAAGTCAGTGGCACGACCTTCATTCCATGTGGGGTCTAGGACCTCATCGTCCCCTGCATCGTCTTCCACCCAGTCTTGATCCCTGACCTCCTGTTCAGTCTGCACACTGCAGAAAGACGCAGCAGTTGGCACCTGTGTTTCGTCATCATCAGAGACATGCTGAGGTGGTATTCCCATGTCCTCATCATCAGGAAACATAAGTGGTTGTGCGTCAGTGCATTCTATGTCTTTCACCGCTGGGGAAGGGCTAGGTGGATGCCCTTGGGAAACCCTGCCAGCGGAGTCTTCAAACAGCATAAGAGACTGCTGCATAACTTGAGGCTGAGACAGTTTCCCTGGTATGCATGGGGGTGATGTGACAGACTGATGGGGTTGGTTTTCAGGCGCCATCTGTGCGCTTTCTGCAGAAGACTGGGTGGGAGATAATGTGAACGTGCTGGATCCACTGTCGGCCACCCAATTGACTAATGCCTGTACCTGCTCAGGCCTTACCATCCTTAGAACGGCATTGGGCCCCACCATATATCGCTGTAAATTCTGGCGGCTACTGGGACCTGAGGTAGTTGGTACACTAGGACGTGTGGATGTGGCAGAACGGCCACGTCCTCTCCCAGCACCAGAGGGTCCACTAACACCACCACGACCATGTCCACGTCCGCGTCCCTTACTAGATGTTTTTCTCATTGTTATGGTTCACCACAACAACAAATATATTATTTGGCCCAATGTATTGTATTCAAATTCAGCGGGATATAAATTTGAGGCCTAGTATTTAGGCGCTGGGTGACCGGTATGGATTTAGTGACAGAATTAGACTTGGAAATGCACAGAAGCGTGTGTGTGAAGTTATTCTGAATGACCCAATGTGCACCTTGAATATTATATACCCTTTTGGGATAGATTTCAAATAGCTCTGATATAGCAGGAACCACTAAATTATGAAATTGCTAAATTGGGAATTGTACTTCAACCCAGAACAAAAAATGTGCTTTGACGGGCACTAAATAACTTTCCCAGCTACAACAGTACAGCGGGTAACGAGAGATTTAGAGGGATTTAAATTTGAGGCCTAGTATTTAGGCGCTGGGTGACAGGTATGGGTTTAGTGACAGAATTAGACTTGGAAATACACAGTAGCGGGTGTGTGTGAAGTTATTCTGAATGACCCAATGTGCACCTTCAATATTATATACCCTTTTGGGATAGATTTCAAATAGCTCTGATATAGCAGGAACCACTAAATTATGAAATTGCTAAATTGGGAATTGTACTTCAACCCAGAACAAAAAATGTGCTTTGACGGACACTAAATATCTTGCCCAGCAACAACAGTACAGCGGTGGGTAACGAGAGATTTAGAGGGATTTAAATTTGAGGCCTAGTATTTAGGCGCTGGGTCACCGGTATGGATTTAGTGACAGAATTAGACTTGGAAATGCACAGAAGCGTGTGTGTGAAGTTATTCTGAATGACCCTATGTGCACCTTCAATATTATATACCCTTTTAGGGATAGATTTCAAATAGCTCTGATATAGCAGAAACCACTAAATTATGAAATTGCTAAATTGGGAATTGTACTTCAACCCAGAACAAAAAATGTGCTTTGACGGACACTAAATATCTTGCCCAGCAACAACAGTACAGCGGTGGGTAACGAGAGATTTAGAGGGATTTAAATTTGAGGCCTAGTATTTAGGCGCTGGGTGACAGGTATGGGTTTAGTGACAGAATTAGACTTGGAAATACACAGTAGCGGGTGTGTGTGAAGTTATTCTGAATGACCCTATGTGCACCTTCAATATTATATACCCTTTTAGGGATAGATTTCAAATAGCTCTGATATAGCAGGAAACCACTAAATTATGAAATTGCTAAATTGGGAATTGTACTTCAACCCAGAACAAAAAATGTGCTTTGACGGACACTAAATATCTTGCCCAGCAACAACAGTACAGCGGTGGGTAACGAGAGATTTAGAGGGATTTAAATTTGAGGCCTAGTATTTAGGCGCTGGGTCACCGGTATGGATTTAGTGACAGAATTAGACTTGGAAATGCACAGAAGCGTGTGTGTGAAGTTATTCTGAATGACCCTATGTGCACCTTCAATATTATATACCCTTTTAGGGATAGATTTCAAATAGCTCTGATATAGCAGAAACCACTAAATTATGAAATTGCTAAATTGGGAATTGTACTTCAACCCAGAACAAAAAATGTGCTTTGACGGACACTAAATATCTTGCCCAGCAACAACAGTACAGCGGTGGGTAACGAGAGATTTAGAGGGATTTAAATTTGAGGCCTAGTATTTAGGCGCTGGGTCACCGGTATGGATTTAGTGACAGAATTAGACTTGGAAATGCACAGAAGCGTGTGTGTGAAGTTATTCTGAATGACCCTATGTGCACCTTCAATATTATATACCCTTTTAGGGATAGATTTCAAATAGCTCTGATATAGCAGAAACCACTAAATTATGAAATTGCTAAATTGGGAATTGTACTTCAACCCAGAACAAAAAATGTGCTTTGACGGACACTAAATATCTTGCCCAGCAACAACAGTACAGTGGTGGGTAACGAGAGATTTAGAGGGATTTAAATTTGAGGCCTAGTATTTAGGCGCTGGGTCACCGGTATGGATTTAGTGACAGAATTAGACTTGGAAATGCACAGAAGCGTGTGTGTGAAGTTATTCTGAATGACCCTATGTGCACCTTCAATATTATATACCCTTTTAGGGATAGATTTCAAATAGCTCTGATATAGCAGAAACCACTAAATTATGAAATTGCTAAATTGGGAATTGTACTTCAACCCAGAACAAAAAATGTGCTTTGACGGACACTAAATATCTTGCCCAGCAACAACAGTACAGTGGTGGGTAACGAGAGATTTAGAGGGATTTAAATTTGAGGCCTAGTATTTAGGCGCTGGGTCACCGGTATGGATTTAGTGACAGAATTAGACTTGGAAATGCACAGAAGCGTGTGTGTGAAGTTATTCTGAATGACCCTATGTGCACCTTCAATATTATATACCCTTTTAGGGATAGATTTCAAATAGCTCTGATATAGCAGAAACCACTAAATTATGAAATTGCTAAATTGGGAATTGTACTTCAACCCAGAACAAAAAATGTGCTTTGACGGACACTAAATATCTTGCCCAGCAACAACAGTACAGCGGTGGGTAACGAGAGATTTAGAGGGATTTAAATTTGAGGCCTAGTATTTAGGCGCTGGGTGACAGGTATGGGTTTAGTGACAGAATTAGACTTGGAAATACACAGTAGCGGGTGTGTGTGAAGTTATTCTGAATGACCCAATGTGCACCTTCAATATTATATACCCTTTTTGGGATAGATTTCAAATAGCTCTGATATAGCAGGAACCACTAAATTATGAAATTGCTAAATTGGGAATTGTATTTCAACCCAGAACAAGAAATGTGCTTGAACGGACACTAAATAACTCGCCCAGCTACAGCACTAGGGACAGATTTAGCTGGATATAAATTTGAGGCCTAGTATTTAGGCGCTGGGTGACCGGTATGGATTTAGTGACAGAATTAGACTGGGATATGGCCAAAAAATGAACAGACTATTGCTGGTTAAATGCACTTGGTGTGACAGCTTCACCCTGATGTAGGCTTTAGCCAAAAAACAACCACACCATTGAGGGTTAAATGCACTTGGTGACAGGCGCAGCTTGCCCCTGATTTTGTATATGGCCAAAAAATGAACAGACTATTGCTGGTTAAATGCACTTGGTGTGACAGCTTCACCCTGATGTAGGCTTTAGCCAAAAAACAACCACACCATTGAGGGTTAAATGCACTTGGTGACAGGCGCAGCTTGCCCCTGATTTTGTATATGGCCAAAAAATGAACAGACTATTGCTGGTTAAATGCACTTGGTGTGACAGCTTCACCCTGATGTAGGCTTTAGCCAAAAAACAACCACACCATTGAGGGTTAAATGCACTTGGTGACAGGCGCAGCTTGCCCCTGATTTTGTATATGGCCAAAAAATGAACAGACTATTGCTGGTTAAATGCACTTGGTGTGACAGCTTCACCCTGATGTAGGCTTTAGCCAAAAAACAACCACACCATTGAGGGTTAAATGCACTTGGTCGCAGCTTGTGCTGGCGCACCACAAGACACAAAATGGCCGCCGATCACCCCAGAAAAATGAGACTGACAAACGGTCTGTGCAGCCTAAAAACAGTGAGCAATTGAGGATCAGCAGCTCAATGATCCACAGCTGCAGATCGATCAGTTAATCAAGTCCTTTGGAGGAGTTAATCTGCCTAATCTCGCCCTACTGTCGCAGCCGCAACCTCTCCCTACGCTAATCAGAGCAGAGTGACGGGCGGCGCTATGTGACTCCAGCTTAAATAGAGGCTGGGTCACATGGTGCTCTGGCCAATCACAGCCATGCCAATAGTAGGCATGGCTGTGATGGCCTCTTGGGGCAAGTAGTATGACGCTTGTTGATTGGCTGCTTTGCAGCCTTTCAAAAAGCGCCAAGAAAGCGTCACAAAAGCGCGAAGAAAGCGACGAACACCGAACCCGAACCCGGACTTTTACGAAAATGTCCGGGTTCGGGTCCGTGTCACGGACACCCCAAAATTCGGTACGAACCCGAACTATACAGTTCGAGTTCGCTCATCCCTAGTCACCATTTTTTGGTGCATATGGGTTTCATCCGCAGTTTGGGAAATTCTCTGGAGAGGGGTCTTCTGGTTTACCTGATGAGGACAAATTCTCCTCATCTTTGTCATCTATTTGGCAAAAGATTCAGGATAATCTAAAGAGCATGAGTGAGAGATATAAGCGTGTGGCAGATAAGAGACGTGTGCCTGGTCCGGACCTGAATGTTGGTGATCTGGTGTGGTTGTCTACTAAGAATATCAAATTGAAGGTTCCCTCCTGTAAGTTGGGTCCTAAGTTTATTGGGCCTTACAAAATCTTGTCCGTCATCAATCCTGTTGCCTACCGTCTTGATCTTCCTCAGACTTGGAAGATCCATAATGTTTTTCATAAGTTCTTATTAAAACCTTATGTCTAACCCATTGTACCCTCATCTTTGCCTCCTCCTCCGATTGTGGTTGATGGTAATCTTGAATTTCAGGTCTCTAGGATTGTGGATTCTCGTGTTGTCCACGGTTCTCTCCAGTACCTCGTTTATTGGGAGGGTTATGGTCCTGAGGAGAGGATGTGGGTCCCAGTGATGGACATTAAGGCCACTTGTCTCATCAGGGCTTTCCATAGGTCCCATCCTGAGAAGGTGGGCTCTGAGTGTCCGGAGTCCACTCGTAGAAGGAGGGGTACTGTCACCACCAGACATCTGAGAAGCTCTGACAGACGTCCTTCAGAACCTCCTCCTTGAGGTTCCTATTGTTTTGCTTTCGTTTTCTCATCTCGTTAGCCTCTCTCAGCTGTCATGTAGTTGCACTGATTGCATCCCTTTAAATCCCTTCCCATACTGCATCACTTTGTGGTTTATGCCACTTCCTGGAGTGTATGCATGCTGGATGCTACTACTGAGTCTTCTACAGATAATTTTTGTTCATTCATTTGTGTTTTCCTGTTTGCTGGATCCCAGGTGACCCTGACTCCCTCCGTATGAAGTGTAGGGAGCCGGTGGTCGTGTCCCCTCACTATTATAGGGTGTTCAGGTGTTATACAGTCGAGGTACGAGGATATGCGATCATCTACCATTGAGATTTTTGCATAGGCTGAGCAGTTAGGGAGAGAGCCAGGTCTGTTGCAGGGCTCTCCCTTTTGTTCCTTAGTTTTGGATCCAGTCAGTCGGATCTTCATTTTGTGTCTTCTAGTTTTCTGTACACCTTCCGTGATAAATCCTCTGTGTGGGTTTAGGCACCCTCATCTAAGGACACCTGCATCCGTGGCTGCATACCTACCTTTATATTGGGGATTGAATTTATCTCCGACACATCTACAGTAGCGTTGTGCTTATAATTGCACAACCCTATAAGGTGAGCCTCCCAAATTGGAGTATATTTCAAATTCCCAAACGTTTTTACCCTATTGTGCGCCCTGTTTTTCTGTCTATACAGCAAACAACTTGCCTTTACACGTTAGAGCTTGAAAATATGACTCTTCTCTGGTCACACAAGTAAGATATGACTCTTATGCTAATTTGTATATGTATCAAATCAGTTTTTTTTTTTACACAATAAAAGCACACAGAGCTTTGGGGACTGGGTATTACAGATGTGCTAGCGGTGATCTACAACCCATGTCCTCAGCTCTATACACAAAATCCCGGTGACAGGTTCCCTTTAAGAGCACCTCAACCGTCACCAAGCAGAAAACCCTGGAACCTGGGTGTGCTCTAAAGGGAAAAAAAGTGTGCCCTTCCACATCACTGCACAAGTTCAGGGAGCATCAGAACCATGTGTACTATTATTACTTCCACCTGGCCCAGGGTGGCACATAGCCATTCTTCTGCCTTGGGTAGAAATTGAAACAGCACCCTCCCCTCCTCAAATGCCAAATTCTCGACCTAGCCCCTTCCCTCCAGCCCTACTGTTTAAGACATACTGGGAAAACATTACATACAGTGCTACAAAACATATAGAGTAATACAGCACCACATATATCTTACATCCAGTGTCATCTCCACTGATGTAGATGTCTCTTTCCTCATATTTTCCATTCAGACCAGACTGCTATGATGATTACTTTCAGCCATCTCTTGTCTCTGCAGAGTTTGAAAGACATATATACAGTACAGACCAAAAGTTTGGACACACCTTCTCATTCAAAGAATTTTCTTTATTTTCATGACTATGAAAATTGTAGATTCACACTGAAGGCATCAAAACTATGAATTAACACATGTGGAATTATATACATAACAAAAAAGTGTGAAACAACTGAAAAAATGTCATATTCTAGGTTCTTCAAAGTAGCCACCTTTTGCTTTGATTACTGCTTTGCACACTCTTGGCATTCCCTTGATGAGCTTCAAGAGGTAGTCACCTGAAATGGTCTTCCAACAGTCTTGAAGGAGTTCCCAGAGATGATTAACACTTGTTGGCCCTTTTCCCTTCACTCTGCGGTCCAGCTCACTTCAAACCATCTCGATTGGGATCCGGTCCGGTGACTGTGGAGGCCAGGTCATCTGGCGCAGCACCCCATCACTCTCCTTCATGGTCAAATAGCTCTTACACAGCCTGGAGGTGTGTTTGGGGTCATTGTCCTGTTGAAAAATAAATGATGGTCCAACTAAACGCAAACAGGATGGAATAGCATGCCGCTGCAAGATGCTGTGGTAGCCATGCTGGTTCAGTATGCCTTCAATTTTGAATAAATCCCCAACAGTGTCACCAGAAAAGCACCCCCACACCATCACACCTCCTCCTCCATGCTTCACGGTGGGAACCAGGCATGTAGAGTCCATCCGTTCACCTTTTCTGCGTCACACAAAGACACGGTGGTTGGAACCAAAGATCTCAAATTTGGACTCATCAGACCAAAGCACAGATTTCCACTGGTCTAATGTCCATTTCTTGTGTTCTTTAGCCCAAACAAGTCTCTTCTGCTTGTTGCCTGTCCTTAGCAGTGGTTTCCTAGCAGATATTTTACCATGAAGGCCTGATTCACACAGTTTCCTCTTAACAGTTGTTCTAGAGATGTGTCTGCTGCTAGAACTCTGTGTGGCATTGACCTGGACTCTAATCTGAGCTGCTGTTAACCTGCGATTTCTGAGGCTGGTGACTCGGATGAACTTATCCTCCGCAGCAGAGGTGACTCTTGGTCTTCCTTTCCTGGGGCGGTCCGCATGTGGGCCAGTTTCTTTGTAGCGCTTGATTTTTTTTGTGACTGCACTTGGGGACACTTTCAAAGTTTTCCCAATTTTTCGGACTGAATGACCTTCATTTCTTAAAGTAATGATGGCCACTCGTTTTTATTTACTTAGCTGCTTTTTTCTTGCCATAATACAAATGCTAACAGTCTATTCAGTAGGACTATCAGCTGTGTATCCACCTGACTTCTCCACAACGCAACTGATGGTCCCAACCCCATTTATAAGGCAAGAAAGCCCACTTATTAAACCTGACAGGGCACACCTGTGAAGTGAAAACCATTTCAGGTGACTACCTCTTGAAGCTCATCAAGAGAATGCCAAGAGTGTACAAAGCAGTAATCAAAGCAAAAGGTCGCTACTTTGAAAAACCTAGAATATGACATATTTTCAGTTGTTTCACACTTTTTTGTTATGTATATAATTCCATATGTGTTAATTCATAGTTTTGATGCCTTCAGTGTGAATCTAGAATTTTCATAGTCATGAAAATAAAGAAAACTATTTGAATGAGAAGGTGTGTCCAAACTTTTGGTCTGTACTGTATCTATATTTTTATAAATTTTTATTTTATTAAATATTAAAAAAATATCAAGATTAGTGTTGCGTGAACTTGTGTTTTAAGTTCGGCGTCTAAAGTTTGGGTTCGGGTTATCGAAGAATTGTGTTATGGATTCTAAATACCGTTATGGTCCGTGGTAGCGGAACTTTAGACGCTGAACTTAAAACACAAGTTTGCTCAACACTAATCAAGATACATTAAAATCAATTAAACAAAAATTCCAATCTGTAAATATCAAAATATTCAATATAAAATACTTTCAGAAATAACTTGCACAACCCATGTAACCACCAGGAAAGAGGAGAGAAAAAAAAATCCGACAGTATGTCCAGGGAGGCCACAGGGTCGGATCTTTGTTCTATAATAGATATGTTTGTATCTTTTCACCATCCGGGTCAAATTCTCCCATTTAACTTTTTGGGTGGAGTTTTCTGTACACCAATGTCGAACCACCACAATTCTAGCAAACACTAGTACTCTACTAATAAGCTTTTTCCTCCATATTTCCAGCTCACTCAGGTCACCCAGAACCACATCCCTTATTGTAAAGGGACATACAATGCCCATTTTAGCCTCTACTATCTGTAGCACTTCATCCCAAAAGGAATATAGAAAGGGACAATCCCATATAAAGTGTAAAAAGTCTGCTGTATCTGCCTCACATTTAGGACACTTGGAGTTACAGTATCTGTATATTTAAACCTATACAGCATAGTCAGAGTATAGTAAAGGGAATGTATGATGTTAAATTGTATAATACCTATGGTTATTATAGATAGAAACCTCCTTAATATTTTTATACAGTCCTGATCAAAAGTTTAAGACCACTTGAAAAATGGCAAAAAATCATATTTAGCATGGCTGGATCTTAACAAGGTTCCAAGTAGCGCTTCAACATGCAACAAGATGAAATGGGAGTGAGACAAAAAAAAATTTGAGCATTCAATTTAAAGGGGTTTTCTCAAGACGCACCGTCTACTTCCTGGTTTCGGCAGGGGGCGAGCTCCATCTTCATTGATGTCTTCTCCCAGCTGGGCCGCGCGCTGTACTGAACGCGCACACCGAGTCCGCGCATGCGCCCTGGTGACATCTTCCTGGCCAGTATAGTATACTTGCCAGGAAGAAGTCACCAGGGCACATGCGCGGACTCGGTGTGCGCGTCCAGTACAGCGCGCGGCCGGTCGGGAGAAAAAAATAAGTTGTCTGCGCACACGCGGCCACCGCGATTCCTGAGAAGAGAGGTGGCCGTAACCAGGGGAGACGGAAGACAACAGTCAGGTAAGTATAGGTTTATTTTTTTCTAAGGGGTGGGGATTTGTTAATGACATATATAAATAAAAATGATCACTGTTAAATCATTAACAGATTTTTCAGTGATCATTAAGATGATAATACCCCTTTAATGAAAACAACGAATAAACTGAAACAGGCTGCTTTTCAGCTGATCAAAATTTTAGGACCACATGCCTTTAAAAGGCCAAATCTGTGCAAAGATGTGGATTTATTGTCATTTTCTGTCAGGTAGTCACACGTTGTGATGGCAAAGGCAAAAAAAATCTCCCTTTTTGAACGTGGTCGGGTTGAACTGCATAAGCAGGGTCTCTCACAGCGCGCCATCACTGCTGAGGTGGGATGCAGTAAGACAGTCATTTGGAATTTCTTAAATTATCCTGAGGGTTATGGAACAAAAAAGTTAAGTGGAAGACCCCAAAAAATTTCATCAGCAGTGAGCCGGAGGATCCAATTGGCTGTCCGTCAAGACACTGGACGATCCTCGACCCACATTAAGGCCCTTACTGGTGCTGACTGCAGCCTCATAACCATCAGACAGTATCTGAGACTGATGGGCTTCAAAAACAAAAAAACTTCTTCAAAGACCTCATCTCCTTGAACGCCACAGAACTGCTCGTTTGGACTTTGCAAGAGAGCACCAAACATGGGACATTCAAAGGTGGAAGAAAGTTTTATTCTCTGATGAGAAAAAATGTAACCTTGATTGTCCTGATGGTTTCCAATGTTACTGGCATGACAAGCAGATCCCACCTGAGATGTTTTCTACGCGCCACAGTGGAGGGGGCGCCATAATGGTCTGGGGTGCTTTTTCCTTCAAGGGAACAATGGAGCTTCAGGAAGTGCAGGGGCATCAAACGGCCGCTGGCTATGTCCAGATATTGCAGAGAGCATTCCTCTGGACTGAGGGCCCTCGTCTGTGTGGTAACGATTGGGTTTTTCAACAGGACAACGCTACAGCACACAATGCCCGCAGGACAAGGGACTTCTTCCAGGAGAATAACATCACTTTTTTGGCTCATCCTGCGTGTTCCCCTGATCTAAATCCAATTGAGAACCTTTGGGGATGGATGGCAAGAGAAGTTGACAAAAATGGACAACAGTTCCAGACAGTAGATGGCCTTCATGCGGCCGTCCTCACCACTTGGAGAAATGTTCCCATTCACCTCATGGAAATGCTTGCATCAAGAATACAGAAACTAATTTTTGAACTGATAAACAATAACGGTGGAGCTACTCATTACTGAGTTCATGTTTGGAAGTTGGATTTCTGTTTTGGGGGGGTTTAGTTTTTTTGGGACGTGTGGTCCTAAACTTTTGATCAGCTGAAAAACAGCCTGTTTCAGTTTATTTGTGGTTTTCATTAAATTGAATGCTCAAAAATGTTTTTGTCTCACTCCCATTTCTTCTTGTTGCATGTTGAAGCTCTACTTGGTACCTGGTTAAGATCCAGCCATGCTAAATATGATCTTTTGCCATTTTTCAAGTGGTCTTAAACTTTTGATCAGGACTGTATATCCAATTTCAATTTTCAAAAGTGATCTCCCCAATGTCCTTACTCCACATTTGTGTACTTTTAAATGTAATAGTGCCCATGATATCCCTAATAATATTCTTACACACCCTTGATAGTAAACCTGAATATTTCAAAAATATGCTATACTTTCATTCTGAACATACAAGTGTTATTTATCCATAGTTGATTTAAAATCATGATAAACCTGGTTATAACAAAACACCATCATAGTAGAAGCGCCACTTTCCCGCTCCTTAAACAACCGTGAAACATATCTGACTTACAAATTGATCCAAACAGAGCAATCTGAGAGAGTCAGAAACGTTATAATATGTATTATGCCAAATAAGGGTGATAGGGCAAGAAAAAACAGCCCCCAATGTTTTTTTTTTTTTTTATTTGTGCCAAACTAAATGCAATATTTTTTAAATCGGGCATCCTTTAAAGGAAATCAGTCACCAGGATAATTGCTACTGAAGTAAAGCCTTAAATGTTTTCTATCTTCTGAAAATGCAGTTTATTTGGTATGCAAATGAGACGGTAAGGTTCCCAGAGGGGCATCACTCTTGCAAGAAGGAGCCCAGGCAAGCCTCCTGCTAGTGCCCAAGACCGCTCTTATGCTGGGAGCAGGGAAAAGTTGAGCAGAGTTATGGCTTGAATGTGATGTACGAGGGGTGGGTGGACACTTTGTGGCAGGAGGTGTGCCTGGGCTCCTTCCTGCAAGAGTAACGCCCCTCTGGGCACCTTACTGGCTCATTTGCATACCAAATAAACAGTTTTTTCTGAAGATAGAAAACATATATTGCTGAAACAAAGGCACATCTGGAAATAAAGTACTAAGTGCTATTAGGCTAAGGCTTTACTTCAATAGCAATTATCCTGGTGACAGATTCCTTTAAGCCCACCTATTCTTATACAACCTGACTGTAAAAGTTCAAAGATGTTCTGGAATTTTCCTCCAGCCATGTCAACCAAATGAGATAGCAACCCACCGCCTCTACTATTGATTATCCATTGTAGTTGCACCACTATATAATAGTCCTAAAAAAAAAAAAAAAAGGCCAAATCTCCATCCTCCATGGGGGCATAGAGATATTTTTGTCATATGAAAACTCTTTTTTCTCCTCCATATCAAAGAATTGATGATGTTTCCAATTAACTTTAAAGTTGCATTATCAATCCATACCATACTAGCAGTTAATGGATATAAAAAGATAGGGAGAATAACCATCTTAACTAACGAAATTCTGTCTGCCCTTGAAAGAGGAAGTTTTTCTCAAGTCAAGACCCTAGTTGTACTTTTTCTCATCAATGGAGCAATATTTTAGGGAACTAATTCCCTAATATTAGCAGTGATCCGCATGGTCCAAAACCTGAAGACCAGAATATTTAATCACCCTCTGACTAGCCGAAGGAAGAAGTACAGACTTTACCCAATTTATTTCAAGGTTTGAGAGGTGACCAAACTCCCCAATAGCCTTGATTTTATAAGCATAATTTACATAACATCTCTTTCCCTCTCTACTCCAAATCCTCTAATGCTTTAATCCTTCCTGATCTTACAATAAAGAGGCTCAAGGAAAATTTAATAGAGCATTGGAGAGAGGGGGCAGCCTTGTCGTGTACCCCTGAAAAGCTCAAAACCTTCAGTCAATTCCCCATTAATTCTTAATCTAACCTTTGGACATGTATATAATAATACAACCTATAATGAAGTTGGCTCCCAGCTCCATCCTATTTTTTTACTTTTCCTTTAACCTTTAACCTTTACTTTTCCTTTAACCTTCTGAACACTCCATCCTGACACCGCAAATACTGTGCTAACTATGCTCCCCAATACTATCATTCAGACTCCCCTGAAAATACTAGTACCACACAGTGCCCTAAAAATAACTGTGCCCAGCAAATAGTGCCCCTGACACTAAGGGTGTTGTAAACATTATACCCACAAAAAATAATTATGCTGAGCTGATACTGTGCCAGGGTGGCCCCCTACAGTAATAGTGTTCCCAAAAGTCACATCAATAGTAATAAGTCTCTGCCAGAATTCCCTTAGTGTTAACCTTGCCCCCAACAGTAATAATGTCCCCCATTGTGCCCCAGAAGTAATAGTGCTCCCATAATGCCTATACTAGTAATCATGTTCCCCATAGTCCCTTAGTAGTAATAAAGCTCACCATAATGGTCCAGTAGTAATAATTCTACTTATGATGTGTGTCAGTACAAAAGTACCCCTTATAATGTGTGCCAGTACAAAATAACTGCCCCCTTATAATGTGCGCCAGTACAAAACATTACCCCTCATAATGTTTGCCAGTACAAAAAATATGCCATTTTAATGTGTACAAGTAGAAAAATGTCCCCTTACAATGTGTGTCAGTACAAAAAAATGCCAGTTCAAAAATTCCCCCTTAAAATGTGTTCCTATAAAAATGGCCCCTTATAGTGTGTACCAGTACAAAAATTCCCCCTTCTGTGTGCCAGTACAATATGTACCCCCTCTTAGTACCCTAAGTAGAGCCAATGTCCCCATAGTGTCCATAATAATGTGTGCCAGTACAAAAATATGCCCTCCAATAAAAAGAATGCCCCCATAGTTACCCCCATAATGACCCAACAGCATGGTGCCAAATGAAAAATAATAAACTCAAATACTTACCTCCATGCGACTGTCAGTGCTGCGGTGCAGGCCTCTTCTGGCCTGTGTCCCAAGGTGTATGTTACCTGAATCAGGAGGTGGGATGATGATGACATCATTGTGCTACCTGTGCCGGCCTCTGATAGGTCACATGCACTAGGCCTAAAGCCTGTCAGAGGGAACAGCGGGGCAGGGAGACAGGATAGGGGATAACTATTAGATTCGGGGGGGTCCTACTGCTGGGACCTCTACCAATCACAATAACGGGGGCTCTGTACCCCTTGGAGCCCCTCAAATAAATGGAATGGCAGGTCGGGAATGCGAGCTATACCCAGCTATATTCGGAACGCCCATACAACTTAATAGGATTGCGAGAAGCATTGGTAGGACACCACCAATCTAATAGTTATCTCATTGTGGTAAGATCTTTGTTTATATCCAAAGTTGTAGCCATCATTACAGAACAGGTTTTTCAAACGTTAACGAGATGTGAAAACTCACCAACTGTGACTGTTAACTCTGCTACAACTGTATATTAGTAATCACTTTGCATGACCCTGTTGTCAGTATTTACCACACCAAAAACATTTCTTGAAGATCAATTCGTTCAGTTAGTTTCACTATTTGTCTACACAGACATTGCACATTTGCTTAGCACAGGGATTCCCAACCTGCGGCCCTCCAGCTGTTGCAAAACTACAACTCCCAGCATGCCCGGAAAGCCTTCAGCTATTATCCTATAGCCGATCATGATGGGAGTTGTAGTTTTACAGCAGCTGGAGGGTCGCAGGTTGAGCATCCCTGGCTTAACATATACAAGTGCCCTTGTAGTAATAATACTTGTCTTGGTCCATTTCTTCTTATATTGGAGGAAGTACGTACTTTCCAATTAAGCAGTTTACATTAATTTTACATTGTAGCTGGAAATGAATGTATGACTTGTCATAGTGAGTTAACTCAATACTAGGCTGACTAATATATAATGGATGTATTATTTTATGTCAGATATACATTGAAATTATCTACACTATAGCTGCCAACATTTACTGTAATGTTGTTATAAGTTAGCTTTGCTAACGTTATCTTTCTAATGAAAGACATACATCTGATATTTTTTGGTACATGCTCAGTAATTTTGCTTATTAATGAATCATTCTTCAGTCTAATGACTCGAAGTCTCTAGTGCTTAAATTGTTCTGGAAATTTGCACCCAGAGACCCTGACAATTCATTAGGCTTCCACGTTCCCTGCATCAAGCTTTAATGTGCTCAGCGTAATTAATGCTCTTTTATGCTATGCACTTGTGCCATTGGATGGCATGGTCTGTTTCCTTGATGAGAAATGAAGTGCCACAAAGTAAGTTTACATGCAAGAAACATATATTTTCCCTATGAAGTCTAGGTGACAATTTTAGCAAAGATGGATGGTGGCTGGAAGAAGTATTCATGGTAATGTGGGCCAGATGGGGAAAAGGGAAATTAAATGGAGCCTTTGTCTAGCTGAATCAACATGTGCACAGTGTCATATATAAATAGTGCAAGCAATTATACACACAATAAGTTTACATGATTAATCAATAAAACAGTGTATAAACATGAAGATGACATTAAAAAGCATAATTCATCTATAAAAATATTGTGATATCGTGATTGTTCAGTAATGCTAATAAATATAAATTGCAAACAATTATTAAAATAATATTAGTGTTCCATATACATAATTATCAATAAACCTACATAATTGTGCCGAGTGAGTAGTGATTAAAAATTGATTAGAACCTTAAAATCATATGGAACAGTCACACATGGTCTCGATAGCATGTAGGAATCAACACAGATATTCCATTATAAAGAAGAAATTAGATTTACCAGTATCAAAACATTTCACTGAGGCTAAACATTCCGAACGAGACCTACGTTTTAGAATTTTAGAACAAATACCCATTCTGAGACGTGGCGGTGAAAGGACTATATTATTAAAGAGGAGAGAGCTTTATTGGATCTATACATTGGTGACACTGAAACCCAAGGGTCTAAATGTGGAATTTAAAGTAATTTAGACAGTCTCCACCACTGATGTACTTGTTTGCTTTGAAACGTTAATGTGTGGGAAACAACATGTGACATTTTTATTATTTTGTTCTTTCTTCTGTTTCTCTTGTAGGATATGAATGATTTGTCGAATATTTGGAGCAGTCACACTGGCGGTTGAATAGAAGGACCATACAGGCGATTCACAATTGAACTACTTATTCTGTTTGTGATAGATTAATGATATATAATTGTTAGGAAGCCACATGAATCGTGACCGCTGTCATTGCTCGTACGTCATTGTCACTTGATGCCGCCCCTCCTCTGCCCCATTTGGGACATTGGAATGGCGGACTCGTGGCGTTGCGTCCAGTAATTTTGATGATGATATCAAGCAGCCATACATTTTATTTTGCTCCTAATATGTGATATGACCTATTTTCCCCCCTTGACTTGGATGGGTACTCTGGATCACGCAAAGGTGACACCTGGGTTCCCTGTCCTAATTGGTTTCAGTGATCACCTTTCAAGGAGTTCCTTGGGTGATCCCTGTATATAACTGGGGTGGTTACATAAGTGCAGTAATGCTGGAAGGTCAAGAGAGGGTTGGCGCTGCTGGCTAACGCTTAAAGTGATATTCTACAAGACTTGGAGACACAGGGACCGGTGATGACACACGGGTTTACTGTGGCCTCGCCAGCCGTACGAAGTGTAAAATGCGGGGCAGATAGCTAATAGGTTTACTCATGGTGCAATCACGTACTTTTGCAGTGCTCGAACGTAATACTAACGGCGTGCCGGCCAAGATAGGGAGGAATATGCGCTCTGAGCATTGTCGAGCGAGCGGCCATCTTTAATGTGGTTTCTATACTTCTAGTTATATTCTCGTGTCTTGGGAGAGCATGCATAGTGGCGCATGAGGGTCAGACTATTACATACAAACATGACATTTATGCATTTTTTTTCTTTACAAGAAGTCACACTTTGGTACAAAATTTTATGAAGTGTTTGATGGTATTTTGACAATACCTATTAGGTATCAAAAACTACATGGGTGTGGGGGGCGGAGCTAGCGCCGGAGCTGAATGGCTGTGCCTCGCTGAGCTCCGTTCACAGACCTGCTGGGATTTTAGCTAACGTAAGCCCCAGAGACCCGAATCATGGTCAAAATAGGAGGGCAGAAACCCCTTGATGCGGGTGCCATCCCTAAAGCCGTAAACCCGAACTCGGGAATGGCTAAATACCTGAAAAAACAGACTACAGGCGGGGAAGCTAAAGAATCCAAGATGGCGCTGACGAGTGACCGCGCTCCAGACGGCGGAGATGAAGGTCAGTCAGAGGGAGAAAGCGAGACCGGAGAAGTGAACACATCCCGGGACCTACCGGTGTCCAGGAGATTCATAAAGCAAGCTCTGGCAGAAGCGTTACTTCCTCTGAAGCAGGAATTGGCAGGCCTGACGCAGGAGATTCGCCATGTAGGCCACAGAGTAGAAGCTTTGGAAACCACACAAGCAGCCGCACTAGAGCATAGTGCAGCGGTGGCGCACTCCCTTTCCACATGTCAGAACCATATTAATGCCCTCTATGTAAGTCTGGAGGATCAGGAAAACCGTAGTCGCAGAAATAATGTACGATTCAGAGGGATCCCTGAAACTGTCGCTACTGAAGATATCATTCCGGCTATCAAAACCATAGCTTCCTCGATTCTGGGCAGTGAGGACCTCTCACAAATGATTATTGAAAGAGCTCACCGAGCCTTGAGGCCCAAGCCTAAAAGTAATGAGCCTCCCAGAGACATCATTTGCCGTCTCCTAAACTTTGGAGACAAAGAAAAAATCCTTTCAGCGGCTAGATCCTCAAATAATATTACGTTTGAAAATAATCCGGTTTCTATTTATCAAGATTTAGCGCCGGTCACCTTACAGAAGCGAAAATTTTTGAAGCCGCTCACTGACCTGCTCCGGAATAAGCGTATTCCATATAGATGGACTTTCCCCTTTGGGATCTCCTTCAACTTCTCAGGGAAATTCTTTAGGATCTCCTCTTTTGACGACCTTCAAGATTTCTTCTCCTCCACAGATACCCCTCCTCTGGATATCGCCTGCTGGGACTCCGTTTCAGATATTGCAGCTCTCCCAGACCTCCCAAAGATGACTCCTTGGGAGAAAACCGGCACCCCGAAGCAACAAAGAGTTAGGAAAAGAAGCAGTCTCCTGACCCCTAAAAGGATTGCATGGTCTTTTCAGTAGTATTGAGTTCATATCATAAGCTTAATGTTCTCTGATGCCATACAAACTGCTCTACCTCTTATTTTCTTATCTTCTATCCTCTCTCCCTTTCCTTCCCCCCTTCCTGCTTTCTTACCCCATTTTCCCCCTTCCCTTTCTCTAAATCTCCGTCCCCCTTTTCTCCCCTATCCTCTTTAATTCTTAATTCTTAAGGGTCTCTACAATTACTCTCACTGTTTTCCCTAAGCAGGTTATTATATATGAGGTCTACACCTCTCTCCCCCTTAGATACAACGGTTATAATATATATAATTGCGCTAATGTTTATTAGACGATATATCATTCAGCGACTCTGTTTTTGGTGTTATTGTTTGTTTACACCTTGTTATTCTCTACCACAGTACATTCTGAAGGCTTGGAACATCTCTCTTTTGGTCCGTAAAGTAGCGATTTTGGGACCCCTGGACTTCCCTGGAGGCTGCCGCTATCTTCCCTAGTCCCCATATACCTGACAATCCATGACTGATTTTAAAATATCTTCCTTTAATGTGAAGGGTTTGAGATCACCGTCTAAAAGGTCCCAGGTCCTTTCCCTGTTAGGGAAGGAGAATTGCTCAATCATTTTCCTTCAAGAAACTCACTACAAACAAGGGAAATTTCCAGATCTCTCTCATTCTAGATTCCCCACCTGGTTCCACAGTGGTTCTGATGGGGCGGCCTCTAGGGGAGTCAGCATTGGTTTCAAGAAAAATGTCCCTTTCCAATACTCCTCACATACTGCGGACTCTGAGGGGAGATATCTTATAGTTAAGGGACTTATAGGCCATAAAATGTTTACTTTGATGAATGTATATGCTCCCAATTACAATCAGGTCCCCTGGCTCCTAGGAGTCCTCGACATTTTGGAAAATACCAGAGAAGGTATAGTCATCTTAGCAGGTGACTTTAATTTAGCTTTGCACCCTCCCTCTGACTCTTCCTCTAAGAAATCCTCTGTCTCTCTCAAACTTCTTAGAAAACTGAAAAACCGTTTACACTTATTAGGCTTCTTGGATGTTTGGAGATGCATGAACCCTACCACTAATGATTACACTTTCTATTCCGCTCCAGGTCATTCATACAGCAGGATTGACTACATCTTTGTTTCAAAAGATTCCTTACATCTATCTTCTGACCCCCGGATTGGAAACATCACCATATACGACCATGCTCCAGTCTTCTGTTCCTTCCATCTTCAACCGGGCTCTGGTAAGCCTTCTAATTGGAGACTAAATGAATCCATATTGAGCGACGATAGACACTTAGCCCACTTCACTTCCCTTCTAGAACAATATTTTAGGGAGAACGATTCCCCCGAAATTTCCTCTCAAACCTTATGGGATGCTCACAAGGCATACATTCGTGGCCATTTCATAAGCAAATGTTCCCACTTGAAGAAATTGGCAGACAAACAGATCTCCTCCTTAATAGACCGTATACACTCATTAGAAATTCTTCATAAACACTCCCTGGATCCCCTTCATCTTTCCGAGCTTTCCTCCCTTAGGTCAGAGTTTAAAAATCTTCTTAATAAAAGATCAGCTAAATTTTATCTCTCTTCCCAACAAAAATTCTATGCCCATGGCAATAAGGCCTTCAGATTCATGATGAATCGCTTAAAGAGAAGAAAAAACGCCAGATACGTTACGTCAATTAAATCATCCCAAGGACAACAACTTTTCTCCCCAGACTCCATAGCTGAACAATTCAGACTCTTCTATAAAGATCTTTATAATCTTCCCCCACCTACTGGTTCCCCTCTTCAAGCTAAATCCTTTTTAGATACCCTGAAACTGCCATCCCTATCCGACTCACAAAGACTAGATATCTCAAAACCTTTTGACCTCATAGAATTTACGAAAGCTTTAAAATCTTCCCCAAAAAACAAATGCCCAGGCCCTGACGGACTCCCAACGACCTATTACTCCGCTTTCTGTAATACACTAGCTCCTTATCTTATTCGAGTATTTAATCAGGCCCTTTTAAACCTCCCCCTTTCCTCAGATATGACAAGAGCTGTAATAACGATTATCCCTAAAGAGGGAAAAGACCCAACTATCTGCGCTAACTACAGACCTATCTCCCTTTTGACCATTGACCTGAAAATTCTAGCTACAATGCTTGCATCTAGAATTCAGTCTATTCTTCCAGGTCTGATACATCCTGACCAAGTGGGATTTATTAAAGGGAGAGAAGGAAAGGACAACACCACCAAAATATTAGACGCCCTTTACTTTGCATCTAACAAAAAATTACCTCTAGTACTCTTGGGTACTGACGCTGAAAAAGCGTTCGATAGGATTGACTGGCCCTATATCAAGCTCACCCTAGAAAAATTTAATTTCCCCGACCCCTATATCCACGCCATTTTTGCCATGTATAATAATGCTTCCGCCTCTGTCCTAGTAAATAATCACTCCTCTAACTACTTTCAAATTAATAATGGAACTCGTCAGGGTTGCCCTCTCTCCCCCCTTATTTTCGTTTTAGTCATGGAAACCCTCTTACAGGCTCTAAGACAAGAAAACTCCATGGATTAAGAATAGGTCCCCATGAATGCAAACTAGCTGCTTTCGCAGACGATCTCCTAGTGCTAACAACTAACCCTATCTCTTCCATGCCCAAGATTCTCCAAACACTCGACATCTTTAGTTCTTTCTCCAACTTTAAAATCAACCCCCACAAGTCACAGATTCTACATACAGGTTTATCCTCCTCGGCTATCAAGCAACTCCAAACAGACTCGCCTTTTAATTGGTCCACCCAATCTATCACATATTTAGGAATCAGAATTAATGCTCATCTTCCAGACCTGTTTCATTTAAACTATACCCCCCTTTTGACCTCTATCGCCGCTCAATTGGATTCACTGGACGGACACTTTCTCTCTTGGTTTGGGAGAAAAAATATGGTGATGTCTCTAGTAATCCCTAGACTTACATATCTTCTCCAGGTTCTTCCTATAGGGGTCCCCCGTACCTTCTTCAGGAAACTCAACTCACTTATAAGCCGTTTCTTATGGGAAAAGAAAAGACCCAGAATTTCAATATCCACCCTTACTAAATCTAAACGTCATGGGGGAATAGGCCTTCCTAATCCGGAGCTTTATATGAAAGCTATTCACCTAAATAGAGTTATTGATTGGATTCGCCTTCCTCCCAACAAATTATGGATCACCACAGAAAACGCTAATTTCAATTCCACCCTTAGATCTCTCGTTTTGTCTGGGAAACCCCTTACTCCTCTTCCTAGGATGTCTAATCCTGTGATTAGCACCACCATAAAAATTTGGAATTGGTTCTCCTCCAAATATAGCGACGTGCTTTCCTTATCCCCCTTCCTTCAAATTAAAGATATATGCTCATTAGCCCCTTCAGATCTCAGATCTTCCCTTCCTCTTCATCTAAGAAATTCTACAGCCCTCATAACAGAAATCTTAGACAAAGATGGGTGCGTCCCCCCAGATGCAGATTTAACCTCCATCTTAGAACCCGCCCCCTCTGGCTTTCTCACCATTAACTATCTTAAATCAGAGTTACTTACTCACGCTCGATCTTTACCCGAGAAGCGCCTAGCCGGTTGGTTTGAAAATTTGATATCTATTGACAAATACCCCCCCAAATTGATTTCTTTTCTCTACAAAAAGCTTATTGACCCCAGCATCAAAGCTAAGCCCGCGTTCATAGGATACTGGGAAAGAGACCTGGATAAAAAAAAATCTGAAAAAGAAATTGACTCCATGCTCATCGCTCCGCATAAAATATCAAGGTGTGTTCGGGTTCAGGAGAACGGGTACAAAATCTTGACAAGGTGGTACAAAACGCCTGATAAAATAGCCTCTATATATCCAGACGCCACAGACCGGTGTTGGAGATGTGGCTCATAAAAAGGTACCTTCATGCATGTTTGGTGGAACTGCCCCCCTCTTCTAGTATGGTGGAATCAGATCTTCCAACTTAGTAACTCCATCTGCGGTACGAGGGCTCCCTGTTCACCAGATCTCGCTCTACTATCTTTAGGGATAACTAGACTCGACAACCGTGTTGGCTTACTTAATTTCCTACTATCTGCCGCACGTCTTCTGATCCCCACCAAATGGCGTTCACCTGACATACCCTCCTTAGACCAATGGATTAATAGAGTTGATCAATTATATCGTTTAGAGGAGTTGTCAAACTGGGAATTGGGTACTAGAAAAAAATTCTTAACCACTTGGTCAGCTTGGAGGAAATATAGAAACTTCTCCTAATAGGTTTCTCTTTAAACATGACCACGCTCCCAACTTCCAGAAGTATTCCTACTCCTATCTTTCTACGCATTGAAATGTAGTGATGTTGTTGTAGCGTCTTACTGTATCACTCTACACAGGACTCAGGGATTGTGATCTCTGATGTAACGAGTCATAGTTGCCTTTCCTCATGTTCTCTCCTGCTGCGTCAGGAAGTCTCATGCTTGCTCAGTAATGTACTGTAAAAGTTTCTTTTTGTTTCTTTTCTTTCTTTTTTCAAAAATCAATAAAAATTGTTTATAAAAAACAAACAAAAAAAAAAACTACATGGGTGTGAAAGCATAAAATTGTCCTGCTATCAGAAAGCCTTCTCAGTAAAAGTAAAGCCCAGGATACAATATATAGTAGACAGATCATTTTAGTTGGTTAGTAGATATTATTTTTTTGTACTAAATACATAGAGCAAATATGAATTATTTTATTTAAATATAAGCAAGGACAATATAAACATTTGCCTTCCTCTGTTTCATGCCGAGGCCTAGACCTGTTTCAAAGAGTTTTGAACTCCTTTGATACAAAATTGGTAAAACCGTTATTACTTATAGAAGAACAGAAATAGATTTAATAGCACTATTTTACCAACCTGAGGACACAGAAGGGAGCAATACATGACAGTGTCATTCTTACTATGGTGTGAATGAGCTTAAAAGAAATAAAACATTTAATGGGGTAGAATTTTCTTCACTGAACCCATAAATAGAGTACCTTAAATTAGACATTGCTTTACATAGCAAACTATGTAAGCTGCATTTGGAAATTCACAGCTGAGTCAATCAAAACTTCTAGTTCTAACCTTTAATTTTAGTTCTAATCAATCATAAACTCAGTGCCTTGCCCTATCAGTTGACTGATATGACAGGGACTGAAGAGAACATACTTTATGAATATAAAATGCTCTATGATTGAACATGGCTTATGATTAACATACTTTATGATTGTAACATACTTTATGATTAACATAATTTATCAATATAACTGTTGACAGGACTTTTTTTTCGATCATACATAACAAAACAGAACCGTTATTTATGCCCATAAAAATCTATTAGCACGGATCAAAACAGAATGCCTCTAAAAAGGCTTCTGTTTTGCATTCCATCCTTGAATTTAGTTTTATTCTGTTATAACTCGGAACAGTATAATGGAATTGCGAACACATATGTGAACCCACCCTTAGAGGGTGTTTGTTCATTATAAGCACAAGCCTGACACACACTTGTCTCTTGTCAGGCTTGAGTGAGCCTGTATATTTTGCTAAGCTGAGCCAGCCAGAGTGACGAGTGCCCTGAATTATGACTGAAGGCAACAGAGGAAGGAGTTTAGTAATAATAAAGTATGCCAGAGTTGGGAAACTAGTGGCAAACTGTATACTGAAAGGATGGTTGGGGGCCCAGTTCAATTTTTTTTATAGAACATATAGGACTCCACTGCACGTATTCATAGCTCTAAAGGTAAAGCTGCCTAACTAGAAATCATATAAGCCTTCTTAAGTTACCTTCTAGTCTACAGAATACTAGAGATGACCTTCTTAAAATTTGATTTGGGGACGAATCAGCCAAATTGGTCATCCAATTAATTTGAACCCAATCGCAAGTGCCCTGATTTACTAGAAAAAGCTCTCTCTCTATTGTCCCAAAATGAATCACAAAAAATGTTGATTCTTTCAAACCAGAACTTTTTGGAAAATTTGAGTCATACTTCTCAATTTTAGAATTGATTCAATCATCTTTGTACACTATAATACCTTATGCAAATTACTAAAGGCTTCCTCAAGAATTGTGTGCCTTTTCACTGCCAGTATTTGTATTATAAGCAAGCATTTTCATGATTGCCACCACCATTAACCAATTCAGGATCAAGCCATTTTTCACCTTGAGGACAGTGGCAAATTTTGGAAATTGATGTGTCACTTCATGCGAAAGCCATTCTGAGATTGTTTTCTCGTGAAACATTGTACTTCATGACAGTGGTAAATTTGAGACAATATATTTAACCTTTATTTAAAAAAAAAATAATAATTACTGAAAATTTGGAAAAATTCACAATGTTGATTGCGGCATATAAGAGGTTAATCTGCCAACATCGGTGTTTACAGCAATACCAACAGATATAGCAGGGACCTGGCTGCCAGTGACAGCTGGGCCCCTGCATTGATCAGGCGTGCACAGCTTCTGTACCCACCTGATCATCATGATGTAATAGTACATCAATTTGCATGAAGTCACTTCCTGCTATGATGTACTATTACGTCAAATGTCGCCAAGGGGTTAAAGGGAATTTGTTACGCAAAAAAAAATTCTACATTTATCTGTGTAGCATCACCTGCTGTTTGCTCTTTTTCTAAATTCTCTGTCTGGCTTACTGAGGTTGATATACATACTCACTTCCATCCTTCAACTTCCACCAGCTGCAGCAGAATGGACACACCCTCTGAGAAAGTACATGCCCCCCTTAAATAAATTTACCAAAACAATTGCAGCAATGAATGGGGAGATCACTGGATTCATGTGAGGTACAGGGCTGATTTAAGTTTTTAGAAAGAGACTGTTGAGGGGGCGGAGCCAGCTCCGGATGGAGAAAGCTGTGTAAAGCGCTGCTCCGCTAAGAAGGTACTCCTTACAGCCTAGATTTTCAGCTTACAGGACCCATAATGGTCAAAATAGGTGGATCTAAACCTGCTGAATACCCCGGACCCACCAAAGCAGCAATTCCTCAAGGAGATGTGGAAAAAGTTATCAAAAAAGCCACTGCTATACATGTGGCTAAAGAGCCCAATATGGTGCCTGGAAAACTGCGCACTCAAGGACACAGACTGCAAACCTTGGGCGGCTCTGAGAGTAAAAGGGAGAGCTCCCCAGGGCCAGATAGGCTTCCAATATCAAGGAACTTCTTGAAAGAAACCCTCGCTGAAGCCTTGAAGCCCCTGAGTTCAGACCTATAAGCAATAAAAAAGGATCTGTGCCACATAGGCAGGAGAGTGGAATCCCTGAAAGAGGTACAGTCCACTCTTATTCTACATCAAAAAGCTGTCTCAGCTCATATGGCTAAAAGCCAAATGCATATTAACACCCTATATGCTGCCCTTGAGGATCAAGAAAATAGAGGCAGGTGCAACAACCTGCATTTTAGAGGCATCCCTGAAACAGTACCGCTAATAATATTCATGAAACTGTAGTGCAAATATGTTTAAACTTATTAGGCCCAGACTTAGCACATGAAGTCATTCTTGAAAGTGTGCATAGAGCCCTCCGCCCAAAGCCTCAGCCAAACGAGCCTCTGAGGGATGTGATATGCAAGTTCCTGCATTTCTCTGTAAAGTAAGCTATCATGGCAAACTCTAGAAGTGCTTCATCAATACTGTGGGACAACAACACAATCACTATATACCAGGACTTAGCACAGTCCACGATAAAAAAACGGAGGATGCGAAAGCCACTAATAGATTTGCTACGCTCCCAAAAATTTCCTTTACAGATGGACTTTTCCCTTTGGCCTATCGTTTCTGCACGAGGGGTGTCGCTTCCATATTTCATCATGCAATCATCTGGATAAGGTCTACAATCATTTCAAGATTGTGCCTTTGGATATTGAAAACTAGGACTTGTTTCAGGATCTTGCAATGCTCCCAGATCTCCCCTCGAGTACACCATGGGAGGCGCCATGCACCCCAAAACTTCAGAGAGCAAGAAGGGGAAATTCTACAACCACCCGAGGAGACTGGCGCTGCTGGGAGAATGAAACCCCACCATACAAATAAAACAAACTCTCCTAGAAACTTGAACACTGCATGAAGTTCAAGACCCTCTTATCACAGAGGCTCAATCTCCCTCAGGGTCTAGGGTATTTGGCTCACTTAAGATGCCTGACCTTCCTCACCTCCCTCACACCAGCGGGGCACTATCTACACTCAACGGATTCTTCCAGAGCTTCAAGCAACCATTTTCCAACTCCAACATCAGGCTGTGAATAGCTGAGTATACTAAACAAAATTAATATTACTATATTAGATGATCCTATTCTTGTTACTCTAACCTAATAGGGTCCCAAAATGTAAACATAAATAGAGGGTACCGAATAATATTAACTATTTACCCCCACAATGATAACGAAGCCTACACACTTTACTACCCTCACGTATAGCCTCAATGTCAAAGGTTTAAATTCTCCTTGTAAACGTTGTCAAATATTCTCTTACCTGAAGAAAGAAAAATGCTCAAGCATTTTACTTCAAGAGACACATTTTAGATTTGATAAATACCGAGCCCTATGTCACTCACTATTCTCACAGTGGTATCATTGTGGTTCTGAGTCCTCAGCCTCCAGGGGGGTGAGTATTGGGATCCAAAAAGCTATCTTGGTTCAGCAGGAAAAATATACTCACAGCATTAATCCTTCCTAAATTAACCTACTTACAACAGGTCCTCCCCATGTCTATTCCAAGACCCTATTACTTACAAATAAAACGTTTATTCCGCACATTTCTATGGGCAGGGAAAAGAGCACGCATTTCCTTCAACACATTAAGCAAACCTAAAGCCTTGGGCGGGATCGCTTAATCAGACCCAGAGACATATGGAAATGTGGTACTCTTATCAAGAGTAGTAAAGTGGTTCGCTGATCTTAAAAACTAATCTTGGGTGAATATGGAATGTACACAAATGGGTCAGCCTTTAACCAGCCTCCTGATCGGGGTCCCCCCCTCTCCTGATTCCATCCGCTCACTCAACCCATTGATTAAAAGAACTCTAGGAGCATGTAACTGGTTCCAATCTTCCCAACATGCCTTCTCTCTCCCTCTCCCCTGACCCAGGTTAAATATATTCTAGCTTTTGCACCTAAAGCCCTTTATGAGAGTCTTCCCTCTTCCATTAAGAACTCCCCACAGTTGGCTTTGACCCTATTTGACGAAAATGGGGACATTCTAGGAAACGAGGATTTAAGGAGGACTTTCCCAGAATATAAATTTGCGTTTCCCCTGGCGTCCTTCTTACACTCCTTTTATAGCTAAACATGTCCCACTACAAGCATTACTCCGCCCACTGACATGGTTCGAGGGCTCGATTTCCAAACCTAACTCTAGAACCAATGTAATATCCAAAATTTGCAAAAAAATTAACACCCCCATCCATAGGCCAAAACCAGCCTTTGTTGGTTTATGGGAAAAAAGACCTTGGAGTAACTCTCACCTCCGAGGAGATTCATCGACTCCTCTTAAAACCCCACAAAACTTCCAGGTGCGTACGTACACAAGAGAACAGTTATAAGATCCTGACTCATTGGTATAAAACTCCAGACATCACACCATTATACAGACCTGACAGAACTGACAGGTGCTGCAGAGGTCTGAAACACAGAGGTACCTTTTTCCATATCTGGTGGACATGACCTAGGATCCAAACTTGATGGTTAGTAATCTTCGCTATGTGTAACAAGATATGCAATTCCGACATACCACTATCACCCCAACTAGCCTTATTGGGACTAAACTTTCCAGATATACTAACTAATCCTCCAACATAATTTGGCCACCTTGTCACGGCAGCCAGACTACTAATCCACCTATTTTGGCTATTGGAGGACCTTCCTTCTATCCCCCAATGGATTAATAAGGTAGACCAGATTTATAGATTTAAGGCGATTGGTGCATGGGAAAGAAGGAACATAACTAAATACAGCTTGACATGGCAAAACTGGACCTTATTCATAAATTTCACACTATAACCTTTTGAATGGGACACCCTTTGAATGTGGCCTCCCCCCCCCCCCCCATTTTCCTCCCCTTCCCCAATACACATTAATTCATCCGATCCTAGAAACCTGTCCTCAATAAGGATGCTAACATCTCATTACCTTGAAAAGCTATGTTTAAGATGGAAAACTATGATTCATTTATTATTCCTGTAATGTACATGCCCTGTGATAAGTGTATTACCTGTCATCTTACTGTTTATACTTGTAACTTTTATGTTGTTATATTTAAAAACAAAATAACGTTTTGAAAAAAAAAGAAAGAGACTGTCAAGTACTATACAATATTAGATTTTTATTTTTTAAATTACTCATGGGATAACCCTTTTATGTTCTAAGTTACAGTACTATTCTTTAACTTAGAGTTAGTCATTTGGATACAACTAGCTGAACATTATGCACAGTCAGTCTTGTCTAGAGTCAGTAAAGTGATGTAACTGGCAATTGGATCCCTTAAAAAGTCTTAGAAAGCAAATGCAATATTGTGTTTCAGATTTCAAAGTTGATGGAGTGAGGATAGGGCACATATGTTGTTTGCAGTGAAAACTGAATATTTCATTCAAACATCTGGGTCATGCAGCTGCCTGAGCAATTTGTGTAGAAGTCACTGCCAATTCTCGACATTAGCTATGTTGAATGTTATGATCTCATGCTGATATTAGCCTGCTCCCTTAGTACCTGCATGAAAACTCATATTCGCCAATTTACTAATATGAATCCAATAATAGCATCCAGTAATTAGTGGTGATGTAGTTTGAGCTTTTAAAATCCCATGTAAAATTTTCAATAGGCTATCCTCAGCTGCTTTATATCTTCAAAGAGCATGTGAAGCTGGTCCATGGCTGATCTTCTAGATAATATGTCTATGAAGAATATTGACCTCATTGGATAATTAAGCTCAGCCAAGCTATCTCTTGTAGTCATTGCGATCAATCCTTTAACACGATTTTCTCTTTATGTGCATCCCAATAGCATCTTGCATTAATCTTCAATCATTAAATTAGTTCCATAAATATTTAGCATAATTTATTGCCCTCTGAAACATTCTCATACATATAAACACAAGGGCGGGTAGAACAGAAGTTTTGTATCGTTTTTACTGTGCCTCTACTGTATGGTATGTTTAAGCAGAGGTGTTGCTTCTGTTCTGTAAAGGGAACCTACAGTACCAGAAAATTAAACATGATGTGTCATGTGGGGAGCCAATAGCTACCATGTTACCTTCTCATCTAGTACATTGAACATTGACCAGCTTTCGTTATGTCAAGGAGATCATGAAACCAGTACTACTACCTTTTTTGACTCAATGTGCTCTTCAAGGTATCCAGCAGCTCCCTTGGCCAGCTCGATCACCAGATCTCTCCCCCATCGAGAATGTCTGGGACTGGAACGGGCAACGGATATCCAATGCACATCAGCCAACAATCACCTTGGCTGAACTTCAGGTCCAAGTTAAAAGCGTGGAATGACATAACTCAGGAGAATATCCAGTATTTGCTGACGATTACCATGCCAGAATGGCACCCTGTTTTGTAGAAAGGGGAGACACAACCCAGTATTACACTATTACACACTTGTACAGAACCCTAAATAAAGGGTGCACCACCTTGGTTAATTGCTTATTGACCAAGCACCACTAGCAGTTTATACTTTGTTATTTCAGCTCAATCTTAATAAATTTTCCAGGTATTATTTTTTCATCTTCTGTTAGTGTATCACCATGAAAATGCTAGTTAATCTGTCAGAATTATATTATAGAGCAGGAGGAACTGAGGAGATTGGATTATAGTTTTGTGGTATAATATTCAGTATAACCCTTGTATTTAATTTAAATTCCTATCCATTCTGAATTTGAAGTCAAATAGGCAGTCCTATCAGTGACAGACAGCTACTGTATTTCTATATACGGTACACAGTCACAGAGGGAAGATATCAATCACTGATAAGACCATCTTCTTGACCGCAAACCCCAAAATGAGCAGGAATTTAGAAGATATGCAGAATTTTTTGCCCACAAAACTATATATCAATCTGCTCAGCTCCTCCTGGTCTAAAACATGCTGCCTGTAGCTCTGCCACCATGCTCACGGTGACAGGTACCCTTTAGCCCAAAGCAAATATTTGGTTCACACCACTTCTGCGGGACTGTCTGACCCTAAACCAGTTAGTAACTGGAGCACAGGAACCATCAAATACCTCCCCTAGGCTAGGCCCCTGTTTTTACCAAAGTCTGGAAAGATGCACCCACTAATATAGACTAAAATGTAACCCTGATATATGTAAATCAGACCCAGGGTGCCAAGCAAAGGACGCAAGGCACATTCCTCTGGTGCTATGTGCTAGCAATACTATTGAGACCATTGTAAGAGAGGTATAGAAAGAGAGGTTCTATATGCTTAATTTATAGGGTTTTGAGAAAAACTTCAGGTCTTACATTTCAGTAAAAGTTCGGTGTTAGGCAATTTAATGGCTCTTTTTGAAAGGCTTCAGAGCAGCCAATCAACAAGCATTTAACTCATGTGCCCTTAGAAGCCATCACAGCCATGCCTACTAATGGCATGGCTGTGATTGGCCATTGCAGCATGTGACCCAGCCTCTATATAAGCTGGGGTCACGTAGTGCTGCACAACACTCTGCTCTGATTAGTGCAAGGATAGGATGCTGCTGCTGTGAGGGAGAGAATAGGAAAGAATCTGCTATCAGAAGTGCTTGTTAACTTTTATCGTCTGTTAGTTAGGTGGGCGGCGGTGGCGGCCATTTTATGCAAGTTCTGTGCAACAGCACAGCATATGTGCATTTGTGATAGTTCAATAGAAGCTTGAAATACTGCAATTATATTCTGGGTTTAAAAAAGAAATCACCCATTTTTGGAAAGACCCTACATTAGTGGTCTTTGCAGCATTAGTCAGTGTGCAATTTAAGCTAGAAATACAGCAATAATTTTATGGGTTTTAAAAAACGCCCTTTTTGGGCAAAATACTCAATTATACAGCCCTTGTCTGCATCTGTCAGTGTGAAATTCAAGCGTTATATACTGCTGTCATATTCTTTTATTAAAAGAAACACCCATTTTGGGCAAAATACTTAATTTGCGGTCTTGTCTGCATCTTTCAGTGTAAGATACATGCTTTAGATACTGCTGTGCTATTCTGTTATTAACCAGCTCAGCTCCCCTAGCTTAAACCCCCTTAATGACCAGACCACTTTTTACAATTCTGCACTACACTACTTTCACGGTTTATTGCTCGGTCATACAACTTACCACCCAAATGAATTTTGCCTCCTTTTCTTCTCACTAATAGAGCTTTCATTTGGTGGTATTTCATTGCTGCTGACATTTTAACTTTTTTTGATATTAATCAAAATTGACCAAAAATTTTGCAAAAAAATAAAATATTTCACTTTCTGTTGTAAAATGTTTCAATTAAAACTACATTTCTATATAAATTTTTCTCTAAATGTATTGTTCTACATGTCTTTGATAAAAAAAAATGCAATAAGTGTATATTTATTGGTTTGGGTAAAAGTTATAGCGTTTACAAACTATGGCGCAAAAATGGGAATTTACGCACTTTGACTTTCTGAGCACCTGTCATGTTTCCTGAGGTTCTACAGACAGTAGAAACACCCCACAAATGACCCCATTTCGGAAAGTAGACACCCTAAGGTATTTGCTGATGGGCATAGTGAGTTCATGGAAGTTTTTATTTTTTGTCACAAGTTAGCGGAAAATGTTTTTTTTTTTTTTTCTTACAAAGTCTCATATTCCACTAACTTGTGACAAAAAATACAATTTTACATGAACTCACCATACCCCTCACGGAATCCCTTGGGGTGTCTTCTTTCCAAAATAAGGGTCACTTCTGTGGTATTTATACTGCCCTGGAATTTTAGGGGACCTAAAGCGTGAGATGTAGTTTGGAATCCAAATGCGTAAAAAATGCCCTGTGAAATCCTAAAGGTGCTCTTTAGAATTTGGGCCCCTTTTCGCACCTAGGCTGCAAAAAAGTGTTACACATGTGGTATTGCCGTACTCAAAAGAAGCAGGGCAATGTGTTTTGGGGTGTATTTTTACATATACCCATGCTGAGTGAGATAAATATCTCTGTAAAAGAAGACTTTTCCCATTGTTTTATACAAAATTGTCATTTTATAGAGATATTTATCTCACCCAGCATTATAGGAACCCACCATGCCCCTCACGGAATACCTTGGGGTGTCTTCTTTCCAAAATGGGGTCACTTATGGGGTATTTATACTGCCCTGGCATTTTAGGGGCCCTAAATTGTGAGAAGAAGTCTGGAATATAAATGTCTAAAAAATGTTACGCATTTGGATTCCGTGAGGGGTATGGAAAGTTTGTGTGAGATTTTATTTTTAGTCACAAGTTAGTGGAATATGAGACTTTGTAAGAAATAACAAAAAAAAAACTGCTAACTTTATAGCGCCGCAGCGATTTTATGGTGTTTTTGTAGTGATCAGGAAAACAAATATTCTGTCACTGCGGTGGGGCGGACTGAACACAAGTGTGCGCACAAGATCAGGCCTGATTGGGCGAACACTGCGTTTTTTGTAGAGCCTATAGAACATGTCCTATTCTTGTCCACAATTGCGGACAAGAAAAGGCATTTTCTATATAGTTCTGGCAATGTGCGGATCTGCAAAATGCGGAAAGCACATTGTCGATGTCTGTGTTTTGCAGATCCGCAGTGTCCGTGTTTTGCGGATCTGTGGATCCACGGATCCACTGATCCGCAAAACACATACGGACGTCTGAATGGAGCCTTACAGGGGGGTGATCAATGACAGAGGGGTGATCAGGGGTTAATAAGGGGTTAATAAGTGACAGGGGGGGTGTAGTGTAGTGTAGTGTGGTGCTTGGTGCTACTTATTACAGAGCTGCCTGTGTCCTCTGGTGGTCGATCCAAGCAAAAGGGACCACCAGAGGACCAGGTAGCAGGTATATCAGACGCTGTTAACAAAACAGCATCTGATATACCTTTCAAGGGTTAAAAAAAATCGCCTCTACAGCCTGCTAGCGAATGATCGCTACTGGCAGGCTGTAGATCAAATCATTTACCTTCGGATCCTGTGACCGCACGTTTACAGGAAATCTTGCGTCTCACGAGATGACGCGCCGGTGCATCAAAGAGGAATAACTCGGCCGCCCGCAGGACGCAATCCTTCGTTAGGCGGTTGGGTAGCGGTTAAAAAAAACACCCTTTTTGGGCAAAATACTTAATTTGCGGCCTTGTCTGCATCTGTCAGTGTGAAATTCAAGCGTTATATACTGCTGTCATATTTTGTTATTAAAAAAACACCCTTGTGGGGCAAAATAATACATTTTACAGCCCTTGCAGCATCTGTCATTGTGAGATACACCCTTTAGATACTGTTGTTCTATTCTGGTATTAAAAAAACAACCATTTTGGGCAAGATCTTAAATTTGAGAAATATGAGGAGAGCGTCAAATAAAGGACATGGCATTGTGTGCTGCTTGTGGAGCTCCTATTGCAGGGAGAGGATTTGGTCGATCTGTGCCAGCTATACGCACAAGTGAAACACCTTCCTCAGGTGTGAGAAGGCGATAGAACCTGCAGCGGTATTTGGTCGGGCCTAATGTGGCACTAGGAATGGTGAGGCTAGAACAAGTACAGGCAATAGTAGATTGGGTTGCTGACAGTGGATCCAGTTCCTTTACATTGTCTCCCACCCAGTCTCCTGCTAAAAGGTCAGAGTTGGCGCCTGCAGCCGATGTCCATCAGTCTTTCACCTCACTCCCTTGCAAATCAGCCTAGCAGTCTGAGCCCCAAGTCATGCAGCAGTCTCTTCTGCTTTTTGATGACTCTGCTAATCCACCTAGCCCTGAAGAGATTGAGTGAGCCGATGCCCAACTACTTATGTTTCAGGATGAGTACATGGGAGGACCACCGCAGCACATCTCGGATGATTATGAAACACAGGTGCCAACTGCTGTCGCTTTGGAAAGTGTGCAGACCGACAAAGAGGGTAGGGGTGAAGACTAGGTGAAAGATGATGTGGAGGACAAGGAGGTCCTCGACCCCACATAGAGTCAAGGTCATGCGAGTGACATGTGTAATTCGGAGGAAGAGGCGGTGGTCGCACAGAGCCACCAGCACAGCAGAAGAGGGAGCAGGGTGCAAAAGCGGAGCAGCCGTCCCCTAGACAGTATGTCTGCTACTGCCCACTGCAGTAAGGGACCGAGCACTTCAAAGCCAGTTCCAAAGAGTTCCCTGGCGTGGCAGTTCTTCAGACAATGTGCTGATGACCAGACACGAGTGGTTTGCACCCTGTGCAATCAGAGCCTGAAGTGAAGCATAAACGTTTTTAACCTGAGCACAACCTGCATGACCAGGCATCTAAGTGCAAAACACGAGCTGCAGTGGAGTAGACACCTCAAAAACCAAGAAAGGTCCCTGGCTCCTTCTGCTTCCTCTTCTGCTGCAGTCTCGGCCTCTTCATCCACCTCTGGAGTGACAGTGGCTCCTGCCACCCCTCAAACAGAGGATCTGCCAGCAACACCACCACCTGGGTCACCAAGCATCTCCACAATGTCCCATGGTAGCGTTCAGCTCTCCATCTCCCAAACACTGGAGCGGAAGAGGAAGTACCGCCCTACCCACCCACGATCCCTGGCCCTGAATGCCAGCATTTCAAAATAACTGTCCTTTGAAATGCTGTAATTTCGTCTGGTGGAGACAGAGAGTTTTAAAAGCCTTATGGTGGTGGCTGTGCCTCAGTACGTTGTGCCATTACTTTTCCAGGCGTGCCATCCCTTCCCTGCACAACCAAGTGGGGGAGAAAATCAGGTGTGCACTGCGCAACCCCATCTGTGACAATGTCCACCTCACTACGGATACGTGGACCAGTAAGCAAGGTCAGGGACGTTATATCTCAATAACAGTACACTGGGTAAATGCAGTGGCGGCTGGGCCTGAGGCGGATAGCAGTTTGGCGCATGTCCTTCCACCATCGATGATTGCAGGGCACTTCAGTTTGCCTCCTGTTGCTTCCTCCCCTCCTACTCCCCTTCCTCATCCGGTCAGCATAAACGACAGCAGGCAGTTTTAAAACGTATCTGTTTAGGGGACAAACCCCACACCGCGCAGGAGCTGTGGACGAGCCTTGAACAACAGACCGATGAGTGGTGCCAGTGAGCCTCAAGCCCGGCCTGGTGGTGTGCGTAGCAGCCCTGGGACTAGCCGGTTTGCACATCCCTTGCCTGGCGCATGTGCTGAATTTGGTGCTGCAGAGGTTCCTTAAAAATTACCCCGATATGTCAGAGCTGCTGCATAAAGTGCAGGCCGTCTGTGCATGCTTTCGGCATTCTCACCCTGCTGCTGCTCGCCTGTCAGTGCTGCATCGTAACTTCGGCCTTCCCGCTCACCGCCTCATATGCGACGTGCCCACAAGGTGGAACTTCACCTTGCACATGCTGGTCAGAGTGTGCAAGCAGCAGCAGGCGATAGTGGAGTTTCAGCTGCAGCACGCACGGGTTAGTCGCTCTGCAGAACAGCACCACTTCACCACAAATGACTGGGCCTCCATGCGAGACCTGTGTTCTTGTTGCTCTGTTTCGAGTACTCCACCAACATGGCCAGTGCTGATGATGCCGTTATCAGCGTTACTATCTCACTTCTATGCCTCCTTTAAAAAACGCTCCTGGCGATGATGGAAGAGGATGTGGCACAGGAGGAGGAGGAGAAGGAGGAGTAAGAGGGATCAATTTATAGGGTTTCTGGACAGTGATTCACAAGTGGCTCCGGGGGAGGGTTCCTGCACCCACAAACGCCAGGTACACAATTGTTTAGCCAGGGCACAGTTTTAGAGGATGACGAGGTGGAGGATGAGCAGGAGGAGATGGAGGAGGAGGAACTGTGTTTACAGCAGAGTGGCACCCAAACCAGCTCATGGCCATCACTGGGGCGTGGCTGGGGGGATACAGAGGACACAGAAGATACACCTCCCACAGAGGACAGCTTTTTGTTGCCTCCGGGCAGCCTGGCACACATAAGCTATTACATGCTGCAGTGTCTCCGCAACTACCGTCGAGTGGCCCACATTCTAACTTGCGCTGATTACTGGGTGGCCATGCTGCTGGATCCCCGTTACAAGGACAACATAACATTCTTAATTCCGTCACTGGAGCATGATAATAAGATGTCCAAGTACAAGCGCACGCTGGTAGACGTGCTGCTGGTGGTATTCCCACCTGACAGCAGGGGCACAGTGGAAGCACAAGGTGAAGGCAGAGGAGGAGAAAGAGGTCGCTACCACCAGCACCTCAGAAGGCAGGGTTAGCATTGCCACAACAACCAGCACCACCAGCTGATATGGAACGTCTTATCAGGAGGCAGCATTTCAGCAACATGGTGGAGCAATATGTATGCGCACGCCTACACTTACTGAATGACGGGTCTGCCCCCTTCAACTTCTGGGTCTCCAAATTGGGCACATGGCCTGAGGGTACATTCACACGTCTTCAAAACATGTACACCGGCAATGTGCATTCCGCAATTTGCGGACCACACATCGCCGGCACTATAATAGAAAATGCCTAATCTTGTCTGCAATTGCGGACAAGAATAAGACATGTTAAATTTTTTGGGGGAAACGGAAGCACGAATGCGGAAGTGCGGATCCGCAAATGCGGATGTGGATCCGCAAATGCGGATGCGGACAGCACATTCCGGCCCCATTGAAAATTAATGGGTCTGCACACGTTCTGCAAAATTGCGGAACGGATGCGGACCTATTTTGCGGACGTGTGAATGGAAAAGATAGCCCTCAAAATGAAAATAAATTAAATTATTAAAGTTAAGCAAAAAGCATAGATGTGGTAGGCAATAACAAGTGCTCGGTGGCACTAAATCAGGTGCTCGGAGGCACCAAATCAGAAACCATATGTCCTACCACAATTCGTGAGGTACCAGTGCACAGCCATAGATCCCGGAGGGAGAGCAAAAAACATCTATCCCTGGGCTAGATGATAATGTGGTATTGCAGGACAGGGTGGACAAATAACTGTCCCTGATATTGCCCTACAGGGGGAGTGCTATTCTGGCCCTGATAGCCTAACCACAGACCACCCACCCCGATAAGAGCAACCCCTGTCCGGAACCTTACCCTATATAAATATGGCCCTAGTAAGCCCCTAGCCCTAGGCTCCTGACTTCCAGGTGATCACTATATAGATCTATGTGTTTTTGACTATAAAAGTATATTATAAGTATATCACACCCCTCTGTGTATCACACCTATCGATAGCACACCTATACCAGTCCTTAAAAACACTTTTGTGGCCCTATTAGCTAGTGTTTGGTGTCCCTAACAGCCTGTCCCTGCCCCACACAGCAACTTCTCCCTACACTGGCAAAACACTGAATGTAAAATGGTGGCCAGATCAGGTTTATTTATAAGGTAGGGGGTATGTCCATGTGCTGAAACGTTTCAATTGGCTGTCCTGTACCAGCTGATGGATGTGTCATGGGTCAAAGTTCTTCACAATGTAAAAGAATATGGCGAGCGCGAATATCTCCATATGTTCGGCAAATTGCAAACACGCGAAACGACCGCTAGGCGAACCGCAAGGCCATCTTTATTGTCAGGTGACATTTTACCGTATACAAACCCCTGCTCTGCATAGGTGACAGGGAAATTAAAAAAATTCTTCAATGCTTAAACTTTAACAACTTGTCCCACATTTGCGCTTCAATAATTTGTCCCACTTTTCCAGTCGATCATTTTTAATTAACAAAAAATTAACCTCCCTTGGATGTGATCTCTCTTTCTCACGCTCCCTCTCCGGCGTGGAATCCTGATTCGCCGATAACTGTGATCAACATGGTATGGTCAGAAAAGAACGTGTGTGATCAGGCAGAAGTTATCTAGAGTCAACAAGGCGGCAGCAGGGCCTCTTCTGTCTAACGTTTCCAAATCCTAAATACCTCAGTGACATTCCATATAATTGTTTATTAATCATTCCAATAACAGGGCATCTTAAGAGTCCTGTATTGTTATTTATCATCACTACCTCCCCAAGTCAGAAGTGGGTAATTGGCGCGCGTCCCCTGATTTCCTTAGATTCTTCTGTCTTATTAACTTTTCCCAGATTTCCGCTCGATCACAATTAAATTTCATCCATTGATCTCGCTTGGATGTGGTCTCTCTTTCTCACGCTCCCTCTCCGGGGTGGAACCCTGATTCGCCGCTAACCGTGATCAACATGGTAGGCACAGAAAAGAACATCAAAAGTTGATAGAGCAGATATCCAATTGGATTGTGAACATTACAGGGACATGTGACATGGTGGGGCAGTATGTGTGCACACGCCTACACGAACTGACTGATGGGTCTGCCCCCTGCAACTTCTGGGTCTCCAAATTCGGCACATAGACTGAGCTTGCCCTTTACACCTTGGAGATGCTGGCCTGCCCTGCAGCCAGTGTATTGTCTGAACGTGTGTTTAGCACAACTGGAGGGGGTTATCACAGGTTATATTTCCCAATGTTTTGGGTTGTACCCTAATTTAAAAAAATATAAATAAATTTAAAACCAAAAAGCAGTGTAGGCTACCTCCTCCTTCACTGCTGCTTCCACCTACACAGCCACATCCACTGCCTCCTCAACCTCCTACTCCATATGGACCTCATCCTCCTAGATCAAGATTATAATTTTTTATTTTTACGTATTTTATGTTATGTAAAGTCATTTCCCTATCCACATTTGTTTGCAGAGCACTTGCCATGCTCTTAACCGCATTTGCAGCCCTCTAGCCCTTTTCATGACATTTTTACAGCCATTTTAGTGCTGAAAAGTTTGGGTCCCCATTGACTTCAATGGGGTTTGGGTTCGGGGTCAAGTTGGGGTCCCAAACTCAAACTTTTTGGTGAAGTTCGTCCGAACCCGTCGAACCCAAACATCCAGGTGTCCGCTCAACTCTACCTGTAACCTTGGCGGCAGCCCTGATTTTAAATACTATAGGGACATTTTAGAGAAACCAAATTGTACCAATAAAAACATCAGGAATTCAGTCCAGAACACATCATCCTATCAATTGTGACTATTTTCCCTTTTTGAGCATGCTACATTTGGTAAGAAGTAAGGATGATCGAACCAGTTCAGACATAACTGGGTTCGGTCCGAACTTTGCTATTTTTTGGATGGCCAACGAACCTGAATATTTCACTCAACCTGAATCCACTTAAACGGAGCGTAGCACTATTTCGGGGAATATGTTGGTGGGAATAAAAGCACTAGGGAGGAATAAGAAGGGTTCTCACATGACCATGAGAGCAAGTGGGGGGCGGGGGAAGACTTGACTGGTTGGCTCCCAGGCTGACAAACAGCCTAAATGTGCCAATCAGTGCTGCAGCAGGCAGAGAGGTGGCCTAGCAGAACAAGCAGAATGACATTCTGTACTAGGCTTTGAATGAGGGTGGTTGGGTGTAACAGTGTCCGCCAGGAAAACGATCTTAGAGAGCAGGGTTGGGAAGCAGCTAAATGCAAAGAACTGAGAGAACTTCACAATTAAGCTCTACAGTGCAATTGCAGAACACAATCTAGCAGAATATAACTTCACATTCACATTACTTCTGATTTTGAAAAAGCCCCACAAAAAGATATGTTTGTACTGCTCTCCCCAGCTCTGACCTATTGCTGTCAGCAGTTTAGCATGGTGAAAACTGCTGACAGATTTCCTTTAACACAACTTCAGCACAATGGATCCACTGGGATTAACTATCTTCCTAGGTGCAGTAGCTGGATAGAGCGGCCAGTCTTCAAATGCAAAGAAGGAAGATGTACTGCAACAGCTGTGTAGCAGTCATATATTGTATGAAAAATGGATGTTAGCAGAATCAGAGGATTCCTTCAGAAAGATCTAGAAGCATTTTTGAAAAACGCATTGTACAATTTTTTCATATGTTTCTAAACCTCCTGAGATATGTGCCTAATTTGCTACAAGGGATGAGCAAAAGGCCTACAAAGGATTTGTTATATCTTAATCAGTTAGTTTTACTGTAAAAAAGTCTTTCCACCATTACTAGGATATGCCATCACTTTCTGATAGGTATTGATCTAATTTCCTGGACCTTACAATTTTCAAAATCGGGGTGCAGCACAATGCGCCATGAGTCCTTAACATTTTCCCTGCATGGCGGAGATTTGGTCAACGCTCTTTGCAGGGAAAATGCAACTCAGTCCCACTATCTGGAATGTTGCTGAGTTGAAGTTCCCTTTTCAATGTACAGCTTGAGCATAAGCGCCATGCTGTGCAGCAAAACTACTGAAAGAGCCTTTGCCCCTTCATTCATAGTATTGGCTTGGCTAGAGATATATACCATTTTTAAATACTGAAATACCCCTTAAACAAGTATTACCAATAGATATTTTCTACAAACTTTTCTCCTTAAAGGGGTTTTCTTGGAATAATGGCTTTTTATCTAATGCCTGCAGCCTGCTTTCATAAATAGAAGATTCACACTTACTTGCTACCTGCTGCTCTGGTGCTCGGCACCAACTCCCACATGTCCATGTTCTGGTCTCTGGACTGTTTACTTCAATAAATGCATGGGCACATACTCCACTTCAGCCAATAAGTGGCTTCACTTGTGACCACATCACCACTGAAACCAGTTATTGGCTGCAGTCGAACATATGACAATGCAGCGCCAGATGCATACAGTCAGGGGACTAGAACATGGACATGTGAGAGCCATTCCCAATAACCAGAGCGGAGGGAAGCAGGTAAGTACAGTATGAATATTTTATTTACAGAGACAATTTGTAGGCATTAGATAAAAAGTCATTATTCCTGGAGAATACCTTTACCCTTTAGTTGATTTTGATGGACAATCCGTCTTTTTTTGTCACCCTACTTACTGACCTACTTTGCTGCTAAGTCATTCTTTTTTCACTTTGAAGACTTCTAAATTCGAATATAACTGGTGATTGGTAGCAGAAACAAGTTTAAAGTCCAATTATCAGTTTCTAGAGTGATAAGATTATGACACTGTCTCATTGCAGGTTGGCCTTTAACATCAGTTACACTTTCAGTTTCCTTTAATTAATGTTTTGAATCTTTTGCAAGGGCCGATTTAATTGTTCCCATGATACATTAAGTACAATGAAACTCAATCTCAGACATTGATCTGTCATCTTGAGATTTATTAATTAAATGGAAACAATATTTAATTAATGCTTGCACCGGTTCCCATTTAAGCTGGAGCACAATTACTGCTTTGTAATATGTTATTATATACATTAGCTCTGTGTGTGCTGCATCCATAGAAATTTCTATTATGCCTTTGCCATACACTGGAAATATACAATTATATGAATGAATGAACGAATGGTCAAATGATCAAACTAACTTTAGGGAAGCATTTGGAAAAAAATATATCACTGATCCATTTTGTGTTGACTTAAGTTCCCCCCCCCCCCCCCCCAGAAACAGAACTATTGTTGTCCATGGGATGTGTGGGACATTGCAGCTAATCTCCATCCAAATGAAGGAGGTTGAACTGCAATATGAGAAACATACAAAAGAGTAGCGCTATTTCTAAAAAAAACATGTAGACCCTTTTCCCTGATGCTACTTTAAATACAGACTGGTGCTGGTAGTTGGAGAGTAATGTTTTTTGGATAAATCTAAAGATACATTAAAGCGTTGCTACAACCATAGCCTTGGTATTGTTGCTGACATTGTACATTATTTTCCCAGTGTTCCTATATGGGTCCTGGTCTGGCCACAGGGTATTTCTCCCGCATCCTACTTTTTAGCCAAGCTTTTATCACTCTGCCCTTGCAAACACTGGCTCTGAAAGCAAATATGCCCTATTCTGCACCAGCCTATGGCTCGACATCTTAAGGTACTTAGGTTACCTTCACCAGTGGGAGGGTGCCTGACAAACAAAGTTCCTAGTCCACTAGATCCTACTAGATTCTGACCCTTCACTGACTGACCTGACCTGTGCCTGATCACCGTATTGAATATTTGCTGCCCATCCTGACCTTGCACTGTTTTCTGGTTTTCACTAATTCTATCTGACTTGTCCTCAGCCTGTACCTGACTACGATTTTCCCAGATCCTTTCGACCCTTATGGCTTAGCCATCAACCAAGCAAAAAGAGACTACTCCAGGAGATGGAAACGTAGTGGCCCCACGTGCAGCCAATCCATATCCCTGTACAAAGGTTAATGGGTGGAAATCAGAAGACTGCCAGGATAACACCCTTAGGAGTAGCCCAAAGTCAAATCTGTTCAATAGACACAGTGGTTTCACACTCACTGCCATAACAGTTACCTTAGCTATAATTTGGTTAAGGACTCGGCCATGTCAAACTTTTATTTATTTATTCCGTTTTTATGAGGAGGTAAGTTCTAGACTTGACCGCAACAAATCAATGGATGTTGTATATCTTGACTTCTCTAAAGCATTTGACACTGCACTAAGAATGCTTGAACTGGGAGAAAATGTCTGTATGTGGGTATGTAACTGGCTCAGTGATAGAAAACAGAGGATAGATATTAAAGGCACTAGTGATGGACAAACATTGGCCGGGATAGTTCGCGAGCGCGAATGCGCGTTTGCGCTCAAATGTTCGCGAACCGTGTTTGCGCAGCTGCCCCTATAGACTTAAATGGAAGGCAAACCTGAAAAACCTTCAGGTCATATTTGCAGCCACCAAATAATTACTAGAAGTGCACAAATAGTCTCACAACATGGTGACATACCAGATGTATTATTCGAATTTGCGATCTCCATTCATATTTATTTTTTTATGCGAAATATAGGCAATGTAACTTTCGCGTATGCGCATGCTCAAAATAGGCGCCTGTCATTTTCATCATGACCCTGTGACAAAAGTCCCTATAGAAGAGCAGTATTTGTGGAAGGAGGTATATCACACCCCTGCCTCAATCTGCTTTTTTTGGGGGGCAACTAGTAAATCACACCAGTAGAAATTATTTGTTCCAATAGCGTTTATCGCTGTGTAGATGCGGTCATTGTCACTAGTGGAGTACCACAGGGGTCAGTATTGGGCCCTATGTTCTTCAATATATTTATTAATGATCTTGTAGAAGGCTTGCACAGTAAAATATCAATTTTTGCAGATGACACTAAACTGTGTAAAGTAATTAACACAGAAGAGGACAGTATACTGCTACAGAGGGATCTGGATAAATTGGAGGCTTAGGCAGAAAAGTGCCACATGAGGTTTAACACTGACAAATGTAAGGTTATGCACATGGGAAGGAATAATGCAAGTCACCAGTACATACTAAATGGTAAAACACTGGGTAACACTGACATGGAAAAGGACTTAGGAATTTTAATGACCAGCAAACTAAGCTGTAGAAACCAGTGTCAGGCAGCTGCTGCCAAGGCCAATAAGATAATGGGTTGCATCAAAAGGGGCATAGATGCCCATGATGAGAATATAGTGTTGCCAACCTTATAAATCACTAGTCAGACGACACATGGAGTACTGTGTACAGTTCTGGGATCCTGGGAACAAGGCAGATATAACAAAGCTGGAGAGGGTTCACAGAAGGGCAACTAAAGTAATAACTGGAATAGGTGGACTACAGTACTGAGAACAAATATCAAAATTAGGGTTACTCACTTTAGAAAAAAGACTGCTAAGGGGATATTTAATAACTAAGTATAAATATATCAGGGGTCAGTACAGAGATCTCTCCCATCATCTATTTATCCCCAGGACTGTGACTGTGACTATGATGAGGGGACATCCTATGCGTCTGGAGGAAAGAAGGTTTGTACAGAAACATAGAAGAGGATTCTTTACTAGTGATGAGCGGCAGGAGCAATATTCGAACTCGCGATATTTCGCAAATATTTTGTAGAATATTCGTCATATATTTGTGAATTCGAGATTATATTCTTAATTGCGAAAATCGGCAATGTATTATTCGTGTTATGCTCGCGAAATACCGGCGTGGGGTAGGCAACTTTTCTATTGGTTGCTAGGGATGACGCTAAGCTGTGACAAAGCATTCTCATTGGCCCACAGGCTAGAAGAAGGGAGGGGTGATCACCTAATATGTACTGTGTAAAAAAACAAAACAAAAAAATGAATATTTGTCAATATGAATATATAGCACTATATTCTAAATATTTGCGAATCCTCGAAGTGCTGATTTCTGCGAAAAAAATTTGCTTTTCGAATATTGGCGGTCAACACTATTCTTTACAGTAAGAGCAGTGAGACTATGGAACTCTCTGCCTGAGGAGGTGGTGATGGTGAGTTCACTAAAATAGTTCAAGAGAGGCCTGGATGTATTTCTGGAGTGTAATGATATTACAGGTTATAGTTACTAGAGATGGATTGTTTATCCAGGGAGTTGTTCTGATTGCCTGATTGGAGTGGGAAAATATTTTTTCCCCCTAAAGCGAGGAAAATTGGCTTCTACCTCACAATTTTTTTTTTATTTTTTTTTACATCCTCTGGATTAAATTGCAGGATAACAGGCTGAACTAGATGGAAAGATTTTTTTTTCAGCCTTATAAACTAAGTTTCTTTGTTATGTTACTATGTTACTAAGTTTCTCATGAAAGTTATTCAATACTATATCAGACTCTTGCACCTCACAGCACGACCACAGGGTGGCCAAACATTGACACATAGGATAGACATTACGTGACACTGTCATATAATCATGTTTTTGAACATCAGGACATGTCCAGCCTAGGGGAAAAGTGAGGGTGGACACATCTATGCTTCCACACATTACCGTATTTTTCGCTGTAGAAGACGTACCTTCCCATAAGACGCCCCTAGGTTTTTGAGGAGGAAAATAAGAAAGAAAAACATTTTGAACCAAGGGTGTGCCTTTAGTGGGTTTTGAACTAATGGTGGTCTGTGGATGACACTGTTATGGGGGATCTGTTGGTGACACTGTTATAGGGGGATCTGTGGGTGACACTGTTATAGGGGGATCTGTGGGTGACACTGTTATAGGGGAATCTGTGGGTGACACTGTTATAGGGGGATCTGTGGGTGACACTGTTATAGGGGGATCTGTGGGTGACACTGTTATGGGGATCTGTGGGTGACACTGTTATGGAGGATCTGTGGGTGACACTGTTATGGGGGATCTGTTGGTGACACTGTTATGGGGATCTGTGGGTGACACTGTTATGGGGGATCTGTGGGTGACTCTATTATGGGGATCTCTGGATGGCTCTTATTGGGGTCTCTGGTTGGCACTGTTATGGGGGGATCTGTGGATGACACATATATAGCATCTTATGCTATGTGTCATCCACAGATCCCCTCCATAACAGTGTCCCTGTAGTGTGAATGACCCCCAATACAGGGAGTGGGGGTCGCATCTGCTTTTATAATGACTGCGGGGCCCGTTCAGTGACTGTATTCTACTACTCGGGACACGCTCACTGAATATAATCATATCTGTAATTGTAGGCATTGTTAATGTATAAAAATTCAGGGTAATCAGCGCCTGTATTACTTACAAGCACTCAGTAGCAGAGAGGAGGGAGGAGGCAGGCCGGGAGGATGGGCGCTGGCAGCGTGAATCACTACGTCACGCGCCTGCGCCGCCCACTTTATGAATGAAGCAGGCGGAGTGGGCGCATGACGCAGTGACTCACGCTGCTAGAGCCCGTCCTCCCGGCCTGCCTCCTCCCTCCTCTCTGCTACCGAGCACTTGTAAGTACCGTAATACAGGCGCTGATTACCCAGAATTTTTATACATTAACAATGCCTACAATTATAGATAAGATTATATACAGTGAGCGGGGCCCGTGTAGTAGAATACAGTCACTGCACGGGCCCCGCTGTCATTATAAAAGCAGATGCTGATTATATAGTGAGTGGGGCCCGTGTAGTAGAATACAGTCACTGCACGGGCCCCACTGTCATTATAAAAGCAGATGCGATTATATAGTGAGTGGGGCCCGTGTAGTAGAATACAGTCACTGCACGGACCCTGCTGTCATTATAAAAGCAGATGCCGGCCCCCAGTCCCCTCCTCCCTCTCAGCTGATACACCCGAGGCACGGCTTCGCGGAGCGGCGTATCATTGAAAATTCTGCAAAATGCAGCATTCGCCCCATAAGACGCAGTGCTATTTTTCCCCCAGGGCGAAAAATACGGTATCTCAAGCTGGATCTATACACAAACCAATTGCAAAAAAAAATATTAGTTTGCAAAAATTGCTCATACCATTTAATAAATCCAGTGTCAGTGCTTTCTAAACATTTTTATTTGATAATGCTAAAAGCATATTTATAGTGCAACCATGTCCCCTTTTGTAATTTTATATTGTCATTATAAGGCTTTCACAGCAGCATTTTGGCTTTCCGTTTGTGAGATCCTTTCAGGGCTCTCACAAGCGGTCCAAAACGAATCAGTTTTGCCCTTAATGCATTCTGAATAGATAAGGATCCGCTCAGAATGCATCTGTTTGGCTCCGTTTGGCTCCGTTCCTCTTCCATTCCGCTTTGGAGGTCGACACCATAACTCTGCTTGCGAAACTGAGCCAAACGGATCCGTCCTGACACACAATTGTAAGTCAATGGGGACGGATCCGTTTTCACTGACACAATATGGCACAATAGAAAACTGATCCGTCTCCCATTGACTTTCAATGGTGTTCAAGACGGATCTGTCTTGGCTATGTTAAAGATAATACAAACGGATCCGTTCTGAATGGATGCATGCGGCTGTATTATCTGAACAGATGCTTTTTTGCAGATCCATGAAGGATCCGCACCAAACGCGAGTGTTAAAGTAAGACAAATGCTGCAAATTTGGGTGCAATTTTAGATGAGATTTTTATGGCACAATTGTATACAAAATCAGAACTGATAAAAAAAATTATAATAATTAAATAAAAGATGATTAATTAAAATAAATCATTGTGAGAATCATGAATGCGCTGTGGACAAATCTGCAGCAATGTGTAATGTTAACATGTCAACAAAGAGCATGATCTTAAATCATTTTTACAGTAGATTTCCAGCACTATGTTAAGCTGATCTGTCAGCTGAATGTGCTGACCTATGTAATTACAGCTAAAGGGTAAAGGTCTGTACTCTATTTGGATAATAGGAGAGATCAAACAGCATAGCAGACTAAGGCACCTTGCAGACGAGCATTCCTCCCGCAGCGGGTTTGTAACACAGCTCCCGGCCTGACCTCCCAGCACTGACGGGATTCCAGGATTCACATAGCAATATATTGATTTATGATGCTATGTAACACTTAAAGTTCTGGAATGTATTGGATAACACTGGCATAATGCTGCCAGTGTTATCCAATACATTCCAGAACTGTAAAGGTTACATAGCATCATAAAGTGCTGGGAGGTCAGGCCAGGTCCTGCGAAGGGGCCTAATAGTCAATTATGGTGAAGAGGAGCAGAAGTAGATGGGGAGAGGGGTGGTGAGCTCTCCCCTCATGAATACAGCAAAGTCATAGCTAAGTGCTCTTTCAATGCTTCTATAATAAACAAATGACACAATACTTGTTTTGGTTTATAGGAGAAAGGACCTATATCTGTAAATATGCTACCCTTACATTACTAACATTCACAGACGATATGTCTACTTGAAGTCCACAGCTCGAATAATTTAGGGTATGTTAACATTCTTACAATGTATACTAACTACTGCTATACAAAAAGTGCTTTCTTTTTAGGCTACACAAAGTTTTTCATAAGAAGGGGGAGTTATAGATCATCACTGTGCCGAACTGAGAACAGAGTAATATCTTACTTGTGCAGCAAAATAATTGTTCAGTCATTTTAGATATACATGTACAACTGTAGCTCCTCAGTAACACATGCAAATGAAATTATATTTTTATTTGACTCAACATATTTAATTTGTATGTTGTTATGCATGGATTATCATGAAAAACTGAAGAAATAGTGACCCATTTATCAATTTCTATCTGTTGTTTTTGCCTACAACACAAGTCAATAATAAAGTGCAACTTTATTATTATTATTATTATTATTATTTATTATTAGAGCGCCATTCATTCTATAGCGCTGTACATATGAAAAGGGTATACATACATCATACAGACAATTGCACTAAGCATAAACAAGACAAGTTACAAACTGGTACAGAAGGAGAGAGGGCCCTGCCTGTGAGGACTTACAATCTACAAGGTATGGGAGAAGGACACAGTAGGTGAGAGTGAAGCTGGTCATGGTGGTATAGAGGCAGCAGGGTCACTGGTTGTAGGCTAGGGTTTTTAGGTTTTTAGGTTTCTTTTGAAGGATTCCACTGTAGGTGAGAGTCTGATATATTTGGGTAGTGAGTTCCAGAGTGTGGGGGATGCATGGAAGAAATCATGGAGGCGATTGTGGGAAGAGGTGATAAGAGGACAGGAGAGAAGGAGGTCTTGTGATGATCGGAGATTGCGTGTGGGGATGTATCCGGAAAGTAGCTCAGAGATGTAGGGAGGAAACAGGTTGTGGACAGCCTTGTATGTATTTTTTTGTATCTTGAACTGAATTTACTGGGCAATGGGGAGCCAGTGAAGGGATTGGCAGAGCGGAAAGGCAGAGGAGCAACAGGGTGAAAGGTGGATTATTCAGGCAGCAGAGTTGAAGATAGATTGGATGGGTGCGAGAGTGCTAGATAGAAGGCCACAGAGGAGAATGTTGCAGTAGTCTAGGCAGGACATGATGAGGGCATGTACATGCATTTTTCCAGATTCAAAGTCGAGGAAAGAGCGGATGCGGGAGATGTTTTTGAGTTTAATTCGGCAGGTGGTGGAAAGGGCTTGGATGTGCGGTCAGAAGGAGAGGGCAGAATCCAAGGTCACTCCAAGGCAGCGGACTTGGTTGACCGGGGAGAGTGTGCAGCCATTGATTGTGATAAATAGGTCTGTTGGGGGGGTTGAGCAAGATGGGGGAAAGATGATGAATTCTGTTTTATCCATGTTAAGTTTTAGAAAGCGAGAGGAGAGGAAGGAGGATATGGAAGATAGGCATTGTGGGATTCTGGATAATAAGGTGGTGATGTCAGGACCAGAGAGGTAGATTTGTCATCAGCATAAAAGTGATACTGAAAGTCATGGAACTCTATCGGATGTCCCAGGCCGAAAGTGTAGATAGAGAAGAGCAGGGGTCCTAGGACAGAGCCTTGCAGGACACCAACAGAGAGGGAATAAGACGAGGAGGTGGTGTGAGAGTGGGAGACTGTAAACATCCGGTCTGTGAGGTATGATGTGATCCAGGAGAGGGACAAGTCAGTGATGCCAAGAGATGAGAAAGTTTGCAACAGAAGGGAGTGGTCAACAGTGTCAAAGGCAGAGGACAGGTCAAAGAGAAGGAGGACAGAGTAATGTTTTTTGGTTTTGGCTGTTAGTAGGTCATTGGTGACTTTGGGTAAGGACAGTCTCAGTTCAGTGGTGGGGTTGGAAGCCAGATTCTAGACGGACAAAGAGGGAACTGGAGGAATGGTGAGAGGACAGTTCAGAATGGACATGTTTTTCAAGTAGATTTGAGGCATATGGAAGAAGTGATATGGGCCGATAACTGGACAAAGAAAATGGGTCAAGTAAAGGCTTTTTGAGGATGGGTGTAATGGTAGCATGTTTAAAACTAGTGATGAGCGGCAAGGGCTATGTTCAAATTTGCAATATTTCACAAATATTTGGGCGAATATTTGTCATATATTCGTGAATTTGAGATTATTTTCTTGATTGCAAAAAATCGGCAATGTAATATTCGCATAATGCGCATGAAATACAGGCGTGGGTCACTTTTGCTACATTTTTAAAGCTGCTAGTAGTTTCCCGAGACTGGAGAAAGTGGTTGGCACGGCAGAACATTAAAAATGGCTTTATATGCAGTTAGAGTGCTCCTATATATTCGCAATTGCACTAATCAGCACTAATTGTGCAAATATTTTGGTGCAATATGAGAAACTTAACATTTTAGCAGGTCTGCGTGTATGTATGGACAGCAGAACCTATCACACTACCTAACACACTGCACTGCAACAGCTACACTATATCAGGATCTAACCTACACTGACTATCTGTGTTTTATATATATATATATATATATATATGCTATTTAACCAACTATCTAATGTAGTGTGGAAAGCACAGAGCACAGCAATGACACTGCTGTCTCTCTCAGAACTTTAAAAACAGCAGAAAATGGCTGCTGGGGAGGTTCATATATAGTAAAGGATAGGCAACTTTCCCATTGGTTGCTAGGGAGGCTACTAAGCTCAGACGAAGACATTGCAGCCTTCTCATTGGCCCACAAGCAAGAAGGGAGGTTACTGATGAAATTTTTTTTTTAATATTTGAAATTACCAATATACAGTACAGACCAAAAGTTTGGACACACCTTCTCATTCAAAGAATTTTCTTTATTTTCATGACTGTGAAAATTGTAGATTCACACTGAAGGCATCAAAACTATGAATTAATACATGTGGAATTATATACATAACAAAAAAGTGTGAAACAACTGAAAATATGTCATATTCTAGGTTCTTCAAAGTAGCAACCTTTTGCTTTGATTACTGCTTTGCACACTCTTGGCATTCTCTTGATGAGCTTCAAGAGGTAGTTACCTGAAATGGTCTTCCAACAGTCTTGAAGGTGTTCACAGAGATGTTTAGCACTTGTTGGCCCTTTTGCCTTCACTCTGCGGTCCAGCTCACCCCAAACCATCTCGATTGGGTTCAGGTCCGGTGACTGTGGAGGCGGGGTCATCTGGCGCAGCACCCCATCACTCTCCTTCATGGTCAAATAGCCCTTACACAGCCTAGAGGTGTGTTTGGGGTCATTGTCCTGTTGAAAAATAAATGATGGTCCAACTAAACGCAAACCGGATGGAATAGCATGCCACTGCAAGATGCTGTGGTAGCCATGCTTGTTCAGTATGCCTTCAATTTTGAATAAATCCCCAACAGTGTCACCAGCAAAGCACCCCCACACCATCACACCTCCTCCTCCATGCTTTATGGTGGGAACCAGGCATGTAGAGTCCATCCGTTCACCTTTTCTGCGTTGCACAAAGACACGATGGTTGGAACCAAAGATCTCAAATTTGGACTCATCAGACCAAAGCACAGATTTCCACTGGTCTAATGTCCATTCCTTGTGTTCTTTAGCCCAAACAAGTCTCTTCTGCTTGTTGCCAGTCCTTAGCAGTGGTTTCCTAGCAGATATTCTACCATGAAGGCCTGATTCACACAGTGAATTCTGTGTGGCATTGACCTGGTCTCTAATCTGAGCTGCTGTTAACCTGCGATTTCTGAGGCTGGTGACTCGGATGAACTTATCCTCCGCAGCAGAGGTGACTCTTGTTCTTCCTTTCCTGGGGCGGTCCGCATGTGAGCCAGTTTCTTTGTAGCGCTTGATGGTTTTTGTGACTGCACTTGGGGACACTTTCAAAGTTTTCCCAATTTTTCGGACTGACTGACCTTCATTTCTTAAAGTAATGATGGCCACTCGTTTTTCTTTACTTAGCTGCTTTTTTCTTGCCATAATACAAATTCTAACAGTCTATTCAGTAGGACTATCAGCTGTGTATCCACCTGACTTCTCCACAACGCAACTAATGGTCCCAACCCCCCCCTATTTATAAGGCAAGAAATCCCACTTATTAAACCTGACAGGGCACACCTGTGAAGTGAAAACCATTTCAGGTGACTACCTCTTGAAGCTCATCAAGAGAATGCCAAGAGTGTGCAAAGCAGTAATCAAAACAAAAGGTGGCTACTTTGAAGAACCTAGAATATGACAAATTTTCAGTTGTTTCCCACTTTTTTGTTATATATAAATTCCACATGTGTTAATTCATAGTTTTGATGCCTTCAGTGTGAATCTACAATTTTCATAGTCATGAAAATAAAGAAAACTCTTTAAATGAGAAGGTGTGTCCAAACTTTTGGTCTGTACTGTATATCACTATATTCTAAATATTCGCAAATTCTCAAAGTGCCGATATTCACGATTAATATTCACGATTCGAATATTCGCACCCAACGCTATTTAAAACCAGAGGGGAAGATACCAGAGGTTAGTGATAGGTTGAAAAGATGAGTTAGGGTTGGGATAAACAGGCGGTGAGGTTAGGGATGAGGTAGAATGGGATTGGGTCAAGTGCACAGGTGGGGAGATGCGATCTGGAGAGTAGAGTGGAGAGTTTTTCTTCTGTAATGGTGAAGAAGCGGGTTTTGGGAGAAGAGGACTGAGCAGCTGTGTAGAGAGTCTGTGGGGACTGTGTACTGAAGCTTTCTCTGATGTTGACTATCTTTTGTTTGAAGTATGTCGCAAAGTCCTCAGCTGAGATGAGAGAGTGGGGGTGCTGGGGGACCGAGAATGGAGTTAAAAGTGTTAAAAAGTTGTTTAGGTCTGTGGGCCAGGGAAAATATGAGAGATGAGAAGTAGGCCTGTTTTGCACCAGCGAGTGAGGATTTTAATATGAGGAGGGATTGCTTGTATGCGGTGAATTGATCTTTAGAATGTGATTTCTTCCATCGCCGCTCAGCAGCCCTGTGAGGTTGTCTGAGTTTTTGGGTCAGGTTGATGTGCCAGGGTAGTCTGTGGATTTTTCGGGTTTTGTTGTGTGTGAACATTATAATAATATATTGGCACCTGCTGGTCAGTGTAAGTGTGTGTGATGAGAAAAAGCTAACAGAAGAAAAATAATGATTCTGATTTTACATCATTGCTACAAATTCTGGGACCATAAGGAAAATGGAGGTCATTTGACCTTCTGTCTTCTGCAAGTTAAGGTGACTGTATACAGATTGACTGAATAAAATATATGTTTGGCCATTTCTCTAGCTTTGGTATTGTCCCAATTGTATCAACCTGAAGAATAAAGTTATCATTAGTGTTGGGCGAGCATGCTTGGCCAAACAGCATTTTGAGTCGAGTATCGTGATGCTCAGCACATTTGCGATGCTCAAGTCTCCTCCCCGCATGTTTGTTGTCTGATACGCCAAGCCAATAAACGTGCGGGGAAGTACTGGCACTCACTGCAATGCCATAGCCATGTTGGTTACTGGCATTACAGTGATTTCCTGGCTGGAATCCGTCATCGGGTGCTATATAGCACCCGATGACACGTGGTTCGGCTCAGTCAGGGAGAGCTGCAGCAGAAGGGACAGATAGTGTAGGGACAGGAATTTATTTGTTTTTTCAGGCAGGGTTTACTGTTGAAAGGTGTTAGAGACCCAAAAGTCCTTTTAAGGACTATTGTTTTTTCTGGCTGCAATATATATTATTAGCGCAACCTGCTAAATTGCGTGCAATTGTTTGGCCGCAACTGACAGTGACACAACCTCTGCGCTACATCTCCTGTGTAATGTTTGCGCATCCTAAATATCTGTGACATTCAGTGTAATTTTTTTGCCGCTGCTAACAGCGACATTACCAGTACTACATCTCCTGTATAACATTTGCGCATCCTAAATATCTGTGATATTCAGTATCATTTTTTCACTGCTCGTGACAGCGACGTTACCGGCGCTACATCTCCTGTATAACGTTTGCACATCTTAAATATCTGTGACATTCACAGTAATTTTTTTTTAGCCACTTGTGACAGTGACAGAACCTGCGCTACATCTCCTCTATGACGTTTGCGAATTCTTCATTTCTGTGACATTCAGTGTAATTTATTTGAGCATACACTTACAAAAACTGCTCTACTGTATGTGTGACATACTTGCAAGCATATATACCATTTAATATGCTCAAGGCGAGCAGTAAGGGAGGGGGAAGTGGCCGTGTTGCTGATGGTGCACGCAGAGGCCGTGGCCCTGGGTGCGGTGAAACTGTGCCTGCTGCAAGAGGACAAGAAACAGACTCATCCACCATACCTAGCTTCATGTTCCAGTTTGCAGGGTGGCGCAGGACACCATTCACGAAATCACACCAGTGCGACCAAGTGGTCGGTTGGATTGCAGAAGATAATGCTTCCAGTCGGTTAAGCACCACCTGTCTTCCATAAAGTCCAGTCTCAGTAGCCAAGAGTCTGGTCAACAGAATCCTCACCCTGATCCTCCTTCCTCCCACCATGGAGAGTCTTGGCAAACAAGTGATGCCACACTTGGATATTCTGATGAGCTCTTTTTAGCTCCATTCCTTGATTTGGGCCTCTTGCCAAGCCCGCTTGAAGTGGGACATGAGGAGATCTTGTGCACTGATTACCAAACTCTTGAGCATCCACAGTCAGAAGAAGATAAAGGTGGGTAACGGCAATTAGAGTTTCACAAGGTGGATGATGAGACACAGTTGCCAATAAGTCAACGGCAATTAGTGTCTCAAGAGGTTGATGATGAGGATGATACACAGTTGTCAATAAGTGAGGTTCTTGTTAGGTCAACAAGTCAGGAAAATGACCATAGTGAGGAAGTTGAAGAGTAGGTAGTGGACGATGAAATCACTGACCCAACCTGGGAAGGTGGCAAGCCGAGCGAGGACAGCAGTACAAAGGGAGAGGGATCTGCAGCACCGCAACAAGCTGGAAGAGGCAGTGGGATGGCAAAAGGGAGAAGGCAAGCCACACCAAACAGGCCCACAATTGTTTCCCAGAGCACCTCCTTGTGGAAATCTCCCTTGCCAAAGAGTAGGTTTTCTTCAGTCTGGTGCTTTTTTGAGGAAAGTGCGGACGATAAAAGAATTGTCATTTTCAACCTGTGCCGTACCAAAATGAGCAGGGATTTAAAGACTAGCAACCTCACCAGCATGATCTGCCACATGGCATCAAAGCACCCTAATAGGTGGGCCGAACTTCTGGGTCCACAACTAGTGTTTGCGGGTCACACCACTGCCTCCTCTTCCCCTGTGTTACATGCTGGCCAATCCCCTGTCTGAAATGGCAGTCCGGGATGCCTCCCACCCTGCACCAGGTCTTTTGCCAGCAGCATCAGCTAGCACATCCACTTCTGTGTCCCAGTGCAGGATACAGGCGTCCATACCCCAGGCCTTTGAACGAAAGCGCAAATTAAATATCCAGCCACCCACCAACAAGCCATAGCACTAAATGTGCACCTTTCCAAATTGCTGGCCCTGGAAATGTTGCTATTTAGGCTTGTGGATACTAAGGCTTTCCGCAGCCTGATGGCGGCAGCTATCCCTTGTTACTCAGTCCCCAGCCGCCAGTATTTTTCCCGGGGTGCCATCCCCGCCTTACACCAGCATGTGTCCTGTAATATCACGCGTGCCTTGACCAACGCAGTTATTGGGAAGCTACACTTAACAACTGACACATGAACAAATGCTTTTGGCCAGGTATGCTACATTTCCCTGAGAGCACACTGGGTGAACGTTGTGGAGGCCGGGAATGAGTCGTACCCTGGGATGGCACAGGTACTACCGACGTCAAGGATTGCGGGCCCTACTTCAATCACGATTTCCGCCACTACCTACATTTGTGGCTGCAACTCCCCCTTCTCCTCCTCCACCTCTTCCTCCACTTCCACCTCTGAATTCTCATCTTGCAGCACCAGTCAGCCATCAGTCAGTAGCTGGAAGCAGTGTAGCACTGCAGTGGGGAAGCGGCAACAGGCTGTGCTGAAACTAATTTGCTTAAGTGAAAAACAGCACACCGTTGCAGAGCTGTGGCAGGGTATAAGGGACCAGACTGAGTTGTGGCTCTCACCAGTCAACCTACAACCAGGCCAGGTGGCGGCTTTGGAGCTTGGCAAGCTCACACACATACTCTGCCTAGCCCACATGTTCAACTTAGTGATTCAGCGTTTTCTCAAAACCTAGCCCAATTTGCCTGAGCTGCTGGTGAAGGTGCGCCGCGTGTGTGCCCATTTTCAAAAGTAATCTCCAGCTGCCGTCGGTGTGGCAAGGCTGCATCAGCACTTGCAATTGCCAGCTCACGACTGTTGTGCGACGTGAGCACGTGCTGGAACTCCACGTTTCACATGTTGGCCAGGCTTTGTGAGCAGCAGAGGGCAGTAGTGGAATACGAGCTGCAACATGGTTGTTGCTTTTCCAGTCAGCTTCTGCTCTTCACAAGCGACGAGTGGGCATGGATGACTGACCTCTGTGAGGGTTTAAAGCAACTTTAAGGAATCAACACAGATGTTGAGTGGCGATGCCGCTATTATCAGTGTAACATCCCACTTCTGTGTCTACGGAAACGCTCGCTGCTCACAATGAAGGCGGACGCTTTAGATGTGGAAGAGGTGGAAATGGGGGAAAACAGTACACAGGGTGATAGCCATACCACCCTCAGTTCGTCTTCTCGGTGCAAATTGGATAATGAGGAGGAGGAGCCGGAGACGGTTGCCTGCGCTACAGAGGGTAGTACCCATAGCAGGTTTATTCCATCGGTTCAGCATGGATGGGCCGAAGAGGAGGAAGAGGATGAGGAGATTGAGAGTCATCCTCCAGATGAGGACAGCAAAGTCTTGTCTGTTGGGACTCTGGAACACATGGCTGACTTTATGTTATGCTGCCTTTCCCGTGACCCTCGCGTTACATGCATTTTGGCCAACACTGATTACTGGTTGTTCACCTTTCTCGACCCCCGCTACAAAGAGTACTTCTCATCTCTCATTTCTGTGGTAGAGAGAACTAGCAAAATGGTGCAATACCAGAAGGTCCTTGTGAAAAAATTGCTCCAAAAATTTCCAGCTGACTACGCTGGCGGCAGAGTACATAATTTCTTGGGCAACCAATGAGGGGAGAAGAGGGGAACATACAGCAGTTCCAAATAGGCATGGCAACACTCTCCAAGGCCTGGGACAGTTTAATTACACTCCGCCAGAACCCTCACCCTGATGCACGGCCTAATGCAATAAGGAGAGAAAAGTTTTAGAAGATGGTGAAGGAGTACGTAGCAGACCGTGTTAGTGTCCTTAGTGATCCCTCTGTGCATTACAACTATTGGATGTTCAAGCTGGACATGTGGAACAAACTGGCACTCTACGCCTTGGAGGTGCTGGCCTGCCCTGCCTCTTGCATTTTGTCAGAGCGGGTATTTCGTGCTGCTGGGGGCATAATAACTTATAAGCGCATCCACCTGTCAACTGAAATTGCTGACAGGTTGACTCTTTTCAAAATGAACAAGGCCTGGATTGCTCCTGACTTCTCTACTCCACCAGAGGAAACCGGCTGAACATAAAGGCACTTTAAAAGTGGCTTTTATGGTGTATTGAATGCACTGTATTCCACCACCAAAAAGGTTATATGGTTCAATCTTCCTTTTCTTGTCCTCCTCCTCCTCCATCATATCAACATGCTTATTAGGCTGCCCTCGCTCCTAATCCAGCTCAGCAGACTCTCACCCCTAATGTTTTAGAGGGGCACCAGCAGCCCTCGTCCATAATGTTTTAGTTGGTCAGATCAGCAGCAGACACTCGCCCGTAATGTTTTAGAGGGTCAGTTCAGCAGCAGAGCCTCACCCCTAATGTTTTAGATGGTCAGATCAGCAGCAGGTAGAGTTGAGCGGACACCTGGATGCTCTGCTTCGGTCGAAATTCGCAAAAAAAAGTCCTAAACTTGACCCGAATTTGACCCCGAACGCGAAACCCATTGAAGTCAATGGGGACTCAAACTTTTGATCACTAAAATGGCTCTAAAAAAGTCATGGAAATGGCTAGAGGGCTGCAAATGGCAGCAGAGTAAGGTTAAGAGCATGGGAGCATGCTCTCCAAACAAATGTGGATATGGAAATGGCTTAAAATAACATAAAATACGTAAAAATGAAAAATATATAATCTTGATCTTGGAGGACGCGGTCCATATGGAGTAGGAGGTTGAGAAGGCGGTGGATGTGGCGGTGTAGGTGGACGCAGCGGTGGAGGAGAAGGGGATAGCCAATAGTGATGAGCAAGCACCAAAGTGTTCGGGTGTTCGGTTCAAAAACATCGAAATATTCGTGTGCTCGGCCGAGCACCTGAGTATAATGGAAGTCAATAGTAGACAACCAGGCACCCCCTGCTCGGATGAGGGGAGGGTGCCTGGACCACAGGAAAAGGTCTGAAAGTGATGGAAACACCTTTGAAATCTATCAGGAACAGCAGGGGGACCATGTCTGGATGCATCTTAGACACCAATGTTGCTGCTAGGAACCATGTTGTCCAAGTTGTACGCCACTTTAACAGCCTGAGAAAAAAATGGACAAAACCATGCCCCCACAAAATAAAAATCATTTTTAGAGGAAAAATTGTTAGTAAACATTCTTTCCTGTAGATTCAATTGTATATACAGTGTAAGTGCTGCCAAAAATTAAAAGGAAGAAGAGATACACCCTGTATATCACCTAAAGGAGAGCCTACAATTGTTCAGGTAGTGGGACTCCTACACTCATAAAGCCTATGCACTAAGTGAAAGGGCTGCCAAAAATTACAAGGAACTGGCACTACAATGCACCCTTTATTACACATAAAGGAGGGCATCATACACACCCTTTAAAAATTATCATTGATGGCCAGCTGGTGACCCTCAAAAACATTAGGAGCAAGGGCCTGCTGATCTGACCACCTAAAAAGTTAATTGACCGGGTCAGCACAAGCTAACAAGAAAGAATGACCAATTTCTAATCATAATGTTCCTTTGGTTTCCAGAGAATGTCACATAGCAGAGTTAGCGCAGGGAATGGTGGTCAGCACAGGCTACCAAGAAAGAATGACACATTTCTAATTGTAATGTTCCTTTTGTTTCCAGAGAATGTTACATAGCAGAGTTAGAATAGGGAATGGCGGTCAGCACAAGCTACCAACAAAGAATGACCAATTTCTAATCGTAATGTTCCTTTGGTTCCAGAGAACGTCACATAGCAGAGTTAGCGCAAGGAATGGTGGTCAGCATTTGTTGCCTCTTTACATTATGGAACTGTACCACAATTACAAGCTGCTATCTGACTATCTTGGAATTCTATTGTCTACCCCAAAGAAAGATGTAGGTAAAGTGGCACATACAATGAAATAAAGGAATACAATTGAAATTCCTCCAGACCCCAGATGTGAAAGGGTCTAATATCTCCTGAAAAGGAATCTGCAAAGGAGAGAGGAGAAAATGGAGTCAAGGCTGACATATTTTTTTTTTAAAACATTGAAATATTTACCCCTGTGCCACTATATAAAAAACAGAATCCTGTAAAATAACATGCATGAAAGATTCACCACTGAAGGAAACCAAATTATGTTTCCTTCCAAGTCTGAAACATAGAAAATAATATACCATGTCAGCTGACCCCAAAAAAATTGTAGGTAAGGGCCTGCAGGTAAGCTGACCCTCCCTAAAGATGGACGTGAGAATAATGAGAATATCTTATGCACTGATCTCCAAACTCTTAAGCCTCCAATATCAGAAGAAGATGAAAAGGGGGAATGGCAATTAATGTTTCACTTGGTGGATGATGGGGATACGACACAGTTGTAAATAAGTAGGGTCTTGTTAGGTCAACACAAGTCAGGAGGATGACAAGAGTGAGGAAGTGCATTTGTAGATGGGGACGATGACATCACTGACCCAACCTGGGAAGGTGGAAAGTCAAGTGAGGACAGGTGGGGAGGTTTCCACTGCACCACAACAGGCTGGAAGAGGCTGTGTGGTGGCAAAAGGGAGAAGGCGGGCCAAAATAAACAGGCCCGCAAATGTTCCCCCTTGTGCAAATCGCCCTTGACAAGGGGTAGGTGTTCCGCTGTCTGGGGCTTTATTGAGGAAGGTGGGGACAATGAAAGAATTGGAATTTGCAAACTGTAACTGTGCTATACCAAAATAAGAACTCAACATTTCATTAATACCAATAACCATAACATATTTTACATCCTATTAATAACCTAACTAAAAACATAACAATAAAAACTCAAACACGGGGACATAATGGGGAAAGACTGTACACTGGAGGCTAAATGAGTAGGGGTGGGAACAGTAGCAACCTCAACTCCACCAGCATGATCCGCCACATGGCAGCACAGCACACTAATCGGTGAGCCGAACCCCTGGGTCCACAATCAGTGTCTGTGGGTCACACCACTGACCTCTTCCTCCCCTGTGTTACGTGCCGGCCAATCCTCTGTCCTAGACGCAGGCCTGGATGACTCCCGCCCTGCAGCTGGGCCTTCGCATGCACCATCTGCTAGCACACCCCTTTCTGTATCCAAGGACAGCATACAGATGTCCCCAGGCCTTTGATCGTAAGTGCCAATACCCCGCCACCCACCCACAGGCTATAGCACTAAATGCGCACCTTTCAAAATTTGTAGGCATGGAAATTTTACCATCTAGGCCTGTGGACACTGAGGCTTTTCTCCTTCGTTACTCAGTCCCCAGCCGCCGCTATTTTTCACGGTGTGTCGTCCCCGCATTACACCACTAGTTGTGTGTGTGTCCCATAACATCACCCTTGCCCTGACCAACGTAGTTATTGAGAAGGTCCATTTAACGACAGACACATGGACAAGTGCTTTTGGCCAGGGATGCTACATTTCCGTTACGGCACACTGGGTGAACCTTGTGTAGGCCGTTAGAGAGTCGGACCCTGGGATGGCACAGGTGCCACCGACGCCAAGGATTGAAAATTGAAAGTGCATTACTTCCATCAGGATTTCTGCAACTCCGCCTCACTCCGGAACCACATACATCATCCGATATGTCAACAAAAGAGAACCAGTACTAAATAATACCCAATAAAATTTAATCTTTATTATGACATAAAAACATACAGACATATACATAAATGTAGAGACCGTACAGAGTGCCTTAAGGGGCAGTCCACACTAACACCACTGTCAGCAGATATTCAATCACTTAGTTACCTCAATCTCAGTATGGGGATGCTGTGAATAGAAGATCTAGATCAGCATATAAATATCAAAGCTGTATCTAGCCATGAACACAGCTACCCCACCTTATAAACGCATCTGGCTTGGATATACAATGGGTATAGATGACATCCGTATATTCTGACCTATACCATATAAACAGTTCAGTGCATCACAATGATGCCGTAGTGCATGTATCGAACCGATCTGAGTCTCTTTCTTACCAGATATCCAGTGGCGTATATGTGGGGCTGTCTCTATCTGGCGTAGTCCTCGACGTACGTTTCGATAATGCTTCATCAGGAGGATTTCCTTTCTAATGGCTTAGGAGGTCTTTTAAATGGTGGGTGGCCAATGGCTGGCTTTGCCTATGTCATGTGGTCTTATTAGCATTGATTTCCTTTGCGGCGCATCCCGCGATCATCAGATTCGGGTATTGAAGGGACTTCCGCCCTCCCGTCCGCGCGACCCAAGTGAGGGCAGAATGCGTCTGACGTCACCCTGATCACGCCTGTCGGGGCGGCGCAAGTCCTCCCATCTGTGATCCGCGATGCGCACAGGGATCACTCTGCTATCTAACCTGATGTATATGTAAGTGGAGGTTTTTTCCCTTGTCTTAATATGTATGTTACTGCTATCGGTCTTCCGTCTCTCCAATATAGTAAAGTCTGCATAGTCACTGGATATTCCAATACCCGGGACTCAGATCGCTTCAATATCATTCACAAATATTCCCCTATTGCAGTGCTATTCCGACGCTACATAAATACCATATTTGCATATCTATACATCAGTGCATGCTGACAGAGTCCATAAGTACATAGCTATAACACATAGACAGAAGTATAGTGTCAATAATATAGTGTCTGATATTAGATGTTGACAGAGGCAGGATATATATGGATACGCATAAAGCAAAAATGCTTATACATGCCAGTACATAATGTACTTTACTGCACAGGTCCGGTCAATATCACGTCACCTACATGCATTGACATATCCATATCCAGCATGCCAAATACGTCTATAAAAGTGTCCAGTGCATATACTAAATAAAGTGCATATCTTCTGTCATCAATATGAATATGAAAATAAAACGACTAAAATCAATATTCTATATATTAGTGCCAATTTCATTATCACAAATATTTAAAGTGTCTAGTGCATATACAGTACTAAATTGCAATATATTTATCCTACTTTCCATACCCTAAGTTGTGCACATGATTCTACATGTAATTGCTGTCGATTCCATACTAAAACCCTATCTCCAATTAGTGTTGATGGTCTGTGCATATATATACGAATACTACCATTTAGTGCATTCATGTTGGCTACTAATATCAAGTGCATATACTGCCGTTGAATACTCTCTATAAGTTAGAGTGCTAGTTACTGTGAGTTTAAAAATTTACTAACAATATTTGTGAGTTAATAACATCCTCTCTTTCTCTAAACTAGTGCTAGTATCTAATCAAGTGCACCCTCTATATATGTGACAAATGCCTCCCAGACCTCCATCACCAAACCCCTGTCTACATATAGTCACACATATATATAGTATATGTGTAACAAAGCTAAATTGAATACAGACCCTTATATGTTTCCCACATATCAAATTTTTCCACTTACTATAATAGTTCCATGTGTTACATTGGTATATCCTTAACACATAGGTATACTTGTTAGATATATAATCCTTCTTTCTCTCTTTTTTTCTTCCCCCCCCCCTCCTTCTTTTTATTTCTTCTTCCACAGGTTACAATGGACAATCACGAACACAGGAATCCAGCCATCATCCACTCCAAAGCAACCAGGTAAGTTCTACAATAATCAAATAAGACAATGTTAAAATACCTATAACCCCCTACAGTTACAGGAAGGAACTAAATCCCAGGGTTTAATTTAGCCCTTCAGGTGCCATGGTGCCCAATCTAAAAATCCATTTACTCTCAATTTGAGCTAGTCTTTTGCTGAGGTCCCCCCCCCCCCCCCTGTATTCCCATGTGTATCTGGTCTATTCCTGTAAATTTCAACAATTTTTCATTGCTTTGGTGAAATAATTTGAAGTGTCTAGGTATTGTTTTGAGGTTGTTTGGGTCTTCTTCCTCTTTGCTCTTCTCTAAATCCCGTATATGTTCCCTGATTCGTACCCTTAATTCCCTGGTCGTGAGACCTATATAGATCTTATCACAAGGGCATCTGGCGTGATATATAACGCCTTTTGAGGAGCATGAGATATATTCTCTAAACACGCATCTAGACATGCTTCCGGAACTCTGGTTACTGTGGGCCCACGTGAGTACCGACTGTACTCTCTGCCTCTCCCTTTCATTTTAGTTTTTTTTTTATAAAACCGGCGTCCTTACTATTTAATGTTTATTCTCTTTATGCAATTATTTGTGTTTTGTTCTTTCATGTATAATATTTTGCCTTCCTAATGGTGACGTCACTTCTGGGACCGGAAGTGACAAGGATGTACTTTCTGGCGCCAAAAACGCCACATGTTATATATAAGTGTTTGTTCCCAAAATATTATTTATTCTGTTAATATCTCTACTGAACCTTGCTCCTGAAGAAGGGGTTTTATTATCCCCCGAAACGCGCTGAGCTATACCCGACTGATCTTATTAAAGGATTATACCAGAAGTACAGAGTGTTGGACTGGCGTATCTTCCAGTAACTCTATAAGCGAGCCAGTCAAGGGAGGAGGTTGTTGTGGGTGTCTTGAGCTTTATCGCACAGCACCACTCCCTGGTGAAGTAAGTGTGGTATATTTCACCTGTCTTTTACGTTTTTTAAAGTACTTTTTATTGCTTCTACGTATGCTACTATATACCGGATAATAGAACCGGATGGTTGATAGCTTTACCATATGGATACCGAATACTGATTTTCCTACTATTTATTGGTAAGGGGCACTTATTGACATAAGATTTTACCATAGAGATAATAACGCCCCTTACTTAATCGTATACTTTTTTACACCTCCACTCCCTAATTTTAATACATTTCTTCTACCAGTCTATGATTCCTTATAGGCACTAATAGGTATCAAGAAAATAAAAAAATGGAGACAGCACGTCCAAAAGGTGCAAAAGGTGGAATTTATTCCAGATGCAACGTTTCGGCTGTGTGGTAGCCTTTTTCAAGCACACAGCCGAAACTTTGCATCTGGAATAAATTCCACCTTTTGCACCTTTTGGACGTGCTGTCTCCATTTTTTTTATTTTCTTGATACCTATTAGTTGCTTTGCTAGGGGCTTTTTACCACCCCTTCTGGAGACGAGCACCCGGAGTGCTGTCCACCCGTATTTTCCTTATAGGCACTATCTGTCAGCAGTTTGGCGCCATTAGGTGATTTTTTTTCCTCCATTTCTTTTATTCAACAAAAAATGCTGAGAGGTCGACTCTTAAAAAAAATGAACAAGGCCTGGATTGCCCCTGACTTCTCTACTCCACCAGAGGAAAGCGGGTGAAAAAGAAGGCACTTTAAATGTGTTATTTGTACTGAATACCCTGTATTCACATGCACCTCTGCCACCAGCAAAAAGGTTCTATGGTTCAATCTCCTTTTCTCGTTCTTCTCCGTCGGGTACGCCATGAATGGCACAGGCAGCACCTTGACGTGCAGACTTAACGTGCAGGCCACTATAGCTAAATAATAAGGAACATGCAATATATACTATATTGGACTGTAGTATTCAGGGCAAATGATCGTGTGGGCGATAAATAAGTTTGTTTGTGGTTGCAGTTTGGGCAATCTGTCTAAAAAAAGGTTTGCCATCGCCTTCACTGTTTTAGAGGGTTAGCGCACCTGGAGGCCTTCATCTACATTATTTTACTCAGTTTCATTGAGCCCAGGGCCACAGCCTCTGCGTGAACCATCAGCATCACAGCCAATTCCATCTCCCATATTTGCCGCCTTCTTAATATGAAATGTTATATATGCTTAAACGTATCTAACACCTACAGTATTGTACGATATGTGCGTGTACGCGCCAATCAATTAAAACAGGTATTTTGGATGCACACTAGGGTTGAGCGAACCCGAACTGTAAAGTTCGGGATCGTACCGAACTTTAGGATTTTTGGAACCCGAACCCGAACATTTCAGTAAAAGTTTGGGTTCGGTGTTCAGTGATTTCTTGGCGCTTTTTGAAAGGCTGCAGAGCAGCCAATCAATAAGAGTTTAACTGTGTGCCCTTTGAAGCCATCACAGCCATGCCTACTAATGGCATGGCTGTGATTGGCCAATGTAGCATGTGACTCAGCCTCTATATAAGCTGGAGTCACGTAGCGCTGCACGCCACTCTGCTGTCTTTAGTGTAGGGAGAGGATGCTGCTGGGGATTTCAGGGAAATAATAGGAGAGAATCTTTGCTTAAAATGTAAATCTAACTGTGGGTGCAGGGCACAATTTTTTTATCCTGCCCTGAGCCCAGTGACCGAAAAAAAAAACCTTTTATAAGTCAGTTAGGTGGGCGGCGGCGGCCATTTTATGCAAGCTCAGTGCACCAGAACTGCATCAGAGCTTTTGGGACATTGAAAATCTTTTTTTTTTTTGGCAATTTACAACATCTGGTGCATTTACACACTTAGTCAGTGTGCAATTTAAGCTAGAACCATTAATTTCAGTGTTTTTAAAAACACACTTTTTTGCCAAAAAACACAATTTTTCTGATCTGCAAGTGTTAAATTCAAGTTTAATATATACAGCTTTCATATTCTGGTACAAACAAAAAAAAAAGAACTTTTTTGGCAATATACAACATCTGGATTAGTCAGTGTGCAATATAAGCTAGAAATACAGCCATCATTTTCCGAGTTTTTAAAAACACACTTTTTTTTGCTAAAAAACACTATTTTACAGATCTGCAAGTGTTAAATTCAAGTTTAATATATACAGCTTTCATATTCTGTTACCAAAAAAAAAACACTTTTTTTGCAATATACAACTAGAGATGTCGCGAACATAAAATTTTCAGTTCGGAAACGGCGAACGCGAGTTTCTTCAAATGTTTGCGAACAGGCGAACCGGGCTAACCGCCATAGACTTCAATAAGCAGGCGAATTTTAAAACTCACAGGGACTCTTTTTAGCCACAGTAGTGATGGAAAAGTTGTGGCATGCCGGAGGGGGATCCATGGCAAACTCCCATGGAAAATTACATTGACGCAGAGTTGGGTTTTAATCCATAAAGGGCATAAATCACCTAACAATCCAAAATTTTTTTGAACAACGTGGTTTAAAACATCCAATGTGTGTATACAATCAGGTATGATGTTGTATCGATCAGGTAGTGTAAGGGTTACGCCCGCTTCACAGACATTGACAGACCACACTCCCCTATTAATGCACCGCAAACAACCGCAAACAGTCCATTTGCCCAACCGCAAACTCCCCATTTGCACAAGGTTGGATACCAAGCTAGCCATGTCCCAAAGATGTCATTGTAGGTTTCTTCCTCCACCCAGCCATGTACAACACCAAGGGTCCCCGAAAAGTTAATTGAATTAATTTTTTTAACGGGGAGATGGTTGAAAAAAAACGCTAGCTCCCTCCCATTTGTTTGAATCCACGGTCACTGTGTCTGCGCCGTGCAATTTACTCTCACACCCAATATGAGTGTTATTTTCTGTAGTTCTCTTCTCATCAGTTTAATCCCTGTAACGTCCCCTATCAGGACGTGTATTGAATGGATTTTAGACAACCGCAAACAGTTGTTATAAGTTGACTAATTCCTTGCAGAAATGTGATTTATCTGTGTGCATCCTTCTTGTTACTTCCAATTTGGGGCACTGCGCGTGCACCGTCCAATGTACTCTTCCACACGGTATGAGTGGTGTGTTAACTAGTACTATTCTTATCATTTTAATCCCTGTTACGTCCCCTATCCGGGGACTTGTGTTGAATTTATTTTAGGAACCGGGAGATGGAAAAAGCAGCTTGGTCGGTCCTCTTACTCCCAAGTTGGGGCACTGCGCATGCACAGAGCAATGTGCTGTGACACCCTATATGAGAGGTGTCTTAACCTGCTCAGGACCGCCGTACGCAGGATTGCGTCTTTGCGGCGGTCCTGTTCTTCTGGGTGGACGCGCCGGTGCGTCCTCTCGCGAGACGCGAGATTTCGGGGAAAGCCAGCCTGCGCATGCGCATCGCGGGCCGGCAAAATTCAAAAGACAATTTCGTCAGCAACCTGCCAGCCAATGATCGCGGCTGGCAGGTTGCTGATTTTCAAAAAAACCAATCAGCAGCCAGATAACCCATCATATTAGTAAATATGATGTGGCTATATGGCTGCTGTGCTCCTCTGCTCCTTCTTTTGGTCGGTTGGTTCCAGCAGAGGAGCAGAGGAGCACATCATTACTGTGAGTACCCACCAACACCACACTTAGCCCCCAGATAACCTCCCAGCACCCCAATTAACCCTTTGATCACCCCTTCTTGCCCCTGTCAATCACTAGTGAAAAGGAAAAAAGTGATCAGTGCAAACTGTCACTTTTTTTTTTTCACTGGTATTGACCGTTAGGTTTTAGGATAGTTTAGGTCCCTTGGTTAGGTAGTTTAGCGATCAGTTAGCGCCCAGCCCACCGCACCGCAGTGCCTTATTCGCTGATTAGCGTATCGCTAATCAGCATTTGTACTTTTATAGTATCTGGAAGTGATAAAAACTGATCACAGTCAGATGTATAATAGTATTAGTGTCACTTTAGTTCGCCCTCCACCCAAAACGCAGTGTTTGCCCGATCAGGCCTGATCGGTCGCCCACACGTGCGTTCACCCACGCCCGCCCCACCGCAGTGACAAAAAAATATATTTTTTTGATCACTGCACATTCACTTTACACGCACTGCGGCAATAAAAAAATCAGTTTTGATTTTTTTTATCAACCGCAGTGGCCTCTGGTACTTCGCTAGCCTCCCCTTTGTAAGACAGGCTTGCTTTTTTTCTTGGGTAGTCTCAGGGAATACCCCTAAATTTAGTTGCCCAAATGTCAAACAGGGGGTATTCTTCTGAAGAGGCCTACAGGCTTCTGACCCAGTCGGATGAGGAATGGGAACCCTCATCTGATGAATCTAGCGGGTCAGAATACGAACCTGTAGAAAGCAGTGGCTCTCTGACCCAAAGTTCGGATGAGGAGGCTGAGGTCCCTGATAGCACCAGGCGTACCCGGCCCCGTGTCGCTAGACCGCAGGTTGTGCAGGATCCGCTTCAAGAGCAGCAGAGTGGGGCTGGTGCTGTCGGATTACGTGGTGAGGCATACACCAGCAGCGCAGCCCTTCCTGGACCTAGTACCAGCACTGCCGTACAACCTGGTGAAGTGGCGAGCACCAGAAGGGCAGTTGAAGCTGGTACGGTGGCACGAGCAGTAGTGACCCCGTCGCAGCCACCGCAAAGACGTGCCCGTAGAGCCCCTAGAATCCCTGAGGTGCTGGCAAACCCTGATTGGCAGTCCCCAACTTCAGCCGCACCTGTAGTTTTCCCTTTCACTGCCCAGTCTGGAGTTCGGGTTGAGACAGCTCAGATCGGTTCGGCCCTGGGATTTTTTGAGCTGTTCTTGACTGCGGAGCTCTTGGACTTAGTCGTGGCCGAAACAAATCGGTATGCCACACAATTTATATCCGCCAACCCGGGAAGCTCTTATGCCCAGTCTTTCCGGTGGAAACCAGTCCAAGTTTCCGAAATTAAAACTTTTCTGGGCCTTCTCCTCAACATGGGTCTAACTAAAAAGCATGAATTGCGGTCATATTGGTCCACGAACCCAATTCATCACATGCCCATGTTCTCTGCTGCTATGTCCAGGACACGATTTGAGACCATCCTGCGTTTCCTGCACTTTAGTGATAACAGCACCTCCCGTCCCAGAGGCCACCCTGCTTTTGACCGGCTCCACAAAATTCGGCCCCTCATAGACCATTTCAACCTGAAATTTGCAGATTTGTATACCCCTGAGCAAAACATCTGCGTAGACGAGTCCCTGATACATTTTACCGGGCGCCTTGGCTTCAAACAATACATCCCAAGCAAGCACGTCCGGTATGAGGTCAAATTGTATAAGCTCTGTGAAAGGGCCACAGGCTATACCCACAAATTTCGGATCTATGAGGGAAAAGATCAGACCCTGGAGCCGGTCGGTTGCCCTGACTACCTGGGGAGCAGTGGGAAGACAGTCTGGGACTTGGTGTCACCCTTATTCGGCAAGGGGTACCATCTTTATGTGGACAATTTTTACACAAGTGTGGCCCTCTTTAGGCATTTGTTTCTAGAACGGATTGGCGCCTGTGGCACCTCGCGAACTAGTCGCGCGGGCTTCCCCCAACGGCTCGTTACCACCCGTCTTGCAAGGGGGCAGAGGGCCGCACTGTGTAACGAAGAACTGCTCGCGGTGAAATGGAGAGACAAGCGTGACGTTTACATGCTCTCCTCCATTCACGCAGACACGACAATCCAAATTGAGCGAGCAACCTGTGTCATTGAAAAGCCCCTCTCAGTCCACGACTATAACCTTCACATGGGAGGGGTGGACTTCAATGACCAGATGTTGGCTCCGTATTTAGTGTCCCGCAGAACCAGACGCTGGTATAAGAAGGTGTCTGTATATTTAATTCAATTGGCTCTGCATAATAGTTTTGTTCTCTACAGTAAGGCTGGGAGAACTGTATCCTTTCTCAAATTTCAGGAAGAGATCATCGCGAACCTCCTGTACCCAGAAGGTTCCGTGGTCCCATCCACCAGTGTAGTTAGCCGTCTACACGAGCGACATTTCCCCAGTGTCGTTCCTGGTACCTCAAACCGACCGCCACCCCGAAAAAAATGTTGTGTCTGTAGCAGGAGTGGAATAAGGCGTGACACCCGCTATTTCTGTCCTGACTGTCCTGACCACCCTGCCCTATGCTTTGGAGAGTGTTTCCGGAAGTACCACACACAGGTACACCTAGCATAGGGATCATCTCACCAGGACAGGCACACAGGGCTATTAGGGCCCATTCACATACAGCTGCTGCAAACCTCTCCTTTCACCTGGGACAAAGTGCATAACGCACTTCGCCACATCTTTGGGCGATTTGCGCTTTGCACATTGACCCATGGGGAAGGATAGGTTTGTTCTATAAAGGTAAAAAAACAAACAAACAAAAAAACACCAGTAAGCAAAAAGGTTAATGTTTAGTTCAAAAAGTTAAAGTTTATATGTTCTGTTCCAAAGTTAATAAAATTATTGCGTTGCGGCCTGTTTTTTTTTTTTTCTTTTTTTACCTTCCAGGTGGACCAACCTTTCGACTAGCTGCAGCACTGATGTGCATTCTGACAGAAGCATTGCGCTGCTGTCAGATTACACGCAAGTCGGTGTATGCGGCGCTGCAAGACGAGATTTCTACTCTGCAGTAACAGATACGTTTGCCAAGGCATACGAACTGAGGAGGAGGCGGCGTTCCTATGCTTTGGCAAACACTTTGTATGTAAAAAAAAAAATAATAAAAAATCCCGGCAATGATTTATTCATCCACATCGATTGATGTGAAAGGAGAAATCTGGTTTGCCAGGGCATACGAGCTAAGTGGGTATGGATGTTGGGCGGAGCTCCTATGTCCTGGCAGACGCCTTTCCCCTCCTTTTTTTTTTTTTGGGCAGAGATTTTTTCATCCACATTGATCGATGCGAATGAAGAAATCTGTGCCGTTCATTTTTTTCTTTCAGCCCAGAGGCTGAACGGAAAAAAAAATCTCATTACCTGTATGCTCAATATAAGGAGAATAGCAGAAACTCCTAATGCTGGCCATACATGTAATGATTGCGGAGACCCTCAAATGCCAGGGCAGTACAAACACCCCACAACTGACCCCATTTTGGAAAGAAGACACCCCAAGGTATTCGCTGAGGGGCATATTGAGTCCATGAAAGATTTAAATTTTTGTCCTAAGTTAGCAGAAAGTGAGACTTTGTAAGAAAAAAAAAAAAAAAAATCAATTTCCGCTAACTTATGCCAAAAAAATACATTTCTATGAACTCGCCATGCCCCTCATTGAATACCTTGGGGTGTCTTCTTTCCAATGTGGGGTCACATGTGGGGAATTTATACTGCCCTGGCTTTTTAGGGGCCCTAAAGCGTGAGAAGAAGTCTGGGATCCAAATGTCTAAAAATGCCCTCCTAAAAGGAATTTGGGCACTTTTGCAGCCTAGATGCGCAAAAGTGTCACACATGTGGTATCGCCATACTCAGAAGAAGCTGGGGAATGTGTTTTGGGGTGTCATTTTACATATACCCATGCTGGGTGAGATAAATATCTTGGTCAAATGCCAACTTTGTATAAAAAAATGGGAAAAGTTGTCTTTTGCCAAGTAATTTCTCTCACCCAGCATGGGTATATGTAAAATGACACCCCAAAACACATTCCCCAACTTCTCCTGAGTACAGCGATACCAGATGTGTGACACTTTTTTGCAGCCAAGGTGGGCAAAGGGGCACACATTCCAAAGTGCACCTTTCGGATTTCGCAGGCCATTTTTTACACATTTTGATTGCAAAGTACTTCTCACACATTTGGGCCCCTAAATTGCCAGGGCAGTATAACTACGCCACAAGTGACCCCATTTTGGAAATAAGACACCCCAAGGTATTCCGTGAGGGGCATGGCGAGTTCCTAGAATTTTTTATTTTTTGTCGCAAGTTAGTGGAATATGAGACTTTGTAAGGAAAAAAATAAAATAAAAAAATCATCATTTTCCGCTAACTTGTGACAAAAAATTCTAAAATTCTAGGAACTCGCCATGCCCCTCACGGAATACCTTGGGGTGTCTTCTTTCCAAAATGGGGTCACTTGTGGGGTAGTTATACTGCCCTGGCAATTTAGGGGCCCAAATGTGTGAGAAGTACTTTGCAATCAAAATGTGTAAAAAATGGCCTGCAAAATCCGAAAGGTGCTCTTTGGAATATGTGCCCCTTTGCCCACCTTGGCTACAAAAAAGTGTCACACATATGGTATCGCCGTACTCAGGAGAAGTTGGGGAATGTGTTTTGGGGTGTCATTTTACATATACCCATGCTGGGTGAGAAAAATATCTTGGTCAAATGCCAACTTTGTATAAAAAAATTTGAAAAGTTGTCTTTTGCCAAGATATTTCTCTCACCCAGCATGGTTATATGTAAAATGACACCCCAAAACACATTCCCCAACTTCTCCTGAGTACGGCGATACCAGATGTGTGACACTTTTTTGCAGCCTAGGTGGGCAAAGGGACCCACATTCCAAAGTGCACCTTTCGGATTTCACCGGTCATTTTTTACAGATTTCGATTGCAAACTACTTCTCACACATATGGGCCCCTAAATTGCCAGGGCAGTATAACTACGCCACAAGTGACCCCATTTTGGAAAGAAGACACCCCAAGGTATTCCGTGAGGGGCATGGCGAGTTTCTAGAATTATTTTATTTTTTCGCAAGTTAGTGGAATATGAGACTTTGTAAGAAAAAAATATATAAATCATCATTTTCTGCTAACTTGTGACAAAAAAATTTAAATTCTAGGAACTCGCCATGCCCCTCACGGAATACCTTGGGGTGTCTTCTTTCCAAAATGGGGTCACTTGTGGGGTAGTTATACTGCCCTGGCAATTTAGGGGCCCAAATATGTGAGAAGTACTTTGCAATCAAAATGTGTAAAAAATGGCCTTCAAAATCCGAAAGGTGCTCTTTGGAATATGTGCCCCTTTGCCCACCTTGGCTGCAAAAAAGTGTCACACATCTGGTATCGCCGTACTCAGGAGAAGTTGGGGAATGTGTTTTGGGGTGTCATTTTACATATACCCATGCTGGGTGAGAAAAATATCTTGGTCAAATGCCAACTTTGTATAAAAAAATTGGAAAAGTTGTCTTTTGCCAAGATATTTCTCTCACCCAGCATGGTTATATGTAAAATGACACCCCAAAACACATTCCCCAACTTCTCCTGAGTACGGCAATACCAGATGTGTGACACTTTTTTGCAGCCTAGGTGGGCAAAGGGACCCACATTCCAAAGCGCACCTTTCGGATTTCACCGGTCATTTTTTACAGATTTTGATTGCAAACTACTTCTCACACATATGGGCCCCTAAATTGCCAGGGCAGTATAACTACGCCACAAGTGACCCCATTTTGGAAAGAAGACACCCCAAGGTATTCCGTGAGGGGCATGGCGAGTTCCTAGAATTTTAAATTTTTTGTCGCAAGTTAGTGGAATATGAGACTTTGTAAGGAAAAAAAAATATATATAAAAATCATCATTTTCCACTAACTTGTGACAAAAAATAAAAAGTTCTATGAACTCACTCTGCCCATCAGTGAATACCTTAGGGTGTCTACTTTCCGAAATGGGGTCATTTGTGGGGTTTTTCTACTGTTTGGGCATTGTAGAACCTCAGGAAACATGACAGGTGCTCAGAAAGTCAGAGCTGCTTCAAAAAGCGGTAATTCACATTTTTGTACTATAGTGTGTAAACGCTATAAATTTTACCCAAACCATTTTTTTTTTGCCCAAACATATTTTTTTTATCAAAGACATGTAGAACAATAAATTTGGCGAAAAATTTATATATGGATGTCGTTTTTTTTGCAAAATTTTACAGCTGAAAGTGAAAAATGTCATTTTTTTGCTAAAAAATCGTTACATTTTGATTAATAACAAAAAAAAGTAAAATGTCAGCAGCAATAAAATACCACCAAATGAAAGCTCTATTAGTGAGAAGAAAAGGAGGTAAAATTCATTTGGGTGGTAAGTTGCATGACCGAGCGATAAACGGTGAAAGTAGTGCAGAAGTGTAAAAAGTGGCCTGGTCATTAAGGGGGTTTTAGCTAGCGGGGTTGAAGTGGTTAGCTAGTACTATTCCTATCAGTTTAATCCCTGTTACGTCCCATATCAAGGCTTGCCTTTTGTGAAAAATAAATTAGGCTGGATACCTTCGACTGCCTACACAGTGACAGACCAACCTCTGAAACACCAAACTGAATTGGTTTTAGGAACCGGGAGATGGAAAAAGCAGCTTGGTCGGTCCTCTTACTCCCAAGTTGCGGCACTGCGCGTGCATGGAGCAATGTGCTGTGACACCCTATATGAGTGGTGTCTTAACTAGTACTATTGCTATCAGATTAATCCCTGATACGTCCCCTATCCGGGGACGTGTGTCGAATTGATTAACCATTGTCGAATTAACGAACCATTACGACATCCTTAAATAATTTTGTTCTGAGCTCTGTACTTGCTTTGTATTGGAATTGATGGGGATTTTTTAAATTGTCTGCATTAATTCTAATAAACAATTAAGAGACTTTATTATGATTTTTTAGATTTATGTATTTAAAACCCATACAACTTGAAAAAGAAAATTAATGTTTTTTCTATGAAAAATTATCCAGCCGATTGCTTTTGGTCTGATCATAATGAAGCAACGGGCCTTATCATGTGGGGTGTGGCAACATTGCCAACACACTCAGAGGTGATGATCGCTTCATTGTGAAACACAAGCCCCTTCACCACAACAAGGTAACGATCACAAAGGGGAATTGACACTTGTATGTGCTTTTTTTTTCGCTGCCACAGTGCAGCACCAGAGGACAGAAAAATTAGGCATGTACACATGCCAGAAAAATAATGGTATTGTTGAAGCCGCTGTTGTAGCAGAGGCCGGAAAAATTTATGTTTTCCAGGCAGAAAGGTGACTAAAACATTGCAGCTTGAACCCTAGTTGGTGGCGGAGAATTCACGAAAGTAATCCGTTATGCAGACAATAAATACAGCAGCGTGGGGACCATTTTAAAGCCAAGGCATGTCATCAGGTCTTTGGTTAGTGAAACGTATCCCCCACTGTCAGTCCCTTCGGGATCCATGCCTCATTCATCTTAATGAAGGTAAGGTAATCAACACTTTGACCGAGGCGACTTCTCTTGTCATGGCAATGCCTCCTGCTGCACTGAAGGTCCTTTCTGACAGGACACTTGAAGCGGGGCAGGCCAGAAGATCTATCGCAAACTGGGATAGCTCAGGCCACAGGTCAAGCCTGCACACCTAGTAGTCAAGGGGTTCATCGCTCCTCAGAGTGTCGATATCTGCAGTTAAGGCGAGGTAGTCTGCTACCTGTTGGTCGAGTCGTTCTCTCAGGCTGTGGCGATGTGTAGGACTGAAAAAGCTCCGCATGTCCTCCATCAACAACACATCTGTAAAGCGTCCTGTCCTTGCCGCCGTGGTTGTGTTAGGAGGAGGATTACTTTCACCTCTTCCCCAGTTATATTCCAGTTATGCTGTGACATCCCCCTTATAAGCTGTGTAAAGCATATTTTCTTGTTTGGTTTTGAACTGCTGCATCCTTTCCGACTTTCGGTAATTTTGTAACATTTCCTCCACTTTCTGCTTATACCGGAGGTCTAGTAGAGTGGCCACCCAGTACAGGTCATTCTCCTTCATCCTTTTTATATGAGGGTCCCTCAACAGACATGACTGCATGAAAGACCCCATTTGCACAAGGTTGGATGCCGAGCTACTCATTTCCCGTTCCTTGTCCTCACTGATGTCATTGACGGTCTGTTCTTCCCCCCCAGCCATGTACAACACCACGGGTCCCAGATAGGTGACAACAATGAGCACCCTGGGATGCCTGCTGTGGTTTGTCTTCCTCCTCCTCAAAGCCACATTCCTCCTTTGACTCCTTTTCCAGCATTGCCGCAGGTCCGACAAGCGATGATGACAAGGCTGTTTCTGGTGGTGATGGTGACCACAACTCTTCCTCTTCACGCTCATCTACAGCCTGATCCAGCACTCTTTGCAGGGCACACTCCAGGAAGAAAACAAATGGGATGAGGTCGCTGATGGTGCCTTCGGTGCGTCTGACTAGGTTTGTCACCTCCTCAAAAGGACGCATGAGCCTACAGGCATTGCGCATGAGCGTCCAGTAACGTGGCAAAAAAATTCCCAGCTCCGCAGAGGCTGTCCTAGCACCCCGGTCATACAAATACTCATTGACGGCTTTTTCTTGTTGGAGCAGGCGGTCGAACATAAGGAGTGTTGAATTCCAACGTGTCGGGCTGTCGCAAATCAAGCGCCTCACTGGCATGTTGTTTCGCCGCTGAATATCGGAAAAGTGTGCCATGGCCGTGTAGGAATCCCTGAAATGGCCACACACTTTCCTGGCCTGCTAGAGGACGTCCTGTAAGCCTGGGTACTTAGACACAAAGCATTGTACGATGAGATTCAACACATGTGCCATGAACGGCACATGTGACAACTTGCCCAAATTCAATGCCGCCAGCAGATTGCTTCCATTGTCACACAGCACTTTGCCGATCTCCAGTTGGTGCGGGGTCAGCAACTGATCCACCTGTGCGTTCAGGGCAGACAGGAGTGCTGGTCCGGTGTGGCTCTCTGCTTTCAGGCAAGTCAACCCCAAGACAGCGTGACACTGTCGTATCCGGGATGTGGAATAGCCCCTGGGGAGCTGGGGGGGATTCAGTTGATGTGCAGCCAGACGCCTCAGCAGAAGAGGACTCAGCCGAGGAGGTTATCGAAGAGGATGGAGTAGGAGGAGTAGAGGAGGTGGCAGTAGGCCTGCCTGCAAGTCGTGGCGGTGTCACCAACTCCGCTGCAGAGCCACGCATTCCATGCTTGGCAGCCATCAGCAGGTTGGCCCAATGCGCAGTGTAGGTGATATACCTGCCCTGACCGTGCTTTGCAGACCAGGTATCAATGGTCAGATGGACCCTTGCCCCAACACTGTATGCCAGAGATGCCATGACTTCCTTTTCAATCACAGAGTTTGAGGAGAGGTTTGGGATTGCCTTATTAGAAAAAAAAAATTGTCCGGGTACCTTCCACTGTGGTGTCCCAATAGCGACAAATTTTTTGAAGGCCTCAGACTCCACCAGCTGGTATGGTAAAAGCTGGCGGGCTAAGAGTTCCGTCAAGCCAGCTGTCAGACGCCGGGCAAGGGGGTGACTCTGTGACATTGGCTTCTTACACTCAAACATTTCCTTAACAGACACCTGACTGTGGGCAGATGAGATGGAACTGCTCAGGGTGAGAGGCGGAGTGGCGGGTGGTTGAGAGGGGGCAAGAAGGACAGCAGTGGTTGACGTGGCTGAAGATGCTGGACCAGGAGGAGGATGGTGGCTTTGAGCTTCTGTGCTGCTTCTACTCTTTATCATGTGTTGATCCCATAGGCGTTTGTGATGTGCGATCATGTGCCTTCGCAAAGCAGTTGTACCTAGGTTGGTGTTGGATTTCCCACGACTCAGTTTCTTTTGGCACAGGTTGCAAATGGCATCGCTGTTGTCAGAGGCAGACACACAAAAAAATTGCCACACTGCTGAGCTTTGCAATGACTGCATTCTGGTGGTGGCAACAGCATGCGTTGATTGGCGTGCTGTCTGGCTGCCCCCGGGTGCCGATACATGCTGTCTGACTGTGCCACTAGCTCCTTGCGACGACCTCCCCCTGCTTCCAACTCGTCTTCTCCTTCTCTCTGTCTCCCCTTCTGAACTTTCCCCCTCTTCTTCTTCTCTTCGAGCAGGCATCCACGTGACATCCATGGACACATCGTCATCATCAACCACTTCACTTGTATCTGACACCTCAGCAAAGGAAGCAGCAGTGGGTACAACATGATCATCACACTGTACGTAATCCTGCCTGACTGAGACATATCCCTGTTATCTACATCCTCTGGCAATAATGGTTGCGCATCACTAATTTCATCCAACTGATGTGTAAATAACTCCTCTGATGGATCAAGTGAAGCGGCTGTGGTGGCTGTGGTGGTGGTGGCGGCGGGCGGGAGAGTGGTAACTTGAGAGCAGGTGACCGAAGCTGAGCTGGAGGAGGATGGTGCATCAAGGTTCTTAGCGGAAGCTGTTGAAGATTGGGTGTCCTGTGTAAGCCAGTCAACTATGTCCTCAGAATATTTTGGGTTCGGGGTACGTGGCCTCTGAACACTGGGCATTATTCCAGGGCCAGTGGAAATCACAGCTCCAGGACCACGACGGCCCCTGCGGGGTGGCCTGCCTCTGCCTGTCATTTTTTTTAGATAAGTGGTACTATGCGTGCAATGTACGGTGCCACCCTACATAAGTGGTGGGCAGTGGGCACAGTACTGCGATTATATTTATTACAAAGAAATAATAAATTGACTTTAGTTTTATCTGCAAGCTATTGTGACACACTGTAACGGTATGAGTGGTGGCCTGGCCAGTGGCCACAGTACAGTCTGTGGGCCAGACACCCACTGGCTTGCAACTGCGATTATATTTATTACAGAGAAAAAATTAATTTACTTTTTTTATCTGCAAGGTATTGTGACACCCTGTATGAATGGTGTGCACACAGTACAGTCTGTGAGCCTGCAGCCTCTCACTGTCTGGCAACTGCGATTATATTTAAAAAAAATATAATAAATTTACTTTTTTTATCTGCAAGGTACTGTGACACCCTATATGAGTGGTGTGCACACAGTACAGTCTGTGGGCCTGCAGCCTCTCACACACGGGCAGGCAACTGCAATATATATATACAGACCAAACGTTTGGACACACCTTCTCATTCAAAAAGTTTTCTTTATTTTCATGACTATGAAAATTGTAGATTCACACTGAAGGCATCACAACTATGAAGTAACACTTGTGGAATTATATACATAACAAACAAGTGTGAAACAACTGAAAAGATGTCATATTTTAGCTTCTTCAAAGTAGCCACCTTTTGCTCTGATTACTGCTTTGCACACTCTTGGCATTCTCTTGATGAGCTTCAAGAGGTAGTCATCTGAAATGGTTTTCACTTCACAGGGGTGCCCTGTCAGGTTTAATAAGTGGGATTTCTTGCCTTATAAATGGGGTTGGGACCATCAGTTGCGTTGAGGAGAAGTCAGGTGGATACACAGCTGATAGTCCTACTGAATAGACTGTTAGAATTTGTATTATGGCAAGAAAAAAGCAGCTAAGTAAAGAAAAATGAGTGGCCATCATTACTTTAAGAAATGAAGGTCAGTCAGTCAGCCAAAAAATTGGGAAAACTTTGAAAGTAAGGGCTATTTGACCATGAAGGAGAGTGATGGGGTGCTGCGCCAGATGACCTGGCCTCCACAGTCATCGGACCTGAACCCAATCGGGATGGTTTGTGGTGAGCTGGACCGCAGAGTGAAGGCAAAAGGGCCAACAAGTGCTAAGCATCTCTGGGAACTCCTTCAAGACTGTTGGAAGACCATTTCAGGTGACTACCTCTTGAAGCTCATCAAGAAAATGCCAAGAGTGTGCAAAGCAGTAATCAAAGCAAAAGGTGACATATTTTCAGTTGTTTCACACTTGTTTGTTATGTATATAATTCCACATGTGTTAATTCATAGTTTTGATGCATTCATCGTCATGAAAATAAAGAAAACTCTTTGAATGAGAAGGTGTGTCCAAACTTTTGGTCTGTACTGTATATAAAATAAAAAGCAGACTGATGTACCAGCACTAAAAAGGGCTTTTTGGGGTGCTGTCAGGACGCTGTCCTTACAGCAGATGAGTCTGTGGACACAGAACACTGCCCTAGCTATCGATTTCCCTATTATATCAGCAGCAGCTACACTGTCCCTCCTCTCACTAAGAATGCAGCTTCCGAATGAATCTAAAATGGATGCTGTCCAGGAGGTGGGAGGGTCTGGGAGGGAAGGTCTGCTGCTGATTGGCTGACTGTGAGGTACAGGGTCAAAGTTTATTCAATGATGATGTATAGTGGGCGGACCGAACATCGCATATGTTCGCCCGCCGCGGCAAACGCGAACAAGCCATATTAGCCGTGAACTGTTCATTTATCGCTAGGATATGTAAACTCCAACAGAATGGTTGTTAACTGCTTAACTGGTCATCGGCACGAAGGAGCAGTCATTTTCACAACTCAAGGAATCCTCCCTGAAGCTTGACCTCTGCACGTCGACGGTCTGTATTACGAAGCTTGTCTAAAAGAAAAATCCCATAGTGCACCCCCTTGGAGGAAACTCTGGATGCGGCACAGGCTGCTTTGCTCCTTTAAAAGCAATGGACTCTGTACAGCAAGACATTGATGTATAATTTTTCGTACACCAAACTGAAAGAGTATTCAAAGTACCTGTCTGCCCACATAGCTGCCAAGAAGCAGAAGGGTCTCCATTGAAGTAGGCTCAGAGCTGAACCTAAAAGCTAAATGTTCCTGCTTACCTGGACTCAAAGGAAAGGACAGAGATCCACTGGCTGTGCTCATACAGATTTCATCCAAGCCTCCACTCACCAAGACAAGCACAGAGGACCGGATTTTTTGAACAAGTTGGTTCTGCGGGACGTACACAGAGGACGATCTATTGGAGGTGTAACAAAAGACATTTACCTGCATCCCGCTCTGAGGCGCTCACGGCTATTGTAGAGACGTGGTTCCAAAGAAACTTTGACTGTAGTTTGGGTAAGCTGGTGATCAGTTCTCAGGACCTTACTTGGCTAGCAGCGATGTGGACCGGGTATGACGTGTCTGGATCAGTGTCGCCCACAGAACTTGTTTTCTCTGTGCTGGTCGATCCTCGAATAGACATTTCATATGCCATCCACGTAGAGGACTTCAAGACTTTATGGAATGATATTCATAAATCAAAGGACAAGGAGGAAGTGGACAATTTATTCCAATATCTTTACTCGCATCACGGAATGAGCTGGAGTCGGCTTGTTTGCTGGACTGTCCTTCAGTTATCAGCCATAACGCTATACATTTCTTGATCCGTATGCATTACACTCGTGGTCACCCCGACACTGGTCGCCAACCCATTCTTGTTGATGAAGCACTTTGTTTTTCCAGTTTGTCTTTTTCTCCCCCGTTCAAAAATAAATAAAATAATGGTTTGTAATTTGGTAGCCAAATGCAAGAGTGGGCATAAAACACACAAAGACATGCAAATATTCTGTTCACGTGTCATCTCTGTTTTGGATCCTCTCCTGTTTTTTGGGGGGCTTTAGAAATACTGATGGATTACTAAAAAAAATGCTGACTGAGTGAAGGCGTATGCTCCACAGACAGGATCTGTTTTTTGTGGGTTATTGTTCTGACAGATCAGAGGAAGGGCAAATTAATCAGTGACATCAACACAAACTTCCTGCTGACACCCTATCCACTCTGTCCGGGGGGCTCTACTTGTATAAGCGTTTAATAGAACAGGTTCTGTAGACATCTATGTCGAATCAGCTGGCGACGGTGTAAAAGGAGTGTGCTTCTTCTTAGTGCTAACATCGACCTGTAAGGCCAAGTTCATACTTGAGTTATTTGGTCAGTTTTGGCGCCATGACTGCCCAAATAAGTGAAGTATGCAGTGATTCTAAGTGCGACGACTGTCATTTGCATGTCATACGAAATCATAGCATTATTTTACTACCAAAGCAGACTCCCTATGCGTGTTACTGCAAGGCACAGTGTTCTATACCACTAGAAAGGCTTTCTGCAGCAAGGAAATAGACGTTTTTTAATGTAATTTCTAACGCAAATTTATAAAAAAATTGGGCGCATTGAATTTTTGAAAAATGTGCTAATTTCTACAGCAAGCCGACAGCTCCTGCCTCAATGTCCAAGTTCAGGCCTACCTAAACTCTGCCCAGTCTCTGGTGTATACCCTCTTTCCTGACCCCATGGATTTCTGGGCAGGCAGACTGGAACAGTGGCCTGAACTGGAATAGCACGTTGTCTTTCTTTTTTTCTTGCCCAGCCTCCAGTGTCATCTCGAAGAAGGCTTTCAGCGCTGCAGGGATGAAGTGACACCCAAACAAACCAAGTTGTTCTCCATCAGTGTCCAGAACATCACTTTTGTCAAAATGAGCCAAACCTGGATTGGGAAATATTTTCACACTCCTCCGGCTCAGGCCGATGAATAGAGCTATCCTTGCTGAAGATGCGACATCTTGCCACTTTTGCTGCCTGCCTCCATCATGCCAACGCTGCGACCTGTCAATCATTATGTTCTATAAAGCTTCTGCTGCCTCTTTCATGTCACCACCATCATCATGTCACTGCTGCTGCTTTAAACCATTATCTTCCACAAGGCTGCTGCTGCATCATGCCACTGCCACCATCATTCCAGTACTGTGACCTGTCAACCATCATGTTCTATATGGCTGCTCCTGCCTCCATCATGCCACCAGCGCCATCATGTCACTGCTATAGTTGCTGATCATCATATTACATAAGGCTGTTGCTGCTGCCTCTATCATGCCACCTCCACCATTATGCTGCTGTTGTGATCGGCCAATCGTTATGTTCTGTACAGCTATGTTCTCTATAGCTGATGCCTCCATCATGCCTCCGCCGACATCATACCACTGCTGCGGCCTGCCGACTATCATACTCCGTAAGGCTGCTGCTGCCTGCCTATCAACATATACCCTATGGCTGCTGCTGCAGCAGCGACCGCTGCCTCAGCTGCTGTTGCTTCTCACTACTAATACCCTAGTGCCACCACCTTTAACACAAAGCATCTGCTTCTACTACCACTACCACTAATACTATTACTACTACTACCCATAGCCATTCTACAGCCTTGTATGTTCCATGCTATGCTGCTTTTGCTGCCGCTACTATTGCGGCAATGTGGCACTATATCCTTAACCCTTACACATCCGCACTTCAGTGCTTCATTCGAGAGCTTGGAAGGGGGAGGGAAAAAGTAAAAAAATCATACAAAATTAACAAAATGAGATAACAAGTTTTCCTAAAAAGTAGTAAGAGTCCTGGAGAAGGTTATAAACCAATTTTCATGACAATTGGAACAAGTTTGGTTCAATCTGAATCAATTTGTGACCGGAACGAACTTTTTATAAAATTTGGCAAACCTGAACCTAACCGAATCTCGAGCTCAACTCTAATTGGGACCACAGGGGTGTTGCAAGTTCAACATGGCACTCAAACCCATTTCAGTAAAATCTGGGTTTCAAAATCCAAATGGTGCTCCTTCCCTTCTTTACCCTGCTGTGTGCCAAAACAGCAGGTTATGACCACACTTAGGGTATTGTCGTGCTATAAAGAAATGGAGTAACAATAATTGGAATGCTATTTCTCCTGTTAACCCTAGTAAAAATGAAAAACTATAAACATGCTCCCCAATGCCCGAGCCCCTCATACAGAAGATACATACCGTTCTGCCTGCCACCAGCAATGCTCCTGATCCCTGTATTGCCACCACTGCATCTCTAAGCCTCCCTAACGTCACTCAAATAGCTAGGGAGGCTCGTCCCCTTTGCAGCCTGCAATTAGCTGCTCCCCCCTGAGATGCAGCCATGTGGGGATCAGGAGAGATGGGGACTTTTAGGGTGTTCCTTATGGAAAAATTTTAATTTTCAAATTTTACCTCTATATTGCATTAATTCCTGTGACTTAAAGGATTAACAGACTTTGACTTTGTTATTTTGAATACTTTGAGAGTTTTTAAAATGGGTGAATTACATGGGGTTCTAACATAGAGGCCTCTCCAAGGCATCTCAAAACTGATTTAGATTTTTTTTTGCAAGTTTGTAAAAATTTCTGCTAAACCTATCAGTCTTTTAACCTCTCCAGAAAATAATAGTATGATTGAACAATGGCGCAAACACAAAGCGGATATATGGATTGGTAAATATTAATTAAAAACTATTTGGTGAGTTAAAAAACAAACAAAATATAGCAACCAAAATGTACCACTAACATAAAGTACAATGTGTCAGGAAAAAGCGGTCTCTGAATTGCTTTGATAAGTAAAAGCATTCTAAGGTTATTACTAGGGATGAGCGAACTCGAACTGTATAGTTCGGGTTCGTACCGAATTTTGGGGTGTCCGTGACACGGACCCGAACCCGGACATTTTCGTAAAAGTCCGGGTTCGGGTTCGGTGTTCGTCGCTTTCTTCGCGCTTTTGTGACGCTTTCTTGGCGCTTTTTGAAAGGCTGCAAAGCAGCCAATCAACAAGCGTCATACTACTTGCCCCAAGAGGCCATCACAGCCATGCCTACTATTGGCATGGCTGTGATTGGCCAGAGCACCATGTGACCCAGCCTCTATTTAAGCTGGAGTCACATAGCGCCGCCCGTCACTCTGCTCTGATTAGCGTAGGGAGAGGTTGCGGCTGCGACAGTAGGGCGAGATTAGGCAGATTAACTCCTCCAAAGGACTTGATTAACTGATCGATCTGCAGCTGTGGATCATTGAGCTGCTGATCCTCAATTGCTCACTGTTTTTAGGCTGCACAGACCGTTTGTCAGTCTCATTTTTCTGGGGTGATCGGCGGCCATTTTGTGTCTTGTGGTGCGCCAGCACAAGCTGCGACCAAGTGCATTTAACCCTCAATGGTGTGGTTGTTTTTTGGCTAAAGCCTACATCAGGGTGAAGCTGTCACACCAAGTGCATTTAACCAGCAATAGTCTGTTCATTTTTTGGCCATATACAAAATCAGGGGCAAGCTGCGCCTGTCACCAAGTGCATTTAACCCTCAATGGTGTGGTTGTTTTTTGGCTAAAGCCTACATCAGGGTGAAGCTGTCACACCAAGTGCATTTAACCAGCAATAGTCTGTTCATTTTTTGGCCATATACAAAATCAGGGGCAAGCTGCGCCTGTCACCAAGTGCATTTAACCCTCAATGGTGTGGTTGTTTTTTGGCTAAAGCCTACATCAGGGTGAAGCTGTCACACCAAGTGCATTTAACCAGCAATAGTCTGTTCATTTTTTGGCCATATACAAAATCAGGGGCAAGCTGCGCCTGTCACCAAGTGCATTTAACCCTCAATGGTGTGGTTGTTTTTTGGCTAAAGCCTACATCAGGGTGAAGCTGTCACACCAAGTGCATTTAACCAGCAATAGTCTGTTCATTTTTTGGCCATATCCCAGTCTAATTCTGTCACTAAATCCATACCGGTCACCCAGCGCCTAAATACTAGGCCTCAAATTTATATCCAGCTAAATCTGTCCCTAGTGCTGTAGCTGGGCGAGTTATTTAGTGTCCGTTCAAGCACATTTCTTGTTCTGGGTTGAAATACAATTCCCAATTTAGCAATTTCATAATTTAGTGGTTCCTGCTATATCAGAGCTATTTGAAATCTATCCCAAAAAGGGTATATAATATTGAAGGTGCACATTGGGTCATTCAGAATAACTTCACACACACCCGCTACTGTGTATTTCCAAGTCTAATTCTGTCACTAAACCCATACCTGTCACCCAGCGCCTAAATACTAGGCCTCAAATTTAAATCCCTCTAAATCTCTCGTTACCCACCGCTGTACTGTTGTTGCTGGGCAAGATATTTAGTGTCCGTCAAAGCACATTTTTTGTTCTGGGTTGAAGTACAATTCCCAATTTAGCAATTTCATAATTTAGTGGTTTCTGCTATATCAGAGCTATTTGAAATCTATCCCTAAAAGGGTATATAATATTGAAGGTGCACATAGGGTCATTCAGAATAACTTCACACACACGCTTCTGTGCATTTCCAAGTCTAATTCTGTCACTAAATCCATACCGGTGACCCAGCGCCTAAATACTAGGCCTCAAATTTAAATCCCTCTAAATCTCTCGTTACCCACCGCTGTACTGTTGTTGCTGGGCAAGATATTTAGTGTCCGTCAAAGCACATTTTTTGTTCTGGGTTGAAGTACAATTCCCAATTTAGCAATTTCATAATTTAGTGGTTTCTGCTATATCAGAGCTATTTGAAATCTATCCCTAAAAGGGTATATAATATTGAAGGTGCACATAGGGTCATTCAGAATAACTTCACACACACGCTTCTGTGCATTTCCAAGTCTAATTCTGTCACTAAATCCATACCGGTGACCCAGCGCCTAAATACTAGGCCTCAAATTTAAATCCCTCTAAATCTCTCGTTACCCACCGCTGTACTGTTGTTGCTGGGCAAGATATTTAGTGTCCGTCAAAGCACATTTTTTGTTCTGGGTTGAAGTACAATTCCCAATTTAGCAATTTCATAATTTAGTGGTTCCTGCTATATCAGAGCTATTTGAAATCTATCCCAAAAAGGGTATATAATATTGAAGGTGCACATTGGGTCATTCAGAATAACTTCACACACACCCGCTACTGTGTATTTCCAAGTCTAATTCTGTCACTAAACCCATACCTGTCACCCAGCGCCTAAATACTAGGCCTCAAATTTAAATCCCTCTAAATCTCTCGTTACCGCTGTACTGTTGTAGCTGGGAAAGTTATTTAGTGCCCGTCAAAGCACATTTTTTGTTCTGGGTTGAAGTACAATTCCCAATTTAGCAATTTCATAATTTAGTGGTTCCTGCTATATCAGAGCTATTTGAAATCTATCCCAAAAAGGGTATATAATATTCAAGGTGCACATTGGGTCATTCAGAATAACTTCACACACACGCTTCTGTGCATTTCCAAGTCTAATTCTGTCACTAAATCCATACCGGTCACCCAGCGCCTAAATACTAGGCCTCAAATTTATATCCCGCTGAATTTGAATACAATACATTGGGCCAAATAATATATTTGTTGTTGTGGTGAACCATAACAATGAGAAAAACATCTAGTAAGGGACGCGGACGTGGACATGGTCGTGGTGGTGTTAGTGGACCCTCTGGTGCTGGGAGAGGACGTGGCCGTTCTGCCACATCCACACGTCCTAGTGTACCAACTACCTCAGGTCCCAGTAGCCGCCAGAATTTACAGCGATATATGGTGGGGCCCAATGCCGTTCTAAGGATGGTAAGGCCTGAGCAGGTACAGGCATTAGTCAATTGGGTGGCCGACAGTGGATCCAGCACGTTCACATTATCTCCCACCCAGTCTTCTGCAGAAAGCGCACAGATGGCGCCTGAAAACCAACCCCATCAGTCTGTCACATCACCCCCATGCATACCAGGGAAACTGTCTCAGCCTCAAGTTATGCAGCAGTCTCTTATGCTGTTTGAAGACTCCGCTGGCAGGGTTTCCCAAGGGCATCCACCTAGCCCTTCCCCAGCGGTGAAAGACATAGAATGCACTGACGCACAACCACTTATGTTTCCTGATGATGAGGACATGGGAATACCACCTCAGCATGTCTCTGATGATGACGAAACACAGGTGCCAACTGCTGCGTCTTTCTGCAGTGTGCAGACTGAACAGGAGGTCAGGGATCAAGACTGGGTGGAAGACGATGCAGGGGACGATGAGGTCCTAGACCCCACATGGAATGAAGGTCGTGCCACTGACTTTCACAGTTCGGAGGAAGAGGCAGTGGTGAGACCGAGCCAACAGCGTAGCAAAAGAGGGAGCAGTGGGCAAAAGCAGAACACCCGCCGCCAAGAGACTCCGCCTGCTACTGACCGCCGCCATCTGGGACCGAGCACCCCAAAGGCAGCTTCAAGGAGTTCCCTGGCATGGCACTTCTTCAAACAATGTGCTGACGACAAGACCCGAGTGGTTTGCACGCTGTGCCATCAGAGCCTGAAGCGAGGCATTAACGTTCTGAACCTGAGCACAACCTGCATGACCAGGCACCTGCATGCAAAGCATGAACTGCAGTGGAGTAAACACCTTAAAACCAAGGAAGTCACTCAGGCTCCCCCTGCTACCTCTTCTGCTGCTGCCGCCTCGGCCTATTCTGCTGCTGCCGCCTCGGCCTCTTCCTCCGCCTCTGGAGGAACGTTGGCACCTGCCGCCCAGCAAACAGGGGATGTACCACCAACACCACCACCACCACCTCCGTCACCAAGCGTCTCAACCATGTCACACGCCAGCGTTCAGCTCTCCATCTCACAAACATTTGATAGAAAGCGTAAATTCCCACCTAGCCACCCTCGATCCCTGGCCCTGAATGCCAGCATTTCTAAACTACTGGCCTATGAAATGCTGTCATTTAGGCTGGTGGACACAGACAGCTTCAAACAGCTCATGTCGCTTGCTGTCCCACAGTATGTTGTTCCCAGCCGGCACTACTTCTCCAAGAGAGCCGTGCCTTCCCTGCACAACCAAGTATCCGATAAAATCAAGTGTGCACTGCGCAACGCCATCTGTAGCAAGGTCCACCTAACCACAGATACGTGGACCAGTAAGCACGGCCAGGGACGCTATATCTCCCTAACTGCACACTGGGTAAATGTAGTGGCAGCTGGGCCCCAGGCGGAGAGCTGTTTGGCGCACGTCCTGCCGCCGCCAAGGATCGCAGGGCAACATTCTTTGCCTCCTGTTGCCACCTCCTCCTTCTCGGCTTCCTCCTCCTCTTCTTCCACCTGCTCATCCAGTCAGCCACACACCTTCACCACCAACTTCAGCACAGCCCGGGGTAAACGTCAGCAGGCCATTCTGAAACTCATATGTTTGGGGGACAGGCCCCACACCGCACAGGAGTTGTGGCGGGGTATTGAACAACAGACCGACGAGTGGTTGCTGCCGGTGAGCCTCAAGCCCGGCCTGGTGGTGTGTGATAATGGGCGAAATCTCGTTGCAGCTCTGGGACTAGCCAATTTGACGCACATCCCTTGCTTGGCGCATGTGCTGAATTTGGTGGTGCAGAAGTTCATTCACAACTACCCCGACATGTCAGAGCTGCTGCATAAAGTGCGGGCCGTCTGTTCGCGCTTCCGGCGTTCACATCCTGCCGCTGCTCGCCTGTCTGCGCTACAGCGTAACTTCGGCCTTCCCGCTCACCGCCTCATATGCGACGTGCCCACCAGGTGGAACTCCACCTTGCACATGCTGGACAGACTGTGCGAGCAGCAGCAGGCCATAGTGGAGTTTCAGCTGCAGCACGCACGGGTCAGTCGCACTACAGAACAGCACCACTTCACCACCAATGACTGGGCCTCCATGCGAGACCTGTGTGCCCTGTTGCGCTGTTTCGAGTACTCCACCAACATGGCCAGTGGCGATGACACCGTTATCAGCGTTACAATACCACTTCTATGTCTCCTTGAGAAAACACTTAGGGCGATGATGGAACAGGAGGTGGCCCAGGAGGAGGAGGAGGAGGATGAGGAAGAGGGGTCATTTTTAGCACTTTCAGGCCAGTCTCTTCGAAGTGACTCAGAGGGAGGTTTTTTGCAACAGCAGAGGCCAGGTACAAATGTGGCCAGCCAGGGCCCACTACTGGAGGACGAGGAGGACGAGGATGAGGAGGAGGTGGAGGAGGATGAGGATGAAGCATGGTCACAGCGGGGTGGCACCCAACGCAGCTCGGGTCCATCACTGGTGCGTGGCTGGGGGGAAAGGCAGGACGATGACGATACGCCTCCCACAGAGGACAGCTTGTCCTTACCCCTGGGCAGCCTGGCACACATGAGCGACTACATGCTGCAGTGCCTGCGCAACGACAGCAGAGTTGCCCACATTTTAACCTGTGCGGACTACTGGGTTGCCACCCTGCTGGATCCACGCTACAAAGACAATGTGCCCACCTTACTTCCTGCACTGGAGCGTGATAGGAAGATGCGCGAGTACAAGCGCACGTTGGTAGACGCGCTACTGAGAGCATTCCCAAATGTCACAGGGGAACAAGTGGAAGCCCAAGGCCAAGGCAGAGGAGGAGCAAGAGGTCGCCAAGGCAGCTGTGTCACGGCCAGCTCCTCTGAGGGCAGGGTTAGCATGGCAGAGATGTGGAAAACTTTTGTCAACACGCCACAGCTAACTGCACCACCACCTGATACGCAACGTGTTAGCAGGAGGCAACATTTCACTAACATGGTGGAACAGTACGTGTGCACACCCCTCCACGTACTGACTGATGGTTCGGCCCCATTCAACTTCTGGGTCTCTAAATTGTCCACGTGGCCAGAGCTAGCCTTTTATGCCTTGGAGGTGCTGGCCTGCCCGGCAGCCAGCGTTTTGTCTGAACGTGTATTCAGCACGGCAGGGGGCGTCATTACAGACAAACGCAGCCGCCTGTCTACAGCCAATGTGGACAAGCTGACGTTCATAAAAATGAACCAGGCATGGATCCCACAGGACCTGTCCGTCCCTTGTCCAGATTAGACATTAACTACCTCCCTATAACCATATATTATTGGACTCCAGGGCACTTCCTCATTCAATCCTATTTTTATTTTCATTTTACCATTATATTGCGATGCTACCCAAAGTTGAATGAACCTCTCCTCTGCCTGTGTGCTAGGCCTAAATATATGCCAATGAACTGTTGCAGTGGTGGCTGACATGAAGCCTGATTCTCTGCTATGACATGCAGACTAATTCTCTGCTGACATGAAGCCAGATTGTCTGTTACGGGACCTCTCTCCTCTGCCTGGGTGCTGGGCCTAAATTTATGACAATGGACTGTTGCAGTGGTGGCTGACGTGAAGGCTGATTCTCTGCTATGACATGCAGACTGATTCTCTGCTGACATGAAGCCAGATCGTCTGTTACGGGACCTCTCTGCTCTGCCTGTGTGTGTGCTGGGCCTAAATATATGCCAATGGACTGTTGCAGTGGTGGCTGACGTGAAGCCTCATTCTCTGCTATGACATGCAGACTGATTCTCTGCTGACATGAAGCCAGATTCTCTGTTACGGGACCTCTCTCCTCTGCCTGTGTGCTAGGCCTAAATATATGCCAATGGACTGTTGCAGTGGTGGCTGACGTGAAGCCTCATTCTCTGCTATGACATGCAGACTAATTCTCTGCTGACATGAAGACAGATTCTCTGTTACGGGACCTCTCTCCTCTGCCTGGGTGCCGGGGCCTAAATATCTGAGAATGGACTGTTCCAGTGGTGGGTGACGGGAAGCCAGATTCTCTGCTATGGAACCTCTCTCCAATTGATTTTGGTTAATTTTTATTTATTTAATTTTTATTTTAATTAATTTCCCTATCCACATTTGTTTGCAGGGGATTTACCTACATGTTGCTGCCTTTTGCAGCCCTCTAGCCCTTTCCTGGGCTGTTTTACAGCCGTTTTAGTGCCGAAAAGTTCGGGTCCCCATTGACTTCAATGGGGTTCGGGTTCGGGACGAAGTTCGGATCGGGTTCGGATCCCGAACCCGAACATTTCCGGGATGTTCGGCCGAACTTCTCGAACCCGAACATCCAGGTGTTCGCTCAACTCTAGTTATTACCACATAAAGTGACATGTGTTTTAAAAATAGGACTGGGTCTTTTAAGGCCAAAATAGTCTTCATCCTTTAGGGATTAAAGTAGGCTTTTAGAATTTTTATATTTTTTTTGCATGATAGATTGATGGTGCAATTTCATAATTATATCACTATTATTACGTTAAGCAAACATTAAAATTAGAGATACTAAATCATTGACCAACTATGAAAAGTAAATTCACAATTTTATTAGTATTACTATTCACTATATTAGTCATTATTTTTTTTATTTAAACAATTATACAGGGTGGCCGATGAAAAAGTAGCCCACCTCCAGCGACAGTATGACAAGATGAACAAGCAAGTGGATTGTTTTTTTTAAAATTACCCACAAGTCACAAAAGATGCATCTTTGGGCACATTGGATTACAGTATGCTGGCTGATATTGCTTGCAGCTCTTCAACAGTGATGCTGCGGATAGTGTTTGTGGTGATTTCGTTGAGTTCATCCAGGGGATGTGGATTGTTAGCACACACTTTCTGTTTTAAATTTCCCCACAAATAAAAATGTTATCTGGACAAGTCTGGGGAACGTGGCGGCCATAACTCCTTGCTCACAGTTCGCACCTCAAAAAACAGTTCATGAACCCGTGCCAGTGAGTTCAATTAGGTACGGCATTTTGCCCCATCTTGTTGGAAAAAGCTGACATTTTTTTCTTCTGCAGCATCACTGTTGAAGAGTTGCAAGCAGTATCAGCCAACATAGTCCGAAGTGCCCAAAGATACATAGACATGAATAGGGACCACTCTCAGCATCTTTTGTGACTCGTGGGTAATTAGAAAAAAAAAATCCACTTGCTTGTTCATCTTGTCATACTATTGCTGGAGGTGGGCTACTTTTTTACAGGCCACCCTGTATAATTGTGTAAATAAAAAAAGAATGACTATAATAGTGAATAGTAATAAAATTGTGAGTTTTAGTAATAAAATTGTGTTAGTATCTCTAATTTAATGACAAAACATTTCACTGAGTGTGCATAGTGGTGCTCCATGACATAGCAATTCAATATTTTACTTTTCAATCATTTCTTGTCACCTCTAACACTTATCTTCTTCCTAAAGTTCTAGAACACACCAGACATTCAGATTAGAAGATATGGTCTCCATATTCTCAAGTACATTATAAAAATTTTGCATTCACAAGCATTGACAGTTTACATTTTTTATGTGACAATGCTGCCATCCTGTGGAAGATTGATAGCATTACAATTATGTTATATATTCTATGTCCCAATGTTATATTTGACTGAATAACCATTTGCAATAGAATAAGCAAATAAAGATGGTTTCAGAATTTTTGAAACACCTGTTGCCATTATTTTTTTAAGTTGGGAAATGAATTGCAATTTTTCACTGCTATGGCTGGCACTGTAATACATACTCAAGCTGTAGACAGTCTTTTCAAAAAAAAAAATTAAGATTTAATATAACACAATCAGTGATTCGCATAAAGCTCAGACCTCCTCTTCCAAAAGAGGTTCTTAGTCATGTGTTAGATGGAATAACCTACTGTGGCCCTATTTTGGCCTCTATCTGTCACGAGGGTGTCAAGAGCCACGTCTGACTCCGTTATACCCGGGGTCAGGAAGTCGCAGCGGGTGGCTGCGTGCTCTATGTCTAAAGATCACGTTGTTTCTTAGTGTTTGTTTTCTGTGTTTGCCTTGCTATCCTTTTTGTCTCACTCAGGGATCCGTAGCTTCTCCTCCTCAGCTGTTTCTTGTCTGCCACTCCCAACCTCCTTATATTCTCCTCTCACACTTCTCTAGTTGCCAGTTATAGAGCTTCCTGCCTGGACATCTATACTGACCCATTGGAGCTGTGAATCCTGGTTGTTGCTCCAGAGTGCTACCCTCCGGATCCCTGTTGGGCTTTTTGTTGTCTCCTGTTGTCGCCCACCTGGGATTATATGTTTAGTCTGTATTGTCTGTCCTCCCCTTGGTGTTTTCCTTTAGAGCTAGTGGTGCGGACTAGTGTTCCCACCGCCCTGTTCACTAACTAGGGCTCATCTTAGGGAAAGCCAGGGTTTTAGGCACGTGATCGGCGTACGGGTGAGGAACCCGTCTAGGGACGTCAGGGCAGCCAGTTGCCAGCCGCAAGGTGAGTCAGGGGTCACCACCTTCCCTCTCACTTGGGCAGGGCCTTCCTCTTTCCCTCCCTCTGTGTCACGTATGTGATAGTCACGCCGATCGTGATACTATCTTGTATTTGGTCATGACCCTCCTCAGTGATTTCCAATATTCCTATTATATAGATAAAAATTTATTAAGTGGAATCAAAATTCCAGATATCAATAGATGAGAACATTGTTCCTGATACAGATTGAAAGGTTATAGTAATGAAAAATATAAACGGGTAAGGGGTATAGGTCACAGTTGCAGTCTGCATATAATGATGCAAAGACACGTTGGATGAGGACCAGTTCCATTTTCTAAAATCAGTTTGGTCACAGGAACAATCATAAGGTAGTAATTTTGAGAGAACAGGAGAGTCCTAAGGTGGCAGATATAAGGCCTCCTGCACACGAACGTGTGCGCCCCGTAGGGTTCCCTTCCATGCTTCCGTTCCACACCATTCTGCATCTCCGGGTTTGCAGACCCATTGAATTGATGCGGAATGCACACAGAACAGTGCCCGTGTATTGCGGATCCGCAAATGCGTTTCGCAATACGGCAACGGGCCACCTACAGCCTAACAATGTTTCTGAAAAAAAATCCTTGTTTTCTTTATATGAGCCACTACTGCTTTAAATCTGCAAAGTGGATTAGATCATTTGAAAATATTATGGATGCTTGTCACTAATAATATGGTATATTTTTTAGAATTATAGTGTTCAGCAATTTTTTTTTCTCTTGCCTGAAGGGCATATTGTATTGTCAGCCGAATGCAAAACAAGAAAATATCAAGTATCTCAGGTAATTCTAGTCAGTAAGGGGCTAAGTACTGGACATGATCATAAAATATAGTAGCTTGAGTCAGGAATAGAGATGAGTGAATTTCTCAAAAGTTTGATTCGGTCGGTTCGCTGAATTCTCCAAAAAGATTAGATTCGATATGAATTTATTCATGGTGAATCGCATTAAAAAACAGCTATTTCCTGGCTGCAGAGAGTCTGTATAGTGGTGTAAAACAGTGGGCCTTGCAGTAACATGCATAGGGAGTCTGCTGTGGTAGTGAAAAAATACTGTGAATCAGTATGACACGCAGATGACAGGCTTTGCTAGTAGAATAACTTCTCGCTTCACTCATTTGGTCAAATACGGCGCCAAAACTGACCAAATAACTCAAGTGTCAACTCAGCCTTACAGGTCAATGTTAGCGCCAGGTATAAAGAACAGTGCAGAGGCCCAAAATCTTACTATAGTGTGAAAGAGCGCACTCCTTTTACACCATTGTCAGCTGGTTTCACATAGATCTACAAGTAAAGCCCCCCAGACAAAGTGAAGAGGGTGTCAGCAGTAGGTTTGTGTTGATGTCACTGATTATTTTGCCCTTCCTCTGATCCGTTAGAACATTAACACCAAAAAAAGGGATCCTGTTGAGCATCCGCCTTCACTCGGTCAGCATTTCATCAGTAATCCATCAGTATTGCTAAAGCCCCCAAAAAATAGGAGTGGAGCCAAAACAGAGATAACACGTGAATGTAATATTTGCATGTCTTCTGTGTTTTGTATCCACTCCTGCTTTTGGCTACCAAATCATAAGCCAATTATTATGCAAAATAGGGACCATGTCATATAGGCCTTACAGCTGCTACATAGACAGGATCTGTTGTGGGTCTCATTTTTCCTTCTTTCTGACAGATCAGAAGAATGGTCAAATAAATGATGATGTCAACCAGGCCAAAAAGGCAAAAATAGTGGCCCAGTCATTGTGTAGGGAGTGTTGGAACAGCATGAGAAGACCACAGGGTGGCCCAGTGACATAGTGAGGTGGCAGCAGCATGAGGATACCACAGAGTGGTGAGGTGGCAGCAGCATGAGGAGACCAGAGTGGTGAGGTGGCAGCAGCATGAGGAGACCACAGAGTGGCCCAGTGACATAGTGAGGTGGCAGCAACATGAGGAGACCACATAGTGGTGAGGTGGCAGCAGCATAAGGAGACCACAGAGTGGTGAGGTGGCAGCAGCATGAGGAGACCAAAGATTGGCCCAGTGGCAGAGTGGTGAGGTGGCAGCAGTATGAGGAGACCACAGAGTGGCCCAGTGACAGAGTGGTGAGGTGGCAGCAGCATGAGGAGACTACAGAATGGTGAGGTGACGGCAGCATGAGGAGACCACAGAGTGGTCCAGTGAAAGATTAAGGAGGTGGGGGGCAATAACAGTATCAGCTAAAGATTGTGGGTGGCAGTAAAAGCACATGGCAGCAGGTGTGGCATCAGGCGGGTGGCAGCATCAGAATAGTAGCTGAAGCAGGTAGCCAGAAGAAATAGGTCTCTTTTGACAAAGTGTAGGTGTGGCACCATGGATGATCTAGTCTGATGCATCAGGCACTTGTGTTTGAAAATCCTAGCTGATTCATGCCTGATTCATCTTAACAAAGGTCAGGTTTTCCACATTTTGAATGGACAGGTGAGTTCTCCTTGGAGTAACTATGGCCCCCGCTGCACTAAACACCAGCTTTGATGCCACTCTGCTGGCTGTGCAGGAAAGCTTGTCCAGGGCAAACTCGGTCAGTTGCGGCCACAAATTGAGTTTGGCTGCACAGTAGTCCAGGGGATCTTCGATGTGGGGTGGCAGAGTACACTCCAAGTATGCCACAAACTGCTGGTTAAGGTTCTGCTCTATGTCTAGCTGCTGGTGAGTAGTTTCTTCAGTAGGAGGGTAAAGAAAACTGCTCATCAGCGACTCTAGACTTAAGTTGCTGCTAATGGAGCTGGCACTGCTCCTGACCCCCACACCCACCACCAGCAGCAATAGCATTGGAACGTGAGTGCAGAGGGCCCCCTGGCCCACTGGCGGATCCAGGGGGACAAACAGGGCAATTCCCCCCGCCGAGCTGCTCAGAGGTGGGGGCGGCAGCCGCAGGCCACAGGGAGATGAGCGCTTCCATTGTGGAAGCGCTCGTCTCCATAGTCATCTGTATCGCCGTCCTCAGGACAGCGATACAGATGACTGTGCTGGGAGAGTGAAAGGGAAGAGGAGGGAGAGGCGTGTCCCTTCCCCTTCCTCTTATAGGCTGCAGGCACTAGGCCAGCAGCCTATCAGAGGCCGGCGCAGGCGGCGTGATGACGTTATCGCGCCGCCTGAGCCGTACAGCACGGGACACAGGCCGGAAGAGGCCTGCATCACATCGCTGCCATGGAGGTAAGTATAAGTGTTTTTATTTTTATTTTATATATGCAATAGTTTTACTGGCACATTAGGGGGGCCCTCTCTTGTAACTGGTACATTAGGGGGGCCCCTCTTGTTACTGGCACATTAGGGGGGCCCCTCTTGTTTCTGGCACATTAGGGGGCCCTTCTTGTTACTGGCACATTAGGGGGCCCCTCTTGTTACTGACACATTAGGGGGGGCCCTCTTGTTACTGGCACATTAAGGGGGGGGGCTCTTGTTACTGGCACATTAGGGGGGGCCCTCTTGCTACTGGCACATTAGGGGGAGCCCTCTTGCTACTGGCAAATTAGGAGGGAGCCCTCTTGCTACTGGCACATGATTGGGGAAGCTCTTGTTACTGGCACATGATTGGTGGGCACTATAGGGACATTTACTGAGGCCACAAAGAAGGGGTATTTTATTTGGGGACTCTGTACAGTAGCATTTTATACTGGGACACATTATGGTGGGTACTATGGGGAAGGGGGGAGAGGAATATAATGGGGTCATCTACAGGGGCACTAAGAAGGGGTATTTTATACTTGCAAATTATGAGGGACACTGAGGGCATCTACTAGGGCACTATATATGGGGCATTTTATACTGGTACATTATTGGGGGCACTAGGAGGAAGTGGGGAGAGGAGCATTATGGGGGTATTTACTGGGGCCACGATATATGGGTATTTTATACTGGCACATTATGGGGGCACTATGGGAACATTAGCTCAACTGGAGGCATTACAAGGGGGTATTTTTTACACTGTCTATTAAAAGGAGAACTATTACTACTGGGGGGGGGGGCTTTATTACTCCCCAATGGTATGACCCCCTAGTAGCAGCACCAGACTCTCCCTGCTCTGCTATCCCTCTGCCCCTTCTCCAAATCCTTATTATGAAATCTTTCTCATTAGCATAAAACACATCAGCTCCGCTGAGCCCTCAGCCAAAGTGTTGAAGTGGTGTTCGAGATCCCCAAGGGCCAAGCCAAGTAATTGTAAGTTTTCATGTGAAATATGTTTGTTATACACATATAGCATACACTCTGCCACACAATATACAGTATACCTCTAGAAGAAGATAGGAAAAAATGCTCCAGCACCGCGGTGGATAATATGAAAATCCCGGTCTTTATTAACACCACAGAAAATTCAGGTGAGTACAGCAATCGAAGACAAACACTGGTGGTCCCCGGTACCCCGGATCTACGCGTTTCGAACTCTTGAGTTCTTAGTCATGATCCTAGGTGTCTCCCATGCTCCATGCCTCATATACCATCAGCCCGCCACTATCCCCTCCTAGTAAGGGAGGAGCATAGTGGAACAGGGCCGGCAGCAGAATCGGCCGGGTCCATGGGAGACACCTGTGTAAACCCAATCACATGTTAACAATCCAGATCCCTATAGTATTCCATGAGAAAAGGAATATATATATAAATAAAACAAACTAATATAAAAAATCCTCTGTAGGTCGTCTCTCCAAACATATTTAACATAATATTCTATTCTGATTCCATATGAATCATGAATAAATAGATCTAATATTCAAAAGACAGGGATACAAATAGATACAAAATCTCTGGGTCACATTCAGCGCACGAAAGTAGGAATTTTATCATATTGTATTGTCCCATTTGTATTACATCTTGGTTTAGTTCCATACATTGATCTTTTAATTTTTCTCCCCTCTTTCGTTCATCCAATATATTAGGGTATTTGATTTTCTTCCTTATGCTTGGAAAACGCATTGTGTGAACCAGGGTCAATCTTTAGACTGAAAAAAAGGGGGGGTGACTGCTTTTATCAGACATAATACATTCAGTACCTAATCCATATAACAAGTCCGTGGTGCACCATGTATCGTGTGATGGATAGTTTGATAGGTGTAAAAACACCCAATTATATATAAAAAAGAATTAGATTAAAGATTAACATATATATAACTATATAGGGTGGTCAAATGTCATTACCGATTCCATCTCATTTTTGTTTTTAATGCAATTAAGTTTTTACTTCCAAAGATTTGGTCTTTGTATTCCCAATTTCTTTGGTCAATCTAGTATAGCAATGAGATTGTTATAACGATAAGATAGATTTGCGGTTATCATTGACCACCATATATTATTTCAAAAAGGAAAATCCCTTTATGTAGTTCTATATATTTATCAATTTTATACATGTACATCACGGACGAGTTATTAGACTGTGTAAACTGATATACAGATTATCCATATTTTTCTGACATATAATAAGTTGTTGTATAAAGTCTTATATATTACTCATATCATCACTTTTTCATTCCTAGGACATGAACCATTTATACCCAAGGCTTTTTTTTTAAAATATACAAACCAACAGATACAAATAACCAAAGCCGCATGTGTGTCCACATTAATGCTCTAATTCAGCCTATGATGTTTAAATATTTCTTGTTCATCTGATATGCAGGGGTGTGCAGACAGGAGAAAATAAATTCTCATCCCCCTGCAAAACCCACTGCATGATTGGATTATGTGAATATCGTCAGACGCACGTGCGGCTTTAGTTCTAACGCCGGAACCTACTAGTTTTTTGGTATTGTTTTTATGATGCTATTTTAGTGAGGAGAGAACAAACCATTGCAAAAGGAAAGAGGATAGTGTACCTTTAAAGTTAAAATGAACATATATTAGTATATATGTTGGGCTAAAAACAATAATGGCAAAACCAGACATATGCTGCAAGTCCCTTTCAATATAAATACATTAGTTCCCTTTTGAGATTGAGCCCCAAAGGATATCTTGTGCTCAATCTCCAAATCCAGAATGCCTCTCTGAGGAGAATTTTTTGTTTCAGGTTTCCACCCCTTTTTGGTAATGTCACTCTTTCAAAAGCAAATGTACTGAGATTGTCCACACTACGTCCATGCACACTTATGAAGTGTTTGGCCGCATTTGATATACCTGTTGCTGATGGATTACAGATATAATTTAAATGCTCTCGTAATCTATCTTTAAATTTTCTGCTTGTGCAGCCAATATATATTAGATCACATAGTGTGCATGTAATAATGTAGACAACTCCAGTTGTGCCACAGTTTATATAGCTCTTAATGGGGAAGCTTTCTAGATGAGAGGAATTAGAAAATTCCTTAGTATTAGTAGCGTATTTACATGTTATACATCTGTTACTTCCACATTTAGAAAAGCCTGTATATTTTAACCACGTAGGTGGATCCTTGATCTGCATTGGACTATACATGGAAGGTGACAGCATTTTGCCTAGTGTTCCGGGTCTCTTTGAGACTATACGGCATCCGTTTTGTAGGACTTCTCTCAGAATTTTATCCTCATACAGGATTGGAATACATTTTTGGATAACTTTCTTAATTTCAGGAAATTGTCTGCTATAAGTTAGGACCAATGTTGGTATAAATTCATCTGTCCGAACTTTTGCAGACAAACTACATGTATTACCGGAGTCATCTTTTTTCTTTCTATCCTGTAGAGGATAATTATGTCTGGTAGAAAATCCTTTTTGGTTATAATTTGTTGTAAGTCCTAGTAGATCTGTTCTAGATTTACTTTTCGCTATTTTTAGACCCCTGTGTAGCATCCAATGTGGGTAACCTCGCTTTTTCAAACGATCACAGATGTTACCACATTCCCTCAAAAAGGCTGAGTCTGTGCTACAATTTCTTCTCGCTCTTATGAACTCCCCCACTGGAATACTTTTGATGGTGTGTAGTGGGTGGTGGCTGTTTGCCTTTAAAATAGTGTTGCCAGACACCTCTTTGCGGTATGTCTCTGTCATCACTATCTCGTCTGGTTTCCCAGTCAGTTTTAGATCCAGAAAATTGATATTTTCAGAATGATGGAAACAAGTGAATCTCAGATTATATTGATTATAATTTAAATAATCCGTGAAGCCCGGTATGGCAGACACATCGCCACTCCATATGAGCAGCAAGTCATCGATGTATCTGCCATACCAGGCAATATCAATTTTCTGGATCTAAAACTGACTGGGAAACCAGACGAGATAGTGATGACAGAGACATACCGCAAAGAGGTGTCTGGCAACACTATTTTAAAGGCAAACAGCCACCACCCACTACACACCATCAAAAGTATTCCAGTGGGGGAGTTCATAAGAGCGAGAAGAAATTGTAGCACAGACTCAGCCTTTTTGAGGGAATGTGGTAACATCTGTGATCGTTTGAAAAAGCGAGGTTACCCACATTGGATGCTACACAGGGGTCTAAAAATAGCGAAAAGTAAATCTAGAACAGATCTACTAGGACTTACAACAAATTATAACCAAAAAGGATTTTCTACCAGACATAATTATCCTCTACAGGATAGAAAGAAAAAAGATGACTCCGGTAATACATGTAGTTTGTCTGCAAAAGTTCGGACAGATGAATTTATACCAACATTGGTCCTAACTTATAGCAGACAATTTCCTGAAATTAAGAAAGTTATCCAAAAATGTATTCCAATCCTGTATGAGGATAAAATTCTGAGAGAAGTCCTACAAAACGGATGCCGTATAGTCTCAAAGAGACCCGGAACACTAGGCAAAATGCTGTCACCTTCCATGTATAGTCCAATGCAGATCAAGGATCCACCTACGTGGTTAAAATATACAGGCTTTTCTAAATGTGGAAGTAACAGATGTATAACATGTAAATACGCTACTAATACTAAGGAATTTTCTAATTCCTCTCATCTAGAAAGCTTCCCCATTAAGAGCTATATAAACTGTGGCACAACTGGAGTTGTCTACATTATTACATGCACACTATGTGATCTAATATATATTGGCTGCACAAGCAGAAAATTTAAAGATAGATTACGAGAGCATTTAAATTATATCTGTAATCCATCAGCAACAGGTATATCAAATGCGGCCAAACACTTCATAAGTGTGCATGGACGTAGTGTGGACAATCTCAGTACATTTGCTTTTGAAAGAGTGACATTACCAAAAAGGGGTGGAAACCTGAAACAAAAAATTCTCCTCAGAGAGGCATTCTGGATTTGGAGATTGAGCACAAGATATCCTTTGGGGCTCAATCTCAAAAGGGAACTAATGTATTTATATTGAAAGGGACTTGCAGCATATGTCTGGTTTTGCCATTATTGTTTTTAGCCCAACATATATACTAATATATGTTCATTTTAACTTTAAAGGTACACTATCCTCTTTCCTTTTGCAATGGTTTGTTCTCTCCTCACTAAAATAGCATCATAAAAACAATACCAAAAAACTAGTAGGTTCCGGTGTTAGAACTAAAGCCGCATGTGCGTCTGACGATATTCATATCATCCAATCATGCAGTGGGTTTTGCAGGGGGATGAGAATTTATTTTCTCCTGTCTGCACACCCCTGCATATCAGATGAACAAGAAATATTTAAACATCATAGGCTGAATTAGAGCATTAATGTGGACACACATGCGGCTTTGGTTATTTGTATCTGTTGGTTTGTATATTTTAAAAAAAAGCCTTGGGTATAAATGGTTCATGTCCTAGGAATGAAAAAGTGATGATATGAGTAATATATAAGACTTTATACAACAACTTATTATATGTCAGAAAAATATGGATAATCTGTATATCAGTTTACACAGTCTAATAACTCGTCCGTGATGTACATGTATAAAATTGATAAATATATAGAACTACATAAAGGGATTTTCCTTTTTGAAATAATATATGGTGGTCAATGATAACCGCAAATCTATCTTATCGTTATAACAATCTCATTGCTATACTAGATTGACCAAAGAAATTGGGAATACAAAGACCAAATCTTTGGAAGTAAAAACTTAATTGCATTAAAAACAAAAATGAGATGGAATCGGTAATGACATTTGACCACCCTATATAGTTATATATATGTTAATCTTTAATCTAATTCTTTTTTATATATAATTGGGTGTTTTTACACCTATCAAACTATCCATCACACGATACATGGTGCACCACGGACTTGTTATATGGATTAGGTACTGAATGTATTATGTCTGATAAAAGCAGTCACCCCCCCTTTTTTTCAGTCTAAAGATTGACCCTGGTTCACACAATGCGTTTTCCAAGCATAAGGAAGAAAATCAAATACCCTAATATATTGGATGAACGAAAGAGGGGAGAAAAATTAAAAGATCAATGTATGGAACTAAACCAAGATGTAATACAAATGGGACAATACAATATGATAAAATTCCTACTTTCGTGCGCTGAATGTGACCCAGAGATTTTGTATCTATTTGTATCCCTGTCTTTTGAATATTAGATCTATTTATTCATGATTCATATGGAATCAGAATAGAATATTATGTTAAATATGTTTGGAGAGACGACCTACAGAGGATTTTTTATATTAGTTTGTTTTATTTATATATATATTCCTTTTCTCATGGAATACTATAGGGATCTGGATTGTTAACATGTGATTGGGTTTACACAGGTGTCTCCCATGGACCCGGCCGATTCTGCTGCCGGCCCTGTTCCACTATGCTCCTCCCTTACTAGGAGGGGATAGTGGCGGGCTGATGGTATATGAGGCATGGAGCATGGGAGACACCTAGGATCATGACTAAGAACTCAAGAGTTCGAAACGCGTAGATCCGGGGTACCGGGGACCACCAGTGTTTGTCTTCGATTGCTGTACTCACCTGAATTTTCTGTGGTGTTAATAAAGACCGGGATTTTCATATTATCCACCGCGGTGCTGGATCATTTTTTCCTATCTTCTTCTGCTTACAAGGGACTGGCTTGAGTCCGCCCCGTGCACCGCCGTGCAGGACGATGAGGTGAGCTGGCTACAACCTTTCTCTATATTACAGTATACCTCTACACTGTGTAGTCTTGTGGCGGTGGACAGAAAATAATCTGGAAGTGCCCCTCCCGAGACCAGGCTCTGGATCCGCCACTGCCCTGGTCAGACCTGCGTGAGGATGGGCGATGGCGAACAAAGGCAGCGGCCAACTGACTACATAGGATAGTAGTTCAGTTTGTCCTCCCTCTCAGCGGATATAAAAAAGGCCCCCATTTTGGACCGGTAGTGAGGGTCTAATGGTGGAGAGCCAGTAGTCATCCCTCTGCCAAATGGTGACAATTCGGCTGTCACTACGAAAGCTACTAAGCATGCATCAGGTCATTTGCGCAAGTGACTCAGAGGGACTCCCTGCCTCTATCTCCACTGCATACTGCCATGGTGTGTCTGGGTCCTCTGCCTCATCTTCCTCATTGCCCTGTAGCTCCTCTGGCTGCCCCTGCTCCTGTCACCTGTGTAGAAAAAACACCCATTTCTCTATGCATTGCTTGTGCTCGAATGTCCTCCTCCTCCTCCTCCTTTGGTTAAGCCCCAACAGGGCTCATGTTGTGGTGAAATTTAGGCGCCACGTCTCTAGTCTCCTGGCCAGCCAGATTTAGCCGCATCTGTTCCAGGACATGAATCAGTGGAATGACGTTTTCCATTGTGTAGTCCTGGCGACTGTCAAATGAAGTGGCCTCCTCAAAGGGCCCGAGCAAACGGCAGTGTCTTGCATGAGTTGCCACTTGTTAACACCGAAGTTACACAGAGGAATACCTCTGTCCACCTGTATGATCAAGAAATCATTTATGGCCTTTGTCTGTTCATATAATCGGTCCAACATATGGAGGGTGGAATTCCAATGGGTAGAATGCGTGCAGCTCAAGGAGGGTGTGCTTTGCGGTGTACGAATGTCACGGCTTGGAGGTAGTTTAGCGTGACACTTTCGCCACGCATGCCGGTTGCCGTGGCAACGTGTTGTTGTATTGCATACGTGTGCTTTCCCTTTATGACTGTTGCCCTTACTTTCTGGTGTGCACAGGGTTAAGGCGTGAGCAAGGTGGAGTTGAGTGTGGTCTCAGATCAATTGATATACTGTTGCTGTGAGACTGAGATCATTGTTATGTCTGCCTTTGTATGAGAAAAAGCTTGCTCATTTCTTGGAGGCCATCCTAGTTTGATATCGATGTCATTTGCGATGTCATCCCCTTGTCTTCCTTTTGTTTCTATTCCTTTATCTATCCTTACTTGTTGTTTTTGAGTATGGTGTGTGATGTACAGGGTGTTTGTTGTATGTCATTTGGTGTTCCATGTCTGGTCTATTTGGTGTTTGTAGTTCAGCATGGTTGTTTGACATTTCCCCTGTTCCTCCGGAAGGGGGTCCCTGGGGTTCTCCGGAGGGGGAACTACAACTCATCTTGCCGCATGGTGGTCCAGGCAGTTACTACTGTTCCTGTGTTTGGTGTTGGTACTGAGTCCAGATTTGTGTGTTTGGGCTTCAGTGCTTTTCACAGGATCCAGTGGTTGTGGTGCGGATGACTCATTTTAGTTGTTGTGGGCAGGTAAGTGACATTGTGGTCCTGTGGTCTGTTGTCATTCTGCCACAGGACACTTACCTGTCGAGTTTGTCCTTTGCTTACTGTCTGCTCCTCTCCTTGCTGTTACGAATGCAGAGACTCCTGCTCTTCTGTGTCTTAGAAGAACAGGTCGTCTCTGGCCCTGACCTTACTTCCAGGGATCATCAGGGTTAGTAGGGTTCTAGGTTTCCTGAGCATGAGCCGCCCTACCTTCTAGGTCCGCTCATACAGTTAGGAGTCAGGGCGAGGATTAGGGATGTGTTAGGAGGTGTCCCGCTCGTTTATCCTTGATTTCAGGCCTGGTGGCATTTCTTTCTTCCCTGACATTGCACGGTGGGGGTTTCCTCCACTCCCCATCGTGACAACGAGTGGCTGAAGTGCATGCCAAGTTTCCTGGCCAATTTTAGGATGTCTTGCAGATGGGGCAAAGACTTCAGTTATCGCTTTACAACCAGATTGAACATGTGCGCCATACAGGGCGCATAGCTTAGCCCTCCTTGACGCAGCGCCGACACCATGGCTGTAGTACAATATAACTTCACAGCAGAATGGCAATTATGACATATATTTTTTTAGATTAATAAACTCCTCTCCCCCCAAAAAATAATAATCACAATTCACTGCAGAACGGATAGTAGGAAGTAGGTTTATTTCCCTTAAATACACACTGTAAATGGCTGTAGTACAATGCAACTTCACCGCAGAACGGAAATTAAGACGTATTATTTTTCCTATTAATACACTCCCAGAAAAGTAATATGACAATCACAATTCACAGAAGAACGGATAATGGGACGTACGTATCTTTCCTATTAATACACACCGTAAATGGCTTTAGTACAATGGAACTTCACCACTGAACGGCAATTATTACATATCTATACATATATATTTTTCCCTATTACTACACTCCCAAAAAAGTAAAACAATGTAAAATCAACGTTGAACGGCTAATAGTACGTATATATCTTTACTAGTAATACACACCATAAATGGCTGCAGTACAATGTAACTTCACCACTGAACGGCAATTATGACATATATTTTTTCCTTTTTTTCTCCTAATAATACACCCCAAAAAAGTAATATAACATGTACAATTCAACCCAGAACGGCTAATGGGAGGTACGTATCTGTACTATTAATACACCCCGTAAATGGCTGTAGTACAATGTAATCTGGGGCCTATGCTACATTTTAAAGTGTGAAATACAAGCTTGAAATACTGCAATTATATTCTGGGTTAAAATAGAACCAGACATTTTTGGCAATACCCTACATCTGGGGCCTATGCTGCATTTGTTAGTGTGAAATTCAAGCTTGAAATACTGCAATAATATTCTGGGTTTAAAAAAACACAAATTTTTTGCAATACCCTACATCTGGGGCCTTTGCAGCATTTGTCAGTGTGAAATACAAGCTTTAAATACTGCAATAATTTTCTGTGCTTAAAAAAACACACATTTTTGGCAATACTCTATATCTGGGGTATTTGCTGCATATTTCAGTGTTAAATACAAGTTTGAAATACTACAATAATATTCTGTTATAAAAAATGCCCAAAATGGCTTATTTTTTAAACCCAGAATATTATGGCAGTATTTCAAGCTTGTATTTCACACTGATAGATGCAGCAAAGGCCGCAAATGTAGTATTTTGCCAAAAATTGGTGTTTTTTTTAACCAATAATATTATTACAGTATTTCAAACTTATATTTAACACTGAAAAATGGAGCAAAGGCCCCAGATGTAGGGTATTGCCAAAAATTTGTGTTTTTTTAAGCACAGAAAATTATTGCAGTATTTCAAGCTTGTATTTCACACTGACAAATGCTGCAAATGCCCCAGATGTAGGGTATTGCAAAAAATTGTGCTTTTTTAAACCCAGACTATTATTGCAGTATTTCAAGCTTGTATTTCACACTAACAAATGCAGCATAGGCCTCAGATGTAGGGTATTGCCAAAAATTGGTGTTTTTAAAACCCAGAATATTATGGCAGTATTTCAAGCTTGTATTTCACAATGACAAATGCTGCAAAGGCCAAAAAATTTGTATTTTGCCCAAAATGAATGTTTGTTTATATAACAGAATATAACAGCAGTATCTGTTATATTCTGTTATTTAAACAAACATTCATTTTGGGCAAAATACAAAATTTGTTGCCTTTGCAGCATTTGTCATTGTGAAATACAAGCTTGAAATACTGCCATAATATTCTGGGTTTAAAAAAACACCCATTTTGGGCAAAATACTAAATTTGCGGCCTTTGCTGCATCTGTCAGTGTGGAATACAAGCTTGAAATACTGCAATAATATTCTGGGTTAAAAAAAACACATATTTTTAGCAATATCCTACATTTGGTGCCTTTGCATCATTTGTCAGTGTGACATACAAGCTTGAAATACTGCAATAATTTTCTGGGTTTAAAAAAAAAAAATCATTTTTTGCAATACCCTACATCTTGGTCCTATGCTGCAATTGTTAGTGTAAAATAGAAGCTTGAAATACTGCAACAATATTCTTGGTTTAAAAAAACACCCATTTTCGGCAAAATACAAAATTTGCGGCCTTTGCTGCATCTGTCAGTGTTAAATATACGCGTTAGATACTGCTGTTATATTCTGTTATTTTAAAAAAACACCCATTTTGGGCAAAATACTAAAATTGCGGCCTTTGCTGTATTTGTCAGTGTAAAATACACGTGTTAGATAATGCCTTTGCTGCATTTTTCAGTGTAAATACAAGTTTGAAATGTTGCAATACTATTCTGTTATTAAAATAACACCCATTTTTGGCAAAATACTAAATTTGCGGCCATTGCTGCATCTGTCAGTGTGAAATACAAGCGTTAGATACTGCTATTATATTCTGTTATTTAAAAAACACAAATTTTGGGCAAAATAATAAAATTTGCAGCCTTTGCTGCATCTTTCAGTGTGCTATGCAAGCTTGAAATACTGCAATAATATTTTTGGTTTAAAAAACACCCATTTTTTGCAATACCCTACATCTGTGGCATATGCTGCATTTTACAGTCTGAAATACAAGCTTGAAATACTGCAATAATATTCTGGGATTAAAAAAACACCCATTTTTTTTGGCAATACCCTACATCTGGGGCATATGCTGCATTTTACAGTGTTAATTACAAGTTTGAAATACTGCAATAATATTCTTTTATAAAAAAAAACACCCATTTTTGGCAAAATACTAAATTTTCGGCCTTTGCTGCATCTGTCAGTGTAAAATACAAGCGTTATATGCTGTTATATTCTGTTATTAAAAAACATTAATTTTGGGCAAAATACTAAATGTGTGGTGTTTGCTGCATCTGTCAGTATGAAATACAAGAATGAAATACTGCCATAATATTCTGGGTTTAAAAAAACACCCATTTTTGGGGGTGGAGCCTGCACCAGAGCCGGATGGTCATGTGAAGTGCAGCTCTCCTGCCAGCATATCCCTCATAGCTCCTTATCTTCAGCATACTGGACCCCAAAATGGTCAAGATTGGTGGCCAAGAAACCCGCTGACCAGACGGGACACAGTCGCTCTCAGAGTCAATCCGAAGAAATGGAAAGATTTATAAAAAAGGCAGCTGCTGCGGCGGTGAGCAGAGAATCCAAGATGGCGCCGCCGGGCGCAAGCCACAAGCAATCAGCGGCTGCAGGCGGCGACAAGGTAGTGGAAGATCCCAGTGAAACAGATTGCCTACCCATATATAGAGCTTACCTTAAAAAAGCTCTGGCAGACGCCCTGGGACCCCTTAGCCTGGACCTATCCTCAATAAAAGAAGATGTACGTCATATAGGCCGGAGGGTGGAAACCTTAGAAGAAACCCAGGCCGCAATCCTGCATGACCAGAACGAGGTGACCTCCAGCTTAACGTTAGCCCAAAGCCATATCAATTCCTTATATACAGCAATGGAGGATCAAGAGAACAGGAGTAGGCGTCATAACCTGCACTTTAGAGGCATTCCTGAAACAATCTCAGCAATGGACATACCTGAAACAGTGATCCAGATTTGCCTTAAACTCTTGGGTCCGGACTCTGTACATGAGGTCCTGATTGAGAGGGCTCACAGAGCCCTCTGCCCAAAGCCACAAGCTAATGAACCCCCCAGAGATGTTATTTGCAATTTTTTGCACTTACCAGTTAAAGAAGCCATACTGACAAGCGCCAGAAACTCCAGCTCTGTGGAGTGGGAAGAAAATACCATCACAATCTTCCAAGATTTAGCCCAATCAACACTCAGAAAACACAAAGCCATGAAACCTCTCACTGACTGGCTGCGCCAACACAAAATCATCTACAGATGGACATTTCCATTCGGTCTTTCATTCATCCATGATGGTCGTCGCATCCACATTTCTTCTTTCAGTGATCTGGATAAAGCATACGATCTCCTTCAGCTGGCCCCATTGCCCATAGAAAACTGGGACATGGTCCAGAACTTGACCTCCTTACCTGACCTACCTACGGTGACACCCTGGGAGCCTCTTCGCACCCCAAAGCTCCAAAGGCTCAGAAGAGGAAACTTTTCTTCAACACCTAAGTGTCTATCTCTGGTGGATAAGTAACTGCTCCCAATCTTCCCCTCTATGAATAGAAGGCTATAGGATCAATTTTGTATGGGACTTTCTGCCATTAAGTTATTGTTATAGTACTCAACACACGGTTCTGCTTTCTATACTGAGTGGCGATACAGGTACCCCACTTTCACTCTATCCAGCTGTGCCCTATCTCCACTCAGTATTGGACGTCGAGACAGTAGGGATTTCTTTCTTAGTTTTCCCATCTGTATTAAGGCTAAGATAGTTGTAATACCAAACATTAATTTATGTGATATATATGATACCACCCATACTATAGTGTCCTTCCTCTCTCAAGACACCAAGAGTGGAGCTCCCTCTCCTATACCCCTATCTCCTTCAACAATCCACGCTACTCTTTTCACTTGATAGATTGGATAAGACTAATCCCCCGCCCCCTCTCCATTCTTTACTGATGTAGTCACATGGGTGTTCCCCAGCTTAATGTAAACCCTCAGGCCCCTCCAATATTAATATTCTCCAGTAACAATGTCTCCTAAGAGGGAAATGCTCCTAGGTATTTCACCTTTCCCCCCTTATGTTACCTAATCAGAGAAGCGCAGTTGTTAAGACCTCTCTTGATTGGCGAATAACCAACAATTTTTGGTTCTTATTCTCTGTTGTATTTTGTGTTTTACATTTTTGTGATTTTGACAGGTACTCAAGAAATGCTCTACTACTCTCACATGTGTGTGAACTTAGGGTTGTTCAGAGAAAGAAAGCGCAGAACTGTGACAGTCGGGGAGGGTGGCTGTTAATGGATTCCCCTTGAGGTGGCACCTTCTTCATCCTCCTAACTCGGGTTGGTCATTACCCTTCTACTGAATTATTCGTAGCCCCCCCATCTACCCTTCTACTTACACAAATATGGCTGATCTCAGACTAGCATCATACAATGTCAAGGGACTGAGATCCCCTTCCAAAAGATGCCAAATCTTCTCTCTTTTAAATAAAGAGAAATGCTCAATAGTCTTCCTACAGGAAACACATTTCAAACATGATAAATATCCCAACCTTTCTTACTCTAAATTTCCCTGCTGGTACCATTGTGGGGCTGGAGGTGCCGCCTCGAGGGGAGTTAGCATAGGCTTCCATAGAGGCCTGCCCTTTCAATATAAATCTCACATTCAGGACCCTGATGGTAGATACCTTATCCTCAAAGGCCAGGTGGGACAATCAATGTTCACTTTTGTGAACATTTATGCCCCTAATACAGACCAAATTAACTGGCTCATTCCTATCCTCTCATTGATTGAAAACCATAGGGAAGGATTTCTGGTTATGGCCGGAGATTTTAATTTAGCCTTTAACCCGCTTATTGACACCCCCTCAAAAATATCCCCTGTTTCAGCAAGGGCACTTAAATTGCTAGCAGAAGAAGATAGGAAAAAATGCTCCAGCACCGCAGTGGATAATATGAAAATACCGGTCTTTATTAACACCACAGAAAATTCAGGTGAGTACAGCAATCGAAGACAAACACTGGTGGTCCCCGGTACCCCGGATATACGCGTTTCGAACTCTTGAGTTCTTAGTCATGATCCTAGGTGTCTCCCATGCTCCATGCCTCATATACCATCTGCCCGCCACTATCCCCTCCTAGTAAGGGAGGAGCATAGTGGAACAGGGCCGGCAGCAGAATCGGCCGGGTCCATGGGAGACACCTGTGTAAACCCAATCACATGTTAACAATCCAGATCCCTATAGTATTCCATGAGAGAAGGAATATATATATAAATAAAACAAACTAATATAAAATCCTCTATAGGTCGTCTCTCCAAACATATTTAACATAATATTCTATTCTGATTCCATATGAATCATGAATAAATAGATCTAATATTCAAAAGACAGGGATACAAATAGATACAAAATCTCCGGATCACATTCAGCGCACGAAAGTAGGAATTTTATCATATTGTATTGTCCCATTTGTATTACATCTTGGTTTAGTTCCATACATTGATCTTTTAATTTTTCTCCCCTCTTTCGTTCATCCAATATATTAGGGTATTTGATTTTCTTCCTTATGCTTGGAAAACGCATTGTGTGAACCGGGGTCAATCTTTAGACTGAAAAAAAGGTGACTGCTTTTATCAGACATAATACATTCAGTACCTAATCCATATAACAAGTCCGTGGTGCACCATGTATCGTGTAATGGATGGTTTAATAGGTGTAAAAACACCCAATTATATATAAAAAAGAATTAGATTAAAGATTAACATATATATAACTATATAGGGTGGTCAAATGTCATTACCAATTCCATCTCATTTTTGTTTTTAATGCAATTAAGTTTTTACTTCCAAAGATTTGGTCTTTGTATTCCCAATTTCTTTGGTCAATCTAGTATAGCAATAAGATTGTTATAACAATAAGATAGATTTGCAGTTATCATTGACCACCATATATTATTTCAAAAAGGAAAATCCCTTTATGTAGTTCCATATATTTATCAATTTTATACATGTACATCACGGACGAGTTATTAGACTGTGTAAACTGATATACAGATTATCCATATTTTTCTGACATATAATAAGTTGTTGTATAAAGTCTTATATATTACTCATATCATCACTTTTTCATTCCTAGGACATGAACCATTTATACCCAAGGCTTTTTTTAAAAATATACAAACCAACAGATACAAATAACCAAAACCGCATGTGTGTCCACATCAGCGCTCTAGTTCAGCCTATGATGTTTAAGTATTTCTTGTTCATCTGATATGCAGGGGTGTGCAGACAGGAGAAAATAAATTCTCATCCCCCTGCAAAACCCACTGCATGATTGGATGATGTGAATATCGTCAGACGCACGTGCGGCTTCAGTTCTAACGCCGGAACCTACTAGTTTTTTGGTATTGTTTTTATGATGCTATTTTAGTGAGGAGAGAACAAACCATTGCAAAAGGAAAGAGGATAGTGTACCTTTAAAGTTAAAATGAACATATATTGGTATTGGGCGTAGTGTAGACAATCTCAGTACATTTGCTTTTGAAAGAGTGACATTACCAAAAAGGGGTGGAAACCTGAAACAAAAAATTCTCCTCAGAGAGGCATTCTGGATTTGGAGATTGAGCACAAGATATCCTTTGGGGCTCAATCTCAAAAGGGAACTAATGTATTTATATTGAAAGGGACTTGCAGCATATGTCTGGTTTTGCCATTATTGTTTTTAGCCCAACATATATACCAATATATGTTCATTTTAACTTTAAAGGTACACTATCCTCTTTCCTTTTGCAATGGTTTGTTCTCTCCTCACTAAAATAGCATCATAAAAACAATACCAAAAAACTAGTAGGTTCCGGCGTTAGAACTGAAGCCGCACGTGCGTCTGACGATATTCACATCATCCAATCATGCAGTGGGTTTTGCAGGGGGATGAGAATTTATTTTCTCCTGTCTGCACACCCCTGCATATCAGATGAACAAGAAATACTTAAACATCATAGGCTGAACTAGAGCGCTGATGTGGACACACATGCGGTTTTGGTTATTTGTATCTGTTGGTTTGTATATTTTTAAAAAAAGCCTTGGGTATAAATGGTTCATGTCCTAGGAATGAAAAAGTGATGATATGAGTAATATATAAGACTTTATACAACAACTTATTATATGTCAGAAAAATATGGATAATCTGTATATCAGTTTACACAGTCTAATAACTCGTCCGTGATGTACATGTATAAAATTGATAAATATATGGAACTACATAAAGGGATTTTCCTTTTTGAAATAATATATGGTGGTCAATGATAACTGCAAATCTATCTTATTGTTATAACAATCTTATTGCTATACTAGATTGACCAAAGAAATTGGGAATACAAAGACCAAATCTTTGGAAGTAAAAACTTAATTGCATTAAAAACAAAAATGAGATGGAATTGGTAATGACATTTGACCACCCTATATAGTTATATATATGTTAATCTTTAATCTAATTCTTTTTTATATATAATTGGGTGTTTTTACACCTATTAAACCATCCATTACACGATACATGGTGCACCACGGACTTGTTATATGGATTAGGTACTGAATGTATTATGTCTGATAAAAGCAGTCACCTTTTTTTCAGTCTAAAGATTGACCCCGGTTCACACAATGCGTTTTCCAAGCATAAGGAAGAAAATCAAATACCCTAATATATTGGATGAACGAAAGAGGGGAGAAAAATTAAAAGATCAATGTATGGAACCAAACCAAGATGTAATACAAATGGGACAATACAATATGATAAAATTCCTACTTTCGTGCGCTGAATGTGATCCGGAGATTTTGTATCTATTTGTATCCCTGTCTTTTGAATATTAGATCTATTTATTCATGATTCATATGGAATCAGAATAGAATATTATGTTAAATATGTTTGGAGAGACGACCTATAGAGGATTTTATATTAGTTTGTTTTATTTATATATATATATTCCTTCTCTCATGGAATACTATAGGGATCTGGATTGTTAACATGTGATTGGGTTTACACAGGTGTCTCCCATGGACCCGGCCGATTCTGCTGCCGGCCCTGTTCCACTATGCTCCTCCCTTACTAGGAGGGGATAGTGGCGGGCAGATGGTATATGAGGCATGGAGCATGGGAGACACCTAGGATCATGACTAAGAACTCAAGAGTTCGAAACGCGTATATCCGGGGTACCGGGGACCACCAGTGTTTGTCTTCGATTGCTGTACTCACCTGAATTTTCTGTGGTGTTAATAAAGACCGGGATTTTCATATTATCCACTGCGGTGCTGGAGCATTTTTTCCTATCTTCTTCTGCTTACAAGGGACTGGCTTGAGTCCGCCCCGTGCACCGCTGTGCAGGACGATGAGGTGAGCTGGCTACAACCTTTCTCTATATTACACTTAAATTGCTACATACAAAATTATACGACTTGGGCATTATAGATATATGGCGTTGCCTTAATCCTGAAACAATAGACTACTCTTTCTATTCCCCGGCGAATAACTCATATAGCAGAATTGATTACATCCTAATTCCAAAAGAAAAGCTACAATTCTGTTCATCCTCTCGGATAGGCGACATTACGCTGTCTGACCACTCCCCTGTTTATTGTGATATACGTCCAGATCTCAAGTCTGATAGACAATCAAGTTGGAGGTTCAATGAGTCTCTGCTGGGCAATGCCAAACATAAAGCACAAATATCTTCCTTCCTGGAGGAATATTTCCTAACCAATAATACTCCAGAGATATCCCCCCAGGTCCTTTGGGACGCCCACAAGGCTTATATTAGAGGCAGACTAATCAGTCTCTGTTCCTTCCTTAGGAAAGAATCTGAGAAAAAACTTGCTACATTATTATCAAAAATACACGCGGCAGAAAAAGCCCATAAGCAATCTCTACTTGCTCTTCTCTCAGAACTCAGCTAAAAAACCTTCTGAATGAGCACTCGGCCAAGTTATTTTTGTCTGCTCAACAAAAAAATCTTTGCTCATGGAAATAAAGCCTCCAAATACATGATGCACAGAATAAAACAGAGAAGAAATTCCCGATATGTTCAGAGCATTAAATCCCCCCAAGGCATCCAACTATTAAAAGCAGAAGAGATTGCTGAACAATTTAGACTAGTCTATGAGTCCCTTTACAATCTCCGAATCCCTGACCTTCTAAACCCTTCCTTGGGAAGAGAGGCCAACATTAATTCCTTTCTAGACACTCTCAAACATTTCTTTTTGCAATACCCTACATCTGGGGCCTTTGCTGCATTTTTGAGTGCTAAATACAAGTTTTAAATACTGCAATACTATTCTGTTATTAAAAAACAAAACACCCATTTTTGGCTAAATACTAAATTTGCGGCCTTTGCTGCATCTGTCAGTGTGAAATACAAGCGTTAGATACTGCTGTTATATTCTGTTATTTAAAAAACACCAATTTTGGTCAAAATACTAAATTTGTGGCCTTTGCTGCATCTGTCAGTGTGCAATACACGCGTTAGATAATGCCTTTGCTGCATTTTTCAGTGTTAAATACAAGTTTGAAATATTGCAAAACTATTCTGTTATAAAAAAAAAAAACATTTTTGGCAATACCCTATATGCCTTTGCTGCATCTGTCAGTTTGAAATAAAAGCTTGAAATACTGCCATAATATGCTGGGTTTAAAAAAAACTCAAATTTTTTGCAATGCCCTAGATCTGGGGCCTATGCTGAATTTTTTTGTGTGAAATACAAGCTTTAAATATCGCAATAATATTCTGGGTTTAAAAAAACACCATTTTTTTTGCAATAACCTACATCTTGGGCCTTTGCAGCATATGTCAGTGTGAAATGCAAGCTTGAAATACTGCAATAATTTTCTGTGCTAAAAAAAAAAACATTTTGGGCAATACCCTACATCTGGGGCATTTGCTGCTTTTTTCAGTGTTAAATACAATTTTAAAATACTGCAGTAATATTCTGTTATTAAAAAAACACCCATGTTTGCAAAATACTTAATTTGCAGCCTTTGCTGCATCTGTCAGTGTGAAATACAAGCGTTATATACTGCTGTTATATTCTGGGTTTAACAAAACACCAAGTTTGGGCAAAATACTGTTGTGGTAAAATATTAATAGTTGTAATCAGCTCGCATCAAAGTTTGTGTAAGGAAAAAGGTAACTCCATCCTCCATCAGCCGCAGCCAGAGAACCACCCAAATGCTACCATCTTGATTGAATTTTCCTGAGCATCTCCCCCCTCCTCCTTGCCCAGTCTGACCTTTATTGACTAAACAAAAGGTGTAAAAAGGGGCTGGCCCAAGACAAGGATACAGGAAGTGATGACATACAGGAAACATAGCCAGCTAACAAACATATGTATACAATACCACTGGAGCGAACTCTATCCAGCCTTGCTCAGTGATCAATGCCAGATAAAGTTACTATGATCCACATGCAGGTTTACTTACAGTACAGCGTCATTATCTCTAGCGGCTGATCAGGCGCACTAGAGATAACAAGCGCATGTTCCTTTACAGGACATACACAGGAAGATATCCACTCCAATGGTTTACCCTGACACTGAGAGACATGATGACAATACACAATATATTAAATACACATCCTAAAGTAAAATGTCCATATAATAAAATTTTCACAACAATACTAAATTTAGGTTGTTTGCTGCACCTGTCAGTGTGAAATACAAGCTTGAAATACTGCAATAATATTCTGGATTAAAAAAAACACAAATTTTTAGCAATATCCTGCATCTGGTGCCTTTGCATCATTTGTCAGTGTGACGCACGAACTTGAAATACTGCAATAATTTTCTGGGTTTAAAAAAACACCCATTTTTGGCAATACCCTACATCTGGGGCCTATGCTGCATTTGTTAGTGTGAAATAGAAGCTTGAAATACTGCAACAATAGTCTTGGTTTAAAAAAAACACCCATTTTGGGCAAAATACTAAAATTGCGGCCTTTGCTGCATCTGTCAGTGTTAAATACACGCGTTAGATACTGCTGTTCTATTCTGTTATAAAAAACACCCATTTTGGGCAAAATACAAAAATTGCGGACTTTGCTGCATTTGTCAGTGTGAAATACACGCGTTAGATAATGCCTTTGCTGCATTTTTTAGTGTTAAATACAAGTTTGAAATTGGTATATACTACTTCACCTTTGCCCCTTTTGTTACTTTGTTTTGTTTACTTGATAGTTTGCTTTATTGTGATAAATTTCATTGCGACATCATTACCTCTTTTTTTTTTGGTCTACATTTAGCGCTACTTGATTAATGTGTCCTTTCTGTGACTTAAGTTTAATTGTACTCATTTTGATACCATCTTATCATTGTCTGGAAATAATGTGCACTTAATAATTGTATCTTATTGTTTACTATCATATGAGCTATGACTCTAAAAAACAATAAAAATTGTTAATACAAAAAAAATACAAGTTTGAAATATTGCAATACTATTTGGTTATTAAAAAAACACACATTTTTGGCAAAATGCTAAATTTGCGGCCTTTGCTGGATCTGTCAGTGTGAAATACAAGCGTTAGATACTGCTGTTATATTCTGTTATTTAAAAAACACCAATTTTGGGCATCTTTCAGAGTGCTATGCAAGCTTGAAATACTGCAATAATATTCTTGGTTAAAAAAAACACCCATTTTTTGCAATACCCTACATCTGTGGCCTATGCTGCATTTTGGAAGCTTGAAATACTGCAATAATATTCTGGGTTTAAAAAAACACAAATTTTTGGCAATACCCTACATCTGGGGCCTTTGCTGCATCTGTCAGTTTGAAATACAAGCTTGAAATACTAACATAATATTCTGGGTTAAAAAAAAAACACATTTTTTGTAATACCCTACATCTGTTAGTGAGAAATACAAGTTTCAAATACTGCAATAATATTCTTGGTTAAAAAAAAACACCCATTTTTTGCAATACCCTACATCTGTGTCCTATGCTGCATTTTGGAAGCTTGAAATACTGCAATAATATTCTGGGTTTAAAAAAACACCAATTTTTGGCAATACCCTACATCTGGGGCCTTTGCTGCATCTGTCAGTTTGAAATACAAGCTTGAAATACTGCCATAATATTCTGGGTTAAAAAAAACACAAATTTTTTGCAATACCCTACATCTGTTAGTGAGAAATACAAGCTTCAAATATTGCAATAATATTCTGGGCTTAACCCCTTAAAGACGTAGGGCGTACCGGTACTCCCTATTTCCCGAGTCCTTAAGGACTCAGGGCGTACCGGTACATCCTAACTTTAAATAGATATTCCGGCGCCGCGGGGGTTAATCACAATGGGATGCCGGCTGAAATCATTCAGCCGGCATCCTGTCACAACGCTAGACCTGCGGTTTGCTGCGATTTCTGCAGTTTCTGATCAGAAACTTTAAAATGCCCAAAATGACGATTTGGACCCCCCCCCTGCACCCCTGCATGATGTATGTGGGTGGGAGGTGCGAGGGGGTGTCGCAGGCGGTGCGGGCATTGCAGGAGGCGGGCTGTGCGGCAGGCGGGATCGCGATCCCCCGCCTGCCTCCCTTTGAAAATTTGTTGGCGTCTAGCGGTTATACCAGGGTGTAAGCACATTGCTGACACCCTGGTATAAACGGATGACATCTGTGCAGATGTCAGCCGTTTAACTGACATCTGGAAAAGGTTAACTGTCATCGGTCAGGGAGCTCTCTCCCTCTCCCATCGGGGGGCTGCTGTGCCTTTGCAGCCCCCCGATGGAGAGGGAGAGAGCCACCCGCCAGCCCCCCGCCAGCCCCGTGCTCACCCTTCCCCATCTGCGAAGTTATGGTAGACAGGGAAGGTTCCCATGGCAACAGGACGCCTTCTCAGGCGTCCTGCTGTCCATGGTGCTGAACAGATCTATGCTAAAAGCATAGATCTGTTCAGTGTAAGTAAAATACAGTACAGAACCCTATATGGTGTACTGTACTGTATTATACAGACATCAGACCCACTGGATGTTCAAGAACCAAGTGGGTCTGGGTCAAAAAAATGTAAAAAAAAGTGAAAAAAGTTAAGAAAAAAAAAACATTTATCACTGAATAAAAAAATATAAATAAAATACACTACACATATTAGGCATTGCCGTGTCCGTAACGACCTGATCTATAAAACGGTCATGTTACTTTCCCTGCACAGTGAACACCAAAAAAATAAAAACTATGAGAAAATAGAAATTTTGCCCACCTTACTTCCCAAAAAAGGTAATAAAAGTGATCAAAAAAGTTGCATGTACGCCAAAATAGTACCAATCAAACCATCATCTCATCCCGCAAAAATCCTACCCTACCCAAGATAATCGCCGAAAAACTGAAAAAACTATGGCTCTTACACTATGGAAACACTAAAACATGATTTTTTTTTTTGTTTCAAAAATGAAATCATTGTGTAAAACTTACATAAATAAAAATAAAGCATGCATATTAGGTATCGCCGCGTCCGTATCGACTGGCTCTATAAAAATATCACATGAACTAACCCCTCAGATGACCACCGTAAAAAAATAAAAATAAAAACGGTGTAAAAAAAGCAATTTTTTGTCATCTTACGTCACAAAAAGTGTAATAGCAAGCGATCAAAAAGTCATATGCACCCCAAAACCGTCATCTCATCCCGCAAAAAATTAGACCCTACTTAAGATAATCGCCCAAAAACTGAAAAAACTATGGAGACACTGAGGCTGGGTTCACACCTGAGCGTTTTACAGCGCATTCCTACGTGCTGTAAAACGCTCAACAAGGAGAAACCAATGATTTCCTATGGGAATGGTCTCACCTGGGCGTTTTACAGCGCGTACGATCTCGCTGTAAAACACCCGACACCCCAAGAAGTACATGAGCTTCTTTGGGGCGTCTTGTCGCGCGTTCCCGTACATACACTTTCGGGAACGTGTGACAATGGGCGTTCGCTTGTCTCTGTATGCGCGATTGCAAACGCCAGTACAATCGCGCATACAGAGCACTCCTTTCAGAACGCTCAGTTCTGAACCCAGCGTAAAACATTTTTTGGGTTTTAAAAATGAAGTCGTTGTATAAAACTTACATAAATAAAAAAAATTGTATACATATTAGGTATCACCGCGTCCGTGACAACCTGCTCTATAAAATTACCACATGATCTAACCTGTCAGATGAATGTTGTAAATAACAAAAAAAAGTGCCAAAAAAGCTATTTCTTGTTATCTTGCCGCACTAAAAGTGTAATATAGAGCAACCGAAAATCATATGTACCCTAAACTAGTACAAAACTGCCACCCTATCCCGTAGTTTCTAAAATTTGGTCACTTTTTTGGAGTTTCTACTCTAGGGGTGCATCAGGGGGGCTTCAAATGGGACATGGTGTCAAAAAACCAGTCCAGCAAAATCTGGCTTCCAAAAACAATACGGCGCACCTTTCACTCTACGCCCCGCTGTGTGGCCGTACAGTAGTTTACGGCCACATATGGGGTGTTTCTGTAAACGGCAGAGTCAGGGCAATAAAGATACAGTCTTGTTTGGCTGTTAACCCTTGCTTTGTTAGTTGAAAAAATGGGTTAAAATGGAAAATTAGGCAAAAAAATGAAATTCTCAAATTTCATCCCCATTTGCCAATAACTCTTGTGCAACACCTAAAGGGTTAACAAAGTTTGTCAAATCAGTTTTGAATACCTTGAGGGGTGTAGTTTATAGAATGGGGTCATTTTTGGGCGGTTTCCATTATGTAAGCCTCGCAAAGTGACTTCAGACCTGTAGTGGTCCCTAAAAATTGGGTTTTTGTAAATTTCAGAAAAATTTCAAGATTTGCTTCTAAACTTCTAAGCCTTGTAACATCCCCAAAAAATAAAATATCATTCCCAAAATAATTCAAACATGAAGTAGACATATGCGGAATGTAAAGTCATCACAATTTTTGGGGGTATTACTATGTATTACAGAAGTAGAGAAACTGAAACTTTGAAATTTGCAAATTTTTCTAAATTTTTGATAAATTAGGTATTTTTTTATGCAAAAAAAATACATTTTTTTAACTTCATTTTACCAGTGTCATGAAGTACAATATGTGATGAAAAAACAATCTCAGAATGGCCTGGATAAGTCAAAGTGTTTTAAAGTTATGAGCACTTAAAGTGACACTGGTCAGATTTGCAAAAAATGGCCAAGACCTTAAGGTGAAATAGGGCTGAGTCCTTAAAGGGAGTCTGTCACCACATTTTAGCATGTTAGACCGTTAAAATAGGGTTATGTGATCCAGCCAGAACATAAAAACGGTACCTTTGTGGTAGAAAACGGACTTTTCAATTTGCAGAAAACGAACTTGTAAGATTATCTTCTGAGCCCTCTCAAGTGCCCAGGGCGGTCTCTCAATCCTCGGAGCCCCAGGCAGGCACCTCCTAAACGGCTGATAACTCCGCCCTCCGTGCGCCTCTGCCCGCCCGTTTACTCCCCTCCCCTGTCCCTTTCCACTGCGGCTGTGCGGTACAAATCGTAGTGGGCGCATGCGCAATAGGTATTGCGATGCCCTGCCAGGAGCGGGCATCGCATTGCGCATGTGCCCGCTACGATTTGTACCGCACAGTGTGAAATACAAGCTTGAAATACTGCCATAATATTCTGGGTTTAAAAAAACACAAATTTTTCGCAATACCTTACATTTGGGGCCTTTGCAGCAATTGTTAGTGTGGAACATCAGTTTGAAATACTGCAATAATATTCTTGGTTTAAAAAAACACCCATTTTGGGCAAAATACTAAATATGCGTAGTTTACGGCATCTGTCAGTGTGAAATACAAGCTTGTAATACTGCAATAATATTCTGGGTTTTAAAAAACACAAGTTTTTAGCAATATCCTACATCTGGTGCCTTTGCTGCATTTATTAGTGTGAAATAGAAGCTTGAGATACTGCAATAATATTCTTGCTTTAAAAAAACATCAATTTTGGACAAAAAATAATAATTACGGCCTTTGCTGCATTTGTCAGTGTGAAATACACACGTTAGATACTGCTGTTATATTCTGTTATTAAAAAAAACACCCATTTTGGGCACGATCCTAAATTTGCGGAGAATGAGGAGACAGTCAAATAAGGGACGTGGCCCCAGTCATGGTGCTGCCTGTGGAGCTCCTGTTGCAGTGAGAGGACGTTGTCGATCTGTGCTAGCTACAAGCACAAGTGAAACACCATCCTCAGGTGCGAGTAGGCGTCAGAAACTTCAGCGTTATTTTGTCGGGCCTAATTCGGCTCTACGAATGGTGAAGCCAGAACAAGTAAAGGCAATACTAGATTGGGTTGCTGACAGTGCCTCCAGTCTCCTGCTGAAAGATCAGAGTTGGCAACTGCAGCCCATGTCTATCAGTCTTTCACCTTACCCACTTGTAAATCAGCCAAGCAGTCTGAAACCCAAGTCATGCAGCAGTCTCTTCTGCTTTTTGATGACTCTGCTAGCATCTACATAGCCCTGCCCCAGAAGTGGAAGAGATTGAGTGCACCGATGCCCAACCAGTTATGTTTCAGTATGAGTACATGGGAGGACCACCGCAGCACGTCTCTGATGATCCCAGATGCCAACTGCTGCGGGCTTTCTACAGTATGCAGACCGACAAGGAGGGCAAAGGGTAAAGAGTGGGTGGAAGATGATGTGGAGGATGATGAGATACTAGACCCCACATGGAATCAAGGTCTTGCGAGTGACCTGTCTAGTTCTAGAAGTGGTCGCACTGAGGCACCAGCACAGAAAAAGAGGGAGCAGGGTGCAAAATCGTCTGTTACATTGTCAGGTGACATTTTACCAATTTTGACATATAAAAACCCCTGCTCTGCATAGGTGACAGGGACCTAATTTTTTTTTAAATAGTCTGTTCAATTGGTGGGTGACATGCACACGTTTTGCCGTGAATAAACCCCTGCTCTGCATAGTTGACAGGGACTGAAATTTTGACCCAGAACTGGAAGAGATTGAGTGCACCGATGCCCAACCACTTATGTTTCAAGATGAGTACATGAGTAGTGTTGTTCACGAATATTCGAATTTCAAATTTATATCGGGAATATAGGTACTTCGAAAATGTAATCAGTACACATGATCCCTCCCTGCTTCTAGCTTGTGGGCCAATGAGAAGGCTGCAGTATATTTGATTTTAGGAGTAGTGTTTGCGAATTTTCGTAATACAAATTTTTTATTGCAAATTTTTCAAATTACAACTATTAGACAAAGAAGATTATAGCACTATATTAGCTAAATTGCTCTATATTCGATTTTCAACTATTCGCTATATTCGTAGAATGTATTCGTAATATTCTAAAACAAGAATATATAGCAATATAGCAAATATTCGAAAAAAAAACTAATATAGAGAAATTTAGCTAATATAGTGCTATATTCTTTTTTTTATAGTTGTAATTTTTTCCAATCTGAACTTCAGATGAGAAAAAAATGTCAACTATTAGACAAAGAAGATTATAGCACTATATTAGTAAAATTGCTCTATATTCGTTTTTTTTCTGAATATTCGCTATATATTCTTGTTTTAGAATATTACGAATATTCGAAAAAACAAAGTTTTTTATAGTGTAGTTATAGTGAAGTTATAGTGAATATTCGGAAAAAAAAAAAATATATAGAGCAATTTAGCTAATATAGTGCTATAATCTTCTTTGTCTAATAGTTGTAAGTTGAAAAATTTGCATTTGAGTAAAAAAAATCGTAGAATATAACGAATATTAAAATTTGTGAAAATTCTACAAAATATTTGCGAAATATCGCAAATTCGAATATGACCCCTGCCGCTCCTCACTATACATGAGAGGACCACCGCAGCACGTCTTGGATGATGACAAAACACAGGTGCCAACTGCTGTGGCTTTCTGCAGTGTGCAGACCGACAAGGAGGGAAGACTGGGTGGAAAATAATGTGGAGTACGATGAGTTCCTCGACCCCACATGGAATCAAGGTCACCTGTGTAGTTTGAAGAGGCGGTGGTCGCACAAAGCCACCAGCACAGCAAAAGATGCAGCCGGGTGCAAAAGCGGAGCAGCCGTCCCTAGACAGTACGCATGCTACTGCCCAACGCAGCAAGGGACCAAGCACACCAAAGCCAGCTCCAAGGAGTTCCCTGGCATGGCAGTTCTTCAGACAATGTGCTGACGACAAGACACGAGTGGTTTGCATGCTGTGCAATCAGAGCCTGAAGCGAGGCATAAACTGTCTCAACCTGAGCACAATCTGCATGACCAAACATCTAAGTGCAAAGCACGAGCTGCAGTGGAGTAGACACTTCAAAAACCAAGAAAAGTCTCTGGCTACTCCTGCTTCCTCTGCTGCTGTCATCTCGGCCTCTTTATCCACCTCTGAAGTGACAGTGGCACCTGCCACCCTGCAAACAGAGAATCTGCCAGCAACACCACCACCTGGGTCACCAAGCATCTCTACAATGTCCCACGGAAGCGTTCAGCTCTCCCATCTCCCAAACACTGGAGCTGAAGAGGAAGTACCCCCCTACCCACCCATGATCCCTGGCCCTGAATGCCAGCATTGGAAAATTACTGGTCTTTGAAATACTGTCATTTCGTCTGGTGGAGACAGAGAGTTTTAAAAGCCTTATGGCGGTGTCTGTCCCACAGTACGTCGTGCACAGCCACCACTACTTTTCCCGACTAGCCATCCCTGAACAACCAAGTGGGGGACAAGATCAGGTGTGTACTGCACAACGCCATCTGTGGCAAGGTCCACATAACTTCGGATACGTGGACCAGTAAGCACGGTCAGTGACGTTATATCTCCATAACAGCACACTGGGTAAATGCAGTGGCGACTGGGCCTGAGGCGGATAGCAGTTTGGCGCATGTCCTTCCACCACCGAGGATTGAAAGGTGCTTCATTTTGCCTCCTGTTGCTTCCTCCTCCTACTCCCCTTCCTTATCCTCTACCGACTCCTCATCCGGTCAGTGTTACACCATCAACTTCAGCACAGCCAGGGGTAAACGACAGCAGGCAGTTTTAAAACGTATCTGTTTGGGGGACAAACCCCACACCGCACAGGAGCTGTGGAAGAGCATGGAACAACAGACCAATGAGTGGTTGGTGCCAGTGAGCCTCAAGCCTGGCCTGGTGGTGTCCGATAATGGGCGAAATCTCGTAGCAGCTCTGGGCCTAGCCGGTTTAACGCACATTCCCTGCCTGGCGCATGTGCTGAATTTGGTGGTGCAGAGGTTCCTTAAAAAATATCACAATATGTCAGAGCTGCTGCATAAAGTGCGGGCTGTCTGTGCGCACTTTCGGCATTCTCACCCTGCTGCTGCTCACCTGTGAGCACTGCAGCGTAACTTCGGGCTTCACGCTCACCGCCTCATATGCGACGTGCCCACAAGGTGGAACTCCACCTTGCACATGATGGCCAGACTGTGCGAGCAGCAGCAGGCGATAGTGAAGTTTCAGCTGCAGCACGCATGGGTGAGTTGCTCAGCAGAACAGCACCACTTCTCCACCAATGAGTGGGCCTTCATGCGAGACCTGTGTGCCTTGTTGTGCTGTTTCGAGTACTCCACCAACATGGCCAGTGCCGATGATTCCATTCTCAGCGTTACTATCCCACTTCTAGGAGGATGAGTGATTGTTTACAAGGGATTCAGGCCAGTCATTCACACGTGTCTCCGAGGGTGGGTTCCTGCACCAATTGTCCAGCCAGGGCATATGTATACAGGCTTTACCCAGCCATTGTTATATTACAGCGCAATTGCTCATAGTTGTATTTTTGATATTTTCCACTCTTTTGGGGTGTACCCTAATAAAAAGAAAGAATAAGAAAATTCATCCATAAACCAGTGTTGGCTACCTCATCCTCCTCCACCGTCGTGTCCACCTACACCGCTACGTCCACCGCCTCCTCAACCTCCTACTCCATATGGACCCCCACCTCATGCATCAAGATTATAATTTTTTTTATTTGTACATATTTTATTTTATGTCATTTCACTAATATGTCTGTTACATTTTCGGGTGAAATTCACAAATTTTTGGCTGTGATATACCCCTGCTCTACCTAGTGGACAGGTTCATAAATTTCACTAATTTGTCTATTACATTGTCGGGTGAAATTCACCAATTGTTGGCTGTGATATACCCCTGCTCTACCTAGTGGGCAGGTTAAAAAAATTTCACAAATTTTTCTGTTACATTGTCGGGTGACATTCACCAATTTTTGGCTGTGATATACCCCTGCTCTACCTAGTGGACAGGTTAATACATTTCACTAATTTGTCTGTTACATTGTAGGGTGAAATTCACCAATCTTTGGCTATGATATACCCCTGCTCTACCTAGCAGACAGGTTAATAAATTTCACTAATTTGTCTGTTACATTGTCGGGTGACATTTACCAATTGTTGGCTGTGATATACCCCTGCTCTACTTAGTGGACATGTTAATAAATTTCACTAATTTTTTAGTTACATTTACTCTCCTTGAGTGGCTAATAAGTTGAAGGTTCTAGCCAATTAAGGGGCTAATGATGTGGCAAATGTCTTATAATATTCGTTATATAGGCCATCTGGGCTGGGCGACTTATTGAGTTTTAGTTTTTGAATAGTTTTTAGTATCTCTGCCGTCGTTATATAATTATTAATTTCCCGACATTGCTGTGAAGACAATGAAGGAAGGGAGATCTCATTAAAAAAACTTATTAATGTGGGACAAGTATGGTTGAACAATTTTTGGGGATATTTCTAAGTTATAGAGATCTGCGTAATATTGGTCGAATTCCTCGGAAATTAATTTAGGTTTAATTTTATTTTATCTTTTTGTCGTATAACTATGGGATTTTATCTTTGATTTCTCTCTTTTTGATTCTATTGACTACTAATTTAGAAGCTTTATTGCCCTGCCAATAGTGATTTGATCAAATTTTTCTGAGGTAAAATATATAATTGATGTCTTGCCTTTTTTTAGTTTGTCACCTATTGCTGAGTTGAGAGTGCCCTTGAAGTTTCTTTCTAGATCTTGAAATCGATGTTAGTAACGAATTAGTGGATTCTTGTCTTATTTTTTTTTGGAATGGCTGCATGCTTCAGGAAATGGCCTCTAATGTAAGCCTTATGGGTATTCCATAATGTAGAGTCTGAGACTGTACCATTGTCGTTCAACAGGAAGAATTATTTTAGTGTCTTATTGATGTTTGAGTGGATTGCGAGAGATAGTAATAAGGAATTATTTAATCTCCAAGGGGAGTAGATTGTGTAATTGATTTGTTCCTTAATGTTAAGAATTATCGCGGAGTGAGCAGACCAGGTAAAGTTTAAGATTTCAGATGAAATAATTTTTTGAAGGAGCCATTTATCTGTTATTAATAAATTGATTTGGGAAAAGAAATTATGGGGTGTGAAAAGAACGTGTAATCTTTTTCATTAGCATGAAGTGCTCGTCAAGTGTCATAAAGGCCTTCTAAATAACCTTGTAGGATAGGTTGTTTTTATAGGTTGATGGGGGATTTGATCTGTCAAAGAGAGGATTTGGGCAGATATTGAAACCACATATCAATAGAGAACCTTGTTTAATTTCTTAGTTTTGTTTAATAACTCTGTTATAAATCTTATTTGGTGGGTATTAGGAGCATATAGATTACCTATAGTAAAATGGGTATTGTTGATAGAACATATGAGTATAATGTATCTACTAGAGATGGCCTTGTGGTTCGCCCGGCGGTCGTTTAGCAGGAAACTTTGCTTGTTCACGATTCGCCGAATGGGCGAACATATGACGATGTCTGCCGGCGCCATATTCTTTTACATTGTGAAGAACTTTGACCCATGACAAATCCATCAGGTGGTACAGGACAGCCAATTGCGACGTTTCAGCGCATTGACATACTCCCTACCTTATAAATAAACCTGATGTGGGCGCCATTTTACATTCAGTTTTTTGCCAGTGTAGGGAGAAGTTGCTGTGTGGAGCAGGGATAGACTGTTAGGGCCACAAAATGCTAGCTGATAGGGCCACAAAATGTTTTTTTAAGGACTGGTATAGGCGTCCTATCGATAGGTGTGACTTACTGAGGGGTGTAATATACTTATAATATACTTTCTAACATAGAAAGTATATTATAGTGCATTTGTATTGTGCAGCAGTTGTGTGCGGTTCTGCTGCAATGCTGCAGCTGCACAGAGTGACAAACGCTACTGGAACAAATAATTTCTACTGGTGTGATATACCAGTTGCCCCCCAAAAAAACTCATTAAAGCAAGGGTGTTATATACCCATAATATACTTTCTATATAGTGCATTTAGGTAGTGCAGCATTTGTTTGCGGTTTGGCTGCATTACCGCAGCTACAGATAGTGACAAACGACATTGGAACAAATCATTTCTACTGGTGTGATATACCAGTTGCCCCACAAAAAAAATGATTGAAGCAGGAGTGTTATATACCAATTATATACTTTCAATATGAATGCCTAATTCTCCTGTAGTCTAAAATAAAAAATTTCTAGGCTCCAACAGGGCACATTTAAAATAATTTCCCTTTAAGAAGCATAAAAATGGCCCCTGATTAAGATACATATTTTTTGTTGGAATTTTTGTCATTGATCCCACATCTAGTATGTCACTGTCCATGTTGTGGGACAATTTGTACACTTCTACTAAGTATTTGGTGGCTGCAAATATGAGCTGAATGTTTTTCAGGTTCGCCTGCCATTAAAGTGAATGGGGCCCACCGCGAACTTGTGGTTCGCGAACATTTAATCGCATTTGCGCGATCGCGTTCGTGAACCGTACTAGTATCTACCCTCTTTGTCAATTATAGAGTCATGATATTGGAAAGAGATGAATTTTTTTTTATTCCTAGAACAACCCCGCCCTCTTATTTGTGTCATGTGCGAAGTAAAAGTGAGAAAATGATGAGTGGTGTAATCTATGGGAGTCTGATTCATTCAGGTATGATTCCTGAATGCATATAATGTTGCACTTTTGTCTTTTGATGTCTGTCCAAAGAGTTGACTTTTTAAAGGGGTTATTTAAACCCTTTACATTTAAGGACAATACCTTGATCCCCATTTTGGAAAGAGATAAACATTAAGCTTAAACCAACATGTAACATAATATATATTATTGTATAAACCGTATAAACCAAAATATCCATAGATACTGACTTATTAGAGTGATTGTGATGATGAGTGTCCAATAAGTCACAGAAGAGCTCTGGAACTGATAGATGGGTTGACAGCCAATGATGGAAAGCCTGTGGTAATAAAAACTAAAAAGAGAAAACATGACAAATAAAAATGTTGGTCCAACCAGGACCGAGTGAAAGGACCTGAGGCCACTAGGACTCTTCTTTTAGGGGGTGAATTAAAGAAGTTGGATTAGAGAAAGACAGACACGCAATTACAAGATGTGTCTAATGTTGATACTTGAGGTGAAAGTAATACAAGTTCCAAGGAGGAAATCAGCTGTGAGGATGAGGAGATGATGATCCCACTTTTATCCATTCTTGAGCTAGTGTGGTAGTTTTTTTTCTTGGAAGAGATTTTGATGAAGCATTTTGTTTGTCTTTGTCTCCCTCTAGTGGGCCAAAGATGTTCCATTTGTGAAGTGTTTCTGCCGCCTCAGAAAGAACAGACATAATATGAGTGTAGTTATGATACCTGACTATTAGTTTAACTGGATATCCCCATTTATAAGGGATGTTGTGTAGCCTTAGGATTTTGGAGAATTGCATATATTCTCTTCTTCTCGCCAGAGTCACTGGTGAAAGATCCATAAACAAGGTTATTTTTTTAAAATCTTTCTGTTATGTCTTGCTTCTTTTGCCCTGCTTTCATTAATGCTTCTTTTAGGTGAAAAAAGTGAATTCTTGCTAAGACATCCCTTGGAACAGAAGCAGGCATGGGGACTCTGTGAGCCCTATCAATTCTTAACTCAATGCTGTGAGAATCAGGCAGGTATGCCACTATTAGATCAGTAATGAACTCCATAAGCTGTGAATCTTGCACATTTTCTGGAATGTTTCTGAACCTTATATTGTTCCTTCTAGAAAGGTCTTCAAGATCTGCAATTTTTAGTTTAATAACCGCAAGCTCGTCTTCAACTACGGTGTGGCCATCTACCAATGTGTTGTGGGCGGACACAAATTCCTCAATTTTTTCTCCCAAATGGGCTGTGCGTTCCCTAATTGAGATCAGATCAGTATGAAGGGTGGCAATGGATTCTCTAAAGTCCCTTTGTATAGATTCTTTGAGCTCCCTGAACATACTTTGGATAATGCTTAACGATATAGTGGAGGTGGAATGATCTTTATGAGACCTGCCTTTGTCTGAGGTTAACATATGGAGATCATCACTCACCAACTCCTTGGCACTGCCATCCTGTGCTGGTGATCTTCGTTTTTTTAGCGTGCTCGACTTCAGGAGGGGTCCTTGGTGAGTGGGAGCTATGGGATCCCGCTCAGGAGTGCTGTGTGCAGTCTGAGTGCAGACATGTAAGAGGTGCAGGAAGCACCGACCTTCTTGAGAGAGACTGGGCGCTGGAGGAAAGAACGCCATCATATTCCTTGAGCTTGTTGTTCTTTTTTTTCCCCTCCTCATCATCAGGGAAGCTGCTAGAGGGTTGCAGAGGGTAAGGAGTAACTTATGATGTTGAAAAGTGACCCTTTGCTATGTTCTTTGAGCTGCTGTGATCCACAAGTCACGGAGCTCACCTCTTACATGTCTTCTCCTCTCTGCATCTGGCCACGCCTGCATTCGATTCTAGGACCCCAGCGCTGCAAGGCACCAGTGCTAACCACTGAGCCATGGATTTACAGGGCAAATACACCACCAGAGGCTTTACAAGGCTCTTAAAATGTAACTGTCATGTTTTAATTAACGCCTTAACAACCAGCACCGTACATGTACGGTGCAACCGGACGTGACTTAACGCCCAGGGTTATACATGTACGGCGCATCGTCCGCGGGGCTCTGGGGAACGATCGGGGGGGGGGGGGATTTGCGGCACTATGCCTGCTCTTACCGTCAGGCAGCCATGCCGGGTAAGGGCAGCATGGTACTGCACCGCCCCCCTGCAGCTCCAAGCGCTGTGATTGGCCGATCAATAAGATCGGCACATAGCAGCTCAGGAAGCTGTTAGAGGTATCAGGGTGGGAGGAGGTCAGGGGGAGGTGGCAGGTGCTGAACAAGTCAGCACCAGTCACCTCCGAGGTGAAGCAGGGGGACACCAGTGTTTGGGTGCCAGCGCTGCGATTGACTAGAAGAACGCTCCAGCCAATGGCAGCGCTATAACTGCACAGGAAGAGGCAGAACTTCCCTGTATGCAGCCATTCTAGCAGATGACTGCATGCAGAGAGGTTCTGTGCCTTTCTGTGCTGCTTGTGACTTGCTGGGGCTTGTGGTGCACACCACTGTGATTTTAACACTTTTCCTGCTGAAAAGAAGGAAGAAAAGAAGAACATCTGGAATAGCTGCACAGATTTTTTTTTTCATTTTCGAGATCCCTAAACTACCCTCCGTCCCTGTCCCTTCTTGTGTTTTTGTGCAGAAGACTTTATTTTTTTACAACTTTTCTTCTAAATGTAATTTCAAATTTATTACAAGCCCCATTACATGTGAAAACACTACATACACACCCCTCACAATAAATTAAGGTTTCCACATTTCACACGTCACATCCCAATAAAATAAAAATGGCCCATTCATCCCAAAGAGCGTACTCAGCTGAAGAGGTATACACCATGCTTGTCTCCGATACGGAGTCTGCCAGTGAGGGAGAAGAGGATGCCACTTTCCTCTACTCCGCTACCCCCTCATAATCATCATCATCCGCTGATGAGGGACCCGCTAGAAGGCTCCCCAGGGAAGCAGGGAAGGCAGCCCCCCAGAGTGACTCATATGGACCCCATCCATAATGATTATCAGCCCCAAATTTCAGAGTTTGTGGGACACTCTGGAATCCAAATTGACTGCATGGGCTTCACAGAAATTGATTTTTTCAAAATCTTTTTCTCAGAAGATTTTATAAATTTGATGGTGACCCAAATAAATTTATACGCCCAGCAATTTATTTCCCAGAACCCTACTTTGCCTTACGCTAGGCCCCAAGGTTGGACCCCAGTAATTGCAGCAGAGATGATGACATGTTGGGGACTCGTGCTGCATATGGGCGTTGTAAAAAAAACAACCATTAGGCAATATTGAAGTTCGGACATTTCCTACCAGACTCCAATTTAAAGTCAGACCATGACCCGGAATTGATTTGAGTCAATTAGGAAATTCTTACACTACAACGACAATTCACAGTGCCCACCCTAAAACGACCCAACATTTGACTGTCTGATCCAGGCCTGTCATTGGCCAAAGTTTGGTGAGATGACTCCCTATTACTGTTCAAAGGGAGTACCTGCCTAGCAAACAGGCAAGGTATGGCATAAAGTTATACCCCTATTCAGGTCCCTAACTGCCAGAGGTACTGTGGCTTGCGGCACAGTGCGGAAATATCAGAGAGGCCTCCCTAGATCCTTAGTAGGGCAATCACTGAAAATGGGTGAAAGTAGGGCTCTCCTCCATGATAACATGCTGGTGGTTAAGTACAAGGACAAAATATAAAAAAATATAAAAAAAAGTATCGATCTCTCAGAAATATAGATTGATTCAGTTCAGGATTGTACATCGCCTATACTACACCCCAGCCTTCCTCGCCAAAATATATAAGGAAAGGAAGGACCTGTGTTGGAAATGTTCATCAGAAAATGCGGATTTAGGTCACTTACTATGGAATTGTCCAGAAGTGAGTGGGTTTTGGACCAGTATTTATGAGGAGTTATACAAAAGATATAAGATTAAACTGAACCGAAGCTTTACGCAGGCAATTCTTGGTCTCTTTTCCCCTTCTGAGTTGACCCCTCACCAACAACAAATCAGTATGGAAGGCTTCATGGTCGCAAAGGCCTTGATAGTTAAATATTGGGGTACAAAGAATAGCCCTAGCTTTCACGAATGGAGGGCCCGGGTAGACACTATTGAGGCCTATAGAAGAATAGCAAGGAAACCGGAGTGACGATACTTTGAGAGAGCAGGTTCTCTTCTTTGCTCCAGGTTCCCAAGACCCCTTACAGTGGAAATTTTTGGAAACAGAAATTAAGGTAGAAATTAAAATACAAGCGGACCCCGCAGCAGTGAATTAAAAAGGGGAGGGGTGGGTTAAAAGGATCAAATGTATTAATTTGTGTAAAATATTTCTGTAGACTTGAATTTTTTTGATATGGAAATCTATATATTTGGTTCAGAAAATAATAAAGGATTTATATATAAGTAAAAGTACAAGAGGGACGTCCTTAGTGATCAACATTCACACTAAAGCCAGATCCCCTGCCACTGTACATGGTACCACTACCACTGTCCCCAAAGCAGTTTGCATCCTGACTACAAAAGGCACATGCGAGGAGTGGATCTTTCAGATCAACTTCTGAAGGCCTACAGTGCCACACTAAACTTACATAAAGGGAATCAACAAGGTAAAATAGGAGAGAATATTTAAAAGAAGAAAAACTGCTAAAAGAGGACACAGTTTTAAATTAGAGGGGCAAAGGTTTAAAAGTAATATCAGGAAGTACCGGTATTACTTTACTGAGAGAGTAGTGGATGCATGGAATAGCCTTCCTGTAGAAGTGGTAGCTGCAAATACAGTGAAGAAGTTTAAGCATGCATTGGATAGGCATAAGGCCATCCTTCATATAAGATAGGGCCAAGGGCTATTCGTAGCATTCCTTATATTGGGCAGACTAGATGGGCCAAATGGTTCTTATCTCCCAACACATTATATATATCTATGTTTCTAAAAACTAAAGTGTGGTATAAAAAGCTAGCCGTACACATTGTAAAGATGGCAATGTGCAATGCGTACATGCTATTTAATTCTGCAGGCCACAGAGGAACTTTCCTTCAGTTCCAAGAGGTGGTTATCAAGGCCCTAATTTTTCAAACCCAGGCCGGGGAGGGTCCCAGTACTTCTGGAAGTTATGGTGCCCGTTTTGTACCGGGTCAACATTTTCCAGGTCAAGTCCCCCAGACATCAAGGAACAGAAGGACCCCAAAAAGATGCAAAAGGGGGGTAAGGAAAGACACAATTTACCACTGCGAAACCTGCCCTGAAAAACCTGGCCTGTGCATGCAGGAGTGTTTCAGAATCTACCACACATCCATGGAGTATTAATTTTATTTAATACTTTATGCTCCCTGTAATATTTCCACTTTATATCTCTGATTTAATCCACCTCGCTTGCATATCCACTTTCCAACAACCTCTACATATTTTTTTTCTGTGAGATAACGGTTAGGTCAAAAGTGCTCTTTCCACCCCTTAAAATGTTCGTACGGGGGTGCTCTTTCCGAAATGGGGTCACTTGTTGGGGATTTTAATTTCTGGGGACCTCAGAAATTTATTTAATGCGACATGGCAGCTAAAATCCATGTCTGTTTATTCAGGCCTGCAAAAAACATATTTTGCACTTTGCATCTAGAGCTCTGCTGTGCGCCCATACAGAAGGCTACAAGCACATATGGGGTGTTTGAAAAAAAGGGATGAAAATGGGGAACATATACTGGGGTGCATTTTCTCCTTTAACCCCTTGAGAAAGTGAAAAATTGGGGTCTGCTAGTAATTTTTTGTTTTTACAAATGTGTGCTTTGAAATGCTTTCACAAGTGTTTCTGTCTTCTGTGAGACACCTGTTTGCTGAAAAGTACCCCTTTCACCACTTAAAATGTTCATACGGGGGTGCTCTTTCCGAAATGGGATCACTTCTTAGGGTTTTTAATTTATGTGGCCCTCAGGAATTTATTTAATGCGACATGGCAGCTAAAATCCATGTCTGTTTATTTAGGCCTGCAAAAACCATATTTTGCACTTTGCATCTAGAGCTCTGCTGTGCGCCCATACAGAATGCTACAAGCACATATAGGGTGTTTGAAAAAAATGGGAGAAAATGGGGAACATATACTGGGGTGCATCTTCTCCTTTAACCCCTTGTGAAAAAAATTGGGGTCTGCTAGTAATTCTATTCTTTTTTCACAAAGGTGTGTTTTGAAATGCTTTCACAAGTGTTTCTGTCTTCTGTGAGACACTTGTTTGTTGAAAAGTATGCTTTCTACCACTTAAAATGTTTGTACAGGGGTGCTCTTTCTGAAATGGGGTCACTTGTTGGGGTTTTTCATTTCTGGGGACCTCAGGAATTTATTGAAAGCGACATAGCACCTAAAATAAATGTCTGCCAATTCAGGTCAGCAAAATCCATATTTAGCTGTTTGACTCTAGAGCCCTGCCATGCGCCCATGCATCTTTTTTTTTTTTGCAAAAATGGGGTGTTGGTGTATTTGGGGGGAAATGGGGAACAAAATGTGGTTTGATTTTTGTCCTGTTACCTCTTTTGAAAGTGAAAAATGTGGGTGTAAAGCAACTTTTTCTGGAAAACAAATCGTAATTTAAAATTTTCACAGCCAAGCGTTTCCTAATACTGTGAAATGCCTGATGGGTCAAAGTGTTCACTACACACCTTGAAATATTCCTTGGGGAGTGTAGTTTCCAGAATGGGGCCACTTTTGGGGGGTTTCGACTATAGGGCCACCTCAGGGTGTCTTCATATGCGACATAGCTCCCAATGACCATTCCAGCTAAATCATCTCTCCTAACGCCATATGGTGCTCCTTCCACTTTGAAGCCTGCTGTGCGCCCATACATAATTTTTGAGCACATATGGGGTGTTGGCGTATTCGGGGGGAAATGGGGAACAAAATGTGGGGTGCATTTTGTCATGAAATGCCTGATGGGTCAAAGTGTTAACTACACACCTTGAAATATTCCTTGAGGGGTGTGGTTTCCAGAATGGGATCACTTTTTGGGGTTTCCACTCCACTTCCACTTAGGGGTACCTTAGGGTGTGTTCAATTGCAAGATGGCACCTGTCAATTATTCCGGTGAAATCTGCCTTCCAGAAGCCATTTGGTGCTCCTTTCCTTCTGACCCCTGTGGTACGCCCATATAGCAGTATACAAGCACATATAGGGTATTGCTAGAATCAAGATAAAATTGGCAATAAATTAGGGGGTGCATTTTCTCCAGTTCCCCCTTGTGAAAGTAAAAAATTTTGGCCTAAAGTCCATTTTTCTGGAAAAATTTTTAAAATTTCATTTTCACAGCCAATTCTATGAATCATCTTTGAGGATAAAGTTCTCACTACACATCTTGAAATATTCCTTGAGGGGTGTAGTTTCCAGAATGGGGTCACTTGGGGTGTTTCCACTCTAGGGGTACCTCAGGGTGTCTTCATATGCGACATAGCTCCCAAAAGCCAATCCTTCAAAATTTGTCCTCCAAAAGCCTTATGGCGCTACTTACCTTTTGAACCCTGCTATGCATCCATACATAATTTTTTGAGCACATATGGGATGTTGGCGTATTCAGGGGGAAATGGGCAACAAAATGTGGGGTACATTTTGTCCTGTTAGCCCTTGTGAAAGTGAAAAATGTGGGTGTAAAGCAACTTTTTCTGGAAAAAAATTGCAATTTTTTATTTTCACAGCCAAGCGTTTCCTAATTCTGTGAAATGCCTGATATGTCAAAGTGCTCACTACACACCTTGAAATATTCTTTGAGGGGTGTAGTTTCCATAATGGGGTCACGTTTTGGGGGTTTCCACTGTAGGGCCACCTCAGTGTGTCTTAACATACGACATAGCTCCCAATTACCATTCCAGCTAAATCCTCTCTCCTAATGCCATATGGTGCTCCTTCCACTCTGAAGCCTGCTGTGCACCAATACATCATTTTTGAGCACATAGGGGGTGTTAGCGTATTCGGGGGAAATGAGAAACAAAATGTGGGGTGCATTTTGTCCTGTTATCCCTTGTGAAAGCAAAAAATTTGGGTGTAAAGCAATTTTTTCTGGAAAAAATTGTAATTTTTAATTTTTACAGCCAAGTGTTTCCTAATTCTGTGAAACGCCTGATGGGTCAAAGTGCTCACTACACACCCTGAAATATTCCTTGAGGGGTGTAGTTTTCAGAATGGGGTCACTTTTTGGGGGTTTCCACTCTAGGGGTACCTCAGGGTGTGCTCAATTGAAAGAGGTGCCTGTCAATTATTCAGGTGAAATCTGCCTTCCAGAAGCCATTTGGTGCTCCTTTCCTTCTGACCCCTGTAGTACACCTATATAGCATTATACAAGCACATATGGGGTATTGCTATAATCAGGATAAAATGGGCAATAAATTAGGGGTGCATTTCCTCCAGTTCCCCCTTGTGAAAGTGAAAATTGTGCGCCTAAAGTAAATTTTTCTAGAAAAATTGTAATTTTTCATTTTCACAGCCAATTCCATGAATCACCTTTGAAGACAAAGTTCTCACTACACATCTTGAAATATTTATTGAGGGGGTGTAGTTTCCTGAATGGGGGTCACTTTTTGGGTGTTTCCACTCTAGGGGTACCTCAGGGTGTCTTTATATGCGACATAGCTCCCAAAAGCTAATCCTGCTAAATTTGTCCTCTAAAAGCCCTATGGCGCTACTTACCTATGGCGCTACATCATTTTTTTAGCACATATTTGATGTTGGCGTATTCAGAGGAAAATGGGGAACAAAATGTGGGGTTCATTTTGAACTGTTACCCCTTGTGAAAGGGAAAAATGTGGGTGTAAAGCAACTTTTTCTGGAAAAAATTGAAAATTTTCATTTTCACAGCCACACTTCTGTGAATTCTGTGAAACGCCTAATGAGTCAAAGTGCTCATTACACACCTTGAAATATGCCTTAAGGGGTGTAGTTTCCAGAATGTGGTCACATTTTGGGGGTTTCCACTGTAGAGCCACCTTAGTGTGTCTTCATATACGACATAGCTCCCAATTACCATTCCAGCTAAATCCGCTCTCCAAAAGCCATATGGTGCTCCTTTCACTCTGAAGCATGCTGTGTGCCCATACATCAGTTTTTAAGCACACATGGGGTGTTTCTGTAAACTCCTAATTCAGGGTAATAGATTTTGTTTGGCTTTTAACCCCTTAAGGACCGGGCTCATTTTCACCTTAAGGACCAGGCCATTTTTTGCAAATCTGACCAGTGTCACTTTAAGTGCTGATAACTTTAAAACGCTTTGACTTATCCAGGCCATTCTGAGATTGTTTTTTCGTCACATATTGTACTTCATGACACTGGTAAAATAAAGTCAAAAAAATTAATTTTTTTGCATAATAAAATACCTAATTTACCAAAAATTTTGAAAAATTAGCAAATTTCAAAGTTTCAGTTTCTCTACTTCTGTAATACATAGTAATACCCCCAAAAATTGTGATGACTTAACATTCCCCATATGTCTACTTCATGTTTGAATTATTTTGGGAATGATATTTTATTTTTTGGGGATGTTACAAGGCTTAGAAGTTTAGAAGCAAATCTTGAAATTTTTCAGAAATTTACAAAAACCCAATTTTTAGGGACCACTACAGCTCTGAAGTCACTTTGCGAGGCTTACATAATAGAAACCGCCCAAAAATGACCCCATTCTATAAACTACACCCCTCAAGGTATTCAAAACTGATTTTACAAACTCCGTTAACCCTTTAGGTGTTGCACAAGAGTTATTGGCAAATTGGGATGAAATTTGAGAATTTCATTTTTTTGCCTAATTTACCATTTTAACCCATTTTTTCCACTAACAAAGCAAGGGTTAACAGCCAAACAAGACTGTATCTTTATTGCCCTGACTCTGCTGTTTACAGAAACACCCAATATGTGTCCATAAACTACTGTACGGCCACACAGCGGGGCGTAGAGTGAAAGGTGCGCCGTATGGTTTTTGGAAGCCAGATTTTGCTGGACAGTTTTTTTGACACCATGTCCCATTTGAAGCCCCCTGATGCACCCCTGGAGTAGAAACTCCATAAAGTGACCCCATCTAAGAAACTATACCCCTCAAGGTATTCAAAACTGATTTTACTAACTTCGTTAACCCTTTAGGTGTTGCACAAGAGTTATTGGCAAATTGGGATGAAATTTGAGAATTTCATTTTTTTGCCTAATTTTCCATTTTAACCCATTTTTTCCACTAACAAAGCAAGGGTTAACAGCCAAACAAGACTGTATCTTTATTGCCCTGACTCTGCTGTTTACAGAAACACCCCAAATGTGGCCGTAAACTACTGTACGGCCACACAGCGGGGCGTAGAGTGAAAGGTGCGCCGTATGGTTTTTGGAAGCCAGATTTTGCTGGACAGTTTTTTTGACACCATGTCCCATTTGAAGCCCCCCTGATGCACCCCTAGAGTAGAAACTCCAAAAAAGTGACCCCATCTAAGAAACTACACCCCTCAAGGTATTCAAAACTGATTTTACAAACTTTGTCAACCCTTTAGGTGTTGCACAAGATTTAATGGAAAATAGAGATACAATTTCAAAATTTCACTTTTTTGGCAGATTTTCCATTTTAATATTTTTTTTCCAGTTACAAAGCAAGGGTTAACAGCCAAACAAAACTCATTATCTATGGCCCTGATTCTGTAGTTTACAGAAACACCCCATATGTGGTCGTAAATTGCTGTACGGGCACACAGTAGGGCGCAGAAGGAAAGGAATGCCATACGGTTTTTGGAAGGCAGATTTTGCTGGACAGTTTTTTTGACACCATGTCCCATTTGAAGCCCCCCTGATGCACCCCTAGAGTAGAAACTCCAAAAAAGTGACCCCATCTAAGAAACTACACCCCTCAAGGTATTCAAAACTGATTTTACAAACTTTGTCAACCCTTTAGGTGTTGCACAAGATTTAATGGAAAATAGAGATACAATTTCAAAATTTCACTTTTTTGGCAGATTTTCCATTTTAATATTTTTTTTCCAGTTACAAAGCAAGGGTTAACAGCCAAACAAAACTCATTATTTATGGCCCTGATTCTGTAGTTTACAGAAACACCCCATATGTGGTCGTAAACTGCTGTACGGGCACACGGCAGGGCACAGAAGGAAAGGAATGCCATACGGTTTTTGGAAGGCAGATTTTGCTGGACAGTTTTTTTGACACCATGTCCCATTTGAAGCCCCCCTGATGCACCCCTAGAGTAGAAACTCCAAAAAAGTGACCCCATTTTAGAAAGTACGGAATAGGGTGGCAGTATTGTTGGTACTAGTTTAGGGTACATATGATTTTTGGTTGCTCTATATTACACTTTTTGTGCGGCAAGGTAACAAGAAATAGCTTTTTTGGCACGTTTTTTTTTTTTGTTATTTACAACATTCATCTGACAGGTTAGATCATGTGGTAATTTTATAGAGCAGGTTGTCACGGACGCGGCGATACCTAATATGTATACAATTTTTTTTATTTATGTAAGTTTTATACAATAACTTCATTTTTAAAACCAAAAAATTGTTTAGTGTCTCCATAGTCTAAGAGCCATAGTTTTTACAGTTTTTGGGCGATTATCTTGAGTAGGGTCTAATTTTTTGCGGGATGAGATGACGGTTTGATTGGCACTATTTTGGGGTGCATATGACTTTTTGATCGCTTGCTATTACACTTTTTGTGACGTAAGATGGCAAAAAATTGCTTTTTTTACACTTTTTTTATCTTTTTTTTTTACGGTGCTCACCTGAGGGGTTAGGTCATGTGATAATTTTATAGAGCCGGTCGATACGGACGCGGCGATACCTAATATGTATACTTTATTTTTATTTATAAAGTTTTACACAATTATTTTATTTTTGAAACAAAAAAAATCATGTTTTAGTGTTTCCATAGTCTAAGAGCCATAGTTTTTTCAGTTTTTGGGCGATTATCTTGAGTAGGGTCTCACTTTTTTGCGGGATGAGATGACGGTTTTATTGGTACTATTTTGGCGTACATGCGACTTTTTTGATCACTTTTATTACCTTTTTTGGGAAGTAAGGTGGGCAAAATTTCAATTTTCTCATAGTTTTTATTTTTTTATTTTTATGGCGTTCACCGTGCGGGGAAAGTAACATGACCGTTTTATAGATCAGGTCGTTACGGACGCGGCGATACCTAATATGTGTAGTGTATTTTTTATTTTTATTTTTATTCAGTGATAAATGTTTTTTTATTTTATCTTAACTTTTTTCACTTTTTTTAAAAAAAATTGGACCCAGACCCACTTGGTTCTTGAAGATCCAGTGGGTCTGATGTCTGTAAAATACAGTACAGAACCTATATAGTTTTCTGCACTGTATTTTACTTACACTGAACAGATCTATGCTTTCAGCACAGATCTGTTCAGCACCATGGACAGCAGGACGCCTGAGCAGGCGTCCTGTTGCCATGGGAACCTTCCCCGTCTGTCACAACTTCGCAGACGGGGAAGGGTGAGGACGGGACTTCGGGGGGCTCTCTGGGGGCTCTCTCCCTCTCCCATCGGGGGGCTGCAAAGGCACAGCAGCCCCCCGATCGGAGAGGGAGGGAGCTCCTTGCGCTGTTAACCTTTTCCATACAGCGGTCCGTACGGACCGCTGCATGGAAAGGGTTAAACGGCTGGCATCGCATCACCGATGTCAGCCGTTTATACCAGGGTGCCAGCAATGTGCTGGCACCCTGGTATAACCCACTAGACGCCAACGATTATGCAATGGGAGGCGGGCGGGGGATCGCGATCCCGCCTGCCGCACCGCCCGCCTCCCGCAACGCCCCCACTGCCTGCGACACCCCCCCTGCACCACCCGCCGCCATCAAATCATGCAGGGGTGCAGGGGGGGGGGCGCAATATTGATTTTAGGCACTCTGAAGTTTCTGATCCCCGCGGTCAGGGACCGCGGGGATCAGAAACTGCAAAAAGCGCAGCAAACCGCAGGTCTGAATTGACCTGCGGTTTGCTGCGATCGCCGACACGGGGGGGTCAAATGACCCCCCCCTGCATTGTTACGGGATGCCGGCTGAATGATTTCAGCCGGCGTCCCGTTCCGATTAACCCCCGCGGCGCCGGAATGCAGATTTTAAGTCAGGACGTACCGGTACGTCCTCGGTCCTTAAGGACTCGGGAAATAGGGCGTACCGGTACGTCCTCGGTCCTTAAGGGGTTAATCCTTAATGTGTTGCAGAAAAATAAGATACAAATTTTAAATCTGCTAAAGAAAAGTGAAATCTTAATATTTAATTCCCATATTCATTTAATTCTTCATTTAAGTCAAGAAGCAACATCAAATGAAAATGTATATATAGATTTATACATGTGGCAATAACGCTCCATTCCCAAAACAGGATTACCACGCGGATGAGTATAACGCCAGGCACACCCAACCATGTGGAGAGATCAACATGGAAGTCAGGCATCCTGTTCAGGATGACAGAGAACACTTTATTCGAACCTAAATCCTTATTAAAACAAACAATAAAATAATATTATAATAAAATTTAATAAGGTTCCTTAATCAGTCCTGTACAATGTTAATTGCACAAGACCTTTTGACAAGGGAAGCCCAGATGCGGTCCCCACCTAGATTTTGTAAGAACCACACCAGAGCCGCCCAAAATTATAACAGATAAAAGAAAAATAAACTTTTTTTTTGTGAATGAAGCGTAACACTGCATGATTGCTCACATTCCCAGGTCAAGATCATATGCCGGCGCTATATTTGTTTAGGGCAATATGCCCACATCAACCAAACATGTTTAAAACCGGATCTAAAACATCCAAATACATTTCAGGATATATTTAAAAAGTGCAAACGTGAATAATAAAGTGCAAGTGCTCCCCAAAGTGCAAAAGAAAAGTGCTCGTGCAATAATGTGTGCCACAATTAACCACCTCCGGACCGCCTAACGCACATGTGCGTTCCGGAGGTGGCAGCGCTGCGCACAGTCACGCATATACGCGTCATCTCGCGAGACGCGAGATGACGCGACTATGCGCGCGCGCATGCGCAGTTCGCGCCGGCATTTCGCACAGAAGTATTTCGTCAGCAACCTGCCAGCCAATGATCGTGGCTGGCAGGTTGCTGATTTTTAAAAAATCCAATCAAAGTGCCAGATAGCAGATCATATTTGTAAATATGATCTGTTATATGGCTGCCTGCTCCTCTGCTGGTTCTTTTCGTCGGTTGGATCCAGCAGAGGAGCAGGCTTCACAGTGAGTACACCAAACACTACACTATAGCCCCTGATCACCCCCCTGAACCCCAATTAACCCTTTGATCACCCCTTTGATCACCCCTGTCAATCACAAGTGAAAAGAAAAAAGTGATCAGTGCAAACTGTCACTTTTTTTTTTCACTGTTATTGACCGTTAGGTTTTAGGTATAGTTTAGGTCCCTTGGTTAGGTAGTTAGCGATCAGTTAGCGCCCAGCCCACCGCACCGCAGTCCGTTATTCGCTGATTAGCGTATCGCTAATCAGCATTTGTACTTTTATAGTATCTGGAAGTGATCAAAACTGATCACGGTCAGATCTATAATAGTACTAGTGTCACTTTAGTTCGCCCTCCACCCAAAACGCAGTGTTTGCCCGATCAGGCCTGATCGGTCGCCCACACGTGCGTTCGCCCACACCCGCCCCACCGCAGTGACAAAAAAAAATTTTTTTTTGATCACTGCACATTCACTTTACACGCACTGCGGCGATAAAAAAATCAGTTTTGATATTTTTTATCAACCGCAGCGGCCTCCGGTACTTCGCTAGCCTCCCCTTTGTAAGACAGGCTTGCTTTTTTTTTCTTGGGTAGTCTCAGGGAATACCCCTAAATTTAGTTGCCCACATGTCTAACAGGGGGTATTCCTCTGAAGAGGCCTACAGGCTTCTGACCCAGTCGGATGAGGAGTGGGAACCCTCATCTGATGAATCCAGCGGGTCAGAATACGAACCTGTAGAAAGCAGTGGCTCTCTGACCCAAAGTTCGGACGAGGAGGCTGAGGTCCCTGATACCACCAGGCGTACCCGGCCCCGTGTCGCTAGACCGCAGGTTGCGCAGGATCCGCTTCAAGAGCAGCAGAGTGGGGCTGGTGCTGTCGGATTACGTGGTGAGGCATACACCAGCAGCCCAGCCCTCCCTGGACCTAGTACCAGCACTGCCGTACAACCTGGTGAAGTAGCGAGCACCAGAAGGGCAGTTGAAGCTGGTACGGTGGCACGTGCAGTAGTGACCCCGTCGCAGCCACCGCAAAGACGTGCCCGTAGAGCCCCTAGAATCCCAGAGGTGCTGGCAAACCCTGATTGGCAGTCCCCAACTTCAGCCGCACCTGTAGTTTTCCCTTTCACTGCCCAGTCTGGAGTTCGGGTTGAGACGGCTCAGATCGGTTCGGCCCTGGGATTTTTTGAGCTGTTCTTGACTGCGGAGCTTTTAGACATAGTTGTGGCCGAAACAAACAGGTATGCCACACAATTTATCACCGCTAACCCGGGAAGCTTTTATGCCCAGCCTTTCCGGTGGAAACCAGTCCAAGTTTCCGAACTTAAAACTTTTCTGGGCCTCCTCCTCAACATGGGCCTGACAAAAAAGCATGAATTGCGGTCATATTGGTCCACGAACCCGATTCATCACATGCCCATGTTCTCTGCTGCCATGTCCAGGGCACGTTTTGAGGCCATCCTGCGGTTCCTGCACTTTAGTGACAACACCGCCTCCCGTCCCAGGGGCCACCCTGCTTTTGACCGGCTCCACAAAATTCGGCCCCTCATAGACCATTTCAACCAGAAATTTGCAGATATTTATACCCCAGAGCAAAACATCTGCATAGACGAGTCCCTGATACATTTTACCGGGCGCCTTGGCTTCAAACAATACATCCCAAGCAAGCGCGCCCGGTATGGGGTCAAATTGTATAAGCTCTGTGAAAGGGCCACAGGCTATACCCACAAATTTCGGGTCTATGAGGGAAAAGATCAGACCCTGGAGCCGGTCGGTTGCCCTGACTACCTGGGGAGCAGTGGGAAGACAGTTTGGGACTTGGTGTCACCCTTATTCGGCAAGGGGTACCATCTTTATGTGGACAATTTTTACACAAGTGTGGCCCTCTTTAGGCATTTGTTTCTAGAACGGATTGGCGCCTGTGGTACCGCGCGAACTAGTCGCGCGGGCTTCCCCCAACGGCTCGTTACCACCCGTCTTGCAAGGGGGCAGAGGGCCGCACTGTGTAACGAAGAACTGCTCGCGGTGAAATGGAGAGACAAGCGTGACGTTTACATGCTCTCCTCCATTCACGCAGACACGACAATACAAATTGAGCGAGCAACCCGTGTCATTGAAAAGCCCCTCTCAGTCCACGACTATAACCTCCACATGGGAGGGGTCGACTTCAATGACCAGATGTTGTCTCCGTATTTAGTTTCCCGACGCACCAGACGCTGGTATAAGAAGGTGTCTGTATATTTAATTCAATTGGCTCTGTACAATAGTTTTGTTCTCTACAGTAAGGCTGGGAGAACTGGATCCTTCCTCAAATTTCAGGAAGAGATCATCGAGAACCTCCTGTATCCAGGAGGTTCCGTGGCCCCAACCACCAGTGTAGTTAGCCGTCTACACGAGCGACATTTCCCCAATGTCGTTCCTGGTACCTCAACCCAACAGTCACCCCGAAAAAGATGTCGTGTCTGTAGCAGGAGTGGAATAAGGCGTGACACCCGCTATTTCTGTCCTGACTGTCCGGACCACCCTGCCCTATGCTTTGGAGAGTGTTTCCGGAAGTACCACTCACAGGTACACTATTAGCATAGGGATCATCTCACCAGGACAGGCACACAGGGCTATTAGGGCCCATTCACTCACTGCTGCTGCAAACGTCTCCTTTCACATGGGACAAAGTGCATAACGCACTTCGCCACATCTTTGGGCGATTTGCGCTTTGCACATTGACCCATGGGGAAGGAGAGGTTTGTTCTATAAAGGTAAAAAAAAAAAAAAAAAAAAAAAACACACCAGTAAGCAAACACGTTAATGTTCAGTTAAAAAAGTTAAAGTTTATATGTTCTGTTGCAAAGTTAATAAAATTATTGCGTTGCGGCCTGGTTTTTTCTTTTTTTTTTTTTTTTTCTTTTTTTACCTTCCAGGTGGACCAACCGATTGACTAGCTGCAGCACCGATGTGCATTCTGACAGAAGCATTGCGCTGCTGTCAGATTACACGCAAGTCGGTGTATGCGGCGCTGCAAGACGGGATTTTCTCCTCTGCAGTGACAGATACGTTTGCCGAGGCATACGAGCTGAGGAGGAGGCGGCGTTCCTATGCTTTGGCAAGCACTTTGTATATATATATATATATATAATAAAAAAAATAATAATCCCGGCAATGATTTATTCATCCACATCGATTGATGTGAATGGAGAAATCTGGTTTGCCAGGGCATACGAGCTAAGTGGGTATGGATGTAGGGCGGAGCTCCTATGTCCTGGCAGACGCCTTTCCCCTCCATTTTTTTTTTTTGGCAGAGATTTTTTCATCCACATTGATCGATGCGAATGAAGAAATCTGTGCCGTTCATTTTTTTCTTTCAGCCCAGAGGCTGAACGGAAAAAAAAATCTCATTACCTGTATGCTCAATATAAGGAGAATAGCAGAAACTCCTAATGCTGGCCATACATGTAATGATTGCGGAGACCCTCAAATGCCAGGGCAGTACAAACACCCCACAACTGACCCCATTTTGGAAAGAAGACACCCCAAGGTATTTGCTGAGGGGCATATTGAGTCCATGAAAGATTTAAATTTTTGTCCTAAGTTAGCGGAAAGTGAGACTTTGTGAGAAAAAGAAAAAAATAATCAATTTCCGCTAACTTATGCAAAAAAAATAAAAAATTCTATGAACTTGCCAGGCCCCTCATTGGATACCTTGGGGTGTCTTCTTTCCAAAGTGGGGTCACATGTGGGGTATTTATACTGCCCTGGCTTTTTAGGGGCCCTAAAGTGTGAGAAGAAGTTTGGGATCCAAATGTCTAAAAATGCCCTCCTAAAAGGAATTTGGGCCCCTTTGCGCATCTAGGCTGCAAAAAAGTGTCACACATCTGGTATCGCCGTACTCAGGAGAAGTTGGGGAATGTGTTTCGGGGTGTCATTTTACATATACCCATGCTGGGTGAGAAAAATATCTTGGTCAAATGCCAACTTTGTATAAAAAAATGGGAAAAGTTGTCTTTTGCCAAGATATTTCTCTCACCCAGCATGGGTATATGTAAAATGACACCCCAAAACACATTCCCCAACTTCTCCTGAGTACTGCGATACCAGATGTGTGACACTTTTTTGATGCCAAGGTGGGCAAAGGGGCACATATTCCAAAGTGCACCTTTCGGATTTCACCGGTCATTTTTTACAGATTTTGATTGCAAAGTACTTCTCACACATATGGGCCCCTAAATTGCCAGGGCAGTATAACTACGCCACAAGTGACCCCATTTTGGAAAGAAGACACCCCAAGGTATTCCGTGAGGGGCATGGCGAGTTCCTAGAATTTTTTATTTTTTGTCGCAAGTTAGTGGAATATGAGACTTTGTAAGGAAAAAAGAGAAAAAAAAAAAAATCATCATTTTCCGCTAACTTGTGACAAAAAATAAAAAATTCTAGGAACTCGCAGTGCCCCTCACGGAATACCTTGGGGTGTCTTCTTTCCAAAATGGGGTCACTTGTGGGGTAGTTATACTGCCCTGGCAATTTAGGGGCCCAAATGTGTGAGAAGTACCTTGCAATCAAAATGTGTAAAAAATGGCCTGCAAAATCTGAAAGGTGCACTTTGGAATATGTGCCCCTTTGCCCACCTTGGCAGCAAAAAAGTGTGACACATCTGGTATCGCCGTACTCAGGAAAAGTTGGGGAATGTGTTTTGGGGTGTCATTTTACATATACCCATGCTGGATGAGAGAAATATCTTGGCAAAAGACAACTTTTCCCATTTTTTTATACAAAGTTGGCATTTGACCAAGATATTTTTCTCACCCAGCATGGGTATATGTAAAATGACACCCCAAAACACATTCCCCAACTTCTCCTGAGTACGGCGATACCAGATGTGTCACACTTTTTTGCTGCCAAGGTGGGCAAAGGGGCACATATTCCAAAGTGCACCTTTTGGATTTCACCGGTCATTTTTTACACATTTTGATTGCAAAGTTCTTCTCACACATTTGGGCCCCTAAATTGCCAGGGCAGTATAACTACCCCACAAGTGACACCATTTTGGAAGAAGACACCCCAAGGTATTCTGTGAGGGGCATGGCGAGTTCCTAGAATTTTTTATTTTTTGTCGCAAGTTAGTGGAATATGAGACTTTGTAAGAAAAAATAAAATCATCATCATTTTCCGCTAACTTGTGACAAAAAATAAAAAGTTCTATGAACTCACTATGCCCATCAGCGAATACCTTAGGGTGTCTACTTTCCGAAATGGGGTCATTTGTGGGGGTTTTCTACTGTTTGGGCATTGTAGAACCTCAGGAATCATGACAGGTGCTCAGAAAGTCAGAGCTGTTTCAAAAAGCGGAAATTCACATTTTTGTACCATAGTTTGTAAATGCTATAACTTTTACCCAAACCATTTTTTTTTTGCCCAAACATTTTTTTTTTAATCAAAGACATGTAGAACAATAAATTTGGCGAAAAATTTATATATGGATGTCGTTTTTTTTGCAAAAAAATTTTTACAGCTGAAAGTGAAAAATGTCATTTTTTTGCAAAAAAATCGTTACATTTTGATTAATAACAAAAAAAGTAAAAATGCCAGCAGCAATGAAATACCACCAAATGAAAGCTCTATTAGTGAGAAGAAAAGGAGGTACAATTCATTTGTATGGTAAGTTGCATGACCGAGCGATAAACGGTGAAAGTAGTGTAGTGCCGAAGTGTAAAAAGTGCTCTGGTCATGAAGGGGGTTTCACCTAGCGGGGCTGAAGTGGTTAAACATGCCACCCTTTCAAATCCACTATAATATAGTATATACTCACCCCAAGGGAATAAATAATTTCAAATAAATTAATACATGTAAAAGAGGACCACCCAAAATAATGAATTGTTATCTCCAGAGTCAGCCCACCAGTCAGCGCCTAAAGAAGGTGGTGAGCAGTGGGATGATCCGAGATTACCAATACATCCTTGAAGTTTATATACCCATATATGCCCTCTAGTAATCAAAGTGATAACAACTAAACATTTTATGTGATAAAAATAAAGAGATAGGTGAAAAAGGTAATAATAAATAGTGATGGACGAACATCGGCCAGGACGGTTCGCAAACGCAATCAAATGTTCGTGAACTGCAAGTTTGCAGCGGGCCCCATTCACTTTAATGGCAGAACCTAGAAAAACGTCAGTTCACATTTGCAGCTGAAGGTATATTAGAGGGTCATTGGATAACAATTTTACTGCAGGCCAGTGGAGTACAGACCCCAAACATTCGGCATTCACCGTACAGAAAAGAACAAGTGATTATGTGGCTGGAGGTACATTAGGTGCTCACCGTATAACAATTTTACTGTTGGCCAGTTAGATTAAAGGCCCCAAAAATTATGCATTACTGGATAGAAAAGATCACGTGATTATGTGGCTGGAGGTATATTAGACGGTCATTGGATAACAATTTTACTGCAGGCCAGTGGAGTACAGGCCCCAAACATTAGGCATTCACCAGACAGAAAAGATCAAGTGATTATGTGGCTTGAGGTATATTAGGCGGTCAGTGGATAACAATTTTACTGTAGGCCAGTACAAATACATCAAAATCACAGAAATATAGTGGCAAATATGGGGGAACTGCTCAAACCCCAAACACTGTAGCGTGTTTCTCATTGGGGGAGCAGTCCCACCGCATGTGGACCACAGCAAACGACCATCCCCAGCAAAAAATGTGTACAATGGAGGATGTCGGCGCGGTCCACATGCACTTCCATTGTACGCATTTTGTTTGGGGTTTGAGCAGTTCCCCCATATTTGCCACTATATTCCTGTGATTTTGTTTTATATGTATTTAATGTGCCTTTACCTGGCATTTAAACATTCTTTTGCACCTGGTAACCTCCATCATACGGTCTGATATGGGTGTGGCTTACAGTCTTGCTTTATTCACATTGCATTAGTTGTCCTGCTATGCGGTTGTGTGGAAGCTTGGCTGTGAGCTGGATTTCATTACCTTCAGACCGTGTTCACACCATAGTTAGCGTAGTGGTAGGACCCTTGGCATGCTGAGAGACCGCGACGTGGTGCATGATTGGCTCCGACGTAATCCTGACAGGAATATATTGGCAAAAGTCTCAGCTTTTAATATCTACTTGCATGACTAGCTAGTATAGTCAGTGGCATATCTGTTTAGTGCATTTTTTCTGTGATTTATATAATTATATTTTCATCCGCACAATGCTCCGTTTTGTGTAGGATGCCTTTGTGGTGCATGTGGATCGCGCCGACATCCTCCATTGTACGCATTTCTTGCTGGGGATGGTTGTTTGCTGTGGTCCACATGTGGTGGGACTGCTCCCCCAATGAGAAACACGCTACAGTGTTTGGGGTTTGAGCAGTTCCTCCATATTTGCCACTATATTTCTGTGATTATGTTTTATATGTATTGAATGTGCCTTTACCTGGCATTTAAACATTCTTTTGCACCTGGTAACCTCCATCACACGGTCTGATATGGGTGTGGCTTACAGTCTTGCTTTATTCACATTGCATTAGTTGTCCTACTATGCGGTTGTGTGGAAGCTTGGCTGTGAGCTGGATTTCATTACCTTCAGACCGTGTTCACACCATAGTTAGCGTAGTGGTAGGACCCTTACCATGCTGAGAGACCGTGACATGGTGCATGATGGGCTACGATGTGTTCCTGACAGGAATATATTGGCAAAAGTCTCAGCTTTTAATATCTGCTTGTATGACTAGCTAGTATAGTCAGTGGCATATCCGTTTGGTGCATTTTTTCTGTGATTTATACAGTACAAATGCATGTCAAATACATATGTTTAAAATAACTAAAAATATAAAATTGGATTAAAAACATGGCTAATTAAATCCCCCCCTCTTGAATAAACCCCAAATGATAATAGGTGAAATTTGATAACATGTGGTTGTCACAGGTGTTGAATTCCTCCGAGGCACCAACAATTAGGCATTTACCGTGCAGAAGAGATCAAGTGATTACGTGGCTCGAGGTATATTAGACAGTCATTGGATAACAATTTTACTGCAGGCCAGTGGAGTACAGGCCCCGAACATTAGGCATTCACTGTACAGAAAAGATCAAGTGATTATGTGGCTGGAGGTATATTAGACGGTCACCGTATAACAACTTTACTGTTGGCCAGTTATATTACAGGCCCCAAAAATTATGCATTCACCGTACATAAAAGATCAAGTGATTAATATGCCTCATAAGATCAATATGCCTCATATTAGACAGTTATTGGATATCAATTTTACTGCAGGCCAGTGGAGTATAGGCCGCAAACATTAGGCATTCACTGTACAGAAAAGATCAAGTGATTATGTGGCTGGAGGCATATTAGACAGTTATTGAATAACAATTTTACTGCAGGCCAGTGGAGTATAGGCCGCAAACATTAGGCATTCACTGTACAGAAAAGATCAAGTGATTATCTGGCTGGAGGTATATTAGACAGTCATTGGATATCAATTTTACTGCAGGCCAGTGACGTATAGGCCCCAAACAATAGGCATTCACCGTACAGAAAAGAACAAGTGATTATGTGGCTGGAGGTACATTAAGCAGTCACCGTATAACAATTTTACTGTTGGCCAGTTAGATTACAGGCCCCACAAATTATGCATTCATCGTATAGAAAAGATCAAGTGATTATGCTGCTGTAGACATATTAGACGGTCATTTGATATAAATTTTACTGCAGGCCAGTGGAGTACAGGCCCCAAACATTATGCATTCACCGGACACAAAATATCAAGTGATTATGTGGCTGGAGGTACAGTATATTAGCCTACTTTTACACTGGCGTTTCTGGGGCCGCTTCTAAGATCCGTTTCAGGGCTCTCACAAGCGGCCCAAAATGGATCAGTTCAGCCTCAATGCATTCTGAATGGATAAGGATCCATTCAGAATGCATTAATTTGGCTGTGTTTGGTCTCCCTTGCGTTTTTTAGATGGTCACTAAAACGCAGCTTGCAGCATTTTGAAGTCCGCCTGACTATGCAGAGCCAAACAGAACTAATGTAAGTCAAAGGGGACGGATCCATTTTTCACTGACACAATATGGTGCAATTGAAAACGGATCCACCCCCCATTGACTTTCAATGTAAGTCTAGACGGATCCGTTTTGACTTAGACTTTTTTTAATGAATAATGCAAGCGGATCCGTTATGAACGGATACAAGCGTTTGCATTATCGGTGTGGATCTGTCTGTGCGGATACAAGACGGATCCGCACTGAACGCCAGTGTGAAAGTAGCTTTAGACGGTCATTGGATATCAATTTTACTGCAGGCCAGTGGAGTACAAGACCCAAACATTAGGCATTCACCATACAGAAAAGAGCAAGTGATTATGTGGCTGGAGGTATATTAGACGGTCATTAGATATCAATTTAACTGCAGGCCAGTGGACTACAGGCCCCAAACAATAGCAATTCACCGGACAGAAAATATCAAGTGATTATGTGGATGGAGGTATATTATTATAATATATAATGATATATTATTATATTATTTTGTGGAAATAGGTATATAGAACTAGAGTTGAGCGAACACCTGGATGTTCGGGTTCGAGAAGTTCGGCCGAACATCCCGGAAATGTTCGGGTTCGGGATCCGAACCCGATCCGAACTTCGTCCCGAACCCGAACCCCATTGAAGTCAATGGGGACCCGAACTTTTCGGCACTAAAACGGCTGTAAAACAGCCCAGGAAAGGGCTAGAGGGCTGCAAAAGGCAGCAACATGTAGGTAAATCCCCTGCAAACAAATGTGGATAGGGAAATTAATTAAAATAAAAATTAAATAAATAAAAATTAACCAAAATCAATTGGAGAGAGGTTCCATAGCAGAGAATCTGGCTTCCCGTCACCCACCACTGGAACAGTCCATTCTCAGATATTTAGGCCCCGGCACCCAGGCAGAGGAGAGAGGTCCCGTAACAGACAATCTGGCTTCATGTCAGCAGAGAATCAGTCTTCATGTCATAGCAGAGAATCAGGCTTCACGTCACCCACCACTGTAAGAGTCCATTTTCATAAATTTAGGCCCAGCACCCAGGCAGAGGAGAGAGGTCCCGTAACAGACAATCTGGCTTCATGTCAGCAGAGAATCAGTCTTCATATCATAGCAGAGAATCTGGCTTCCCGTTACCCACCACTGGAACAGTCCATTCTCAGATATTTAGGCCCCGGCACCCAGGCAGAGGAGAGAGGTCCCGTAACAGACAATCTGGCTTCATGTCAGCAGAGAATCAGTCTTCATATCATAGCAGAGAATCAGGCTTCACGTCAGCCACCACTGCAACAGTCCATTGTCATAAATTCAGGCCCAGCACCCAGGCAGAGGAGAGAGGTCCCGTAACAGACAATCTGGCTTCATGTCAGCAGAGAATCAGTCTGCATGTCATAGCAGAGAATGAGGCTTCACGTCACCCACCACTGCAACAGTCCATTTTCATAAATTTAGGCCCAGCACCCAGGCAGAGGAGAGAGGTCCCGTAACAGAGGATCTGGCTTCATGTCACCAGAGAATCAGTCTGCATGTCATAGCAGAGAATCAGGCTTCACGTCACCCACCACTGCAACAGTCCATTTTCATAAATTTAGGCCCAGCACCCAGGCAGAGGAGAGAGGTCCCGTAACAGAGGATCTGGCTTCATGTCACCAGAGAATCAGTCTGCATGTCATAGCAGAGAATCAGGCTTCACGTCAGCCACCACTGCAACAATCCATTGGCATATATTTAGGCCTAGCACACAGGCAGAGGAGAGAGGTCCCGTAACAGACAATCTGGCTTCATGTCAGCAGAGAATCAGTCTTCATATCATAGCAGAGAATCAGGCTTCACGTCAGCCACCAATGCAACAGTCCATTGTCAGATATTTAGGCCCAGCACCCAGGCAGAGGAGAGAGGTCCCGTAACAGAGGATCTGGCTTCATGTCAGCAGAGAATCAGTCTTCATGTCATAGCAGAGAATCAGGCTTCACGTCACCCACCACTGTAAGAGTCCATTTTCATAAATTTAGGCCCAGCACCCAGGCAGAGGAGAGAGGTCCCGTAACAGACGATCTGGCTTCATGTCAGCAGAGAATCAGTCTGCATATCATAGCAGAGAATGAGGCTTCACGTCACCCACCACTGCAACAGTCCATTTTCATAAATTTAGGCCCAGCACCCAGGCAGAGGAGAGAGGTCCCGTAACAGAGGATCTGGCTTCATGTCACCAGAGAATCAGTCTGCATGTCATAGCAGAGAATCAGGCTTCACGTCACCCACCACTGCAACAGTCCATTTTCATAAATTTAGGCCCAGCACCCAGGCAGAGGAGAGAGGTCCCGTAACAGAGGATCTGGCTTCATGTCACCAGAGAATCAGTCTGCATGTCATAGCAGAGAATCAGGCTTCACGTCACCCACCACTGCAACAGTCCATTTTCATAAATTTAGGCCCAGCACCCAGGCAGAGGAGAGAGGTCCCGTAACAGAGGATCTGGCTTCATGTCACCAGAGAATCAGTCTGCATGTCATAGCAGAGAATCAGGCTTCACGTCAGCCACCACTGCAACAATCCATTGGCATATATTTAGGCCTAGCACACAGGCAGAGGAGAGAGGTCCCGTAACAGACAATCTGGCTTCATGTCAGCAGAGAATCAGTCTTCATATCATAGCAGAGAATCAGGCTTCACGTCAGCCACCAATGCAACAGTCCATTGTCAGATATTTAGGCCCAGCACCCAGGCAGAGGAGAGAGGTCCCGTAACAGACAATCTGGCTTCATGTCAGCAGAGAATCAGTCTGCATGTCATAGCAGAGAATGAGGCTTCACGTCACCCACCACTGCAACAGTCCATTTTCATAAATTTAGGCCCAGCACCCAGGCAGAGGAGAGAGGTCCCGTAACAGAGGATCTGGCTTCATGTCAGCAGAGAATCAGTCTGCATGTCATAGCAGAGAATCAGGCTTCACGTCAGCCACCACTGCAACAGTCCATTGTCATAAATTCAGGCCCAGCACCCAGGCAGAGGAGAGAGGTCCCGTAACAGACAATCTGGCTTCATGTCACCAGAGAATCAGTCTGCATGTCATAGCAGAGAATGAGGCTTCACGTCAGCCACCACTGCAACAATCCATTGGCATATATTTAGGCCTAGCACACAGGCAGAGGAGAGGTTCATTCAACTTTGGGTAGCCTTGCAATATAATGGTAAAATGAAAATAAAAATAGGATTGAATGAGGAAGTGCCCTGGAGTCCAATAATATATGGTTATGGGGAGGTAGTTAATGTCTAATCTGGACAAGGGACGGACAGGTCCTGTGGGATCCATGCCTGGTTCATTTTTATGAACGTCAGCTTGTCCACATTGGCTGTAGACAGGCGGCTGCGTTTGTCTGTAATGACGCCCCCTGCCGTGCTGAATACACGTTCAGACAAAACGCTGGCTGCCGGGCAGGCCAGCACCTCCAAGGCATAAAAGGCTAGCTCTGGCCACGTGGACAATTTAGAGACCCAGAAGTTGAATGGGGCCGAACCATCAGTCAGTACGTGGAGGGGTGTGCACACGTACTGTTCCACCATGTTAGTGAAATGTTGCCTCCTGCTAACACGTTGCGTATCAGGTGGTGGTGCAGTTAGCTGTGGCGTGTTGACAAAAGTTTTCCACATCTCTGCCATGCTAACCCTGCCCTCAGAGGAGCTGGCCGTGACACAGCTGCCTTGGCGACCTCTTGCTCCTCCTCTGCCTTGGCCTTGGGCTTCCACTTGTTCCCCTGTGACATTTGGGAATGCTCTCAGTAGCGCGTCTACCAACGTGCGCTTGTACTCGCGCATCTTCCTATCACGCTCCAGTGCAGGAAGTAAGGTGGGCACATTGTCTTTGTAGCGTGGATCCAGCAGGGTGGCAACCCAGTAGTCCGCACAGGTTAAAATGTGGGCAACTCTGCTGTCGTTGCGCAGGCACTGCAGCATGTAGTCGCTCATGTGTGCCAGGCTGCCCAGGGGTAAGGACAAGCTGTCCTCTGTGGGAGGCGTATCGTCATCGTCCTGCCTTTCCCCCCAGCCACGCACCAGTGATGGACCCGAGCTGCGTTGGGTGCCACCCCGCTGTGACCATGCTTCATCCTCATCCTCCTCCACCTCCTCCTCATCCTCGTCCTCCTCGTCCTCCAGTAGTGGGCCCTGGCTGGCCACATTTGTACCTGGCCTCTGCTGTTGCCAAAAACCTCCCTCTGAGTCACTTCGAAGAGACTGGCCTGAAAGTGCTAAAAATGACCCCTCTTCCTCCTCCTCCTCCTCCTCCTCCTGGGCCACCTCCTCTTCCATCATCGCCCTAAGTGTTTTCTCAAGGAGACATAGAAGTGGTATTGTAACGCTGATAACGGTGTCATCGCCACTGGCCATGTTGGTGGAGTACTCGAAACAGCGCAACAGGGCACACAGGTCTCGCATGGAGGCCCAGTCATTGGTGGTGAAGTGGTGCTGTTCTGTAGTGCGACTGACCCGTGCGTGCTGCAGCTGAAACTCCACTATGGCCTGCTGCTGCTCGCACAGTCTGTCCAGCATGTGCAAGGTGGAGTTCCACCTGGTGGGCACGTCGCATATGAGGCGGTGAGCGGGAAGGCCGAAGTTACGCTGTAGCGCAGACAGGCGAGCAGCGGCAGGATGTGAACGCCGGAAGCGCGAACAGACGGCCCGCACTTTATGCAGCAGCTCTGACATGTCGGGGTAGTTGTGAATGAACTTCTGCACCACCAAATTCAGCACATGCGCCAAGCAAGGGATGTGCGTCAAATTGGCTAGTCCCAGAGCTGCAACGAGATTTCGCCCATTATCACACACCACCAGGCCGGGCTTGAGGCTCACCGGCAGCAACCACTCGTCGGTCTGTTGTTCAATACCCCGCCACAACTCCTGTGCGGTGTGGGGCCTGTCCCCCAAACATATGAGTTTCAGAATGGCCTGCTGACGTTTACCCCGGGCTGTGCTGAAGTTGGTGGTGAAGGTGTGTGGCTGACTGGATGAGCAGGTGGAAGAAGAGGAGGAGGAAGCCGAGAAGGAGGAGGTGGCAACAGGAGGCAAAGAATGTTGCCCTGCGATCCTTGGCGGCGGAAGGACGTGCGCCAAACAGCTCTCCGCCTGGGGCCCAGCTGCCACTACATTTACCCAGTGTGCAGTTAGGGAGATATAGCGTCCCTGGCCGTGCTTACTGGTCCACGTATCTGTGGTTAGGTGGACCTTGCTACAGATGGCGTTGCGCAGTGCACACTTGATTTTATCGGATACTTGGTTGTGCAGGGAAGGCACGGCTCTCTTGGAGAAGTAGTGCCGGCTGGGAACAACATACTGTGGGACAGCAAGCGACATGAGCTGTTTGAAGCTGTCTGTGTCCACCAGCCTAAATGACAGCATTTCATAGGCCAGTAGTTTAGAAATGCTGGCATTCAGGGCCAGGGATCGAGGGTGGCTAGGTGGGAATTTACGCTTTCTATCAAATGTTTGTGAGATGGAGAGCTGAACGCTGGCGTGTGACATGGTTGAGACGCTTGGTGACGGAGGTGGTGGTGGTGGTGTTGGTGGTACATCCCCTGTTTGCTGGGCGGCAGGTGCCAACGTTCCTCCAGAGGCGGAGGAAGAGGCCGAGGCGGCAGCAGCAGAATAGGCCGAGGCGGCAGCAGCAGAAGAGGTAGCAGGGGGAGCCTGAGTGACTTCCTTGGTTTTAAGGTGTTTACTCCACTGCAGTTCATGCTTTGCATGCAGGTGCCTGGTCATGCAGGTTGTGCTCAGGTTCAGAACGTTAATGCCTCGCTTCAGGCTCTGATGGCACAGCGTGCAAACCACTCGGGTCTTGTCGTCAGCACATTGTTTGAAGAAGTGCCATGCCAGGGAACTCCTTGAAGCTGCCTTTGGGGTGCTCGGTCCCAGATGGCGGCGGTCAGTAGCAGGCGGAGTCTCTTGGCGGCGGGTGTTCTGCTTTTGCCCACTGCTCCCTCTTTTGCTACGCTGTTGGCTCGGTCTCACCACTGCCTCTTCCTCCGAACTGTGAAAGTCAGTGGCACGACCTTCATTCCATGTGGGGTCTAGGACCTCATCGTCCCCTGCATCGTCTTCCACCCAGTCTTGATCCCTGACCTCCTGTTCAGTCTGCACACTGCAGAAAGACGCAGCAGTTGGCACCTGTGTTTCGTCATCATCAGAGACATGCTGAGGTGGTATTCCCATGTCCTCATCATCAGGAAACATAAGTGGTTGTGCGTCAGTGCATTCTATGTCTTTCACCGCTGGGGAAGGGCTAGGTGGATGCCCTTGGGAAACCCTGCCAGCGGAGTCTTCAAACAGCATAAGAGACTGCTGCATAACTTGAGGCTGAGACAGTTTCCCTGGTATGCATGGGGGTGATGTGACAGACTGATGGGGTTGGTTTTCAGGCGCCATCTGTGCGCTTTCTGCAGAAGACTGGGTGGGAGATAATGTGAACGTGCTGGATCCACTGTCGGCCACCCAATTGACTAATGCCTGTACCTGCTCAGGCCTTACCATCCTTAGAACGGCATTGGGCCCCACCATATATCGCTGTAAATTCTGGCGGCTACTGGGACCTGAGGTAGTTGGTACACTAGGACGTGTGGATGTGGCAGAACGGCCACGTCCTCTCCCAGCACCAGAGGGTCCACTAACACCACCACGACCATGTCCACGTCCGCGTCCCTTACTAGATGTTTTTCTCATTGTTATGGTTCACCACAACAACAAATATATTATTTGGCCCAATGTATTGTATTCAAATTCAGCGGGATATAAATTTGAGGCCTAGTATTTAGGCGCTGGGTGACCGGTATGGATTTAGTGACAGAATTAGACTTGGAAATGCACAGAAGCGTGTGTGTGAAGTTATTCTGAATGACCCTATGTGCACCTTGAATATTATATACCCTTTTTAGGGATAGATTTCAAATAGCTCTGATATAGCAGAACCACTAAATTATGAAATTGCTAAATTGGGAATTGTATTTCAACCCAGAACAAAAAATGTGCTTTGACGGACACTAAATAATCTTGCCCAGCAACAACAGTACAGCGGTAACGAGAGATTTAGCAGGATATAAATTTGAGGCCTAGTATTTAGGCGCTGGGTGACAGGTATGGGTTTAGTGACAGAATTAGACTTGGAAATACACAGTAGCGGGTGTGTGTGAAGTTATTCTGAATGACCCTATGTGCACCTTGAATATTATATACCCTTTTAGGGATAGATTTCAAATAGCTCTGATATAGCAGAAACCACTAAATTATGAAATTGCTAAATTGGGAATTGTATTTCAACCCAGAACAAAAAATGTGCTTTGACGGACACTAAATATCTTTCCCAGCAACAACAGTACAGCGGTAACGAGAGATTTAGCAGGATATAAATTTGAGGCCTAGTATTTAGGCGCTGGGTGACAGGTATGGGTTTAGTGACAGAATTAGACTTGGAAATACACAGTAGCGGGTGTGTGTGAAGTTATTCTGAATGACCCAATGTGCACCTTGAATATTATATACCCTTTTAGGGATAGATTTCAAATAGCTCTGATATAGCAGAAACCACTAAATTATGAAATTGCTAAATTGGGAATTGTATTTCAACCCAGAACAAAAAATGTGCTTTGACGGACACTAAATAACTTTCCCAGCTACAACAGTACAGCGGTAACGAGAGATTTAGCAGGATATAAATTTGAGGCCTAGTATTTAGGCGCTGGGTGACAGGTATGGGTTTAGTGACAGAATTAGACTTGGAAATACACAGTAGCGGGTGTGTGTGAAGTTATTCTGAATGACCCAATGTGCACCTTGAATATTATATACCCTTTTAGGGATAGATTTCAAATAGCTCTGATATAGCAGAAACCACTAAATTATGAAATTGCTAAATTGGGAATTGTACTTCAACCCAGAACAAAAAATGTGCTTTGACGGACACTAAATAACTTTCCCAGCTACAACAGGACAGCGGTAACGAGAGATTTAGCAGGATATAAATTTGAGGCCTAGTATTTAGGCGCTGGGTGACAGGTATGGGTTTAGTGACAGAATTAGACTTGGAAATACACAGTAGCGGGTGTGTGTGAAGTTATTCTGAATGACCCAATGTGCACCTTGAATATTATATACCCTTTTAGGGATAGATTTCAAATAGCTCTGATATAGCAGAAACCACTAAATTATGAAATTGCTAAATTGGGAATTGTACTTTCAACCCAGAACAAAAAATGTGCTTTGACGGACACTAAATAACTTTCCCAGCTACAACAGGACAGCGGTAACGAGAGATTTAGCAGGGATATAAATTTGAGGCCTAGTATTTAGGCGCTGGGTGACAGGTATGGGTTTAGTGACAGAATTAGACTTGGAAATACACAGTAGCGGGTGTGTGTGAAGTTATTCTGAATGACCCTATGTGCACCTTCAATATTATATACCCTTTTAGGGATAGATTTCAAATAGCTCTGATATAGCAGAAACCACTAAATTATGAAATTGCTAAATTGGGAATTGTATTTCAACCCAGAACAAAAAATGTGCTTTGACGGACACTAAATAACTTTCCCAGCTACAACAGGACAGCGGTAACGAGAGATTTAGCAGGATATAAATTTGAGGCCTAGTATTTAGGCGCTGGGTGACAGGTATGGGTTTAGTGACAGAATTAGACTTGGAAATACACAGTAGCGGGTGTGTGTGAAGTTATTCTGAATGACCCAATGTGCACCTTGAATATTATATACCCTTTTAGGGATAGATTTCAAATAGCTCTGATATAGCAGAAACCACTAAATTATGAAATTGCTAAATTGGGAATTGTACTTTCAACCCAGAACAAAAAATGTGCTTTGACGGACACTAAATAACTTTCCCAGCTACAACAGGACAGCGGTAACGAGAGATTTAGCAGGATATAAATTTGAGGCCTAGTATTTAGGCGCTGGGTGACAGGTATGGGTTTAGTGACAGAATTAGACTTGGAAATACACAGTAGCGGGTGTGTGTGAAGTTATTCTGAATGACCCAATGTGCACCTTGAATATTATATACCCTTTTAGGGATAGATTTCAAATAGCTCTGATATAGCAGAAACCACTAAATTATGAAATTGCTAAATTGGGAATTGTACTTCAACCCAGAACAAAAAATGTGCTTTGACGGACACTAAATAACTTTCCCAGCTACAACAGGACAGCGGTAACGAGAGATTTAGCAGGATATAAATTTGAGGCCTAGTATTTAGGCGCTGGGTGACAGGTATGGGTTTAGTGACAGAATTAGACTTGGAAATACACAGTAGCGGGTGTGTGTGAAGTTATTCTGAATGACCCAATGTGCACCTTGAATATTATATACCCTTTTAGGGATAGATTTCAAATAGCTCTGATATAGCAGAAACCACTAAATTATGAAATTGCTAAATTGGGAATTGTACTTCAACCCAGAACAAAAAATGTGCTTTGACGGACACTAAATAACTTTCCCAGCTACAACAGGACAGCGGTAACGAGAGATTTAGCAGGATATAAATTTGAGGCCTAGTATTTAGGCGCTGGGTGACAGGTATGGGTTTAGTGACAGAATTAGACTTGGAAATACACAGTAGCGGGTGTGTGTGAAGTTATTCTGAATGACCCTATGTGCACCTTGCAATATTATATACCCTTTTAGGGATAGATTTCAAATAGCTCTGATATAGCAGAAACCACTAAATTATGAAATTGCTAAATTGGGAATTGTACTTTCAACCCAGAACAAAAAATGTGCTTTGACGGACACTAAATAACTTTCCCAGCTACAACAGGACAGCGGTAACGAGAGATTTAGCAGGATATAAATTTGAGGCCTAGTATTTAGGCGCTGGGTGACAGGTATGGGTTTAGTGACAGAATTAGACTTGGAAATACACAGTAGCGGGTGTGTGTGAAGTTATTCTGAATGACCCAATGTGCACCTTGAATATTATATACCCTTTTAGGGATAGATTTCAAATAGCTCTGATATAGCAGAAACCACTAAATTATGAAATTGCTAAATTGGGAATTGTACTTTCAACCCAGAACAAAAAATGTGCTTTGACGGACACTAAATAACTTTCCCAGCTACAACAGGACAGCGGTAACGAGAGATTTAGCAGGATATAAATTTGAGGCCTAGTATTTAGGCGCTGGGTGACAGGTATGGGTTTAGTGACAGAATTAGACTTGGAAATACACAGTAGCGGGTGTGTGTGAAGTTATTCTGAATGACCCAATGTGCACCTTGAATATTATATACCCTTTTAGGGATAGATTTCAAATAGCTCTGATATAGCAGAAACCACTAAATTATGAAATTGCTAAATTGGGAATTGTACTTCAACCCAGAACAAAAAATGTGCTTTGACGGACACTAAATAACTTTCCCAGCTACAACAGGACAGCGGTAACGAGAGATTTAGCAGGATATAAATTTGAGGCCTAGTATTTAGGCGCTGGGTGACAGGTATGGGTTTAGTGACAGAATTAGACTTGGAAATACACAGTAGCGGGTGTGTGTGAAGTTATTCTGAATGACCCAATGTGCACCTTGAATATTATATACCCTTTTAGGGATAGATTTCAAATAGCTCTGATATAGCAGAAACCACTAAATTATGAAATTGCTAAATTGGGAATTGTACTTCAACCCAGAACAAAAAATGTGCTTTGACGGACACTAAATAACTTTCCCAGCTACAACAGGACAGCGGTAACGAGAGATTTAGCAGGATATAAATTTGAGGCCTAGTATTTAGGCGCTGGGTGACAGGTATGGGTTTAGTGACAGAATTAGACTTGAAATACACAGTAGCGGGTGTGTGTGAAGTTATTCTGAATGACCCAATGTGCACCTTGAATATTATATACCCTTTTAGGGATAGATTTCAAATAGCTCTGATATAGCAGAAACCACTAAATTATGAAATTGCTAAATTGGGAATTGTACTTCAACCCAGAACAAAAAATGTGCTTTGACGGACACTAAATAACTTTCCCAGCTACAACAGGACAGCGGTAACGAGAGATTTAGCGGGATATAAATTTGAGGCCTAGTATTTAGGCGCTGGGTGACCGGTATGGATTTAGTGACAGAATTAGACTGGGATATGGCCAAAAAATAACCACACTATTGCTGGTTAAATGCACTTGGTGACGGGCGCAGCTTGCCCCTGATGTAGTATATGGCCAAAAAATGAACAGACTATTGCTGGTTAAATGCACTTGGTGTCACAGCTTGACCAACCACACTACTGAGGGTTAAATGCACTTGGTGACGGGCGCAGCTTGCCCCTGATGTAGTATATGGCCAAAAAATAAACAGACTATTGCTGGTTAAATGCACTTGGTGTGACAGCTTCACCCTGATGTAGGCTTTAGCCAGAAAACAACCACACCATTGAGGGTTAAATGCACTTGGTGACAGGCGCAGCTTGCCCCTGATTTTGTATATGGCCAAAAAATGAACAGACTATTGCTGGTTAAATGCACTTGGTGTGACAGCTTCACCCTGATGTAGGCTTTAGCCAAAAAACAACCACACCATTGAGGGTTAAATGCACTTGGTGACAGGCGCAGCTTGCCCCTGATTTTGTATATGGCCAAAAAATGAACAGACTATTGCTGGTTAAATGCACTTGGTGTGACAGCTTCACCCTGATGTAGGCTTTAGCCAAAAAACAACCACACCATTGAGGGTTAAATGCACTTGGTGACAGGCGCAGCTTGCCCCTGATTTTGTATATGGCCAAAAAATGAACAGACTATTGCTGGTTAAATGCACTTGGTGTGACAGCTTCACCCTGATGTAGGCTTTAGCCAAAAAACAACCACACCATTGAGGGTTAAATGCACTTGGTGACAGGCGCAGCTTGCCCCTGATTTTGTATATGGCCAAAAAATGAACAGACTATTGCTGGTTAAATGCACTTGGTGTGACAGCTTCACCCTGATGTAGGCTTTAGCCAAAAAACAACCACACCATTGAGGGTTAAATGCACTTGGTCGCAGCTTGTGCTGGCGCACCACAAGACACAAAATGGCCGCCGATCACCCCAGAAAAATGTGACTGACAAACGGTCTGGGCAGCCTAAAAACAGTGAGCAATTGAGGATCAGCAGCTCAATGATCCACAGCTGCAGATCGATCAGTTAATCAAGTCCTTTGGAGGAGTTAATCTGCCTAATCTCGCCCTACTGTCGCAGCCGCAACCTCTCCCTACGCTAATCAGAGCAGAGTGACGGGCGGCGCTATGTGACTCCAGCTTAAATAGAGGCTGGGTCACATGGTGCTCTGGCCAATCACAGCCATGCCAATAGTAGGCATGGCTGTGATGGCCTCTTGGGGCAAGTAGTATGACGCTTGTTGATTGGCTGCTTTGCAGCCTTTCAAAAAGCGCCAAGAAAGCGTCACAAAAGCGCCAAGAAAGCGACGAACACCGAACCCGAACCCGGACTTTTACGAAAATGTCCGGGTTCGGGTCCGTGTCACGGACACCCCAAAATTCGGTACGAACCCGAACTATACAGTTCGAGTTCGCTCATCCCTATATAGAACCCCTTAATGAGTATTTGCTGGAAGCTGGTATATAAAACCCCTTAATCAATATTTTGGTGGAATCCGGTATGTCAATCCCCTATATCAATATTTTTTTGGAAACATGTATATAGAACCCCTAATGAGTATTTGCTGGAAGCTGGTATATCAAACCCCTGAATCAATATTTGGTGGAAGCTGTTGTATCGCAGGCCTCATTGAATATTTGGTGGAAGCCGGTATATCAATCCCTTCTATTGGTATTTTGTGGGAACAGGTATATAGAACCCCTAATGAGTATTTTCTGTAAGCTGGTATACCAAACCCCTTAATCAATATTTGGTGGAAGCTGGTGTATCATAGTCCTCAATCAATATTTTGTGGAAGCCAGTGTATCACACCCCTCAATCAATATTTTGTGGAAGCTGGTATATCAAACCCCTTAATCAGTATTTTGTGGAAGCAGGTATATCGCACCCATTAATCCGTTTTTTTGGGGGACAACAGGTATATCACAGCAGTTGCAATATGTTATTCCAATGGCGTTTGTTCCTCTATCTAGCTGCGGTATCTCAGCAGAACCGCACACAGCTTCTGCACAATACAAATTCACTATAATACACTTTGTATGTTAGAAGGTATATTATAGGTATATCACACCCCTCAATCATTTTTATTTTTTTTTGGGGGGGGGGGCAACAGGTATATCACACCAGTTGCAATTAGTTATTCCAATAGCGTTTGTCCCTCTATCTAGTTGCAGTATCGCAGCAGAACCGCACACAACTGCTGCACAATACAAATACACTATAATATACTTTATATGTTAGAAAGTATATTATAAGTATATCACACCCCTCAGTATGTCACACCTATCGATAGCACACCTATACCTGTCCTTAAAAGGACTTTTGTGGCCCTATTAGCTAGCGTTTGGCGTCCCTAACAGTCTGTCCCTGCTCCACACAGCAACCTCTCCCTACACTGGCAAAAAACAGAATGCAAAATGGCTGCCAGATCGGGTTTATTTATAGGGTAGGGGTTGTGTCCATGTGCTGAAACAACTAAATTGGCTGTCCTGTCCCACCTGATGGATGAGTCATGGGTTAAAATTCGGCACAATGCAAAAGAATATGGCGCCGGCGCACATGGTCATATGTTCGCATGTTTGGCAAACCGCGAAAGAGCAAAGTTCGCCGCGAAACGACACCAGGGCGAACCACAAGGACATCTCTAGTAATAAACCTTTGTCATCCATCAAGTATTACAGACATCCTAACAGCCTATAATTCTCATTATGTATCTTATGGAAACCAAGTGTGAACCCTAATATTGCTCATGCAATATAAACTCAAACCCTTATAAACTCAAATCAAATATCCTATTAAAAAAACTGCATAATATAAGCAATATACAGTGGAGGAAATAATTATTTGACCCCTCACTGATTTTGTAAGTTTGTCCAATGACAAAGAAATGAAAAGTCTCAGAACAGTATCATTTCAATGGTAGGTTTATTGTAACAGTGGCAGATAGCACATCAAAAGGAAAATCGAAAAAATAACTTTAAATAAAAGATAGCAACTGATTTGCATTTCATTGAGTGAAATAAGTATTTGAACCCTCTAACAAAAAAAGACTTAATACTTGGTGGAAAAACCCTTGTTTGCAAGCACAGAGGTCAAACGTTTCTTGTAATTGATGACCAAGTTTGCGCACATTTTAGGAGGAATGTTGGTCCACTCCTCTTTGCAGATCATCTCTAAATCCCTAAGGTTTCGAGGCTGTCTCTGTGCAACTCTGAGCTTGAGCTCCCTCCATAGGTTTTCGATTGGATTAAGGTCCGGAGACTGACTAGGCCACTCCATGACCTTAATGTGCTTCTTCTTGAGCCACTCCTTTGTTGCCTTTGCTGTATGTTTTGGGTCATTGTCGTGCTGGAACACCCATCCACGACCCATTTTCAGTTTCCTGGCAGAGGGAAGGAGGTTGTCGCTCAGGATTTCACGATACATGGCTCCGTCCATTTTCCCGTTTATGCGAATAAGTTGTCCTGTGCCCTTAGCAGAAAAACACCCCCAAAGCAAAATGTTTCCACCCCCATGCTTGACGGTGGGGACGGTGTTTTGGGGGTCATAGGCAGCATTTTTCTTCCTCCAAACACAGCGAGTTGAGTTAATGCCAAAGAGCTCTATTTTGGTCTCATCAGACCACAGCACCTTCTCCCAGTCACTCTCTGAATCATTCAGGTGTTCATTGGCAAACTTCAGACGGGCCTGCACATGTGCCTTCCTGAGCAGGGGGACCTTGCGAGCCCTGCAGGATTTTAATCCATTGCGGTGTAATGTGTTTCCAATGGTTTTCTTGGTGACTGTGGTCCCTGCTAATTTGAGGTCATTAACTAACTCCTCCCGTGTAGTTCTAGGATGCTTTTTCACCTTTCTCAGAACCATTGACACCCCACGAGGTGAGATCTTGCGTGGAGCCCCAGAGCGAGGTCGATTGATGGTCATTTTGTGCTCCTTCCATTTTCGAACAATCGCACCAACAGTTGTCACCTTCTCTCCCAGCTTCTTGCTAATGGTTTTGTAGCCCATTCCAGCCTTGTGCAGGTCTACAATTTTGTCTCTGACATCCTTGGACAGCTCTTTGGTCTTTCCCATGTTGGAGAGTTTGGAGTCTGCTTGATTGATTGATTCTGTGGACAGGTGTCTTTTATACAGGTGACTAGTTAAGACAGGTGTCCTTAATGAGGGTGACTAATTGAGTAGAAGTGTCTAACCACTCTGTGGGAGCCAGAACTCTTAATGGTTGGTAGGGGTTCAAATACTTATTTCACTCAATGAAATGCAAATCAGTTGCTATCTTTTATTTAAAGTTATTTTTTCGATTTTCCTTTTGATGTGCTATCTGCCACTGTTACAATAAACCTACCATTGAAATGATACTGTTCTGAGACTTTTCATTTCTTTGTCATTGGACAAACTTACAAAATCAGTGAGGGGTCAAATAATTATTTCCTCCACTGTATAAGAACATATCCCTGGGTCAAAATACCCACAGTACATATCAACCCGCAAGAAACTAAAAATCTGGGGTTAAATCCCCCTTCCACATGTATAACCGTAAATTACTGCACCATATAAAATGAGCTCAAATAGTCCGACCGGTTTATTCTTTTTCGTCCCTTTCATTATCTGTTTTCATCCACAAAGCAGATCCCAATGTACCAATCACCACGTCCGCTGGGTACATTAGACCGCAAATCAGTGGAGACCTTTAATAAGGAAAATAGAAAAAGAAAAAAAGGGGAGGGGGGAGGATTAAGACTTACATATAACTGGTAAAACATAATAAAATTATAAAAACAATCACATATTATTGTCTGGGTAATGAAACCAGGTCAGCAAGCATCCCAATCTCTTTTATATATATATAAAAATGAGTTTCTGTCTGTCTAGAAGTCTAGACATTCTTTATGTGTGACCAACCGACTGGACCGATCTTCACCAAATTTGGCACACAGGTACATCAGATGTCCGGGGAGGTTTTAGATGGGGTCTCAGCTCTCTAGGACTTACCATTCCTGATATATTCCACAAAAATGACCTGCATTAGCCAATAGAAGCCAGCAAGCCTTTCACTTAAATCCGAACTGCCATTTACACGGTCACATGTCCCTTATTAACCATAGAAGCTCGCAGGTCCTACTCCTGGTTGCCATAACAACTGATCACAGGTTTTAGCAGTTCGCAGGTCCTAAACCTCTTGGGGACACATGATATACCGGTACGTCATGATGTCCTTGTACTTAAGGACACATGACGTACCGGGCGGTGATCGGACGTGGGTGCCTGCTGAAATCATTCAGCAGGCATCCTGGGACAATGCGCGGGGGGTCCTGTGACCCCCCTGTATCGGCGATCGCGGCAAACCGCAGGTCAATCCAGACCTGCGGTTTGCTGCGTTTCTGGATTATTCGGGTCTCTGGGGACCCGATAACCTGGAACAGGATGGTGATCGGTGGTGTAATAATACACCACCAATCACCATCCTGCGATCCTGAGAGGTGATGGTGACATTCCTGATTTTGTTGGTCAAGCAGGAATCCAGATTCCCACAGTGGGCTTCACTGAATATGACTATTTTAGTCTATTTTTCAGTGACCACTTTGTGAATCTGATGGTGGAGCAAACAAACGTGTTCGCCCAACAGTTCATTGCTCAAAACCCAGGATCCTTTTTTGCTAGGGCCGGTGGCTGGACTCCGGTCAGTGCAGCCGAGATGAGGATGTTTTGGGGCCTCGCTCTGCACATGGGCCTAGTAAAAAAAAACTGTGTCAGGCATTACTGGAGTGGGGACGTCCTCTACCAGACCCCACTTTACAGTACGGCCATGACACGTACCCAGTTTAAGGCCATCCGGAAATGCCTGCATTATGCAGATAATGCAGCATGCCCCCCCCCCCCCCAGGTGATCCTGCCTATGACCACCTGTACAAAATCAGGCCAGTCATCGATCACTTTGGGGCCAAATTTTTGGAGGCCTATGTACGTGGAAGGGAGGTTGTGGTTGATAAGTCTCTCATTGCTTTCAAGGGGAGACTCATTTTCCACCAGTATGTTTCCTCTAAGCAGGCGAGGTATGGCGTGAAGCTGTACAAACTTTGTGAGAGTACGTCAGGGTACACTTACAAGTTTCGTGTGTACGAGGGGCGAGATTCCCGTATTGAACCCCCAGAATGTTCCCCCACTCTGAGTGTTAGCAGGGAACTTGTGTGGGACCTTATGCACCACTGCTAGATAAGGGTTACCACCTGTAAGTGGATAACTTTTATACTAGTATCCCCTTGTTCCAGTCCCTCGCCGCCAGATCCACGTCCATTGTGGGACCGTGCGAAAAAGTCAGCGCGGCTTCCCTACCCACCCACTCCAGGTACCTATCCCCAGGGGTGAAACCCATGCGCTTACCAGTGGAAACCTGTTGCCGGTCAGATATAAGGACAAGAGGGATGGATTAAAATGGAAAATTTGCCAAAAAGCTGAAATTCTTTCATTTCATGTCCATTTGCCAATAACTCTTTTGGAACACCTAAGGGGTTAATAAAGTTTGTAAAATCAGTTTTCAATACCTTAAGTGTAGTTTCTTAGATGGGGTCACGTTTATGGAGTTTCTATTCTAGGGAGGCATCAGGGGGGCTTCAAATGGGACATGGGGTAAATAAACCAGTCCAGCAAAATTTGCCTTCCAAAAACCACACGGCGCACCTTTCCCTCTACGCCCTACCGTGTGCTCGTACAGAATAGGGGAAATAAATATTGTTTTGTTTGGCTGTTAACCCTTGCTATTTTATTGGAAAAAAATGATTAAAATGGAAAATTTGCCCAAAAATTTGCCATTAACTCCTGTGGAACACCTTAAGGGTTAAAGAGGTTTGTAAAATCAGTTTTGAATACCTTGAGGGGTATAGTTTCTAGAATAGGGTCATTTTTGGGTGGTTTCTAATATGTAAGCCTCACAAAGTGACTTCAGACCTAAACTGGTCCTTAACAAGTGGTTTTTTGAAAATTTCTGAAAAATTTCAAGATTTGCTTCTAAACTTCTAAGCCTTGTAACGTCCTTAAAAAATAAAATGTCATTCCCAAAATGACCCAAACATGAAGTAGGCATATGGGGAATGTAAAATAATAACTATTTTTGGGAGGTATTGCTATCTATTATAAAAGTAGAGAAATTGAAACGTGGAAATTTGCATATTTTTCCAAATTTTGGGTAAATTTTGTATTTTTTTAAATAAAAATTATTATTTTTTACTCCATTTTACCAGTGTCATGACGTACAATATGTGACGAAAAAACAATCTCAGAATGGCCTAGATAAGTAAAAGCGTTTTAAAGTTATTCACACATAAAGTGACACTGGTCAGATATACAAAAAACGGCCTGGTCCTTAAGGTGAAAATGAGCCCGGTCCCTAAGGGGTTAAATATTCAGTCATATGATGTATGACTGCACAACTACACTGCTACATGCATGAGGGGCAGGGGCCACTATTAAACAGACGGGCGCTGTAGAGTTCACTGTTAAAAGGGCGGGCACTGTGGAGGTCACTGTTAAAGGGGCAGAATCTATGGAAGTCACTGTTAAAGGGGCGGGTACTGTGGAGGTCACTGTTAAAGGGGCGGCCACTATGAAGGTCACTGTTAAAGGGGTGGTCAATGTTAAAGGGGCGGGCACTGTGGAGGTCACTGTTAAAGGAGCGGGCACTGTGGACGTCACTGTTAAAGGGGCAGGCACTGTGAAGGTCACTGTTAAAAGGGCACTGTGAAGGTCACTGTTAAAGGCGTGGTCAATGTTAAAGGGGTGGGCACTGTGGAGGTCACTGTTAAAGGGGCGGTTAATGTTAAAGGGGAGGGCACTATGGAGGTCACTGTTAAAGGGGCAGGTACTTAGGAGGTCACTTTTAAATGGGCGGGCACTGTTAAAGGGGCATGCACTATTAAAGGGAGGGGCACTGTGGAGGTCACTGTTAAAGGGGCGGTCACTGTTAAATGGGTGGGCATTGTGGAGGTCACTTTTAAAGGGGCGGACACTGTGGAGGTCATTATTAAATGGGTCGGCACTGTGGAGGTCCCTGTTAAAAGGACGGTCGCAGTTAGAGGGGTAGTCTCTGTTAAAGGGGCGGGAACTGTGGAGGTCACTGTTAAAGGGGCAGGCACTGTGGAAGTCACTATTAAAGGGGCAGCCACTATGAAGGTCACTGTTAAAGGGGTGGTCACTGTTAAAGCGGCGGGCACTGTGGAGGTCACTGTTAAAGGGGCAGGCACTGTGTAGGCCACTTTTAAAGGGGTGGGCAATGTGGAGGTCACTATTAAAGTGGCAGGCACTGTGTAGGTCACTGTTAAAGATGCAGTCATTGTTAAAGGGGAGGGCACTGTGGAGGTCACTGTTAATGGGGAAGGCACTTTGAAGGTCACTGTTAAATGGGCAGCCAATGTGGAGGTCAATGTCAAAGGGGCGGCCACAGGCACCGTGAAGGTCACTGTAAAAGGGGCGGGTACTGTGGAGGTCATTGTTAAAGGGGCGGGTACTGTAGAGGTGACTGTTATGGGGAAACTGAAATAGATTAAATATACCCATGCAGAGCCCGGTCTTTCTGCTAGTAAATTATAGAAATTAGACAAAACTATTGCCCTCATTTAGGCCATTTGGTGCTGCAGAGTACAATGTATTACAAATCCGTTGGACACGTATTCTAAATCTATTTTGCTTCCCTTTGGGCCAGGAGTTTTTTCCAATTTCCCCCTCTGGTCAAGATCAGAATTCTGTCAATACCCTTGAACCTGAATCCACTACTATCCGATTGATGCATCTCCTTAAAATGTCTAGGGATCGACTGAAGTACACAAAAAACCGTCACTTCTTTGCCTGCTCAAATCTGTCACTTCTTTGTGACTTTGGGACTTATGGTGCATTTTAAGGTACGTATTAGGGCTAGTCCCTAAAGATACTGGTTGGATGCTGATTGGCACCAGAGATAGTAATATTGCACTATGCACTTTATTAGAACCTGGGTGTTATGAGATCTACAGTAGCTGATATGTTGTTCCATCTGCTGCTGCTGCTGCTGAGGACATGTTTTTTTTTTATGTAATGAGACATTTAATCATGTTTAAATAAAGTTAAGATTGTATATAAAGTGTTTTTTTTTTTTTTTTGCAATATTGGATCATACTATTTATTCTATTTGTAGAATTGTGGATCATTTGTTTGCACCAAATTTATTACATATTGCCTGTTGCTTGGTAAATTTTGATTTATCTTTAAAGGGAACCTGTCACCGGGATTTTGGGTACAGAGCTGCGGACATGGGTTGCTAGATGGCCGCTAGGACATCCGCAATACCCAGTCCCCATAGCTCTGTGTGCTTTTATTGTGTATAAAAACCGATTTGATACATATGCTAATTAACCTGAGATGAGTCAGAGCTTGAAAATATGACTCTTCTCTGGTCACACAAGTAAGACATGACTCTTTTATGTTAATTTGCATATGTATCAAATCGTTTTTTTTCCCACAATTAAAGCACACAGAGCTATTGGGACCGGTTATTGCGGATGTGCTAGCGGCCATCTAGTAACCCATGTCCTCAGCTCTGTACCCAAAATCCAGGTGACAGGTTCCCTTTAAATCTAATAATTTTGGCTTTAAGTTTTTTGCCACAGCCTATAGGAGCAAGTTTGTGACTGTGAAAGGAGTACAAATGCAAAAAGTTGCAAAGTTGTGCGCAAATAATCCCAAAAATTACAAATGCCTTGGCCGGGTGTGGGGTAGCCTCAACGCTACGCTGGGTACTCTGGAAACCGTTGAGGTGTCACCACGTGTTGCTGCTCTCCGGAGGGGATGGTAAGGCGTAGTGCACCCCAATGGAAAATAAGTCAGGGTCTGCAGTAACCAGGGTGTTTCTTTACTGGAGGGATTCTGGTGCAAAACAATACAGGCGAGGCAAAGGGCTGGCTTCTCCAGTCTCTCCATCAAAGAAGGCTTTGATGCTGAGGGAAGGCCTGAGTTAGCTGAGCTGTCCCTCTCTCTCTCAGAAGGCTGGTACCCTGGTCAAAAGCCCATGGTCTGTAGCTCAGTAGTCTCCTTGGTCACAGGGATGGTGACCTATGATCTGTGGCTCAGCGTCTCCATCTCAGCGTCTTCTTCTGGTCACTCATGTAGGCTTTCATGAGTCTTCCCCTCCAAGTACTGGTCCCTAACTGCGCACACTAGGGGCTCTGACTGCTCTCCTTTTATGCAGTTTTAGCTAGACTAAAACCTTCTAGTGGGAGGGGTGGTGTGGAGAAGCTCAGCACAAATAGATACATTGTAACACTTTCTGTCTCTCATAGACTTACATTAGAGCTTCAATGATACTCAATGGCAATGACACAACAGTTTTTACAAGCAAAAACAAGTTTCCAGACAAAACAACAGAGCTAAACAAGACAGTCACAAGGTCAGGCTGCCTGGGTTTGGTGTTAAAGAACGTATTTTTTTTTCCCTCCAAAACATGCTCTTCTTTAAACTCTATGGCAGCTGTGAAAAATGATCAGCTTCTCAGTCAAAGTCCTAGCAGTTTCTCAGTATTCATTAACCCTTTCCACAGAGCCATGCAAATACAGTAATAATGAACAGGAGATACAGTGGATATAAAAAGTCTACACACCCCTGTTAAAATGTCAGGTTTCTGTGATGTAATGTGACCTATAAACTGTAAAACTCAATTGAAAAACAAACTGAATTATTTTATGTAGAGGGAAGAAAAAATATAAAAATAAAATAATTTGGTTGCACACCCTTAGGCCTCATGCACACGACCGTTTTTTTTGTAAGGTCCGCAAAAACGTGGTCCGTAGGTCCGTGATCCATGACCGTTTTTTCGTCCGTGGGTCTTCCTTGATTTTTGGAGGATCCACGGACATGAAAAATGAAAAAAAAATCTAAGTCAAGTTTGCCATTGAAATGATAGGAAAAAACGGACACGGATCACGGACACGGATCACGGACGCGGATGACAATCTTGTGTGCATCCGTGTTTTTTCACGGACCCATTGACTTGAATGGGTCCGTGAACCGTTGGCCGTGAAAAAAATAGGACAGGTCATATTTTTTTCACGGCCAGGAAAAACGGATCACGAATGCGGCTGCCAAACGGTGCATTTTCCGATTTTTCCACGGACCCATTGAAAGTCAATGGGTCCGTGAAAAAAAAACTGGAAAACGGCACAGCGGCCACGGATGCACACAAAGGTTGTGTACATGAGGCCTTAAACAAATACTTTGTTGAAGCACCTTTTGATTTTATGCAAGATTTGCCCACTCTTCTTTGCAAAAACACTCCAAATCTGTCAGATTGCGAGGGCATCTCCTGTGTACAGCCTTCTTCAGATCACCCCACAGATTTTCAAATCGGATTCAGCTCTTGGCTCTGGCTGGGCCATTCCAAAACTTCAATCTTCTTCCGGTGAAGCCATTTCTTTGTCGATTTGGATGTATGCTTTGGGTTGTTGTCATGCTGAAAGATGAAGTTCCTCTTCATGTTCAGCTTTCTAGCAGAAGCCTGAAGGTTTTGTGCCAATATTGACTGGTATTTGGAACAGTTCCTAATTCCCTCTAGCTCAACTAAGGCTCCAGTTCCAGCTGAAGAAAAACAGCCCCAAAGCATGATGCTGCCACCACCATGCTTCACTTTGGGTATGGTGTTCTTTTCGTGATGTGCAGTGTTGTTTTTGCACCAAACATATCTTTTAGAATTAAGGCCAAAAAGTTCATCCTTGGTTTCATCAGACCATAACACCTTTTCCAACATGCTTTTGGGAGACTTTAGATGTGTTTTTGCAAAATGTAGCCTGGCTTGGATGTTTTTCTTCGGAAGAAAGGGCTTTCATCTTGTCACTCTGCCCCATAGCCCAGACATATGAAGAATACGGGAGATTGTTGTCACATGTATCACACAGACAGTACTTGCCAGATATTCCTGCAGCTCCTTTAATGTTGCCGTAGGCCTCTTGGTAGCCTCCCAGACCAGTTTTATTCACGTCTTTTTATCAATTTTGGAGGAGGGTCTAGTTCTTGGTAATGTCATGGTTGTGCCATACTTTCTCCACTTGATGATGACTGTATTCACTGTGTTCCATGGTATATCTAATGCCTTGGAAATTCTTTTGTACCCTTCTCCTGACTGATACCTTTCAATAATGAGATCCCTCTGATGTTTTGGAAGCTCTCTATGGACCATGGCTTTTGCTGTGGGATGCGACTAAGAAAATTTCAGCAAAGACTATCTAGAGCAGCCGAACTTTATTATATATATAATGATGGCAGATGTATGCTGACTCCTATTTAACATGATTTTGAATGTGATTGCTTAATTCTGAACACAGCTACATCCCCAGTTATAAGAGGGTGTGCACACTTATGCAACCACATTATTTTAGGTTTTGTTTTGTTTTCTTCCCCCACCTAAAATATTTCAGTTTGTTTTTCAATTGAGTTGTACAGTTTATAGATCACATTAAAAGTGGAAAAAGTTCTGAAATGATTTATCTTTGTCTCATTTTTTTACATCACAGAAACCTGTCATTTTAACAGGGGTGTGTAGACTTTCTATATCCACTGTATATCACAACATATAAAATGCAGTTACACAGTATTTTCAAGTGAGTAAGAAGTTTATAATTTTGCATAGGGGAAATAGACGAATGTCCATGAATGTCCAAATGTCAAAGTACCCCCTGCTCCAGGGCACTACACCCCATGTTTCAACTTTTTAAAGCTAGAATTCTGGAGTACAGAGCTTGATAAATATTCCCCATTGTATTTTAAGATTTTGTTTTGATCTGGACAGAACAATGAACTATATTTATTGATACATTTTATATTCATTTTGGTGGGAAAGGGAGTTCACCGTCAGTGAGCAGTTTTCTATTTGGATTGTATTTTGGTCTAAGTACTTGTGTCATTGTTTTTATTATGCATATATAAGTACTTATGTTATATCAATATATACATATAAATTATTAAGGCATGTATCAGTAAATGGTGTAGCTGTGCAAACATACTATAATCATAAAACTGTTACAGAGCACTTAAGGGTCTGTAAGAAGAATGAAGAATGTACATTTTGCATGGAAAAATGCATGGCTTTCTTGTTTATAGATTTCCATTTTTGACAGTGGATCAAAATATAAATAATAAGCTCATCATGTGCTTGCTGAATTTTAGGTACATTTTTGCACCATCAACTTTTATTTTTTTCCCAACATTTGCCAACATAAAGCCTTTTCTGAATGGTAAGGCTGTATTAACTTAACATAAATTTTTCGTCAGCGGCCGGGCATTTAAATATGGGGCCCGATGAGTGGAGCAGGCACCATAGCTGCTGGGTGCCTGCTGTTTTCAACAGTAGGCACCCGCCACTAATGTCTGCGACCGGCGTTAATGCTAATAACAGAGATTTAACCCTTAAAATTCCAAGTTCAACAGTGACCACGGCATCTGGATGCGCTAACAGTAGGTACCCAGCACCAATCTCTGAGACCGGCGGTAATGCCAATGACAGACATTTAACCCTTCAAATGCCAAGGTCAGCACAGATCAGGGGAGCCGGACGTATTGAACAGCAGCTTCTGTCCTCCTTAATGAACAGAATCTGCCACACATTAGTACTACATTGTATTTCTCATACACTGCAATGCTAATGCATTAGAGTGGATGGGAGAAGCAATCTAATGATTGCTTGATATAGGACCCCATGGAAACTATAAAAAAAAGTGTTAAAAATGTTTTTAAAAATATAGAAATATAAAAAGTCAAATCAGCCCCTTTCCCCAAAATGTAAGTAAAAATATGCAAACAATAAAAAAATACACATCATGGGCATCTCCACATGCGATAATGCCTATACTATTAAAATATAAAAATAATTTTCCAATACGGCAAAGTACAGATCAACCCACAGAAAATGAGTCTTCACACAGCTCGTACACATAACTTCAAAAATGTTATAGGGGTCAGAATATGGTGATGAAAAGAAAAAATCTTTTTTCAGTATTGAAACATAAGAAAAACTATACATATGTAGTATCTCTGTAATCGTACTGACCTGGAGAATAAAAGTAACAGGTCAGTTGTACCGCTTAAAACTGTGGTGGAATGGTGTTTTCTTTATAATTCCACCCCATTTGGAATTTATTACCTACTTCCCATCACATTTTATGCAACTGTAAATTGTGACATTACAAAGTGCATTTTGTCTCACACAAAAAGAAAAAGCCATTATACAGCTATGTGAATAAAAAAATATATGGCTTTTGGAGGGCTGGGAGTAAAAAACGAAAAAAAAAAAAAAAAAAAGGAAAATTGACCAGATATCTGCTGTACGCATCCTGCATTTTCCCTTCTGCAGGTCCTGCAATATATTACGAATGCCTATTCTTTTCTGTAAAACAGATAATATTTGGACATATTCTATTTTATTTTTGTGGGGCCGCAGAATGGACATGCAGATGTGGAAAGCATACAGTGTGCTATCTGCATATTTTGCAGCCCCAATGAAATTAATGGTTCTGCATTAGTGATGATCAAGCACCAAAGTATTCGGGTGTTCGGCCCGAACTCATTGCTATATTCGTGTGCTTGGCCGAGCACCCGAGTATAATGGAAGTCAATGGGAGACAACCAGGCACCCCCTGTTCTGAAGAGGGGAGGGTGCCTGGTCCATTGGAAAAGGTCAGAAAGTGACAGAAACACCACTGAAATGGATCGGGAACACCATTGGGTTGATGTCTGGATGCATCTTGGACTCCCAGGTCACTGCTGGGAACCATGTGGTCTGAGTTGTATGCCACTTTTACAGACTGACAAAAACATGCACAAAACCCCCCAAAAAATTATTTTGCAGGAAAAATTGTTAGGAAACATTCTTTCCTGTATATTCAATTGTATATAAAGTGCAAGTGCTGCAATAAAATTACAAGGAAGAGGCACTCTGAAACAGCCTGTATATCACATAAAGGAGGGCCTCATTCACATTGTGGTACAATTGTTCAGGTAGTGACACTCCTACACTCATAAAGCATATGCACTAAGTGAAAGGGCTGCCAAAAATTACAAGGAAGCGGCACTACAATACACCCGTTATTACACATAAAGGAGGGCATCATACACACCCTTGAAAAATTATGATTGATGGCCTGCTGGTGACCATCAAAAACATTTGGAGCAAGGGCCTGCTGGTGACCCTCTAAAATATTAGTGGCGAGGGCCTGCTGCTGATCTGACCATCTAAAACCTTAGGGGCGAGGGTCTGCTGCCGCATTGGTGACTCTAGATAACTTCTGGGTGATTGCATGTCCCCGTGATGGCGACGATCCATTCGGATGTCTGCCCTATTAGCTTTCGATGTTCTTTTCTGCGCCTACCATGGTGATCACGGGTAACAGGGAATCAGGGTTCCATGCCAGAGAGGGAGCATGAGAAAGGGATAACACATCCAAGAAAGGTCAATGGCTGAAATATGATTGGCTGTTGTTTAGGGATGAGCGAACCCGAACTGTATAGTTCGGGTTCGTACCGAATTTTGGGGTGTCAGTGGCACGGACCTAAACCCGAACATTTTCGTAAAAGTCTGGGTTCGGGTTTGGTGTTCGTCGCTTTCTTGGCGCTTTTTGAAAGGCTGCAAAGCAGCCAATCAACAAGCGTCATACTACTTGCCACAAGAGGCCGTCACAGCCATGCCTACTATTGGCATGGCTGTGATTGGCCAGTGCAGCATGTGACCCAGCCTCTATTTAAGCTGGAGTCACGTAGCGCCGCACGTCACTCTGCTCTGATCAGTGTAGGGAGAGGTTGCAGCTGCGACGTTAGGGCGAGATTAGGCAGTGATTAACTCCTTCAAAAGACTTCATTCAGAGATCGATCTACAGCTGTGAAAGATTGAACTGCTGCTATTCAATTGCTCACTGTTTTTAGGCTGCCCAGAGCGTTTTTCATTAACTTTTTTCTGGGGTGATCGGCGGCCATTTTGAGTCTTGTGGTGCGCCAGCACAAGCTGCCACCAAGTACATTTAACCCTCAATAGTGTGGTTATTTTTTGGCTATATCCTACATCAGGGTGAAGCTGTCACATCAAGTGCATTTAACCATCAATAGTGTGGTTATTTTTTGGCCATATACTACATCAGGGTGAAGCTGTCACCAAGTGCATTTAACCCTCAATAGTGTGGTTGTTTTTTGGCTATATCCTACATCAGGGTGAAGCTGTCACACCAAGTGCATTTAACCATCAATATTGTGGTTATTTTTTGGCCATATACTACATCAGGGGCAAGCTGTCACCAAGTGCATTTAACCCTCAATAGTCTGGTTGTTTTTTGGCTATATCCTACATCAGGGTGAAGCTGTCACACCAAGTGCATTTAACCATCAATAGTGTGGTTATTTTTTAGCTATATCCTACATCAGGGTCAAGCTGTCACACCAAGTGCATTTAACCATCAATAGTGTGGTTATTTTTTGGCCATATCCCAGTTTAATTCTGTTTGTAAACGTATACCTGTCACCCAGCGCCTCAATAATAGGCCTCAAATTTATAGTCAACTAAATCTGTGGTTATTGCTGTAGCTGGGCAAGTTATTTAGTGTCCGTCAAAGCACAGTTTTTGTTCTGGGTTGAAATACAATTCCCAATTTAGCAATTCTCTAAATTAGTGGTTTCTGCTGTATCAGACCTACTTTAAATCTATCCCTAAAAGGGTATATAAGATTCAAGGTGCACATAGGGTCATTCTCAATAACTTCACACACACGCTACTGTGCATATCCCAGTCTAATTCTGTCTGTAAACGTATACCTGTCACCCAGCGCCCAAATAATAGGCCTCAAATTTATAGTCAGCTAAATCTGTGGTTACTGCTGTGCCTGTATTAGTGTAATACGGTACCTGAATAGATAGCCAGATAGCGTTAGGTGTCTGTAAAAAAAAGGCCTGAATTTGAATTCAATACATTGGGCCAAATAATATTTTTATTGTTCTGGTGAACGATAACAATGAGGAAAACATCTAGTAAAGGACGCGGACATGGTCGTGGTGGTGTTAGTGGACCCTCTGGTGCTGGGAGAGGACGTGGCTGTTCTGCCACAGCCACACGTCCCAGTGTACCAACTACCTCAGGTCCCAGTAGCCGCCATAATTTACAGCGATATTTGGTGGGGCCCAATGCCGTTCTAAGGATGGTAAGGCCTGAGCAGGTACAGGCATTAGTCAATTGGGTGGCCGACAGTGGAACCAGCACGTTCACATTATCTCCCACCCAGTCTTCTGCAGAAAGCGCACAGATGGCGCCTGAAAACCAAGCCCATCAGTCTGTCACATCACCCCCATGCATACCAGGGAAACTGTCTGAGCCTCAAGTTATGCAGCAGTCTCTTATGCTGTTTCAAGACTCCGCTGGCAGGGTTTCCCAAAGGCATCCACCTAGCCCTTTCCCAGCGGTGGAAGACATAGAATGCACTGATGCACAACCACTTATGTTTCCTGATGATGAGGATGGCATGGCACTTCTTCAAACAATGTGCTGACGACAAGACCCGAGTGGTTTGCACGCTGTGCCATCAGAGCCTGAAGCGAGGCATTAACATTCTGAACCTTAGCACAACCTGCATGACCAGGCACCTGCATGCAAAGCATGAACTGCAGTGGAGTAAACACCTTAAAAACAAGGAAGTCACTCAGGCTCCCCCTGCTACCTCTTCTGCTGCTGCCGCCTTGGCCTCTTCCTCCGCCTCTGGAGTAACGTTGGCACCTGCCGCCCAGCAAACAGGGGATGTACCACCAACACCACCACCACCTCCGTCACCAAGCATCTCAACCATGTCACACGGCAGGGTTCAGCTCTCCATCTCACAAACATTTGAGAGAAAGCGTAAATTCCCACCTAGCCACCCTCGATCCCTGGCCCTGAATGCCAGCATTTCTAAACTACTGGCCTATGAAATGCTGTCATATAGGCTGGTGGACACAGACAGCTTCAAACAGCTCATGTCGCTTGCTGTCCCACAGTATGTTGTTCCCAGCCGCCACTACTTCTCCAAGAGAGCAGTGCCTTCCCTGCACAACCAAGTATCCGATAAAATCAAGTGTGCACTGCGCAACGCCATCTGTGGCAAGGTCCACCTAACCACAGATACGTGGACCAGTAAGCACGGCCAGGGACGCTATATCTCCCTAACTACACACTGGGTAAATGTAGTGGCGGCTGGGCCCCAGGCGGAGAGCTGTTTGGCGCACGTCCTTCCGCCGCCAAGGATCGCAGGGCAACATTCTTTGCCTCCTGTTGCCACCTCCTCCTTCTCGACTTCCTCCTCCTCTTCTTCCACCTGCTCATCCAGTCAGCCACACACCTTCACCACCAACTTCAGCACAGCCCGGGGTAAACTTCAGCAGGCCATTCTGAAACTCATATGTTTGGGGGACAGGCCCCACACCGCACAGGAGTTGTGGCGGGGTATAGAACAACAGACCGACGAGTGGTTGCTGCCGGTGAGCCTCAAGCCGGTGGTGTGCGATAATGGGCAAAATCTCGTTGCAGCTCTGGGACTAGCCGGTTTGACGCACATCCCTTGCTTGGCGCATGTGCTGAATTTGGTGGTGCAGAAGTTCATTCACAACTACCCCGGCATGTCAGAGCTGCTGCATAAAGTGTGGGCCGTCTGTTCGTGCTTCCGGCGTTCACATCCTGCCGCTGCTCGCTTGTCTGCGCTACAGCGTAACTTCGGCCTTCCCGCTCACCGCCTCATATGCGACGTGCCAACCAGGTGGAACTCCACCTTGCACATGCTGGACAGACTGTGCGAGCAGCAGCAGGCCATAGTGGAGTTTTAGCTGCAGCACGCACGGGTCAGTCGCACTGCGGAACAGCACCACTTCACCACCAATGACTGGGCCTCCATGCGAGACCTGTGTGCCCTGTTGCTCTGTTTCGAGTACTCCACCAACATGGCTAGTGGCGATGACGCCGTTATCAGCGTTACAATACCACTTCTATGTCTCCTTGAGAAAACACTTAGGGCGATGATGGAAGAGGAGGTGGCCCAGGAGGAGGAGGAGGAGGAGGAAGAGGGGTCATTTTTAGCACTTTCAGGCCAGTCTCTTCGAAGTGACTCAGAGGGAGGTTTTTTGCAACAGCAGAGGCCAGGTACAAATGTGGCCAGCCAGGGCCCACTACTGGAGGACGAGGAGGACGAGGATGAGGAGGAGGTGGAGGAGGATGAGGATGAAGCATGGTCACAGCGGGGTGGCACCCAACGCAGCTCGGGCCCATCACTGGTGCGTGGCCGGGGGGAAAGGCAGGACGATACGCCTCCCACAGAGGACAGCTTGTCCTTACCCCTGGGCAGCCTGGCACACATGAGCGACTACATGCTGCAGTGCCTGAGCAACGACAGCAGAGTTGCCCACATTTTAACGTGTGCGGACTACTGGGTTGCCACCCTGCTGGATCCACGGTACAAAGACAATGTGCCCACCTTACATCCTGCACTGGAGCGTAATAGGAAGATGCGCGAGTACAAGCGCACGTTGGTAGACGCGCTACTGAGAGCATTCCTAAATGTCACAGGGGAACAAGTGGAACCCCAAGGCCAAGGCAGAGGAGGAGCAAGAGGTCGCCAAGGCAGCTGTGTCACGGCCAGCTCCTCTGAGGGCAGGGTTAGCATGGCAGAGATGTGGAAAACTTTTGTCAACACGCCACAGCTAACTGCACCACCACCTGATACGCAACGTGTTAGCAGGAGGCAACATTTCACTAACATGGTGGAACAGTACGTGTGCACACCCCTCCACGTACTGACTGATGGTTCGGCCCCATTCAACTTCTGGGTCTCTAAATTGTCCACATGGCCAGAACTAGCCTTTTATGCCTTGGAGGTGCTGGCCTGCCCGGCGGCCAGCGTTTTGTCTGAACGTGTATTCAGCACGGCAGGGGGCGTCATTACAGACAAACGCAGCCGCCTGTCTACAGCCAATGTGGACAAGCTGACGATCCTAGAAATGAACCAGGCATGGATCCCACAGGACCTGTCCATCCCTTGTGCAGATTAGACATTAACTACCTCCCCTTAACCATATATTATTGTACTCCAGGGCACTTCCTCATTCAATACTATTTTTATTTTCATTTTACCATTATATTGCGAGGCAACCCAAAGTTGAATGAACCTCTCCTCTGTCTGGGTGCCAGGGCCTAAATATATGACAATGGACTGTTCCAATGTTGGGTGACGTGAAGCATGATTCTCTGCTATGACATGCAGACTGATTCTCTGCTGACATGAAGCCAGATTCTCTGTTATGGGACCTCTCTCCTCTGCCTGGGTGCCTGGGCCTAAATATATGACAATGGACTGTTACAGTGGTGGCTGACGTGAAGCCTGATTCTCTGCTATGACATGCAGACTGATTCTCTGCTGACATGAAGCCAGATTCTCTGTTACGGGACCTCTCTCCTCTGCCTGGGTGCCTGGGCCTAAATATATGACAATGGACTGTTACAGTGGTGGCTGACGTGAAGCCTGAATCTCTGCTATGACATGCAGACTGATTCTCTGCTGACATGAAGCCAGATTCTCTGTTACTCGACCTCTCTCCTCTGCCTGGGTGCTGGGTCTAAATATATGACAATGGACTGTTGCAGTGGTGGCTGACGTGAAGCCTGATTCTCTGCTATGACATGCAGACTGATTCTCTGCTGACATGAAACCAGATTCTCTGTTAAGGGACCTCTCTCCTCTGCCTGGGTGCCTGGGACTAAATATCTGACAATGGACTGTTACAGTGGTGGGTGATGTGAAGCCAGATTCTCTGCTATGGGACATCTCTCCAATTGATATTGGTTAATTTTTATTTATTTTATTTTTATTTTTATTCATTTCCCTATCCACATTTGTTTTCAGGGATTTACCTACACGTTGCTGCCTTTTGCATCCCTCTAGCTCTTTCCTGGGCTGTTTTACAGCCTTTTTAGTGCCGAAAAGTTCGGGTCCCCATTGACTTCAATGGGGTTCGGGTTCGGGACGAAGTTCGGGTCGGGTTCGGATCCCGAACCCGAACATTTCCGGGAAGTTCGGCCGAACTTCTCGAACCCGAACATCCAGGTGTTCGCTCAACTCTTCTATTGTTGCCTTGCCACTTTTTTAAAAATAATTGTGAACCACCCAGAGAGGGTGGGTCAAGTTAATAAAGATGAAACATCCAAGAAGGCAGCAGGCGCGCGGCAATTACCCACTCCCGACTAGGGGAGGTAGTGACGAGTGGAATGAGTAATAAAAAATTACAAGGAATGTCACTGCAGTATTTTGGATGAGGAAAGGTTATACAGGAGAGTCCCTGCTGCCACTTTGTTTACTCTAGATAACTTCTGCCTGATCGCACGTCCCCGTGACTAGTGATATACGAACATCTGCCGGGACGGTTCGCGAACGCGATCAAATGTTCGTGAACCGCAAGTTCGCGGATGGTCCCATTCATTTTAATGGCAGGCGAACCTGAAAAACCTTCAGCTCATATTTGCAGCCAAGAAATAATTACTAGAAGTGCACAAATAGTCCCACAACATGGACAGTGACATACCAGATGTATTATTCGAATTTGCGATCCCCATTTATTATTTTTTTCAATGCGAAATATCTGCAATTCAATTTTCGCGTACGCGCATGCGAAAATGCACTATGCAGTACCGAAATGCACTATAAAGAAAGAATATTGGTATATAACACCCCGCTTCAATCAGTTTTTTTGGGGGACGACTGGTATATCACACCAGTAGAAATTATTTGTTCCAATAACGCTTGTCCCTCTATGTACCTGCAGTATCGAAGCAGAACCGCACACAACTGCCGCACAATGCAAATGCACTATAATATACTTTCTAACATAGAAAGTATATTATAACATTGTACAAGAAAGGCAATCCATTAGAATATACATGAAGATAAAACGTAGCCTTTAATAATTTTACTATGAGGGTCCATTCACACGTCTGTAAGTGTTTTGCGTATCAGCAAAACACAGACACCGGCAATGTGCATTCCGTAATTTGTGGACCGCACAACGCCGGCACTATAATGGAAAATGCCTAATCTTGTCTGCAATTGCGGACATGTTCTATTTTTTTTGTGGAAACGGAAGCACAAATGCGGAAGTGCGAATTTGCAAATGCGGATTTGGATCCGAAAATGCAGATGTGGATCCGCAAATGCGGACAGCACATTCCGGCCCCATTGAAAATGAAAGGGTCTGAACCCGGTCCGCAAAATTCCGGAACAGATGCGGACCCATTTTGCGGACTTGTGAATGGAAAAGATATCCCTCAAAATGAAAATATATTAAATTATTAAAGTTAACCAAAAAGCATAGATGTGGTAGGCAATAACAAGTACTTGGCGGCACTAAATCAGGTGCTGAGCGGCACCAAATTAGAAATCATATGTCCTACCACAATCCGGGGGGTTCCAGTGCACATCGATAAATCCAGGAGGGAAAGCAAAAAAAAACATCCCTGGGCTAGATGATGATGTGGTATTGAAGGACAGGTTGGGCAAAGAACTGTCCTTGATATTGCCCTACAGGGGGGTGCTATTCTGGTCCTGATAGCCTAACCACAGACCACCCGCCCTGATAAGAGCGACCTCGTCTGGAACCTTACCCTATAAAAAAATGGCCCTAGTAAGCCCCTAGCCCCTGACTTCCAGGTGATCACTATATAGATCTATGTGTTTATAAAAGTATATTATAAGTATATTGCACCCCTCTGTGTATCACACATATCGATAGCACACCTATACTAGTCCTTAAAATTACTTTTGTGGCCCTATTAGCTAGTGTTTGGTGTCCCTAACAGCCTGTCCCTGCTCCCCACAGCAACCTATCCCTACACTTGCAAAACACTGATTGTAAAATAGTGGCCAGATCAGGTTTATTTATAAGGTAGGGGGTACGTCCATGTGCTGAAATGTCTCAATTGGCTGTCCTGTACCACCTGATGGATGTGTCATGGGTCAAATTTCTTCACAATGTAAAAGAATATGGCGGGTGCAAATTTCTCCATATGTTTGCATGTTTGGCGAATCGCGAAGTTCGCCACGAAATGACCGCCGGGCAAACCGCAAGGCCATCTCTACCCGTGACATCCACGATCCATTTGGAAATCTTCCCTATCAACTTTTGATGTTCTTTTATGCGCCTAACATGGTGACCACCGATAACGGGGAATCATTGTTCGATTTCGGAGAGGGAGCTTTTTAAACGGCTACTTCAAAGCAAGGCAGCATGAGTTGTAGGCCTGCAGGTGATCTGACCCTGATAAACATTATATGCTAGTGCCTGCAGGTGAGCTAACCCTGTAAAACATTTTGTGCGGTGGCCTCTAGCTGAGCTGAACCTCTAAAAAGTTTTATGCGAGGACCTACATGTGAGCTGACCCTGTAAAAGATTTGAATTGAGGGCCTGCAGGTGAACTGAACCAGTAAAAGATTTTAGTGCGGGCCTGCTGGTGAGCTGAGCTGGAACTGACAAACCCAACTTGAATTTGATGGCTGCATTAATCTGCAGGTGACGGTGATACAGCTCCACAGATTGTTTCCATCTGCGACTGCATCTTTCTAAACAATCTGTGGCCTTAGTCTTTTATCCAGTCATTGTGCCACTATGTGACCTCCTCATGCTGCCATCTCCACACCATGTCACCTTGCCACTCATTTTTATCACCATTCTGTTGCTGATGCAGCCTAAAAGGGCTTAAAGTGACCACCAGGCCAACAATCTAATGTTTTACGCATCTAAGGTTTTACGCATAAAACCAAAGTAAAAAATCGATTTTATATGAAAAATTTATTGAAAACATTATGTCCTGTATATTTACTTGTATATAAAGTGCAATTACTGCCAAAAATTACAAGGAAGAGGCACTTAACCACTTAAGGACCACAGGTTTATACCCCCCTAGTGACCAGGCAGTTTTTTACAAATCGGCACTCCACAACTTTAGCGGTTTATTGCTCGTCATGCAACTTACCACCCAAATTAATTTTACCTCCTTTTCTTCTCACTAATAGAGCTTTCATTTGGTGGTATTTCATTGCTGCTAACATTTTTACTTTTTTTGTTATTAATCGAAATTTAACGATTTTTTTGCAAAAAAATGACATTTTTCACTTTCAGTTGTAAAATTTTGCAAAAAAAACGACATCCATATATAATTTTTTTGCTAAATTTATTGTTCTACATGTCTTTGATTAAAAAAAATGGTTTGGGTAAAAAAAAAAAAATTGTTTGGGTAAAAGTTATAGCGTTTACAAACTATGGTACAAAAATTGGAATTTCCGCTTTTTGAAGCAGCTCTGACTTTCTGAGCACCTGTCATGTTTCCTGAGGTTCTACAATGCCCAGACAGTACAAACACCCCACAAATGACCCCATTTCGGAAAGTAGACACCCTAAGGTATTCGCTGATGGGCATAGTGAGTTCATAGAACTTTTTATTTTTTGTCACAAGTTAGCGGAAAATGATGATTTATTATTATTATTATTTTTTTCTTACAAAGTCTCATATTCCACTAACTTGTGACAAAAAATTAAAACTTCCATGAACTCACTATGCCCATCAAGAAATACCTTGGGGTGTCTTCTTTCCAAAATGGGGTCACTTGTCGGGTAGTTATACTGCGCTGGCATTCTAGGGGCCCTAATGTGTGGTTAGTAGTTTGAAATCAAAATGTGTAAAAAATGGCCTGTGAAATCCGAAAGGTGCTCTTTGGAATGTGTGCCCCTTTGCCCACCTAGGCTGCAAAAAAGTGACACACATCTGGTATCGCCGTACTCAGGAGAAGTTGGGGAATGTGTTTTGGGGTGTCATTTTACATATACCCATGCTGGGTGAGAGAACTATCTTGACAAAAGACAACTTTTCCCATTTTTTTATACACAGTTGGCATTTGACCAAGATATTTATATCACCCAGCATGGGTATATGTAAAATGACACCCAAAACACATTGCCCAACTTCTCCTGAGTACGGCGATACCAGATGTGTGACACTTTTTTGCAGCCTAGGTGGGCAAAGGGGCCCACATTCCAAAGAGCACCTTTAGGATTTCACCGGCCATTTTTTACAGATTTTGATTTCAAACTACTAACCACACATTAGGGCCCCTAAATTGCCAGGGCAGTATAACTTCCCCACAAGTGACCCCATTTTGGAAAGAAGACACCCCAAGGTATTCCGTGAGGGGCATAAAGAGTTCCTGGAATTTTTTATTTTTTGTCACAAGTTAGTGGAATATGAGACTTTGTAAGGAAAAAAAATAAATAAAAAAATCATCATTTTCCGCTAACTTGTGACAAAAAATAAAAAATTCTAGGAACTCGCCATGCCCCTCACGGAATACCTTGGGGTGTCTTCTTTCCAAAATGGGGTCACTTGTGGGGTAGTTATACTGCCCTGGCATTCTAGGGGCCCTAATGTGTGGTAAGTAGTTTGAAATCAAAATCTGTAAAAAATGGCCTGTGAAATCCGAAAGGTGCTCTTTGGAATATGTGCCCCTTTGCCCACCTAGGCGGCAAAAAAGTGACACACATGTGGTATCGCCGTACTCAGGAGAAGTTGAGGAATGTGTTTTGGGGTGTCATTTTACATATACCCATGCTGGGTGAGAGAAATATCTCTGCAAAAGACAATTTTTCCCATTTTTTTTATACAAAGTTGGCATTTGACCAAGATATTTATCTCACCCAGCATGGGTATATGTAAAATGACACCCCAAAACACATTCCCCAACTTCTCCTGAGTACGGCGATACCACATGTGTGACACTTTTTTGCAGCCTAGATGCGCAAAGCGGCCCAAATTCCTTTTAGGAGGGCATTTTTAGACATTTGGATCCCAGACTTCTTCTCACGCTTTCGGGCCCCTAACATGCCAGGGCAGTATAAATACCCCACATGTGACTCCATTTTGGAAAGAAGACACCCTAAGGTATTCAATGAGGGGCCTGGCGAGTTCATAGAATTTTTTTTTTTTTTGGCACAAGTTAGCGGAAATTGATTTTTTTTGTATTTTCTCACAAAGTCTCCCTTTCTGCTAATTTGGGACAAAAATTTCAATCTTTCATGGACTCAATATGCCCCTCATGGAATACCTTGGGGTGTCTTCGTTCCGGAATGGGGTCACATGTGGGGTACTTATACTGCCCTGGCATTTTAGGGGCCCTACAGCGTCAGAAGAAGTCTGGAATATAAATGTCTAAAAAAATTTACGCATTTGGATTCCGTGAGGGGTATGGTGAGTTCATGTGAGATTTTATTTTTTGACACAAGTTAGTGGAATATGAGACTTAGTAAGAAAAAACAAAAACAAACAAAAACTTTCCGCTAACTTGGGCCCAAAAAAATGTCTAAATGGTGCCTTACAGGGGGTGATGAATGACAGGGGGGTGATCAGGGAATCTATATGGGGTGATCACCCCCCTGTCATTGATTACACCCCTGTCATTGATCACCCCCCTGTAAGGCTCCATTCAGACGTCCGTATGATTTTTTACGGATCCACGGATACATGGATCGGATCCGCAAAACACATGCGGACGTCTGAATGGAGCCTTACAGGGGGGTGATCAATGACAGAGGGGTGATCACCCATATAGACTCCCTGATCACCTTCGTCATTGATCACCCCCCTGTAAGGCTCCATTCAGACGTCCATATGATTTTTTACGGATCCACGGATACATGGATCGGATCCGCAAAACACATGCGGACGTCTGAATGGAGCCTTACAGGGGGGTGATAAATGACAGAGGGGTGATCACCCATATAGACTCCCTGATCACCTCCGTCATTGATCACCCCCCTGTAAGGCTCCATTCAGACGTCCGTATGATTTTTTATGGATCCACGGATACATGGATCGGATCCGCAAAACACATGCGGACGTCTGAATGGAACCTTACAGGGGGGTGATCAATGACGGAGGTGATCAGGGAGTCTATATGGGTGATCACCCCTCTGTCATTGATCACCCCCCTGTAAGGCTCCATTCAGACGTCCGCATGTGTTTTGAGGATCCGATCCATGTATCCGTGGATCCGTAAAAAATCATACGGACGTCTGAATGGAGCCTTACAGGGGGGTGATCAATGACAGGGGGTGATCAGGGAGTGTATATGGGGTGATCACCCCCTGTCACTGATCACCCCCCTGTAAGGCTCCATTCAGACGTCTGTATGCGTTTTGCGGATCCGATCCATGTATCCGTGGATCCGTAAAAATCATACGGACGTCTGAATGGAGCCTTACAGGGGGGTGATCAATGACGGAGGTGATCAGGGAGTCTATATGGGTGATCACTCCTCTGTCATTGATCACCCCCCTGTAAGGCTCCATTCAGACGTCTGCATGTGTTTTGCGGATCCGATCCATGTATCAGTGGATCCGTAAAAATCATACGGACGTCTGAATGGAGCCTTACAGGGGGGTGATCAATGACAGGGGGGTGATCAATGACAGGGAAGTGATCAGGAAGTCTATATGCGTGATCACCCCCTTGTCATTGATCACCCCCCTGTAAGGCTCCATTCAGACGTCCGTATGCGTTTTGCGGATCCGATCCATGTATCCGTGGATCCGTAAAAATCATACGGACCTCTGAATGGAGCCTTACAGGGGGGTGATCAATGACAGGGGGGTAATCAGGGAGTCTATATGGGCTGATCAGTGGTTTATAAAGGGTTAATAAGTGACAAGGGGGGGGGGTGTAGTGTAGTGTAGTGGTGTTTGGTGCTACTTTAGTGAGCTGCCTGAGTCCTCTGGTGGTCGATCCTAACAAAAGGGACCACCAGAGGACCAGGTAGCAGGTATATTAGACGCTGTTATCAAAACAGCATCTAATATACCTGTTAGGGGTTAAAAAAATCACATCTCCAGCCTGCCAGCGAGCGATCGCTGCTGGCAGGCTGGAGATCCACTCGCTTACCTTCCTTTCCTGTGAGCGCGCGCGCCTGCGTGCGCGCGTTCACAGGAAATCTCGGCTCACGCGAGATGACGCCTATTGGCGTTAGTGTGACCTGGGAGAGCCGCCGCGATGACGCCTTTCGGCGTTAGCGTGGCGGCAAGCGGTTAAATACAACCTGTATATCACATAAAGGAGGACCTCATTCACATTGAGTTGCGGGTCTGCAGGTGAGCTGACCCTGTAAAAGATTTTAGGTTTGGACCTGCAGGTGAGCTGACCAAGTAAAAGATTTTAGGTGCAGGCCTGCTGGTGTGCTGACCCTGTAAAACATTATATGCAAGGGCTTGCTGGTAAGGTTGACGCTAAAAAATATTATATGCGAGGGCCTACTGCTGAGCTGATCGTCTAAAACATTAGGGGCGAGAGTATGCTGGTGAGCTGACCCTGTAAAACATTATATGCAAGGGCCTGCTGCTGAGCTGACCCTCTAAAACATTAGTGGTGAGGGCCTGCTGCTGAGCTGAACCTCTAAAACATTAGGGGCGAGGGCCTACTTCTGAGCTGATGCCCTAAAACATTATTTGCGAGAGCCTGCTGCTGAGCTGAACCTCTAAAACATTAGGGGCGAGGGCCTACTTCTGATCTGATGCCCTAAAACATTATTTGCGAGAGCCTGCTGCTGAGCTGACCCTCTAAAACATTAGGAGCGAGGGCCTGCTTCTGAGCTGATGCTCTAAAACATTATGTGCAAGGGCCTGCTGCTGAGCTGACCCTCTAAAACATTAGGGGCGAGGGCCTGCTGCTGAGCTGACCCTCTAAAACATTAGGGGCGAGGGTCTGCTGCTGAGCTGAACCTCTAAAACATTATATGCGAGTGCCTGCTGGTGAGCTGATGCTCTAAAACATTATATGCGAGGGCCTGCTAGTGATCTGACGCTCGAAAACATTATATACGAGGGCCTGGTGCTGAACTGACCCTCTAAAACATTAGGGGCGAGGGCCTTCTGCTGAACTGACCCTCTAAAACATTAGGGGCGATGGCCTGCTGCTGAACTGACCCTCTAAAACTTTAGGGGCGAGAGCCTGCTGCTGAGCTGACCCTATAAAAAAAATTGAGTTGAGGGCCTGCAGTTGAGATGACCCTATTAAAAAAATTAGAGTGGAGGGAATATATACAATCTGGAGGAGTAGGAGGAGGAGGAGGAGAAGAAAACAAGATTCAACCATATACTCCTTTTTTGTGGTGGAAAAGGTACATGGGAATACACTACAGTAGATTGAGTACATTATAAATGATAGATTGAAATTGCCTTTATGTTCATCATCAGCTCAGGTGTCGTCTGGTGGAGTAAAGAAGTCAGGGGTAATCCTGGCTGTGTTCATTTTTATGTGAGTCAACCTGTCAGCATTGCCAGTGGACAAGCGGATATGCTTATCTGTTATAATGCCACCAGCAGCACTAAATACACGCTCAGACAAAACGCTGGTGGCAGGGCAGGCCAGCACCTCCAATGCGTAAATTACAAGTTTGTGCCATGTGTCCAGCTTTGACACACAGTAGTTGAAAGGCACTGAGGTATCATTTGGACGCTGACACGATCTGCTATGTATTCCATTACCATCTTCCAAAACTTTTCCCTCCTTGGCCGCGCTTCAGGATGAGGTTGCTGGTGGGGTGTCATGAAAGTGTCCCATGCCTTGGAGAGTGTTGCCCTGCCTTTGTTGGAACTGCTGTGTATTCCTCTTGTCTCCCTTCCTCGGTTGCCTAAGAAAGTACAGACACTGCCGCCAGCGTTTTCAGATGGAAAATTTTGGAACAATCTCTCAACAAGTACCTTTTGGTACTGCACCGTTTTACTCGTCCTCTCCACCACAGGAATGAGAGATGAGAAGTTCGGGGGACGAGAAGGGTGAACACCCAGTAATCAGTGTTATCTAAAATGCGTATAACGCGAGGGTCGCTGGAAAGGCAGCCTAACATGAAGTCAGCCATATGTGCCAGAGTAACAACAGGCAAGACTTCGATGTCGACATCAGGATGACTCTCCATCTCCTCATCCTCCTCCTCCTCGTCTGCCCATCCACACTGAACAGATGGAATTAAAGTTCCATGGGTACTACCCTCTGTAGCAGAGGCAACTATCTCCAGCTCCTCCTCCTCCTCATCATCATGGTCCAATTCGCGCTGAGAAGATGAACTGAGGGTGGGCTCCCCCAATTCCTCGTCTGCCACATTCAGAGCGTCGTCCTTAATTGTGAGCAGCAATCGTTTGATTAGACACAGCAGTGGGATGGTTACGTTGATAATAGCGTTATCACCACTAACCATCTGTGTGGGTTCATCACAGTTTTTTAAAACCTCACAGAGGTCTGACATCAATGCCCACTCCTCGCTTGTGAATAGTGGCAGTTGACTTGAAAGGTGATGACCATGTTGCAGCTGGTGTTCCGCAACTCCCCTCTGCTGCTCACAAAGCCTGGCCAACATGTGGAACGTAGAGTTCGAGCGTGCTCCCGTCACACAACAGTCATTGAGCTGGTAGCCGCAAGTGCTGCAAATTGGGGTAGGTTTTGATAAACCGCTGAACCACTAAGTTTAAGACGTGGGCTAAGCATGGGATGTGTGTCAGGTTGCCGAGCTCCAAAGCCACCACCAAGTTACCGCCATTGTCAGACACAACCATGCCTGGTTGTAGGTTGAGTAGCGAGAGCCATAGCTCGGTTTGGTCCCTTATACCCTGCCACAGCTATGCGGCGGTGTGCTGTTTGTCCCCTAAACAGATCAACTTCAGCACGGCCTGTTGACGCTTACCCACAGCAGTGCTACACTGCTTCCATCTAGCGACTGATGGCTGACTGCTGCTGGAGGTGGAAGTAGAGGAGGAGGCGACAGAGGATGAGAAGTGGGGATTGTAGCCAGTAAAATAGCTTCTGGCGGAGACCCTGATGGATGTAGGGTCTGCAATCCTGGCCGTGGGTAGCACCTGTGCCATCCCAGGGTATGACTTACTCCCGGCCTCCACAACATTCACCCAGTGTGCGGTCAGGGAAATGTAGTGTCCCTGGCCACCAGCACTTATCCATGTGTCCGTGGTTAAATGGACCTTCCCAGTAACTGCGTTGGTCAGGGCACAGGTGATGCTCTTGTAAGATATGCACAGCACACCATGAAAAATGGTGGGGGATGGGAACTGCATACCGAGGGATGGCTGCCGACATCAGGCTGCGGAAGGCCTCAGTGTCCACAAGCCTGAATGTCAACATTTCAAGGGCCAGTAATTCTGAAAGTTGCGCATTTAGTACTATGGCCTGTGGGTAGATATTTGCACTTGCGTTCAAATGACTCTGTTATGGACATTTGGATGCTGTGCTGGGACAGGGAGGTGGTTGCTGATGGTTCATGTGAAGGTCCAGGTGCAGGGTGAGGAGCATCTAGGCCTGCGCCTTTGACAGGGGATTGGCCAGCAGTGCATAACACAGGGGAAGAGGAGGCAGTGGTGTGACCCTCAAACCCAGACTGTGGACCCAGGCGTTCGGCCCACTTGTTAGGGTGCTTGGATGCCATGGGGCGGATCATGCTGGTGGTGGTGAGCTTGCTAGTGTTCACACCCCGGCTCATTTTGTTACGGCACAGGTTGCAAACTACCACTGTTTTGTCGTCTGCACTTTCCTCAAAAAAGCGTCATACTGCGGAACACCTACCCCTTGGCAAGGTAGATTTAGGCATGGGGGTGCTCGGTGTAACGGTTGTGGGCCTGTTTGGTGTGGGCCAACTTCTCCCTTTTGCAACCCCACTGCCTCTTACAGCCTGTTGCGGTGCTGCGGATCCCTCCCCCTCTGTACTGCTGTCCTCGCTCGGCTTTTCACCTTCCCATGTTGGGTCAGTGACCTCATTGTCAACCACATCCTCTTCCTCACTTTGCTCATCCTCCTGACTTCACCCAACCACAACCTCAGTGATTGGTAACTGTGTCTCATCATCATCCACCTGGTGAACGAATGATTGCCACTGTCATCTTCTTAAGACTGTGAAGGCTCAAGAGGTTGGGAATCAGGGCACAATATCTCAGGTCCCTCTTCAAGCATGCTGGGAGTGAGGGCCAAATGTAATAGCAGCACTGGAAAGAGCTCCTCGGAATATCCGAGTGTGGGATCACTCGTTTGGCAAGCCTCTCCATGGTGGGAGGAAGTATGATCAGAGAGAGGATTTGGTTGACCAGACTCTTGGCTACAGAGACTGGACTTGGTGAAAGAGAGGGTGGTGCTAAACCGACTGGAAGCATCATCTTCAGCAATCCAACGACCAACTGTTCACACTGGTCCGACTTGGACAGTGTTGTCCTGCGCCGTCCAACTGAGTTGGACATGAAGCTGGGTACAGTGGATTATTTTTTTTCTGGTGCACTGGCAGCAGGCACAGTTTCATTGCGCCCAGGGCCACCGCCTTTGAATCTGCGGTATAGACACTGTTTTCTGATGTAGTTTATATTAATATTTTTCCCTATAAATAGGCCTGATAACCACACAAGGTATTGAAGCGCAGATCAGACAATTCACGGATTACACCGTTGACAGCAAAAACGTGGACAGATTATGGGAGAAAAAATGTTTTCTGTATTTAATTTTTTTTCCCTATATCTAGGCTTGACAACCACAGAATGTATTGAAGCGCAGATCACACAATTCACGGATTACACTGTTGACAGTAAAAATGTGGACAGATTATGGGAGAATTTTTTTTTCTGTATTTTATATTTTTTCCCTATATCTAGGCCTGACAACCACACAATTTATTGAAGCCCAGATCACACAATTCACGGATTACACTGTTGACAGCAAAAATGTGGACAGATTATGGGAGAAAAATAGCTTTCTGTATTTTAATTTTTTTCCCTATATCTAGGCCTGACAACCACACAATGTATTGAAGCGCAGATCACACAATTCACGGATTACACCGTTGACAGCAAAAATGTGGATTATGGGGAAAAAATTATTATTTTCACTAATATTCTTTCTATCTCTGCCCCTCACACACAGTGGGTATTGCTGCACAGATGTCACAAGTCACTGCAAACACCTTCTATATAGCAAAATAAATGCTATTTCGAAAAGTATAAAAAAAAAAATTTGAGTACAACTTTGCACAATTAAATTTCTGCCACCACACACAATAGTCCTTAAAATGACATTTTAAAATTGAATAAATTGCGATCACAAACTCCCTACACTATCTGTCCCTTCCTTAGGGCAGCTCTCACTGATTCGCAATGAGCCGAAACCCACGTCATCGGGTGCTACATGGCACCCGATGACGCGTTTCGGGCAACCAATCACTGTAATGCCAGCAGCCAACATGGCTACTGGCATTACAGTAATGGCAGTACTTACCTGCGCGTTTTTTTGGCTGCTTAGCAGCCGCGAAAAAGTGCGGGAAGGAGACTCGAGCATGGCGCGTGAGCACATGTGGTACATCGGCCGAGTACCGCCATGTGCCGAGCATAGCGATGCTCGAGTCGAACAAGTATTCGGCCAAGCATGCTCGCTCATCACTAGTCTGCATCCGATTCATAAAAAATGCAGATTGGAGGCAGAACGAAACTGGGGTTGTGTACAAGAGGCCTTATTTACACAATCATTGTTTGGTCAGCATTTCATGATTGATTGTGACTAGTATTAGAATGTAATTGGAATCATTGTGAAAGCTTGGAACTTAAACTGCAGGGACAGTGCAGGGAGAGTGCTGGGCGAGGATATTGGCATGGGCATTACATTTAAATGCACCCACATTCATTGTTATTCTGTTCTGTAGGTACTGTGCCATCAGTATTACAGGCAGTTGTATTTTATTGATGTCTACATCACTGTGCAGGGCACCAAGATTCATAGCTAATCCCTTCTATTAGCTGTGGAATTACGGTGCGTCAGTATTACAGGTCAATAAAAGCGTCAGGTCTAATCTATTGCGGTGAACTTAACCATGCAGTGCCCCAAGATTCAAGTAGTAGCCCGATGACAGAGAGGGATGGTGGCAGCAGTGGCAGTAACAATGACAATAGTGGCCCCATGACAGAGTGGGTGGCCCCATGACAGAGTGGGGACAGACGGTGGCAGCAATAGCAGTGGCAGCAACTATGACAAAAGTGGCCCCATGACAAAGTGGGGAGGGGGGCAAAAGCATTGTCAGTAAGGCAGTGTAAACCAGGGGCGTAACTATAGGGGAAGCGGCTGCTTTGGGGCCCTGACCCAGAAGGGGCCCATCCAGGAAGAGGAGGACTAAAAGATTTTGTCAGGGCCCCCTCAAAAATATTACACAATGAAATGATATACAGTGACAGTATAAACAGTGTAGAAAACGGATGGAACAGCTGCCGGGCCTGGTCTGAGAGAGCGATCTTTACTAGCCACAGGAATGGGGGCGGCATGAATTGAAGGGGTTACAAAAAAATTACTGGGGGAGGGGGCCCCCATTCAAAAATTTGCTGTGGGGCCCAGTCATTTCTAGCTACGCCACTGGTGTAAACATCACTGTTTATGTTTCCATTCTTCTGAGCCATCAGAAGAACATAAAACAAAAAAAAAAACAAAAAAATACTGTATTTTGAGCATCCATAAAGCATCTTTCAAACAGGAGTGGGTCCAAAACAGAGATAAAATGTATTGGAATTATTTGCATCTCATCTGTTTTAGACCCACTCCTGCTTTTGGCTTACAAATTCTGATCAAATACTGATGCTAAACACTGACCAATAACTGACTAAAAGAACGTATTAGCAATGATGAATTTAAGTCGAGTTGGTGGATAGTGTTGAGCACGAATATTCGAAAAGCTAATTTTTGTCTCGAATATCTCCACTTCGAGATTTTGCAAATATTAATAATATGGCCCAGGTAGGTTTAGCGTTAGGTCCCGAACTACTTAAGAAACCTTGGCGCAGTGCTCGGGCTCAGACATGTCCTCACGTAGGACATGTTGGCTAATCTCTCAATTTTAACACCAGTTTGAGGGCTTAGTAAGACCGCAGAGTGCACCTGTCTTTGTTTTTGTTATATTATATATACTGTTTATTACATCCACACATTTGCTATCCTGTGTAGGATGTCCATTGTGGTACTTGTGGTCCGCTGCAGGCATCCTCAATTGTATGCATTTTTGCTGGGGATTGCCATTAGCAGTGGACCACAAGTGCAGGATCTCCCCCCCCCCCCCCGGTATAGATGCACCACTGCATATGGGGTTGAGCACTTCCTGCTTTTTAATACCATGCCAATTTGTAGTTTGTATTTAGAATTTTTTGGAGGTGTAGAAACTCCTAGTCTGAATGTGCCTTTATTTCCATCTACAGGCAGCATTCTGGTGCACATGTGAGGCCTGGGCTATATCAGCCAGTCTTGGGTGGGGTTCAGAGCTCTCTGCCTCCTCCCATTGTATGCATGATCACATGCTGGAGGTTACTGGGAGATTGCTTTGAGTCGCCCATTAGCTCATGGTATTGCCCATATGGCCCAGGTAGGTTTAGCGTTAGGTCCCGAGTAGGGATGAGCGAACTCGAACTGTATAGTTCGGGTTCGTACCGAATTTTGGGGTGTCCGTGACACGGACCCGAACCCGGACATTTTCGTAAAAGTCCGGGTTCGGGTTCGGTGTTCGTCGCTTTCTTCGCGCTTTTGTGACGCTTTCTTGGCGCTTTTTGAAAGGCTGCAAAGCAGCCAATCAACAAGCGTCATACTACTTGCCCCAAGAGGCCATCACAGCCATGCCTACTATTGGCATGGCTGTGATTGGCCAGAGCACCATGTGACCCAGCCTCTATTTAAGCTGGAGTCACATAGCGCCGCCCGTCACTCTGCTCTGATTAGCGTAGGGAGAGGTTGCGGCTGCGACAGTAGGGCGAGATTAGGCAGATTAACTCCTCCAAAGGACTTGATTAACTGATCGATCTGCAGCTGTGGATCATTGAGCTGCTGATCCTCAATTGCTCACTGTTTTTAGGCTGCCCAGACCGTTTGTCAGTCACATTTTTCTGGGGTGATCGGCGGCCATTTTGTGTCTTGTGGTGCGCCAGCACAAGCTGCGACCAAGTGCATTTAACCCTCAATGGTGTGGTTGTTTTTTGGCTAAAGCCTACATCAGGGTGAAGCTGTCACACCAAGTGCATTTAACCAGCAATAGTCTGTTCATTTTTTGGCCATATACAAAATCAGGGGCAAGCTGCGCCTGTCACCAAGTGCATTTAACCCTCAATGGTGTGGTTGTTTTTTGGCTAAAGCCTACATCAGGGTGAAGCTGTCACACCAAGTGCATTTAACCAGCAATAGTCTGTTCATTTTTTGGCCATATACTAAATCAGGGGCAAGCTGCGCCTGTCACCAAGTGCATTTAACCCTCAATGGTGTGGTTGTTTTTTGGCTAAAGCCTACATCAGGGTGAAGCTGTCACACCAAGTGCATTTAACCAGCAATAGTCTGTTTATTTTTTGGCCATATCCCAGTCTAATTCTGTCACTAAATCCATACCGGTCACCCAGCGCCTAAATACTAGGCCTCAAATTTATATCCCGCTAAATCTGTCCTTAGTGCTGTAGCTGGGCGAGTTATTTAGTGTCCGTTCAAGCACATTTCTTGTTCTGGGTTGAAATACAATTCCCAATTTAGCAATTTCATAATTTAGTGGTTTCTGCTATATCAGAGCTATTTGAAATCTATCCCTAAAAGGGTATATAATATTCAAGGTGCACATTGGGTCATTCAGAATAACTTCACACACACCCGCTACTGTGTATTTCCAAGTCTAATTCTGGCACTAAACCCATACCTGTCACCCAGCGCCTAAATACTAGGCCTCAAATTTATATCCCGCTAAATCTGTCCTTAGTGCTGTAGCTGGGCGAGTTATTTAGTGTCCGTTCAAGCACATTTCTTGTTCTGGGTTGAAATACAATTCCCAATTTAGCAATTTCATAATTTAGTGGTTTCTGCTATATCAGAGCTATTTGAAATCTATCCCTAAAAGGGTATATAATATTCAAGGTGCACATTGGGTCATTCAGAATAACTTCACACACACCCGCTACTGTGTATTTCCAAGTCTAATTCTGGCACTAAACCCATACCTGTCACCCAGCGCCTAAATACTAGGCCTCAAATTTATATCCCGCTAAATCTGTCCTTAGTGCTGTAGCTGGGCGAGTTATTTAGTGTCCGTTCAAGCACATTTCTTGTTCTGGGTTGAAATACAATTCCCAATTTAGCAATTTCATAATTTAGTGGTTTCTGCTATATCAGAGCTATTTGAAATCTATCCCTAAAAGGGTATATAATATTCAAGGTGCACATTGGGTCATTCAGAATAACTTCACACACACCCGCTACTGTGTATTTCAAGTCTAATTCTGGCACTAAACCCATACCTGTCACCCAGCGCCTAAATACTAGGCCTCAAATTTATATCCCGCTAAATCTGTCCTTAGTGCTGTAGCTGGGCGAGTTATTTAGTGTCCGTTCAAGCACATTTCTTGTTCTGGGTTGAAATACAATTCCCAATTTAGCAATTTCATAATTTAGTGGTTTCTGCTATATCAGAGCTATTTGAAATCTATCCCTAAAAGGGTATATAATATTCAAGGTGCACATTGGGTCATTCAGAATAACTTCACACACACCCGCTACTGTGTATTTCCAAGTCTAATTCTGTCACTAAACCCATACCTGTCACCCAGCGCCTAAATACTAGGCCTCAAATTTATATCCCGCTAAATCTGTCCCTAGTGCTGTAGCTGGGCGAGTTATTTAGTGTCCGTTCAAGCACATTTCTTGTTCTGGGTTGAAATACAATTCCCAATTTAGCAATTTCATAATTTAGTGGTTTCTGCTATATCAGAGCTATTTGAAATCTATCCCTAAAAGGGTATATAATATTCAAGGTGCACATTGGGTCATTCAGAATAACTTCACACACACCCGCTACTGTGTATTTCCAAGTCTAATTCTGTCACTAAACCCATACCTGTCACCCAGCGCCTAAATACTAGGCCTCAAATTTATATCCCGCTAAATCTGTCCCTAGTGCTGTAGCTGGGCGAGTTATTTAGTGTCCGTTCAAGCACATTTCTTGTTCTGGGTTGAAATACAATTCCCAATTTAGCAATTTCATAATTTAGTGGTTTCTGCTATATCAGAGCTATTTGAAATCTATCCCTAAAAGGGTATATAATATTCAAGGTGCACATTGGGTCATTCAGAATAACTTCACACACACCCGCTACTGTGTATTTCCAAGTCTAATTCTGGCACTAAACCCATACCTGTCACCCAGCGCCTAAATACTAGGCCTCAAATTTATATCCCGCTAAATCTGTCCTTAGTGCTGTAGCTGGGCGAGTTATTTAGTGTCCGTTCAAGCACATTTCTTGTTCTGGGTTGAAATACAATTCCCAATTTAGCAATTTCATAATTTAGTGGTTTCTGCTATATCAGAGCTATTTGAAATCTATCCCTAAAAGGGTATATAATATTCAAGGTGCACATAGGGTCATTCAGAATAACTTCACACACCCGCTACTGTGCATTTCCAAATCTAATTCTGTCACTAAACCCATACCTGTCACCCAGCGCCTAAATACTAGGCCTCAAATTTATATCCCGCTAAATCTCTCGTTACCGCTGTCCTGTTGTGGCTGGGAAAGTTATTTAGTGTCCGTCAAAGCACATTTTTTGTTCTGGGTTGAAATACAATTCCCAATTTAGCAATTTCATAATTTAGTCGTTTCTGCTATATCAGAGCTATTTGAAATCTATCCCTAAAAGGGTATATAATATTCAAGGTGCACATTGGGTCATTCAGAATAACTTCACACACACCCGCTACTGTGTATTTCCAAGTCTAATTCTGTCACTAAACCCATACCTGTCACCCAGCGCCTAAATACTAGGCCTCAAATTTATATCCTGCTAAATCTCTCGTTAACGCTGTCCTGTTGTGGCTGGGAAAGTTATTTAGTGTCCGTCAAAGCACATTTTTTGTTCTGGGTTTAAATACAATTCCCAATTTAACAATTTCATAATTTAGTGGTTTCTGCTATATCAGAGCTATTTGAAATCTATCCCTAAAAGGGTATATAATATTCAAGGTGCACATTGGGTCATTCAGAATAACTTCACACACACCCGCTACTGTGTATTTCCAAGTCTAATTCTGTCACTAAACCCATACCTGTCACCCAGCGCCTAAATACTAGGCCTCAAATTTATATCCTGCTAAATCTCTCGTTACCGCTGTCCTGTTGTGGCTGGGAAAGTTATTTAGTGTCCGTCAAAGCACATTTTTTGTTCTGGGTTGAAGTACAATTCCCAATTTAGCAATTTCATAATTTAGTGGTTCCTGCTATATCAGAGCTATTTGAAATCTATCCCAAAAAGGGTATATAATATTCAAGGTGCACATAGGGTCATTCAGAATAACTTCACACACACGCTTCTGTGCATTTCCAAGTCTAATTCTGTCACTAAATCCATACCGGTCACCCAGCGCCTAAATACAGTCTTCTGCAGAAAGCGCACAGATGGCGCCTGAAAACCAACCCCATCAGTCTGTCACATCACCCCCATGCATACCAGGGAAACTGTCTCAGCCTCAAGTTATGCAGCAGTCTCTTATGCTGTTTGAAGACTCCGCTGGCAGGGTTTCCCAAGGGCATCCACCTAGCCCTTCCCCAGCGGTGAAAGACATAGAATGCACTGACGCACAACCACTTATGTTTCCTGATGATGAGGACATGGGAATACCACCTCAGCATGTCTCTGATGATGACGAAACACAGGTGCCAACTGCTGCGTCTTTCTGCAGTGTGCAGACTGAACAGGAGGTCAGGGATCAAGACTGGGTGGAAGACGATGCAGGGGACGATGAGGTCCTAGACCCCACATGGAATGAAGGTCGTGCCACTGACTTTCACAGTTCAGAGGAAGAGGCAGTGGTGAGACCGAGCCAACAGCGTAGCAAAAAAGGGAGCAGTGGGCAAAAGCAGAACACCCGCCGCCAAGAGACTCCGCCTGCTACTGACCGCCGCCATCTGGGACCGAGCACCCCAAAGGCAGCTTCAAGGAGTTCCCTGGCATGGCACTTCTTCAAACAATGTGCTGACGACAAGAACCGAGTGGTTTGCACGCTGTGCCATCAGAGCCTGAAGCGAGGCATTAACGTTCTGAACCTGAGCACAACCTGCATGACCAGGCACCTGCATGCAAAGCATGAACTGCAGTGGAGTAAACACCTTAAAACCAAGGAAGTCACTCAGGCTCCCCCTGCTACCTCTTCTGCTGCTGCCCGCCTCGGCCTCTTCTGCTGCTGCCGCCTCGGCCTCTTCCTCCGCCTCTGGAGGAACGTTGGCACCTGCCGCCCAGCAAACAGGGGATGTACCACCAACACCACCACCACCACCTCCGTCACCAAGCGTCTCAACCATGTCACACGCCAGCGTTCAGCTCTCCATCTCACAAACATTTGATAGAAAGCGTAAATTCCCACCTAGCCACCCTCGATCCCTGGCCCTGAATGCCAGCATTTCTAAACTACTGGCCTATGAAATGCTGTCATTTAGGCTGGTGGACACAGACAGCTTCAAACAGCTCATGTCGCTTGCTGTCCCACAGTATGTTGTTCCCAGCCGGCACTACTTCTCCAAGAGAGCCGTGCCTTCCCTGCACAACCAAGTATCCGATAAAATCAAGTGTGCACTGCGCAACGCCATCTGTGGCAAGGTCCACCTAACCACAGATACGTGGACCAGTAAGCACGGCCAGGGACGCTATATCTCCCTAACTGCACACTGGGTAAATGTAGTGGCAGCTGGGCCCCAGGCGGAGAGCTGTTTGGCGCACGTCCTTCCGCCGCCAAGGATCGCAGGGCAACATTCTTTGCCTCCTGTTGCCACCTCCTCCTTCTCGGCTTCCTCCTCCTCTTCTTCCACCTGCTCATCCAGTCAGCCACACACCTTCACCACCAACTTCAGCACAGCCCGGGGTAAACGTCAGCAGGCCATTCTGAAACTCATATGTTTGGGGGACAGGCCCCACACCGCACAGGAGTTGTGGCGGGGTATAGAACAACAGACCGACGAGTGGTTGCTGCCGGTGAGCCTCAAGCCCGGCCTGGTGGTGTGTGATAATGGGCGAAATCTCGTTGCAGCTCTGGGACTAGCCAATTTGACGCACATCCCTTGCTTGGCGCATGTGCTGAATTTGGTGGTGCAGAAGTTCATTCACAACTACCCCGACATGTCAGAGCTGCTGCATAAAGTGCGGGCCGTCTGTTCGCGCTTCCGGCGTTCACATCCTGCTGCTGCTCGCCTGTCTGCGCTACAGCGTAACTTCGGCCTTCCCGCTCACCGCCTCATATGCGACGTGCCCACCAGGTGGAACTCCACCTTGCACATGCTGGACAGACTGTGCGAGCAGCAGCAGGCCATAGTGGAGTTTCAGCTGCAGCACGCACGGGTCAGTCGCACTACAGAACAGCACCACTTCACCACCAATGACTGGGCCTCCATGCGAGACCTGTGTGCCCTGTTGCGCTGTTTCGAGTACTCCACCAACATGGCCAGTGGCGATGACACCGTTATCAGCGTTACAATACCACTTCTATGTCTCCTTGAGAAAACACTTAGGGCGATGATGGAAGAGGAGGTGGCCCAGGAGGAGGAGGAGGAGGAGGAGGAAGAGGGGTCATTTTTAGCACTTTCAGGCCAGTCTCTTCGAAGTGACTCAGAGGGAGGTTTTTGGCAACAGCAGAGGCCAGGTACAAATGTGGCCAGCCAGGGCCCACTACTGGAGGACGAGGAGGACGAGGATGAGGAGGAGGTGGAGGAGGATGAGGATGAAGCATGGTCACAGCGGGGTGGCACCCAACGCAGCTCGGGTCCATCACTGGTGCGTGGCTGGGGGGAAAGGCAGGACGATGACGATACGCCTCCCACAGAGGACAGCTTGTCCTTATCCCTGGGCAGCCTGGCACACATGAGCGACTACATGCTGCAGTGCCTGCGCAACGACAGCAGAGTTGCCCACATTTTAACCTGTGCGGACTACTGGGTTGCCACCCTGCTGGATCCACGCTACAAAGACAATGTGCCCACCTTACTTCCTGCACTGGAGCGTGATAGGAAGATGCGCGAGTACAAGCGCACGTTGGTAGACGCGCTACTGAGAGCATTCCCAAATGTCACAGGGGAACAAGTGGAAGCCCAAGGCCAAGGCAGAGGAGGAGCAAGAGGTCGCCAAGGCAGCTGTGTCACGGCCAGCTCCTCTGAGGGCAGGGTTAGCATGGCAGAGATGTGGAAAAGTTTTGTCAACACGCCACAGCTAACTGCACCACCACCTGATACGCAACGTGTTAGCAGGAGGCAACATTTCACTAACATGGTGGAACAGTACGTGTGCACACCCCTCCACGTACTGACTGATGGTTCGGCCCCATTCAACTTCTGGGTCTCTAAATTGTCCACGTGGCCAGAGCTAGCCTTTTATGCCTTGGAGGTGCTGGCCTGCCCGGCAGCCAGCGTTTTGTCTGAACGTGTATTCAGCACGGCAGGGGGCGTCATTACAGACAAACGCAGCCGCCTGTCTACAGCCAATGTGGACAAGCTGACGTTCATAAAAATGAACCAGGCATGGATCCCACAGGACCTGTCCGTCCCTTGTCCAGATTAGACATTAACTACCTCCCCATAACCATATATTATTGGACTCCAGGGCACTTCCTCATTCAATCCTATTTTTATTTTCATTTTACCATTATATTGCGATGCTACCCAAAGTTGAATGAACCTCTCCTCTGCCTGTGTGCTAGGCCTAAATATATGCCAATGGACTGTTGCAGTGGTGGCTGACGTGAAGCCTCATTCTCTGCTATGACATGCAGACTAATTCTCTGCTGACATGAAGACAGATTCTCTGTTACGGGACCTCCCTCCTCTGCCTGGGTGCTGGGCCTAAATATATGCCAATGGACTGTTGCAGTGGTGGGTGACGTGAAGCCTCATTCTCTGCTATGACATGCAGACTAATTCTCTGCTGACATGAAGCCAGATTGTCTGTTACGGGACCTCTCTCCTCTGCCTGTGTGTGTGCTGGGCCTAAATATATGCCAATGGACTGTTGCAGTGGTGGCTGACGTGAAGCCTCATTCTCTGCTATGACATGCAGACTAATTCTCTGCTGACATGAAGACAGATTCTCTGTTACGGGACCTCTCTCCTCTGCCTGTGTGTGTGCTGGGCCTAAATATATGCCAATGGACTGTTGCAGTGGTGGCTGACGTGAAGCCTCATTCTCTGCTATGACATGCAGACTAATTCTCTGCTGACATGAAGACAGATTCTCTGTTACGGGACCTCCCTCCTCTGCCTGGGTGCTGGGCCTAAATATATGCCAATGGACTGTTGCAGTGGTGGGTGACGTGAAGCCTGATTCTCTGCTATGACATGCAGACTAATTCTCTGCTGACATGAAGACAGATTCTCTGTTACGGGACCTCTCTCCTCTGCCTGTGTGTGTGCTGGGCCTAAATATATGCCAATGGACTGTTGCAGTGGTGGCTGACGTGAAGCCTCATTCTCTGCTATGACATGCAGACTAATTCTCTGCTGACATGAAGACAGATTCTCTGTTACGGGACCTCCCTCCTCTGCCTGGGTGCTGGGCCTAAATATATGCCAATGGACTGTTGCAGTGGTGGGTGACGTGAAGCCTGATTCTCTGCTATGACATGCAGACTAATTCTCTGCTGACATGAAGACAGATTCTCTGTTACGGGACCTCTCTCCTCTGCCTGTGTGTGTGCTGGGCCTAAATATATGCCAATGGACTGTTGCAGTGGTGGCTGACGTGAAGCCTCATTCTCTGCTATGACATGCAGACTAATTCTCTGCTGACATGAAGCCAGATTGTCTGTTACGGGACCTCTCTCCTCTGCCTGTGTGTGTGCTGGGCCTAAATATATGCCAATGGACTGTTGCAGTGGTGGCTGACGTGAAGCCTCATTCTCTGCTATGACATGCAGACTAATTCTCTGCTGACATGAAGACAGATTCTCTGTTACGGGACCTCCCTCCTCTGCCTGGGTGCTGGGCCTAAATATATGCCAATGGACTGTTGCAGTGGTGGCTGACGTGAAGCCTCATTCTCTGCTATGACATGCAGACTGATTCTCTGCTGACATGAAGCCAGATCGTCTGTTACGGGACCTCTCTGCTCTGCCTGTGTGCTAGGCCTAAATATATGCCAATGGACTGTTGCAGTGGTGGGTGACGTGAAGCCTCATTCTCTGCTATGACATGCAGACTGATTCTCTGCTGTCATGAAGCCAGATTGTCTGTTACGGGACCTCTCTGCTCTGCCTGTGTGCTAGGCCTAAATATATGCCAATGGACTGTTGCAGTGGTGGGTGACGTGAAGCCTGATTCTCTGCTATGACATGCAGACTGATTCTCTGCTGACATGAAGCCAGATTGTCTGTTACGGGACCTCTCTCCTCTGCCTGTGTGCTAGGCCTAAATATATGCCAATGGACTGTTGCAGTGGTGGCTGACGTGAAGCCTCATTCTCTGCTATGACATGCAGACTAATTCTCTGCTGACATGAAGCCAGATCCTCTGTTACGGGACCTCTCTCCTCTGCCTGTGTGTGTGCTGGGCCTAAATATATGCCAATGGACTGTTGCAGTGGTGGCTGACGTGAAGCCTCATTCTCTGCTATGACATGCAGACTGATTCTCTGCTGACATGAAGCCAGATTCTCTGTTACGGGACCTCTCTCCTCTGCCTGTGTGTGTGCTGGGCCTAAATATATGCCAATGGACTGTTGCAGTGGTGGCTGACGTGAAGCCTCATTCTCTGCTATGACATGCAGACTAATTCTCTGCTGACATGAAGACAGATTCTCTGTTACGGGACCTCCCTCCTCTGCCTGGGTGCTGGGCCTAAATATATGCCAATGGACTGTTGCAGTGGTGGCTGACGTGAAGCCTCATTCTCTGCTATGACATGCAGACTAATTCTCTGCTGACATGAAGACAGATTCTCTGTTACGGGACCTCTCTCCTCTGCCTGGGTGCCGGGGCCTAAATATCTGAGAATGGACTGTTCCAGTGGTGGGTGACGGGAAGCCAGATTCTCTGCTATGGAACCTCTCTCCAATTGATTTTGGTTAATTTTTATTTATTTAATTTTTATTTTAATTCATTTCCCTATCCACATTTGTTTGCAGGGGATTTACCTACATGTTGCTGCCTTTTGCAGCCCTCTAGCTCTTTCCTGGGCTGTTTTACAGCCTTTTTAGTGCCGAAAAGTTCGGGTCCCCATTGACTTCAATGGGGTTCGGGTTCGGGACGAAGTTCGAATCAGGTTCGGATCCCGAACCCGAACATTTCCGGGATGTTCGGCCGAACTTCTCGAACCCGAACATCCAGGTGTTCGCTCAACTCTAGTCCCGAGCTACTTGAGAAACCTTGGCGCGGTGCTCGGGCTCAGACATGTCCTCACGTAGGACATGTTGGCTAATCTCTCAATTTTAACACCAGTTTGAGGGCTTAGTAAGACTGCAGAGCGCAACTGTCTTTGTTTTTGTTATATTATATATTTGCTTTTGGCCCATAATATTTGCATATTACATGATCATTACCTTGTCGATTTTCGAGTCAAAAAAATATATTTTACAAAATATTCGCGAAATATCACGAATTCGAATAGGACCCCTGCCGCTCATCACTATTGGTGGAGTGATTTGTGTGGTTTGTTCCAATAGCCAACAACACTCCTCCCGTATGGCAATAATCCAGCTGCCATGTTTGATCCTGTCGTCAGGACTTTCTTTTCCATCCAGGATAACGGAAAGCAGACAGAACTGTTATTTCTGGCTATAGAACTCTATTATGATGGATCAAAACAGAATGCCTCTAAAGGTTTCTGTTTTGAATACTGTCTCACAATTCCATTATTTTCCGTTATAAGCATGTTATAATGGAATGCTATAACGGAATTAAAAATGCTGATGTGAACACCCCCATAGTAGGGAGGGATCCAGGACCTTATGTAGGGATCCACATGGCCTAAAATCTTGTTGCACTGCACAGTGATGTAGAATTTGTTTAAAATTTGTTGTGGCTGTCAGAGGGATGCAGAATAAAATTTTCCATAACAGAACATGGTAGCTAGGAATTATGAATTTGGGTCTAGTTGGTGGAGCGATTTGTCTGGTAATACCGTCATATTTCCAACCATAAGCCATTGCAATAACAAAGGAGACTATTTTTTTCGCTCAAACAATGTTTTTACGCTAATACCAGGTGTTATTTTACCCCAGGCATCCTGGAGGGCCAAGTGGCGTTCAGCACTAACAGCTCTCTGATGCCCTTACATGTCTGGGGATTAAAGGGATTGCTGTGTGTCTACCATGTGCTAACAGGTGCTGGTTAGACTACTTTCACATCAGCATTTTTCCTTTCCAGTATTGAGATCCATCATTGGATCTCAATACAGGAGGAAAACACTTAATTTTTGTCCCTATTCATTGTCAATGGGGACAAAGCTGAACTGAACGGAACGGAGTGCACCAGAATTTATTCCATTCCGTTTTCACATGCTGGAAAGAAAAATGCTGCAAGCAAGATGGATCTGGCATGAAACACAATGGAAGTCAATAGTGCCGAATCCGTCATGGCCATTTTAGAGATAATACAATCAGATCCGGTCATAACGGATGCAGGCGGTTGTATGATCCTAACAATGGCTTATCTATTAATCAATGTGGACACATCACAAACAGTAGAATAAGACAGGTGTATAACCACCCAATTTGTGAATCAAGACCTAATAGAACTCTTTATTTATTAATCAATGTGGACACGCCACAAACAGTAGAATGAGACAGGTGTATAGCCCTAATTTGTAAATCAGGGCCTAATAGAACTGCTTATTTATTAATCAATATGAACACGCCACAAACAGTAGAATGAAATAGGTGTATCACCCCAACTTGTGAATCAGGGCCTAAAATTAATTGCTTATCTATTAATCAATGTGGACACTCCACAAACAGTAGCATAAGATTGATGTATCACCCCAATTTGTGAATCAGGGCCTAATAGAATTGCTTATTAATTTTGATCGCAAATACTCTAATTGCAAATTTTTATCACGAATATCGGCACTTCAAGAGTTCATGAAGATGTAGAATATAGTGCTATATATTCGTAATTGCGAATATTCTAGATTTTTTTTTCATCAGTAACCTCCCTTCTTGCTTGTGGGCTAATGAGAAGGCTGCAATATCTTTGTCAGAGCTTAGCAACATCCCTAGCAACCAATAGGAAAGTTGCCTACCCATTTTCTGCAGTTTTTTGCAGTTCTGAGAGAGAGAGAGAGCCGTGACATTGCTGTGCTCTGTGCTTTCATCTGGATCCTATTTCTTATCCAATTACATTAGATAGTTAGCTCATATACAGGTGAAACTCGAAAAAATTAAATATTGTGCAAAAGTTCATTTATTTCAGTAATGCAACTTAAAATTTGAATATTGTGAAAAGGTTCAATATTCTAGGCTCAAAGTGTCACACTCTAGTCAGCTAATAATCCATACCCCCTGAACAAAGGGGACCTGAGATTGTGACTTTGGGGTTTTCATAGGCTGTAAGCCATAATCATCCAAATTATAACAAATAAAGGCTTGAAATATCTCGCTTTGCATGTAATGAGTCTATCTTATGTATTAGTTTCCCCTTTTAAGTTGCATTACTGAAATAAATAATCTTTGCACAATATTCAAATTTTTTGAGTTTCCCCTATATATAATACAGATAGTTAGTGGGAAGTTAGATAGTGATATAGTGTAGCTGATAGGTTCCAGTGCAGGGTGTTAGGTAGTGTAATATGAATTACTGTTTCTCTGCTGTCCATACAAACATGCTACAGACATAGTGCTGTGATGTCACAACAATACTTAGTGCACCAATCAGTAATATTTACTCAGACCTGATAAAATGTGAAGTTGCATGTTTTGCGCAAAAAATATGTGCATCATTAGTGCCGATTTGCGCAATCGCAAAAATAATGCAGAGATCACAAATTCTGGAATTCACTAATTTATTGCGAATATTATGTGAAAAATTCACGAAATAACGCAAAAAAGAATATTGCCTATGCCACTCATCACTATTGCTTATCTATTAATCAATGTATACACCACAAACAGTAGAATAAGACAGGTGTACAGTGATGGCCAGTTCGCCTTGTTCGCCCGCGAACACATGCGGGCTGCAATCTTAAATCACAAGTCTGGCGAGGCACAGGTAAGTCCTTACCTGTGCCTGCGCCGCGAGCCGGTCTGAAACAAATGCGGTCATCGGGAGCAGGCAGTTCCGAGAACAGCCCGATGAAGGCCCTTGGTGGCTGTTCTCGGAACTGCCTGCTTCTGGTGACCGCATTTGTTTCAGACCGGCTCTCGGTGCAGGCAGAGGTAAGGACTTACCTGTGCCTCGCCGGACGTTATTTAAGATGGCAGCACGCATGTGTTCACGGGCGAACACAGCGAACTGGCCATCACTGCAGGTGTATCAACCCAATTTTTGAACCAGGACTTAATAGAATTGCTTATCTATTAATCAATGTGCCTATCTATAACAGAACAGATTAAGGATTAATGGCGTAGCAAGTGAACTAGATAAACGCACTTATATATTATACGGCCTGTTGACAATGAGTGAAGCACAGTAAGTCTATATATAATATAACAGATTAAGAATGAATGGTGCAGAATGTGAACAAGATGCATGGGATGATTACACTGAGCCTACACTGTCACTGCAGTCTTCCTATGCTCTCCATACAGTGTCTAAAAACTCTCCCCATGATCTACATACACTGTCCCTGCACTGTCCCTATTCAATATTCTGTAATTAAAAGCTTTCTAACACACTTTCCCTAGCACTTTCAATGTCTCTCCCTTATTTTTAGTTCACAGGGAAATCGTGGCCACCGCGTGGAATGACATCACAGGGGATCTGCTGAATGGCTGACTGCACACCACTATGGGTCATAAGGCTTCTTACTTTAACTTTGTAATACGGGTAGCCACCATTTTACCCCAAAAATTTTATTACCACGGAGCACAAGGAATTTCGGTTACGTGGTGTTGATCGATCACTGTAGTGCTCGGGTGCTCAAGCCGAAACACATCGGGATGTTCGGGTGCTCGACCAAGCACCCGAGTATAATGGAAGCCAAAGGAAGAAGCCAATCATTAAACCAGGTACCCCCTGCTCTGAAGAGGGGAGGATGCCTGGTTCATAGGAAAAGGTCTGAAATTTATGGAAATACCACCAAAATGGTTCTGGAACAGCATGGGGAGGATGCCTGGATGCATCTTGTACTCGCAGGTCACTGCTGGGAACGATGTTCTCCGAATAGTACGCCACTTTTACAGACTGACAATAATACACACAAAACCAAAGAAAAAAAAATCGATTTTAGAGGAAAAATTTATAGGAAACATTCTTTCCTGTATATTTACTTGTATATAAAGTGCAAGTGCTGCCAAAAATTACAAAGAAGAGGCACTCCAATACAACCTGTATATAACATAAATGAGGGCCATTTTAGTACAATTGTTCAGGTAGTGGGACTCCTACACTTATAAAGCCTATGCACTACAATACACCCTTTGTTACACATAAAGGAGGGAATCATACACAGCCTTGAAAAATTATGATTGATGAACTGCTGGTGACCCTCAAAAACATTTAGAGCAAGGGCCTGCTGATCTGACCATCTAAAACATTATAGGCGAGGGCCTGCTGCCGCTTTGGTGACTCTAGATAACCTGGTGACGATTGCACATCCCCGTGACAGCAACGATCCTTTCGAATGTCTGCCCTATCAACTTTTGATGTTATTTTCAGCCCAAACCATGTAGACCATGGGTAACAGGGGAATCATGGTTCAATTCCAGAGAGGGAGCCTGAGAAACAGCTACGGCTACCACATCCAAGCAATGCAGCATGCGCGCAAATTAACTATTCGGTATAATCAGGTGAGGGCCTGCAGGTGAGCTGACCCTGTAAAAGAATTTAGGTGCAGGCCTGCAGGTGAGCTGACCCTATAAAAGATTTGAGGTGCAGGCCTGCTGGTGAGCTGACCCTCTAAAAACTTAAATGCGAGGGCGTTCAGGTGAGCTGACTCTGTAATAGATTTGAAGTGCGGGCCTGCTGGTGAGCTCACCCTGTAAAAGATTTGAGGTGTGGGCCTGCTGGTGAGCTGACCCTGTAAAAGATTTTATGTGTGGGCCTGCTGGGATGCTGACCCAGTAAAAGATTGTAGATGAAGACCTGCTGGTGAGCTGACCATCTAAAAAAATTTATGCAAGGGCCTGAAGGTGAGCTGACCCTGTAAAAAATTGTAGGTGAGGGCCTGCTGGTGAGCTGGCCCTCTAAAATATTATATGCGAAGGGCTGCAGCTGATCTGACCCTCTAAAAAATGATATGCAAGGGCCTGCAGCTGAGCTGACCCTCTAAAAAATTATATGCGAGGGCCTGCATGTGAGCTGACCCTATAAAACATTATATGTGAAGGGCATGCATGTGAGGTCATTATATGTGACGAATAAGCATGTTGATATGATGGAAGAGGAGGAGGAGGATGAGAAAAGGAAGATTCAACCATATACCCTTGTTTATGGTGGAAGGGGTGCATGAGAATACAGTGTATTCAGTATATTATAAACAACACATTTAAAGTGCCTTTATGTTTATTAGCTTTCCGCTGGTGGAGTCGAGAAGTCATGGTCAATCTAGGCCTTGTTCATTTTTATAAGAGCCAGCCTGTCGGCATTTTCAGTTGATATCCTTATCTGTTATAATGCCACCAGCAGCACTAAATACCCGCTCAGAAAAGACGCTGGTGGCAGGGAAGGTCAGCACCTCCAAGGCATAAAGTGCCAGTTTGTGCCACGTGTCCAGTTTGGACACCCAGTAGTTGTAAAGCACTGAGGAATCATTGAGGACGGTGACAAGGTCTGCTATGTACTCCTTCACCATCTTCCAAAAATTTTCCCTCCTTGTGACACTAGGCCACGCATCAGGGTGAGAGTACCAACAGGCAAGACTTCGCTGTCGTCATCAGGGGGATCACTCTCAATCTCCTCATCCTCTTCCTCCTCTTCTGCCCACCCATGGGTACTACCCTCTGTAGCAGAGGCAACCGTCTCCTGCAACTCCTTCTCCTCTTCATCGTCCAATTCGAGCTGAGAAGACGAACTGAGGGTGGTCTGGCTATTACCCAGTGTAATGTCTTCCCCCATTTCCACCTCTTCCACATAGAAAGCATCATACTTATTTGTGAGCAGCGAGTGTTTGAGTAGACACAGAAGTGGGATGGTTACACTGATAATAGCGTTATCGCCGCTCACCATCTGTGTTGATTCCTCAAAGTTTCTTAAAATCTCACAGAGGTCAGACATCAATGCCCACTCCTCGCTTGTTAATAGTGGAAGCTGACTGGAAAGGCAACGACCATGCTGAAGCTGGCATTCCACTACTGCCCTCTGCTGCTCACAAAGCCTTGCCAACGTGTGGAACATCGAGTTCCAGTACATGATCACGTCGCACAACTTCCGGTGAGCTGGCAAATTCAAGCGCTGCTACAGTGTTGACAGACCGGCTGAAGCTGTCGGTGACTTGCGGAAATGTGCACACACACGGCGCACCTTCACCAGTAGCTCAGGCAAATTGGGGTTGGTTTTGAGAAACCACTGAACCACAAGGTTGAACATGTGGGCTAGGCATGGGATGTATCTGAGCTTGCCGAGCTCCAAAGCTGCCACCAAGTTACGGCCATTATCAGACACAGCCATGCCTGGTTCTAAGTTGAGTGACGAGAGCCACAGCTCAGTCTGGTCTCGTATCCCCTGCCACAGATCTGCGGCGGTGTGGTGTTTGTCCCCTAAGCATATCTGCTTCAGCTCGGCCTGTTGCTGCTTCCCCACTGCAGTACTACACTGCTTCCAGCTACCAACTGATGATTGACTGGTGCTGCACGCGGATAATTCAGAGGTAGAAGTGGAGGAATAGGCGGAGGAGATGAAGTAGGGGTGGGAGCCACTAACGTAGGTGCTGACGGAAACCCTGATCAACATAGGGCCCGCAATCCTTGGCATCAGTAGCACCTGTGCCATCCCAGGGTATGACTCTCTCCCGGCCTGCACAAAGTTCACCCAATGTGCCGTCAGGGAAATGTAGTGTCCCTGGCCGAATACACTTGTCCTTGTGTCCAGGGTTAAGTGTACCTTTACAGTAACTGCGTTGGTCAGGGCATGTGTGATGTTGAGGGACACATGTTGGTGTAAGACAGGCATGGCACACTGTGAAAAATAGAGGCAGCTGGGGACTGCGTAACGAGGGACAGCCGCTGATATCAGGCTGTGGAAGGCCTCAGTGTCAACAAGCCTAAATGGCAACATATGCAGGGCCAATAATTTGGAAAGTTGTGTATTTAGTGCTATGTCCGGTGGGTGGGTGGCTGGGTATTTGCGCTTGCGTTCAAATGGCTGGGGTAAGGACATTTGTATGCTGTGCTGGGACACAGAAGTTTATGTGGTCGCTGATGGTGCTTGCAAAGGTCCAGGTGCAGGGCAGGATGCATCCGTGCCGGCGCCTTTGACAAGGAATTGGCCAGCACATAACACAGGGGAAGAGCAGGCAGTGGTGTGACCCGCAGACACAAATTGTGGACCCAGGCATTCGTCCCACTTATTATGGTGCTTGGATGCCATGTGGCGGATCATGCTGGTGGTGGTGAGGTTGCTAGTGTTCACGCCCGGGCTCATTTTCTTATGGCACAGGTTGCAAGCTACTATTCTTTGGTCGTCCGCACTTTCCTAAAAAAAAAAGCGCTATACTGCAGAACATCTACCCATTGGCAAGGGAGATTTCTGCAAGGGGTTGGTCCGTGGAACAGTTGTGGGCCTGTGTGGTGTGGTCCGCCTTCTCCCTTTTGCCACCCCACTGACTCTTCCAGCCTGTTGCGGTGCTGCAGATCCCTCCCCCTCTGTACTGCTGTCCTCGCTTGGCTTTCCACCTTCCAAGGTTGGGTCAGCGACCTCATCGTCCACCACCAACTTTTCCATTTCCTCACCCTGATCATCCTTCTGTTTTTTTGCCCGAACCACAACCTTAGTGATTGACAACTGTGTCTCATCCTCTTCATCAACCTCTTGAGACAGTAATTGCGGTTGACTCATTGGCAACTGTGTCTCATTATCATCCACCTCATTAAACACTAATTGCTGGTCCCCACCGTCATGTTCTTGTGACTGTGGATGTTCAAGAGGTTGGAAATCAGGGCACAAGATCTCATTTCCCTCTTCAAGCGTGCTTAGCAAGAGGGCCAAATCAAGTAATGGCAAAGAAAAGAGGTCCTCGGAATATCCAAGTTTGGGATCACTTGTTTGGCCAGACTGTAAATGGTGGGAGGAAGAACGATCAGGGTGAGGATTGTGTTGACCAGACTCCTGGCTAATGAGACTGGACTTGGTGGAAGACAGGGTGGTGCTTAACCGATTGGAAGCATTATCTGCTGCAATCCAACCGACCACCTGGTCGCACTGGTGTCCTGCGCCGCCCTGCAAACTGGGACATAAAGCTAGGTATCTTGGATTATTGTTTTTCTTGTGCAGGCACTGTTTCTCCGCACCAACAGCATCACGACCACTTCCCCATCCCTTACTGCTCACCTTCTTCACTTTAAATGTGATATATGCTTGAAAGTATGTCACACGTACAGTAGCGTAGGATTTGGAAGTGTATGTGCAAAAAAATGTACAAAGGTATTTGTGATGAGGAAAAGTTATACAGGATAGGTTACTGTCAAGGTTCGCAGTGTCTACGGAAAAAGTGCACTGAATGTCACTGATATTTTAGGGATGCGGACACTTTAAACAGTTGATGTGCCGCGCGTATAATAACTGTCCGCAGCGGACACTGTCTATGGAGAAAGTGCACTGGATGTCACTGATATTTTAGGGATGCACACAATTTACACAGGAGATGTGTCGCGAATAATTTAACTATCTGCAGCGGCCTATTACACAGTATTTTGCGCAGGATGCGCTAAAATATATATATATTGCTGAGGTCACACACAATAGTCCTTAAAAGGACTTTTGGGTCTCTGAAAAGTTTTTGTATAAAAATCTTCCTATTACACTCCCTACACTGTCTGTCCCTTCCTATGCACAGCTCTCCCTAGCACTAAGCAATTTAGCGCAATTTATTGCTGCTGTCACACACAATAGTCCTTACAAGGACTTTTGGGTCTATGAAACATTTTTGTAGAAAAATGTAATTCAATTACACTCCCTACACTCTCTGTCCCTTCTTATGCTCAGCTCTTCCTGACTTACAGTAGAATGAGCCGAGCACGTGTCATCGGGTGCTATATGGCACCCAGTGACGCATTCCGTCCAGCCAAGCACTGTAATGCCAGTAGCCAACATGGCTACTGGCATTACAGTGAGGGCAGTACTTACCTGCACGTTTATTGGCTGCTTAGCAGCCTCGAAAACGTGCGGGAAGGAGACTCGAGGATTGCGCTTGAGCACATGCAGTACTTGGCCGAGTACCGCCATGTGCCAAGCATAGCGATGCTCGAGCCGAACTGGTATTCGACCAAGCATGATCGCTGAACACTAGTGGTGAATCAAAATTTTCCTGAAATTTGGATTAAAGTCAATTTGTTTCACTTCTATTCACTCAACACTAATTGTGACCAAAAAACTGCTGTGGGTCTCCAAACAGGAGCAAATCTTTCCTTTATACCTTATCTCTGAGTAGTCTCCAATCCTGATTTTGGCTCACAATCACTGATGAGAAACTGTGTGAATAAGGCCTAACTAAAGTGTAATTTCCTGTGTGATATTTATTAACTATATGCAACAGAAATTAGACCAATTTGTGTGATGCATGTTAGTTTTTAAAAGAGAGGGGGGGGAAAGTGTACATCGCTACTACAGAGATGATGAGGTAGAGAAAGTTCAGTCAGTTCAATGCACTGATATATGTTGGGATGCATGTATAAATTAATAATGTAGTCATAAACTTGTCACAAAAAATGTCAATAAGTTGACATTGGCTAAAATGAGGGCATTTTTCATAAATGGGGTTCACTACTGTTATGTGTTAAGGCTTGAGCTTAACAATTACAGTACTATGGGTAATAAATCACAACCTAGCAGCTGTTGCAAATACTTTTCTAAATACAATCAAAGTTAAAATAAAAAAATAAAAAAAAGAGCAAAAACATTCGGCTGCCTATTACCTTCCTACAGATTCCAACATCTCAATACGAATCTGCTTATAGAGCATATGGCAGTGGTGCTTAACAGGATAAATAAGTCCAAATATAGAAAAACAAGAAAGGAAAAGCCGTGGCACTCACCAGTATAAAACATATTTTTTCCCTCAAAGTCGCATGGGTAATAGGACGTAGGGTGCACAAGCAAAAGCCTATGTTGCCTGTGTACCCTGCATACTATTACCCATGCGGCTGATTTTAAAGTGATGAAATAAAGACGTGTTATATATCGGTGAGTAACACAGCTTTTTCTTTCTTATTTTTCAGAATTCTGAATAAAATGTAAATTATTTTGATGAATTTTTATCTTTATAGAGAAAAATGTATGCAACTGAAAGACACTGTGTACCCTCCACATTCAGAGTATATGCACATGGTTCCTGTGGATTTTACATATGGATTTTTGTGTAGTTTTCGCACTAAATCCACATCAAAATTTGCATGTCTAACAAATTTCAACGAGGGTTTGCTCTATGTACATGAGACTTCCAAAATAAGGTACTGTACTAAGCAGAAAAAATCCATGCCTAGTATGTACCATGTGCATATACCCTAATGGTTCACTGCCTCGGATGATGGCACAATAATTTCATTTAGCAGGCACTAACATGGTTAGCTATCCTAAGAGTCTTAGGGACCGAGGGAATTTTTTTATTTTTCTGCCTTCCAAGAGCCATACATTTTCCATAGCTGGTTTAAAAAAAAAGGAGGAAAAAAAGTATGATTATGACAATACCAAACATATTCTTGCAGTTTCTAATGTGTTTTACTGCTTAAAAGAAAATTAAAACCTTTAACTTTTTTATATTTCCATCTACAGGGCTGTGTGAGGGTTCGTTTTTTTAGTGGGGCAAGCTGTAGTTTTGACTGATACCATTTTGATACTTTTTTTATTCTATTTTACTCAATTTGTTTGGGGGGGGGGGGGGAGAGAAGGTGACCAAAGAACATTAATTTCCTGTTATGACATTCACTTTGTACAATATATATTTTTATATTTTAATATTTCAGACATTTTCAAATGTGGCGATACCTGTTTGTTTTATTGTTTGTTTTGTGTATATTTCGGAGTCAAAGTTTCTTTATATTCTTTTTTTTTTTTTTTTTACTGTAAATTAACAATCATCTTTCTATGGCAGACCTGGGAGCATTCACAATGCCCCACATTGCCATAGCAACTAATTGGAGCTCTGAAAATTTTCCACGGGGGCTCTGACCAGAAGACAGAAGGAGCCCCCCTCCCTCTGGCTAACCCCTCAGTTGCCAGAGTTTCTATTGACAGTGGTATCTGAGGGGTTAAATGATTGGGATCAGATTCATCTCTGATTCCAGTCTCTGCCAGCAGGTGTCAGCTTCAGCTGTTTTATACAGCCAGCATCTGCCATGTATGGGATGAGCTCAGCTCATGCTTGTTCCATACAACCGCTTAACACATATGATGTTCCTCTATATGTTTATGCATTAAGGGTTTATAATGTTGAAATAATATAAATGTGATTGAGTTACTTGAAATTGTTTTCTGGTTAGAAAAAAAAATCTGTGTGCAGTTCAATTATTTCAAACATACAGTAATCTAATGATGGTTTAACAGAATACATACAGGAACGTTTCATCATCTTTCTACAAATAGTAGCTAGCAAGTAATAATACTAAAATATCTGAAAATAATGCATTTGCATTTGTTAACAGGATTTTGTTATTGAAAAGAAATTGATGCCAGAACCATTCATTATAGATAAAAGCAATCATTTTCTTTTGGATTGGTAATGATAATTGTTATGTTTAGCCATTTTAAAGGGTTTCTACCACCAGATTTGGTCCTATTTAGCTGACTGACACTAGCGATGCGCTAGTGTCAGCAGTCCATAACAGTGTTCTTATCATCTGTCTGCTGACGTTCACCTTAAAAACGTACTTTTATAGATATGCTAATGAGCCCCTAGGTGCTATGTGGGCGTCATTAGCAACTAGAGGGCTCCGTCCACTAACCATTTCAGCCGCCCATCGCGTCCCTCCAGCCCGCCCCGCTCCTGTTGATTGACGTGAAACTTCTCAGTAGCTCGTACCAATTCCCGCGCACCAATTCCCGCTCCTGCGCCGTGCGCTTCTGTATTCTCCCGGCGCCGGCTTCCTCACTGCGTCTGCGCCAACTACGTTACAGTGAGGAAGCCGGCACCAGGAGCGCGGCATTCACTCACTGCGCCTGCGCCGAATACAGAAGCGCACGGCGCAGGCGCGGGAATTGGTACGAGCTACTGAGAAGTTTCACGTCAATCAACAGGAGCGGGGCGGGCTGGAGGGACGTGATGGGCGGCTGAAATGGTTAGTGGACGGAGCCCTCTAGGTGCTAATGACGCCCACATAGCACCTAGAGGCTCATTAGCATATCTATAAAAGTACGTTTTTAAGGTGAACGGCAGCAGACAGATGATAAGTAAGAACACTGTTATGGACTGCTGACACTAGCGCATCGCTAGTGTCAGTCAGCTAAATAGGACCAAATCTGGTGGTAGAAACCCTTTAAGATTATCAGTAGATGTTACATAACTGTAAAGTAAAAAAGGGTACCTGCATGAAGAAGATTATGTGAGCCAGCAAGTATGACCAAAGTAAGCAATGGGTCCAAACTTTTAGACAAAAAATAATCATAAAACACATTACAAGATTGGCCAGTATAAAACTAAATCAACTGAGAACAAGCTGTGGATCTAGTAAACCTGAAAAGATGAGATGTAAAGAGAAGAAAAAGTTGGCTTGCCAACCATTTCAGAGTTCCAAATTACCTTTCCAATAGTAGTCTGACATTGAAAGTTTATGTATTGAGGTTATCAGTGTATAACTGCTTACACTGTATATTATAAAACAAGGCAATTATTTATATTCTATCCTGTGTAATACTTTCTTACTGCTCATATAGTTTATAGAAAGAGGATATACAAACAAGCTCTTAACAAGCTCTGCCTCTAATGCTACCAGAGGTAAGGCAGCTATCCTATAAGTCAATATTCAACCTTTTAAAGACCTTGAGATGTGACTTGGATATTGAATAAGTCAGCATATTATCTGCAGACAACTGTTTAGGAGTGATTGTCCCTCCTCAGTGCAGAGCGGTGATGTAACGGATCTCCTGGCACCCCAACTGGGTACCGCTGTCGATGGATGCTCCTAGTGCTTCCCGAGGGCTTCAAGCACTCCTCTTGACATTGTAAGCACTGCCAACCTCACGAACCACCATAGCTTGTTTGGGATCTCACCGTCTTCTACCCACCCTAGACCTATGGCAAGGTTTCCAGGTTGCAGTGGGTGAACCTCTCTTCCTTCAGAGAGCGATGCAGGATCAAGCTCTTAAAAGAGCTCAGGGATTATAGCCAGGGGAGTATATAGCATATAGCAACCCCCAGTGTAGATGCAGCTTTTTACCCACACACATGAGACAAAGCTCTATGTTGAGGGTAAAACAGGAACCCTTTAATGGGGCTACATGTCAGACTTTTATGCAGGTCTTCCAGCAAGGGACACTCCCCTGGGGAGCTTGTGGAAGACTGGGACAGTTTTCACATTAGCCAATCACATGCATTTACAGTATGGAAACACTCCCAGCAGTTGTACAATTGTACACAACCCCCCCTTCCTGCCTGTGATACATTTAACAAACACAATGGGCTCTGCCTGTTATACAATTACCAAACACAATGGGCTAACTTAACCACTCACAGGCAGAAAACACATATTTCCCCCAAAACACAGAAAACACCCCAAAGCCCCACATAACCCCAATATATTATGCATTCCTGGATAGCTCTGATCTGGGCAAACAACATATCCAGAAATCACCCAGATCTGAGCAGGGGTTCCCGAATTCCATGGAAGTCACATTTGACCGACCGCAAGCATGGCTTTCCAGCCCAAAACAGTTCCACAGATTTAGGCTGTGCGGCCGGTATACCTTCTCCTTCAAAGTTTTAGTATATGGGCCATAATCCTGAGGCAAAAGGCTGGCAAACAGGCCCCTCCAAAACCCAGTGGCGAGGTTATTTCCGCCACAGGTGAGTACTGGCTTTACTGAGTGAGAGGCCTAGTTCAGGTGTTGAGGAATACAAGATCTCCTTATGCAGACGAGTCTTATAGGCCAGGCAATCCTCCTCTAAAATTCTGGGAAGAGGGTGTGCAAATGAGCTCCTAGGAAGCTCTGCCTCTAATGCAACCAGATGCAAGGTAGCTATCCTATAAGTCAATGTTCGACCTTTTAAGAGGCATTTAGACATGACTGGGATAATAATTAAGCAAGCATCTCATCTGCAGACAGTTGTTTCGGGTGATTGCCCCTAATGCACACATTTGTTGATGTGTATTTAAGCTGTAGTTAACAGATAGATGGTCAATGGATCAAGACAATAATGTGCTTCTATGAGATAAGTTGCAGTGTGTAGTGAATATTGTGGTCAGCATAGTGTTTCATGTGTCCTCACTATGAATGCATGGTAAACCTCATGCAAATGGCCATATAATCAATTCATATTGTATAGATCTGTAAGCAGCACCTACACAAGTCTACAAGCCAACAGTATACCTCAGTGTACCTCCGATACATTTTGTTCTTATGAATTTCATTTGAATCTAAAAGAAAAAGCGTGCAATGGCACAGCTTGTGTCTATGACTCTGTAATGAAGAACCGTAGAACCTCCACGTACCACCACGCTGGATACATGGAAAAATTATAAAACCCAGATGAGAACAGGTGAAATTTGCATCCCAATGTGTTTTCTCAGTAATATATCAGTAAACTGAGCATTTCCTTCTTGGATTATGCAAATATAGAACATAAAATATAGTCATATTAAAATCTCTCATTTTGTTGTGTTTCCATCATATTGAATACCTTTATTGGATGCAGTATTTTTTACACATGGTCTGTTCATACAGGTGCAAAATTGTTCTTTTAATCTTAAATTGAGTTGCACATGTGCGCAAATAACATGAAAGGCCAGAGCATATTATACCCAGTCTGCTATTACAGATTGTGGGTCAACAATATTCTTTTTTGATTGCTAATGTTTTATTGTCTTTTAGTATACATTGGAATAGTAATGGTAATTTATGCAGATATTTTGCATGCATAACAAATAATGAGAAACACCTGCAGAATTTCCCCCCTTTTCTCTGAGTTTAGCAACTAATTATATTTTAAATAATGGCTACCATTGAACACAATTATCCAAATCACTTTAAGTAATGGAATCTTTTTTAAGGTGTTTCTGAAATTTTAACACAGTTTTTAAATATTCTTCTATTCCAATGTGCAAATTAAAAAAACACACACAAAGACTAACAGCTATACATCATGAATAAACATGAAGATGGGATGAAACAGGATCTGGTTTGGTTCTACAATTCGATGGTCAATGAAATATTTTGGCTTAATTAAAGCAATTACCTACACACTGTGAAGAATGTATTAGAGAAATGCTTGAAGGGGTTGTCCAAAGGGGTAGGTCAATATATTTGCCCGCATTGTAAAAAAAATAAAAAATATATCAATTACACTGTAATTCTAGTTTTAGCTGTGACTCTCCTTTTTGCCTGAGGTTCATGGGACCAGAACAGTTTCAGCAAGTCGCCCCATACATCGAACCTGGGATCTCCCTTATGGCTTGAACCGTCCCTTGGACAGAGCACACTGGTCATTTGGAACAGCTACCTGCATTCAAGCTTACAGGCAACTTAGCAGACCCTGATCAGCTCTGGTCTCTGTACAATGTCCAGTAGGGGCCCTTTTTCACCTTTAACTAGATGCTCCTTTGGATGATCCAGTTAGGCCTGTTTCACACTGGAGTTAATGGTTCCAGCAGGCTGTTCCAGCAGCATTTTTTGTCTGGCCGCCTGTCTGCATATTTGCTGTGCTGCGGCTGGATCCTTGGTCCCCAATATAGTGAATGGGGCCGGATGGACATCCGGCAGTGCATGGCTGCGCACAGTTTCTTAGGGATCTGGCAGGCTGTTCTCCTGCCAGAACATCCTGCCAGAACTATTAACGCCAGTGTGAAACAGGCCTTACAGTGGAAAAAGTGCTAAAAAGTTAATGTCTCCCAGAGGTATTTTAATGACCTAATGAGGGACGTAATATATGCCAAAAATATATAAAAAATAATTAAAAATTTGCAATTTGTTTTGTGCTTTCCACACAGAGGACCTGCCTATAAGATGGCCACTGATAGAGGGTCATGAGACGAGGCAAATCATTTACATGTGATGTCTCCTGCAGAAAAACTGCACCTGCACTAAACTGTCATGTAAAAAACTGTAAACATTATTTTGGTAGTCCAACAAATAATTAAGTTACAAAGGTTAAGCCACTATGTACTTTTCAGGCCTGATTATTAAAAGGTTAACCAGTGGGCGCTTTCCCCGCTACTAAGGGAAAGTGCTTACTGGGTATTGCAGGGCATCGATCACACAGTTATAACCTATAACTAGGGGGCAGGAGGCTGTAATAGTCAATAAATGCCGTCCTCACTCATATATGTATAGGAGGCAGGATGGAAGGAATTGTCAATCAGCCGATAAATGAGCAATCACTCATTTGTCAGCTGATTGGCATTTTTCATCAAGATGAAGGATACACAAATATTGAGCAGAACATCTCCCTGTAAAATCAGGGACGTTCTGCCGATATTCATAAGAACTGAGTGAGGGAAGAACGTTTGTGGTAGCAATCGTTCCTCCCCCGTTCAATTTGTATCAGCCTGTGTTAAGAGCCCCATGCAAATGAGCGCTGATAGACAATTTTCTTTGCAGCCCCTTGAAACAGCCCTCAGACCCCAAAAAGTTGTGCACCCCTGTTCTATTGGTCAGTGTATAAACTGGAATGTGGAGTAAAAAGACAGCAAAAAAATAAAATTATTAATAAAAACCTGATTTAAATTAGATGTAATTTTTCTCATGATGCCTTTCCTTTTGAGGGATATTCTGTTTTCAGAAAATAGAGGTAGCCACTGTGTAATGACCTCGTATAAAATGTTCTAATATGTTTTCTATATGAATTCCTCAACATTTTAAGATCTCTGTTTAAAGTCATTCAGTGGGAATGTTCCTTGTTTATTACCAGGTGATAACAATCTTTAAAGGGGTTTCCTCTGGATAGGTCATCAGTATCTGATAGCTGAGGGTCCGACACCCAGGACCCCCATGATCAGCTGTTTGAGAAGACAGCTGCCCCCCAGTAGCGCTGTGGTCTTCTCTTTGCTTTTTCTAAGCCAAGTGACGTCATGTTCATCGGTCAGGTGGCCTAGAGACAGCTCAGCCACCTAGAAGTGAGTGGGACTGAGCATGATACCAAGCAGAGCCGCTATACTGTACAACATACAGCATTGTGCTTGGTAAGCTGTGAGGAGGCCACGGTACTCGCAAGAACGTTTGTGCTTTCTCAAACAGCTGATCGGTGGGGGTCCCCCAACAGATACAGATGACCTATCCTGAGAACAGATGATCACTATTAAACACTCAGAAAACGCTTTTAAATCTCTGAAAGTAAACAATTAAAGGGGTATTCCCATGTCTAATTTCCTAGTTGTAGCTCCTTCTTTCCCCTCCATGTGTACTGCTTGCTGATAGGGGATGCAGTGCAGTCACTGCTACAATCTAACAGCCTTGGCCTCGCTTGCACAGCACTTCAACTCTTCTTCTGACTGTGGTGACCAGGATTGCAGAAGTGCGCATATTCACATATGCACGGCAGCTCCCAGCCCGGCCACCACTCTGCAGCACCCACAGTTCCCATTCTGCTAATGAAAAACTATGCAGTATTATCAGCATCGGGAATGTGCGCACACAGTATAGGACCAATGCCATCATCATACTGCCACTTGCTTGCGATCTCAATCAAAAATAAATTATTAACCAAAGTGGTGAGTCCCAGTGCAATCGAAGAGCTGAATTGGGTAGATGCGACAACCCCATTAAGGTTTGTGAATAATTGCAAGAGGAGACATAGAAAAATGTTCATACCATACCATCCCTTTAACAATACAATACTGTTTCTGATAATGTACTTTAGGTAATTTTGATTGTCAAACAATTACCAGGTACTGTGCCTAATTCACTAAAGTACAGTCTCTTTCAACTTACTGTATTCACTTTAATGGATTGAGTACTTGTAATTACACTACGCTACTGCCACAAGGGAGACAACTCACAATGAAATGAAGAAGAAGCATGGAGCTCCTGCCATTCAGATATTAATGACCTATCCTGGGGATAGGTCATCACTACGTACTGCCTGCAAAACCCCTTTAATATTCACATTAATAGTGGTCAAGGGAATGGAGGATGGGGGTGCTTAGTGTATGAGAGGAGATACTGTGAGGTTGCTCAGTGTATGAGGGGAAATACTGTGGAGGATAGAGGTGCTCAGTGTATGAGGGAAGATACTGTGGAGGATGGGGTTGCTCAGTGTATCAGAGGAGATACTGTAGGGGGCGCTCAGTGTATGAGGAGAAGATACTGTGCATATACTGCTCTTGGTTTAGCACTGTGTCCTGGCGCCAGTACTGCACTACATGCTGGCAGCGCAGAGCTCCAGGATCTATTGTACGTAGGAGCACACTATGACCTGGTGCTGTTCGATGTCAGGATATAGTGCAGCACTGGTGCCAGGACACAGTGCCAAAGCAAAAGCCCCGTAATGCCCAGAGGATGAGCAGAGAGGTGAGTATATATTTTTTTTCTGGTCTGAGGTCTACATTTAGTGGGCAGAGGAGTGAGTTTGGGGTTAGAGGTGGTAACAGGGGTTTGATTTGGAATATATATACATTTTTGGGCTGATTTGTATAAATTTGAAGGATGATTTGGCGGCTGTATAAACTTGGAGTCGGTATAAATTTGTGGGCTGATCTGTATAAATGTGGTGTCTGATCTGGGGGCCTGTATACATTTGGAGACTGTATAAAATTGTGGGCTGATCTGTATAAATGTAAGGGATGATTTAGGGGTCGGCATAAATTTGGGGGCTGATTTAGGGTCTGAATGAACTTGGCACTGACAGGATCTGTATGGATTTAGGGGCTTATTTGGGATCTGAATAAATTTTAGGGTCTGGTCTGGAGGTCTGCATTAACTGCGGGGTTTGTCTAAAGGTCTGGATTAATTTTGTGGTTCTTCTTGAGGTTTGTATTCATTCTGGAGTCTGGTCTGGAGGTCCATATTAATTTTGGGTCTGGTGTGGGAGTCTATAAATTTGGGGTCTCATCTGGGCTCTGTGTTAAGAAGTTCCAGCCTTGATTGCAAATATTTGAATATCGAAATTTTTAAGCCAATATCGGCACTTCGCTAATTTGCGAATATTTCAAATATAGTGCTATATATTCGTTATTTTGAATATTATATATATTTTTTTTATTGTTACCCTAGCTTTGTCCAAAAGCAGTACTTTTAAGAGAGGATTCCTTGCTCCAAGCCTACTCAAGTTACTGACCGTTGACGCCTCTATCTACTTCCCGTGCGCATGGAGCGTCCCCATCACCATGGGAATGCCTCCATGCTAGAATGTACTATCAGATGTGAGAATCAAGTTGCAATCGCAATGTTAATAATATAACTTGAATAAATCGCATAACGATTTTAACTTGTACCTGGTTTACAATGGTTGGCTTTCTTGAATTAGCGAAGATGGAGAATATTTCATTTTGACTAATAAATATATTTGTCATCCTTGCTAATTTAAAGTAATTTAGTAAACCAGGTCTAAGTTGAAATTGCAATGCGTTTAATCCAAGTTATATTAATCGCATTGCAATTTTAACTTGTAGCTGCTGCTGGGTCTCTAATGGAATGGGTCAGCTTGCTAGAATTAACGAAGTTAACGAATATGGAATCTAGCAGTGCTAATTTGTAATCGCAATGCGATAATATTTGCTATTATTATTAACTGCATTGCGAATCAAACTTTTATAATCCACTATTCTTAAATATAGTACTATATTTGTTATCGTTATAGGGAGATAAATCGCCTCACTGGATAATGATGTAGTTGTCATTATCGCGTAATGCGAGAGTAACTTTAATATGGTGTTATGCTAACTTTTGTGGAGGATTTCAATGCTGTATTGGGACAACATGGGAAGATATATCGCTTTACTCGATAATTACGTAGTTGTCATTATCGCGTAATGCGATAATAACTTAAATTGAGGAAGATGTAGAATATTTCGCTATCTTCGTTTATGTAGAATACTTGGCTAACTTCGTTGATGTAGAATACTTGGCTATCTTCGTTGATGTAGAATACTTTGCTATCTTCGTTGATGTAGAATAGTTTGCCATCTTCGTTGATGTAGAATAAAGAATACTTCGCTATCTTGATTCTTTTATTAACAAAGACATAGAATATAGCGCTATATTCGTGTTAAATCTAGATCTCCAAGATTAAAGAATAGGAAAGTTGCCTTATTATTAAGTTATAAGGCAATTAGAAGTTATAATTTATAACTTCTAATTCTAAGCTTAAAAATCGCAATATGCGAATGATTAAATCGCATATTAATTGCGATTAATATAATAATGACGAACATTTGATTTAGACAAATAAAATATGAATATTCATGCGAATATTTGCAAAATATCACAAAATTAGTTCTAAAGGTTTTGGAATCAGTAACATGACAACAGTGCCCAAATTTATGCACCTGCCTAATTTTGTTTAAACAATTATAGCACACTTTCTGTAAATCCAATAAACTTTAGGATACAAGTGGATCTGCACCAGCAAAAAACATTTTAACCCCTTCAAAACGAATCTTATCTTATAGTGCACATTTATATAGGACCTACATGCAGACCGATCACCTGCATAAGTAGGTCTGCTCTTCTTTAGGATATACATATTGAAACTCATCCTATATTGTTATTATAACATCACGATTGATATATTGAGTGAGATTATTTTACTGATTCCCTGAATGATGCAATTTTATATGTAATAAACAGCAGGTTATATACCATATACGTAATCGACTCTCCCTATTTACCCAGCCATTTGAGTGCCCTCCATTTTTTGAATTCATACAATATATCCAATAATTTGGCAATTGGTACTGCCATATTGGAGAGAGCACCAATCCGTGTTTGGTTGTCAGTAGAGCCTCTGAACCCTCTTCTAAATCCAATAAACTTCATTTCACTTCTCAAATATCACTGTGTGTGTCTCCTATATGATATATTTAACTGACATGTTTTATCGTAACAACCAATGATTTATACAGGAAAATCATGACGATTAACAAGGTTGCCCAAACTTTCGCATCCCACTGTAATTCCTTTGGGGAAGTATGAGGCTTAGACATTAACTGGTCAAAGACTACCCTTGTGCTATTGGATAATTTTGAGTATCTGAGCGAGAGCCCTTGACGATGCTAAAGGTGGTCGATTTATTTGAGTATCTTGGTTTGATGATATCCCCTACAATTGAAGACTTCAACTTAATTTGATTCCATTGATAACTAAATTGAGATAAAAAATCATGATTTGGCTTTGACTACTTCTAACTAGAGCTGACAGAATTTCCTTGGTTAAGATGGTGATTCTATCCCAACTTCTCTATACCCTCAGGAATTCCCCAATCTGGATCGAAGACAAGTTTTTTAAAATCATTGAGAGGTTGATCAACGATCTTCTTTGGGGAAGAAAGCGAGTGAGGCTTAAATTGGACTATTTTTATAAGCCGTTGGAGCAGGGAGGATTGAATCTTCTCTACATCAAGGAATATTTTCTAGCTGGGCAGTGATGGTTATTTTGTGAATGGGAAAAAAGCGCTGTGTGTAAGACCTTGGTGAAACGATCCCTATTTGATAATATATTTACCCTACTGGAATCTGGGCGATAAATTAATGCTGAACAAGAATATAGAGTGACTGGAAAGCTATTCTCTAAATCAGGGCTGGCCAACCTGCGGCTCTCCAGCTGTTGCAAAACTACAACTCCCAGCATGCCCAGACAGCCTACAGATATCAGACTACAGCAGGGCATGGTGGGAATTGTAGTTTTACAACAGCTGGAGAGCCGCAGGTTGGCCAGCCCTGCTCTAGATCTTGGACCACTATTAGAAGATGGGTGGGGATAAAGGGATATCTTTTGTGCACTCCTCTTTGGCATAATTTTTATTTACAGGATGTTGATAAACTGTTTGGGGATACGTTTTGGCATAAAAGTAACATTATATATGTTTCACAGGTAGTGGGGAACGGAGAGGTACTTTCCTTCTCTGATTTAGCACCAACGGGGATTGTCTAATGGTTACGTTACAGGAATGGGGAAATATATTTGCTTATTTAAGATTAGCATCGCATAATTCAAATCACATATTGGTACAGTTTAATATTTTACACAGATTGTATATCATACCAATTTGGCTTAATAAATGTGATTTAAGAGAAACTTAGAATTGCCCACAGTGTGATGCACAGCAGGCGGATTTTCTGCACATGCTTTGGTTGTGCCCAGATCTTAAAGTTTACTGGGGTTCAATTCAGAAATTTATCCCCCAAAAACTGAGGGTAGTAATTCCGTTTACACCTGAGTGCTGTATACTGAGTGACCTAGCTAAGGTAAACTGTCATAAGTACAAAAATATTCTTTTGGTTAATAAGGTCAAGAGATCTGAGAATGTTTTATACAACCAAAGAAATTCTGAGGAACAATTGGTCTAGGATATGGGGAGGTTGGAAGTGGTGCTCTTTTTTTATTGTCCCCCCCCCCCCCCCCCACACACACACACACACACACACACTCACACACACTTTCCATATCCATTTCATTTGTTTTGTTTTTTTATTCTTTCTCCCCCCCCCCCCCCTCCATTCTTGAGGAGGGTTTAGAGATGCATCGCAAGAGAGGGAGGGTAGGTTTGGGCTGAGTGGGTTTAGAATAGAGAAAAAATGAGGGACAAGAATTATAATGCTATTGATTAACTATGCATTTGTTTTAACTTTGTAGTTTCCTAAATAAAAAGTTTTAAATGAAAAAAAAAGGTGTTAAGGGATGCTACAAAACTTATCAAATGGGTGCTAATTTCTAAAAAAAAATTTTTGCACGATTGTACTATACATAAGACTGGGCTCAAACCAGCAAGTATTAAAAAAACAATCCAACTAAATGGGCTCTTTAAAAACCAAAAATTCAAAAATGCAAGTGTTAATTATTCCTTAATTTGATGTACTTGCCAGTTTCTCCCTAAGTTCACATTGATGTAGTGAGTTCCTACATATCTGATATTCTTGAAACATAAAAAATTAAATAAAATTATACAATTGATCTGACTATAATGCAATATTTTACTTTAACCCCTTAGCTTCCTTGCTGTCTTACATTTAGACCATTTTCTACGTCTAAACCAGGCATAGAAAATGATGAATATGACGGGCTTACTGGCCCATCCCCTTCCCTGCCATACCACTCCCACTTTTTTTAGACCTGCCGTGAGTGGGGAAAAGTCAAAGACTGCGGTGCAACTTATATAAGCCGATTTCAGGTTACTAAATAACCCCCAGAGTTTTGCATAAACTGGGCAGCTATGGCTTGGTGTGTGCACTTTTTCCATTTTTTTATTTTAATTTATCATAATTTTTATTGTGAATTTATATTTTTTAAACATAATACTATATATGTATTTTGCACTTTATCATTTTTCTTTTTTAGCTCTTTTCCATTGTAACGAGAGCATTCATAGGAACCCGATTTGCAGGGGAAAACTAGAAACATAGAATGTGTCGGCAGATAAGAACCATTTGGCCCATCTAGTCTGCCCAATATACTAAGTACTATGGATAGCCCCTGGCCATATCTTATATAAAGGATGGCCTTATGCCTATCCCATGCATGCTTAAACTCCTTCACTGTATTTGCAGCTACTACTTCTGCAGGAAGGCTATTCCATGCATCCACTACTCTCTCAGTAAAGTAATACTTCCTGATATTACTTTTAAACCTTTGCCCCGCTAATTTAAAACTATGTCCTCTTGTAGCAGTTTTTCTTCTTTTAAATATTCTCTCCTCTTTTACCTTGTTGATTCCCTTTATGTATTTAAAAGTTTCTATCATATCCCCTCTGTCTCGTCTTTCTTCCAAGCTATACATGTTAAGGTCCTTTAATCTTTCCTGGTAAGTTTTATCCTGCAATCCATGTACCAGTTTAGAAGCTCTTCTCTGAACTCTCTCCAAAGTATCAATATCCTTCTGGAGATATGGTCTCCAGTACTGAGCACAATACTCCAAATGAGGTCTCACTAGTGCTCTGTAGAACGGCATGAGCACCTCCCTCTTTCTACTAGTAATGCCTCTCCCTATACACTCAAGCATTCTGCTAGCATTTCCTGCTGCTCTATGACATTGTCTGCCTACCTTTAAGTCTTCTGAAATAATGACCCCTAAATCCCTTTCCTCAGATACTGAGGTTAGGACTGCCTCGGAGTTACACTCTACACTGGCACATCTGGTCTGTGAATTACTAGCAATCTGCCGAGAATACTCAGCAATCATGTGATCCCCAAATACAATAGCGAAAACGGTATTGCCACTTCCTCGATTCACTAACTAGTGCTATATTGCTTGAAAAAGAAGCTCTGACATGCTCCTGCCAGATTTCAAGGGTCTTACAGCAGTCACTCCAACAGACTAGGGATGAACGAATTGATTCTAACTAATGGATGTCATCAGGAGGGGTTTTTAACCAGTGAAGGGGTTGTCCCCACATGTGAAGAAGTGCCCACCTGTCACGCTCTAGTGTGGGAGGGAAACCCCACACCGAACATAGGAGGGAAAGGGGAAAGGAAATAAGGCCTGAAAACTAGGGAAGGAAGATGGACACCTCCTAATGAAAACCCTAATCAAAGCCCTGACTGACTACCAGTATGAACAGACTCTAGAGGTAGGTGAGTTCATGCACAGAAATACCTAAAGTCCTATCTAACCTTAAAGGACCCTGGTACTAATGACAGGAATGAGATATCCTATTCCTTCAAAAGGAAGGATAAACAGGAGTCTCCCTAAGACCTAATACAAAACAAAAAAGAAATACAACACACAGAAAAGCCAAAATACAATGGGAAAGGTAACAATGAACCTTCAAGAATTTATGGCAGCACCAGGAACTCAGCCGAGATCAAAACACCAGCTATCCACAGGTCCAACTGAAGCTATAAACCGCACAGCATTGTGAGAGAAACAACTATAAATGGGAAAGTTAAATTACCACAATAGCAACACCTGGAGGTTAAGTGTGTGGCCAGTACCAGAAAGAACACAGACGCCTATTGATCCACAAGGTAAACATGTGAAATCAAACCACGTGTTGCCAGTTTCAGAGATCTCCTGTCACTCACTGTCACGGGGACATCAGTATGTCTCGATACGTCCATGACACCACCTGCTAATCATCTTTCCCGTCCCTGACAATCTCACTTTTGCGCTGCTGCTCCAAGTAGTTGCAAGTCACTGCACTTGTGCCACTACTCAGAGCAGCAGTGTAGATGAGATGTCAAGCCCTGTGAATCAAGTGGCAGGTAGGCACTTCTTTACCTGTGGGGGCAGCCTCTCACAGGTGACAAACCTTTGCTGATAAGATAATTAAATTCATTAGAATCAATTAACTCATCCCTTCAAAAGATATTGGGAACTTGTACCTCCTCCCATCAAAACATGGGGGCAGTTGTTAAGGAGTTAACCTATTATCTTGAGGAAAGCCCCAGCATCAAGAAAGTTATAATTGGTGTTTTTATTAGGCAAACTATAGTTTTTAAGTTGCATACACAAAAGCTTACATTTAATCTATGGTATTAGCTAACCTTTAATTTATTCTAAAGGAAGTCTGCCAGTAGGTTCATGGCACCTAAGCAATAGGCAGCATGAAATATTGACAGGCCCCCTCATTATAATTAAGTATTTCTGTCTTATAACACGCACTCAGTTTATCATTGTGACTCATGTAGGATGATAAAATTGGTGCATGGATTTACACGTTTATCTACGTTCATACTACCTACTGTATGGCTTAACGTGCAACAACATTTTAAATTTTTTGAATTATGGTGCAATTTTGGGACACGATTTTGCATCTTAGGCCACATGACCCTTTTCGCTCTAGGCTACTTTCACATCTGTTCTTTCCCTTTCTGGTATTGAGATCCATCATAGAATCAAAATACCTTTGCAGAGCAAGATGGATCTGGCATGAAGCACAATATAAGTCAATGGTACCGGATCTGTTTTCTCAGACACAAAAGAGAACGTATCCGTCCCACATTGACTTACAATGGTTTTAGTGCCGGATTCGTCAAGGCTATTTTAGAGATATGCATCCGGTTGTATTATACTAATGATGGATCCAGCAAAAAACACAGATGTGAAAGTAGCCTACCATAAGTCACACCCTTGTTCAATTAAGCCACATCTCTTAGTAAGTCATGCACATAGGATGTCTAAAAAACTGGACTGTGCTAAAAATGTGTCACAATGCACCACACTGTGCCAAATTTTGCCACAATTTATGACAATATGTAGCTGCACTCACATGAGCAAATGTAAGTATAGTTTTAAAAGAAGCTAAGCAGAAGAAGAATTGCCTGCTGGAAAACTCCGCTCTGATTTCTCTGCCAGCTTAGCTTGATTGACAAATCTCTCTGTAAGTAAAAAATATATCTGCTGCACATATACAGTATGATATTATGATATCAATAATACATATAACTTTACAAAACTTTGCACAGAACCATACGAAACACAGAAGTCTGTAGGGTTTTACTTTACCCCAGTTTATCTCTAATTTTGAATGTAAATACAAAAAATGTGATCAGATTCTATAGTATGGAGCTATTCTCCATTAGAGTCTTGGGATGCCTTCATTTAGGATTGAAACAGTAAAATGTCCTCTGATCAGGTTATTTCTAACAAAATTAGTTTTTCTAAAGTGAACAACCCCTTAAAGTTGTCATTTTATAAATGTTTAGCCTTCAAAGGAGCCTTTGCAGAACTTGAAAATGTATTACTCAATTCCGCCACACGAGGGAAGTATTGCTTAGTATTTTCCATTCCATTTTTTTCCAAACACAGTAAAAAGAGAGTTAATTAGATTTTTTATTCTGTTTATTCTGCCACATTTAGCAAACAAACTTTACAAAAAGGAAGAATGTAGCCTAAAGCCTGAACAGAATACCATTCCGTCAATGTGAAATGTCCAAGCATATTATAACTACAAGTAAAATGTGTTTTTGCATAAAATAAAATTAGCATAGTATATTTGTTTTTTACAGTAGTCTCTTTGCTCATTCTTGTTTTATGCCAGTTTTTGCTCAAATATGTGAAATATCATAGCTGCAAACATTATCTAATTAAACAGATTTTCAGTTCTGCAGAGTTTTCAAGAAATGAAGCTGAAACCTTAATTTTCAGTCAATTTTAGCATAATTCACAATTCATCTTCCTTGCCATTGTGTGCAGAGATCAGTATCCATTTCGCACTGACTCAGCTCGATCAAGCTATGTGCTGCAAAATCAACCTGGGGTTCTATGTTACCCTAAAATTAAAAGCAAATGACTAATAGGTAATTAGTAACAACTAGATACTTGTAGAATTAAGAATTTCCATTTTTTTTAAATATCTTTCAGACAGATTTTGAAATATACGGTATGTCAGGATAGAAAAATTATAACAACAAAAAGTATCATTTATGTTTTATTTCTATTTATTTTACTGATATAGTTTAACTCCTAGTTTAGAAAAACCTGTGGAAATACTATTCAATATACTAAACTTAGTTAAAAAAAGGTAGAAAAAAATCTATTTAATGTACTTAACTATTTCAATTATTTGTATTGGTCACCTGATACAAATTCTCTACCCATAAAACAAAAAATGCTGAATTCTTATATTACGATGGACTAACAGAAGTTAGAATACCACAACATTTTTTGATATTTCATTTAATTGGAAAAGCATAATTTTAGTTTAATACACCACCTGTATATAAATTATCATGATTAGATAATACTTGTAAAATAAACTTGTTTTGCAAGTCATTAAAAAGTAAATCTTAGGGGATTTGTATCACAGATTAAAACCCAACATAGTGTTGTTTTCAGAACTGTGTAGTTTATTTCTTGCAACTACTATCCAACTATTATTTTCTATTCAACTACCATTTATCATTAGTGTTGAGCACGAATATTCGAATAGCAAATTTTTATTGCGACTATCGCCACTTCTAGAATTCGCGAATATTTAGAATACAGTGCTATATATTCGTTATATCGAATATTCAGATTTTTTTTCCATCTGAACACGATTCCTCTCTGCTTCTTGCTCGTGGGCCAATGAGAAGGAAGCAATGTCAAGTTCACAACAATACTTAGTGCACCAATCAGTAATCTGTAGTCAGACCTGCTAAAATGTGAAGTTGCACGTAGTGTCAAAAAATATTCTAATCACTGCCGATTAGCGCAATCGCGAATATATTGGAGCACTTGACTCTATCTGCTTATAAAGCTATTCTAATGTTCTGCCATGCCAACCATTTTCTCCAGTCTTAGGAAACTTATATCAGCTTGAAAAATGTAGCCAAAGTGACCCACGCTGGTATTTCGCATTACGAATTATAATTAAACAATTTTTACATTGCAGATTTTTTGCATTCAATAAAATAATATTGAATTCTTAAAATTTGCGAATATATGATGAATATTCAACAACATATTCGTGAAACATCGCAAATTTGAATATAGCCTCTGCCGCTCATCACTATTTATCATACAAAGTAACATATGTTTCCTTTGAGATGGATTGATGCTCCAGTCATTAAGATTTTTTTTCTCACAAACCTGAAGCAACTGGCAGCTACCTGTGACTGTTCTTTTGCTTTCCTCTGAATGAAAATAGCAAGATAGGGCACTGACATGCAAGTTTCACTTTTTTCTTGCTGTAGGCTTTTTTTCTGTTTGCAAAATGACATTTAATGCATAAATGATGTAATTTTGTGCATCATTTTCTTTTTGGGGGAGCCGATTCTAAATTCACTACATGTTTATATATATAAATGTGAAAACTACCTCACAATATTTTGATGTATTTAGCATTTTGTTATAGTTTGTGTTTAGGTAGAAAACAGTTAGTAATGAACCAGGCTTGAAGGTCTAATTATGGTGTAAAAAAAATGTGACCTGACAGTATACCAATAGACGTTTACTTAAAGTATGATTACACTTCATATAAAAATAGGAATAGCTGTATTTGAGACAAAGTGGGCCTTAGAAAGTATGTCCTGTTTCACCTATGGAAATGGGTGATGAAAAAACATAAATCAGTTTATGTTAATTATATATTATTCCTGTCCTATGTCAAATTAGTGACACTTTTATCAGAATATATCCAGTCTTTGAAAAGATACACTTTTACTAAGATATTTAATCAGTATAATATTTTTTTTATTTATTTACTTGTTAAGGTTTTTACGAGCGTAGTACTACAGTAAAACTATCACAAGTACTACGTTGAAATTTACTTTGCTATAATATTTTTATGGTGAGAGGCTGAAAGGCAACATTAAATTAAAAGTACAATATGTGAAGCAAGCAATTCTGATACAATAATGTAGGGAATTGCTCTAAATGCAACAATATAATGTATAGGAGACATTTCATAATACATCAAGGATCTACATATATGTTGAAAACTGTGCTTTACAATTCATTGCCTATTGATTGCATTTATTAAGGAAACATTTAAAAAAAATATATATATATCTGTTAGAAAAAAAATTCCAATATATTTTCTTCATTTCTGACTTTATTTTCACTGCATTGTTTTATCACATTGTTCAGCAAACAATAGTTATTGAAATGAAACTCCTAAAAAATAACGACAATTGTTAGCTGTTGTATATTCTTCACTAGAAAAATTAGCATTTCATAAGCACCTTCATATAAGAAAGGTGTAGTAGTTCTCATCTGCAGGGGTGGATTTTATTTCATTAGTTTTATCTGATTAATTGTATCTAGCATAAAGACTTACTGTCATTAACCCCTTGATAGTCAGATGACTTTGTACAATTTGTCCTCTTAAACTTATTGTAATCTTTTGTGAAACTGAAGTTTATTTCCTATTTTTTACTCTGTTTAAGTCACAATTTTGTAATAATATTGTAAGATCCTCACCTGTCTTGCACTCCGGTGTGACCAAAAAGGGTCCTCGTGGAGTACAGGACAGGTTACTCGTGTCTTGATTGAGACACCAGCTCCGACCCCTTTGCAAACCGATGCTGGGACGCGTTCACTTGTGCGCCAGAGAGGAAGACCGCATAGCTTTCGGGGACAGCTTGGCCGGGCTAGTGGCAGTACGCTGCGGCCAAGCTTGTCTCTGGTGCCTATTGCGGATTCCATTCCGGTGTCCCACGCACTCTCGCACTCTCGCAGAGCCTGTCGTGCATCCGCATTTATGTTCGAAAACGGGTTCGCAAGTGGATACGCTGTCGTGCGTACGCACTTCTTATGCGCTTTGCCGACCAGCAAAGGGAATAGCACCTGGCCGCAAATTTAAAGCAGATAAGGGGTCCGGCATTGGTCTAATTGACTAATGACCGACCAAAGCCTTGTACACAGGTGTAGGGCAGGATCATTACCTATGGGAAGTGGAGACTTGGCTCCCTGGGATTTGTTAGCAGGCACATAAAAGGAGACCTCCCAGGTCGGTTAGTGCCCACTGTTATCCTTCCTTATCCAGGTGCAGGTCAGTACTGCTAGCTACTGACTGAAGTTTGAGGGACTCCGTCTGTTCCAGTGGGACCCAGGACCCGGGACTTTCCGTGACGCATCAGTTTACCTGACAAGTTACACAGAGACTTATGCATTGATCGCGACTACTCCTGGCTTTCCTTCGTTTTTTGTTTGCCTGATGTTTGCCCAGTGAAGTTTACTTGGACTTTCTTTATTTTGTTAATAATCCCTTTTTACTTCATCCTCATTGGTCTGTTTTGTTGGTGCCTTGCATTACAGAACAGTGGGCCCAACAAACAGTTGCCATGGAAAGAATCCAGCAGCAGCTAACTGAGTTAACAGGAGCAGCTAATCTGTTAACCCAACGATGCCCGAATGTGCCGTCAATCACTGCAGCTCAAATCCAGGAGCAACTGTCTAATGTGATGGGGAGGTTTAGCAGCTGCTCCAAGGATCTTCCATGTCCGCAAGACACCAAGTGGAGCCAAAGATTCCTCTGCCTGACTCCTTCACAGGAGCTAGACAGGAATTCCTAACCTTCAGGGACTCCTGTCTTTTATATTTCCAGTTGTGGCTGATAGCTTTTGGCAATATCAGAGGATTGGGATCATAATGTCCTTGCTGCGTGGAGATCCCCAACATTGGGCGTTTAATTTGCCCCAGGACCACGCTGCCTATTTGTCAGTTGAAGCTTTCTTTGAGGCCATGGCCGTTTTCTACGAAGACCCAGATCGTACCCGTACTGCCGAGAACCATCTTGAGCGTATTCAGCAAGGTCGCCACCCTGCTGAAGAATACGCTGTGGAATTCAGGCGATGGGAAACACCTGGGGCGACACAGCCCTCCACCATTGTTTCCAGCTTGGACTTTATGATGCAGTCCAGGATCTTTTTTTAGCCTCACCCACTCCCGTCTCATTGGAGATGGACATTTCCCAGGCAATCAATGCTGACAGACGGATCGGGGAGAAGCGGGTAGAACGGTCGACTCTCTTTACACTTTCACGGCCACATCCAGGGGCCACCAAGCCGGCAGAAGAGCCAATGGAGGTTGGGTTCTCCCATCTTACACAAACGGAATGAAATCGTCGCCAACAGAAAGGTCTCTACCTGTTTTGTGGTATAGCAGGATATCTCGTTAAGACCTGTCCCCTTCTGTTGTCGGGAAACAAATGTACCTAGGGGACATAGAGGAGAACCTCCTAGGTGCTATTATCCCTCCTCCAACTTGAGTGATGGTACCCATTTCACTACAGTGGCAAGACAAAGTCCATGTGTTTTCTGCCTGGAATTTTATGGACTCAGTCTTGGTGCATCAACTTGGCATCCTGCTTATTCAACCAAAGACCACCCTGTCGGTGATCACTATTGATGCAGGATGGTCGTGCTGTGTGGATGACACCCGGGATGCAGGTAACAGTGGAGGCTTATCATCGGGAGACCTTAAGCCTTTTTGTCCTGGATATGCCATCCACTCCTGTGATTTTGGGTCTCCCTTGGTTGAGACTACATAATCCGATAGTGGACTGGTGCTCAGGTCAGGTTTGCCGGTGGATTACTGAATGCCTCACTCGGTGCATATGTCCTGAATTGCCACTAGCCTCCACAAAAGTATTAAGTACATTACCCCAGCATTACCATCACTTCCAGGACGTGTTCAGTCTACAGGGAGCTGATGTGTTACCTCTCCATAGGTCATATGATTGTCCCATAGATCTGTTGCCAGGTACCATGCCACCCCGGGGACATCTATATAATCTGACTGGGCCTGAGATTCAGGCCCAGCATGATTATATTAAGGAGAATCTCGTCCATCCACTTCCCCCGCTGGAGCCAGGGTCTTCTTCGTGGAGAAGAAGGGTGGAGGCTTGAGACCCTGCATTGACTTTCACGCTCTCAATCAGATCACGGTGAAGAATCAGTACCCTCTGCCTCTGATTGATGATTTGTTTTCTCAGGTGGCAGGGGCCCGGATCTTCACCAAACTCGATTTGAGGGGTGCATATAACTTGGTAGTACGGTACGCGTCAGAGAAGGTGATAAATGGAAGACCGCATTCAACACCAAGGACGGGCATTACGAGTATCTCATTATGCCATTTGGTCTCTGTAATGCTCCTGCAGTCTTCAGAAGTTCATCAATGATGTCCTCAGGGATTTCTTAGGTAGATTTGTTGTTGTCTATTTAGACGACATACTACTCTACTCGTCGGAGACACGTGTTTCAGGTTTTCCAGAAACTGAGGTAGAACCGCCTCTATGCCAAACTAGAGAAGTGTCTGTTTGAGATAACGGAATTGCCTTTTCTGGGGTACATTATCTCAGAAAGGGTACTGGCTATGGATTCATCCAAACTTTCTGCTGTCTTTGATTGGCCTCGGCCTAAGGATCTGAAGGGACTGCAGGGTTTCTTAGGCTTTACCAACTTCTACCGCAAGTTTATTAAGAATTTCTCTGCAATAGTGGTACCTCTCACTAACCTCACTAAAAAGGGAGCTAATCCTTCAAAGTGGACGAGAGAGGCAGACAGAGCCTTTGAAACGCTAAAGCAGGCCTTTTGCACTGCGCCAATCTTTACTCATCCACACACTTCCCGACCTTTTGTCCTCGAGGTTGACACCTCAGAGGTTGGTGTTGGGACAGTCCTTTCACAGTAAGGGGTCTCTGAGAGATTACATCCCTGTGCCTTCTTCTCTAGTAAGCTCTCTCCAGCTGAGTGTAATTATGACATTGGCAATAGAGAGCTTCTGGGAGTAAAATTGGCTTTTCAAGAGTGGAGACATTGGCTAGAGGGTGCAGAACATCCTATTACGATTTACACTGACCACAAAAATTTAGAGTACCTAGAGACTGCCAAGAGACTCAACTCCCGACAAGCTCGGTGGGCATAGTTTTTTTACCCGCTTAAATTTTCGCCTCATGTATAAGCCAGGTTTTAAAAATGTGAAGGCAAATGCTGTGTCCCGCTGCTTCCCTGAGGCTGCTTCCATCCTGAGCCAGAGACTATTCTACCCACTAAATGTTTTCTGTGCGCCCTAGAGACCGCAGAGTTAATGGAGGACTTGTCCTCTCTTCTCGAGCCTTCAAAGGCAGAGAGTCCGCCTAACATGCCTGAGGGGCGATGGTTTTTACCAGTAAACCTTCGGTTAAAGGTTATCCAACAGCTTCACGACTCCAAGTCTGCAGGACATCTGGGTGTTAAGAAAACACTTGCCCTTGTTAAACATCACTTTTGGTGGCCCAGTATGTCCGTGGATGTTAAGGCCTACATCCAGGCATGTAGTGATGTGCTCGATGTAAACCGTCTCAATCCACCCATCTGGTACTTTGCTCCCATTGCCCATTCCTCAGACACCATGGACTCACATCTCCATGGACTTCATCATATATTTGCCAAGGTTCTCTTGAAGTACTGGTAATCTGGGTAGTGGTGGACCGTTTTAGTAAAATGGCCCATTTTATTCCACTTCCCGGATTGCCCTTGGCCAGAGAATTGGCAGCTCTGTTTTTGAATCATGTCTTTCGATAACACGGAGCGCCGGATAATATTGTTTCAGATAGAGGTGTTCAATTTATCTCTCGGTTCTGGCGTTCTTTCTGCTCCTGGTTGGGTATAAATTTGTCTTTCTCTTCCGGTTTTCACCCAGAGACCAACGGTCAGGCGGAAAGGACTAACCAGATCCTGGAGCAATATCTCCGTTGCCTCATGTCAGACTGCCAGGAGGAATGGGCCGCGCATCTACCCTTCGCGGAGGTGTCTTATAACAACTCTGAGCATGCTTCTACTAAGATGTCTCCATTCAGGTGAGTGGGGGGGCAGGGATCCAAGGCTCTATTCTCTGGCCAGGTCCTCGGTTGATTCACCGGTGGTGGATCAATTGTTCGAGGATAGACGTCCCATTTGGTAGTCAGTTCAGCAGAATCTCCCCAGTGCGGTGGCGCAACAGTAGAAATTTGCTTATTGTCATCACACTGTAGAGCAAAAGTTTAAGGTGGGAGATAAGGTGTGGGTCTCCACCCGGAACATTCCGCTGCGTCAGTCATCTTCCAAGCTGGGTCCTCGATTCATTGGTCCATACCTGGTGACGCAGAAGATCAACCGAGTTACGTACAAGGTTGCTCTTCCACCGTTCATTCGAGGAGTGAACACCTTTCATGTTTCACTTCTCAAATCAGCGGATGACTCCGCCCCTTCAGTCAGACCCCACCCCTGTTGAAGGTCCAAGGTGAGTCAGAGTTTGAGGTGAACAGGAATTTGGACTCTCATTTTGTCCAGAGGTTTCTCCAATACTTGGTAGACTGGAAGGGTTTTGGTCCAGAGGAGAACTGCATCCGCATTTGCAATCGAAAACGGGTTCGCAAGGGGATACGCTGTTGCGTGTACGCACTTCTTATGCGCTTTGCTGACCAGTGAAGGGAATAGCGCCTGGCCACAAGTTCAAAGCAGATTAGGGGGTTGGCGTTGGTCTAATTGACTAATGACCGACCAAAGCCTTGTACACAGGTGTAGGGCAGGATCATGACCTATGGGGTGTGGACACTTAGCACCCTGGGATTTGTTAGCAGGCACATAAAAGGTGGCCTCCCAGGTCAGTCAGTGCCCACTGTTATCCTTACTCATGCAGGTCAGTACTGATAGCTACTGACTGAAGTTTGCTGGGACTCCGTCCATTCCAGTGGGACCCAGGATCCGGGACTTTCCGTGACGCATCTATTTACCTTGCAAGTTGCACAGAGACTTATTCATGGATCAGGACTACTACTGGCTTTCCTTCGTTTTTTGTTTGCCTGATGTTTGCCCAGGGAAGTTTACCTGGACTTTGTTTATTTTGTTACTAAAACCCTTTTACTTCATCCTCATTGGTCTGCTTCGTTGGTGCCTTGCATTACAAATATTTTCTATAATATATTTTTAAAGGGGTTCTCAGAGACTGAGAGTCTAAAAAAAGTCTGAAGCTTGAGACCAGTGAGAGATTTTTTTTAGCTCTTGCACTCTCAGAGGCCATTTGGTTATCTTGACAACTGCATTTTTTTTTATTAAACTTCGACCGGACCAGCAGAAGATTTGCCAGATTTATCACAGAGTTAGATTTGGTGCATCTTGCAAGACTTTAGGCCCTTTTCCTTTTACCACCTCTTGGCTGGCTACGTTTAGGCCAATATTTTTGCACCAAAATGTTGATACAATTTGTACATTTTAAAACACATCCTTTTCCTAAATCTCCTCCCTTTTTCTGGACTTTTTTAAAACTGTCAGTTAAGGTACAAAAACGTGTTCAAATAAACCTGGCACAAGGCATGTATGGAGGTTTTTTTGGTGGAAATTGAACCAAACTTCTTGCCCAATTAGCTTAGGCAATGATTATGATTAGTGGTGGTTAGACTACTAGGATCCCTACAATGATAACAGCAAAAGTCCACAGTGCACTGAAGAGCATCAAGGGACTTTTTGAGTTTTACAAGACACAGAACCTATTTTTGTGGTGAACTGTCATATACATTAGAAGCTGAGACCCATTAAAGAGAATAGGGCTGCACGGCAACACTACACTAAACATGTGGGAAAATGTAAGCTGTGTCTGGTAAAACCGTAAAGCATTCATAGTTGGACTCCCATAAACCATAGAGATTACATATCTAACCAATATGTTAATAATATTGATAAGCACATGACACCTTTAACCCCTTCAGGACACAGGCATTTTTCACCTTCCTGACAGTGCCTATTTTTGCAAATTTCATATGCTTTTACTTATCCAAGCTATTCTGAGACTATTTTCTTGTGGCACAATGTAATCTATGTTAAAGTTAAATTTGAGTTGATATGTATACCTTTTATTTATTTTTTAAAAATTAAAAATTTACAGAAAATTATGAAAAATTTGTTTTTTTCAAAATTTGTATTTCTCTGCTTTTAAGACCGATAGTGATACCTCATAGAGTAGTTATTAATTAACATTCAACATATGCCTACTTTATGTTTGTGAATGTAATTTTGTTTTTTTAGAAGCAAATGTTAAAACTTTTAAGGAAATTACCAATTGGTCCTTTTTCTGTTTTGAAGTCACTTTGTGGGACTTACATAGTAGAAACCACCAATAATTGATCCCATTTTAGAAACTACACCCCTCAAGTTATTCAAATCTGATTTTACAAACCTTTTTAACTCTTTATATGTTTCAGAAAATGTAAGGCAAATGGAGGTGAAATTTCACTTTTTTACATTGAAATTTCACTGATTTTACATTTTAATCCATTTTCCTGTAAGGCAGAAAGGGTTAACAGCCAAACAAACCTCAATATGTATTACCTTGATTCTGCAGTTTACAGAATCACCCCATCAAAAACTGCTGTATGGGCACATGGCAGGGCTCAGAAGAAAAGAAGAGCTATATGGTTTTTGGAGGACAGATTTTGCTATAGTGGTTTTTGGGCACCATATTACATTTGAAGTCACACTAAGGTACCCCCACAGCAGTATCCCGCAAAAAGTGACCACATTTTGGAAACAAGGAATTTATTCAGGGGTGTACTGACCACTTTGACTCCACAGGCTTTTAATAGAATTTAGAAACAGATGGGTTTGAAAATGATCATTTCCATTTTTTTTCCAGTAAAATGTAACATTGTTAATTGTTAAGCATTTTCTCCTGAACATGACAATACCCCATATCTAGTCAAAAATTGCTGTTGGCAGAGATCAGAAGAGAAAGAGCACCATATGGGTTTTGGAGGGCAGATTTTGGTGTAATGGTTTACGGACACCATGTTGCTATTGATCAGCCTTTGGACAGGAGTACAGCCATTTTCTGAAAACCATACATTTTATTTTTCTTAACGGAACTTTATAATAGGTTCTGTTTTGGGGTACATACAACTTTTTGATTGCTTTTTATTTAGCTTTTTGGGAAGCAGGATAAAGAAAAGGTGGCAAATCTGCCACTGCATTTTGGGTTTTGTAATTCGAAGAACATCATGCAGATAAAATTACATGTTATCTTTATTATCTTGGTCGCTATGATTATAGAGATACCAATTTATATATTTATTTCTAGTTTTACCACTTTTACGCAAAGCATTTTTGAAAAATAAAGGCTATTCTTGTGTCACCATTGGCTAAGAGACATATTTTATTTTTATGCCGCTCATCTTGAGGTAAATAACACTTTTTTGCCACTCGCTATGATGCTGTGAGGCAAGGTGGCTGTTTTGACAGTTTTTTTAATTTAATTTTTTTTACAGAATTAACCTTAAGAGGTAGACCGTACACAATAAAAGCATTTTGGAAAAAAAAACAGTTTTTGTGTTGCAATTTTCTGAGAGTCATGTTTTTTTAATCTTTTATAGGGGCTCATTTTTTGCAGGATGAGGTAATGTTTTGAGTGGTACCATTTTGGGGTACATAGTACTTTTTGATCTCTTGCTATTATGCTTTTTGTAAGACAAAGTGACCAAAATTATTTATGAAAAACACCCCAAAAAAGTTTTTATGAAAAACACATTTTTAAAAACTTTTTAACTTTTTATTTTTGTCCCACTGGGATTTAAAATTTTAGGGGTTTGATCCCCTCTGCAATGCATTCTATAATATTACGTAAAATTTGTATTGTAATGAATTGACTGTCAATGTATTACCTGTGTAATACACTGCCAGCCTGCCTTCCTGGGAGCTTGAGGGGTCTAGGTCTCACCGGCTTCTGTAGAAGACAAGCCCCGATGCCATCCGGCTGCCTTCACAGCCCTTGGTTCCCCATCACCACGGTGCCGAGACCCAATAGGGAGGGGGAGGGAACCCGATCCCTCTACACAGCCCATACATGCCCCGTCAACGCTGAACTCGACATACAAAGGGTTAAAGAACCGGCATTGGAGTATTCACCAACGCCGGCGTATACAGCTAAGGCTCAGCTGTCAGGAACAGCGTGCTATCTGCTACCTGATCAGCGTGCTATACCTATCTGGCAGCTTTTGGGAAATTAGTTCCATATGTCTGAAAGGAGATACCTGATGTATAAATATATATATATATATATATATATATATATATCTATACACAGTGCCTTGCAAAAGTATTCACCACCCTTGACTTTTTTTGTGTTTTGTTGTCATGGAACCATGAACCAGACGTACAACAAGAGATAAGTGGAAATAGCAAACGTAGGCGCCAATCTGTTAGAAGACCTCCGCAGGCTCTCCTTAAAGGAAGGTCTCTCCTTGAGTCTGGTGTCAATCAAAATCAGGAAAGAAATAAGAGACTCGAGCTCCACTGGTAGGTCCTTAGCTGCAACCTCATCCTTCAAGGCATCCGAGAGACCATGAGAGAAAGCAGCGACCAGAGCCTCATTATTCCAGCCCACCTCTGCTGCCAGGGTACGAAACTCAATGGCGTATTCAGCTACGGATCGTGAACCCTGTCTGATGGACATAAGGAGCTTCGCAGCAGAGGCAGCACGAGCCGGCACATCGAATACCTTCCGAAGAGAAGCAACAAAACCGGAAAACTCGGCAACCACCGGATTGTTGTTCTCCCATAAAGGGCTGGCCCAGGCCAAGGCCTTGTCCGAGAGCAGCGAGATCAAGAAGCCCACCTTTGATCTCTCAGTAGGAAAGGCATGTGGCAGCAACTCGAAATAAATGCCCACCTGGTTAAGGAAACCTCGGCACTGAGTTGGCTCTCCCCCAAAGCGCTGTGGAAGGGGGGCAGAACCGGTCATACCCCGAAACACCGCAGGCGCAGCAACAGGTGTCGGGGTAGACTCTGGCGCAACAACCGGAGCGGCAGTAGGAGCGGGCCCAGGAGTGACAACCGACCCATCGGCAACGGAAGCTAAATGAGCCGTGCGTTCAAGCAGGGTTTGCAACGCCACAGCGAACCGACCCAACAGGTGATCCTGCTGATCAAGTCTGGCAACCAGCGTAGGTAGCGAGGATGGCCCTGTACCGTCAGAATTCATGGCTTGGTCCTAATGTCATGGAACCATGAACCAGACGTACAACAAGAGATAAGTGGAAATAAGGTTTTATTGAAAATCAAGCTGTAAGGCAAAAGTCCAAACGGATGGCTAAACCGAAGCAGGGTCTTGCAAAGCCAGAGGTCAGGAACCAGAAGGGTAGTCAGACGAAGCCTGGATCAGGAACCAGCAGGGTAGTCAGACGAAGCCTGGATCAGGAACCAGCAGGGTAGTCAGACGAAGCCAGGATCAGGAACCAGAAGCAGCAGCAGTCTTAGAAGCATGTGAACACAGGAGGACCAAGCAAGGAACTGAAGCCACAGACCTCCTATATATATGAGCTAGGCATCCAGCTCCTCCCAGTGGGAAGGAGAAGCCGCAGGGTGGGAGGCTACAAGAAACCCAGAAACCAAGATGGCCGCCAGCACATGTCAAACGAAGGAGAACAGCAAGAAGGTAAGACCATGACAGTACCTCCCCCTCAAGGGCCCCTCCTCCGCGGAGTAAAGAACGGTTTCTGAGGGAAGCGTGCGTGGAAGGCTCGGAGCAAGGCAGGAGCATGGACATCTGCGGAGGGAACCCAGGAACGCTCCTCTGGACCATAACCACGCCAATGGACCAAAAACTGCACCCGACCGCGGACCAGGCGTGAGTCCAGGATATTGCTCACCTCATACTCCTCACGATTGCCCACTTGGACCGGACGAGGCCGAGGAACCGAGGAAGTGAAACGATTACACACCAGTGGCTTCAACAGGGAGACATGAAACACGTTGGAGATCCGCATGCCAGGAGGAAGCGCAAGGGCATAGGCTACCGGGTTTACCCTGCGAAGCACTCGGAAGGGACCAACAAAGCGAGGCGCCAGCTTGGGAGTGGGCACTCGAAGGTTGAGGTTGCGGGTGGACAACCATACGCGGTCTCCGACCTGGTAGGAAGGAGCGGGCGCTCGTCTGCGATCAGCCTGGAGTCTCTGGCGCTGCGCAGAGACCTCAAGGGACCTCTGGATCTGTACCCAAGAAGCACGTAGGACGGAAAGGTGATCCTCCACAGCCGGAATATCCTGGGGAGAGAATACCTCCGGTAACACGGCAGGTTGGAACCCATAATTGGCCATGAAGGGAGACGTCCCAGAGGAAGAGTTCACCGCCGTGTTCCTGGCAAACTCAGCCCAAGGCAGGAGGTCAACCCAATTGTCTTGGTGATCGGAGACATAGCAACGAAGGAATTTCTCCAAGGCCTGATTGGATCGTTCTGCGGCCCCATTGGACTGAGGGTGGTAGGCCGAGGAGAAAGAGAGATGAATCCCCAACTGGGAGCAAAAGGCAAGCCAGAACCTGGACACAAACTGACTCCCCCGATCCGACACAATCTCCTTGGGCAAACCGTGCAACCGGAAGACCTCCCTGGCAAAAATCGTGGCCAACTCTTGTGCAGAGGGTAACTTCTTGAGAGGAACACAGTGGCACATTTTGGAAAACCGATCCACAATCATGAGAATGACCGTATGGCCTCGGGATGCAGGGAGGTCCACAATGAAATCCATCCCCAGGTGTGACCATGGACGCTCCCCGGTGGCTATGGGTTGCAAAAGGCCCAACGAAAGGTGCCGAGGGGACTTACTCTGGGCACAAACGGAGCATGCCGCTACATATGCGGCGATGTCGGAACGTAGAGAAGGCCACCAGAACAGACGTGAAACAGCCCAGGACAGCTGATTCTTTCCAGGATGCCCCGCGGCCTTGGAGTTATGGTAGGTTCGCAACAACCGAGTGCGCAACTCCTCAGGCACAAAACATCTGCCGTTGGGTCTCCCAGAGGGAGCACCAGATTGAGCCGCCAAAATCTGCTCACCCAGGGGAGAGGTCAGGCTGGTGCGAATGGCGGCCAGGATCTGATTCGGAGGTATGACCGAAGTCGGAATCGACTCCTCCCCGGACAGCTCGGAGTACTGCTGTGATAAGGCATCCGCTCTGATGTTCTTGGAACCGGGTAGGTAGGAGACCACGTAATTAAAACTTGACAAGAACAGAGCCCATCTGGCCTGACGTGGTGTCAATCTCTTGGCCTCAGAGAGGTAGGTCAGATTCTTGTGGTCCGTCAGGATGAGAACCGGAACCACCGAGCCCTCGAGCAAGTGCCTCCATTCTTTAAGGGCCTGCACGATGGCCAATAACTCCCTGTCACCAATCTGATAGTTGCACTCCGCGGAAGACAGTTTCCGGGAGTAAAACCCACAAGGAAGCAGAGGACCCTCTGGTGTTCTACGCTGAGACAGAAGGGCGCCTACTCCCGTCTCAGACGCGTCCACCTCGAGGACAAAAGGCAACTCAGGGTTGGAATGCGACAGAATCGGAGCCGACACAAAGGCGGACTTTAGAGCCTCAAAAGCTCGGATGGCCTCGAGCGGCCAGACCTGGGGATTACTGCCCTTCCTGGTCAGATCCGTGAGAGGCTTGGCTAGCATGGAAAAGTCCCTGATGAACTTCCGATAATAATTGGCGAAGCCCAAAAAGCGCTGCAGGGCACGAAGACCACTGGGCTGGGGCCACTGTAAGACAGCCGAAACCTTCTCAGGATCCATGGAGAACCCCTCAGCGGAAATGATGCAACCTAAGAAGGTTACCTGGGATCGGTGAAATTCGCATTTCTCAAGCTTACCGAACAGCTTGTTCTCTCGTAACCGTTGCAACACTCGTCTGACATCCAGAATGTGGGCCTCCATGGATTCAGAATATACCAAGATGTCATCCAAATAGACCACCACACACTGCTGCAACAGGTCACGGAAAACATCGTTGATGAATTCCTGGAAGACTGCGGGCGCATTGCACAACCCAAAGGGCATAACCAAGGATTCATAATGACCGGTCCTGGTGTTAAACGCGGTCTTCCACTCATCGCCCGCCTTGATCCTTACCAGGTTATATGCCGCCCTCAGGTCGAGTTTGGTAAAGACCGTGGCCCCTTTGAGGCGATCGAACAGCTCGGAAATCAAGGGTATCGGGTAAGCGTTCTTGATCGTGATGCGATTGAGACCCCTGTAATCGATGCAAGGCCTCAACTCACCGCCCTTCTTTTTCACAAAGAAAAATCCAGCCCCTGCCGGGGACGAGGATTTGCGAATGTGTCCGCGTGAAAGCGCCTCCCTCACGTACTCCTCCATGGCCTCATTCTCCGCTACCGACAGTGGATAGACTTTGCCACGAGGAGGAACGGCACCAGATTGTAACTCTATGGCACAATCGTATGGGCGGTGCGGAGTTAGGGCAACCGCACGCACCTTATCGAATGCATCCCGGTACTCCTCGTATTCAGGAGGCAACAGAGAGTCCGAGGAAGTACACAGCAACTTGACAGGCCCATGGATGCAACTAGCCCCACACTGCGGTGACCACGAGAGGATCTCGGCCGATCTCCAATCGAAAGTCGGATTATGCTTCTGGAGCCAGGGGTACCCCAAGACCACCGAGTAGTGTGGAGACGAAATAACCTGGAGACAGACCGACTCTCTGTGAACGGCACCAATGGCCATCCCCACTGGAAGGGTCTCCTGAGTCACGTGTGGCGGCAGAAGGGGTCTGCCGTCTATCACCTCAAGAGCCAGTGGGGAACCTCGAGGCTGCAGAGGAATGGAATTGGCGGCAGCGAACACACTATCAATGAACAAACCACCAGCACCAGAGTCCACCAACGCCTGGGTCGTCACCGAGCCCCCGACCCAGGAGAGGACAACAGTAATCAGTGGTTTGTCAACACGGGAAACCGGGGATGAGGAGACTCCACCCAAGATCTGCCCCCGACAGGATCTCAGGTGCGAGCGTTTCCCGGATGGTTCGGGCATGCCAACCGAAAATGCCCACCGAGACCACAGTACATGCATCGGCCCTCGCGTCTCCGGAGTACCCTCTCCCCCTAGGACAGGCGAGCAAACCCCAGCTGCATGGGTTCACCCCCAGACAAGTCATCCCCAGGAGGCGTGGGAGGAGAGGGAGGCACGGGTGGGACAGCAAACGTAGGCGCCAATCTGTTAGAAGACCTCCGCAGGCTCTCCTTAAAGGAAGGTCTCTCCTTGAGTCTGGTGTCAATCAAAATCAGGAAAGAAATAAGAGACTCGAGCTCCACTGGTAGGTCCTTAGCTGCAACCTCATCCTTCAAGGCTTCCGAGAGACCATGAGAGAAAGCAGCGACCAGAGCCTCATTATTCCAGCCCACCTCTGCTGCCAGGGTACGAAACTCAATGGCGTATTCAGCTACGGATCGTGAACCCTGTATGATGGACATAAGGAGCTTCGCAGCAGAGGCAGCACGAGCCGGCACATCGAATACCTTCCGAAGAGAAGCAACAAAACCGGAAAACTCGGCAACCACCGGATTGTTGTTCTCCCATAAAGGGCTGGCCCAGGCCAAGGCCTTGTCCGAGAGCAGCGAGATCAAGAAGCCCACCTTTGATCTCTCAGTAGGAAAGGCATGTGGCAGCAACTCGAAATAAATGCCCACCTGGTTAAGGAAACCTCGGCACTGAGTTGGCTCTCCCCCAAAGCGCTGTGGAAGGGGGGCAGAACCGGTCATACCCCGAAACACCGCAGGCGCAGCAACAGGTGTCGGGGTAGACTCTGGCGCAACAACCGGAGCGGCAGTAGGAGCGGGCCCAGGAGCGACAACCGACCCATCGGCAACGGAAGCTAAATGAGCCGTGCGTTCAAGCAGGGTTTGCAACGCCACAGCGAACCGACCCAACAGGTGATCCTGCTGATCAAGTCTGGCAACCAGCGTAGGTAGCGAGGATGGCCCTGTACCGTCAGAATTCATGGCTTGGTCGTAATGTCATGGAACCATGAACCAGACGTACAACAAGAGATAAGTGGAAATAAGGTTTTATTGAAAATCAAGCTGTAAGGCAAAAGTCCAAACGGATGGCTAAACCGAAGCAGGGTCTTGCGAAGCCAGAGGTCAGGAACCAGAAGGGTAGTCAGACGAAGCCTGGATCAGGAACCAGCAGGGTAGTCAGACGAAGCCTGGATCAGGAACCAGCAGGGTAGTCAGACGAAGCCAGGATCAGGAACCAGAAGCAGCAGCAGTCTTAGAAGCATGTGAACACAGGAGGACCAAGCAAGGAACTGAAGCCACAGACCTCCTATATATATGAGCTAGGCATCCAGCTCCTCCCAGTGGGAAGGAGAAGCCGCAGGGTGGGAGGCTACAAGAAACCCAGAAACCAAGATGGCCGCCAGCACATGTCAAACGAAGGAGAACAGCAAGAAGGTAAGACCATGACATTTGTTACATTATAGCCTTATGTTCAATGTTTGTTAATCTGAATTTTATGTAAGGATCAGAGCACAATAGTCTAAGTTGGTAAAGTGAAATTAGACAAATATATAAATTAAACTATTGTTTTTAAAATAGAAGACAGAAAATTTGCTAGGAAGCCCATAAAAAGCTCTGATGCAACAACTACCTTCAGAAGTCACATAATTAGTAAAATGATGTCCACCTGTATGCAATCTAACTGTCACATGATCTGTCATTACATATACATACCTTTTTTGAAAGGCCCCAGAGGCTGCTACACCTAAGCAAGAGGCATCACTAACCAAACACTGCCATGAATACCAAGGAACTATCCAAACAAGTAAGGGACAATGTTGTTGAGAAGTATAAGTCATGGTTAGGTTATAAAAAAATATCCAAATCTTTGATGAAGCCAGGAGCACTATCAAATCTATCATAACCAAATGGAAAGAACATGGCACAACAGCAAACCATCCAAGAGATGGCCGCCCACCAAAAATCACGGACCAGGCAAGGAGGGCATTAATCAGGGAGGCAGCACAGAGACCTAAGGTAACCCTGGAGGAGCTGCAGACTTCCATAACAGAGACTGGAGTATCTGTACATAGGATGACAATAAGCCGTACACTCCATAGAGTTGGGCTTTATGGCAGAGTGACCAGAAGAAAGACATTACTTTCAGCAAAAAAACTAAAAAGCAAGTTGTAAGTTTTCAAAAAGGCATGTGGGAGACTCCCAAAATATATGGAGGATGTTTTTTAGCAGCCAGGACTGGGAAACTGGTCAGAGTTGAGGGAAAGATGGATGGTGCTAAATACAGGGATATTCTTGAGCAAAACCTGTCCCACTCTGTGCGTGATTTGAGGCTAGGACAGAGGTTCACCTTCCAGCAGGGCAATGTCCCCAAACACACGGCTAAAGCAACACTTGAATGGTTTGAGGGGAAACATGTAAATGTGTTAGAATGGCCTAGTCACAGCCCAGATCTCAATCCAATAGAAAATCTGTGGTCAGACTTAAAGATTGCTGTTCACAAGTGCAAACCAAGCGCTCCACTTAAAGGAGCTGAATCAGTTTTGCAAGGAGGAATGGGCAAAAATCCCAGTGGTAAGATGTGGCAAGCTCATAGAAACTTATCCAAAGCGACTTGGATTGCCGTAAAAGGAGGCTCTATAAAATATTGACTTTAGGGGGTGGATAGTTATGCACATTGACCTTTTCTGTTATTTTGTCCTATTTGTTGTATGCTTTGCAATTAACCAATTAAAAAAAAGGTCTAAGTTGTGGGCATGTTCTACAAATTAAATGATGCAAATCCTCAAACAATCCATGTTAATTCCAGGGAGTGAGGCAACAAAAAATAGAACAAATTCAAGGGGGGGTGAATACTTTTGCTTAGCACATTACAGAGTGTTGGCAAAGCATACAAAAGTTATTTACGCATATACCTACGTCCCGTATTCTTTTTATAAACCGGGGGTGTCTTCGCTTCATGTCTGACCATTTTTTAATGATGGCCAGATGTCGGTGTTTGAGACTCGTTTTGCGCCAGATCTCAAATGCCAGCTCCCGTACAATCCGCTGTTTCTCAGCGTGGGACCGGGTGCGGTCATATCCCCGCGCCAACATCCGCTGCAAGATAAAAATGCAAGCATATAATCCCAAATTTTAACAATAATAGTATTGAAAATAATTTACTCAAAAAGTATTTAATGCTTTGAAGTGGAAATATTCGATTTAGGCCGCCTGCACACAGGTGTATTTTTTCACAACTACGGACCGTACAAACCCGTCCTGCCGTCCTGCAGAGTGGACAAGTGCACGGCGTCATTGGTTGCTATGATGAGGTGCGCTTCCGGCCACCACCGCTGTACTGTGATACACTTGTATGATCTATACAAATGTATTACTGTACAGCGGTGGTGGCAAGAAGCACACGGCATCATAGCGAGTTAGCAACCAATGACGCTGTGCGCTCGTCCACTCTGCAGGACATCAGCCTGGGTTTTTACGGTCCGTAGTTGTGAAAAAACACGCCCGTGTGCATGCGGCCTTACTGTTACGGTTAGAAGATGGGATTGTATTAAAACTCTATGTGGGTGGACTATGAGCTATCAGATATTGCCAAGCTTAGCAGAGATGTACCTGTTTAGTGAAGTGACGGTATGGTATGAGGTGTACAGCTGGTTTGCCTCCCAGAAATGCACCCTGGGTAACTCTAAATGAACCAGCAAATACTGGCGGTCTGACAAAGAAAGCTTCTCCTGAGTCCTGACCAACAGGAAACAAATTATAATCTATAGACTCTGTGTGTGTGTGCAGTATATAGTGTGTGTCTGTGTGTGTGTGGTATATAGTGTGTGTGTGCGGTATATAGTGTGTGTGTGCGGCATAAATTGTGTGTGTGCGGTATATAGTGTGTGTGTGGTATATAGTGTGTGTGTGCGGTATATAGTGTGTGTGTGTGCGGCATAAATTGTGTGTGTGCGGTATATAGTGTGTGTGTGGTATATAGTGTGTGTGTGCGGTATATAGTGTGTGTGTGGTATATAGTGTGTGTGTGCGGTATATAGTGTGTGTGTGCAGTATATTGTGTGTGTGTGGTATATAGTGTGTGTGTGCGGTATATAGTGTGTGTGTGCGGCATATAGTGTGTGTGTGCGGTATATAGTGTGTGTGTGGGGTATATAGTGTGTGTGTGCAGTATATTGTGTGTGTGTGGTATATAGTGTGTGTGTGTGTGCGGTATATAGTGTGTGTGCGGCATATAGTGTGTGTGTGCGGTATATAGTGTGTGTGTGCGGTATATAGTGTGTGTGTGCAGAGTATATTGTGTGTGGCATGACAATGGATGTTGAATGTGCGTATGAAATATATTTCTATGCTTTCCATACAAATATGCTACTAACATAGTGGGTGTGATGTCACATGAATACTTAGTGCAACAATCAATAATATCTAGTGAGACCTTATAAAATGTGAAGTTTTGTGTACTTTAGAAAAATTTGAATCGCAGAAGGTCGCACTGGCGATTTTTTTATAACACTGTTTATGCATATAAAGCGATTGTTCAGACATGCAGGTGAAATGTAATCAAATACACTACTCCATTTAATTGCTAGTCGGTGCAAACCAGTTGCTGTAGGCCACGCCTTTCTAGCGCATGTGATTTTGCGATTAATACTTTGATGAAATTTCACAGACAAAAAAAAGTAATGCTTGTAGATCGCAGATTCGCTTAATACTTCTGGTATGTCAGTGTCCATGTTGTGGGACTATGTGTGCACATCTAGTAAGTATTTTGTGGTTGCAAATATGACCTGGAGGTCCACGAACATTTGATTGCATTCGCCCAATCGCGTTCGCGAACCGTCCCAGCAGATGTTCGTCCATCACTAATCACTATATTCTAAATATTCGCAAATTCGCAAAAGTGTCAATATTCGAGATAAAAATTTGCAATTCGAATATTCGTGATCAACACTACTGGGGACATTAAAAAAATTATTTCTACACTATGGGGGACATTATTTAAGATGGGGTACTACATTGGGGGCATAATTAAAACTGGGGACATTAAAAAAATGATTCCTACACTATGGGGGACATTATTGAAGATGGGGGACTACATTGGGGGCATTATTAAAGCTGGGGGCGGTAAAAAAAATATCATACACTATGAGGGACATTATTTTACCAGGGGGCCTACATGGGGGGCATTATTAAAGCTGGGGACAGTAAAAAAAATTGCTACACTACGGGGGACATTATTTTAGCTGGGGGCCTACATGGGGGTATTATTAAAGCTGGGGGCACTTTAAAAAAATTATTTACACATTGGAAGACATTATTTTAGCTGGGGCCAAAATAGGGGGCATTATTATAGCTGGGGGCAGTAAAATAAAATTCTTACACTATGGGGGAAATTGTTTTAGCTGGGGGCCTACATGGGGCATTAATAAAGCTGGGGGCAGAAACAACAACAAAAAAATCCTACACTATGGGGGTCATTACCCTGAAAGATTATGAACATTTGGGTTATTCACTTAGAAATAAGACGACTGAGGGGAGATCTAATAACTATGTATAAATATATCAGTGGTCAGTACAGAGATCTATCCCATCATCTATTTATACCCAGATCTGTGACGAGGGGACATCCTCTGCGTCTGGAGGAAAGAAGGTTTGTAAACAAACATAGAAAGAGATTCTTTACGGTAAGAGCAGTGAGACTATGGAACTCTCTGCCTGAGGAGGTGATGATTGTGAGTACCATAAAATAATTCAAGAGAAGCCTGGAGGTATTTCTGGAGCATAATAATATTACAGGCTATAGCTACTAGAGAGGGGTCGGTGATCCAGGGAGTTATTCTGGCGAATAAGTGTGGAAAATTGGCTGGTACCTCACAGAGTTTTTTTTTTGCCTTTCTCTGGATCAACTTGCAGGATAACAGGCTGAACTGGATGGACAAATGTCTTTTTTCGTCCTTATATACTACCGTGTTTCCCCGAAAATAAGACATCCCCCGAAAATAAGACCTACCTCTAGTTTTGCCTATCACTGTAATATAAGGCATCCCCCGAAAATAAGGCCTCCCTGATAATAAAGCATCCCCCGAAAATAAGGATTCCCCGATTATAAAGCAAGCCACCCCAGAATGTAAGGACCCTGCAGCTACCCTACGGTACCGTAAGGCGTCTGATTCCTCTGGACCCTACAGGCGCCGCCACGCAGCTCACTGATTGGCCGCAGTGCAGGCAGTGCAAGGTCTCTTTAAATCAGAGAGCCCGCGCTGCCGTCTTCTTCTGCCACGGACACACAGGGGACGGGGTGACAGGTGGGGGGGGGGAATATGTGATGGAAGGTGGGGGATGTCTGGTGAAGGTGGGGGGGGAGACTAAAAACGGTAATTAAAATGACACAGGGTGATCAGAGGGGTACTCAAAATGACACAGGGTGATCGGGGGGGGGGGGGGGGAATCAAAATGACATCGGGAGATCAGAGAAGGGAATCAAAATGACACAGGGTGATCAGGGTGGGGAGGGGGATCATTTAAAATGACACAGTGGGATCAGAGGGGGGAATCAAAATGACACAGGAGGATCAGAAGAGGGTACTAAAATGCTATAGTAATCCCCCCCCCCCTCTGATTCTCCTGTACCATTTTGATTCCCCCTTCTGATCCCCCTGTGTCATTTTAAGTGATCCCCCTCCCCACCCTGATACCCCTGTGCCATTTTAAGTGATCCCCCTCCCCACCCTGATACCCCTGTGCCATTTTCTTTATTTTACCCCTAGACATGAGCGCAAAAAGAAAGAGCTACTCCATAGAGCAGTGGCGTCTCTAGCTTTCAAATTTTGGGGGGCACACTGGGGGCCAGGACAAAAGTAGGGGGGCAGCTATAACAACAATACATTTACACAAGTACGCTTAGAAATGCTGCGATACTTTACCCAATACCTAAAACCGCAACAGGGAAGAAAAGTCCAGCTATCTGTGGATGACACTGCTATGGGGGGGATCTGTGGATGCCACATAGCATCTTATGTATAGCATCTTATGTGTCATCCACAGATCCACCCCATGACAGTGTCATCCCCATTTCCCCCTCCATAACAGTGTCATACACAGATCTCCCTCCCCGCCTCTCACAGAAGTGTACATTTGACATTTCTAAACTGTAATCCATATCCTGCAGTAACTTTAACTTTAAATCAGGATTAAGCGGCCGCTCATCTCTACTAGTACCTTAACCTTACACCACTCGGCTAGCTTCGGTAACAGGGCCAGGCTACAGCCTACAGGTCCTGCCTGTTAGTTGTTAATGAGCGAGTGCTGATTTCTGCAGGTCGTAGGATACGGATTACAGTTTAGAAGAAATGTACACTCCTGTGAGCGGTCCAGAGCCTGGTCTCGGGAGGGGCACTTCCAGATTATTTTCTGTCCGCCGCCACAGAACAAGGGTGCTTATAGAACAGACTACACAGTGTAGAGGTATACTGTATATTGTGGGGCACAGTGTAGAGGTATACTGTATATTGTGTGGCACAGTGTAGAGTATACTGTATATTGTGTGGCACAGTGTAGAGGTACACTGTGTGGCACAGTGAAGGGGTACACTGTGTGGCAGAGTGTAGCGGTACACTGTGTGGCAGAGTGTAGCGGTACACTGTGTGGCAGAGTGTAGCGGTACACTGTGTGGCAGAGTGTAGCGGTACACTGTGTGGCACAGTGTAGAGGTACACTGTGTGGCACAGTGTAGAGGTACACTGTGTGGCAAAGTGTAGAGGTACACTGTGTGGCAAAGTGTAGAGGTACACTGTGTGGCAAAGTGTAGAGGTACACTGTGTGGCAAAGTGTAGAGGTACACTGTGTGGCACAGTGTAGAGGTACACTGTGTGGCACAGTGTAGAGGAAAACTGTGTGGCACAGTGTAGAGGTACTCTGTGTGGCACAGTGTAGAGGTATACTGTGTGGCACAGTGTAGAGGTATACTGTGTGGCACAGTGTAGAGGTATACTCTATATTGTGGGGCACAGTGTAGAGGTATACTGTATATTGTGGGGCACAGTGTAGCGGTATACTGTATATTGTGTGGCACAGTGTAGAGGTACACTGTATATTGTGTGGCACAGTGTAGAGGTACACTGTGTGGCACAGTGTAGAGGTACAATGTGTGGCACAGTGTAGAGGTACACTGTGGGGCACAGTGTAGAGGTGCACTGTGGGGCACAGTGTAGAGGTACACTGTGGGGCACAGTGTAGAGGTACACTGTGGGGCACAGTGTAGAGGTACACTGTGGGGCACAGTGTAGAGGTACACTGTGGGGCACAGTGTAGAGGTACACTGTGGGGCACAGTGTAGAGGTACACTGTGGGGCACAGTGTAGAGGTACACTGTGGGGCACAGTGTAGAGGTACACTGTGGGGCACAGTGTAGAGGTACACTGTGGGGCACAGTGTAGAGGTACACTGTGGGGCACAGTGTAGAGGTACACTGTGGGGCACAGTGTAGAGGTACACTGTGGGGCACAGTGTAGAGGTACACTGTGGGGCACAGTGTAGAGGTACACTGTGGGGCACAGTGTAGAGGTACACTGTGCGGCACAGTGTAGAGGTACACTGTGCGGCACAGTGTAGAGGTACACTGTGCGGCACAGTGTAGAGGTACACTGTGCGGCACAGTGTAGAGGTACACTGTGCGGCACAGTGTAGAGGTACACTGTGCGGCACAGTGTAGAGGTACACTGTGCGGCACAGTGTAGAGGTACACTGTGCGGCACAGTGTAGAGGTACACTGTGCGGCACAGTGTAGAGGTACACTGTGCGGCACAGTGTAGAGGTACACTGTGCGGCACAGTGTAGAGGTACACTGTGCGGCACAGTGTAGAGGTACACTGTGTGGCACAGTGTAGAGGTATACTGTATATTGTGGGGCACAGTGTAGAGGTATACTGTATATTGTGGGGCACAGTGTAGAGGTATACTGTATATTGTGGGGCACAGTGTAGCGGTATACTGTATATTGTGTGGCACAGTGTAGAGGTATACTGTATATTGTGGGGCACAGTGTAGAGGTATACTGTATATTGCGGTGCACAGTGTAGAGGTATACTGTATATTGCGGGGCACAGTGTAGCGGTATACTGTATATTGCGGGGGAAAATTGTAGCGGTATACTGTATATTGCGGGGCACAGTGTAGAGGTATACTGTATATTGTGTGGCACGGTGTAGAGGTATACTGTATATTGTGTGGCACAGTGTAGCGGTATACTGTATATTGTGGGGCACAGTGTAGGCTATATGTCTATAACATAAACATATTTCACATGAACACTCACAGTTACTTGGCTTGGCCCTTGGGGGTCTCGGACGCCACTTCCACACTTTGGCCGGGGGCTCGGCGGAGCTGATGTTGTGCTTTATCCTAATGAGAAAGATTTCATAATAAGGATTTGGAGAAGGGGCAGAGGGATAGCAGAGCAGGGAGAGGCTGGTGCTGCTACTAGGGGGTCATACCATGGGGGAGTAATAAAGCCCACCATTATGCCCCCCAGTAGAAATAATTCTCCTTATAATGTGACAATGCAAAAAATACCCCCTTATGCCCACAGTTGAGCTAATGTCCCCCATAATGTGCCAGTATAAAATACCCCTATATAGTGCCCCCAGTAAATGCCCCCGTAGTGCTCCTCTCCCCCTTTCTCCTAGTGCCCCCCATAATGTACCAGTATAAAATGCCCCAGTAGATGCCCTCAGTGTCCCCCATAATTTTGCAAATATAAATTACCCCTTCTTAGTGCCCCGTAGATGACTCCATAGTACTCCTCTCCCCCCTTTCTCATAGTACCCACCATAATGTGTCCCAGTATAAAATGCTACTGTACAGAACCCCCCATATAAAAAACCCCTTCTTTGTGTTGCCTCAGTAGATGCCCCTATAGTGCCCACCAATAATGTGCCAGTAATAAGCCCCCCATTACGTGCCAGTAATAAGCCCCCCATTACGTTCCAGTAATAAGCCCCCCATTACATTCCAGTAATAAGCCCCCCATTACGTGCCAGTAATAAGACCCCCATTACGTGCCAGTAATAAGACCCCCATTACGTGCCAGTAATAAGACCCCCCATTACGTGCCAGTAATAAGCCCCCCATTACGTGTCAGTATTAATCCCCCCCATCATGTGCCAGTATTAAGCCCCCATCATGTGCCAGTATTAAGTAAGTCCCTCCCATCATGTGCCAGTATTAAGTAAGCCCCCCCATCATGAGCCATTATTAAGTAGGCCCCCCATCATGTGCCATTATTAAGTAGGCTCCCCCATCATGTGCCATTATTAAGTAGGCCCCCCCATCATGTGCCATTATTAAGTAGGTCCCCCCCATCATGTGCCATTATTAAGTAGGTCCCCCCCATCATGTGCCATTATTAAGTAGGCCCCCCCATCATGTGCCATTATTAAGTAGGCTCCCCCATCATGTGCCATTATTAAGTAGGCCCCCCCATCATGTGCCATTATTAAGTCTCCATCATGTGCCATTATTAAGTAGGCCCCCCCATCATGTGCCATTATTAAGTAGGTCCCCCCCATCATGTGCCATTATTAAGTCGGTCCCCCCCATCATGTGCCATTATTAAGTAGGCCCCCCCATCATGTGCAATTATTAAGTAGGCCCCCCCATCATGTGCCATTATTAAGTAGGCCCCCATCATGTGCCATTATTAAGTCGTCACCCCCATCATGTGCCATTATTAAGTAAGTCGTCCCCCCCCATCATGTGCCATTATTAAGTAGGCCCCCCCATCATGTGCCATTATTAAGTAGGCCCCCCCATCATGTGCCATTATTAAGTAGGCCCCCATCATGTGCCATTATTAAGTCGTCACCCCCATCATGTGCCATTATTAAGTAAGTCGTCCCCCCCATCATGTGCCATTATTAAGTAGGCCCCCCCATCATGTGCCATTATTAAGTAGGCCCCCATCATGTGTCATTATTAAGTAGGCTCCCCCCCATCATGTGCCATTATTAAGTAGGCCCACCCACCCAGTATCACTATTGTAAAAAAAAAAAAAATATAACACTTATACTTACCTCAGTGTCAGCGATGCGATGCAGGCCTCTTCTGGCCTGTGTCCCACACTGTATGGCTCAGGCGGTGCGATGACGTCATCGCGCCGCCTGCGCCGGCCTCTGATAGGCTGCCGGCCTAGTGCCTGCAGCCTATCAGAGCAAGGGGAAGGGACACGCCTCTCCCTTCCATGCACCGCGGCTGGCACAGGCAGATTACTAAGGAGATGAGCGCAATGGAAGCGCTCATCTCCCTGTGCCCGGCGGCGGCTCTCTTGGGGGGGAGGGGGCGCATTTTAGTTGGGGGGGGCACATGGGGGGGCACAAAAAATAAATATAAATAATATTCTATGACATTTTTCTATAAATACCAACACTTTTAAAATGTAGCAGTTGGTAATTGTAAGAAACGTAAACTTTTGCTGGATAAAAGTTTAGGTAATCATTACTAAAATGAATATCATAAACTCCTCTTTCTCCTGTAATTAGATTATGGTGCTTAACCCCTTCCCGATTGACCATTGGATATATATGTCCTATCTCTACATACCCCATGCAGATAACATGTATATAAACATTTTGGCAGCGCTTTAATTCCAGCGCTAATGAGCGCTGGGATTAAAGCTCTTGCAATCTAGCAGGAGCAGGTCGGTCCAAGCTGTCAGAAACAGCAGGGACCGTGAGGAGAAGACAGAAGTGGTTTATTTCCGCATCTGCCTTCTCCCTTGACCGTCGGGTGCCTCAGGACAGGAGCAGAGCTGCACTGGAAACAGTGGGGAAAAAAAAGACAGTAGAGGTCTTTTAGGTCTTTAATGAGAATTAGTGTTTTTTCTCCAAATAAACCTAAAAAAAGGGAAAAAAAAGAACAAAAAAAAACCATACTAATAAAAAGTCCATACTAATAAACGGCCAAGTACCACATGTGCTCGAGCGCCATGCTCGAGTCTCCGTCCCGCACGTTTCACGGCTGCTAAGCATCCAATAAACATGCAGGTAAGTACTGCCATCACTGTAATAGCTATGTTGGCTGCTGGCATTACAGTGATTAGCTGGCCAGAACGTGTCATCAGGTGCTATATAGCACCCGATGACGCGGGTTCGGCTCACAGCGAGTCAGGGAGAGCTGCGCTTAGGAAGGAACAGATAGTGTAGGGCGTTTGTGATCGCATTTTATGTGGTTGGCAGCAATTTATTTTAGCAAAGTAGTACTCAAGTTTTTTTTTACATACTTTGCAAAATAGCGATTCTTTTTCTATATAGAGGGTGTCTGCAGTGACTTGTGACATCTGTGCAATACATTCTGTGTGTCAGGGGCAGAGATAGGAAAAATATTAGCGATTATTTTTTTTCCCATAATCTATCCACATTTTTGCTGTAAACAGTGTCATCTGTGAGTTGTCAGATCTGCTCTGCAACACCTTGTGTGGTTGTCAGGGCCAGATATAGGGAAAAAATTTGAATACAGAAAACTATTTTTTTCCCATAATCTTTCCACATTTTTGCTGTCAACAGTGCAATCTGTGAATTGTGTGATCTGCGCTTCAATACATTGTGTGGTTGTTAGGGCCACATATAGGGAAAAAATTCAAATACAGAAAACACTATTTTTTTACCCATAATCTATCCAACATTTTTGCTGTCAACGGTGTAATCCGTGAATTGTCTGATCTGCGCTGCAATACATTGTGTGCTTGTCAGGGCCAGATATAGTGAAAAATATAAATATAAACTTAAATCAGAAAACAGTGTCTGTACCGCAGATTCCAAAATTCTGGGCCTAATCTAGTGTCCGTATTCTGTGTGTTTCTGTGACATATTATGTCCTGCTCAGAAAAGTGTGTCTTTAGGGCACATTCCAAAAATATGGGGCTGACAACCACACAATAGTGTCCATATCCTGTGTATTTCTGTGACATATACTGCCCTGCATCAGAAAACTGTGTCTTTAGGGCAAAATTCAAAAATCTGGGCCTAATCTAGTGTCCATATTCTGTGTGTTTCTGTGACATATACTGCCCTGCATCAGGAAACTGTGTCTTTAGGGCAAAATTCTGGGCCTAATCTAGTGTCCATATTCTGTGGGTTTCTCTGACATATACTGTCCTGCATCAGAAAACTGTGACTTTAGGGCAAAATCCCAAAATCTGGGCCTAATGTGGTGTTCATATTCTGTGTGTTTCTGTGACATATACTGTCCTGCATCAGAAAATAGTGTCTTTAGGGCAAAATTCTAAAATCTGGACCCAATCTAGTGTCCACATTCAGTGTGTTTCTGTGACATATACTGTCCTACATCAGAAAATAGTGTCTTTAGGCAAAATTTAAAAAATCTGGGCCTAATCTAGTGTCCATATTCTGCGTGTTTCTGTGACATATACTGTCCTGCATCAGAAAACGGTGGCTTTAGAGGACTGTAAAACAATTTGCGCCACATCTTGTGGCAAAACAATTAAAATAAAGAAGGCGAGCACTAACCCTGGGTTCACACCTAAGCGTTCCTCAAACGCGTGTTTTACGCGCGTTTTTGTCGCGCGTTTTTATGCGCGTTTTTTGTAATAGTAAACGCGCGTTTGACGCGCGTTTGTGTCATTGACTGCAGTGTCCTATGGCCACAAACGCGCGTCAAAACGCCCCAAAGAAGCTCAAGTACTTGTTTGAGCGTCGGGCGTTTTACAGCGCGTTCGTACGCGCTGTAAAACGCCCAGGTGTGAACCCTTCCCATAGGGAAGCATTGGTTTTCATGTGTTAAGCGTTTTACAGCGCGTTTGAACGCGCTGTAAAACGCTCAGGTGTGAACCCAGGGTAAGGGATGGGGAAGTGGGAGTGATGCTGGTTAGTGATGAGTAGTGATGAGCGGCAGGGGCAATATTCGAATTCGCAATATTTCGCGAATATTTGGGCGGATATTCGCCATATGTTCGAGAATTCGCGAACTCATGATCTCCAGGCATTATTTTCTTGATTGCGAAAATTCGCATAAAATTCGCATACAAATTTTCGCATAAAAATTCTCATGAACTGGTATTTTCACAAATATCGAATATTCGCAATTCCGAATATATTTTGCGATATTCGAAATATTCGCGAATTCTCGAAGTGCCGATATTCGCGATTAAAATTCGCAATTCGAATATTCCTGATCAACTCTAATGCTGGTGGTGCACGCAGAGGCCGTGGAACTGGATGCAATGAAACTGTGCCTGCTGCCAGTGCACCAAAAAAAAAAAGCATCCACTGCTTTTGTGACGCAAAAGCATCTTGGCGCTTTTGTGACGCTTTCTTGGCGCTTTTTGAAAGGCTGCAAAGCAGCCAATCAACAAGCGTCATACTACTTGCCCCAAGAGGCCATCACAGCCATGCCTACTATTGGCATGGCTGTGATTGGCCAGAGCACCATGTGACCCAGCCTCTATTTAAGCTGGAGTCACATAGCGCCGCCCGTCACTCTGCTCTGATTAGCGTAGGGAGAGGTTGCGGCTGCGACAGTAGGGCGAGATTAGGCAGATTAACTCCTCCAAAGGACTTGATTAACTGATCGATCTGCAGCTGTGGATCATTGAGCTGCTGATCCTCAATTGCTCACTGTTTTTAGGCTGCCCAGACCGTTTGTCAGTCACATTTTTCTGGGGTGATCGGCGGCCACTTTGTGTCTTGTGGTGCGCCAGCACAGGCTGCGACCAAGTGCATTTAACCCTCAATGGTGTGGTTGTTTTTTGGCTAAAGCCTACATCAGGGTGAAGCTGTCACACCAAGTGCATTTAACCAGCAATAGTCTGTTTATTTTTTGGCCATATACTACATCAGGGGCAAGCTGCGCCTGTCACCAAGTGCATTTAACCCTCAATGGTGCGTTTGTTTTTTGGCTAAAGCCTACATCAGGGTGAAGCTGTCACACCAAGTGCATTTAACCAGCAACAGTCTGTTTATTTTTTGGCCATATACTACATCAGGGGCAAGCTGCGCCCGTCACCAAGTGCATTTAACCCTCAGTAGTGTGGTTGGTCAAGCTATCACACCAAGTGCATTTAACCAGCAATAGTCTGTTCATTTTTTGGCCATATACTAAATCAGGGGCAAGCTGCGCCCGTCACCAAGTGCATTTAACCAGCAATAGTCTGTTCATTTTTTGGCCATATACTACATCAGGGGCAAGCTGCGCCCGTCACCAAGTGCATTTAACCCTCAGTAGTGTGGTTGGTCAAGCTGTGACACAAAGTGCATTTAACCAGCAATAGTCTGTTCATTTTTTGGCCATATACTACATCAGGGGCAAGCTGCGCCCGTCACCAAGTGCATTTAACCCTCAGTAGTGTGGTTGGTCAAGCTATCACACCAAGTGCATTTAACCAGCAATAGTCTGTTCATTTTTTGGCCATATACTACATCAGGGGCAAGCTGCGCCCGTCACCAAGTGCATTTAACCCTCAGTAGTGTGGTTGGTCAAGCTATCACACCAAGTGCATTTAACCAGCAATAGTCTGTTCATTTTTTGGCCATATACTATATCAGGGGCAAGCTGCGCCCGTCACCAAGTGCATTTAACCCTCAGTAGTGTGGTTGGTCAAGCTGTGACACCAAGTGCATTTAACCAGCAATAGTCTGTTCATTTTTTGGCCATATACTACATCAGGGGCAAGCTGCGCCCGTCACCAAGTGCATTTAACCAGCAATAGTGTGGTTATTTTTTGGCCATATCCCAGTCTAATTCTGTCACTAAATCCATACCGGTCACCCAGCGCCTAAATACTAGGCCTCAAATTTATATCCCGCTAAATCTCTCGTTACCGCTGTCCTGTTGTGGCTGGGAAAGTTATTTAGTGTCCGTCAAAGCACATTTTTTGTTCTGGGTTGAAATACAATTCCCAATTTAGCAATTTCATAATTTAGTGGTTTCTGCTGTATCAGAGCTATTTGAAATCTATCCCTAAAAGGGTATATAATATTCAAGGTGCACATAGGGTCATTCACAATAACTTCACACACACACGCTACTGTGCATATCCCAGTCTAATTCTGTCACTAAATCCATACCGGTCACCCAGCGCCTAAATACTAGGCCTCAAATTTATATCCCGCTAAATCTCTCGTTACCGCTGTCCTGTTGTGGCTGGGAAAGTTATTTAGTGTCCGTCAAAGCACATTTTTTGTTCTGGGTTGAAATACAATTCCCAATTTAGCAATTTAAAAATTTAGTGGTTTCTGCTATATCAGAGCTATTTGAAATCTATCCCTAAAAGGGTATATAATATTCAAGGTGCACAAAGCTCATTCAGAATAACTTCACACACACATGCTACTGTGCATATCCCAGTCTAATTCTGTCACTAAATCCATACCGGTCACCCAGCGCCTAAATACTAGGCCTCAAATTTATATCCCGCTAAATCTCTCGTTACCGCTGTCCTGTTGTGGCTGGGAAAGTTATTTAGTGTCCGTCAAAGCACATTTTTTGTTCTGGGTTGAAATACAATTCCCAATTTAGCAATTTAAAAATTTAGTGGTTTCTGCTGTATCAGAGCTATTTGAAATCTATCCCTAAAAGGGTAGATCATATTGAAGGTGCACATAGGGTCATTCAGAATAACTTCACACACCCGCTACTGTGCATTTCCAAGTCTAATTCTGTCACTAAACCCATACCTGTCACCCAGCGCCTAAATAGTAGGCCTCAAATTTATATCCCGCTAAATCTGTCGTTACCGCTGTACTGTTGTTGCTGGGCAAGTTATTTAGTGTCCGTCAAAGCACATTTTTTGTTCTGGGTTGAAATACAATTCCCAATTTAGCAATTTCATAATTTAGTGGTTTCTGCTATATCAGAGCTATTTGAAATCTATCCCTAAAAGGGTATATAATATTCAAGGTGCACATAGGGTCATTCAGAATAACTTCACACACACACGCTACTGTGCATATCCCAGTCTAATTCTGTCACTAAATCCATACCGGTCACCCAGCGCCTAAATACTAGGCCTCAAATTTATATCCCGCTAAATCTCTCGTTACCGCTGTCCTGTTGTGGCTGGGAAAGTTATTTAGTGTCCGTCAAAGCACATTTTTTGTTCTGGGTTGAAATACATTTCCCAATTTAGCAATTTAAAAATTTAGTGGTTTCTGCTGTATCAGAGCTATTTGAAATCTATCCCTAAAAGGGTAGATCATATTGAAGGTGCACATAGGGTCATTCAGAATAACTTCACACACCCGCTACTGTGCATTTCCAAGTCTAATTCTGTCACTAAACCCATACCTGTCACCCAGCGCCTAAATACTAGGCCTCAAATTTATATCCCGCTAAATCTCTCGCTACCGCTGTCCTGTTGTGGCTGGGAAAGTTATTTAGTGTCCGTCAAAGCACATTTTTTGTTCTGGGTTGAAATACAATTCCCAATTTAGCAATTTTAAAGATTTAGTGGTTTCTGCTATATCAGAGCTATTTGAAATCTATCCCTAAAAGGGTATATAATATTCAAGGTGCACATAGGGTCATTCAGAATAACTTCACACACACACGCTACTGTGCATATCCCAGTCTAATTCTGTCACTAAATCCATACCGGTCACCCAGCGCCTAAATACTAGGCCTCAAATTTATATCCCGCTAAATCTGTCGTTACCGCTGTACTGTAGTTGCTGGGCAAGTTATTTAGTGTCCGTCAAAGCACATTTTTTGTTCTGGGTTGAAATACAATTCCTTATTTAGCAATTTCATAATTTAGTGGTTTCTGCTATATCAGAGCTATTTGAAATCTATCCCTAAAAGGGTATATAATATTCAAGGTGCACATAGGGTCATTCAGAATAACTTCACACACACACGCTACTGTGCATATCCCAGTCTAATTCTGTCACTAAATCCATACCGGTCACCCAGCGCCTAAATACTAGGCCTCAAATTTATATCCCGCTAAATCTCTCGTTACCGCTGTCCTGTTGTGGCTGGGAAAGTTATTTAGTGTCCGTCAAAGCACATTTTTTGTTCTGGGTTGAAATACAATTCCCAATTTAGCAATTTAAAAATTTAGTGGTTTCTGCTGTATCAGAGCTATTTGAAATCTATCCCTAAAAGGGTAGATCATATTGAAGGTGCACATAGGGTCATTCAGAATAACTTCACACACCCGCTACTGTGCATTTCCAAGTCTAATTCTGTCACTAAACCCATACCTGTCACCCAGCGCCTAAATACTAGGCCTCAAATTTATATCCCGCTAAATCTCTCGTTACCGCTGTCCTGTTGTGGCTGGGAAAGTTATTTAGTGTCCGTCAAAGCACATTTTTTGTTCTGGGTTGAAATACAATTCCCAATTTAGCAATTTCATAATTTAGTGGTTTCTGCTATATCAGAGCTATTTAAAATCTATCCCTAAAAGGGTATATAATATTCAAGGTGCACATAGGGTCATTCAGAATAACTTCACACACACACGCTACTGTGCATATCCCAGTCTAATTCTGTCACTAAATCCATACCGGTCACCCAGCGCCTAAATACTAGGCCTCAAATTTATATCCCGCTAAATCTCTCGTTACCGCTGTCCTGTTGTGGCTGGGAAAGTTATTTAGTGTCCGTCAAAGCACATTTTTTGTTCTGGGTTGAAATACAATTCCCAATTTAGCAATTTTAAAGATTTAGTGGTTTCTGCTATATCAGAGCTATTTGAAATCTATCCCTAAAAGGGTATATAATATTCAAGGTGCACATAGGGTCATTCAGAATAACTTCACACACCCGCTACTGTGCATTTCCAAGTCTAATTCTGTCACTAAACCCATACCTGTCACCCAGCGCCTAAATACTAGGCCTCAAATTTATATCCCGCTAAATCTCTCGTTACCGCTGTCCTGTTGTGGCTGGGAAAGTTATTTAGTGTCCGTCAAAGCACATTTTTTGTTCTGGGTTGAAATACAATTCCCAATTTAGCAATTTCATAATTTAGTGGTTTCTGCTATATCAGAGCTATTTGAAATCTATCCCTAAAAGGGTATATAATATTCAAGGTGCACATAGGGTCATTCAGAATAACTTCACACACACGCTACTGTGCATTTCCAAGTCCAATTCTGTTAGTAAATCCATACCGGTCACCCAGCGCCTAAATACTAGGCCTCAAATTTATATCCCGCTGAATTTGAATACAATACATTGGGCCAAATAATATTTTTGTTGTTGTGGTGAACCATAACAATGAGGAAAACATCTAGTAAGGGACGCGGACGTGGACATGGTCGTGGTGATGTTAGTGGACCCTCTGGTGCTGGGAGAGGACGTGGCCGTTCTGCCACATCCACACGTCCTAGTGTACCAACTACCTCAGGTCCCAGTAGTCGCCAGAATTTACAGCGATATATGGTGGGGCCCAATGCCGTTCTAAGGATGGTAAGGCCTGAGCAGGTACAGGCATTAGTCAATTGGGTGGCCGACAGTGGATCCAGCACGTTCACATTATCTCCCACCGTCTTCTGCAGAAAGCGCACAGATGGCGCCTGAAAACCAACCCCATCAGTCTGTCACATCACCCCCATGCATACCAGGGAAACTGTCTCAGCCTCAAGTTATGCAGCAGTCTCTTATGCTGTTTGAAAACTCTGCTGGCAGGGTTTCCCAAGGGCATCCACCTAGCCCTTCCCCAGCGGTGAAAGACATAGAATGCACTGACGCACAACCACTTATGTTTCCTGATGATGAGGACATGGGAATACCACCTCAGCATGTCGCTGATGATGACGCAACACAGGTGCCAACTGCTGCGTCTTTCTGCAGTGTGCAGACTGAACAGGAGGTCAGGGATCAAGACTGGGTGGAAGACGATGCAGGGGACGATGAACCCACATGGAATGAAGGTCGTGCCACTGACTTTCACAGTTCGGAGGAAGAGGCAGTGGTGAGACCGAGCCAACAGCGTAGCAAAAGAGGAAGCAGTGGGCAAAAGCAGAACACCCGCCGCCAAGAGACTCCGCCTGCTACTGACCGCCGCCATCTGGGACCGAGCACCCCAAAGGCAGCTTCAAGGAGTTCCCTGGCATGGCACTTCTTCAAACAATGTGCTGACAACAAGACCCGAGTGGTTTGCACGCTGTGCCATCAGAGCCTGAAGCGAGGCATTAACGTTCTGAACCTGAGCACAACCTGCATGACCAGGCACCTGCATGCAAAGCATGAACTGCAGTGGAGTAAACACCTTAAAACCAAGGAAGTCACTCAGGCTCCCCCTGCTACCTCTTCTGCTGCTGCCGCCTCGGCCTCTTCTGCTGCTGCCGCCTCGGCCTCTTCCTCCGCCTCTGGAGGAACGTTGGCACCTGCCGCCCAGCAAACAGGGGATGTACCACCAACACCACCACCACCACCTCCGTCACCAAGCGTCTCAACCATGTCACACGGCAGCGTTCAGCTCTCCATCTCACAAACATTTGAGAGAAAGCGTAAATTCCCACCTAGCCACCCTCGATCCCTGGCCCTGAATGCCAGCATTTCTAAACTACTGGCCTATGAAATGCTGTCATTTAGGCTGGTGGACACAGACAGCTTCAAACAGCTCATGTCGCTTGCTGTCCCACAGTATGTTGTTCCCAGCCGCCACTACTTCTCCAAGAGAGCCGTGCCTTCCCTGCACAACCAAGTATCCGATAAAATCAAGTGTGCACTGCGCAACGCCATCTGTAGCAAGGTCCACCTAACCACAGATACGTGGACCAGTAAGCACGGCCAGGGACGCTATATCTCCCTAACTGCACACTGGGTAAATGTAGTGGCAGCTGGGCCCCAGGCGGAGAGCTGTTTGGCGCACGTCCTTCCGCCGCCAAGGATCGCAGGGCAACATTCTTTGCCTCCTGTTGCCACCTCCTCCTTCTCGGCTTCCTCCTCCTCTTCTTCCACCTGCTCATCCAGTCAGCCACACACCTTCACCACCAACTTCAGCACAGCCCGGGGTAAACGTCAGCAGGCCATTCTGAAACTCATATGTTTGGGGGACAGGCCCCACACCGCACAGGAGTTGTGGCGGGGTATAGAACAACAGACCGACGAGTGGTTGCTGCCGGTGAGCCTCAAGCCCAGCCTGGTGGTGTGTGATAATGGGCGAAATCTCGTTGCAGCTCTGGGACTAGCCAATTTGACGCACATCCCTTGCTTGGCGCATGTGCTGAATTTGGTGGTGCAGAAGTTCATACACAACTACCCCGACATGTCAGAGCTGCTGCATAAAGTGCGGGCCGTCTGTTCGCGCTTCCGGCGTTCACATCCTGCTGCTGCTCGCCTGTCTGCGCTACAGCGTAACTTCGGCCTTCCCGCTCACCGCCTCATATGCGACGTGCCCACCAGGTGGAACTCCACCTTGCACATGCTGGACAGACTGTGCGAGCAGCAGCAGGCCATAGTGGAGTTTCAGCTGCAGCACGCACGGGTCAGTCGCACTACAGAACAGCACCACTTCACCACCAATGACTGGGCCTCCATGCGAGACCTGTGTGCCCTGTTGCGCTGTTTCGAGTACTCCACCAACATGGCCAGTGGCGATGACGCCGTTATCAGCGTTACAATACCACTTCTATGTCTCCTTGAGAAAACACTTAGGGCGATGATGCAAGAGGAGGTGGCCCAGGAGGAGGAGGAGGAGGAGGAGGAAGAGGGGTCATTTTTAGCACTTTCAGGCCAGTCTCTTCGAAGTGACTCAGAGGGAGGTTTTTGGCAACAGCAGAGGCCAGGTACAAATGTGGCCAGACAGGGCCCACTACTGGAGGACGAGGATGAGGAGGAGGTGGAGGAGGATGAGGATGAAGCATGGTCACAGCGGGGTGGCACCCAACGCAGCTCGGGTCCATCACTGGTGCGTGGCTGGGGGGAAAGGCAGGACGATGACGATACGCCTCCCACAGAGGACAGCTTGTCCTTACCCCTGGGCAGCCTGGCACACATGAGCGACTACATGCTGCAGTGCCTGCGCAACGACAGCAGAGTTGCCCACATTTTAACCTGTGCGGACTACTGGGTTGCCACCCTGCTGGATCCACGCTACAAAGACAATGTGCCCACCTTACTTCCTGCACTGAAGCGTGATAGGAAGATGCGCGAGTACAAGCGCACGTTGGTAGACGCGCTACTGAGAGCATTCCCAAATGTCACAGGGGAACAAGTGGAAGCCCAAGGCCAAGGCAGAGGAGGAGCAAGAGGTCGCCAAGGCAGCTGTGTCAATGCCAGCTCCTTTGAGGGCAGGGTTAGCATGGCAGAGATGTGGAAAACTTTTGTCAACACGCCACAGCTAACTGCACCACCACCTGATACGCAACGTGTTAACAGGAGGCAACATTTCACTAACATGGTGGAACAGTACATGTGCACACCCCTCCACGTACTGACTGATGGTTCGGCCCCATTCAACTTCTGGGTCTCTAAATTGTCCACGTGGCCAGAGCTAGCCTTTTATGCCTTGGAGGTGCTGGCCTGCCCGGCGGCCAGCGTTTTGTCTGAACGTGTATTCAGCACGGCAGGGGGCGTCATTACAGACAAACGCAGCCGCCTGTCTACAGCCAATGTGGACAAGCTGACGTTCATAAAAATGAACCAGGCATGGATCCCACAGGATCTGTCCGTCCCTTGTCCAGATTAGACATTAACTACCTCCCCTTAACCATATATTATTGGACTCCAGGGCACTTCCTCATTCAATCCTATTTTTATTTTCATTTTACCATTATATTGCGAGGCTACCCAAAGTTGAATGAACCTCTCCTCTGTCTGGGTGCCGGGGCTTAAATATATGCCAATGGACTGTTCCAATGTTGGGTGACGTGAAGCCTGATTCTCTGCTATGACATGCAGACTGATTCTCTGCTGACATGAAGCCAGATTGTCTGTTACGGGACCTCTCTCCTCTGCCTGGGTGCTGGGCCTAAATTTATGACAATGGACTGTTGCAGTGGTGGGTGACGTGAAGCCTGATTCTCTGCTATGACATGCAGACTGATTCTCTACTGACATGAAGCCAGATTGTCTGTTACGGGACCTCTCTCCTCTGCCTGTGTGCTGGGCCTAAATATATGCCAATGGACTGTTGCAGTGGTGGCTGACGTGAAGCCTCATTCTCTGCTATGACATGCAGACTAATTCTCTGCTGACATGAAGCCAGATTGTCTGTTACGGGACCTCTCTCCTCTGCCTGTGTGCTGGGCCTAAATATATGCCAATGGATTGTTGCAGTGGTGGCTGACGTGAAGCCTCATTCTCTGCTATGACATGCAAACTAATTCTCTGCTGACATGAAGCCAGATTGTCTGTTACGGGACCTCTCTCCTCTGCCTGTGTGCTGGGCCTAAATATATGCCAATGGACTGTTGCAGTGGTGGCTGACGTGAAGCCTCATTCTCTGCTATGACATGCAGACTAATTCTCTGCTGACATGAAGCCAGATTGTCTGTTACGGGACCTCTCTCCTCTGCCTGTGTGCTGGGCCTAAATATATGCCAATGGACTGTTGCAGTGGTGGCTGACGTGAAGCCTCATTCTCTGCTATGACATGCAGACTAATTCTCTGCTGACATGAAGCCAGATTGTCTGTTACGGGACCTCTCTCCTCTGCCTGTGTGCTGGGCCTAAATATATGCCAATGGACTGTTGCAGTGGTGGCTGACGTGAAGCCTCATTCTCTGCTATGACATGCAGACTAATTCTCTGCTGACATGAAGCCAGATTCTCTGTTACGGGACCTCTCTCCTCTGCCTGGGTTCCGGGGCCTAAATATCTGAGAATGGACTGTTCCAGTGGTGGGTGACGGGAAGCCAGATTCTCTGCTATGGGACCTCTCTCCAATTGATTTTGGTTAATTTTTATTTATTTAATTTTTATTTTAATTCATTTCCCTATCCACATTTGTTTGCAGGGGATTTACCTACATGTTGCTGCCTTTTGCAGTCCCTCTAGCCCTTTCCTGGGCTGTTCTACAGCCTTTTTAGTGCCGAAAAGTTCGGGTCCCCATTGACTTCAATGGGGTTCGGGTTCGGGACGAAGTTCGGATCGGGTTCGGATCCCGAACCCGAACATTTCCGGGAAGTTCGGCCGAACTTCTCGAACCCGAACATCCAGGTGTTCGCTCAACTCTACTCTTGAGCCTTCACCTTCTCAAGAAGATGACGGTGGTGAATGGCAATCATTCGGTAGAGGTGCAGTAGACATCGCATATCTAGATTTTAGTAAGGCTTTTTTACACTGTCCCACACAGAAGACTTATCAATAAACTGCAGTCATTGAGCATGGACTCCCATATTGTTGAGTGGATTAGGCAGTGGCTGAGTGACAGACAACAGAGTGTTGTAGTCAATGGAGAACATTCAAAACAAGGTCATGTTACCAGTGGGGTTCCACAGGGATCTGTACTGGGACCAATTTTGTTTAATATCTTCATAAGTGATATTGCAAAAGGCCTCGATGGTAAGGTTTGTCTTTTTGCTGATGACACAAAGATATGTAACAGGGTTGATGTTTCTGGAGGGAAACGCCAAATGGAAAAGGATTTAGGAAAACTAGAAGAATGGTCAGAACTCTGGCAACTGAAATTTAATGTGGATAAGTGCAAGATAATGCACCTGGGGCGTAAAAACCCAAGGGCAGAATATAGAATATTTGACACAGTCCTGACCGCAGTATCTGAGGAAAGGGATTTAGGAGTAATTATTTCAGAAGACTTAAAGGTGGGAAGACAATGTAATAGAGCAGCACGAAATGCCAGCAGAATGCTTGGATGTATAGGGAGAGGTATAAGCAGTAGAAAGAGTGAAGTGCTTATGCCGCTGTACAGAACACTGGTGAGACCTCACTTGGAGTATTGTGCGCAGTACTGGAGGCCATATCTCCAGAAGGATATAGATACTCTAGAGAGAGTTCAGAGAAGAGCTACTAAACTAGTACATGGATTGCAGGATAAAACTTACCAGGAAAGGTTAAAGGACCTTAATATGTATAGCTTGGAAGAAAGAAGAGACAGAGGGGATATGATAGAAACTTTTAAATACATAAAGGGAATCAACTCGGTAAAGGAGGAGAGCATTTTTAAAAGAAGAAAAACTACCACAAGAGGACACAGTTTTAAATTAGAGGGGCAAAGGTTTAAAAGTAATATAAGGAAGTATTACTTCACTGAGAGAGTAGTGGATGCATGGAATAGCCTTCCTGCAGAAGTGGTAGCTGCAAATACAGTGAAGGAGTTTAAGCATGCATGGGATAGGCATAAGGCTATCCTTCATATAATATAGGACCAGGGACTATTCATAGGATTCAGATATATTGGGCAGACTAGATGGGCCAAATGGTTCTTATCTGCCGACACATTCTATGTTTCTATGTTTCTATGTTTCACGAGGTGGATGATGATGAGACCAATCACTGAGGTTGTGGTAAGGTCAAGCCAGGAGGATGAGCAGAGTCAGGAAGTGGAACAGGAGGTGGTTGATGCTGAGGTCACTGACCCAACATGGGAAGATGAAAAGCCGAGCGAGGACAGCAGTAAGGGGGGGGGGGGGGGATCCACAGCACCGCAACAGGCTGGAAGAGGCAGTGGGGTTGCAAAAGGGAGAGGTCGGCCCACACCAAACAGGCCTGCAAACGTTACAACGAGCACCCCCATGTGTAAACATAACTTGCCAAGGGGTAGGTGTTCCGCAGTATGGCACTTTTTTGAGGAAAGTGCAGATGACAAAAGAGTGTTAGTTTGCAACCTGTGCCATACCAAAATGAGCCGGGGCATGAACACTAGCAACCTCACCACCACTAGCATGATCCGTCACATGGCATCCAAGCACCCTAACAAGTGAGCCGAACGCCTGGGTCTGCAATCTGGGTCTGCAGGTCACACTACTACCTCCTCTTCCCCTGTGTTATGCACTGCTGGCCAATCCCCTGTCGAAGGCGCAGGCCCGGATGCCCCTCGCCCTGCACCTGTACCTTCGCATGAACCATCAGCAACAACATCCTTTTCCCTGTCCCAGCGCAGCGTCCAAATGTCAATAACACAGTCATTTCAACGCAAGCACAAATACCCACCCACAGGCTATAGCACTAAATGTGCAACTTTCGAAGCTACTGGCTCTTGAAATGTTGCCATTTAGGCTTGTGGACGCTGAGGCCTTCTGCAGCCTGATGTCGGCGGCCGTCCCTCATTACACAGTCCCCAGCCGCCACTATTTTTCACAGTGTGCTGCGCCTTACACCAGCATGTGTCCCAGAACATCACGCAGACTAAACAACGCAGTTACTGGGAAGGTCCACTTAACCACGGACACATGGACAAGTGCTGGTGGCCAGGGATGCTACATTTCCCTGACCGCACACTGGGTGAATGTTGTGGAGGATGGGAGTCGTACCATGGGATGGCAGAGGTGCTATCCATGCCCAGAATTGTGGGCCCTACGTCCATCAGGGTCTCCGCCAGCAGCTATATTACTAGCTCCAACCCCCTCTTCTACTCCTTCTCCTCCACTTCCACCTCCAGCAGCAGTCAGCCACCAGTCGCTAGCTGGAAGCAGTATAGCACTGCTGTGGGTAAGCGTCAACAGGCCATGCTGAAGTTGATCTGTTTAGGGGACAAAAAGCACACCGCTGCAGAGCTGTGGCAGGGTATGAGGGATCAAACCCAGCTGTGGCTCTTGCCACTCAACCTACAACCAGGCATGGTTATGTCTGACAATGGTCGTAACTTGGTGGCGGCTTTGGAGCTCGGAAACCTGACACACATCCCATGCATACGTCTTTAACTTAGTGGTTCAGCGGTTTATCAACACCTACCACAATTTGCCAGAGCTGCTAGTGAAGGCGCGCCGCGTGTGTGCCCATTTGCGCAAGTTGCCCACAGCTTCAGCCCGTCTTTTAACGCTGCAGCAGCACTTGCGGCTTCCAGCTCAATGACTGTTGTGCGACGTGAGCACACACTGGAACTCTACGTTCCACATGTTGGCCAGGCTTTGTGAGCAGCAGAGGGCAGTTGTAGAATACCAGCTGCAACATGGTCGTCACCTTTCAAATCAACTGCCACTACAGGGAGTGCAGAATTATTAGGCAAATGAGTATTTTGACCACATCATCCTCTTTATGCATGTTGTCTTACTCCAAGCTGTATAGGCTCGAAAGCCTACTACCAATTAAGCATATTAGGTGATGTGCATCTCTGTAATGAGACATGGAGTACTGGTTTGGGCTGGTATCATCAAAGATGAGCTTGTGGGGCCTTTTCGGGTTGAGGATGGAGTCAAGCTCAACTCCCAGTCCTACTGCCAGTTTCTGGAAGACACCTTCTTCAAGCAGTGGTACAGGAAGAAGTCTGCATCCTTCAAGAAAAACATGATTTTCATGCAGGACAATGCTCCATCACACGCGTCCAAGTACTCCACAGCATGGCTGGCAAGAAAGGGTATAAAAGAAGAAAATCTAATGACATGGCCTCCTTGTTCACCTGATCTGAACCCCATTGAGAACCTGTGGTCCATCATCAAATGTGAGATTTACAAGGAGGGAAAACAGTACACCTCTCTGAACAGTGTCTGGGAGGCTGTGGTTGCTGCTGCACGCAATGTTGATGGTGAACAGATCAAAACACTGACAGAATCCATGGATGGCAGGCTTTTGAGTGTCCTTGCAAAGAAAGGTGGCTATATTGGTCACTGATTTGTTTTTGTTTTGTTTTTGAATGTCAGAAATGTATATTTGTGAATGTTGAGATGTTATATTGGTTTCACTGGTAAAAATAAATAATTGAAATGGGTATATATTTGTTTTTTGCTAAGTTGCCTAATAATTATGCACAGTAATAGTCACCTGCACACACAGATATCCCCCTAAAATAGCTAAAACTAAAAACAAACTAAAAACTACTTCCAAAAATATTCAGCTTTGATATTAATGAGTTTTTTGGGTTCATTGAGAACATGGTTGTTGTTCAATAATAAAATGAATCCTCAAAAATACAACTTGCCTAATAATTCTGCACTCCCTGTATTCACAAGCAAGGAGTGGGCATTGATGTCAGACCTCTGTGAGGTTTTAAAAAACTTTGATGAATCCACACAGATGGTTAGTGGCAATAACACTATTATCAGCGTAACCATCCCACTTCTGTGTCTACTCAAACGATCGCTGCTCACAATTAAGGACGACGCTCTGAATGTGGCAGACGAGGAAATGGGGGAGGACATTACACAGGGTTATAGCCAACCCACAGTTCGTATTCTCAGCCCAAATTGGACCATGAAGAGGAGGAGGAGGAGCTGGAGACAGTTGCCTCTGCTACAGAGGGTTGTACCCATGAAACTTTAATTCCATCTGTTCAGCATGGAAAGGCAAAAGAGGAGGATGAGGATATGGAGAGTCATCTTGATGTCCACATGGACGTCTTGCCTGTTGGTACTCTGGCACACATGGCTGACTTCATGTTAGGCTGCCTTTCCAGTGACCCTCACGATATACACATTTTAGATAACACAGATTACTGGGTGTTCACCCTTCTCGACCCCTGCTACAAAGAGAACCTCTCATCTCTTATTCCTGTGGTGGAGAGGACGAGCAAAATGATGCAATACCAGAAGATCCTTGTTGGAAAATTGCTCCCAAATTTTCATCTAACAATGGTGACAGCAGAGTCCGTACTTCCTTAGGCAACCAAGGAAGGGAGACAAGGGGAACACACAGCAGTTCCAACAAAGACAGGGCAACACTCTCCAAGGCATGAGAGACTTTCATGACACCCAGCCACAATCTCACCCTGAAGCGCGGCCTAGTGGTACAAGGAGGAAAAAGTTTTGGAAGATGGTGAAGGAATACATACATTTGCAAGAAAAAGTATGTGAACCCTTTGGAATGATATGGATTTCTGCACAAATTGGTCATAAAATGTGATCTGATCTTCATCTAAGTCTCAATAATAGATATTCACAGTCTACTTAAACTAATAACACACAAAGAATTAAATGTTACCATGTTTTTATTGAACACACCATGTAAACATTCATAGTGCAGGTGGAAAAGGTATGTGAACCCTTGGATTTAATAACTGGTTGAACCTCCTTTGGCAACAATAATTCAATCAAACGTTTCCTGTAGTTGCAGATTAGACGTGCACAACGGTCAGGAGTAATTCTTGACCATTCCTCTTTACAGAACTGTTTCAGTTCAGCAATATTCTTGGGATGTCTGGTGTGAATCGCTTTTTTGAGGTAATGCCACAGCATCTCAATCGGGTTGAGGTCAGGACTCTGACTAGGGCACTCCAGAAGGCATATTTTCTTCTGTTTAGGCCATTCTGTTGTTGTTTTACTTCTATGCTTTGGATCGTTGTCCTGTTGCAACACCCATCTTCTGTTAAGCTTCAGCTGGTGAACAGATGGCGTTAAGTTCTCCTGCAAAATGTCTTGATAAACTTGGGAATTCATTTTGTCTTCGATGATAGAAATCCATCCAGGCCCTAACACAGCAAAGCAGCCCCAAACCATGATGCCCCCACCACCATACTTCACAGTCGGGATGAGGTTTTGATGTTGGTGTGCTGTGCCTCTTTTTCTTCACACATAGGGCCAGATTTATCATGACTCTGACGGCTCACTCCACTTTCACATATGGCTAAAGTCAGTTTTAGCCAAGTCAGATTTATGATCGGCCCCTTAAGACTGCAATAAATGTGGTTTGACGATAGCAGTTTATCCGTCAGTAAGCAGCTTTACAAAAGTCGCACATCTTTACGAAAAAGTTGCATGTTCTATTAAAAAGTCTAATAAGATAAGCATGGTCCTCACTGGAGTGAAATTGCTAATTTTTTTTGCGACTTTTTTGCGACTTTTTAAATAGTCCTAATAGTAAATCTGTCTAGAGATTACTTTACATAAGAAAACACGCCCAATTTCAGGAAAACTGGCGAGCATAGTGCAGAGCAGAAAAAAGTCGCAAATTTGTGCACAGTTTTAGCATATGCGCATTTTTTTGCGACTTTTTCACTCCATTATTCTGACTTAAGCTTATGATAAATCTGGCCCATAGTGTTAAGTCATTCTTCCAAACAACTCAACTTTGGTTTCATCTGTCCACAGAATATTTTGCCAGTACTGCTGTGGAACATCCAGGTGCTCTTGTGCAAACTGTAAATGTGCAGCAATGTTTTTTTTGGACAGCAGTGGCTTCCTCTGTGGTATCCTCCCATGAAATCCATTCTTGTTTAGTGTTTTACATATCGTATATTCGCTAAGACAGATGTTAGCATATGCCAGAGACTTTTGTAAGTCTTTAGCTGACACTCTAGGATTCTTCTACACCTCATTGAGGAATCTGCGCTGTGCTCTTGCAGGGATCTTTACAGGATGGCCACTCCTAGGGAGAGTAGCAGCAGTGCTCTTCATTTATAGACAATTTGTCTTACAGTGGACTGATGAACAGCAAGGCTTTTGGAGATACTTTTATAACCCTTTCCAGCTTTATGCAAGTCAATAATTCTTAGTCGTAGGTCTTCTGAAAGCTCTTTTGTGCGAGGCATCATTCACATCAGGCAATGCTTCTTATGAAAAGCAAACCCAAAACTTGTGTGTGTTTTTTATAGGGCAGGGCAGCTGCTACCAACACCTCCAATCTCATCTCATTGATTGGACTCCAGTTGGCTGACACATCACTCCAATTAGCTCTTGGAGATGTCATTAGTCTAGGGGTTCACATACTTTTTCACCTGCACTGTGAATGTTTACATGGTGTGTTCAATAAAAACATGGTAACATTTAATTATTTGTATGTTATTAGTTTAAGCAGACTGTGATTGTCTATTATTGTAACTTAGATGAAGATCAGATCACATTTTATGACCAATTAGTGAAGAAATCCATATCATTCCAAAGGGTTCAAATACTTTTTCTTGCAACTGTAGCAGACCGTGTCAGCATCCTAAATGATCCCTTAGTGCCTTACAACTACTGGGTGTCCAAGCTGGACACGTGGCACAAACTTGCACGCTACGCCTTGGAGCTGCTGGCTTTCCCTGCCGCCAGCGTTTTGTCTGAGCGTGTATTTAGTGCTGCTGGTGGCATTATAACAGATAAGTGTATCCGCTTGTCCACTAGTAATGCTGACAGGTTGACTCAGATAAAAATAAACAAGGCCTGGATTGCCACTGAGCTGCTGATTATCATAAAGGCAACTTTAATCTATCATTTATAATGTACTCAATCTACTGTAGTGTATTCTCATGCACTTTTTCCACCACAAAAAAAGAGTATATTTGTAAATTTTGTTTTCTCATCCTCCTCCTCCTCATCCAGATTGTCTATATTCCCTCCACTCAATTTATTTTAATAGGGTCAGCTAAACTGCAGGCCCTCGCCCCTAATGTTTTAGAGGGTCAGCTCAGCAGCAGGCCCTCGCCCCTAATGGTTTAAAGGGTCAGCTCAGCAGCAGGCCCTCGCCCATAATGTTTTAGAGCAGGGGTGGCCAACCTTACATACACAAAGAGCCCCAAAAAAAACCTTATGATTACCAGGAGCCACAAGCTATACATTTACACACAGTCACCATATTTTTTGCCCTACAAGATGCACGTAGGTTTAAACAAAGAAAAATAAGATAAAACATTTTTTTCATCTGATCTGAGGTCTGCTAAAAATTTTTTTTTTTCTTATTGTTCATTAGCAGACAAAAAATAATAATATATTTTTAATCAGACCTTAGATCAGACTCCTAAATCAGATTCCCAATCCTCATCTGATCTACAATAAGATCCCCAAACCTCATCAGACTTCCAAATCAGACCCCCAATGCTTGGATCAGACTAATCAGACTCCCAATGTCAGACCCTTAGTACTCATATCTCCCACACATGCTCAGATCCGCCACCATGCTCATATCTGACCCCCCCTCCCATGCTCAAACAAGACCGCCATGCTCAAATCTTCCCCCTCATGCTCAGATCTTCCCCCTCATGCTCAGATCAGACCCCCATTGCTCAGATCTGGACCCCCTCATGCTCACATGAGACCCCCCATTGCCCAGGTCAGGACCCCCCCCCCCCATGCTTAGATCAGACCCACATTCTTAGTTCTATCATTAAAAAAAATCTCTTCCCTCTGCTGATCAGGCACTGGGCTCCTGCTCGGGCACCTGCTACTCTGCAGGTCTGACATGCTCTCCACTGTGACCTGATGAGCAGTGATGGCCAGTTCGCAGTGTTTGCCAGCAAACACATGCGGGCTGCCACCTTTAGTAAGGTAGACTCACCCGTCCGATAAAGTCCCCCAGGAACTGCCTGCTCCCCATGACCGCATTTGATTTCAGACCGGCTCCCGGCACAGGCACAGGTAAGGGCCGGACGGGTGAGTCTACCTTACTAAAGATGGCAGCCCGCATGTGTTCGCTGGCGAACACTGCAAACTGGCCATCACTGCTGATGAGCACAATGTCAGGTCATAGTGCGTGTCTCCACATACTACGTTCCTACACTGTGTTACTACTTTGCAGCTCCAGCTCACTCTCCACTACGTCCTGATGCATAGTGCCCGATCAGGAAAAGAGATCTGCGCATGGGGTGGAGAGTGCTTCCTGGCTTCACAGCTAGAGCCTCACTTGAAGAAGCAAAGAGCCGCATGTGGCTCAAGAGCCACAGGTTGGCCACCCCTGTTTTAGAGGGTCAGTTCAGCAGCAGGTCCTCACCCATAATGTTTTAGAGGGTCAGTTGTGCAGCAGGCCCTCGACCATAATGTTTTAGAGGGTCAGTTAAGCAGCAGGCCCTTGCACATAATGTTTTAGAGGAGCAGTTCAGCAGCAGGCCCTCGCCCATAATGTTTTAGAGGAGCAGTTCAGCAGCAGGCCCTCTCCCATAATGTTTTAGAGGGTCAGCTCAGCAGCAGGCCATCGCATATAATGTTTGATATACAGGTTGTTTCGGAATGCCTCTTCATTGTAATTTTTGGCAGGACTTGCGCTTTATATACAAGTAGTACAGGAAAAAATGTTTTCAATACATTTTTCCTATAGAATCGATTTTTTTTCCTTTGGTTTTGTGCATAAATCCTTAATTAGATTGTGGGCCTGGTGATCAGTTTAAGGCCTTTTAAGCAGCATCAACAGCAGCAGCAGCAGCAGCATCGTGATAAAAATGAGTGGCAATGTGACATGGTGTGAAGATGGCAGCATGAGGAGGCCACATAGTGGCACAATGACTGAGTCTGGATAAAAGACTGAGGCCACAGATTGCTTAGAAAGATGTAGATGGAATCAATCTGTGGAGCAGTGGCACAATGACTGAGTCTGGATAAAAGACTGAGGCCAAAAATTGCTTAGAAAGATGCAGATGGAATCAATCTGTGAAGCAGGAGAAGCTGCAGCTTTGGGGCCCTGACCCAGAAGGGGCCCATCAAGAGGAGGAAGACTAAAGGATTTGGTCAGGGCCCTCTCAACAGTATTACACACTGAAATTATATACAGTGACAGTATAGACAGTGTATAAAACTGATGGAACAGCAGCTGGCCCATTGCTGAGAGAAGGATCTTTACTAGCCACAGGAATGGGGGCGACATGAAAGGAACTGGTCGCTAAAAAATTACTGTGGGATGCAGCCCCATTCAGTCAATTCTAGCTACACCACTGATGCAGCCCACAAAAGCAAGTTGGGTTTAGCGATTCCAAAACCTTAATAAAATTGTCGGCCTGGTGATCAGTTTAAGGCCTTTCAAGCAGCAGCTGCATCATGATAAAATGAGTGGCAAGGTGAAATGGTGTGGAGATGGCAGCATGAGGAGGCCACATAGTGGCACAATGACTGAGTCTAGATAAAAGACTAAGGCCACAGATTGCTTAGAATGATGCAGATGGAAACAATCTGTGGAGCTGTATCACCGTCACCTGCAGATTATTGCAGCCATCAAATTTAAGTTGGGTTTGTCGGTTCCACCTCACCTCACCAGCAGGCCCGCAACTAAAATCTTTTACAGGGTCAGCTCACATGCAGGCCCGCAACTCAAGCTGCCTTGCTTTGAAGTAGTAGCCATAGCTGTTTACCAGGCTCCCTCTCCGAAATCGAACAATGATTCCCCGTTATCAGTGGACACCATGGTAGGCGCATAAAAGAACATCGAAAGTTAAAGGAGAAGATATCCAAGCGTCTGCTGCCTTCCTTGGATTCTTCTGCTTTAATAACTTGACCCACCCTCTCTACCCAATCAGATTTCAGCCATTGACCTCCCTTGGATGTGGTATCCCTTTCTCAAGCTACCTCTCCGGCATTGAACCCTGATTCCCTGTTACCCGTGATCACCATGGTAGGTGCAGAAAAAAAAACATCAAAAGTTTATAGGGCAGACATCCAAATGGATCATGGGGACATGCAATCGCCCAGAAGTTATCTAGAGTCACCAATGAGGCAGCAGGCCCTCGCCCCTAAGGTTTTAGATGGTCAGATCAGCAGGCCCTTGCTCCAAATGTTTTTGAAGGTCACCAGCAGGCCATCAATCATAATTTTTCAAGGGCGTATATGACGCCCTCCTTTATGTGTAATAAAGGGTGCATTGTAGTGCCAGTTCCTTGTAATTTTTGGCAGCCCTTTCACTTAGTGCATAGGCTTTCTGAGTGTAGGAGTCCCACTACCTGAATAATTGTACCACAATGTGAATAAGGCCCTCCTTTATGTGATATACAGGCTGGTTCGGAGTGCCTCTTGCTTGTAATTTTATTGCAGCTCTTGCACTTTATATACAATTGAATATGCAAGAAAGAATGTTTCCTAAGAATTTATCCTGTAAAATTGATTTTTTTTTTTTTGGGGGGGGGGGGGGGGGTTGTGTTTATTTTTGTCAGTCTGTTAAAGTGGCGTACAACTCGGACAACTTGGTTCCCAGCAGTGACCCGGGAGTCCAAGATGCATTGAGACATTGTCCCCCATGGTGTTCCCGATCCATTTCGGTGGTGTTTCTGTCGCTTTTTGACCTTTTCCAATGGACCAGGCACCCTCCCCTCTTCAGAGCAGGGGGTGCTTGGTTGTCTCCCATTGACTTCCATTATACTCGGATGCTCGGCCGAGCACACAGATATAGAAATGTGTTTGGCCTGAACACCCAAATACTTTGGCGCTCGATCATCACTAATAGGGAAGTATTTAACTTATGTTGAATTTAATTGGTGCAATAAAATTTAGACTAAAACCTTCAGAATCACAGGTGCATATCCATGAAGCAAACATAATTACAAAAAACAAAATGCTGCACACCATTATATATACAAACAATAGAGCTAAGAAATGGGGGTCATTCTAGATAAAAGTGGTACAATACCGACTATAAATGAGTATACATGAATAATGGAAGCTCTTAATGCACATACGTGTCGGGCCCATCTACCAGGCATCAAGGTTGCTTCCGCAGATGGCTCCCTATCACTAAATATACTGCCTCACTTTGGACTTACTTAAGCCTACAATATTCAGGGCAGTGTAGGAACCAGCTACAAACATACTCTGCTCAGAAGTCCCAGGTAGATGGGCGTGTCCAGTCTATAAGGGTTGCCACCACCAATATATTGCAAGATAATTTAGACTAAAACCTTCAGGATCACAGGTGCATATCCATGAAGCAAACATAATTACAAAAAACAAAATGGCTGCACACCGTTATATATGAAAACAATAGAGCTAAGAAATGGAGGTCATTCTAGATAAAAGTGGTACAATACCGACTATAAATGAGTATACATGAATAATGGAAGTTCTTAGCGCACATACGTGTCGGGCCCATCTACCAGGCGTCAAGATGGCTTCCGAAGGTGGGATTTTTTCATAAATAAAGGTGAAATATATTGACTCAAATTTATGACTATCATGAAGTACAATGCGTCCCGAGAAAACAATCTCTGAATGACTTGGATAAGTAAAGGCGTTCTAAAGTTATTACCACATAAAGTGAGATATGTCAGTTTTTCAAAATTAGGCCTGGTCATGAAGGGGGCAAATGGCCCAGATGGCAAGTGGTTAAGTAATCTTCCTTATCCTGCACTTTTCTAGCTGACTTGTAAACATAAGCATCCAGTCATGGGGATGTATACTTTACTTCTGTCAACCAACAATATGGTTCTCCCTAATGGCAGGCAAACTTTTCTGCTCCATTCTTTGTCAAATTGCTTATCCACTCTTCCACTGTGGAATTTGAAGGTACATACAGGTGTGCTAAACTGTATTTTAGTATGCTCAGGCACCAGAGGCAATAGAGTCCAACACGGGTACCTCTACCGGACTTACATCTAGCTTGCTTTTGGTAGTTTTTTATTTCTCCTTCAGGCCTCCCCCTTCTTGGTATCTGGGTCCAGGGGTGACTAAGGTGTCAGCTTCACATCTTTGTGCTTGCTCTAACACTGAGTGATCTTTGACTGGACTGGCTTAGACCCAAACTGGCTCAAACTAGACTAGACTATGCTGACATAAGCCTCTTCATATATAGAGGGTGACACATGCCCCATCTAATAAAGGCTGTGACATATGGCCTATAATTACCATGTGCTTACAGAATTACACAGGGAATACATACATGACACAATGACGACATATTTTTGCACTTTGCAGTGTACGTGACTTCTAGTAGCAGTATTCTGCATATTGACAGCCTGGACTATAGACTGATTGAAAAAATACAATGCAACAGCACTCTGCAAACCAAAAAAAGTACAATAATGCCATAGTAATAGAACATATTCTGGTGCTAATGCTACGCTTATTTGAGATTTTTGGCAAATAAATTTTGTACAAAGTTTTTCGGGCCCGTCTGCCACACGCCAAGGCGATCTCTGTAAGACGGGAACCTAACACTAAATGGTACCTGTTATGTGCCAAAACGGCCACTATAAAATTCAGAGAGTGCAGGCTCCATGCATGCTGGGTCCACTCTGCTTTTTATCATTTTTGGTGCCACCCCCCCTAAGCTCTACCCAGCCGGGCCAGAAGACAGGCTGTGCCTATTTTTAAAAACATACAACCAAATGGACCCCATTAACATGGACAAATACTTCATAACTAGGATTGAGCGAACCCGAACTGTAAAGTTCGGGTTCGTACCGAACTTTAGGATTTCTGTACCCCAGACCCGAACATTTCAGTAAAAGTTTGTGTTCATGTTCGGTGTTCGGCTATTTTATGGCACTTTTTGAAAGGCTGCAGAGCAGCCAATCAACAAGTGTTTATCTCTGTGCCCTTAGAAGCCATCACAGCCATGCCTTCTAATGGCATGGCTGTGATTGGCCAGTGCAGCATGTGACCCAGCCTCTATATAAGCCAGAGTCACGTATGGCTGCATGTCACTCTGTTGTTACTAGTTTAGGGATAAGATGCTGCTGTGAGAGAGAATAGGAAATAATCTTTCAACAGAAGTGCTTGTTAACTCAGCGATCTACCTAGATTTAGTTTTGTGGGTGCAGTGCACAATCTTTTTACCCTGCCCTGAGCCCAGTGACACAGAAAAATAACTTTTATCTGTCTGTTAGTTAGGGGGGTGGCGGCGGACATTTTATGCAAGCTCAGTGCACCACCACTGCATATGTGCTATTGTGACATTCAAATCCAAGCTTGAAATACTGCAATAATAATCAGTTTTTTTTTTAAATACCCATTTTTGGCAATATCCTACATCTGGTACCTTTGCAGCACTAGTCAGTGTGCAATTTAGGCTAGAAATACAGCAATAATTTTCTGGGTTTTAAAAAAAACACCCTATTTGGGCACAATACTCAATTTTACAGCCCTTGCTGCATCTGTACATGTGAAATTCTAGTGTTATATACTGCTGTAATATTCTGTTATTAAAAAAACACCGATTTTGGGGCAAAGTACTTAATATTGCAGCCTTTGCTACATATGTGATTGTTAAAAACAAGCTTGAAATACTTCAATAATTTTCTGGGTTTTAAAAAACACCCTTTTTGGGCAAAATACTCAATTTTACAGCCCTTGCTGCATCTGTATGTATGAAATTCAAGCGTTATATACTGCTGTTATATTCTGTTATTAAAAACACAATTTTTGGGCAAAATACTTAATTTGCAGCCTTGCCAGGGCGAACTGGATGGACAAATGTCTTTTTTCGGCCTTATGTACTATGTTACTATGTCTGCATCTGTCAGTGTGAAATTCAAGCGTTATATACTGCTGTCATATTCTGTTATTAAAAACAACATTTTTGGGCAAAATGCTTAATTTGCAGCCTTGTCTGCATCTGTCAGTGTGAAATTCAAGCGTTATATACTGCTGTCATATTATGTTATTAAAAAACACCCTTTTTGGGCAAAGTACTTAATATTGCAGCCTATGCTGCAATTGTGATTGTTAAAAACAAGCTTGAAATAATTCTATAATTTTCAGGGTTTTAAAAACACCCTCCATCTGTGACCTCTGCCGCATAAGGCTACTTTCACACTTGCGGCAGGACGGATCCGACAGGCTGTTCACCATGTCGGATCCGTCCTGCAGCTATTTCGCCGTGCCCGTGGACTGCCGCTCCGTCCCCATTGACTATAATGGGGCAAGGGGGTTGGAGCGCCGGCGCAGCACGGCGGTGCACGGAGAAAGCCGCCGGACTAAAAAGCCTGACATGCAGTAATTTTAGTCCGGCAGGCATTCTCCGTGCACCGCCGTGCTACGCCGTAGCTCCGCCCCCATTGACTATAATGGGGACGGAGCGGCCGTCCGGCGGCAGGGCGAAATAGCCGCAGGACGGATCCGACATGGTGAACAGCCTGTCGTATCTGTCCTGCCGCAAGTGTGAAAGTACCCTTAGTTAGTGTGCAATTTAAGCTAGAAATATAGCTATAATTTTCTGGGTTCCAAAAAACAACCTTTTTGATCAAAATACTAAATTTTACAGCCCTTGCTTCATCTGTACGTGAGAAATCCAAGCGTTACATACTGCTGTCATATTCTGTTATAAATAAAACACCCTTTTTGGGCAAAGTACTTAATATTGCAGCCTTTGCTGCATCTGTGATTGTTAAAAACAAGCTTGAAATACTTCTATAATTTTCTGGGTTTTAAAAAACACCCTTTTTGGCAAAATACTTAATATCCGCACACAATAAGGAAATACGAGACAGCACTCACCAACAAGGTCCAAACTTTACTTTATTCGGGTAAAAAGGCATTTGGAGCAGGCAGTCAAAGCGTGGTGCTCCACACAGACACCATGAGGCCTCATGGTGTCTGTGTGGAGCACCACGCTTTGACTGCCTGCTCCGCATGCCTTTTTACTTGAATAAAGTAAAGTTTGGACCTTCTTGGTGAGTGCCGTCTCGTATTGTCTTACTGTGTGCGGAACTTTTTGTTTGAGACTGAGCACCACCGAAGTCGATTGTGGGTCCAGGTGTCACCGCTGAGAGAGAGTGGGAAGTTTGATCCCGGAATTTGAGGGGAAGTTGAAGCAGTGTCGTCCTTTTCATTTGTCTCCCTTTGTTCACAAAATACTTAATATTGCAGCCTTTGCTGCAATTGTGATTGTTAAAAACAAACTTGAAATAATTCAATAATTTTCAGGGTTTTAAAAAACACCCATTTTTGGCAATACCCTCCATCTTGGGCCTCTGCCACATTAGTCAGTGTGCAATTTAAGCTAGAAATATAGCTATCATTTTCTGGGTTTTAAAAAACACTCTTTATGGGCAAAATACTCAATTTTACAGCCCTTGCTGCATCTGTACGTGTGAAATTTAAGCATTATATACTGCTTTCATATTCTATTATTAAAAAAACACCCATTTTGTGGCAAAGTTCTTAATATTGCAGCCCTTGCTGCATCTGTACGTGTGAAATTTAAGCGTTATATAATGCTGTCATATTCTGTTATAAAAAAAACACACCCTTTTTGGGCAAAATACTTAATTTGCGGCCTTGTCTGCATCTGTAAGTGTGACATACAAGCTTTAGATACTGCTGTGCTATTCTGTTATTAAAAAAACTCAAATTTTGGGCAAAATACTTGATTTGCGGCCTTGTCTGCATCTGTCAGTGAGAAATTTAAGCGTTATATAATGCTGTCATATTCTGTTATAAAAAAAACACAAATTTTTGGCAAAATACTTAATTTGCGGCCTTTTCTGCATCTGTAAGTGTGAAATTCAAGCGTTATATACTGCTGTCATATTCTGTTATTAACCACTACAAGACCGCCACACGCCGGGATGCGTCCCGGCGGCAGCCCTGTAATTCCTCCTGGACACGCCGGCGCGTCATCTCGCGAGACGCGAGATTTCAGGCAGAGCCGGCCCGCGCATGTGCATTGCTGGCCGGCAAAAGTTAAAGAAGTATTTCGTCACCAGCCTGCCAGCCAATGATCATCGCTGGCAGGCTGGTAATTTTCAAAAAAACTGATCACAAGTCATATAACACCTTATATTTATAATTATAAGGGTGTTAAATGGCTTCTGTGCTCCTCTGCTGGTCCTTTCCGTCGGTTGGAGCACAGTTCACAGTGAGTACACCAAACAGCACACTTAGCCCCCAGATTACCCCCCATCACCCCAATTAACCCCTTGATCGCCCCTGTCAATCACCTAGTTAAAGGGAAAAAAGTGATCAGTGTAAACTGTCACTTTTTTTTTCCCACTAGTATTGACGGTTAGGTTTAGGATAGTTTAGGCCCCTTTGTTAGGCGGTTAGCGCCCAGCCCACCGCACCGCAGTCACTGATTCGCTGATTAGCGTATCGCTAATCAGCATTTGTACTTTTATAGTATCTGTAAGTGATCAGAACTGATCACAGTAAGATCTATAATAGTATTAGTGTCACCTTATCACTGCACAATCACTTTACAAGCGCTGCGGCGATAAAAAAATCTGCAGCGGCCTCCGGTACTTCGCTAGCCTCCCATTTGTAAGACAGGCTTTCTTTTTTTCTTGGGTAGTCTCAGGGAATACCCCCTAAATTTAGTTGTCCAAATGGCAAATAAGGGGTATTCTTCCGAAGAGGCCTACAGGCTTCTGACCCAGCCGGATGAGGAATGGGAACCCTCATCTGACGAATCCAGCGGGTCAGAATATGAACCTGTCGAAAGCAGTGGCAGTCTGACCCAAAGTTCGGACGAGGAGGTTGAGGTCCCTGATACCACCAGGCGTACCCGTGTTGCTAGACCACAGGTTGCGCAGGATCCGCTTCAAGGGCAGTAGAGTGGGGCTGGCGCTGTCGGATTACGTGGTGAGGCATACACCAGCGAAGCCCATCCTGGACCTAGTACCACCACTGCCGTACAACATGGTGAAGTGGCGAGCACCAGAAGGGCAGTTGAAGCTGGTACGGTGGCATGTGCATTAGTTCCCACGTCGCAGCCACCGCACAGACAGGCCCGTAGAGCCCCTAGAGTCCCTGAGGTGCTGGCAAACCCTGATTGGCAGCCCCCAACTTCAGCCGCACCAGTAGTTCCCCCTTTCACCGCCCAGTCTGGAGTTCGGGTTGAGACAGCTCAGATCGGATCGGCACTGGTGTTTTTTGTGCTGTTCTTAACTACGGAGCTGTTGGACTTAGTCGTGGCAGAAACAAATCGATATGCCACTCAATTTATAGCCGCCAACCCGGGAAGCTTTTATGCCCAGTCTTTCCGGTTGAAACCCATCCAAGTTTCCGAAATAAACACATTTCTGGGCCTTCTCCTCAACATGGGCTTAACAAAAAAGCATGAATTGCGGTCATATTGGTCCACGAACCCAATTCATCACATGCCCATGTTCTCTGCTGCCATGTCCAGGACACGATTTGAGACCATCCTGTGTTTCCTGCACTTTAGTGACAACAGCACATCTCGTCCCAGAGGCCACCCGGCTTTTGACCGGCTCCACAAAATTCGGCCCCTCATAGACCACTTTAACACCAAATTTGCAGATTAGTATACCCCTGAGCAAAACATCTGTGTAGACGAGTCCCTTATACATTTTACCGGGCAC